>NC_141906.1:55297611-56547611 GCF_057802395.1 Ceratotherium simum simum | reverse complement strand
GAAATTTTTAGACTTTGTTTCTTCAATAAATTTTCTGCTCTACTCCCTTCTCTAATCTACTTTTGGAAATCCAATTACATGTATGCCATAATTTTAGGTATGGTCCCACAGGTCCCTAAGTGTCTGTTAATTTTTTTTACCATTTTTTTCCTTCTGTACTTGTGATTGGATGATTTCTTTTGATCCATCTTCAGGTTTACTAAATATTTCTCTGTAATTTGTATTCTATTGTTAAGTACATCCTGTAATTTTTTTTTAATTCCAGATATTGATTTATCAAATCTGGAATTTGGTTCTCTTTTACCATTTCTATTCTTCTGCTGAGATTTTTCTTTTATTCATTACAAGCATATTTTCCTTTACTTCCTTGAGCATAATTATAATAACTGCTTTAACATCCCTGTTTGATAATTCCAACATCTAGCCTATCTCAAAGTTTGTGTCTATTGGTTATCTTTTCTCTTGAGAAAATATGTTTTCTTGTTTTTTCATACATTGAGTAATTTTGAATTATATCTTGAACATAGTAAATTATAGGTAGTAGAAAACTCTGGAAACTTGTATATTTCTCCAGAGTATTATTTTTTTTAAGTAGGCATTTAATGTGGTTGAACTAAAACTGCAAATTCTGGTATCCCTGTGGTGGGTGGCAGCTTAAATATTATGTTAGTTCTTTTGGCCTTCAGTTGTCTGCTTTTAGTCTGCACTGTACAAAGCATAGTTCAGGGTACAGGAAAATTTTTCTACAGGGAATTTGGGGTGTCCCTCTCTAGTGTTATCCTTTTTAGGATTTACCACTAAAATTTCAGTGACTGTGGTTGTCCCCAAATCTATTCTCTGGTTCTTCAAGCCAGAAATACTAAAGGTTTCTACAGGAGTTTTAGTTGGTTCTCATAGTGCTGATTAGAACATGCCTTCAGGCTAAAATCTATAAAAAGGTATGAATTCACTTATTCCTTTTCCTTCTTTCAAATGCCAACTTCACTTCAGTTTCTATCTGAGTTTATATATTTCTCTGTGGCTTTAGATACTCTTTTGTGTGTGTGTATGAGGAAGATTAGCCCTGAGCTATCATCCATTGCCAATCTTCCTCTTTTTGCTGAGGAAGATTGACCCTGGGCTAACATACATGCCCATCTTCCTCTACTTTATATGGGATGCCACAACAACATGGCTTGACAAATGGTGTGTTGATCCATGCCTGGGATCCGAACCTGCGAACCCCGAGCCGCCGAAGTGGAGTACACAAACTCAACTGCTAAACCACCAGGCCAGGCCCTAGATATTTTTTAAAACATATTGTTTCCCAGATTTTTAAAACTCGAGATATAATTGACGTATAAGACTGTATTTGTTTTGGTGTACATAACGATTAGATATATGTATACACTGTGAAATCATTACCATAAGTTTAGTTAACATCCATCGCCACACATAGTTACAATTTTTATTCTTGTGATGAGAACTTTTAAGATATAATCTCTCAGCAACTTTCAAATATGCAATATTTTTTCCCAAATTTTATGGTTGTTTTCTGTAAGAAAGTTGGTTCAACTGAACCTACTTTACCATATCTGGAAGTTTATATTAAGGATGTTGTTGGGCACTACTAATCAGATAGGAGGAACAGACTCAGAGCATATAAAAGAATCAAATTGGGTAGAATTTCAATGAATTAAACTTTAAGAATCATATATTTTAATTAGCTGAAGTCCTTGCATAAGTTTCTCAGCAAGAACTACTTGGGAGTTTTAAGATTATCTGGGTTATATTATTATGAACATAAAATAAGCACTGAATTTGGGACCTTGTTATAGAGTAAACCAAATGATAACATTATTCACCCAGATTGGAGCTATTGATAAGCTGCATTGTTCCATTTGTCCCTGCTTGCAGGTATACTATGTTCACTTAAATCCTAGAAAGAAAAGAGCATCACCAGACAATTATGAGTAAGAACAAAACTGTAGTTACACAAGCAGTGATTTTGACTCAATTGTATTTGACATGGCCATTTCCTTATCATTTTGTCTTATAATTAAGATAAATTTTCTTTTAACTTAATGTTTATACAAATTTTATGATCTCACTCTTCAAAAAGAAAGCTAGAACATTTCAAGAATCTTTTTTTAAAAGGCAAATATATTTACCCTATCAAGGAACACCATTGTTAGTATCTTCCCTAACACAATATTGTTGTTTTAAAAAAAATTCATCCCCAGATAATACAGAAAACAAAATAAAACAAAAAATTAATTAAATTAAACTGATAGCAAAACTATAAAGAATTTTTTTTAAATACTATGATTTTTATTTGACCTTTGGGTCTATACAACAAGCTTGACCAAAAACTGAGCTAACATCTTTTTCTGCTGCTGTTTTCATCCTTAGGAATGTTCTAATTATTTATTTTTGAGAAAAAATATTTCCCACAAGGGAAATGCCTGCACATTGAGACCATTGAAACTTTACCCAGCCTTACCAAATAACAAAATGACAAGACCATCAACACATGAGGAAGTTAGCAATTCTGGACTTTTTAGAAAATAGTGGAGATGTTGAACAATATCTCTTGGAACATGACTTCCTTTGCGGCATCTGTAAGGGCTTGTATTATATCCTGTGTGTGGTAAGAACAACACTCTGATCCCATTGAATATGAGCTTTTCCCACTCATGGATAAAGAGCCAAAATGCAGTTAAAGCACATCAGTGACATAGAGCCTTGTGAATTGGTAAGACCATGGTAACTAAGTCTAGATATAAAAATAGCTTTGATTGTTTTTGCTGTATTGATTCAATGCAAGGTATGCCATTAATCAGCAAATACTTTCTAGAACAGGGGAATTATAAACCAGGTAGTGAGCATCATAAAGATTTTTGGATAAGAGAGAAAGAGAATTGAATGTGATTCTCTACTTGTTCATTTGTTTATGGGAATAATTAAATAATGGCACAAAGATAAGAAATAATAAAAATCCAAGAGTAAAATACAGATTATTGAGTGAATAAGTTAAGAAAAATCTATATGCCCAAGCACAGGGTATAGGGGTCAAGAAGAAAACATTGATGAATAACTCTAATACTTATTTCTTTTAAAAAAAAACAGCAGTAGAAGCTTGGGCCTTGAAATTAACTTGAGTTGAGTGCATATCCTGTCTTTGGTTCTGTGTCAGTCAGGAAAGGTTATGCTATAGTAACAAATGACCCCAATATGTCAGTGGCTGACAGTGAAGATCTATTTCTAGCATATATTACATGTCTATATTGAGTTGGCTACAACTCTGTTCCGTTTCATTTCACCACTAAGCCCTGGCTGATGGAGCAGGCTCTATTTTGAACACTGATAGTTCTCATGAAGAGCAACATTGTGAACCACATGCTGGCTCTTAAAGCTTCAGCTCAGAAGTGATACACATTACTTCTTCTCGCATTTCATTGGCCAAAGCAAGTCTCATGATCATGTCTGAGTTCCACGGGTGGGATGTAAAATTCTTTATTACCAAAGAGCACCTCAAGGAGAAACACTGAATATGGATGAATGTACTAAAATATACCACAAATATCTATTAGCTGAACTTAGGTATGCAATTTAACATCTTTTTTTTCCTGAAATGCAGTTTGTAATTTGTGAAGAAAACTAAGAATACCAACATTGAGGATTGTTGTTAAGTAAATTGAAGAGTGAAGACTAAGTTGAAGATTTAAGGTTGAAGATTAAACATGATGAATATTAATTTCCTGGAACAGGAACTTATGCTCATTGTAATAATGTTTTATTATTATTCTCTTCCATCTACCTACAAAACATTTGTATAATATGACCACATATTATTTGACAGAAATTTGTTATAATAATTTACACAGAGGCAGCACAAGACTTGTTAGTCTATGCGGCTGGCAGACAACATTGTTGTGAAATCAGCAATAGTTCCAATGGAATTGTGCATTTTTATCAATTATACATTTTAAAAAAACTTTGCCCCAACTTTTGTCCCTCAGAATGAAGTCTTTGGAGAGAAGGTTTCTTTATACATTGACTGATTAATTTTATTTATTGAGAAATAATTCATTCATTGATGGGAGAATTATGGGGAAAAAATTGGAAAATTTAGGATGTTAATTAAGGGAAGTTAGTGTGATCATTCCCAATGGTTGAATTTCATCATTCTTGGCCTAAGGAAAAGGGTTCCAAAAAAGTCTAAATCAATGGGAAGCAATCCAGTATACCTCATATTCCTGACACTCTCCCAAACCTAACCAAGGATCCAGTTATTGCACAGGCTCCAGCAAACATGGCCCAGAATATTCAGGAATTCACTCTAGGTGGCCTGAGTTTGCCAGTGTTTTCCTCACTTAATGGGAAGTTTGTCTAGACGCCCTTAGCTTGTGTTAACTAGAATACGTATGCCTGGTTCATAATGACACAAGACACTGAAAATAACACTAACTACTCTCCAAAGTAGAATTTCTGACAAACTCTAATTGAACAAAATCCTACATTTCATTTTGTTAGGAGATGCTAGGGATTGACTGCAGCTCTTTATCAATCACATTTTACTGACACAGTGGAAAATATTCTATGAAATTTATACTAGAATGGTCATAGATTATTCATAAAAGATAAATCTCTTGTTGCAACTATTTTATAGCTGCAGGAGGATAGAATATGTTTGAACTAGTTGGGGAGAAATAATACACTATGGGTTTTTAATTATGAATGAGTCACACAACAATCCTTGATACATCAATTATTTGACTACACAGTCATAAGCTATTTTCTCTCATGTATGGATTACTGAATGAGAAAAAATTTTTGTGTCCCTTTACACAACAAGATTCACTACTATACTTGACCAGTTACAGAACATGTTGAAACCTCAACTTTGAAATTTCTCATCTAGGTTTCAAAGCTATCTATTCAGAAAAAAGAAAAAATTCATAGACAGAAAGATCTTTCAGAAACACTAGTTCTAAAAAAGAGACAATCCCCTTTGGAATTCTCAGTTATATCCCCTATTTGTATACGTGTATAGATGTGTGTGTGTGTGTGTGTGTAGGTATATTTATTTATTTTTACTTTTACTACCTGCAAGCTCCTTGAAGACAGGAACTGTTTAAAAGTACCAAGCTTGACATTATGTGTTTGTAAAACAAAGCTTCTTGAACTACTGCACAAAACTAGAAAACCTTCAAGTTTTGGTTCTCTCTTCCCTGGGACATGTGAGTATTTCACATGCTTCCTACCACTCCCCACTTTTATCTCCACTCCTCAATTTTCATTTCTTAAAATAATATAATATTCTATAAAAAATTTAGACGTGTAAGACAGCTCATGGTAATAGTTACTATATTTATTCAACATCAATTATGAGCTGATGCTATACCTAGTATCTTATTTTATTAATATTTCATAGCTGAGATCTGTGTTATATTTTTCACTCAACTACTAATAACGTGAAAGACCTTAGAAAAGTCATCTTACTGTTAATGAAAGGTAGCATGCCTATGGTATGTGCAAGCCACCATTCTATTTAGTCTATGTATGTTGGTTTGTTTATACCTCACAACAATCATGATAGGTCCTATTTTTTATTTTCATTGTCTCAGTATTGGAAACTGAGGACGACATAAGTTAAACAACTTGCCTAAGTTCACACAGCCAGGCTGTTAGAACTCAACAGGAGGCAGTCAAGCATCAAATTCCATGCCCTTAATCACTACAATATGCAGCCTCATTAAACTTAGCATCTTCATTTGTTATGAGGGTCCAAAGGGTCTATTTCAACTCTAAAATGTACATGATTTCAGAATGCCCGTTGCAACCATGAAGAACAATCTACTTTTGATTCATTTGCAAATGAGAGTCAATGACTGGCACAAACCCAAGCTCAAGAATAAGCATGATCTTCAGGAGAGCTGAATCCTCACTACAGCAAAAACCTTTTTACTGGAAACAATTGGAGCCAGGAGTCAGCCTGTTAATCCCAGAAATTGTTAAACAGAATATCATAAAATATTATAGAGATGGCTAAAAGCTACTTATCTTAAAATATTTATATGTATATAAATTTGCTAATCATTTAGTGTAGAGATATGGCCTTTTCATAAGGTATATATTCTTTGCTTAGTCATTAGCATTATCTATCTTATAATAATCCCAATTATAATATATCTTCTACAGTTTCCATATCCATGTAAAATAATCTTAGAGGAGAATACTACAATATTTTTAGTTATTTTTTTCTCAAATTTTAATAATTGCCTCACCCAAATATAATTTAGCAGCAATTTTTTTTTAGCATCTTGTCTAGTGAACTATTCCAAAGCAGCCTCCTTGGTATTCGTACAGATATTAACTCTCTTCCTTTTGGCTTAGTGTTTTATTGTTTCCTCACAAATACAAATCAGCTCATGCTAGCCAGTTAAAAACAACTCAGCGAACAGAGCAGAGTGAGCAGAAGGCACACCAGAGAGTCAACTAATAGTTATGAGCTTTCAGTACATTTGGGCCTCTGTGTTTGTGTTTTATGGAGGAAATAGAGAGCTTTGGGTAATCTAGATGTGAGTAGACAGAGGTCAATCAAGGGTTGACTTGTGAAGGGGTGGAAGATGTTGCCTAAAGATGTCGTGATTCACACTGATGGGGATAGGGATGTTGAAGGAGGGACAACAAGCAAGGGAAGTAGTTTCCGAGCTACTCTGAAAATGTTGCTCTTTCAAATTTATGTCCACTGCTAAATATCTAGAAGTTTGGTTGCATTTTTTAGAATTTCAGAAAAATTTATCTCAATCTCTATTAATATATTCTTTACATTTTAGTCCTTGAAAAGGAAAGAAAAGTCTAAGTGTAAATAGCAACAAGTTAATTACTTTTAAAGGAGAAACATTCTGAGTTAGGAAAGAAAAAAAACATTACATTTTGTGAAACACATGTTAAGGATAGGCATATGGCTTTTTCACTTGCTTATGGATATAAAATAGAAATCTTGCTAGTTTCTAGGTGACAGAGAATTAAATTCCATAACAAAAAGAGATTTCTAACTAATTACTCTCTTGAGCTGTTGCCAAAATTACAACCATATATCTATTGAACTTGCTCAAACACAAATGAAAATAGCTCTGAGAAATAGCTAATTATTAATGGTACTCTTTGATTTTATACATGCTACTTAAAAATTGATAGCCTATAGGAAGCTTAATATGCTCAATCTGAAATATTTTCCTATACTTAAGATCATCATTTAAAAAAATCCAGAGAAACATTGAATGCATCATAAGATCAGTCTTCCTCATTGCCCAATCTTCTGTTCGTTTTCTGAAATCTGAGAGGTCATAAATGTGTGTAGTGAAATTTGGTTACTGCAGCCTCCCTGTTCCATTAAACATTCTTCTCTTTCAATCTTGGAGTTCAGGGAGAGGAAACACAGAGGGAGGCAACTGGAGGCAGGTTACCTGCTAGCTTTTGTATGTCAATTATGTTGTATACTCACCTGACCTCTAATTGCTTCTAAACTATGTCTTCATTAATTATTGACATAAGCTATAAAATAAAAAAGGAACATAAGCTATAAAATAAGTGAGAACCCAATAACACATCCATTCACATTAGGCTATTCTAGTGATGAATAAAGAAAATTCTCTTTAATCAATCAGACTGTGATGAAAATTGTGAAAAAAATGGAATGGCATAGAACCTGAGTAGTAATTGATAGTAATCTAATTCACAAGATCTTTTCTTAGTGTTCCAATAGTAATTGTAGTAAGCAAAGTAATGGTCCCCCAAAGATGTTCATGTCCTCATTCCCAGAACCTGTGAATATGTTACACTACCTGGCAAAGAGAACTAAGATTGCAGTTGGAATTAGGCTGCTCATCAACTGACCTCAAGATAGGAGAGCATCCTCGGTTATCTAGGCGGGCCCAGTATATTCGCAACAGATTTGTATTAACCATGAAGTTTTCTAATTCTTTTTTCACTCAACAGAACATCTGCCTTTTTTATTTTGGGTATTTTCCTCATCTATTTCATATTTATCTAAGTTATTTAAGTATTTACCTAAGTTATTTAACAACAATTTATTGGATTCCTACTAAGGATTAGCATTGTACTATTGGGGAAGACAAACTGTGAATTCATTTCTGTGTTAAGTGCTAAAATAGCAATGAGCACAAGGTATCTAATGTAGACTTGGGGATAGTGGCATGTGGGATGTGTTTATATGTTTGGGGTATGTGCCTGTGTGTCCAAAATGTGATCCTTGAAGAGTCATTAGAGGATAGACACAAGTCCTGATAAACCAAGAGTGTGTAGAGTGAGACAGAGCAATAAATGGGAAACATTATTCTAGTGAAAAAATGTGTATATTATACAAGGGAAGTGGGGAAAATGCCATGTGCAAAGGATCTGGAAGAAGCATTCTGAAAACTGCAAGTAGTTCAGTTTGACTGAAATGACATGGATAATGGGAGGAAGTGGCAGAAGTTGAGTCAGGAGAGCAAGAGTGTGAAGAGCCTTATAGACCAAGTGAGAGACTTCTGGACTTTGTCCCTAAGTGAAATAAGGAACAATTGCAGTTTTAAATCTAGGAGATGCTGTATTGGTCAGGGGTCAGTCAGAAATACAGAAGCATCGCTGGGTATTTCAACATAGAGAATTTAACATAGGGAATTGGTTTCACAGGCACTGGAGAGCTGAATGAGTAAGCAGGAACACTAAAATAATTCAAAGATAAAACAAATGCATTCCAGAGATAACAACTGCTGGGAGAAGCTACCATCTGCATGGCTTTCAGAATAAATAGACGTTAGACTGTAGAAATTCAAAGTGGGGAGGAGCAGTGGAATTTGGGGCTCAGAACTCTGAGGAGGGGGCATGGTCTGGTGGCTCCTGTACCTTTGAGTGGGCACAATGAGCCAGATACTAAGATGTGGAGAAAAGCTGGACACTGAAAGAAGCAGCCACGCTGCTACGAGGGCAAAGTACTGTTACTAAGACAATCCTGGCGAAACCAGCAGAAATACCTACCTTCCTGTCTTCCTCTTCCACTGCTTATTGGCAGAACTTACTAGTAGGGAGTCAGCTGGCACAGGGGAAATTCAGTTTGCAGAGTCCCAACCCCTGCATTATACAGCTGAGTATAGAAGGGAGAATTTGGTGGTGAGAGACTTGCATAGTCTACTGCTTAGCCCACTCAGCCTCCTAATAATATATTATATGGGAAGACCCAAATTCTAACTATTATGGTATCCATCTCTGGGTGATGTTAATTTCTCCTTTAATTCTTTCACAATCCCACCTGAATAGTCTCTAACCTAAAGGTTAATTTAACCTAAAGGTTAATTTACACTAGGTAGTTACCAACAGCAGTCTTTATATGAAATAATAAGGGGAAGGAAGATAATTTAAATATATATATTTAATACACTATATGTTTAATAATAAATATTTAATATAACATATTTATACAATATATTAAATTTAAAAATATATTATATATAAATATATATTATATTAAATTTAATATAATATTTATTCAATAATAAATATATATATATATTTCTAACAAGCAATAAAACTATTCAATTGTTACTGTCCTGATTTCTGTAGAATGATCACAGGCCACAGTTTATAAACTCCTTCCATTACCCATCTCACGCACTCTTTGGTCTCAACCAGCTTCTCAGTTCGTTTGTGTTCTTTACTGAACTTGGTGACTCAAGCTTATACTTCTGAAAGGTTTGAATCCTCTGTAACCCTTTCTTTTGATCGTTGTGGTTTTCCATTTATTTTACTATTGAACATATTTTCCTTGGCCAGAAGCTATATTCTGAGTGGTAGCATGACAGCAAGTAAGGCATTGTGTAAGTGCACAGATGTCAGGGCTGGCAGAAGCATTTCAGGCAGGAAGGACAATCCAAATGCAGATACATATCTGTTCCAAGGAGGGTAAATTGCTACCTCCTCCACAAAGGAAGAGGTCTAATATAATCAACCTGCTAGTAAGCGTCTGCCTGATGAGGGAATGGTACCATTTAGGGGCTCATCTCTTTGGTTTTGATCAGGCACTTGGCAATATCAGTAGCCAAGTCAGCCTTAGGTCAGGAAATTTCCTATTACTGAAACCATGTACAGTTCTCATGTTCTGCCACCAGGATGCCCGGGAAAGAGCCTGATATCTGCATAGTGTCATCTTGTCCACTTGATTATTGAGAGTCTCCTCTGCATGCAACTAATTCTCTTTTGGGAGGCTTTACATGGGTCAGAAATACTTTCATGCTTTGTGTGCATTCTAAGAAGCCATCTGCATACCTTTTCCCTAGACCTCCTGGTTGTCAATCTTCTAATTCTGTTCTTTCCACGTTCCTCGCCATCTGACCAAACTGTCCTTAAACCACTGTCCTTAAACCAGTCTCTGAAGACTTCTCAGTCCAGACAAAGACAACCAGCTATACTGTTAGATGTTCTGCCCCTGAGAGGGTTTCCCTTCACCACTGTTTTTGGGAATACTCCTGCTTGGGGCTGTAATGCCACAGCTGTCCACTTCCAGTTAGCGCCAAGAACTTGCCTAGTCACATTTATGGTTTATAAACGTCACTCTGTCACAGTGAAGAATAGATTGGAGGAGGCTATTTGCACTTTCAACATAGGACATGATGGGGTCTTGAACCAAGGTAATGGCAATGAGGATTTAAAGAAGAATAACGAGCTGAAGATCTTGAGAATGAAGAATTCTGTATACATTTGCTACCACCTACCTGATTACTAGTTCTTAGAGGGTGGGGGCTGAGTCTAATTTACCTTATAGCCTACTTCATCATAATATCAGGTACTCTGCATATTGATCACTATAGAAAATTCTTACTTTGGATGGAATCTCCTTTTAGTTTCTCCCAATTCTTGGAGCAAAATTAGCCATTAAAAATGTTCTGTGGTCCATAGAGGAAGATGGGCATGGATGTTAGCCCAGGGCCAGTCTTCCTCAGCCAAAAGAGGAGGATTGGCAGATGTTAGCTCAGGGCAAATCTTCCTCACAAAAAAAAAAAAAATGTTCTGTGGTGCAAAGTAATTTTTAGTTTGTTTCCTTTATCTTACAAGATATAAGAATTACCTCCTGATTTTTATATTCCACAAGAAATCCAGGATTTACCTAATCTATATATTTCATTATTGTGTAGGCTTTAACACGTAAGTCTAAAGAATTATTCCTAGCTGATGTGAAGCCTGGGGAAATTGGAAAGGGAGCACATGAGCTATCTCTTGCCACAATAATGCTGTGTAATGATTACAAAACCTCAGTAGCATGCAACATTAGCATTTATGGCACGTGTCTAGGCTGATCAGAGAGTCAGCTCTGCTGATCTTGGATGAGCTCACTCAAATATCTGAGGGTTGGCCAGGGCAAATGGGATGACTGGTATCTGCTTCATGTGTCTCCTATCCTCCAGCAGACAGACCAGACAAGTTCCCATGGAGATGAAAGGGGTGCAAGGGAGAGAGGGAGAGCAAGCTCAATTTCACGCCCACTTTTCTGTCATCTGCTTACATCATGTTTGCTAAAATACCAGTGGCCAAAGCAAGTCTCAGAGCTGAGCCCAGAAGCAGAGTTGGAGGCAGGTATTGCAATGTTACCCATCAAAGCGTATGGATACAAGGAGCCAGAAATCAGAGCTACTTCCGCTATCTACCACTAGGATTATACGTTAAGGGCATGTCAGAAAAATTTCCTTTCTTTTTCAGGAGAAATTACATCTGGGTAGACTGACAGGTATGGAAAGCTGAAGGAGAGTGAAACTAATGATTACGGAGAGAATAACTTGGGAGTCCACACATGCAGAGAAGGCCAGAAAGTGGGATCTGAAGGGGCTGAGATTCTCATTGATCTCAGGAAAAGTGCCAACCTATATAGCTGTCCCGTATTATTTGAGGACCTAGGTCTAGAATTCAAAACAGATGAAACGTTAAGCAGAAGAGTCTCTGAGCCCAGGAATCTCCTACCTTAATTTTAATTTGGATGAATATTCTGATTTTCATATGTAATTTAGTTTATGCTTTTTATTTAGTCTTAAATTTTTCAGTATTTTTTTTTTTCTTAATCCTCCAACTTGCTCTGGTTAATCTAAGGAGAAGGTGCTTTTTCACACGTAGATGGGATAATTAAATGTGGTGGTGGGCACATACACTCAGCTAGCAATTTGGGGAAACCTAGAAGAATTGGGATAGTTAGAAATAATTTAGGGGAGAATTTTGAATGCAACTTGTTTGCCAGTAGGAGTGTGTTCCTCTCAATTGCCATGGAGTTATATTAAAAGAAATTAGTTCCTTTATTTAAATATTTTATAGTTTATAGCCATAAAAATCAATTATGAGAGTAATTTTTCATGAAAAAGATTAGTGAGTAGACTGCGATGAATAAGATATGATTCCATTTTGCCATGAAGTTTAGTTGTTAAACTTTTACCACCGGGGAATGCATTTTTATTTTTTGATGATGGTATATTTTTGTGAGATGAACCTGACAGCTCTAGGAAGGACATGTCATTCGGATAGAACAGAGTCAGGATGATGAAGTTTTTGTATCAGTACAGGAAGAAGATATATATCTGAACCAATGTGATTGTAGTTAAATAGGAAAGATGGACAGAAGTGGAAGATAGTGCAAAAACAGAATTAATGATAATTATATGGCTAATAGTTCACACTCAAAGCTGAATATGCAAATTACAATGCACAATTATTGGAAGAGTTCTTCAAGGACTTTCAACACTAGTTATTTCTATTGAAGAGGGAGAGTTTTATTAAGAGTGAGAAAAATGTTTCCTAAAACTGGTTCATGAGTTCATTTTTCTATTCTGCCAAAATCTACATTGAGTGCATTTAGTAAAACTTAACCTCTTGCCTATATTTGATTCTTTCTATTAAGAAAAACGGAAATAATTTTAATTAGGTAATGTAATTACCATAATAATTACAATATATTAGAATTACATAGCTCACCAGCACTCCAGATTACTTCATACATTCCCACTAGTCTTGTGCTATACCATATCAGACGTGACCATTCTTTTCAATATAATAGAAAATAATAAATGTGTGCATTTTATGACTATGCTATATGTGTTGAGGACTTGTATTCTAATTATGGGTTTGAGATGTTAATTGCAAATAGTACAATCCACCTGCCTTTCACGGTGAGAATTTAGCAGTTAACTTCATTTTTACCTGAACTTGAGCTTTGACTTTACTGAACATAAAAGACTAACCCTATTTCACTGGTCTAGGGTAAACAATGCAGAAAAGAAATTAAGATTTTAATGAGCTATAAGTAACATTTGTTGCCAAACTCCTAAGAAAGGAGTGCAATTGCTTGTTTATGCCTAGCCTTTGTTCTTTTTTTACAATTACCAGAAATAGTCACACTCACAATAAAATATAATTGGATAATTATGTTTTGCAGATATAAAAACCCTCATCAGTTTGTCTTAAAGATCAATGTGCTCTACAAAATATAAATTTGAAGCCATCATTTTAAATGTCAAGCTGCTAGTTTTCTCAAGTGAGTTGAATGATTAGTTATACTGGATGCCAGATAGAAGTTTTTGCTCTCCAGAAACCACCTCAAGAGCTCACTTTGTAGGATGCAAGAATACTCTCTCCTGGGAGCACACTGCAAAACCTAAAGGTGAAGGCTGCAACTATTTTTCCCAAGGAACATTTTTGAGAACCAAAGCTCTTTTTCACCCCCTAAATTCTTTCCAAGTTCCAAGGTATAAAACAGAAAATCAAAACCACATAAAAAAAATGTTATTTTGCTTCTCTTGTTTCCATTAATCTGTACAATCGCTGTAGTTTTTTTGCTGGTGTGGACATCATACCAAAAACATTTCAAGGGGAAAATGATATCAGAGGATGGAAACTTTTCTGAAAATTCTTTAATGTAAATGGCAAAAAACAGTATAAGAATTTCACATGTTAATAGCAGTATCCAAAAGTCAATGTCCTACTCCCAACTACTTCTTAAACTCAATCAGGTTGTTCCTTGGCAAGAGAGAGGAGAGAGAGGCTGTACAGGATTGTGTTCAGATGCTTCGGATTGGGTGAAGAGGAGGCAATTTCCTCCATAAGAACATCATCCATTAAGCCATGGAACATCAACAATGTGCCAGGCACTGTGTTGGGTACTTAGGAATTGTATTAATTTACTAGGGCTGCCACAAGAAAGTACCACAAACTGGATGGCTTAAACAACAGAAATTTATTGTCTCACAGTTTTGGAGGTTGGAAGTCCAAGATCAAGATGCTGACAGGGTTGGTTTCTTCTGAGGGCCATAAGGAAAAAAATCTGTTCTAGGCCTTCTTCCTTGGCTTCCATATGATCCCCTCTTACTGTCCCTTCACATGGTTGTCCCTCTGTGCGTGCACACCCCTGATGTCTCTTTGTGTGTCCAAATTTCCTCTTCTTTTTCTTTTTTTTTTTGTGAGGAAGATCATCCCTGTGCTAACATCCACGCCAATCCTCCTCTTTTTGCTGAGGAAGACTGGCCCTGAGCTAACATCCATGCCGATCTTCCTCCACTTTATGTGGGACACCACCACAGCATGGCCTGACAAGCGATGCATCGGTGCGTGCCCGGAATCTGAACCCGGGCTGCCAGCAGCAGAGTGCACGCACTTAACCGCTATGTCACGGGGCTGGCCCCTCCTCTTCTTTTAAAGACAAAAATTAGATTGGACAGAAACCACCCTAATGGCTTGATTTTAATTTAATCACTTCTTTAAAGGCCCATCTCCAATACAATCACCTTCTGCAGTACAGGGGGTTAGGGCTTCAACATATGAATTGGCAGAGTGGACAGCTGGCAGACACAATTCAGCCCATAACAAGAGTCAAATACACTTAAGTTTCATTCTTACCCTCAAAGTCACAGAGAGAAGGGTTTCAGTTGCTTGGTCCATATATTCTAACCACAAAACATTTGAGAGAAATATTTTTTAAATGAACTATATGAGTAAGGAACCCACGTTCTTACCACAAATGTCGAGTATAGAAATTTTTGTTAAATAAAAATAAATTTGTGTTAAACAGAATCACTCTGAGGCAGATAGTCTGGTTTAATTATATTTTATTTTTCTCCTACCATAGGCTTCAAGGTCTGTTGCCCCAGGATTGGATAGAAGCTGGAATGCCTTGGCAGACCTACTGTGGCCAAGCATGCAAAATCCCACCAAGTGGCATTTTGCAGATGATTTGATGAGAAAATACACGGGATTGCTTACTAGCTATGCTATGTTTTGTTTGCCTGTTTCATTTAAGCTACATTTACAACCATTTAAGAGCTCTAAGACTCGAGTCCAGAGCAAATAATTTTAGCACTAGATGATCCACTCACAAAAATATTCACTTGCCTCTTTTTTGTTTAGGATGTTTTGCATAAAGTGATCACAGCAAGTCAATGGTGACAGAAATATTTGATTGAGTGGATGTGACCTGATGAATTCCTCAGGGGTTCAAACTTTTAAATAAACATATAGAAATACATATATACCAATCTCAGAGATTAACGTCATTGAAACGATTGCTCCTTCCTCATTTACATAGGCCCTACATTCAGTGTCATTCTGGTGCTTTTGTTACAACAATTCAGATCTTCAGTTCTCTTACTTTTAATTTGCATTCTTTCAGTAGTTCTCATACAGTTCATTCTCTTCCTTAGCTCCACATCTTCCCATTATAGCATTCAGCAACTAATTTTATTTTCTGCAGTCATACTTTCTCTGCTCACATCCTATCCAGAGGAGACAAGGGAGAAGAGGGAAGAGGCTGCTATGACCTAGTGGATGCAGATTTCTTGGTTTGGCTTTGCCACCTGCCACTTATGTATGACCTTTCATAGTCTCAGTTGTCTTTTGAGCAGTTGGGTTTACTAACACTTCACAGAATTCTTACGCAAGCTAAAAGACACTGTACTTTAGAAAGTGCATTGTGAAATCTCATGAAAGTGAAAGGTGAGGTATTTTTAAGGCTTTTTGTGTCAGTGCCAGTTAAATGGCTGTTTCCAAGACCTCACTTTTTGATGATCTTGTCTTAATATTGAAAATAAATTATTATTAAATCAGTTTAAGGAAGAAACTTCGTAAAATCTAAGTATGGGTCTCACCTTAAGAAAAGTTTAGAACTTGCCATTGCTTAATTCCTACCCCTGCATATACACTAGCTAATATTATAAAATTTTTTTTTTTCCTTCTAGAAGATTCTTCCTAAAAGGAACCAAAATACATTTCTGTTCAGGAGTAGAGTGATATCTACATACAAACACACCCATACAAATGATACATTTCCCTGTATCCAAAGAACTTACACTTTAACGGTCAGTAGGGCAGGTTTTTTTATTTGGGTGAGGGGTCCACCTGGTGCATGTTGAGCTGTAGAATACGAGTGCCATCTATTCCATCTCCAGGCACACGTTACTTTAAAGTAGACATCCACAATGTGTATCAAGGTGCTATAAAGAAACTGTTTGTGCCCTTTGTTTATTTCTTATTTCTTTTCTATAGTTCATTAAACAAGAAAGCCAAATGCTGTAGCCACTGGCAGTCGTGTCTGTGCAAGACCTCCCTGGTGCCAGCTTGTACCCAACCTGGTGGTCTGCCAAATGTGTCATCTTGTATATATGCATCAGGATCAAGGTCAGCAGTATACAACAGATGACTTCCCAAATGTGCTAATGTTTATCAACTGACTTTGGAAAGCATAGCCAAAGCTATCCTTCATGAAGTGTTCTGTCCTTAAGCAGTGTGGCATAAAATAGGTTGAACAGAACCGGATTTCTTATATAACCTGATTCATTCCGTTGGAGGTTGGCAACAGGTCAGACAGGGCACCTGGCAAGTTCCCAAGCAGTCCAGCTTGTTTCGTAAGAGCCAATTATGTGTGTACGAGGTGTGTGATCTTATCTCTAGTGATACCAACCCCTAAAGTAGATACCTGTACAAAATTACTTAAATCTAGCACAAAATTCCAAATAATCTACCTATTGAAATCTTTGAATGTTTTAATAATATGAATATTCATGATAAAATTGAATATTTGGCTTATAAAATTAATCATACAATCACTTGGTAATTTTCCTGATATAATTTTCCTGATGTAAATTTGCTGATCTGAGGCTATAAAATCTATGGCACTATATAAAGCGGCATGCCCAACTTGTGGGGGTATGATAACTACCACATTAAAAAACATTCTTAATATCTTTCCACAAAATTTGGACGGCTCTGAGCACACTGAGGAAAGATCAAGAACAGCAGCCTCAGATGGTTCAACTGCTTGTCCGGCTGGTGAGAAACACATGTAGCCGCCGGCAGTCAGCTGCCCTTCACAGCCAGGGCTGAGGAAAATATTCCAAGCCTCAGCCCCTAACATATTATCCTCAGTTATTTATTTAAGAAGAATCTCTTAGGTGCATGTAATCACTTTCCTGGGAACCACATTTGCATACTTAACACTGTAGGATATTAAGGAAGTCATTGCTGTTGAGCATGGGCAAAGCATTGAGAACATGCTATCATAAATAAAACAGAAATTATTCAAAGATGCATTAATCCTAAACTTCCATCTAAATACTACTACCCACAAGGACTATAATAATACTGGTGATAGTATTTTTTGATATTTACTCAACTTTATAGTGTATAATACACTCACATTCTTTATTTTATGTGTGAAATAAAGCAAATGCTAGCTTTGAAAATAGAGACTGCTATTTTCATAAATCTGAGTTTTTGAAACTGTCTCAATTCTTATTACAATCAAAAATGTTCTTGGAGATATACAATTATATAGAAATATTTGTATGGGTATTTGGTAGGTAAGGGCTTTTCCCACACGTATTTGCCCACATATCTTTTTTATGAAGGACTGTGAATGTAATCGTACCTAAAATATTAACTCTAGCCAATATTTATTGAGCACATCTTTTGCGCCATGCACTATTCTAATGGCTTCATTTGTTATATTAATCCATTTAAACATAATACATAAATTTAATTTAAACTTTCTATGAGTTTGTTGAGTTATATAAAAAACAAGGGAGCAGCTTAGGTAACCTCTTTGTTGTCTCCTAGATCTAATATTCTATTGTTCTAAATACATTTATGTTCACCTGTGTACTTACATTCTTACATGTATGTATGTGTTCATGCTTGCATGTCATGTTAAATTAATTACTGGTTTAGCTACAGTTTTCAAGTATTTAAAATTTAAGAAAGATCATGCTTAGAACTACTATGTGCAAAAAACTGTACTAATCTCTTTAGAGAAATGTAATGAGGAGCTTTCTCAAGGATTACAATCCACATAGAAGACAAAACATGTGTACTCCTATAATTAACAACTAAAAATGTAATTTTTGTCTTGACAGTCTCATTAGTATCATTACTGTTAGAGCCATGTGGAAATGCAGAGTAAAAATGGCCATTGATCTGTGATACATTTGTATCTTGTCAAGAGAAATCTATATTAACTGGGATTTCCTTTTTCAAACATTGCTGCTATCACCTCACTTGCTATCAAGACCCACCCCCATTTTCTAAATTGAATTTAGTGTTTGGCTCTAATTCTTACTTTCAACCATTGTCTTGATAATTTCAATTTTTATGTCAATGATCCTTTGCAATCATTGACTTCCTTAATCCCACTGACCATCCACATGTCTTAATCCCTCTATCAGTAGGATTACATCTAGGCTCTCATCATCCAATTATATTATGCTACTTCTAAGGTCTCAAATTTGTTGTCAATGTATCATACCACAAAGCCCTTAATATCCCTCCTTCACAACCTCTTACCAACTCAACCCTTAAAATAAGGACTACTTCGCTTATACATGTATGTCTCCATTCTCTCCTATGCTTCATTTCCATTTTTTAACTGCATACTGGATATTTCCACTTAGATAAAGTGTGGCCCTTTCATATATCTAAAGTTTAACTCAAACCCCCTCCAAAAATAGGAGCTTTATTTCAAAATTCTCTAAGTGTTTTACCTCTGGACCAGTCATCTTAGAATATTCTGAGTTCCTGTACAGTCTTCCTACTCAAAAACAATCACTGGTTCACCATTTCCTTCGTAATAACGCTTGTATCTTTACCATTCTCTAAGTTGCAACACCATCGTCTGAGTTCAATATCACTTTGTCTGACTTATTTCATTAACATTCTAATTGGTCTCTGGTCTCTCCCTCTGCAATCTATTTGGCACATTGTTGCCAGTTTAATCTTCTTAATATAGTTTTCCACTGCAGAAAACCTTCAGTGACCTTCTACTCTAGCCAGACTGATTCATTCACTGTATCTTCATCACACCATGCACTTTGTCCATATGTATGTCATTGGTTACATCATTTCACTCTCCTAAAATGCCCTTTCCTTTTCTCTTTATCTGTTTGCACTTTGCTTTTCTTTTGTTCCTCAGCTGAGGTCCGTCTCCTCCAGAAGGCTTTCCATAGTCATGTCAGACTTCACTAGACTTCTCTTCTTTAAATACGTATTATTCATGGTGTTACCGTGTAAGGGTTCCATGTATCTTATACCTATTAAAGCAGAGAGGTTAAAGAGCTCTTACTTCCACTGAGCATCCATTACTGAATGCCAGAGCTGTGATTCAAACCGAGCATACTCTATTTTCATTATTCCATAGAACCCACTTATTTAATGTAAGTGAAATGAAATGAAATTTGGTGAATTTTGAAGTATATTGAAATTTGGTGCTGAAGACTGTCCCTCCAAAATTTGTATGATGAAGTCCTAACCCCTAGTACCTCAGAATGTGACTGTATTTGGAGATAGAACCTATAAAAATCTATTTTTTATGGTTGGGCCCTAATCCAATCTAACTAGCGTCCTTATAAGAAAGAGAGATTAGGAAACAGACAACACACAGACTGAGGAGCAACCATGTGATAACACAGTGAGAAGGTGAACATCTGCAAGGCAAGGAGAGAGGCCTGAGAATCAAACCAACCCTGCCTACACCTTAATCTTAGACTTCTAGCTTCCAGAACTGTGAAGAAATAAACTTCTGTTCTTAATGCCACCCAGTCTGTGGTATTTGTTTTGGCAGTCCTAGCACACTAATACACTTTGCGTAATTACTTATATTTGATATTTATTTATTTGAGGTTCTATGAAAATTTTTCTTATTATCTATTATAGTCCACTCAAATATTAACAAGAATACATATAAATACAAATATGACAAGATATTGTTTTCAATACAAACATGACAAGGTATTGTTGTCAATCAGACATTGGAGAGAAGTAAATGATACCTAATTTGGTGGGTATACATCATGCTTGTATACCCACGCTAATGACCCTAAACAGCTAAATGTTGCATCCAAATATGACCCTGATAATCAGCATCTAAAGTGAAATAGAAATGTATTTATGACTTTAAATCCACATCATTAAATTTTCCTTGGTGTTATATTTAAGTCCTTTCCCCTTAGAAGCAACAATTAAGTTACATCAGTCTTCTATATTTCTTTGAATTTAAATGTCCCTAAACTGCCCCAGATGCTTAACAAAAATTTGACACTCCTTTTCTGGGCTTATTCACACTCTAGACTAGACAGAGTAGAAATTGTTTGACTGATGGTCCATTTTCTTCCTGAAATAAAGAGTGATTTTCCTAGTCATTGTGCAGATTAGAAATGTGCAGAGATATTTTTTCTTCCCAAGGCTACAGCTACTGCTCTGAGGATTTGTATAAACACTCAAAATGTCAAGACTAATTTAAACAGAAGCAAAATATACTTGCTATTGGGGTTGATACTCAGGTTAACCCATTCTAAGTATAAGCAACACCTGGACTAGTAATTTTAAATATAAAATCTTAAAATTCGTTGAATTTTCATCTTATTTCTATAAAAGTTAGTTATTTTTTAAGATTGTAAATTTTATTTATTTTTATGTCTGTAAATACGAGTTTAAAAATATGGTCCTAAAATAGGACTTTGCTTTGATGAAAATATAAAAATATTAAATGTAAGCTTCTCTGCTTCCTTGCTGCATTTATGTACCTCCCTTCTCATCTTTATTCTTACAAAGAGAAACTTAAAAGGATTCCAAAGTGTTATACACTGGATTCCCGAAAAAAAATCTCTGAGATGGAAATTTGTGTGCAGGAAGTTTATTGGATTAACTTGTGGGACAGTAAAGAAAGCAGTGTGTAGCAGAGGCAGGAGTTGAACTGAGATGTAGTCACATCGATGGCCTTAGTTGAATCCATGGAAAGCTCTGGAGCCAAGAAGGCCTTGCAGAGTCCTTCCAAACTGTGGAAAGAGGGCTGGGCCCTCTACCTCCACATTGTCCAGACGTTGGATGCATGCTGCCTGTGGAAGAGGGCAGGACTTTGGGTGAGTTGACTCTCTTCAGTAGACAACAATTCTGGAGAAGGACTCAGCTGAGCCCTGTCACTTGCCAACATTTCCAGAAATTGGAGAAATGAATGTCTTGGTCTTGAAGATGAGACATCATGCTTACAAACCACAGCATCCACTATAGGAAGATGTGAATTCAACTTCATATGCTTTGGCCAAGTATTTTCAGGTAAACAATTTTAACCTCTATGAGCCTCTATTTCCTTCTTTGTAACTGGGACTATTAATACCTTTCAGCTTTCTCACAGTAATTCTGTTAGGATCACCAGAGCCAATATGAGTAAAAATTCTTTGGGGCATGAAGGATCAGAGTTAGAATATATGTTAGAAATTATCTAGGTCCATTTCTTTACTGTATTGCTAAATAATTGAAACCTAATATGGACTCACATATTACTGCCTTCCTGACACAGTTCTAGCATTTTATATTTATTACCTCATGTAATTCTTACTATGACCCTACGAGAAAATTGGCAAAAAGGGGTCGCGTTACTTGACCAAAGTCACATACAGTTGGGGGTGGGGGACACTGATGATATCTTGCCCCACTGGTTGTACTTTCAACCACTATACTATATCCCTTCTGGTGAGACAGTAGTTAATGGAAGATTAGTAGTCAGGTCTTCAATTTTTTGTTATGTAATTTATGTAACCTATACCTGCAGGCCGTGGTAGATTGTAAAGCAGATAAAGCAAATTGACAACCTTGACATGTTTGTTTGGTTGTTTATTCTTTTTTTCTATTTTTTAAAATTTGTTTGTTTTAGTCTGCCCAGAGTTTTTTAATGTAGTCTGACTAAAGAGGCATTATGTTTAGTACCTCACCAAGAAGTTTAGCGCCTATAAGCTTACACCACATACACACTGACTTCATGCCCTGATGTTCCCAGCCTGGCCTGTTTAGGCACTCAAGTTTGCAACCCAAGGTTATCCATCTGTAGATAATGATGATGATGATGATGATGATGAAGATGAAGATGAAGATGAAGATGATGGAGGAGGAGGAAAGATAGAAGGAGGAGGAAGAAAGGGATAAGGATGAGAAAGAAGTGGGGAAGAAGGAGAAGAGGAAAGGATATAAAAGAAGGAGGAAGGAGAAGGGGAGGTAAAGGCGGAGAATAAGTTATTATTTATAATGATATAAAGAATGTTTAGCACCTGCTAGAGTATAATCTTTCATTATTGAATATTCTATTGGTCTTCTCTAAGCAAGCTCATCTGATATACAATTTCAGAGGATTGCCACTACTTTTTTCCAGACAGATGTAATCTGCTTAAATGAATAATGTTCCCACACAGACTGACTCTTTAGATGGAGGCAAAAAAGTTGGCATACTAATACAAATAGATATGGGGTAGAGGGCACAGAAAGAGGGTAAGAGAGGCATTTTACAAATTATTAAAATATAAATATTTTCATTTCATATTTAATCAGGAGAGAAATGCCTATGAAAATCAGAGACACATTATTTCTTTTTAATAATTACTTTTAACAGGAAGAGATTTTTCCATGAAAACAGGAATTGCGACATTTTGAAAAACATGTCTCTATTGAGCACCTACTTTCTTTCTTTCTTTTTTATTTTTTTTGAGGAAGATCAGCCCTGAGCTAACATCCATACCAATCCTCCTCTTTTTGCTGAGATAGATCAACCCTGAGCTAACATCTATTGCCAATCCTTCTATCTACTTTCTGACAGGCATTCTGTTTCATGTTGAGGATATGGAAATAAAAGCCAGACATTTTCAATCATGTAATAAATGCTAGAAAAGGCTGAAACAGATGGTGTAATTAGCACATAATTAAGAGATATAAGTCTCATGATCATGGAGGGCTCCCTGAAGGAAGTGAAATCTACACTAATTTTTGAATAAATATTAATAATTGATTAGTTGAAAAACGAGAGAGGGTATGTTAGGGACCAGGGATAGCATATTAAGTCATAAAGGAATATAAAAAATATAAATATCCTATACAGATATTAATACTTTTGAGATTGCTAACAGAAGGATGGGTAATGGCTTGGAGTTGCCAGGAGCCATAGTGCCCAGTGAGTGTCCATGGAAATGAAACCCACACAAAGGAGAGCAGAGCCGAGAGGTAGAAAGAGAACAATCTCTGATGGTCCTATTATTGACCCTCTAACCAGCTGTGTCTGAATCTAGTACACATTATTTTTGAGACTCTTCATTTCCAGGGTCTATAAATTCCTTTTTTCACTTAAGGTAGTGAGAGGCAGGTTACACTTGCAATCAAGAACCTACAACAGTTATTTCCCTCTTGCTTTTGATTTGAAGCACTTTCAGAAATCCATGTCTTATTCTTATGTGGAGCCTTCATGCCACCAGAACAGCACCTCGCACATAGTACCTTTCATCTTATACAACTTGCACATATACCCCTTAACATACATGTGCACGCACACACGCACACACACACTCACACACACACACACTCCCCTGAAGACCTATATTATAGGAACTGGTCAGAGCAGCTGCGATTCAAGCTGAAGTAAAAAGGACACAAAAGAAAGGGGAAGAAAGGACTCAGAGATGGCAGTGGAAAAATTCTATGAATATCTAAGCCATACACATGGTTAATGCATCCTGGTCCCCGATCCAGAGATTTTTTTTTTTTATATCTGCCAAAATGTGGCCATTTACACTCAGTCCTCATTTCTAAAGCTAATTACATGATTTTAGATATTTTGTTCTCTGATGCATCTCTCGCGTAATTTTCCAAATGATAGTCTATTTGGCAACATGGAAGTTTACTGCTGTATGGGGTCAGACAAAAAATATGACAATAGTTTCAATAATCTGTTTGTCCAGTAAAAATGTGATGAGGTCTTTATGTGAATGAAGGCAGAGGACAATTAAACATTGAGTTCTTAAATGAATGAATGAAAAATATTCTATCCAGTTGGTTTAAATTTGGACATTTTCAATTACTCTAACCTCCTGTTTTTATTAAAAAATACTTTTAATTCTGTACTTTTGCCAAAAAGGTGATTGTATACTGGAAATAACAGAGTCTTAAAACAGGTTAGAATCCTCTTTTTGTGTGCTGTGTTAGAATAACAAGCACCTGAACAAACTCTTCCTGTGACATTTTCCCCTCTAGGTTAACTAAAAATCAAATATTACAAAGTTTAGAATTTGGGGGTAAGGTGACAACACAAACAGATATTGCTTTCCTGCCTTCAATTATCATAAAAGTGACCAGCAGAAAACTATCATTCTCATTGTTGTGATCATCAGCATATACTGAGCCCCTCCTTTTGTGCCAGGCATTATGCTAAATATCTCTACATTCATTAGCTTAAAACAACTAGGTGCAATATTCATTACGCAACAAAACTCAGACTTAAATAAGTTCAATAATTTACCGGAGGCAACATAGCTAGTAAGTGGTCGAGTCAAGCACCAAGCTCAATTGTATTTTTCTCCAGAACCAAGTTTTTAACCATCACATTACAGTTCTAAATCTGTATTGAAAACAAGAAATCATTGCATCTATATATCAGAGTTTTCTTCTAGTTGTGACTCAGATAAGGTTTGATTTAAAGCATGAAGAACCATCAACTTTCACTAACCTGTTAATATCCCATACTCAGAGGGATTAGGCAAGGCTATGGAGGCAGGTGGCCACAGAAAGCAGAGCTAGCACGTGACGTTCCTCATTGTCTTGGTTACTACCTCCAGAAGAAGCTGGGCAGAACAAGAAACAAAAAGCTACTATGTTTGGATTTTCTTTTCTTTTCTTTTTTGCTGAGGAAGATTGGCCCTGAGCTAACATCTGTTGCCAATCTTCCTCTTTTTGCTTGAGGAAGATTGTCCCTGAGCTAACATCTGTGCCAATATTCCTCTGCTTTGTTTGTGGGATGCCACCGCAGTGTGGCTTGATTAGTGGTGTCTAGGTCCACACCTGGGATCTGAACTCAGGAACCTAGGGCCACCAAAGTGGAGCATGTGAGCTCAACCACTATGCCACTGGGCCAGCCCCTGGATTTTCTTTCTTCAAGAGGTCAAACACATGCTCCCCTGCTCACACACATATTTATCTTACATATCAGTAAAAATGATAATACAGGTTCAGTTTTCTTATTTAAAATACTTCACTTAAAAAATCAACTTATTGGGGCTGGCCCCATGGCCTAGTGGTTAAGTTTGGCATGCTCCCCTTTGGCGGCCCGGGTTCAGTTCCCGGGCGCAGACCTACACCACTCATTAGTGGCCATGTTGTGGTGGCAACCCATACACAAGGTAGAGGAAGATTGGCAACAGATGTTAGCTCAGGGTGAATCTTCCTCAGCAAAAAAATATCAACTTATTCACTCAACTATGCCTTGAAAAACTTAAAATATTAAAATAAGTTACTTCTTGTATTAGTCAGCTACTAACATTATAATGCTATATAACAAAGTGACCACCACAAAATTCAGTAAAATAATGATAAGCATCTATTATCCCATTTATAGATCTGAAGATTTGCTATGTGTCTGCTGTTTAGCTAGAGTAGTTTTGCTTCACATGTCTCATTCATGGGCCCAGGCTAGAGAGACAGCAGCTCTCTAGGCATGTTCTTTTTATGTAAGAGGTCAGATTCTGCCAGGGGCAAACAGAAACATGTGACACTTCTTAATGTCAAAGCTCAGAATTTGTACCCTTTCAAAAAGAAGTCACATTTGCTTTACCCCAAGCTTAAAATAAACCAATGAGGCAGAAGTGTCTATTTGTCCCACAGCTGAAGGAGAGGGGAGTACATGTTTCATGACCAATAATCATGACCAAACATGCTATCACAACCACTCATTTCAAAACTAAATAAACAAACAAAAATCATTTCTAGTTTCTGAATCACCATCTTCCTTGTTGACTCGATATTTTTGGTCCTACTAATCTCATGCCTGGAATCCTTTTAACCTCTCTTTCTGCCTAATAAATTCCTACTCCTCTTCTGCTGGATCATGCTTCAATGTCACCTCATCTGCAAAGGCTTTCTGAACCCACCTTGTAAACCGTATGTGTAAACAGACATTTATATGTATTGCCATTAAAGGAGACATACACACACAGAGATGCACATTTAAAGGATTTAAAGTGGGTTTTCTCTCTCTCCTTCCCTCTCCCCCTCCCTCCATCTCCCTCTCCTTCCTTCTCTCCGTCTCTCCCTTCCTTCCTCTCCTTCTTTCTCTTCCTTTCTTTCCCTCTTTAGGAAATAGTTGTTGAACTGCTCACTGATATTTCTGGTTCTCTTCATTCTGAGCACATTAGGTAAAACTACAATTAATTCTCTGTCCCTGGAAGTTAAGCATGTCCATGTGACTTGTGTTGCCCAATGACACATGTACAAAAGGTGAGTGCATCTTTCAGGCAGATGCCTTTAAGAGTTGGTGCACAATTCCCTATCTTCCCATGTACCAGTGACTACCAGCAAATCCAGATGATGGGGCTTCCCTCACTTGAGGCCCCCAGATGAGGACAACATGCAACAGAATTCCCCGGTGACCTATCACATACGTGTAGCATGAATAAAAAATACACTTCTATTATTTTAAGACACTGAGATATTGGATCATCACCACAGCATAACCTAGACTATCTAGATTGATACAGACTCTTCTTCAAAGGCCTATTCCTATCAAAAGTTCTTAAGACATTATGATAGGGAATCTATATGCATAAGCACACTGACAAAGACCACCGTAAACTCTGGTGCTCATATAGCACTGTAATTACTTGAAATACCTAAGTTGACAGGCTCTTAAGAAAAAAATATTTTAATTTTTTTAATTATCAAATTTATATAATCACAAATACTATAAAAAAATGGTTACAAAATACTAACCTCCTCACATTAGGTTAAATTTTAAGTGAATTAATCATTAGAAACACTAATTATCATGTGAACATTTTAGTAAAATGTTTTTAGATAATCAGTTTTAGATAAAGTTGGGGGTTTTTTTGGTGAGGAAGATTGGCCCTGAGCTAGCATCTATTGCCAATCTTCCTCTTTTTGCTTGAGGAAGATTGTTGATGAGCTAACACCTGTGGCAATCTTCCTCTATTTTGTATGTAGGACACTGCCACAGTATGGTTTGATGAGAGATGTGTAGGTCTACACCCGGGATCCAAACCCGCAAACACCAGGGCCGCCGTAGTGGAGCACGAGAACTTTAACCACTACACTACTGGGCCAGCCCTGGTAAATTTGTTATTAAGTCAGCTGAATTTAGGTGTAAGGGCTTATTATTCTCATTTCTTGTTAATGCCCCTATACTCTGTATCAGAAGCAGATATCCCATTTTACAATTAGTTAATTGACTTCACCTCAGCAATTCATTTATCCCAAGATAGTGAATAAATCCAGTGTTAGATCTATTTTGAAATGGTTTTGAGCTGGTAATTCCAAACTTCATTATAAAATATACTGATTATTTCAAATAGTACAAAGTCCTGTCTGATAGTTAAACATATATTAATGTCTAGAATATTCAGCTGCCACTAGTTTAAATAAAATGCCAATAGATTTAAGCTTTCTTATATGTATATGATTCCATCTTAAAGAATATCAGAAGGAGCAATAAAAGACAATATGTGTTGAACTAAATGCATGAGGGGGGAAAAAAGATCTCAAGGACACAATCCAATATCTGGAGAATGGATGCAGTGTCATATAAACTAAAAAGGCTTCAAAAGCCAAATTGCTAAAACGTATCTGCAAGGTTATAGGAGGTTAATTTGCAGGACTGGGCACACTGCCCTGATATGCAGTAATTTTTCAGTAACTTGCCTTCAAAAAAATACCTGCGGGTACTTGCCTTGAGACATAAATATGACTTTAGAGGATAGTGCCTCTTCTCTTTTAAGTATTAGTAGTATGGGAATGTGTAGGTCTTTTAGCAGCATTAAAGAACTACTTTGGCTTGAAAGTGGGAAATCAAAGAAATAACACTCATAACTCATAATTACTATATCTGCTTTTATTTCTTAAGAAAGAGAATGTGAATAAAGTCATTGTTGCTGGCTGAATTATCTGAGATAATATAGGGAAATATACAGCACTGTGCTTGGCATCAAAGATGTTTTCACTAGATTTGTTAGGAACATTGTAAAGTACTATTTGTTTGTACTTGTTCCCTTCCTTCCTTCCTTCCTTCCTTCCTCCCTCCCTCCCTCCCTCCTTCCCTTCCTTCCTTCCTTCCTTCCTTCCTTCCAGATTAGCCCTGAGCTAACATCTATTGCCAATCCTCCTTTTGCTGAGGAAGATTGGCCCTGGGCTAACATCCTTGCCCATTTTCCTCTACTTCATATGTGGGACGCCTGCCACAGCATGGCTTGATAAGTGGTGCGTAGGTCCACGCTGGGGATCCGAACCTGTGAACCCCGGGCCGCCAAAGCAGAGCATGCAAACTTAACCACTACGCCATTGGGCTGGCCCCGTGTACTTAGTTATTTTTTCCCACTAAGTTATAAACTTTTGGAGTGAAAGAAGCACACATAACTGAATTTCCCCCCCCCAGGGAGCTGACATAGTAGTAATGCAATAAATGATTTGGATTAAGTGAATGAGAGAATGAATGGATGAATAAATAAATACATAAATTCATGGCATAAATCAAATATTACTTATCAGGTAGGCAAAAGAAGTAAACCAGAGCAAAAGGGCTGAATCATTTTGCAAGTGATTAAGTTCTTGGGAAGCATTTGATAAAATCTGATTTACAGGGACTTGAAAGGCCGTCTGCCAAGTGAGGAGCATTACTGCTCCTAGCTGGTGCTTATTGACTGAGGTATAGTCATAACAGTTTGTTTTAAATATAACAGACATCTAAAGAAAAGTAATTTAATCTAAATATAGATACATGGTTGTACAGTGACTGTCAGATTCACTTAGGAGGACTTCAGATATTTGTCAAAATATGTGGTTTTGATAAAATGTTTGTTTCTTAGCACATTCCACATTTGTAATTATTTCCTTCTGGGGCCTTCTCATCTCACTCAGAGTAAAAACTAAATATTTTTTAAACAACCTGCATGGCTGTATCATCAGGGTTCTCCAGAGAAACAAAACCAATAGCATAGACAGATCAGTTGATCAATAGATTGATAGATAATAGATAGATAGATAGATAGATAGATAGATAGATAGATAGATAGATGATAAATAGGCAGATATAGATTTATTATGAGGGATTGGCTCATGCAATTATGGAGGCTGAGAAGTCCCATGATCTGCTGTGTGCAAGCTGGAAGACCAGGAAAGCCAGTTGTCTAGTTCCAGTTCAAACCCGAAGGCCTGAGAACTGGAGGCTGACGGTGTAAGTCCTGATCCAAGTCTGAAGGCCCCAGAACCAGGAGCACCAGTCTCCAAGGGTAGAAAAAGATGGATGTTCCAGCTCTAGCAGAGAGCAAATTCACCCTTCCTCTGCCATTTTGTTCTGTTCAGGCCCTCAACAGATGGGATGATGTCCGCCTGTAGTGGTAAGGGTAATGTTTGCTCAGTCTATTGATTTAAATGCTAACCTCTCCTAGAAACACCCTCACAGACACACCCAGAAAAAATGTTTTACCAGCTATCTAGATATTCCTAGCCCCGGCAAGTTGACACATAAAACTATCATAATGACCCAACATAATTGACAGAATTCCCCTCCTCCCCCTTGCCTCTCTATATCCTTCTCCTCTCCCCTTTTCCATTCAATGCTTCAGCCTTTCTTGCTGTTCTGGAACTCATCAAGCATGTTTTCACCTTGCCTTGAAATCTTTGTCCTTGTTCTTCTCCATGACATGACTGATCTTCCCCCAAACACTCATCAACTACTTTAAGTCTACACTCAGATGTCATCCTCTCCGTAATATCTGAAACCTTATTTAAAACTGCAACCTCCACTATACTTCCTTCTTATATTTCTTAATCAATCTATCACTTTATAATATGTTATAAATCTATTATAAACTTGTCTGTCTCCCCCTCTCTAGAATGTAAGCTCTTGAAAGCCAGGAATTTTTGTCTGTTCTGGTCACCACTGTATCTTCAGGACACAGAAAAGTGTCTGAGCATAAATATTTGAAGAATGCAGGAATGATTTTGATATGTACCCTACTTGTGAATATTTTGCCCTTAAGTGGTTTAAAAAAAAATCATTCTGAACAACTCTTTAATGTGAATATAGAAAAAACTAATAATTTTATAACCATATATAACTCATTGTCAAAGAAATACTCAAAATAGTTAGATTTACTTTCATGTTCAAAAGTTTCTAAAAGAATAGAAACGTGATGGTTAAATAAAGCAATACTTTGGGATATAAATTAAATCTCTAAATTAAATCATGGTAAGTATTATCCATGTGTTGCTGAAGAGGACAGAGTACAGGCTCTGTGACAAACTGGATTTGAATCTAGGTTCTTCTACCATCTAGAATTTCAGCAAAGGTAGAATTTTCTGAAATAATGGAAATGTTTCTGTTCTGTCTAATACCATAGCCACTAACCACATGACTACTGAGCACCTGAATTGTGAATAGCATGACTGAGGATCTGAATTTTTTATTTGATTTAATTTTAATTAATTTATATTTAAATTTAAATGGTCACATGTGACTGGCTAGTGGCTACTCCATTAGACAGCTCAGGTTTAGATTTAGGATTTTCTAATGTATCTGATATTCAATTTTACCATATGCAAAATGATATTAAAAATGCTTATTTTTTAGTGTTAACATAGGAATTAAATAAAATAAAAATATTCAGTGGTCGTAATATCCTGCTTGACAGGTAGTAGGCACTCATGTGGATGGCATTGTTGTTACTGTTATTTCCTAATTATTATGACAGTTTTACTAAAATCTCGGCGCTCCTTCCCTGACTCCTTAGCTCTTGCTGCACTGAGGCCTTTGTGAGGCCACCAGCCAGAACGTGACCCATGGTTAAGGCCACTTTAACCCTATGTTCTACTGCCCCATTTGTTTTACTTCATGGTTCAATCTAAGCCTCTAGGAAAAAAGTATAAGGAAGTTCTTGAAAAAGAAAGAAGTAGGCTAATTATGGGGAAATGATTTCAGGCAGAGTGGTTTACTCATTAGAAAGATTCCCAAGCAGTGTTCCAGTGTGTTTGTTTGTTTAGAGTCCATGTCTCTGTCAATATCTCCTTCCTGTATCTTCCACCGTGCTGGCTTTAGTCAAGAAGGTATATCTTGTTCTACTTGTTATAGTATTTATTAGAAAAACAATAAATCCACGTGCTTTATAGAAGGATTCATGCCTTACCAAGAAATAATAATTTCCTCATGCTAAGGAGCATTCCCATTTCTATCCCGAATTGGAGATCATAGCTAGGAGAAGATACTTCAAATGCCTAAACAGTTTCTGATTCTGAGAGAGCCATTTATTCTTGTTTAAATTAATTTGACATATCTCTTGAGAAAATACTACGATTTTTTAAATGAAGGTTATGGTTTGAGAATCTCTTCACAGTATGTTTGAAAAATTTTCTGGAAATTCAATAATTTCTTTCTCCCACAATTTTGTATCTATATACACATATGTATTTTTTTCTACTTCATAGTTCACAGTTTTTGATTGGTAATAGATGGCATGTTGTCAAACAAGCATCATTTTAATAATATAGTCATACAGAAATGCCTAAAACTGAATTAATTTAACAGAAATGTAAGACATTTTCTTTTGCCAAATTTGTTAAACAAGCTTTTGTCTTTAAATCTGTTCTCTGTTGCTACTTGTCCGTTTTACACCTAGAGTCAGGAAGATTCTCATTTTTTTAAATTGATTTTTTAATATGGAAGCTGTTTTGTAGACTCCTCAACATTGGACAGCTAAATTAAACACACACATACATACACATGCACAATACATATTGGGGAATACAACTGTAAGTTTTATCCTTTGATCCTTTGGAATATCTGCTCAACCACTGTCCTCCTTCAATCAATAGGCAGGCACACACACCCACAAACAGTGGCCCCCACAACAGTGTTTATATCATATTTATAGAGTAGTGCCTAGCTCATAATATGCACCGTTAATAAAATTTTATTGAATGAATGAATAAACTAATTCCTACCTCCTGACCACAGCTGATTGGACCAAGATACTTAGCTAAAGTTGGCCAATCAGTTGTAAAGATTGCACTTTTACTAACTTGGATATCCTGCAGTAAGTTCATGATTTTAGATGCAAGGCTGAGGCAGCTGTTTGGCACAATGTACACTGAAAAGTAAAGTGAGCTTAGGTGCAGAGGAAGAATGGAAAGGCTACAAAGTGAGAGAAGAGTTTCATGACTATTTCTGTGTTTCCCAGCACATTTCACTTTGTCTTGTGCTAGCTTATATGGAATCCTATACTTTCAACCAAAAGACCCATGACAAAGACATTAGGTCTGCCCTTTGGCAACCAAAGGCATCCCCAAGGGTGTCATACCTCATTGGCTCCTTACAAAATGGTGCTGTCACTGATCTTTCCATTACTGCCCTTCTTTCTCTTTGCCCCTCCACATGCCCTGACACTACGTTGTTGTGGGGTTCATCCTTTATTTTGCCTCTAAATTATTGTATAACTGGAAGGCGCAATACATTCTGAACCATTTGGAATCATTAACCAGGCACAGTAAAAGCTGCACTGAGATGAATTTACTAAAGTATACTATTAATCAACTAAATGTGCTAATGCAACTTTCACCTAGTAGAGATTGGCTAGCTGTTCATCGAACCTGGTTCCTCTTATTTTGGGGCATGTAGCTAGACTACATTTAGCACCCTCCTTTATATGTAAAAGAAGTCATATGACCGAATTCTAACCAATGGAATGCAAGCAGAGTTGATGTGTATCACTTGTAGGTGTGATCTGTGAAAACCTCCCCTATGTGCTTCTTCATATTCTTTCCCTTTTGGCTGATGGAGATGAAGACGACTGCAGTAAGCTTGGAAGTCACATGTTGAAACTGACAAATTTGCAAGATTGTAAGAACTTGGATTTCTGCATCACTGCGTGGAGGAGAGCCTCTGCCTGCCAAGATCTCCCACTCGGGACTTGATGTGGGTGAGAAATAGATGCCTATTGTGTTAAGCCACTGAATTTCCGGAGTTCTTCTGTTACCTCACTAGTATTGCTCTAAAATGAACATGGAACGTGTCCTCACTTCCTTTAGTCATGATATTGGAAGGGAAAAGGTGATAATACAAGGGAAAACCAGGGGTACAATCCTAACAGAAGAAATCCAGGTGCCTTCCTGCATCATAGTCTTACAGAATACAGATGCTTCAACGTAAATATTAAGCTCAGAAGACTGAGATAATTAGTGCTCACAAAAAGGAGACAGGAAAGCTGTGAGGATGCACCTGACACTGAATTGCAGGAGGAAGACTCATTGCAGCTGTCATCGAACTGATTATCTGAAGGCAAAGCAATGCTATTTTGTGCAAACAATATATAACACTTAGGGAACGGCAATTAGAATCACGAGTCCTTGCATAAGTGAATGGGGCCTAATGGTGTTTACTCAATTTTAAATTGCTAGGGTAGTGATAGAAAAATAAGCCCTGCAAAGCACTTTGGAAATTTCAGTCATAGAACATTAATGACAGACTAAACCCAAGAGGTTGGGTAAAACAAGAGAGAAGTAAGGAAGAAAATCTCACAGCTTGTATTTATGAGGGTTCTCCCCTGAGGTTTCCCCATCATCTGTTCCCATAGTAACTCCAGATTTCCGTGAGCTTTACAGATGGCATTCATTTAATGTCAAAACACTTAATGAAAAAATTTACTATGTATAGAGAGTGAATTATTTACCAGAAGATTTTATACTAACTCAGCATTTACTTGTGCGTTTTAACAGTGCATAAGTACTAATACATAACAGTAATTTACTGGGCATTTCTTGCCACAGAATGAAAAAGTTAAAAGTTATATTTTAGCAGCTCAATGCTGCTGCCAGATCAGTTCCCAATGCTCTATCATGAGGACGTATTACTGACACATTACAAGCTAGATCTGTGGGACACATCAGCCCCTCTTTTCCTTTGAATTTTCTCCCTATGTTTAAACTGGGAGCACAACAATGTGATCGTAACCACAACCAATCCTGGCATGACTTAATTTCTTCCTTTTTCCTAAGCCAATCTCAAATAAATTTAGTTTGGTGTAGGAAAATCATATTATTTATAAGAACTAACATGAAATGCTTACTCTTTTTGCACAATTACCATGCAGCCAAATCTGATAATGTATTTTATTAACTATGCCTGGATAACTCCGGCAAATTTCACAGGGCTACAACACTAAATTTGTTTTATAAGGACACTCAGGTTTCATTCTTCATTTCTCTTTTTTTTTGTCTTCTAAAGTGAATTTAAACAACTAAGTGAGAATTCTTCCAGAGGACCAGACAACTGGGCATTTTAAAATAAGCCTTTAGTAGGCATAATTAATTTAAATTTCATCAAAATGTGAATAGCATTTCGTCAAATATGTAAATCTTCCCATAAGACACAGACAGCAGGTGGAAATATTGCACCTCAGGCTTCCAAAAATGATCAATCCCATAGAAATACAAATCACTGTTTTGGATAATCAGGCATCAAGCAGTGTAATTAAGGCTGGTTTTAACTCAAAATGTTACACCTCAGCCTCTAGGCATCAATAATGTATACGGTGTGCACTATTAGAATCACATTGGATTGAAAACGTGGAGGGATATACTTAAGGAGAAAACCCTCACTGACAAGTTGAAAGATGCCTGATGGAGCTACCTTTTGTCTCTAGAATATCTTCTGATGCAGCATCACTGGACTTTATAACAGGTGTTCTGAGTGGGAGGCAGTCAGGGAAAGGAGGAAGACAGGCAGCATGGAGTAGGCGAGAATGATCTTAAAGATCAGGATGGATTTCTTCTTCTATAATTTGAAGGGACTTAGGATATAATAACTCAAAATATAATACTTGCAATTCATTTCACTCTAACAATTATTTACTGAGATCTGATTCTAAGGCAGGTATTACTGTACTTGCTATGTGAAAGGAAAAAGACAAAGACAAGTAAGGCAAAAGAACGTTCCCTCAAAGAGCTGATGAGTTGGTGTGGATGTGTACTGTTGATACAGATATGGTACATAAAAATAAATAAATATAATGTTTGACAAAATATGTTCATATTCCAGGTGATTCAAAGGAAAGAGGGCCACAATCTCTTAAGGGGATCAAGGAAAGTTTCAATGAAGGAAATGACTGTGAAGTGGCCCTAAAATATTAGAGAGATTATAGCAACCATTTCTACATGAAGGAGATATTCCATCTAGAGGGATCAGTATTAACAAAACCTTTCATTACTGCTTCTACAGGAACTGCTCAATGCACATGAGGCATCCAACTGTGTACTTTGGTACTCTACCGAGCTGACCATACCTTAAGTGAATGCTGATCTAAGCTAGATCAATCAAACTCTTTCTTCTCAGACTGTAGTATTTTTAACCGAGATGCACAAATATTGGGAGCTGTTGGTATTCAAGTCCAGAGTTAGTAGTCTACAGGGTGACAAAGACTCTCTCCTTGACCTAACTCTAGTCAGGGTTCTCTAAACCTTCCAGGCCCTGACCTTGAAATCTGTCCTGGGGCAATAGTCCAGTTTTAATAAGAATTCTGCTGGATCCCTTTAGCAAAAAATCCCCGAACCTTGATATCTGACCAAATTCCTCATCCTTCACTCTGGATATCTTAACACACAGGCCTGCCTTCAGCAAGAAATCTGTTGAGTTAATCTAGCAGGAATCATCCTAGCCTTGATGGTTCCTGTTAGTAATTTTCTATCTCTGACCCCTCACCCTGCTCCTTGGTTATAAATCCCCACTTGTGCTTGTTGTATTCAGAGTTGAGCCTGATCTCTCTCCCTTACTAAAAAACCCCATTGTAGTAGTCACCGGTATCAAATCTGCCTTCCCATCTTTAACAAGGGTCATGAATAATTTTTTTTTAATATGAATATGTTTTTCTTTAACAAGAGAAGCATCATGAATTCCTGGTCCTGAGAGTCTGAAGAGCTGAACTGGTTCCCAAACTTTATGAGATTTGTTTTACTTTTTGTTTTTGATTTGTGTTATGTTATTGTTACACTTCCTTAAATACCTAAGATAGTTCTTATGTGCTTAAATTAGTTCCAATTTGTATTTGAAATAGTAACCAATTTGAATCTGAAATAGCAAATGGATCTTAATTAATTCATGACAATATTAAAAAAATAGTTGTGTTTCAAAAATGCACAAGATACATTTTTGTGGCTCATAAGGAAGTTGGGGGCATTTTGACAGAACTCTTTATTATAGCATTAAATAATTGAGGCTTCCTTCAGCAAGATGTGACAAAGCCATTGAAAACTCTAAAGTAGGAGAATGGAATGACTGGAACTAAACTTCAGGGAGATAATTTGTGGTGTGGTTTAGTTCAAATAGAAGACCACCAGTTAGAAGACTGGCTCTGAGTCTATGTCCATGGTTCATGTGGTGAAGGTTTACAGGGAAGTTGCATGCATTTCTGCAGATTTTATAGTGCAAAACACTAGGGAACACGATTCACATCATAGTCTATGTGAATGGCACCCTTAAAATTGTGCAATACACAACTTCCTCAACTACATGTGACAGCTCATAGAGCAAGAAATAGAGTGGTAGCCATCATATTTAAAGGAGAGAAAAGATGATGAAATATTTTACTAAGATAAGATTTAAAGGTATTGGAAACATTTATAAGCAGTTACTGAAGTACTGAGGGCAAAGTTACATCCAAACATTAAATCCAAGTAACTTGGAGAATGATGGAAACACTCCCATAAAAACAAGTCAAAAAGAGCTCAGTCAGGACTTGGGAGTGGAAAATGAGGTTCAGGATGATGTTGGGATTTATGTAGGATGAGTCTGAGGTGCCTATATGACATCCCAATGGAAATACCCGATAGAAATTTTAGATTCGAAAGTCACCTGAGTGATGGTGATACTAGCAGCCACACACACAAAAAATGGGTGAGATTATGGAAGAGAGAAAAGTAATTAGAGAGCAAAAGCAAAAATTTTAGGGAATGCTTATGTTCAATCCTTAAATAAACTATGAGGAGAAAGAAACTAAAGCAAAAGAATAGGTAGAAGAACACAGAAGTCAAAAAATGAAAGAGTTTCAACAAGACAAAAGGGGACAAAAATGTCAAATTATCTGTATAGAAAGATCAGGAAGGGAGATGATTTAATAAAAGCATTTGGATTAAATGATTGAGAAGTCATTGGTTATCATCAGAAGTAGAGTTATTGCCAAGATATTTGTGGTCAAGAAAAGGAATATAGAAACTTGGAAAGATTGTTGAGAGAAAAATATTGTTTTAGAGTTAAAACATTTGTAGAAATGTTTGCAAATGTATGAGAAGAGGAGAAAGATAAAGATGCAAAAAAGTAGAAGAAATTGATGGAGCAAGGTGTCTCAGAGGAGCTGGAAAAGGAGGGGATCCAGACCAAGACAAAGGGATTAGACTTAGTTAAGAAGAGAGACAAGTCTCGTCATGACAGAAGTAAGGGTAGAGAAAATTGATAAAATCCAGAGATATTTTGACAGACTGCATAAAATTTGAGGAAGTGCACATAAAATTCAGATACCTCTTGACCTTCTCAGTGAAATATGAGAAGACATCTGCTAAAATTGAGGGACTTAGAGTAATGAAAGAGGACAAACTTGGAATACCTGCGGGGGGAAAATTATTATCTTTTTATTATCACAAAGAAAATTGAGGGTTATTCTATTGAAAATTTTCTCTTTTGCTTCCAGGACCTTAGTGCACAGAGATTTGGACAACAGGGATACATTTTGAATTCTAATTCTTTTTTCTAGAGTTTTTTTACTGAGACATAATTGACATATAACATTATATTAGTTTCAGGTACAGCACAGTGATTCAATATTTGTATATATGGTGAAATGATCACCACAATAAATCTAGTTAACATCTTTCCCCATACATAGTTACAAATTTTTTTCTTATGATGAGAACTTTTAAGATCTATTCTTGGGGCCGGCCCCGTGGCTTAGCGGTTAGGTGTGCGCGCTCCGCTACTGGAGGCCCGGGTTCAGATCCCGGGCGTGCACCGACACACTGCTTCTCTGGCCATGCTGAGGCCGAGTCCCACATACAGCAACTAGGAGGATGTGCAGCTATGACCTACAACTGTCTACTGGGGCTTTGGGGGAACAATAAATAAACAAAATAAAAATTTAAAAAAAAAAAAAAAAAAGATCTATTCTTTTAGCAACTTTCAAATATGCAACACAGTATTATTAACTACAGTCACCATGCTGTACATTACATCCCCATGACTTATTTATTTTAAAACTGAAGTTTGTACTTTTGACCCCCTTCACCCATTTTGTCCACCCCCCAACTCCTGCTTCTGGTAACCAACAATCTGTTCTCAGTATTTGTGTGCTTGTTTTTTTATTCAGATCCCACGTATAAGAGAGTTCATATGGTATTTGTCTTTGTCTGCTTTATTGACTTAGCATAATGCCCTCAAGTCCAATCCATATTGTTGCAAATAGCAAGATTTCCTTCTTTTTTTTTTTGTGAGGAAGATCAGCCCTGAGCTAACATCCATGCCAATCTTCCTCTTTTTGTTGAGAAAGACCGGCCCTGAGCTAACATCTATTGCCAATCCTCCTGCTTTTTTTCCTTTTTTCTCCCCAAAGCCCCAGTAGATAGTTGTACGTCAGAGTTGCACATCCTTCTAGTTGCTGTATGTGGGACACTGCCTCAGCATGGCCGGACAAGTGGTGCGTCGGTGCGCACCGGGGATCCAAACCCTGGGCCGCCAGTAGCGGAACACGCGCACTTCACTGCTAAGCCATGGGGCCGGCCCCTATTTCCTTCTTTTTTATGACTGAATATAAAAAATTTATAATATTTTATTTAAAAAATTTAATGTATATATATACACACACCACAATTTCATTATCCATTCATCCATCAGTGAACACTGAGGTTGTTTCCGTATCTTGGCTATTGTAAATATTGCTTCAGTGAACATGGGTGGAGGGGACATATATCTTTCCAACTTAGTGTTTTCGTTTTCTTCAGATAAATGCTCAGAAGTGGAATTGCTGGATCATATAGTAGTTCTATTTTTAATTTTTTTAGGGACTGCCATACTGTTTTCCATAGGGGCTGCACCAATTTACATCCCTACCGACAGTGCACAAGGGTTCCCTTTTCCCCACAACCTCGCCAACACTTGTTATTTCTTGTCTTTTGGTAATGGCCATTCTAACATGTGTGAAGTGATAGCTCATTGTGGTTTTGATTTGCATTTCCATGATGATTAGTGATGTTGAGCACCTTTTCATTTACCTGTTAGCCATCTGTATGTCTTCTTTGGAAAAATGTCTATTCAGATCTTTTGCCCATTTTTAATCTGGTTGTTTTGTTTGCTATTGAGTCGTGTGAGTTCTTTACATATTTTGGATGTTAGCCCCTTGTCAGATATATGATTTGCAAATATTTTCTCCCATTCAATAAGTTGCCTTTTCATTTTGTCAATGATTTCCTTTGCTGTGCAGAAGCTTTTTAGTCTGATGCAGTCCTATGTATTCATTTTTGCTTTTGTTGCTTTTGCTTTTGGTGTCAGATTCAAAAAATCATTGCCAAGACCAATGCCAAGGAGCTTACTGCTGTGTTTTCTTCTGCGCGTTTTATGATTTCAGGTCTTACATTCAAGTCTTTAATCCATTTTGAGTTAATTTTTGTGTATAGTGTAAGATAGTGGTTGAGTTTCATTTTTTTGCATGTGGCTGTTCAGTTTTCCAAGCGCCATTTATTGAAGAGATTGCCCTTTCCCCATAGTATATTCTTGGCTCCTTTGTCATAAATTAATTGACCCTATATGCATGGGTTTATTTCTGGGTCTCTATTCTGTTCCACTGATCTATGTGTCTCTTTTTATGCCAATACCATACTGTTTTGATGACTATAGCTTTGTAATATAGTTTGAAATCAGGGAGTATGATGCTTGCAGCTTTGTTCTTCTTTCTCAAGGTTGCTTTGGCTATTTGGGGTCTTCTGTGGTTACATACAAATGTTAGAATTGTTTGTTCTATTTCCATGAAAAATGCCATTGGAATTTTGATAGGGATTGCATTGAATCTGTAGATTGCTTTGAGTAGTATGGACATTTTAACAATATTAATTCTTCCAATCCATAAGCATGGAATATTTTTCCATTTATTTGTGTCTTCTTCAATTTCTTTCATTAATGTTTTATAATTTTCAATATTTAGGTCTTTTAACTCCTTGGTTAAATTTTTTCCTAAGTATTTTATTCTTTTTGATACAATTCTACGTGGGATTGTTTTCTTAATTTTTCTTTCTGACATTTCATTAATTAGCGTATAGAAATGCAACAGATTTTTGTATATTGATTTTGTGTCCTGCAACTTTATTGAATTCATTTATTAGTTCTAACAGTTTTTTGGCAGTCTTTAGGGTTTTCTATATTATGCCATCTAAAGAAATCTAATTCTTTCTCTCTTTGCTTCTGCTTCTAAAAAGTATCCAACTCTCTTGCTCAGCAAGGTAAATCCCACCTGTGTCTTTTATTCCATTTATCTTTGCAACTCTGAGATCCAGATTCAAGAATGAATTTTTTTGCATTGTGTATCTCTCTTTTATCCTCCAGGCAGAGACTTTGCATATTTGGAAACAATATTTTCTTTATCCTATTGCTTCCTCATAAGAATTTCAACAATAATAATAATTGCTAAAATGTACTGAGCACTTACTGTGTTCCAGGAGTTAGTTAAAACACTTTATTTCCAACCATCATATAAGCCTCAAAAAATCCTATGAGCTGGATGCTGCGATTGCTCCCATTGTCTATATGGAGAAACTGACTGCAGAATGATTTGCCCAAGATCCCACAGAAATGAGCGATAGAGCCTGGATGCAGCCCTACGAAGTCTGAATCCAAGCTCATATTTTTAACCATTCTCTCTTCTTTCCCTAATCTCCTCTTGGGAAAATACATTTCTACTCTTGCTGTTTCCGATTACTTACTACACAATGCCTTACACCACTGATCTCAATGTATGGTCCTTAAACTGTCTCCAACAGAATCAGCTGGAACACTTAACTGAATCACCTTGGGTGCTTATTGAAAATGCAGAGTACTGGGCCTCAATCCACAGAGTGATTGAGACTCTAATAGCTTCATTTTAATATGTTTACCAAATGATGGGCTGTGAAGAAGACAGTCAGGAAACAATCATCTGGTGACTCAAAGGGAACAGAGAATTTAGAACCCAAAATGCACCTTTATCACAAAGGAGTCTCCAATTGGGCCTATTGAATGGATGTCTGCATATTAATCTGAGAAGAAGCCTTCACATCTAAAGAAATAAAGTGAAGAAATTGAATGAAGGAATCTGCCTATCAATTGTCAAACATAAAATTAAATGTACTTGACATTTTCTAACTTGGTGTGAATTTCTGCGTGACTTTTTCAGAACTAGTCCAAAATGGGCATAGAAGGATGAAGCTATATGTGCTCATTGAACTGAAGAGCGATTTTTAAAGAAAAATTATGTGGTCATTTTCCATTATGGTCAGGCACTTCAGAATGATGAAGACTGTCACTAAATCAGAAGCGTATGAATTACAACCATAACATATGAAATAATTTCATTTTAGCTTCTGATACAATTCTTGAGTTTGAGCTAGCATAAAGCAAATACTTAGAATGAATTAAGAAGCAGCAATTTGATGTGCGTGCGTACGTGCATGTGCGTGTGTGTGTGTTTGTAGAAAACATATCAATGCAGTAACTGTGTTGTCTTTTTTTCCTCCAATCTTGTGGGGAGAGAATTTAATATATTTATCATATCAAAGAGCTCACTGAATCATTACAAAAGGATAGGCTATATTAAATACCCAGGTCCTGGATTTGGGATAATTGCATCTTCGTAATTATCTACAGTTCATTCTAAGCCCCATATTCAATAGCTGATTTGAAGATATTATTATCTTAAAGAACCTAGACAAAAATATCTATCCTTTTCTTTTTTATCTAAGAAAAACCTCTCCTAGAAACCATCCTAGCATCTCTCAACCCTAATCCATATAATCAGGAAAAACTTTCCTGTTACTGCACCAACTTTGCTCTTTAATCATACAACATAGGAATTCTATCCCTATATCATTGCCAAACCAGGAAAAGGCATATATTTTGGTCTGAACAAAAAAAACAAACCAAAAGTCAAAAGGAAATCTGAGAGTGAGCCTTAAATAAGCTTTTAGTACTTTTTTGTTTTTGTTTTCAAATTTTAGTCCCTCTTTTTTTTTATTGAAGTATAATTGACATACAATACCCTATTATTTTCAAGTGTACATCGTTGTGATTCGATATTTACATACATTACAAATGATCACCATGGTAAGTTTAGTTACCTTCGGTCCCCATATAAAGTCATTACAAGATTATCGACTATATTCCCTATGCTATACATTATAACCTCCTGACTTATTTTATAACTGGAAGTTTTAGTCTCTCTTTTTTGTTGTTTGAATAACAATATACATTTAATTAGGAAACAGAATCCTGTCTTCTTCCTACCAACTCCTGTCATAATCCTTGGAAGGTTAGCATCCACTCTGATGGATAGTCAGTAATAAATTTGTTTATAATGATTGAAGGAAAATAAAAGCACCATAAGGAAACATAATGAAATGAGGACCAATTTGAAAAATAAAGTAGAATTTTAGAAATAAAATATATACAATCAGTTAAATTAAAAATGCAATAACTGCATTAAGCTGTTGGTTAGACATAGCTAATCCTTTATTTGCATTTAGCCTTTAAAATCTCCCCTATGTGTTTTCTTTCATTTCTGAGATTACTTTAAAAAAATTACAAGAGGCATCATATTAAATACATAGAAGCAAAGGGAAAAAAGTAACCTTTAGTGAACGTTCCCCACGTGCAGGAGCTTTTCACCGTTGTTTCATAACAGCCTAACATCAGCACTGTGGAGTACATTCTGTGTATTGGCATTTTATAGCAGAGGAACCTGAGGCTAAGACATATTAGCACACTTGTTGTAGTTCACTTGGACAAGGCCTGGCCATCTGTTCTAGTCAATCTTTGCTCTTGCATTGGACTCCTATGGCTTCAGTTGCTACTTAAACCATCCGAAATTTATATTCCAGCTTACACCTATCTTTTTTTTTTTTAATTTTTTGTTTATTGCAGTAACATTGGTTTATAACATTGTAAAAATTTCAGGTGTACATCATTGTACTTCTATTTCTGCATAGATTACATCATGTTCACCACCAAAATACTAATTACAACCCACCACCACACACATGTACCGAATTATCCCTTTCACCCTCCTCCCTCCCCTCTTCCCCTCTGGTAACCACCAATCCAATCTCTGTCTCTATGTGTTTGTTTATTGTTGTTATCTACTACTACTTAATGAAGGAAATCATACGGTATATGACCTTCTCCCTCTGACTTATTTCACTTTACATTATACCCTCAATGTCCATCCATGTTGTCACAAATGGCTGGATTTCATCGTTTCTTATGGCTGAGTAGTATTCCATTGTGTATATATACCACATCTTCTTTATCCATTCGTCCCTTGATGGGCACTTAGGTTGCTTCCAAGTTTTGGCTATTGTGAATAACACTGCAATGAACACAGGGGTGCATGTACCTTTACAAATTGGTGTTTTCAAGTTCTCTGGATAAATACCCAACAGTGGAATAGCTGGATCATATGGTAGTTCTATCCTTGATTTTTTGAGGAATCTCCATACTGTTTTCCATAGTGGCTGCACCAGTTTGCACTTCCACCAACAGTGTATGAGAGTTCCCTTCTCTCCACATCCTCTCCAACACATATTGTTTCCTGTCTTGTTAATTATAGCCATTCTGACGGGCGTGAGGTGATATCTCATTGTAGTTTTGATTTGCATTTCCCTGATAGTTAGTGATTTTGAACATCTTTTCATGTGTCTGTTGGCCATCTGTAAATCTTCTTTGGAGAAATGTCTGTTCAGGTCTTTTGCCCATTTTTTAATTGGGTTGTTAGTTTTTTTGTTGTTGAGACGCATGAGTTCTTTATATATTTTGGAGATTAAGCCCTTATCAGATGTATGGTTTGCAAATATCTTCTCCCAATTGTTAGGTTGTCTTTTCGTTTTGTTGATGGTTTCCTTTGCTGTGCAGAAGCTTTTTAGTTTGATGTAGTCCCATTTGTTTATTTTTTCTATTGTTTCTCTTGCCCGAACAGACATGATGCTTGAAAAGATGTTGCTAAGACCGATGTCGAAGAGCCTCCTGCCTATGTTTTCTTCTAGAAGTTTCATAGTTTCAGGTCTTACATTCAAATATTTAATCCATTTGGAGTTAATTTTTGTGTATGGTGTAAGGTAAGGGTCTACTTTCATTTTTTTGCATGTGGCTATCCAGTTTTCCCAACACCATTTGTTGAAGAGACTTTCTTTTCCCCATTGTATGTTCTTGGCTCCTTTGTCAAAGATTAGCTGTCCATAGATGTGTGAGTTTATATCTGGGCTTTCGATTCTATTCCATTGATCTGTGTGTCTGTTTTTGTGCCAGTACCATGCTGTTTTGGTTACTATAGCTTTGCAGTATATTTTGAAATCAGGGAGTGTGATACCTCCAGCTTTGTTCTTTTTTCTCAGGATTCCTTTAGCTATTCGGGGTCTTTTGTTGTTCCATATAAATTTTAGGATTCTTTGTTCTATTTCTGTGAAAAATGTTGTTGGAACTTTGATAGGGATTGCATTGAATCTATAGATGGCTTTAGGAAGTATGGACATTTTAACTATGTTAATTCTTCCAATGCAAGAGCACGGAATATCTTTTCATATCTTTGTGTCTTCTTCAATTTCTTTCAGAAATGTTTTATAGTTTTCGGTGTACAGATCTTTCACCTCTTTGGTTAAGTTTATTCCTAGGTATTTTATTCTTTTTGTTGCAATTGAAAATGGGATTGTATTCTTAATTTCTCTTTCTGCCACTTCATTGTTAGTATACAGAAATGCAACTGATTTTTGTATGTTGATTTTGTATCCTGCAACTTTACCATATTCGTTTATTACTTCTAAAAGTTTTCTGGTGGATTCTTTAGGGTTTTCTATATATAAAATCATGCATCTGCAAATAGTGACAGTTTCACTTCTTCCTTTCCAATTTGGATCCTTTTTATTTCTTTCTCTTGACTGATTGCTCTGGCTAGGACTTCCAGTACTGTGTTAAATAGGAGTGGTGACAGTGGGCACCCTTGTCTGGTTCCTGTTCTTAGAGGGATAGCTTTCAGTTTTTCCCCATTGAGGATGATATTAGCTGTGGGTTTCTCATATATGGTCTTTATTATGTTGAGGTACTTTCCTTCTATACCCATTTTATTCAGAGTTTTTATCCTAAATGGATGCTGTATCTTGTCAAATGCTTTCTCTGCATCTGTTGAGATGATCATGTGATTTTTATTCTTCATTTTATTAATGTGGTGTATTACGTTGATTGATTTGCGAATGTTAAACCATCCCTGTATACCTGGAATAAATCCCACTTGATCATGGTGTATAATCTTTTTAACGTATTGTTGTATGCGATTTGCTAGTATTTTGTTGAGGATTTTTGCATCGATGTTCATCAGTGTTATTGGCCTGTAATTTTCTTTTTTTGTGTTGTCCTTGTCTGGTTTTGGTATCAGGGTAATGTCAGCTTCATAGAATGAGTTAGGGAGCTTCCCCCCCTCCTCAATTTTTTGGAAGAGTTTGAGAAGGATAGGTATTAAGTCTTCTTTGAATGTTTGGTAGAATTCACCAGGTGAGCTGTCTGGTCCTGGACTTTTATTTTTGGGGAGGTTTGTGATTACTGTTTTTATCTCCTTACTGATGATTGGTCTATTCAAATTCTCTACTTCGTCTTGATCCAGTTTTGGAAGGTTGTATGATTCTAAGAATTTATCCATTTCTTCCAGATTGTCGAATTGGTTGGCATATAGCTTTTCATAGTATTCTCTGATAATCTTTTGTATTTCTGAGGTGTCTGTTGTAACCTCTCCTCTTTCATTTCTGATTTTACTTATTTGTGCCTTCTCTCTTTTTTTCTTGGTGAGTCTAGCTAAAGGTTTGTCTATTTTGTTGATCTTTTCAAAGAACCAGCTCTTGGTTTTATTAATTTTTTCTATTGTTTTTTTGGTCTCTATTTCATTTATTTCTGCTCTGATTTTTATTATTTCCCTTCTTCTACTGATTTTGGGCTTTGTTTGTTCTTCTTTTTCCAGTTCCTTTAGGTGCATTGTTAGATTGTTTATTTGAGATTTTTCTTGTTTGTTGAGATAGGCCTGTATTGCTATAAACTTCCCTCTTAGAAACGCTTTTGCTGTATCCCATAAGTTCTGGCATGTCGTATTTTCATTTGTCTCCAGGTATTTTTTGATTTCTTCTTTGATTTCTTCGTTAACCCAGTCGTTGTTCAGTAGCATTTTGTTTAATCTCCACATATTTGTGGCTTTTCTAATTTTCTTCCTATAGTTGATTTCTAGTTTCATACCATTGTGGTCAGAAAAGATGCTTGGTATTATTTCAATCTTCTTAAATTTATGGAGACTTGTTTTGTGGCCTAATATGTGATCAATCCTGGAGAATGTTCCATGTGCATTTGAAAAGAACGTATGTTCTTCAGTTTTTGGATGGAATGCTCTGTATACATCTACTAGGTCCATCTGTTCTAGTGTGTCATTTAAGGCCAATGTTTCCTCATTGATCTTCTGTTTAGATGATCTATCCGTTGGTGTAAGTGGAGTGTTAAAGTCCCCTACTATTATTGTGTTACTATCTATTTCTGTTTTTATGTCTGTTAATAATAGCTTTATATATTTAGGTGCACCTACATTAGGTGCGTAGATATTTACAAGTGTTATATCCTCTTGTTGGATTGTTCCCTTGATCATTATGTAATGCCCTTTTTTGTCTCTTTTTATAGTTTTTGTTTTAAAGTCTATTTTGTCTGATATGAGTACTGCTACCCCAGCTTTCTTTTCATTGCCATTTGCGTGGAGTATCTTTTTCCATCCCTTCACTTTCAGTTTGTGAGTGTCTTTAGGTCTGAGGTGTGTCTCTTGTATGCAGCATATATATGGATCTTGTTTTTTTATCCAATCAGCCACCCTATGCCTTTTAATTGGAGCATTTAGTCCGTTGACGTTTAAAGTAGCTATTGATAAGTATGTGCTTACTGACAATTTTTAACTGTTTTTTTCCCTCAGTGTTTTAGTCGTCCTTCTCTGTTCCTTTCTTCTTCTATGCAGAATTGATGGTCACTTTAGTTTGACCTCTGTCTGAAAGCTGTACTCTTTAACTCCCCTCCTCCCTCATGTTTGTGATATCATATCTAACCTCTTTTTTGTGCATTTGTATCCATTACATTCTTATCATAGGAATAGATAATTTTTCCTACTTGTGGTCTTCTCTTTTCCCCTTAAATCAGTCCCTTTAACATTTCTTGTAGCACTGGTTTCTTGGTGACAAACTCCTTTAATTTTTGCTTGTCTGGGAAATTTTTGATCTCTCCTTCCATTTTGAATGAGAACCTTTCTGGGTAGAGTATTCTTGGCTGTAAGTTTTTTCCTTTTAGCACTTTAAATATATCGTGCCATTCTCTTCTAGCCTGTAAGGTTTCTGCTGAGAAGTCAGCTGATAGCCTTATGGGGTTTCCTTTGTATGTAACTTGACATTCTCTTGCGGCTTTTAGGATTCTCTCTTTATCTTTAATTCTGGACATTTTGATTATGATGTGTCTTGGTGTGGGCCTCTTTCGGTTTATCTTGTTTGGGGCTCTCTGTGATTCCTGTACCTGGATGTCTGTTTCCTTCCTTAGGTTAGGGAAGTTTTCATCTATTATTTCTTGAAATAGATTCTCTGCCCCCTTGTCTCGCTCTACTCCTTCCAGGACACCTATAACACGACGTTACTGTGCTTGATGTTGTCCCAGAGGTCCCTTAGACTGTCCTCACTCTTTTTAATTCATTTCTCTTTTACCTGTTCACCTTGGGTAATTTCTTCTAGTCTTTCATCCAGCTCACAGATCCGTTCTTCTGTATCCTCTACTCTGCTTTTGAGTCCCTCTAATGAATTTTTCATTTCCAGTATTGTATTCTTCATTTCTGATTGGTTCTTTTTTATATCTTCCATTTCTTTGTTGACTTTCTCACTGAGTTCATCTATTCTTCTCCCCAGATCAGTGAGCATCCTGAACACTCTTAGTTTGAACTCTCTGTTGGGTAGATTGCTCATTTCTGTTTCACTTAGTTCCTTTTCTGGGGTTTTGTCCTGTTCCCTTACTTGGAATGTATTCCTTTGCCTCCTCATTTTGTCTCTTTCCCTGTGCTTGTGTCTATGTATTAGGTAGGTCAGCTACGTCTCCTGCTCTTGGATAGGTGACCTTATGTAAGTGATGCCTTAGGAGGCTTCCAGTGTGCTTCCCTCAGTTCTCAATGTTCCAGGGGTGACCCCTATGTGGGTTACGTGTGTCCTTCTGTTGTGGCCTGTTTGCTCTCCCTGTAGGCGCCCAGGGAGGCCGAGTTATGCTCCTGGCCAGCTGTTGTAATGCTCAGCTGCTTGTAGTTGTTGTGGGCCCTTCAGTCTCTTTATCAGGTGTGGGGAGCCCCAGCACAGTTGGCTGCAAGTTCTAATAGCACATTTGTGTTGCAGTATTTCTTTTAAGTGAGTAGGCCCCCAGTGTGGCAGGTTGTTAGGCTCAGGGCCTTACAATTGCTATAAGCCTCTAGCCTATTATGTCTTTTGTCAGCTCTCTGAGGATTGCAGCTGGGTGGGGCTGGCATCAGGCACAGGAGCACCCAATTGTTTCAGGCTTTGGAAGGTGGGGCAAACCCCCTATGTGGGTCTTTGAGAAACACAAGTCTTCTGCAGCTGACAAGCCCTGCCGCCCACAGGTCCACACACACAGTCAACACAGTCCTGCCCCGTGTGCGCGCCCCGACCTCCCGAAGCGGACCCAGTCTCTCCACAGCGGGAGCCCCACACACTCCGCCACCACCCCGCACTCTCCACCCGCTCCTTGAGCACACCCTGCCCTGCTAAAGTTGGCTCACTTGCCAGGCTGCAGAGAATCTAGTCACCAATCTATGCAGGCCCACAAGTTGCCTGAAGGCCTATTGTTGGGTGGGGCCAGTCTCTAGGGTGGGCTGCCTGCCCTGGCTGATCTGGATTAAATCGGTGCTCTAGCGGGTGGGGCAGACCTGGGCTAGCAGGCCTCAGGGAGAACTCCAATGGCGTCTGTGTCAGCATGCCCACACCAGGCCACAACAATGGCCATCGCCAATGTCCCAGTCCCTGGAGAGGTCCCACCCCTCACCGAGATGCACTCAGGGCCTATTAGGTGAGTCTCTTTTCACCACAGCACTGTGCACCTTTCTTTCTGGTGATTTTAGGATGCTTTCTGAAACGGGTGAGTTTGTGCGCCGGCCCTTTAAGAGCCGGTTTTAGTTTCTTTGTGAACCAGCTTTTCTGGGGGTAATCCCCAATGTTTTAGTAGCAGGCAAAGTCAGATATTATGCCGCTGGTCTCAATTGTGCTGGGTCCACAAAATGCCCACAGCGGGGGCGCTCCCGGCTCAGGGCCCCGCGCCTCCAGGGAGGCTGCGTACCTGTGAGCTGCTCCCGGCGGCCGTGAAGCTGGCGGCTTGTGAAGGCGGCGTTTTCCTCTCCAGAAGAGAGTCTCTGCCTCTTCCACCTCAATTAGGATTGTCCGTTGTTGCAGGAGTTCCTCTTATCCAGTTTTCAGTTCTGTCTCAGGGGTAATTTTTCCACAAGTAGTTCTAAATTGGCTGTGTCCACGGGAGGAGGTGAGTTCCGAGTCTGCCTACGCCGCCATCTTGAGTTCCCCTCTATACCTATCTTTTAAGCTCAAGAGAAACATACTCGACTATTAATGATCACAGTCACTGGAATACCACACTGGCACTTCAAACTTTGCACTGATTTCTTCTCCCCCACCTCCTACTCCTGCTTCCTATTTGAATAACTGGCAACATTTAACTTCTCTTTCTTCCTTTGGCTCCTGTATCTGATCACCAAATCCTGTTGTCTCTAAGTCCTAAACATAAGTTACATCCAAACAATTCTCTCCACCTCTCTAGTCCAGGCCACCAAATCCTTCATCTCAAGTATTACAACAGCTTCCCTGTTTTGCTTTTGATCTTGTTCACATGAAATACCTTTTTGTAGCAGCAATTTTCTCAAAATGCAGATTGGATTGGGTTACTTTTCTCTTTCAAACCCTTCAGTCAAACCCCATAAAGTCTCCTTTAAAGCATTTATAAAGCCTTTCATGATTTAGACCCTGATCAACAGCTGCACATCTTAGCAAGCTCTCTCTCACACTTGGCATGCATTCCAGATAAAATCTACTTCCACTCGTTTCCAGAAGTGTCTGTACTCACCCATCTCCACAATTTCATCTATTAGCTTTGTCTTACTTGGAACATACCTTCCTGTACCTCTACCCTCCTTGTCCAACATTCTACCCCATATCTCTCGGGCTAAATTTCACTTCTATTCATACCGTCAGGTCTCACTTCATCTCTCACTGCATCAAAAGGTCATTCATGAGTGAGAAAGTAGGTTATGCACCTTGGTATTTGTTTGTCTAGTTCATTCATTTATTCATTTAATAAAGAGTTACTATAAAGGCAGCACAACAAAATGGTTAAGAGCACAAACTCTGAAGCCAGAACGCCTGGGTTTAAATCCAGGCTTGGCCCCTTAGCGGCTGTGGAAGTTAGTAAGTTATTTAAGTTGTCTTTACCTCAGTTTCCCCACCTGTAAATGTGAAATATTACAGTAACTGCCACAAAGAGGTTTTGGGGGTTAATAAATCAGTCCAAATATAAAAATGTCCAACACACAGTATGTGACATGTTAGCTTTTTAATATTATTACGATTTGCCAGACGCAGTATGAAGCACTCAGATGTCAGGGAGGGCAAAAGAGGCTAGGTTCCTGCCCTTATGGAACTTATAACGTAGTGAAATAAAAAGAGAAACAAAAAACATATAAATAAAGATATAAATACCAATGTGTTAACTGCTGTGAAAGAAAAGTAGAGGCTCAATGAATTCTGTGATAGGGCTATCAAATGTAGGCAAAGGCTTTGCTGAGAAAGTGACATTGACCCTGAGACCTGAAGGTTCAGTAGAATTCTGTCAAGCAAAGAGGGCAGGAAAATAGCTACAGAAGAGAGGAGTAGCCCAGAAGGAGTTCCTGTCCCTCGTCTCTCACAGCACTCATGACGCTTTACTCTCATTACTTGCGTAGTGACTGTTTTCCAGCCCTCATCCCTGTCCCTGCCCCCATTCAAAAAACAAAAACCTAAAACTATAAACTCAATGATTGCAAGACCCTTGCTATCTTGTTCTATTCCCCAAAATAAGCACATACCCAGAAAATAGGAGTTAATTCTTGTTTAATCCATTAATTGATCAAATAGGTATCAAAATCTTTAATCAGACAGCTAATCAAGCATTTAGAAGGAGATATATCCTTGAAAGATGATGGAGATACGCTTTTCATATACTTTATGTATAAGAATATATTATATGCACTTTAATTTGGGTATATTACCAACCCAGAGCTGCAATGATATACTTCTAACTGCTCCATTTCTTATAGCAGCCTAGCTCTCTCCCAGTAGGCATTTCAACTTTCTGCTGCAGGCTCTAATATTATGTTTTTTCTGACCAAACTAGCATAAGACTTTATTTATTTATAGATAACTATGCAGGCTGGGAAAAGTGCCAGCAACTTTCATTATCAGCCAAAGAAAAATTATCAGCAAAGTCTAAATTCTAAATTGAACCAGCTAAGAAAAGATTCCAATTGTCTTCTTTGTCCTCAAAGAAATGAGCAGGCTTTGAACCAGATTCAGCTGAGATACTGAGTAAAAGGATGGGACACAATTTACTTCAATGTGTACTAGTAGACAATGGTGGGGTTCTATTTCTGTTCCTCAGAGGTTGTGTGGGCTTATTTACACTCATCTCTGAAAAATGAAAAGAGTCCTTGAAAAAGAGTGTGCATTTCCTGGATGCAAAACATTTGGCTCTGGAGTCCCCATCCCTCACCAGCATTGTTTCTCCCAGTGAGAACAGTCATGTTCATGGCTTTCTCAGAGTTAGAAAACTGGCTTCTATGTAGTAAATCTGGTTGGGTAACTGGGACAAAAATCGTAACCATCAGTAACCATTAAAATCTATCCCACAGCAGATAGATAGATTAGAATAATCCTTTGAAGCTGAAGAGACAGTGATGGTTTGCTCTTACATTAGAGGAAATAAAGAAAGGTAGGAAGCAGATATGAGAAAACTACTGTTTTATTTTATAAAGCAAATCTATGAATGGATTGGACTGCTACTAAGAAGAAAATTAAGATTTTCTGGAAGATTCTTAAGTTCTTTGTGAAGGTTATGATTCTGAGTGTCTGCCCTAAAGTATAGTTTGTTTAAGCAATGAAGCTTCCATCTGTTCCATCTTGATTTAAAGATACAGTTTTTAAAATAAAACCACAAAGCAATGTTTATTGAAAGCACAAAATCTCTGCACTTATCACCCAACTAAAATATAGATTAAAACAACATGCCTAGAAAGATAGGATTTTACACAATGCCAAAGTCACTTTATTTGCAAAAAATTTATTTGAAATGTGCCTAACACCATTAAAATAATTATGTGGCCCAAAAATTATTCATAGAGCTGAATCTGATCTCAGATTATAGTATCCAGGAAGACATATGAAAAGCAAATTAACTTGCATAGACATGTTTGCAGTCAGATATTCTCTCTCAAATGATAAGGCAAACAAAAGAGACTTTGCTGTGGCAAATCACACTTTCTTCAAGAATATGTATGGCGTTTGATAGAATTCAATTTTGGAAGAATATGAAAGAAATAAATCTAAAGCAGTTGTCAAGATCCTTTGGTTATGCAAAATTACACCTTTAAAATTATTCTTCTCCAGAATAGCAGCACTATCCTTTAAAACATACATGGGGTTCTCTTGTAGAAGCTGATTGTTTTTTAAATATTTCTCTAATTTTCTGTGACTGCTGAGTTGCTTCCAAAGTATATTTTTAACACTGTTTGAATCAATTTATGATCTGTTTGAATAAAAAGTAATTCATAGGATTAGCTAAGCATAGGATAAATTATCCGAGGTGTGTGTGTGTTTATGTGTGGTATGTGTTTATGTGTTGTGCATTGCGTGAGTGTGGGTGTGTTTGTGTGTGGTATGTATGTTTGTGGTATTATCAGAAGTTAATCATTATTAAAATTTTAGAAATATATGCAAAAAATTTTATTTAAGAAATAAAAAATTATGACTTTGGCACTCGTGTTAAGCTTCCTTTCAAATAAGTGCTCTTAACTCTTAATTTGTGCTCCTGTTATATCCTTTCTGCAATTTGGGGTCACAGACCCATTCAAGAATCTAGAAAGCCGTGGGCCCTCTCCATGAATGCGTATAAGCAAACAGGCGATATTATACATAATACAGATAGTTCATGGACTCCTTGAACACCATCTTTGGATGGTAGGTAGAAAACTTCTCCCAATATTTTTCTTCCTTTTTAAATGAATTCCTTTTTAATTAATATCTTGAATCATAGAAATTTCCTCTGGAAAGGACTTTAGAGATTATCTAATCCGGTTTCCGTAAAACCCACAGAGGTAAGGTGGTTTCCCAAAGGATATACTGCTAAGAAGTACCAGGGTTGGGACTAGAATGCAAGTCTCCAGGCTATTTGTCCAATGCTCTTTCAATTAAGGTAGGTATTAGAATTCTAAGAATATGTTGCTAGCACTGAGTAAATGACTAATAAAGGAAAAAAAAACAAAACTAAAGCAGACTTGAAACTACAAATATTCTCACCACTATAGGAGCCAGCCTTCTGAGTAACAGTTGTTTCCCCCTGTGATTACACAAACACCAATATAAATAAAGGGCCTGCTTGTTGCCTTACTGCACAAATCCTGTAGGGCTAATCTGAGCACAGAGCTCCCACTAACTTCAAAGAGACTTTGGTTCTTGGTTCAACTCTGCAGAGATGCTAAGCCAGACGAGTAATACACCCCCCCACCCCGTCCCCACCACTGATCCCTACACACTACTAAACTTCTCTGACAATCTCCCTTAATCTCCAGACACTCAGGTCTCGTTCTTACACAATATCATTTCTATCACAACAATGAAATCTGGGTTATTTCATCTCAGGGAAACTTGGATACAATTTGTTAAGCAGTAATTGTGTTACCTACACTATTGATTTGGGCACTCATCCCATAAGGAGCTTGGCTCATGGTGAAGTGTACTTGAGCTGCATTGCCTGATGTTACTCTTATAGACACATTGCGTAAAAGGCTTCCACTTCTTGCAAAGAAAGGCAAGTATAAAGGTTTCTTAGCAAGTTAATGTTCCTCAACCAGGAAGCTAGCTACTGGACTGCAAGTTACTCGGCCATTGCACAACAGATCAATTTCAGGTACAGGTACTTTTTAATAAAGAATGGCAGGTCAAAGACAAAGTAACACTCGTTAATAATGAAGGGATCCTCGGCCTCCTTTCCATTTAATCAAATTAAATCAGATGACAAATAAAATATCTTTAGACATCTCCCAAAATTGTGCAAAATGATCAAAACAGCCCAAATCTAGATATAGTGATTCTCAAATTTTAATGAGATAATTACCTAGGGATCTATTCAAAATCAGATTCCAATTCAGTGGATCTGGGGTGGGCCTGGAAATTTTGCATTTCTAACAAGCTGTCATTTCTCACGGCACTTTGAGTAGCAGGGTTTAAGATGGCTGTGGGCTAAAATAATCAGTGACAAAAATTTGTTTTAATAAGCACTAATGCCTACCAAGTACCTACTGTGTGCCAAGCCTTTACCTATAATGTGTTCAACACTCACAAAACCTGCCTGAGGAATATATCATTGCCCCATTTTAGAAATAATAAAGAATGAGGCTCAAAAACAGGATTTATAATACGAAGAAGGTAAAAAGTTACAAATGAGTAGAACTGGGGTCTGAATTTAGGGTTTTCTGGCTCAAACCTTTACATTAATTTATTCATTAAACAAATATGAATGGAATACCCACATGTACAAGACATGAAGTACTGAGGAGAAGAGCAGTATACAGGACAAACAGTCTGAACTCAGAGCTTATGTTCTAGCAGAAGATGAAATTAAAGCAACAAATCCCACAATTAGTTACTTAATTATGATTTGTTAAGTCCTATAAAAGAAAGTTCAAGGTGTTATGGAAGATTATAAAAAGAAAGACTGGCCTAATCTGAGTTAAAGTAAAACAAGGCTTCCCCGAAGAAATGCCTTTTGAATTGAGTTCAAAAAGATGAGTAAAAATCAACTAGGTAAGAGAAGAGGGGCTTGGCGTGCAGGCAGCAGAACAAGCCTGGGACTTTCTCAAGATCCAGAGAGGAAAAATCACCAGTGTGGTTAGAGATAAGGGGCTTGAAATGGAGCTGGTGAGAAAGACACTGACCAGGCCATGTGAAGCCATGGAGGCCATGTTTATAATTTTGTTCATAATCGTGGTCTTCACCTACAAATAAAGGAGAGCCTAGGAGAGTTTTAAATACATACCAAGCACAACCAACTTCATACTTTTTAAAGAGCACTGTCACCAGGGTAGAGAATAGATTGGGGAAGAGCAAAAACAAGTTTAGGAAGACTCACTGGGATTCAGGTTGAACTGAGCGGGAACAGTGGAGATGACGAGATGGAAATAGACTCCTATTTAATTAGTGACGGCCTGGATATGGCCACATTACTTGTCATAACCATGCCTACTGACGTGCTTACGTTGTTTCATAATTTGAAAAGAAAAGCAGCCCTTGTTGCTGCAGTACTGTAGTGTTTGCAGTTTTTGTGGTCTGTTATTATAACATTAAAAAAACACAAAAACAAAAAAACGATGTCATGACTTTGAGACTGCTGTACCATTAGGAATACAAATCTCGTGATTTCTGGAAAGTCAAAGATTATTGCTACCGTAACAAATTATCACCAAGTGCCTTAAAACAACACATATTTATTATCTTACATTTCTGGAGGTCAGAAGTCTAAAATGGGATGGCAGGGCCTTGTTCCTTCTGGCTAGGGGTAGAATGCATTTCTTTGCCTTTTCTAGCTTCTAGAGGCCACCTGTATAGCCTGTATGGCTCTTAGCCTCTTTCTCATATTACTCTGGCATCTGCTTCTGTTGTCACATCTCCTTCTCTGAATCTGACTCTCCTGCCTCACTCTTCCCGCCCCACCCCCGCAAAGCCCCAGTAGATAGTTGTATGCCACAGGTGCACATCCTTCTAGTTGCCATATGTGGGACGCAGCCTCAGCATGGCCGGAGAAGCAGTGCGTCGGTGCGCGCCCGGGATCCGAACCCCAGCCACCAGCAGTGGAGCGCACGCACTTAACCACTAAGCCACTGGGCCAGCCCTCCTGCCTCACTCTTACAAGGACCCTATGATTATATTGGGCTCACCCAGATGGGATTAATTGGGCCCACCCAATTATCCACGATAATTCCCCATCTCAAGATCTAAACGTAATCACATCAGCAAAGTACTTCTACAATATAAAGTTACATACTCTCAGGTTTCAAGAATTAGGATATGGACATCTTTGGCCTGGGTGGGGGGCGGCGGGAGGATGGCATTATTCTGTCTGCTACAGCATATATTGAATTCTATTGTCATTTTGAATTATAAGCATTACACAAAATGCAGTTTCTATAGAACTTAAGATGTAAAACACAGATGATTAGCTTCAAGTCTATAATTTATCTAGATTGTATTAACAAATGTCAACCAATTATAATAATGAACCAAAAGTCTCTAAGTATTTTATGAGACTAAAATGAATAAAAATGGCATATGTTCTAAAAGCACAATGAAATTGAATAAATGGTATAGTAAAATGAGGATGTTAGGTAGCTCGAAAGACTCAAGTTAACATCCTTTTATTTTGTCTCATTTGAAATATGGGAATAATTTCTCTCTCTCTCTTTCTCTGCATTATTAAAAACATAATAACATCAAATTATCTTTATAAACTTTCTGTTACACAGCAAACACTCAATATATGGTAGCTTTCTAAAATTTCTTTTATTTTCACTGTCAGTGTAGCCAAGAATCAAATCTGGTTAAGAAACTGAATTTGGTGGTAGAATTGTTTTTATTATTTAGAATATAAAATGTAAATGAGCTTAGGGCTTAAGCACATGACTTGTCCTAAGACAAATCAGTCAAGTGATTTTGTTGTCATGGTTCATCTGAATGTAACAAATACCACATTGAATTAAGCCTGATTCATTGCTGATGTTCCTTTTTTCTGAATATTAGCCTCTTCCCATCCCTTGTCACTCAGTCTTAACACCTCAAAATCATCCTTGATCTCCATTCATCTTATCTCTCTGAATTTTTAAAAGCAATCTTCTTAAGTAAAACATACATACGAGAAGTGAACAAATTGAGGATAACAGTGTGATGATTTTTCACAAAGTACACACACATACACACTCATGCGACCACTACCCAGTTCAAGAAGTGGAAGATGACTGACACTCCAGAAGTGTCATCATGCCTCCTCACAGCCGTAAACCACCACCCAAAGGAAGCCACTGTTCTGACTTCTATCACCTGAGTTTAGCTTTGCCTATACTTGAATTTCATATAAGTGGAATCGTGTAGTAGTGTGTGTGTGTGTGTGGGTGTGGGTGTGGGTGTGGGTGTATGTGATCTTTTATCCTTGTTGCTCTGTGAACTTATTTTGCCATTGCTGTGTAGTTTTCTGTTGTGTAAATATAACTGAGGTTATTGTGCAATTTATTTATGCTTTAGATAGCCAATTAGTTTATTTTGTATTTTTGGCTCTTACGAATGAAGATGGTATAAACGTTCTGATAGATGCATTTTGGTGCACATATTACTATTGAGTCAATACCTAGAAGTGGAATTGCTAGTTCACAGAGTATATAAATTGAGATTAGATACTACTAAAGAATTTTCCAAAGTGGTTGTACAAGTTACAATTCTACCAGCAATGCATGAAATTACTGATTGCTCTACATGTTCTCTAACACAGGATTTTGTCCTTTTTCAATGTTTTACTTATTCTGGTGAGTGAATGATGGTATTTCATTGTTATTTTAATTTGTGTTTTCTTGGTAATAATAATGGTGAGAATATTTTCACATTCATTGGCTTTTTGGAAATAATCTTTTGTAAAATGTTGTTCTAGATTTTGCCCATTTTTGTATTACACTTACTATCTTTTCGTACTGATTTAGGGCAGTATATATGTATATACAAACACATATATTGGAGAAACAAATTCTTTGCCAGGTATGTGTATTGCTAATATTTTCTTCCATTCTGTGAATTGCCTTTTTTCTTTTTTAATGATATCTTTGGATGAACAGAAGGTCTTAATTTTAGTGGATTCCAACTTGTAAACCATTTCCTTTATGGTGAATGCTTTTGGTGGCCTGCTTAAGAAATTATTGCCTAACCTGAGGTCATAAAGATACTTTTCTATATAATCTTCTAGAATATTTGTTATTTTAATCTTTGTATTTAGGTCTACAAATTCACCTGAAACTAGTTTTTGTTGTAAAGTTGGGGTAAAAAGCGATTTTTTTGCATATGGATGTCCAGTTGGCCCAGAACAATCTATTTAACCACCACCATTTCCGTTGCCCTGCAGTGGCTCTTTTGTCGTAAATCAAGAGATATGAATGTATAAATGTTTCTGGACATTCAGTTCTGTTCCATTGGCTTGTTTACTTATCCTGTATCAATAGCTCCTGTTCATAATTATTGTATGGAGTTTTATAATGTCTCAATATGTGTTAATGGTAGTCCTCAGCATGTTTTTTTTTTTTTTGCATCTTCATTATTATCATGGCTATTCTTGGTCCTTTGTATTTCCATACATATTTTGGAATCAATTTGTCAATTTCCACCCAAAAGTGCTCCTGGGATTTTGATAGGGAGGCTATTATACCAAATATTGCTTAGGAAAAATTAACAAATTTATAATATTTTCTTCTATCTCATTATCTCAGCATTGACTTTTTTAAAAAGTTATCAATTTTGTTGTAGTTTTCAAGGTTGAAGTCTTGCACATTTTTATTATATTTACTTCCAAGTATTTTAAATGTTTGAAGATATTGAAAATTGTATTCCTTTAGTTTTATCTTTTTCTGTATTTGAGGCTAGTATATGGAAACACCATTGATTTTTTTAATATTGACCTTAAGTTCAGAAACCTTGCTAAATTCACTTATCAATTCTAAGTTTATTTGTGATGCTTTTGGATTTCCTCCATGCACAAACATGCCATTTATGTATAATAAATTTATTTTATTCTAATCTCTAATGTATTTTTTTTAGTTTATTAAACTGGTTATGATCTCCAGTATGCTCTTAAAATAAACTGCTGATTGGGTGCTTCCTTGCTCCATCCAAGTATCAGGAAGAAAGCTTTCACTATTTGTCAATTCAATATATTGTGTTTTCTGAGTTTTTTTAAAATTATAAGAGTGTAGACTTTTATAAATACTTTTTTCTGTTTATATTGAGAAGATCATATATTTTTATTCTTCTTTCTGTTAATATGATGAATTACATTGACTGAATTTTGAATGTTAAAAAATAATACAAAATTTTGCGTGCCTGGAACAAACGTCATTGTCTGTTATGCAATGTCCCTTCTAAAAATCACTGACATGGTGCCAACAAATGAAAAACACCTCCCATTATTTAATCCCTTATGTAGGTTCCGTCCTTTGAATTGGGGCTGGCTCTGTGACTTGACTTGCTTTGACCAGTAGAATATGGTGGTAGGAATAATATGTGAATTCGGAGGCTAGATAATAAGAAGCCTTTAAGCTTCCTCCAGGAATAAGTATCTAGGGGAAGCCTGCTGACATGTAAGAAGTCAGATAGCACTGACACACTGCCAGACCCTGAGGAAGCTCAGGTTAGTCACGTGGAGAGGCTGCATAAAGAGTGAGATACGCCTAACCAATCTCCAGTTGTCTCAGCTCTTCCAATGCAGACATTAGGCATGAGGGTAAAGAAGCCTGCAGATGGCTCCAGTCAGAGCCAGCCGCCGTCTGAATACACTTTTATGAAAGACCCCAAGAAAACGCTCGCCAACCGAAGCCATTTGACCCACAGACCTGTGAGAGATAATAACAGATTGTTGCTTTAAACTATTGACTTGGGGTGGTTTGTTGTTTTTGTTGTTTTTTTAAAGCAATGGATAACTGGAACAACTGGATTTGACTTGCTAATATTCCATTTAGGATTTTTGTGTCTGTATTCATGAGACAGATTGGTCTGCAATTTTCTTTCCCGTAGTGCTTGTATCAAATTTTGGTTAGTCTTGCTTCATAAAGTGAGTAGGCAGGTACTTTATTTGAAAGAGTTTGTGTATTATCAATGATAATAAAAGCAAATCGAAATCTACCATTTTTCTCTAATTTTCTATGATTAGAAGTACCTAATGAACTACCGTACCTGAGTATTCATATTTTCAACACGAAATAGTTTTTTTTGTTGTTGTTTTTTGTTTTTATATGAGGAAGACTAGCCAATCCTCCTCTTTTTTTTTTTTTTTTTTGCTGAGGAATATCGGCTCTGGGCTAACATCCGTGCCCATCTGCCTCTACTTTATATGGGACGCCATCACTGCATGGCTTAACAAGCAGTGGGTCGGTTGTGTGCCCAGGATCCTAACCTGCGGACCCCAGGCCACCAAAGCAGAGCACGCGCACTTACCCGCTGCACCACTGGGCAAGCCCCAACATGAAATAGTTTTTAAAAAATATTTTCATTATTTAAACTAAAGAAAATTTCACTGTCAAAACATCAAACAGGTCCATAAATTCTTGACTAAGAAGGCAGAATAAAGAAGTCAGATCCTAATAGTCAACACATTAATGTATGTATCAATGCTCTATTATGCAATGCCTTAAGTTGAGACAAAATAGGGAATGGAGAAGATCAGAAATTCTCACTATAGCAATTGTCTATCTTGCTGAATTACTCGGTTACTTCTTTCACCTCTCCCTTTGTGTAGATAGTATCTGCATGATATCTGGCCCAGTGAATTCTGTTTGAAACATACTAAACAACTCCTAAATCTTAAACCAACAGAAAAATGTGTAAATTTGTTAAGCAGAAAGAATTTGTAAAGCAACTTGCTATTTTTCTCCAAGAAGTTTTCTTCTTCGTCGTCCTCTCTTCCTTCCAATTCTGCCAGTTTTCCAGTTGATCAAATTTACACTCATGAAAATATTTACGAATTCAAAGACTATTGAATGTGTGGTGTTGAACTATTTAGAGCAAAAATAGTCATTTTTCATAAGGATATGTTTGGAAACATTCACTTCACACACATTCTTTGTGTTTTCCTATTTTTCAAGATTTTGATATTTTACCAATGAAGTTTTACAAACCGTTAATATGTCTAAAAGGATAGACATATTCAATAGAGTTGAAACTCTTATCATCTTAATTCTGAATCACCACCTTCCTTCTAATCAGCAACCCTGTAACGTGGAAGGGAAATCTTGGTATTTCTGTTTGGGTAATTCTTGCTTTTCATAATGTAGAGCTGAAAGGGAATTTGGAGAATATCTTTTCAACTACCTCACTTTCATAGTTGAAAAATTTTCTGTTTAACATTATGCAAGGCACAATTATTTTAGCACTCACAAGAATACTAGTGTGATGATTAGTTTAATGTGTCAACTTGGCTAGGCTGTAGTCCCCAGTAATTTGATCAAATACTACACTAAGTATTCCTGAGAAATATTTTTTAGATGTTATTAAATTTCATAATAAGTTCACTTTAAGTAAGGGAGATTATCCCGGATAATGAGGGTGGGCCAAATTCAATCAGTTAAGAAAACTAAGGCTTCCCTGAAGAAGAAATTCAGCCCTTAGACGGTAGCTTGAGCTCCTGGCCCTGACTTCCACCCTGCTCTTCCTGACAGCCTGCTTTACAAATTTTAGACATTCCTTCCTGGCCCCAAGAACCATGTAGGCCAATTCCCTGCAATAAATCTTTTAATATCTATCTCCTGCTGATTCCGTTTCTCTGATTGAACCCTACCGATACAACTAATAAAGTAAAATACAGCTACACATCACAGTTAACACTCAGACAGTGCAAATAGAAATAAATCTCAATCCCCTAAAAATTCTCTCCCATTCTTCAAGCTAGTTTTAAAGATACTTCAAAGGACTTAACATGAGCAAGGCATTCAATTAAACATTACAGGGGATGCACAAGCTTCAAAGTCTTATAAGTATAGATAGTATCAACAAAGAATAAACTGAATGTCATAAAAAAAAGAGCATAGCACCAAAACTATAAGTATGGAACATTTTGTCCGAATATAGAGAGTTACTGAATAGCCCAGAACAATCTGGGCTTCTAATTGTTATTGTGGGCTATTTGATTGTTTTACTGAAAAGCGCCTTAAGTTAATGTATTTTCCAGCACTTTCAGATGAATGTCTTTTTTTGTTTCTTTGGGGTACGTTTCTGTTTCCCTACTCATGGCTAATTTTTAGTTTTTCAATTAATTGGAAACTTCGTGTATATGGTGAAATGAAATCTAGTTCCTGCAAGTAGTAATATGCCTAAGGCATTGACCCAAAAATGCATATAATGCATTGCTCATCTCCTGTCTTCATTTGAATTTTTCAAAAGATTTATGCCTAGAAGATAACTTTTTGCATTCTCTTTGATTAGCGACGTTGATGGAAATTTAACAGGCAAATAGAGGTTCCAGTCCAACCTACCTACTAATTAAGGATATTTTCTTTTTTAAAGTAGAGAAGTAATCGAATCATTTAAAAGAAAAGCAGAACTTAATAACACGGCTTCTAGAAAATAGAAACTGCACAGAATCACCTAACATCAGAAAGTATGTGGCATTTTTCATAGCAAAGTGTCTAGAGATTTTACAGAATTCAGAAAATAAATTTATAAGACAAAATCTAGAAAGGAATTTATCCACTAATTCATTTAATAAATACTTACTGTTTATTAAGTGCTAGACACTGTGTGAGACCTGCTGAACAAGCCAACATGCCCACTACACTCACGGGATTATGGATTGGAGGTAAACACAGATATATATGTCAACAACATGCACATATAACTAATCATAATAGGTATATGAAATAGAAAAACACAGAGCATTCTCATTTAAGAAGACTGGTGAAAGATGTAAAGGAGCCAGACAGTGGGGCTCTGGGATGAAGAGGGGCATGGCCACCTCAGGAAAGGGAAAAGACCAATATAGTTGGCAAGAGGCGCACCCAGAGGGTTATGCGGGAGGTGCTTTGGTACAGAGTTCTATTTAGCCTGTTCCCAATTGCCTCTACTAGGACCAATGCTGTGATGAATATCTTTATAAATCTGTGAATAATAATTTCCTTGTATCAACTTCTAAAAGCAGAATTGTTGGGCCAAAAATTATGATATATTTTTAAGATTTTTTTTAATACAATCCCAAATTGCCTGAAGGGATGGTCAGTCTAATACTAGTAACATTGTGTGATAGCTGACAGGTTTTGCAGATGTTTTATTCCATGCTGAAGAGGAAAACTTCATCCCCAAAAAGCCAAAGGGAAGAAAAAACAGTCCTTAATTCCTTCCACATTCTTTTCTAGAAGGAGAATCAGCTTACACGCATAACACATAAAATTGGCAATAAACTCATTTCCTCCCAGTCCCTGGATGAGCTCTCTCTGCACCCGTAAACTGGGTATTGCAGTTACTCTCTCCGAGTCCCACTTAAATCTTATAAAATGCCATGTAGATACTATGTACCTTCGAATATGCTTACCTTGCTGTTGTGTCTCCTCCTTCTCAGGGGAGCTATTTATCTTCTTACAACTTCTATTTTCTAACCTTCATTTCACTATAATTTGAGTAGTTGATAGAAAAGCCCTGTTACGACTGAATGTCTGTGTCCCTCCAAAATTCATATATAAAAACCTAACCCCCGATGTGGTGGTATTAGGAGGTGGAACCTTTGAGAGGTGATTAGGTCACGAAGGTGGAGCCCTCATGAGTGTGATTAGTGCCCTTGTAAAAGAGACCCCAGAGAGCTCCCTCACTTTTCCATCATGTGAGGACACAGTGAGAGAAGGGCCATGTATGGACCAGGAAGTGAGCCCTCCCCAGACACTGAATCTGCTGGCACCTTGCTCTTGGACTTCCCAGCCTCCAGAACTGTGAGAAATAAATTTCTGTTGCTTATAAGCCACCCTGGCCGTGGCATCCTATTATAGCAGCCCAAATGGACTAATACAAGCCGTGAGACAGAAGTGCTGGCAGCAGATGGTTCTCAAAGTGTAATCTACAGACCAGCAGCTTGAGAATCATCTGGGAACTTAGAGATGCAAATTCCCCAGTCCCATGCCAGAACAACTGAGGCAGAAACTCTGGGGGTGGGGCTCAGCAATCTGTGTTTTAACCATCCCTCCTTTGGGTGATTCTGATGCACTACTGTGGGTGATTTTGCTATATCTTAAAGTTTGAGAACCAATGGCTAGTAGCATTACATGGTAAAAACTGCAATTTAAGTTAAATCATGAGAGCACCTGCTTTGGGTTTAAACCACTCTCTAGCTGTGTGACAGTGGAAAAGCATCCTAACCTCTCTGAGCCTCACTCCATAGTAAATGGAAATAATATCTGCAATATTTAAAAGACTTAATGTATATAAAGCAAGAAGCATAGTGCCTAGCACATAGGCAGCTCTTAAACACAGTAGAGATTACAACTATGAGAATGATGATGATAATGAATGTGCAAAAGAAGAATTTTTGTGCTGTATTTTTTGTTTTCAAGTTCTCTTTGCCCCAGTTTTTGATTTCAAGTTCTCCTGCCCCTAGTTTTTTTATATCAAGCTTCTTGTCTCATACATAGAGTAATGGTTCAAGGTAATAAGAAAGAGCACAACATCTAAGCCCAGACAGATCAGATATAAATATCTGTTCCACCTGGGGTTTCCAGATTTAGCAAATGAAAATACATGATACCCAGTTAAATTTGAGTTTCAGGTAATCAATGAATATTTTTAAGTCTAATTATAGCCAATTGAATATTTGTAACATATTTATATGAAAAAAATATTATTTATCTGAAATTAAAATTTACCTGTGTGTCCTTTATGTTATCAAACAACCCTACTTACACCACTTTTCACTGTGTGATATTAGCAAGTTACTTAATCTCTCTGTGTCAGTTTCCTTGTCTATAACTGGTAAGTAATAATAGTATCTACAGCATACGGTTGCTGTGAAGAATATAAATAAAGTATGGACATATCATGAATATATATGTATGTGTGTGTGTGTATAAAACACAGAAAAGTATGGTAAATAGTAAAGATCAAACCAAGATATTATTATTAATTATTCATCAAACCTAACAGATTTTTATTTTAATCTATGACAAGGCGTCTAATTCATCCTTCTGAAAAACTGCTTCAGATCTTATGGCGCTGGGTGTATCAGTCGATGTAGGAAACACACGTTAGTAATACAACTAGATGTTTTAAAAGTATGGAATTCTATTGAGGTAGAATTCATTAGCATATAAATGTTTCTTTCAACAAGAGAAACAAGAACATAGACTTCATAACTGCTGCATAAAAACTTTTCTGCATTTATTTCTAAAGTTTGGCATTTATTATGCAAAATAACCAAAGCTTTTACTAAACTTTTCTAGAATTTTTTGAATTCTAATGCATTTCAAAGTCAGCTGTATAGGATAACCAGTACCAGTTATCTGGATAGTTCTATTTCCTTATGAAAAAATGAGTTCTATGGTTCATAAGGAAAAAACAACTTGGGATTTTCAGGTTTGCAGAGTTCATTTCCTTTGGATGCATTTACTGTAAGAGATGAAAATCATTGTTGAGTTTTTAGTGTAGATTATAATTTTTATATCACATGGATTAAAGTTGGGAATAGATTGGTGGTTTCATTTTTATTTCTCTGATTTTTCCAGGTAGAGAAATTTGTCACTAAGATTTTTTTTATGTTTAAAAGTTCTGGCATCAATGGAAATACATAAATGTATAATGTCATACTATGAATGCAGATGCCTATTATTTGGAAATACTGTACTTCACTTTTAACACATTCATTTTTATCTAGTTTGTTTAATAGATTTTGGTGTCTTTAAAGTGAAATGTCATATCTTTTAGGAAATAATTACACTTGAGTAAGAGAATATTAGGTATTAGTAGAAATCTTAATAGAATATAATATTCATAAGATATTATGCTTTTTGTTTGTGTTTTGGTTTTCTCTAGAAGGAAAATAGAAAACTATAGTGTTCTGGGGTTAGTGCTTCATGGGTGTAGGATATATTTTTAGTGCTACACATTTCTATATAGAATAGTTTAATGATGAACCATGATGAAAATTTACTATGTTTTATTAAAATAGTAAAACTATATTTCCTGCCAATATGACTTCACTTTCCAAATGTTGAGCCACTTGGGAACGAGTGTCTGAGGGAATCTCTGATTTCAACAATTAACACCAGTTTCTCCCTCTATGCCTATTCCCATGATCAACATTAATGTAGTCCTTTACATTTACAAAGCTATTTCAAAAAATCTTATGGAGTGAGGTGGATCAGTGTTATTCTAAAGGCTCTTTTGTGTAAAGTCCAAACCCTTTAATAATGGCCCTTTGTCTGCCTCGTTCCATATTGATCCTCCCACTTCTTTCTTCCTTCCTCTGTCACACCAGCAGCCCACCATCATGGCTGCCACAGTGCCCCCACATAGAAACATACCTGCACACATGCACAATTTCCTTCTGCTGTCTCGTTTTTCACCATTCCTCACCTCCTAGCTTGTGCTCTGGCCATAATAATAGGTTGGGAATTTGTCTAACTCCACTGCTCCCTTCAGGCCATTTGACCCGCTGTTCTTGCCTCTTTGAATATTTACCTTCCTCTCCACATTATTCTCTTCCACATACATCTTTTCCCTGGTTAACATCTCCTAATTCTTCAGGCTTTAGCATGCTTATATTTGGTAGGATTCAAAAGTCACCCTGACCAGCAAAGTCTAGCAGCCACTTCTCATGGGTTAGAGTATCATCCTTTACTTACCTATATATGCACACTATTCACATCATCTGTTTACTTGTTTATTTTCTCACTCTAGCTTTTCGAGAATGGGGATTGTCCTCTTCGTTATTGTATTCCTGTACTAATCCTATGGTCCAGCATACAACAGGCTCTCAAATATTGGATCAATAAACAAATGATTCCTCCATTTACGTATTGGGAGGCTGAGAAAAAGAAACTATATTCGCTTTATCCAAGAACTAAAAATGAAGATTATTCCTGAAGCCTTGTGGTATAATAGAAACAGGACTGAATTGGGTGTAAAGTACGTTTCTCTCTTTCTTTTGATTCAGAATTCATTCCAATTATGGCCACAATTCTCTGCTCCTTGCTAAGAGTCACACTTCTTAAAAAAATTATCTTCACATATTGTCTCCATATCCTCACCTCCAATGTATTCTTCAGTCTGCTGTAATCTAACATCTATCTTTCCAGTCCACTGAATTTGACTGGTAAAAGGTCAGAATGAATCTTTATGTTATCAGATCAACATTCTCACCTGTTAAAATATATCTCTCTTCTCTTGGCTCCAGATGTACCACACTTTCCTACTATCTTTTACATCATTGGCTTCTCCTTCTTAGTCTCCTCCCTGGCCTCCTCTCTGCCCTATCTCTAACACGATATATCTCAGGGTTTCGAGCTGAGCCCCTTCCCCTCTATCAGTATAGAGAATCACATGTCCAATTGCTGGTTGTCATCCCTGCTTGGCTATGTCATGGGCTTCTCAATATTAGGAATGCTTCCATGCACCTAATTCCTATACCATCTTATCCATCTCAGATATTCCAGAAAACTAGAATCCATCCTTGATTTATTCATTTTTTTCATACCATTTATACAATCCATCGGTAAATCCTGTAGGTTCTATCTTTTACAAACATCTTGAATGTAACCCATTTTTTCACAAGTTACACAGCTACCAAGCTGGTCAAAGTTATCATGATATTTCATGTGGACTATGGCAATAGCCTCCTAACTCATCTCTTCATTCCCGTTGATGTCACTCTTTAATCGATTTTCAACATAAGAGTTAGGCTAGGGGGCCGGCCTGGTGGCTTAGCAGTTAAGTGCATGCGCTTAGCTACTGGCAGCCCGGGTTCGGATCCCGGGCGCGCGCACCGATGCACCGCTTCTCCGGCCATGCTGAGGCCGTGTCCCACATACAGCAACTAGAAGGATGTGCAACTATGACATACAGCTATCTACTGGGGCTTTAGGGGGAAAAAGGAGGAGGATTAGCAATGGATGTTATCTCAGGGCTGATCTTCCTCACAAAAAAAAATGAAAGGAGGCTAGAGTAATTTTTTAAAAATGTAAATCAGATAGTTCCTTCTCCTGCTTAACCCCTGTAATATCTTTAGATTACCCTTAAAATAAAATTTTTAAAAAGGCGTTTCTTGGTCTGCCCCTAGCCTACATTCCAGACATTAGTTTAGATGATTCTCCACTTCTCTGGGTCTTTGATCTTATTGTTCCCTCTGCCAAGAATTTTCTCTTTCATTCCCTTCACATGGTCTGGCATTTCTCATCCTTGAGGTCTGAGAAACCATCTAACACCCTATCCATTTTATTTATTTTCCTTATCTTGTTTACTTGGTAATTATCTAATATTTCCTTCCTGCTTGTTGTCTGTCTTTCCTCACCACCTACCTGCAAACACTAAGCAGAATATTTGTCATCTTCTTCATGGAGAAACTCCAGTGCATACTTTGTAGGCACTTACCGAATATTGTTGACTGAATATATGAATGGATATTACTAAGCACGTGTGTGATCCTTGTACCTCAGTTTTATCATCCGTAAAATGAAAGGATTTGGATTTGATCTTGCATGAATTACTTTCCAGCTCTTAAATTATTTGAATATCTGATTATATTTATTATTGATCAAATATTTATTTGTATGATAAAATATGCAAAACACTGAGCAAAATGGTTGGAGTTATATAGCAAAGTCAAAATCTTTAAGAAAACAAGATTGGAACTGATTTGCCGGGGCACTTACTCTCTAAGAAATACATCAACTACCATACAAATAATAGGAAAGAAAAGCAGAGATTCAAGACCTCAGGGGGATTTTTGTTTTAATTTCATCAATTTTCTTACGTTGTCAAGGTATGACCTTGTAAATTTTATGAATGATATTTAACAGTTGATTTAAAAATTAGTAAAATATATCAGTATACAACTATTTAATTTTGATAAAAAAACAAGGATTTCAGAGTCCTTGAAAAATTATGCTTAATTTTTTTAAAAAGACAAGAATGTCCTTCATTTTTTTAAAAAAACAAGGTGTCCAAGAATTTTTGGCACCATATGTCTGAAATTAATTTGCTTTGAGGGATGACATTCATAATTTAAAATCCAAAATGTTTATTTACAGGAAAAGTTTCAGTTGCAGTTTTAGCAGTCACTTGCGGCTGCCTAACCAACATCCGTCTACACCCACCTTTTTCTCCTTCCTTATTTTCAAAACTCTAATTTGTTCAGTTATCTTCCCTCCTCCACAAGGCTATGTGCTTCTGAGTATGTGGACTGCATCCATTGACAGTGGGTCCTGACATTTCTAAGCTGTCTGTAGTTACACCATCTCCCTTGGCGGTGACTGGTTTAATCATGAGCATTTGACGCAATTCCAACTAATGAAATAGGAAAGTCTACCACATAGCTTCTGCTAAAAAGTTTAATTTCTCTTAAAATGAAACCCAGAAAAGAGATGGCTCTTTTTCTTTCAATGGCCTTTCCTTTCATGGGTATAGATGTCTCCTGGAACACTGAAGCCATCCTACAATAACAGGGGACTAAGGATTTAGGCTAAGGACTAAGCTGACATTCCAGGGATGGCATTAAAAAACATGCAAAAAGCCTGGTTCCTTGAGGATGTTCCTTGATAATACATTTAAATAGACATTTTGCTTGTAATTTCAATGTCCATTATTGATCTGAAATGATATTCTGGAATTTTCTTATAGTGATTGTGACAAATCCTATTTAAACATGGCAATATGTTTAAATATGGCAGTTAAAACCTCTATTTAAATATGGATTCAGTCACATTAAAGGTCAAATTAAAGACCCTTGTTAAAATGTCCGTATCTTGTTTTCTACAAAGAACAAATGTTCCATTTATTAATGGGACAACTTTTTGAGTTATTTTTTTTTCCATAACCAAATGAAACTGCGTGGAGCCCCTGATCCACACCACCTCATGCCATTCTACTTATTACCCAAAATATTTATAAGTAGCTGGACAGGGAGAAGAGGGAAGTCTAGAGCAGCGTTGTCCAACAGCAATATAACATGAGCCATGTATGTGGGTCATACATATAATTTTAAATTCTCTAGCAGCCATGTCTTAAAAGTAAAAGAAACAGATAAAAATAATTTAATAATATATTTTATTTAATCCGATATATCCAAAATACTATCATTTCAACATATAATCAATATGAAAATTACTAATGAGAAATTTTACATTTTTATTTCATAACAATCTTCAATATCCAGTGTGTATCTTACATTTACAGAACATCTCAATTCAGAAAGCCACCTGTCAAGTGGGCTTTCGTTGTTAGTGCCATTGAGTCAATTCAGACTCCTAGTCGGACTCCGAGTACAGCAGAGTGGAACCCTACCCAGTCTTTTCTGTACCATCTTTTCCCCTTCCAGCGCTATGTGAGACAATGCTCTGCTGCTATTCATAGGGTTTTCCAGGCTGATTTTTTGCAGAAGTAGGTGGGCTGGTCAAGTCTTTCCTAGTCTCTTAGTCTAAAAGCTCCTCTGAAACCTATCCACCATGGGTGACCCTGCTGGCATTTGAAATACCACTGGCATAGCTTTCAGCATCACAGCAACACGCAGCTGCCACAATATGACAACAAACAGCCAAGTGGCATGGCACCCTGACTGGCAAATAAAGCTGGGCCACGGCAGTGAGAGCACCACATCTTAACCACTAGACCACCCGGGCTGGCTTTTACAATGATAGAACAGAATAACGATAACTGAACCATAGGGAAATGGAATTTATGATATCAGATTGATATTTGGATTAATTCTAAGCTATATAGCTATAAAAAATAAAGAAACTTCAGTACACATCTTAAGAGTGGACCCAACAGGGTTTTAGTGATCTATTGGCAGCATGCAAGTGGGCTCTCAATAAATTCTTTTAATAAAAGCTTTTCACTGTTAGACCCCTTCTTGCTCCTGACTTCTGTGTTATGTCATATTTCACTGCATCTTCTGTAGACTAGATCCAAGTATCCCACTGATAATCATCCCCTCTTCCATTACAGGCTAGAATGTATTTTCTTGTATGAAGACAGTGGAATAAGGCCCAGAATTTGCATCAATTGTAAATTAAAGAGATGGACCCAGTTAAAGTGCTTCTACCTTGCATATAATGAGTTAACCACAGAGCTATTTTAATGAATCAAGAAATGCTCATTGTTTATGCCTAAGGACTTCTAGGAACTGAAAGATAAATTTTAAAAAGCATGACTATAAAATGTTTTAAGTTGGGGAAACTTTGTGAGTCATCTTTCTCTTCTCTTTCATATTTCCCTTCCTGTGACTATTTTCCTGCCTGTCTGTCCCCAGTGCTCAGGAGTTACAGCCTCAGTTGTTAATTACAATAATAAAATCTAAACCTCAAGATTATTTTTGCAATGTGCATATCCATGATGGTACTTCTTTGCCTTAGAAGAATATGTAACAACAGCCAATATGATCCACTACCCGACATAGAACAGGCAGGCGGGTAGTCCCTCTGAGTCTCAGGTCATTGCCTATAAATTGGACTTAAGAATAGATCCTAAAACTGTGGAGGAGGATGCACATATTTTAAGGTAAAATATCCAAAGTGCCTGACATAGCATCTGGCACACTCAAAAAACATTAGTTTCTTTTCACGTTTCACATGTTCTACATGTATTCCTTTATCTAAATGAAGAAAATGTATGAGATTTAAAAAAAAAGGGAAGAAATAATGAAAGAAAGGAAGCCAGGAACAAAAGGATGAAGGGAAAGGGGAGGAAGGCAAGAAGGAAGGAAGAGAGGGAGGGAGGGAGGAAGAATTGTTTGAAAGTTCCCCCCTTTCAGCCTAGGCATTCCCTAATAGGAAGCAGCATAGCAGAGTGTAAGCGTTCAGCTTCTGAAACTAGAATTGTCTAGCTTTGAATCCCTGATCCTTAATTCTCTCTTATGTTAGACAATCTACCTGACTTCTCTGTGCCTCAGCCTCCCCATCATTGAAATGGAGATAATAACAGCACTTTCTTCATAGTATTGTTGTAAGGGTTAAATGAGATATTATGTGCAAAGCGTTCGTGTATCTGCCCAGCATAAAGCAAATGCTTGGTTATTATTGCCAGTCATTATTATTACTCGAAGGGATTGCCTTTCAAAAATACTGCTGTCCTCTAGGACTCTGAACACTAAACAGGAACCTGTACATTTGATAGCAGTTATTGCAGGCATTCTGTTTCCATTTGCAGAGGGATACAGCTGGAAGCAGTTGCAGCAGAAAAGGAGACATCTGGATGGAGAAAATAATAAAAACAAATGAGCACATGAAAAAAGCTATCATTGGGGGTGGGGGCATTACTTCAAACTCTTTTTTGCCTACCTCCTATGAAAAGAGATATAGACTCCTCTTTTTTGGTTGAGTTGAGGTCAGAGTGCATAGAAGCTTAGATCCGACCTGAATCCATCCTGCTGGGCAACCTCAGTGCACCTACTCTAAGGAAGAAGACCTGAGGAGGCTCACCCCATGGCATTTCCTAGTGGGGGCAAAATTATGACAGCCTGGATTATGGAACAGTCCTGCCTGGCATCAGACACTGTCCAAGATCATGCTACATTTTAATTCAAAATGAAATTAACTACTTTAAATTTCACCAAAAACTGGCTGCTTCTCTCTAGCCTTTCCTTTTATTCTTATCCTCTCACCTCCCTTCTCCCCACATTTGTTGGTTTTGTTCTGGAAGAAGGTTATTCTGCTTGTGGTGCTTTAGATGTTCTTTTGAAATGGTGAGAGCAAGATCCTGCTCCAGAAGAAGAAGTGATATTTCAAGTGGAGCCAGTCAGCTGCATGTCAGCCCTGCCTCACAGGGACCAGTGAAACCATCCTGAATGTCATGCTTAATAGCAATCTTTTTTGCCTGCCAATTTTTATGTAGCACTTATCTTATTTTCTCATTGTTAGTACCTAAAAGAAAACTTTAAAAATTCTTATATAATTGTTTTTTTTATGATCTATGTTTCAATTGACAAAGGGAATGTATAAAAGAGTTTTAATTCAGTTTATGAGCCTCATTTGAGTGCTTTCCATGTACCAGCCATCATGCTAGTGGCAATAGAAAGATAAAGACACAGGCCTCTCCAGTAGCTTAGAGTCTCATAGAAGATACCATCACATAAATAAATACAGTATAATGAAACATGTGAAGTATCATAATAAAGGTTTATAGAAAATAGTGATGTAGCACATTGGAGAGGAGATTACATATCTGGGAAGGAGTCGTGGGGATGGTAATTGCACTAGCCTAAAGAACCTAGGTGATATTAAATCATGGAGGAGTTTTCTCATTATAGAGAGAAAATTTACCTGCTAATCCACGACAAATGAGAGTATTTTTTAATGCAGAACCAACTCAAATATTTGAAAATTTCAAAAATAAAAAAGTAAAATTGATATAAAAAATTCTGTCATCAAGCCTGGGAATCATATGAGAGACATGATGGATTCATTTATTTCTTCTTCATCCAAGACTTTAATATACCTGGGTAAAATTTTTACAGGTTTCAAACAAGGAAATGCCCTGTATTCTGACTATAGAGGCCATGATTGTTAAATAAATTAAATAAATACATGCATAGATACACACACACACACACAACCAACACAGAGGTGAATGAAGATGAAACAGGTAGGTAGACTTTGCCTTTATTTCTATTCTGGTGTGATGCTCTAGGCATCAATTACCAAAAGCAGCTGGGCTGGATGAGTCAGTCCAGCCACTTCAGTTAATTTCCCTCCAGCAATTCCTGCAGAAGCTTCTCCTCCCCTTTGCAGACCAATCACAGATATGGACATGCTTAAGGGACAAAAATAAGAGCGGAGGCAAGCAAGATGTGCCCAACACAGCACTGGAAAATCAACTTTGACCTAGAAATCTGTTTTCCACATTCCATTTGCCTTGCTTTCCTGATTTGGATCTATTTGTCTTCTCTTTTAGAAAGAACTGTCTTTATAATTCTTTATAAAACTATGTGCGTGTCTGTATCTGTATGTGTACCCACATGTGGGCACTTCAAAGAACATTAGAGATATATAATAAACGCTTTAAAATAGTATGTCTACAAGGAGAGTGAAAACAAAGAGTGCCTTGTTGACACACAAGCCTCTCATCCCTTTAGTTCCATCCCGCTCGTAGGACCCAACTTACTAAAAAATAAATCCTCTACACTCTGTACATCACATTTCCATGTCAAATTTCTGAAGAGCCATATATCGAAGTATCTTCTGAAGATATAGACAATCATCTGACATTTCGGAATCGCTGCTTTCTTTAAGGTTCATGCCACTCAAAATGTACCCAATATCACAGTGATGAGATCGTTGGGTCCTCACAGGCAGGGCGTGAGGCTGCTCTGCTGTGCACTCTCAAAGCTCCCTGGGAGGTGGGGAGAAGGAAGTTGCAGTGTGTTGATGTAATGGTTGATAGCAGAAATATATGCAGGGGATGAGAGCAGGCATTTTATAAGAGCAGCAACCCTTTTGGTCTGTCCTGTCTCTCCCCTCCAGCATATGATTCCAGGGACTCCAAGGGAAAAAGAAACAAAAGGGATCTTTAAAAAAATAAAGATAATTTTTATCACAGTAATCCTTATGATATATAAAATTATTTCTGAATTACTCTAATTCAAAAGATGAGCAAAGATTTCTGGGGAGATGGTGAGTGGTTCTGTTCAATGGGTTTTTAGAAAACATAATTATTTGAGAAGTTCCATGAACTATTAAATCTCTTTCTGGGGTTCACAACATATACTTTTTGATTAATCCCTGATTACTGTTGTCTTTACTTAGACACGACACCATCACGGATACAGATTCCAGTCTGTCTTGTCCGCCTGTTTTTGAATTGACCTATTTGTTCCTCAACCATTCATGGAGCTACCTTTCTATCCATGGTGATGTACTGAGTACAAGACAATCCCAGCAGTCAAGGACCACATGTCAGATAAAAGACACTCCTATATAAACATATAACTCTAAACAGAGAGTAAAAAATGTAATAAAGAGCATGAGAAGCCTATAGTATGGCTCAATAAGCAGCAACTGACTCCAATTTGGAAGTGGAATAAGTCTGGAAGGATTCAGAGAGGATGCAATACCATATCCCATATACAATAAGGAGTTCATCAGAACAATAGGCCCATGATGGGCATTCAAAACAGAGAAGTTTATGTAAATGCTGAAGATTGGATAAGCCAGTGCTCTTGAGAAACTGCACACAACTCTGAAAGACTGGAGTGTTAGGTGTGGAGAAATGGGTGATGCTAGACAAGTCTGGAAGATAGAGGCTACAAAGTTAGGCAATAGTAGATTAGGCAGGCTACTGAATGCCATGACAGGTGACTTTTAGGCTTTTTAGACTTCCTTTTCCCATGCACATCTTCACATGTTCCTCATACAAGCCCAGAGCCAGGACGCCAGGCCAGAATGAATGGAGGTAAGCAACCTTATACAGCAGTCTGGAGCATTAATCACCATAGGCAGTAACACTTCACAGGTTCACTGTCTTGTTACCATCATACCCTACTGCACAAGCATCCTAATCTAGCTCATTTACTTTTTTTTCTTTTCAGATCACATTGTCTCTAGGCTCACATTCAGTTAAATGATCAATGCTATTATTCATAATGGCATCACAAAATATTTTATTGACGAATACCAGCATTTGAATTGTGAAGTCAAATAATATTGATCTCTTTTAATAAAACTTAATTTTTTATTAATGAAACTTCAAATCACAAACAGAACTGTAACAGTTTATACCCATTTCTAAGTCATTTATTCATTTAATCACCCAGTATTTGTTGAATGCCTACTATGGGTATGGTACTGTGTTAGGCCTTTAGAATACACAGATGAATAAGATAAGGCTCCTGTCCTCAGGAAACTAATGGTCTAGTGAGGAGGGGCAGGCCTCAAAGCAAGGAATTCTAATATTAATCTGAGCTTAATATACCCTGCGAAAGAGATTCACTGTAGCCTTATTCAGGACATTGACAAGAATATTTTTATCATGATGGTATTTAATTTAGTATCTAGTGGTTCATAAATGTCTAGACATTATGTAATTCTTATAGGAAATGTGGCCCTTATAGGAATAGGGCCACAACTCCTGAGCTGTGAAAGGACATGAAACATACACTTAACAAAATATCTATTTTTTCAAATAGATGTTTGCAAACATCTCTTGGATAAAACTGATAGATAAAAATGTTTACTTTTATCTATTCATAGATTTTGATTGTCTATCTCCTTGGCCTGGAAAATCCAATTGAATTATCCCTATGTCTTAATTTATTTAAATGGTTGTGAATATGAGCTAATTTTTAAAGAAAGTGTCAGCTGGACAGACTTGAGAGCTCTGTACGGATTGTGTTGAGCAGGGACGTGCAAGTGTTCAGATGATCTCTTCCCACTTGAGCGGATACCGTCAGTCTTGACTTAGAGGGCCGTTCTCTGATCATGACTCTACACAAGGCAGAATCAAGGCCAAATCTGGCTGCAAATGAGCTCTTCTTATCCTCCTGTACTTATCCAAACATATCCGTTTCTGCAGTGCTATAAATGCTCTAACTGGAAAACCCCCAATTTTCAGTCTTAACATAATGAATGTTAATGTTTTGCTCACTTAAGAGATCAATGTCACTGTTTCTCATCTACAGATGGCTCTTTCCATCTTGCAGCTCCACCACTTCCTAGAACCACTGAGTCTGCTGCAACAGTTGGGGGTGGGGGGTGGGAAGGGGAGCAACATGATAGATTTGCATGGAACATTTGTTTAGCTCTCTTGTCCCCATTGGCAACCACCTTTTCACTGCTGTTTTTTGTAGTAGACACTGAAAAGGTAAAAAACCAACCTTCCCAAGATCATCAGAGGCTGGAGATTGCAATGTGACCCAGTCATGACCAGTGAGGTCTTTATAGAAGTCTGCTGGAGAGTTCAGAGCAAGACTTTGCTTTCCTGATATTGGAACCACTCTTTCCTCTATTCTTTTATTTCTTCTTTATGCTGCCAGGGATAATGGCTGTAGCTGCACTGCCACTTTGCCACCATGAGGAAAAGGAACAGACAGCTGTAGACAACTCCACCCTGATATTCTTAAGCTGCTGAAGCAATGCCAGCAACTACCTGTATCTGTACTGTCTTTTATATGAGAAAACTGAAACCCCTATAGCCATAAACCCAAATATATCTTCTACTACTGACAGTCACACCAATAACTTCAATAAGAACTAAGAGCTACTTTGTAGCCCTGTCTCCTTGGAGAGGTCAGTTAACCTCTGTGGAATCCAATACTCTCATATTTAAAAGACCAATAAAATATGTATGTCACAGGGTTGCTGCTAAAGTTACTTCAAATGAACATATGTTTAAAAAGCATAAAGGGATACTTTATTACTTTTTATTTTTAGCATTGTATTATCACTATCAGCTGTATGTACATGAAGAATACCACCTCCATGCATCAGCTTATCAAAATTTTAATATGATAAAAAAAAGCGAGTCATATTATCTCCTTTTATTCTATATTCTAAAATTGCTGCAGAATAAAATAGCCTATCTCGCCCTCATATATAGGTGATATAAATTTATACTTGCATTGCACATATTCTTCATATTACTGCATCATGATATGAAATATTAAAGAAATGGTATCTTCTTTTTATCCTTTGCATTAAGAGAAAAGACTCAAATGTAATTTTTAAGACTTTAGTAACAGATACAATTTCATTTCATATCTACTTGTCTTTAGAAAAAATGGAGAGAAAACCTAGATGACTTTGGGAATGGCAATGGCTTTTTAGATACAACACCAAAGATACAATCCATGAAAGAAATAATTGATAAACTAGACTTCATTAAAATTAGAAACTTTTGCTCTGCAAGAGATAATGTAAAGAGAATGAGAAGAAAGCCACAGACTGGAAGAAAATATTTGCGAAAGACACACCTGATAAAGGACTCATCCAAAATATACAAAGAACTCTTAAAGCTCAACAATCAGAAAATAAACAACCCATAAAATAAAATGGGCCAAAGAGCTTAACAGATATCTCACCAAAGAATATAGACAGATGGCAAACAAGCATATGAAAAGATTCTCCACACACACGTCATCAGGGAAATGCAACTTAAAACAACAACGAGATAACACTACACACTTAATAGAAAGGCCAAAATCCAGAACACAGACAAAATCAAATGCTGACAAGGATGCAGAGCAACAGGAACTCTCATTCATTGCTGGTGGGAAAGCAAAATGGTGCAACCACTTTGGCAGACAGTTGGTGGTTTCCTACAAAATTAAATATACTCTTACCAACTGATCCACCAATTGCACTCCTGGGTATTTACCCAAAAAAGTTGACAACTTATGTCCACACAAAACTTTGCACAAGAATGTTGATAGCAACTTTTTTCATAATTGCCAAAACTTGGCAGCAATCAAGATGTCCTTCAGTAGGTGAATGGATACACCGTGGTACATTCAGACACTGAAATATTATTCAGTGCTAGAAAGAAAGGAGCTATCAAGCCATGAAAAGACGTGTTGTTGTCAGTGCCGTCAAGTTGATTCTGACTCCTAGGGACCCTGTGTACAGCAGAATGGAAACCTGCCCAGTCATTCTGCACCATCCTCTCACCTTCCAGCGCCATATCAGATAATGATCCACTGCTATTTATAGAGTTTTCATCGCCAATTTTTCAGAAGTGGGTGGCCAGATCTTTCTTCCTAGTCTGTCTTAGTCTGGAAGCTCCACTGAAACCTGTCCACCCTGGGTGACCCTGCTGGTATTTGACATAGTGGTGGCACAGCTTTCAGCACCACAGGAACACACAGCCGCCACAGTATGACAACTGAGAGACGGGTGATGTGGTTCCCCGACTGAGAAACAAACCCAGGCTGTGGTGGTGAAAGCACTGAATCGTAACCAGCAGACCACCAGGCTGGCTGAAAAGACATAAAGGAAACTTAAATGCATATTACTAAGTGAAAGAAGCCACTCTGAAAAGGCTACATAGTGTATGATTTCAACTATATGACATTCTGGAAAAGGCAAAACTGTGGAGACAGTGAAAAGATCAGTAGTTGACGGGAGTGGGGTGGAGGGATGAAAAAGCAGAGTATAGAGGATTTTTACGGCAGTCAAAATACTCTGTATGATACTATAATGGTGGATACATGTCATGATACATTTGTCCAAACTCATAGAATGTACAACACCAAGAGTGAACCTTAAGGAATTTGGGTGATTATGATGTGTCACTGTAGGTTCATCATTTGTAATAAAGGTACCACTCTGGAGGGCAATGTTGATAATGCGGGAGGCTATGCACGTATGGGGAAGGTGGTATGTGGTAAATCTCTGCACCTTCCTCTCAGTTTTGCTGTGAACCTAAAACTGCTCTAAACAATGAAGTCTTAAAAAAAATTAGGATACCTTTTGTTATTGTTTTTCCTTCAGAACTGGAACTTTTTAAAGTAACTTAGAAAATCAATTCTTATCTAATCAGGAGTCTAAAACAATTTGACATCACTAATGACCTGACAACTAAAGAAACATTGGGGACTTTATTCCCGTGAGTTCTGGGGATAATTATTTCTCAGCCGAAATTCTCAAATGGTTAATTGCTTATAAAAATGTATGGTCAAGGGGGAATGTTATCCAAGGTTTTAGGAGAGCAAAGTGGCCAAATACTAGAGGATGACAGAGCTTGTGGGGAGCTGGAGGAGGAGAAAAGAAAACATTTACCATTAATCTTTTATATTTTCCTAGATTGCTTTTATGTTTGGTAAAACCTGAATATTAAAGATATAATCCTTCTTAATTAGTTTTTTAATACTTCCAAAGGCTCGGCTATACTGTCTTTGCCTTAGGGTATAATTTAGTCAGAAATTCCTATAGCAGCTTATCACTCTCCACGTGGTCATTCCTTCCATTATTTTGACTCTTGCAACAGCCCAGCCACTCAAGTAATTAGTACTTTCTTTTAATAATTACGTTCCATAAGGTGGGCTTTGTTTGTTTGTTTGTTTGTTTTTTTATCACCATCCAGGTAGAGCTCAGAAAAATATTCAGAATTTAGTAACACACCCATAAGTCATGCTAGGTCTGACCATTTTGCTGCCTGAATCTTGAAATCCTGAACGTTCATGCACTAGACTTCCTTTCCAAAGTTACCTTCTATAACTTGCCCACTTCATTCAGTTAATATCCACCAAGTGTCTACTATGTGCCACGTGCTCGTGACTCGGCAGAGGACAAGGAGGCCTGTGCCTGCGCTCTCAGATTTACCATTCCCCAAACATACCATGCCCTTCTCATCTCCCTCTCTTCAGTCACTTAGAGACAGAAGACTCATGTTCACAGAAAAAAGAAAGTGAATGATCTTTATAAAATATAAAGCAGCTTTATAAATGCTGAGGACTGAAGCCTGGTCTCCCACTCCGAAGACTTGCAGTTATCTCCGTCTAGATAAAGAGGATTAAGCCATCCCCTCTCCCTTCCCACCACCCCCCTCACCACCACACACACACAAACACTATAATTGTTAAGATCACAGACTTCAGCGGCAGAAAACCTCTACTCTTGCTGTAAGCTTGAACACCTTATTTAACATTCTGAGTCTCAATTTTTATTTATTTTTTTATTTTTTTGCTGAGGAAGATTCACCCTGAGCTAACATCCATTGCCAATCCTCTTGTTTTTTGGCTTGAGGAAGATTAGCCCTGAGCTAACATCCATGCCAATCTTCCTCCATTTTGTATGTGGGACACCACCACAGCATGGCTGATGAGTGGAGTAGGTCCACGCCTGGGATTTGACCCTGTGAACTCAGGCTACTGAAGTGGAGCACACAGAACTTTAACCACTAGGCCATGGGGCCGGGCCCCTGAGTCTCAATTTTTATTACAAAACTGGAACAATAATAGTATCTATTTCATAGGGATCTCAGGAAATTTTAAAAAGATTCCTAACGTTATGTGACTTAAGAATGCTATAGACTAAAAGCTTAAGATAGGAATAAATGTACACCTTAAACTTGATCATACCTCTTGGTTAAAAGACGGCTCAGCATAAGGAAAAGGGAAAATACAATGAAAGTAGGAGTTGAGGGAAAATTAAAAATAAATCGAAAGAACGGGATGGTGGGTTGCATGAATTGACTAGAATATGGGAAGATGGTAATAAGCCTTGTTGAGAAGTGACAGATTATTATTAAAGATGTTCTTGAGACTAATCCCCATTCTCCCCCCGTTTCACTGGCCAATGGTGGTCTTGAAGGTAACGGAAGGGATCATGGTGGGAAGAAAGAGAACGGAGTTCTGACAGTGCTTTTTATATGACGTTTACTGGCACCCTTTTGTCATAGCCACACTGACCCATCTCATTCCTAATTAAAATGACTCCTTTAGTAGGAACAGCAAGTTCTTCTGGCAGCATGAGCAGAAACAAAGGAAGATGATTCAGGAAAAGAGAACTTGCAGCATTTTTTAAAACATACCCCTAAACAATTCTAGATAGTCAAGTTCTCATCGTTAGCTTTGTCAGTAATAAAAGGGAGACAGATGTGCTGAAAGTTTTAAAGATTGTCTTCCCTTAAGATGAGTAGAGATCATCCTAATAGCTTAATGTTAAGAGTCTTTAAATGGAAATTTATAAAGAAATGCTGAATGGACATTTCAAACTTTGATTTAATATAGTTTTCAAGTCTCCCAAAATACTAAAACCTTGAAAACCTGGTCATTCCAAAAACAGCAGAATATCATTAAAATTCGTGGAATATCATCAAAATTTCTAAAGACAAAACTTCCTCTGTGGAGGCATAAGTAAAAGCAATGAATTAAATATGAAGATACACAAAGGGATTGACAATTGATCTTTAGTAGAAAAGAAAAGAAACCAGTAAAACTGGGAGGTTTTAAAATTTTTATTTCTAAGTATCATTACTACATTGTGCATGATATATAAAGGTAAGTGAAGGTGCTAGGCATTCCCGTGATATGATTTATGACGCTCTGGAAAAGGTATTCTGTTACATAGAATAGAATAGCTTCAAATATATGTTTTTTGACTTCGAGTTATCTGGAATATCACAAAACCAGAAAATTCTCCATGACTAGCCCATTCTTTTGTGATGTGTAAACTCCTTTTTAAATACTGACACTCTGAAGATTAACTTATTATAAGAAACTCTGAACCCATTACATAAATAGAAATGAGTTTAATCTGTGGCTTTTCCTGTAACAACTAGGTGAGAGGGAAAGTCATTGAGGAAGGAGGAAAAGAAGGAATTTTGGTGCAGACTCCATTGGGGCATGATAGGAGAATTTTAAATGAAAAAGGGCTGTGCAAAAGCACTAAACATCTGAACTGGGAATGCTGGGAGAAGAATGAAAAAAACAAGAACAGAGAAAGGAGAGAAAACATTAACACCCAAGCCTGCCAATATCCCCATTTAACCCCAACTGCACATCCACAGCCAGCATGTCATAAATGAACTTTTCCATTCTTTTGGTGGTTATAGCAAAGATGGATATAGTTGATCTATAACAGCTTTAGTGGCAGCAGCCAAAACAAATGTTGAATATGAACCTAATCCACAAAAGCAGTTATGTGACTGTAGTAAATTTGGGGCCACATTCCTTTCTCCCATAGTTTACCAGGAAAGAGGCCACAATATGGAGCCTCATGGTTCTCTGGGTTCACAGGACATTTTCTGGGACATCATAAATATTGCTTTGATTTCATTGTTTCCGTGTGGACTAGAGGATTTCAATGTGGTACTAGACACCAGAGATAGAAAATGAGTGCCTTTAAGAAGGGTGAAGGTGAGATCCTGGGCGTCAAAGGGCACAGATATATAAGATCCCATATTCCAGAACAAATCCATTCTTCCCAAGCCTATATCTCAGGATCAAGAGAATTAAAATCCTCTCATCATCTACAAATTTTACAAATGAGGAAACCAAGGCATAGAATAGTGATGTGACTTGCCTAAGGTAAAACAACTAGACTATGGCAGAGCAGAACTCGACATTAACTCTCCCAATCCAGTGCTCACTGGGCAGCTGAACTTTCCCAGAAGGCTTTTAGGAAAGGAGTCAGAAGAAATCTTAGGCAAAACATCTCTGCAGAGCTTAATTCTGTTTAATATCAAAAGGAGGGAGCTTAATTGTCTTTGATATATTTCAAGTATTTGAATCATCCACTCAAGTTCTTGAAATATAAAATATTTACCTTTCTGCAGATAACCAGAGTAGCTTGTTGGACCCAGGGACATGACATCTAAAAACAAATTGGCAATGAGCAATATCACAGGAAAGTTAGAATATAGAAATCCAAAATTCAAGAAAAATATGAGGAAATAACTTGAGGAAATATATTTTAATGGAAAGAGCTAAGGATATTGAGTCCATAGACCATTTTTTATGCCAATTCAGATACAAACAATATAAAAGAGGCCTACCTTAGTCTCTTTCTTCTGAAGACTTTTCTCTTTATAAAATGGTGATAATAATAACAGACATAATTTGTGCCCATATATGCTCCTCCGAGAGATGGAGAAGAAGCTGACCTGACAGGTGAGTTTGTCAACTGATCAGCACTTGAGTTGGCTTCCGAAGGGTGAAACTAGCAGAAAACCAGGAGACAAGTCCAAGTCAATTACTATCAGCAAAACTCTAGGAAGGCTAAGTTTAAACTCTAGAGGACCCAAAAGAGAATGAGAGCTCAATTCCCAGTACTAAATCCAGGTTTATAGTCAGATAAAGACTGGAAAGAGGAAATGCATGATGGGGGAAATGTAAGAAGAATCCAAGGAAACTATCTGTTAGCTTCTATAACTTTCTTTTTCAGTTGGTGGGTGAATGTTCTATGATTAAAAAGCTGGAGTCCATTTCTATTTCCTATATATATATATATATATATATATATATATATATATATATGTATGTATATTTCCTATACAGTTATGCTTCGCTTAACAACAAGGATACATTCTGAGAAATGTGTCATTAGCCGACTTTGTTATTGTGCGAACATCATAGAGTGTACCTACACAAACCTAGATAGTATAGCCTACTACACACCTGGGCTATACGGTACTAATCTTGTGGGACCACCATCTTATATGTGGTCTGTTATTGACCAAAACGTTGTTATGCAGTGCCTGACTGTACATATATTTCCTGTATATATATGTTTCCAAACTGCCTTTCTGTCTCAGGGGTTACAGCTTAATAGTTAAGAACATAGACTTTAGAATTGGACAAGATCTTAATTCTTCTCCAGATCTTACTAAAAAATTACTACTTGACTTTGCAAGTTTCAGTTTCTTTACTGATAAAACAAAATAATAGCATTTGGCCCTCAGTCTCATTGTATTATCTCAAACATAATTCCTTACATATAATAAACAGAAATATATTGTCAAAATAATCGTATTTTATTGTCATAATTTATCAGAATGTATATTCAATATTAACTGATAAATTCCAATTGAACATTACCACTTTGTGCATGATCATTAGATTATCAACATGGGGTTTGGAAAGAACAAGAAAGAAAGGTAATTATCTGTTGATAAGCAGATATCAAACAGAGAAAACACTGACATACAGGGTCAACTTACCACAACATCATTTCTTTCCATTAAATTGTCTTTACGCTAAACTTTGCATGTGAAAAAATGTTCAGAAATATGCTTATATCTCTGTGTGCAATATTAACTAGTGACATTAATAGCAACAGACATTTATGGAAAATGTGAAAGAAACATGTCAATTGCAGAATTCCTCACAGTGTTTCACAGATCTGTGATCCTACCTTGAAGACCATTTGTTAAGTGCTGACTATTTCCCTACCAAGAGGTATCCAGTTGCTACAACACAAGGATTTGAAAGATAAATGCATTATTCCCAATGACTAATATAAGAAAAAGATATAAGTCATATATCAAAATTTTTTTCCCTTTTTTACCATGAAATTCATAATATAGTTCCTGGATTTTGGGAAAGAAATCTTTTAAACAATTTTAATTCTAATATTTCTTAGATATCTGTGTCATGTAAAAGTTTTATGAGTATGTTATATATTTGAAATAAATAACTAATCATTTAACAAATATTTATCGATCATCCTCGGTATGAGACAATGTCCTAGATACTGAGATAGAGAGAGGGATTAACATATTTTGAAATATATTTAAACAATTGTCTTAGTCCACTGGGGCTGCCATAACAAAATATTGCAGGCTGGGTGGCTTAAAAACAGCAGAAATTTATTTCTCACGTTCTGGAGTCTAGGAAATCTTAAGATTAAAGTGCCAGCAGATTCAGTGTCTGCTGAGGGCACACTTTCTAGTGGAGATATGGCTGTCTTTTTGCTGTGTCCTCACATGGTAGAAGAAGTGAGGGAGCTTCCTGGGGCCTCTTTCGTAAGGGCACTAATCCTATTCATGAAGGTTCTGCCTTCATGACCTGATCACCTCACAAAGGCCCCAGCCACCTCCTAATATCATCACTTTGGGGAGTAGGATTTCAACATATGAATTCTGAAGGGACACAAATATTTAGACCATAGTAGTAATAGCACCTAGAAACAGACATTAACTGGGTAAATATACAGTAATTCTAAAATCAATTAGCAAAATTAAGTAAAAATTCATAATTCAGCTTTTACATTTAGATAGTTTAGTGTGTTCTGGGAATGACTTTTAGCTAAAAATAGATGAATTAATTTTTGCCTTGTTTATATAGCCACTGAAATGATTTATTCTTTAAAAAATATATTTGGTGGCACTAAAATATTAATCATCTCTAGAGCCGATCAGTCATATAATTTGATGATTAAAAAGCATTCCCACACATATGAAAAAATGTGCCCATTGGCTATGGAAAAGGACTACAGCAATCTAAAACATTTTTTTCAAATATATATTTTTTAATTAAGAAAATTAATTAAATTTTTGCAGTAAATTTCTCCCAACTTGCTCAAATACTTCATGGCTCATTGATTTAGATACTTTGAGCATGTTAATAACAAGTGACACCCCTAAACATGTGAAATGTGATTTAACTCCTCTAGGACACCATTTCCTACTCCTTCATCATCTAAAACAGAAAAGGGTCTCACTGAGATGAAATACTGTTATGAATGCTTAATATACTTACTTGGATATGAAATGTCAATAAAATATAACCATATCCCACTCATAGCAAACGCAATGACAAAACAAGAGCATTAAATAGTCACAGAGCAATACTAACTGAGCTACATTTTAAGGTTCTCACAAAGTAATGTGTCATTTGGTGTGGCAGCTAGGGAGGTGGGCTACGCCCATCTCCCTTCAAGAGTGGACCTGCCACAAGGGGAGCAGTTAGGTGAGAGCCTCCAACTGTAGAACCTTCAGGATTCACTCTAGGATTCAACCCAAGGCCATACCCTCCAGCTACCAGAATACGTCTGTATGAGTCCAGTGTTGGTGACAGGGCGTTGGACATTTCTGCTCTATGTCAACTCATCTACAGGCAATATTCAGCCAAATCTCCCTGTTGGGCAGAGTGAGAGTTTCTCTGAGCTGCAACACAATCTGAGGCTTTCCACACTCAACTATCTTCCATCCTACCCTCCTTCCACTGGTTTCAGATCAGCATCATGGTCTAATGGCTTTCCCTGCCTACTCTTGCTTTCCACCCCTCACTGCTTTATCCTTCACAAGCAACATCCACAATGTATCTCTTGTACTTCAAACTTCTTCTTGGTGCCTGTTTCCTTAACACATACAGTTTTATTCAACAAATTACGGAAGAGCCTGATATGTGTGTATATATATATATATATATATCATCCCTGAATATATATCTATATGGTAGAGCATGATATATACATATCATCCCTGAACTCAAGCAATCTGGAACAAAGCACCATCTAGACTTGTATAGTTTATATCACGCTATGCTTGCTAAAATAATTTTTTTCCATTTTCATAGTGGATAATTTGAACAATCAGTTCAACAAAAGCTTTAAAATCTTTATGGAAAGAAAAGGAGTTCATTTAATCTCTCTAACATTTCTTAGTTTGTTTATCATGGTATCACACTCTCTACTTGCAATATAACACATTAAAATTGCTCTAAAAATAAATTTTAGGGGTCAGCCCCGTAGTGTAGCAGTTAAGTGCGCGTGCTCCACTGCTGGTGGCCCGGGTTAGAATCCCGCGCGCACACCAATGTACCGCTTGTCAGGCCATGCTGTGGAGGCGTCCCACATAAAGTGGAGGAAGATAGGCATGGATGTTAGCTCATGACCAGTCTTCCTCAACAAAAAGGGGAGAATTGACATGGATATTAGCTCCGGGCTGATCTTCCCCACAAAAAAAATAATAAATAAATAAATTTTAAATATTCCTTTTTTGAAGGAAAAAAAACTGTTATTTGTGGTTATCTTAGCATCGATCACACATACCAGTTCTGTAACTTGGGGGAATTTTCCTATCTCTTAGAGTTTTCTCATCCACAAAATTAAAAATTGAAGAAGTAGACCAATTGACACAATGTGTGTTCAGTAAGTGGAAACTGTGATTATGATAATTCCAGTTACCAGAGACACTAGGTAATCAGAGTTAGAGAAGAAGTTAGCTCCTTATTCTACAAAGCCAATATTACCCTGATACCAAAACCAGAAAAGGACAACACAAAAAAAGACAATTATAGGCCAATATCACTGAAGAATATTGATGCAAAAAACCTCAACAAAATACTAGCAAATCGAAGACAACAATACATTAAAAAGATCATACACCATGATCAAGTGGGATTTATTGCAGGCATACAGGGATGGTTCAACATCTGCAAATCAACCTATGTGATATACTACATTAATAAAATGAAGAATAAAAATCACATGATCATCTCAATAGATGCAGAGAAAGCATTTGACAAGATAGAGCACCCATTTAGGATAAAAACCTTGAATAAAATGGGAACAGAAGGAAAGTACTTCAACATAATAAAGGCCATATATGACAAATACACAGCTAATATCATACTCAATGGGGAAAAACTGAAAGCTATCCTCTAAGAACAGGAACCAGGCAAGGAGGCCCACTCTCACCACTCTTATTTAACATAGTATTGGAAGTCCTAGCCAGAGCAATCAGGCAAGAAAAAGAAATAAAAGGGATCCAAATTGGAAAGGAAGAAGTGAAACCGTCACTATTGCAGATGACATGATTTTACATATAGAAAACCCTAAGGAACCCACCAAAAAACTTTTAGAAATAATTAATGAACACAGTAAAGTTGCATGATGCAAAACCAACATACAAACCCAGTTGTGTTTCTATACACTAACAATGAAGTTGCAGAAAGAGAAATTAAGAATACAATCCCATTTACAATTGCAACAAAAAACTACCTAGAAATAAACTCAACCAAAAAGGTGAAAGATCTGTACACTGAAAACTGTCTAACACTGTTGAAAGAAATAGAAGAAGACACAAAAAAATAGAAAGATATTCCATGATCTTGGATTGGAAGAATTAACATAGTTAAAATGTCTATATTTCCTAAAGCAACCTACAGATTCAATGCAATCCCTATCAAAGTTCCAACAAAATTTTTCACAGAAATAGAACAAAGAATCCTAAAATTTATATGGAACAACAAAGGACCCTGAACACCAAAAAGAATCCTGAGAAAAAAGAACAGAGCTGGAGCTATCACACTCCCTGATTTCAAAATATGCTACAAGGCTATAGTAACCAAAACAGCATGGTACTGGCACAAAAACAGACACACAGACCAATGGAACAGAATTGAGAGCCCAGAAATAAATCCACACATCTATGAACAGCTAATTTTTGACAAGGGAGCCAAGAACATACAATGGAGAAAGGAAAGTCTCTTCAATAAATGGTGTTGGGAAAACTGGACAGCCACATGCAAAAGAATGAAAGTAGACCATATCTTACACCATACACAAAAATTAACTCAAAATGGATTAAAGACTTGCATGTAAGCCCTGAAACCATAAAACTTTGAGAAGAAAACATAGGCAGTACACTCCTTGACATCGGTCTTAAGCATATTTTCAAGTACCATGTCCAACTGGGCAAGGGAAACGATAGAAAAAATAAACAAACGGGACTACATCAAACTAAAAATCTCTGCACAGCAAAGGAAACCATCAACAACAAGATGAAAAGACAACCTGACAATTGGGAGAAGATATTTGCAAACCGTAAATCTGATAAGGGGTTAACATAGAAAATATATAAAGAACTCATGCATTTCAACAACAAAAAAACTAACAACCCAATTAAAAAATGAGCCAAAGATCTGAACAGAAATTTCTCCAAAGAAGATATACAGATGACCAACAGGTACATGAAAAGATGTTCAACATCACCAATTATCAGGGAAATGCAAATTAAAACTACAATGAGATATCACCTCACGCCTGTCAGAATGGCTATAATTAACAAGACAGGTGATAATAAGTGTTAGAGAGGATATGAAGAAAAGAGAACTCTCATACACTGCTGGTGGGAGTGCAAACTAGTGCAGCCACTGTGGAAAACAGTATGGAGATTCTTCAAAAAATTAAGAATAGAACTACCATATGATCCAGCTATTCCACTGCTGGGTATTAATCCAAAGAACATGAGAACACGAATGCGTACAGATATATGCACCCCTGTGTTCATTGCAGCGTTATTCACAATAGCCAAGACTTGGAAGCAACATAGGTGCCCATCAAGGGACAAACAGATAAAGAAGCTGTGGTATATATACACAATGGAATACTACTCAGCCATAAAAAAGGTTGAAACTGGCCATTTGTAACAACATGGATGGATCTTGACAGTATTATGCTAAGCGAAATAAGTAAGAGGGACAAAGTCAAATATTGTATGATCTCACTCATAAATAGAAGACAAAAACAACAACAAACAAACACATAGAGACAGAAATTGGATTGGTGGTTACCAGAGGGGAAGAGGGGAATGAGGAGGCTGAAAGGGGTGCTTAGGCATATGTGTATGGTGATGGATTTTAATTAGTCTTTGGGTGGTGAACATGTTGTAATCTACACAGAAATCAAAATATAATGATGTACACCCAAAATTTATATAATGCTATAAACCAATGTTACCACAATAAAATAAATAAATAAATTTAATATAACAAAAAAAAGCATTTCAGACGCCAAGTTCAAATGACTCGGGAGCTGCCATCTGAAAGCAATGTGCGAAGCCCACGCAGGAGAAAGAGTAGAGTTGGGTCGTAGGTGATGTAATTAAGCCTCAACAGCCTTTCCAGCTCTGGGGCCCACAGAGAGCGCCGGCTGGCTGCGCATGTGTGAGCCCTGCTGACTTTTCCACTTGAGCACATTGCATGATCATAGAATGCTCTCTGGAGGATTGAGACTTTATAAACAACAAAAATAATTTTGACAGCTGATGACAGAAACAATCATTCCTCCTTGTATTTCGTCAGTATCAATTCCCACTCTTTTTTTTTTTTTAAATCTTCTTTCAAAATGGAAAATCTGCATGACCCAATTCAACAAGGTTATACTTTTTTGTATGGCCAGCAAGTGAATGGTCAGTATTTGAAGGTAGACAAGATGGCTGCGGTTGTCTGATAAATACTCTGCTTTTCCAGATGGAAGAAATTTGAGAATATTCAACAGACTGTCAAAATGTTTATAAGAAATATGAGAGGAGAGAATTTTGTGATACAGAACAGATAAACAAAATAAATGAATATAGTCCTTAAAAAAGAATTTAGTTCTTTTCTCTCATTTACAAAAATATTAGCATAAACGTTTGATATGTTTTTTTAAAAATATTTTGTATACACAAATGAAGAGAATAAGCCCTCCATAAGTAAGGAAATGTATAGAATAAAATCCAAAATATTTTGCGTGTGTTTTCAGTATTTTTATGCATTTTCACACACACTTATGGACATATACATGAATAGAGGTATTTTTGCAGCTTATATGATAGATAGCATTGGTTATTTACAAAATTTGACATAAATTGGTAAATGCATTTACCTTCTCATTTTTTTTCCATTAGCTTCTGATCATATTATCAAATCATAAAAAAAATAAAGAACTATTTAACCATTATCTATTGATGGCTATTTCAGTAATTTCCAATTTTTCCTATTAGAAGAATTGTTGTGATTAAATATTTACGGGGGCAAAATATGCATATATATATGTGTGCATGGTATAATATATATGTGTGTGTGTGTGTATATATATATAGAAAGAGAGAGAGAGAGAATTCACATTTTTTATTATGATATAAATGTCTTGATTACTTCCTAAAAATTATATCCAATCAATATTTGAAAGTTTCTGTTCATTTTTATTTTTGTCCCAATTGAAAGTTATCAGGTATGTTTTAACTTTTGCAAATCTAGTGATTAAATGAAACCTTATTGTTTTTATAATTCATATACCCTTCATTGTAAGTAAACTTGAGCAACTTGTAATTTTCTGTGAATAGTTATGATTATTGCTCCCTTTTTTCCTGTTGGGTTGTTTATATTTATCTTATTGATTTAAGGAAATTCTTTGTATATGATCACTCTTAATTCTCCATCTTTTCTACAAGTCTAGGGCTTGTTCTTTTAACTTAGTTGGTGGTATCGTTCTTCATCAAGAAGAGTTAAAAATTATCATTACAATCATTATCTTGTAAATGTATCTCTTTATGGCTCTCAGTTTTGTACCCTACTGCAAAAGGCCTCTCATACTCATATATTGTGGAAAATGTCTTTATAGTTATTTTATTGCAGTTCGTTTTATAATTGGTTTGGATTTTTTAATATCATATGAATTAGAAATTTATTTGTTTCATTCAAATAGATCATCATTTGCTCCCCCAAACCCATTGTTTTTCCATTGGTTTGAAATTGCATTATCTCTTAAACCACGTCCTAGACTTTATGCAATGGATATGATTCAAGAGTCTTTAACCTGCTCTCCTCGTTTAGTCCTTTGTCATTGCCATTCTATTTCGATTTTAATTTTGTAATATAAGTTGGTATCTGACCATCTTTGTTGCTCTTTACTGTTATTTTTTTTTTCTTTGCTATTCTTCACATTTTCTCCTCTATGTGATCTGGAGATTTAGTTTGACTGGCATTGCATTCAATATATAGATTTATTTAGGGGAAACTGATAATAATATTGAATATTTTCACAGATTAATCTGTATATAGAGCCTTTAGTAAAATTTTTACATTTTCTTCTATTGTTCCTGCACAATCTTTTTTATGTTTATTTTTAGGTATGTAATATTTTTAGTTGCTATTGTGAATATATCTCAATTGATTATTCTTAGCAGTAGAATGAAAAAACTATTGATTTTTTATGTTGATATTATTTCCATCAAAATTAATAAATTTTTAAATTAATTCTAATAGGTTATTCTCTCTGTTTCATAGGTTTTTAAGATCATAATATCTGAAAGCAACAGTTTATCTTTCCTTTTCAAGTACTTACAGTTCTTATTTATTTTTCTTGATCTGTTACATTAGCTAGACCTCCACTAAAAGGTTAGACAATAGCAGAGCTATTCTGATTTGTGTTATTCTGAGAAAGAGGCTCCAAATGGTAATTCTAGCACATTCCCCTGGAAAATACAACTGAAGCAGTAGAACTTATTACAATATGATTTGTAGTGTGAATTAAAAATGAATTCCATGTTATAGAATGCCAGGTCACAGAACAGCAGTATATAATATTATCTATAAATATTTCCTATGTGGTATTATTCAATCAATATCATTTTCCCTCTTTTCTATTCCATGAAAACAGGTAAAACATTTATTTTCTTTCTGTTTCATATTTCATTCTCATTTTTCCCTTGTTCTTTCCCAGAGACAGTACCCTGCAGTCCTGGGTGAGAATAGCAAGAGATAGTCCTGGAAACGGTGCCACATTGATCAGAGCTCACTTAATTTGCCTATTGTTATGACAGTATTTAACCAGGAGGATAGAGGACTGTGAGAGAAATGAAAGCTATCTTTATGTAATTGAAAGACATCAATTCTACGGATGATATATTTTTTTTTTTTGCCTGATTCCAGGGGTAAAAATAGGACAAATTTGTGATAAATAAGTGTGATAAATAAGTAAATAACACGATAAGAAAGAAATTCCAAGAAATACAAATCTCCCAAAATGAATGAACTGGTTTCACAACGTGGTGAGTTTTCCCTCATCGATGGTTGGCTCGTTTACAGGGATTTATACAAATATGAGATCTTTTCCCATAAAGGTTTCTACAAAACTCTTTGAGGAAATCAGACCATAAGATAAACTACAATGAAAATAGACAACAGCATCTTTTCCCAATTCTGTGGAATATTGCTAAAGTAGGACCCATTCTTTTCTCTACTGTCTCAGAATTTTACAACAAAAAAATGTCTTGTCAAGTGCTCCACTGATGGCTATCTTTTAGTTCTGGGTGTGCTTTACTTGACATAATCTAGAATAAAATAAATCATGACTACATATCTAGTTAGACTCCACAGTTTTTTTCTTTTGTTCCTTCAATCAAGACAAATTTCACTTCATTTTTTAAAAAAAGAGCTTAAGAGATCCAATTGAAATCCAGTTTAGAAAGCTTAGTCACATTAAATAACCATACAGATAAAAAAAGAAAGACAGAAAATTCCTGGGTTTTCAAGCATATGAAATCATAAATGCCTTTGTGACAAAAATGAGAATAATTGTGCAAACATGTTAATGGTGTCTAAATAATATCCCAGCAGTGATGGGTAATAAAGGCAATTTATGAGTAAACAATTTCCTCTGAATATTAAGTAAGGTAGATTGGAATAAAACAAGAAATAGCTCTGCCAAGCTTTCAAAAATTCTCTTTGTTTTAGAACCAGCTCATAAAGTATTGTTAGTTAAGTACACTGGTGATATTAATAACAAAATATGTCAAATTATTCTCAGAAGAGTGAGAACAAAACATCACAGTGTACTTCTTACTTTATTGGTCAGAGAAGTTTAAAATCATACATATGATCATGTCAAGCATAGAATCATACAATTTTATTAGAGTATGAAGGAGACTTAGGAGCCATTATTTGGAGGAAAACAACATGGCATCCTGGAGAAGCCACAGGTTTTGGAGACTGACGTGAATTTGATTCTTGGCCACGTCATTGTAGGACAGTTTGGGTTCCCTCAGAAGCAGACTAAAATTGGGATTTGAGTGCAGGTAGTTATCTGGGAGGTACAGGGGACGCTGGTAGTGGAGTGAGGGAGTAGAAGCAGGGGAGCAATAGGGGACACTAGATTAAAGGGTGAATTGTTAGACCAGCTTCCATAGTGGGCGGCTGGAGATTAATTCCTAAGAAAGGCTCTGCGTAGTGGGGCAAAACATGTGCCTCAAATTCTCCTCCACAGAAAGGAGGCTGAAGCACTTGATGAGAACCACTGGTTGAAGGTTGCCCCCAGGAGCGTTAATTCCCCTGCACATCTGACTGGCAGCTGTGGTTGGAGTAAAAAGTCTATAAAATATAGATGCAGATATTTGCAGTTGGACGTAAAAGCCCCTAGTGATAAGGGTGGGACACTGAGAGCATCCTGCTAGAGGGACCTTGAATGTTCGCTGAACTTCTCTGAGCCTTAGCTTCTCCATTCGTGAAAGAGAGATTATAGGATCTTCCTCTGTTATTACTATGATAATTTAGTGACATATCGGAAATACTTTCCACTCAATAAATGTTACCTACCTGCCCTCACATTGCCTCCGAAGCCCCTTCCATAGATCTTCTAGATGTTATCATGTGCCACAACCCCTGTATCACCCATATCTTCTCAACACATGAATCCAGCCTTAGATTACCTTAGACTTTTTAGCAGTCATTTTCCACTATTGATGCACAAGACATGTTAATTTAATAAATAAAAACACACAGAGTACTATTAAATCAAGTACTGTGCAGTTTTTCATTGTATATTAAATATAGGGTAACTGCATTTATTTTTATAAAATTGTTAATTTTAGTTCATTAATATAGCCTATATAAATATAGTTTATTAGTATATCATGACTATCAGATTAGATTCATCTAATTTTTTTTGTTTGTTTGTTTGCTTCTTCATTTGAGAGTTTCTTTTCTCCAAATTCTCTATTATTCCCAATACTCCAATGTGATTTTTCTTATTGGGTTAAATTAAATTCCCTTAACTGTTTCTCTCAGTGTTGTCTTCTCCCTTCTGAAAGATGCATAATCAGCTAGATAAGTCAGAAACATATTAATGTTCTAATTCTCACAAACTAACACTACTAGTAGCTATCCAAGTGAAACAGAGCAAGCTATCCAAGAGAACAGAGTCCCCATCACTGCTCTGTGTTCTTGCCCGTGCCGTGGTTCTCTTCTCATGGACATCACTAATTGTGACACCAACATGGGACAACAGACAACACTAAACTGGGGAAAAGCTTAAACATGCCATGAGCTCTAGTTCCACTAGGAGGATGGCTGTATAGCCTGGGGGAGCTTTCTGAAAGGCAGCTCATTTATTTCCATATTTTAGAGAAGTCACTTAAGTGTTCGATCAAATTAACTTACACTTTTTGATTTACAATGAAAAGCTTCATTCTTTTATCATGTACCAGAAATATTTTCAACGTTAAATCGTGGGATTTTAAAATAGTATCATGTATTACAAAAAGATAAATATAATTCAGTAATAGTACTATTTGAAAAGTACTATTTGAAAAGGAAATAACTGAGGGCAAGATGTAAAGAAATTCAAAATTTAATTAGAGAATAAAGTAGTTAAGGATTTTGACTCTTAGCAAGAGAAATCACACCTGCAAGGGAGAACACAGGTATGTTTATACGTAGAAGGTAGAAGCTCTCTTTGGCACTCTATTGTCTTGGCACCATCTGAAATTCGTAAATATTAGTCATAGCAAGAAACAGGAGAGTAAATGGCAACAGATGGCCTGGGCTTCCGCTCTCTTGAATCTTAACATATTTACCTTTAAGGTTGTGAAGTAAAAACTAATTAAACACGAATAGCTTATTGTTTTGTCATTTGTTCTAACAGAAAGTTTGCAATCATAATTAGAACTCCTGTCAATTAGCTTTACTAAGTTCAAGTCTATTACCTGTTGTTACTCAGCTTGGGTGAGTCATGAGGGCTCCCTAACAAATCTAACAAAGAAACTAGTGCATTAAAAAGAAATGGCACTGAATCAAGAATTCAATTGGCAAGGAAAAGAGCTAGATTCAGCAGGAAATGAATTGAGAGAAAAAATGAGCCAAGAGTTTTGAATAGGAGCTTTTTATTAGTGCCAGAGATTTTAGTTTTAATTTTCTCAAAAACCCAAGAACATATTCTGATGATTACTGCTGCCTCTTTACTTCATGGATATATGTGAGAAAATATATATATAAATTTATCTTTGAAGGTTTAAGTCACTTTGAATCTATTTATTTCTGTAGAGAAGCATTATTACTTGAAGAAGGTGAAAAACCAATAGGAAAAAAAAAAGTGATAGAGTGACATGTGAAGGTGACTTATGATGCAAATAATTTATTTTGAATTCTTTTATTTGTTGAAAACACAAAATTTTAAAATGTGGATTCTTATTACAACACATTCGTTTTTTATAACTATATCGTATCCCATAATACTTTATACCAAAAATCTCTTATTATCTCAGGATACGTTCTTAAAATGTGTCAAAGGTTACATGCATCATAAATTTGAATACTCTCAAATTGTTTTCCAAAATTGCTGTAGGATTTTACACTCTCAGATTATTTATGAGAACGTCCACTTCCATAAATTTTTGCCAGATTTGGATGTGATTTCTTCTCCAGTATAATGGGTAAATAGCTATGCCATTGTTATTTGATATGCATTTTCTTAACTTCTCACTGTTCATGCTTTTCAATTAATTTCTTGATTTATGTAAGAAGATTTTTGGCGAATCAATTTTCAAGCATAACATTTATTTTAAAGGACATGATGCCCTACACTAATAGGTACTCAATAAATTATTATTGAATAAACATATAAAATAATACTATATAAGAGACATATATTTTCCCTTGAAAAGCTAAAGAATTTCAATATATATTTTAAAACTGTGCTAACAACTCTGAGAAAGAGAATTCAATTCTACACGTCAAAATAACAATAATAATTTTTTAAAAATTTCAGTCAGCAAAAAGTATTAAAAATTAAATTGGGTCTACTTTCTTCTTTAATAGCAATATAATAAAATCTTCGGGTGCATTGTATTATGTTTCACTGACTACTATATTAATAATTAATTAATTACTGATTAATTAGCAATTAATACTAACTCAATACTAACACAAAATATAAATCTCTATTGTATTTCTTCTCAAGTTAACTCAGAACAGTATATAATTATGTGCATATGTACAATATATTACAAATAAGTATATGCATACATATATTTAATAAAAATTAAGTAAACAGCGTTACTGATAAAGATTTCGTCTACTATAACATGGTCTTTGCCCTAACTTCTTTTAATACTCCTAGAAGATATACTCAGAAACTTCTCTTTCCTTTTTTTTTCCACTCAATTCCCACCTTCTCTATCTTAACCTACCAAATTGTGACATATTCTTTTCAAAATTTGGTGTAAATGATGTTTCCTCCATGAAGCCTTCCCCGGTCATGTGATTAGAATTGATCTCACTCTGCTTTGAACCTCTTAGCTTTTGAACTATTATTGTTCTCATCACAATCTATAATAAATACAAGTATATGTATACGTCTGTCTCTCACTTATATGTAAATTCATCCAAGAACAAGGATTGTCTTATTCTATATATATGTTTCATAAGGTCTAGAAATATGTTTTGTTTTGTTTTGAATCACTTTTGAATCACCTCAGTATTTAGCATGTGCCCAGATCCTTGTAGCTTCCCAGGAATGTTTATTGAATTGTAATAGCCATTTAAAGTCCCTTTCAGTATTTAGCACAATAACTAAACTGCTAGGTGTGCAAAAATGTTTATTTAATCCAGTGATTCTCTTTCAGTTAGCTAAACTCTGTAACACAGTGCCATCTGCATTGTGTTGCTTCGGTATGTGTGATTAATAACAATATTAAGGATTCTCTTTCTTCATAATGCTTTAAGTTCAAGTTGCCTCATTTTAAAGTCTATAACTTCAAATTTTGTGAATTTGCTTCAGGGTTGCTGAAAACAAAAAAAGCCTGAAGAACATATTTATGTTGGGGACTAGTCATTGAACCATATCACATTATGATGAGACATTTGCTTCTGTGGCAGGAATGCAATTGTATTCTTGGTTCGATAAGTACTCACAATATAAGATTAAAGCAGACAACTGGGTTTTCAACGTTATATGCAAAGAATCTTTATTCTTGAGAGTGTGCAGCTTAAAAAATGTTACATAGCTCAAATTTGACATTCAAGTTAAATGTCTCCCTACTTGATTACATGAGTATAGTTCAGAGTTCCCAGCTTCTTTCAGTATTTGTTTAATTGAAAACAATTCAGAAGGAAAGAATTTCTTAATACTACATTAGACAGAGTTATCATGTATTGATTTGACTGCCCAGCATCTTTCATTTAATAAACATTTATCTATCCACTGTTCTAGGTGCTGGCTGATAAAGAAAATGCAGCAGCAAAGAAAAAGACATACAGCCTCTGCTCTCATGGAATTTCTTTTCTATATGTTAGGGAGTGGTCTCTCATAAGAAAAGAGTGGGGTAAGAAGACAAAGAGTGCCAGGGTGGAAGCATGGATGTGTTACACTTTGGACAGAGTCATCAGGGAAAGTTCATATAATAAGATGGCACTGGGGCAAATCTTGAAGGAAGGAAGGCAGGGAGAAAATCATGCAGATATTATGAATAGGGTGGGGATAGCAGTAGGAGAAACCAGAGGTAATTCCAAAGGAGATAACAGACACGCATTGACTCTGTTGTAGAAGTGGGATTGACATGTTTGTGAGATAATAAGGAGGTCGGTGTGGCTAGAATGCAAGGAGTGGTGGGGTGGAAAATGGCAAAATAAAAGATCAGAGTGCTAACAGGAGACCAGACCTCTTAGGGTGCTATAGGTCTGGTGAGGATCTTTATTTCATCCTGAGTGATATAGGAAGCCATTGGAAGATTTTGAACTGAGGAGTAGCATGATCTGACTTACAGTTTCAAAAATCTCTCATATTTCTGTGTGACTATATTTTCAAGGTAGTTAAAATATTTTTTTTCCTTGACGGTTTGAGTTTAGAGTGCAAATGAAAAATGGAGGTCAATTAAAACTAGAAGGGTTTTTGACTTGAGCCAATGGTAGAATGGAGTAGATATTACCAAAACAAGAGGCATGAGAAGAACCGGAGTGTATGGCTAGAGATTAGGAGTGGATGACAGTCATCAGCATAGTTATGGCATGGAAATCTTTGAGACTGTATAAGATCTCCCAGGAAGTGAAAGCAGATAGGAAAGACAGAATGTCCACGCACTGAGTGTTGGAGCACTACAATATTTAGAGGATGGCAAGATAAGAAGAGAAAAGGAGACAAAGAGTGGCCAGTGAGGAGGAGAAAAATCAAAGCTAAATAAAGAAAATGAGTCAACGACCGATCAACACTGTCAAATGCTTTGTGTGACTTGAGTAAAACAAGGACAGATATTGGTGATTGGATTGGACAATATGTAGGTCATTAGGAAATACAAAAAGAACAGTCCGTGGAGTGCTGGAGAGGAAAGACTCATTGGACTAGATTCAAAAGACAAGGGAGGAGCAAATATTGACAGGTTTGCAAGGAGTTTTGTTAAAAAAAAGAGGGAGAAGGGGGAGGCAGAGAACTGGAGTAGCAGGTAGTTCAATTAGATGTGTAGTCAAGAGATTATTTTATTGTTTTGTTTTAATATCTCAAGAAATAACAAGTGTTGGAAAGGATGTGGAGAAAAGGGAACTCTCATTCACTGCAGGTGGGAATGTAAACTGGTGCAGCCACTGTGGAAAACAGTATGGACATTCCTCAAAAAATTAAGAATGGAACTACCATATGATCTACCTATTCCACTGCTGTATATTTACCCAAAAAACATGACAACCCAAATGCAGAAAGATATATGCACCACTATGTTCGTTGCAGCATTATTCACAATAGCGAAGACTTGGAAACAACCTACGTGTCCATCAAGGGATGAATGGATAAAGAAGATGTGGTATATATACACAATAGAATACTACTCAGCTATAAAAAAAAGATGAAATCTTGCCATTTGTGACAACATGGACGGACCTTATGCTAAGTGAAATAAGTCAGATAGAGAAAGTGAAATACCATATGATCTCACTTATAAGTAGAAATAACAACAACAACAAACAAACAAACACTTAGATACAGAAATTAGATTGGTAGTTACCAGAGGGGAAGGAGGGAGGGAAGAGGGCAAAAGGGATGACAGGGCACATGTGTACAGTGACAGACGGTAATTAATCTTTGGGTAATGAACATGATGTAGTCTACACACAAATCAAAATATAATGATGTACACCTGAAATTTATATAATGTTATACACCAACCTTACCTCAATAAAAACAATTTATAAAGGTCATCTTAGCACAATGATGGGTGTTATCCAATTCAGAAAAAAAATGATAATGCAGAAAAGATAGGGAATAATTTCAGGATCAAAGTCCTCCAGTAAGTGAGATGCTAGGATGCAATGCTCATTTGGAAGAGCTTAGCATAAAGAGAAGAACAAATAATCCATCCATCCAAATAGGAAAGAAGACAGAGTACATGGTTTCAGACGTAAGCATATTAGCAGGTTTAGTGGTGTGAGCGCATCCAAGTTCTATTCCGATTGCTTCCTGCGCCGCTACTTCATTTTTTTAAACCAGTGAGATTTGAGGGCAGGTTATCAGCTGAGAGTTGGAATCAGGGTGTCCTGGAGGTTTGAGGACACATGAGATTGCACGAAATAGTTGCCTAAATAAGTGGGCAAGTGAATGAACCAGAGTTAAATCTTCAGAGTGAAACAACGGTGCAGAGGGTCAGGTAGAGGTGATTTTTCCTGAGCGATAGTGGAATTAAGGCTTGTAGCTCTGCAGTGAGTGTTCAGGGATTACCGGCTCCATAACCTGGTGGTAAGAGTCTAACGGTGGCATCCTAAGCAGACCACTCCTCCAGCAGGATCTTGGCTATGCCTTTCCTCCCTTAAGAACCCCTCGAACCTGGTTCTCTAGCGTTCAGGGAAATCCCATGATTTACTCAACACTCTTCCACCAGATGTCTTTTACTTTTCACAAAAACAAAAATTGGTTTCTGTTATTTGCAACTAATAACTCTGTGTAAACTGGCAATCATTAGTCGAAGTTACTCAAGAACTGTGGCAAGCATCTGGGCCCCTACAAGGAATTCTATCATAAATTAATAAACCATAGTTAGTTGGTCTTTTACAAAGTTTGCTTAATCCAACTAACTGGACATCTTTTTCGGCTGGATAATTTCCTAACACGGTCTGTATGAGTGCCTCTAAAGCTATGGGCAATACAAGGACATCAGGTGGTATATTTAGGAATTTAACCATCACTGTCAGGCATGGAATGAAATTTTAATCAAATACTATCAGAGAATTTTGTAACTAGGTCAAGAAAGAAACGTTATTTCCCTCTAATGAGCTGTATCATGTAAACCACTCCCAGAGAGCATAGAGGGAAAAGCACCTTCGGTGGAAGTATTAGTTACTACTATATAACGTAAATATTCTGGTAGAGAATTCCTGAAAACAGCATCACTTGTAGTTTAAAACTGAGAAGAGTGAGGAAGCTAAACATTTTTCAAGCCCATAGCCATAACATAAGCAGGAATAACAATTTCTTAAGACAAGACTGAGGTCCACGTAACCCACCATTTTTTTTCCATTACACGAAAGAATCAGAAATTGGCTCATAGACCACATTGTCCTTTATTGCCCAGAACAATCCAGATTCCCTAAATTTTATCCTTTTCCCTCAATTTTCCCTTACACATCAAGAATTGAAAGGGTCTAAAAATTTCTATACTTTTTGTATCAAACTGTATCTCCAGACAGCCTCTGGAAACCATAAAAAACACAAAATTTTTTTACCATATTTTGTCATCCAATGTAAGGGTTTGAAAAAAATGTGATTTTTTTTTCCACATAGATAATATTTTATTTAAATACATAGGAACACACTCCACTCCACTATTCATAGAGGTGCTGTCACCAACTGTCCTTAGTAGAATTCGTTGGGTCTTTAATCACAGTCTCTTAAATCATTCTTGAATGAATAGTTGCTTTCACCCTTCTCCAAGAGAAGGATGATGGCATTTTTCATCCCATCATTTAAAATTTTTTTGTATTTACCTTCAAATTCTTTTTTTATTTTGTTTTCTAATTATAAAAATGCTTATTTCAACATGAGGAACATCTTCACTTGAAGTGTAATCAATAGAACGTTAATTTGACTTTAAAAATTTTTTTCATCCTTTCTAAGCAAAAATCCTGATAGAAAAAGAGAAAACTGTGCCATGGCAAAATCATAAAGTAGGATGTAATTTGACTCTAGTATGGGGCCAATCCTCTATCTGTGGCTCCACCACTGTTAGTGGTCTGGGGACATGCACTACTGTACTAAACTAAAGCTTGTCCCTCTCAGAGTGACGTCTCACATTCCAAAACCAAGATACTCCTTTCTCTATCCAATTCTCATCCATTAAAGTTATGATTTCAAATGACTCTTTCAAAAAATAATTGCCAATATTGCCTGAGTCCTTATCTTACGCCAGGCACTCTTCCAAATGTTTTACATGAACCAGCTCATTTAATGCTTATAACCACCCTGAGAGGTAGATACTATTATTCCTCGTTTACACATGAGGACACTGTTCTAATTTACAAAACTGAATTCAGGAACAAAAACACTTTTTATGGTGTTTTTAAAGGATAGTATTTCTAATACTATTGGTGGATTACAAAGTTTTGTGAATAAATAAAGATACCACATGACTGTATCTCTTTCAGCTGTTTTGCCTAAAACACATGAGGAGGATTTCGAAAAGGGTTAAAAAAAAAAAAACTTTCTGCCAAGACTACTTCTTTATAGAAATGGCAATTTTAGCATTTCTCTGAACCATTCTTAACCAAAAAAAAATTGCTTTTTTTCCCCCAACTTTTGTTGTCAAAAACTTTCCAAGTGTTCAAATACTAGAATGTCACTTTCAGACTGAATTGCCTTTGCACAGCTCTTTCTGTATAGAGTTTATGTAGTTTGCAAACAGGCTGATGTAAAGGGAAAATTCACTTTCTAGCCAGCATTTTTCTCTAAACGAGGTCACCTTTCTTTAATTCTCTGAAGATAAAGCCTAAGAAAACTATATTTGGCTGGGCCAACTCAAATGGCAGGCCAGAAAGGAATCTGTAAAACACAGCCTGACAGGGTTGCCACAGCTCATTTTAGTTCTGTGTGCCTACTTCCTACCCACCCGACTTCATCACAAAGGAAATCCACAGGAGACCAGGTGGGAAAAAATTCTGATCATTTTATCTATTTTGTATTAGCCTAAGCTAAAATTTATTTTTTACTCCTCTACTAAAACCTTTATCAGCAAAACAGGTTCTATATTGTAATGTACATTTGATTCTGGCAAGAGGTAATCTGATTTTAGCCATTCCCATGATGCAGTCACATTTTGACTATAAAAATTTGGAACATAAAATGATTTATTATTTTCTATAATGGTACAGCTGCTCAGTACAAAACATAAAGAGAATTAGCTGCTTCATATGATCAGTTTAGACAACTCAAATACGGAAGATCTAAATACGAGTCTCTTGTGTTTGCATTGTTTTCCACGATTCGCTAAATTGCCAGGTTGTATGATAGAAAACAAACAATCAAAGCACAATAGCTAACGTATCCCTTCTCTTTATGCTAACCTGAGAAAAGAACTATGTATATGAATAGAGAACCAGCTACTGTGTTGCATGAATCTTTATGACAACAAACTCTTTGAGTAATATTGATCTGGACATCTTGTCGTGTGGATGGGTAGAGGATCAGTATTTTTAGTGTATAGATATAACCTAAGAGAAGGCTTTATATACCTCATTAAATATCACACTTTGTTCTTTAAGGGGTTCAAACACATAATAGAAACACAAAAATACAAATATTTTCTAAAAGTACCAATGTAAAGAAAGACTCAACATTTTTATGGCAATATCCATAAAACAAAGATAACTATTAGCAATGATCCTGCCCCATAAAGATAGCGTAAATGTAACATTAAAAAACAATTACACTTGGATACTTCCAGTGGAGGAAATGGATCACAAATGGAAAAGATTTCTTGATGCTGGACTTACTGGTTTCCACAAAGTTACTCCTTATCTTGATTTGCGTTTTTTCAGAGTCACACTGCCCAGTGAAGATTAAATGCTCATGTAATATTTGCCTAATCTCTAGGAATGAATGTTTTTTTTCACTCCTTTGACTATATAATGATTCTATAAAAAGAAACATGTGAAATCATTACATCTTAACAATCTAAATACCTGTAGGCATAGTTTTCTTGATTCTATAATTTGGTGGTATAAAGAAAACCTTTATGAAGCAGTGCTACAATAGATTCACACATTTAATATATGAGACTACCTCCCTTGTGAAGGAAGTTTGAATAATCTAAGAAGAATGTGTAAAGTAATTATAAAAACTTTTTGATTTGTATCTTTTTATTGTTTGTAGTATTCCCTTACATCCTGAAAATAGTTTTTCTCCTCTCATAATGTTCCTTTCCTTTTCTGTACACTATTTCTCCACAGATGTGTAGAGCTTCTCTCCCTCCCATTTTTGAATTAAGTAGAAATAAACCTAACCTTGTTTACTCCATCACAAAATCTCTGATATAAAACCTCTTGTTTTCCTAGAGAACCACTATTAAAATTGAGTAGCAATACTAAAATGTAAACTAAATTTGGTGGGGGGAGGTGAACAGGTCAGTTTTTTTTTTTAATGTTCATGCTTTTCTCTTTAACACAATCCCTTAGAAAGAGCTATGGTTTCAATCCTGTCTGCACATTAGACACACCCAAGGAGTTTATTAAAATGATATGGGTCCCATCCCAGACAAACCCCAGAAGCTCTAGGCATGAAACCCCGGCCTTGCTATTTTTTTTTTTTTCCCCTGAGGAAGACTGGCCCTGGGCTAACATCCATGCCCATCCTCCTCTACTTTATATGGGACGCCGCCACAGCATGGCTTGACAAGCAGTGCGTTGGTGAACACCCAGGATCTGAACCAGGGAACCCCGGGGTGCCGCACTGGAGAGCACGCACTTAACCACTTGCACCACCGGGCTGCCCCTGGCCTTGCTATTTTTAAAGTACTCCCCAGGGGATAATAGCATGCAGACAGATTTGATAACCACTGAACTAGAGATATCAAGCATACCTGGCTGATCAAAATGATTATAAGTGAAATCACAGATCTACTCATCACATCTATGTTTGTCTCTACATCATAGTTAAGCAAGATAAAATCGTTTAATTAGGATTTGTAATTATAAATCAACATCAAAATTTATGCACATGAATGTAAACATTCCTATGTGAAGGGCTAACATACATCAACAGATGTGTGGAATTATAGAGAAAGAATTCATTTGCTACGGTTCTTACCTTCATTTTCTCTCATTAATTCTAATAATCTACATGAATACATCGGGAAGAATAAATGTATCTATAATATTAAAAATATCTTCTAAATTTCTTCTTTTTCTTTGAATGACTTCCAGAAAATAAAAATCATATACACTCCACAGAAAAGTCTCACTTGGGATAATGATTCCTTAATATGAAAAAATAATCTCTATAGAATTTGTGCATTGATCATCTATACCAGTGTTGCTAAAGCTATTGTGTTTTTTTGGCTTATAACTAAAAATAAGCATAAATTTTATGAATTGGAAAACGTTGTTGAGTCTTTGAAATCTGAATCACCAAGCAAAACCCTCTCTCCACCTCTCAATCCCCACACAATTACTCCCTGGCCAAGGGGAAAAGAGCTGTCAAGAATCAACATAGTGGAATGGGAAAAATACGTGATTAATTCCTTGGTCTGCATGTTCACTTTATGACCATGGATAAGTCAAATAAAATTGCCGAATCTCTATTTCTTCATCTATAAAGTAAGCTAAAATTAAATCTCCCTTGCATACCCTACAGAAATTGTGGTAAGGACAAATAAGATAATTTCCCTGTGAACATCAATGGGCTGGTGAGTTTTTAGTTGTAATTCAAATTCTGAAAAGAGGTTTAATAATGGAAACAACCTAAATTCTAATTTATCCATTTATTTTGTGTATGTGTGTGTGTACACAATAAGAGCAATTCAAAAATGTAAATCATCCATAGCTTATACCTATAGTATCATTGGGAAAGAGTTTACTGTGATAATAAGTTTACATGTAACTGGGAACATAAAAACCCAAAGCAAGAGTAGGCTCAAGAGATTGCAGCAGAGCAGAGAGCCAGGCAGGACTTGCCTTTAATAAGGAGAAGAGTGGCAAGTTTATGATTTTATAAGAAACACCAAGTAGAGCTTACACCCCGAAGCAGAGGGTGCCATACTAAGTGGCATCACCAAAACATGAAACTTTTTCTCTTCATAAGATACTGTGATAAAAATGAAACGGCAATTCAGAGATGGTGAGAAAATGTTCTTTCTTTATATACATTTTTTTTCTTTATATATATATAATTACTGTCAAAAGATTTAATACATAATATGAACACATTAATCATAAGGAAACAAACAACCCAATACAACATAAACAAAGATTTCAACAAATATTTCATTAAAAAAGATATTTTAGGGACCAGCCCGGTGGCACAGCTGTTAAATGTGTGCACTCCACTTTGGTGGCCCAGTGTTCTCAGGTTCAGATCCTAGGCACAGACTGATGCCCCGCTTGTCAAGCCATGCCGTGGCGGCGTCCCATATAAAGTAGAGGAACACAGGCATGGATGTGAGCTCAGGGCCAATCTTCCTCAGTAAAAAAAATAAACAAATAAGAGGAGGATTGGCATTGAATGTTACCTCAGGGCTAGTCTTCCTCACACACAAACAAAGATATTTTAATCGTCAATGGACACAAAAAAATCTGCTCAACATCATTGTGTCATTGGGAAAATGACAATTAAAAGAACAACGTGATAGGGGCTGGCCCGGTGGCATAGTGGTTAAGTTCATGTGCTCCACTTTGGCAGTCCAGAGTTCGCAGATTCGGATCCTGGGCACGGACCAACATACCACTCATCAAGCCATGCTGTGGCAACATCCCGCATACAAAATAGAGGAAGATTGGCACAGATGTTAGCTCAGGGATAATCTTCCTCAGCTAAAAGAGGAGGATTGTCAATGGATGTTAGCTTAGAGCCAGTTTTCCTCACACTCACACACAAAAAGAACAGTGTGATACTACTACACACCTATTAGAACAGCTGAAATTTAAAGGCCTGACAACAAATGTTGATGTGTGTGTGAAGCCATGGTAATATTTTTCACACTGAGAGAAATATAAAATGTTTCAACCACTTTGGAAGAAAGTTAGGCAGTTTCTTATAAAGTTAAATATATACTTGCTATATACCTCAGAAATTTCACTCAGTTTTTAACCAAGAGAAATGAAGATGCACATAAAGACATATAGATGAATGTTCAGAGCACTTTTACCCATAATAATTAAATTCTGGAAATAACCCAAACGTCCATCAACAAGTAAATAGATAAGCAAATTGGAGTATTTCCATACAATAAAATACTATTCAGCAATGAAAGAGGGAGACCCTACTGATACATGCGAAAATACTAACGAATCTCAAAAATATTATTTTCAGTCGGAAAAAAAGGCAATTTCAAAAGACTACATAGCATATTATTCCATTTATGTGAAATTCTAGAAATGGGAAAACTAATCTTTAGTGACCAGAAGCAGATTGCTGGCTGGCTGCGGCTGGGATCAATACAAAGGGAACAGTGAATTTTGAGGGATGATAGAAATGTTCTATATCTTCTTTGTGGTGGTGATTAGCAAGTGCATAAATTTGTTATAACACATCAAAATGTATGGGGAAGGCCCCATGGTATAGTGGTTAAGTCCAGCATGCTCCGCTTCAGCAGCCCAGGTTCACAGGTTCAGATCCTGGGCACAGACATACACCAGTCGTCAGCCATGCTGGGGTGGCAACCCACATACAAAGTAGAGGAAGACTGGCACAGATGTTAACTCAGAGCTAATCTCTTTCAAGCAAAAAAAAGGGAAGATTGGCAACAGATGTTAGCTCAGGGTGAATTTTCCTCACCAAAAAAAGAAAAAAAATGCAAACTTGATTGCATTTTATTGTAAGTAAATTATACCTCAATAAAGTTGATTTATAGAACACTTTTTTTTGGAAAGAAGAAAATAATGTTGTGATTTTGTTACCTAAGAAGTTAGAACCCAAGCCAAAGACATTTAACCAGAAAAATACCACATTTTATAAAGCTAAAAACTACAATTCACAATAAAAACATAGGAGTCATCAACATCTATGAGCCAAAATAACTTTTATAAAGTAGAAATTACAAGAGATACAAGAAAAATTATGCAGAATAGCACTGATGATTGGAGTTAACATGCCACTCTCAGTCCGAGACACATCACATGAACAAAAACAGTAAAAGATATAGAAGACCTAAATTATATAATCAGTCAGATACATATTATGAACATATATCAAACTTTTGTGATAGTGTATGATATTTTATCATACACTATCACAGTGTATGATAAAATATACACTTTCAAGTCCACACAAAATATTTTAAAAATTGAACACATGTTAGGGTCATAAAACCAACCTCGATAACTACCATAAATTAAAAATTGTAGAAATCCAAAGAAAGAAACAAACAAAAACCAACGAAACCATCTTTCCTAGAAATTTATATGCTTGTATGTGAGTATGCACCTGTGTGTGTGTAAGTATTGGCTTGAGTCAATGGTGGTATAAAAACTGACATTGCAGCCTTTCAAGAGAACAATGATAGAGATAACATACAAATCATAATCTACGGAACGAAACTAAAGCAGTAATATACAAGATTCAAAATATTAAATATTTAAATTAAGAGAAGTTAGGAAGAAATAAAAATCAACTAAATAACCAGTTAATTTTTTTGAATAATAACAAAGAAAGAAAGCAGAAGAAAATAAAATAAAAATAAAAGCAGAGAGAAAGCAGAAAATGAGTTAGAAAGCACAAAAATCTAGTAAAATAATTAAACCACAAAGCTGTTTCCTTGAAAAAGTCATTGAACTATATAAATAGGTAGCTAACCTAATTAAAAATAAATGGAAAAGATTCAACTGTAAGAAAAAAATGACAAGGAAAATAACATCAAAACAGAGATTTAAGAGTCTATATTGCATTCATCTATTCAAATGTACTTTAAAACTTAGATGAAATGGATAATACTATAGAAAATTATAGTTGATGCAAGTGTAGACAGAAAGTATAAACAGACTAATTTATATAGGAAAAAAAATGAGAAATTTCTAAAAATGTACTACAACACCTGGCCCAGGGAATTTCACAGTGGAATTCCATGAAATCTTCAATGACTAGATAATCCCAGTGCTCTTTAAACTTTTCCAACCAAAGAAAAAGAAATTCTCCAAAAGTCTTTTGTTAGTAAATAACTATAATACCAATGCTCAAGTCTGATAAATATTGCTATATATAAATAAAATAAAAAATTAAAGACCAATCTAAATTATAAATGCCTATGTAATTATAAAAATATGTAAAATTCTAAATAAAATATGAGCAAACAGAACCCAATAGTGTACAATATCACATTACAAAATAATACATTTTGATCATGTGGGGTTTATTCCAGGATTACAAGGTTGGCTCAATATTAAGAAACTCATTAATATACTTCTAAAGTTAAAAATAATATGATTACCATAGTCAAAGGATATTCAATAAATTCAACACCCATTCTTGATTAAAAGTAAACAAATTTCCTTACTTAATGATGAAACACTGAATTTCTACTGAAATCAGAAATAAGACAAGGATGTGACAACACTACTTTTTTTAGACATTTTATTAGAGATTTTCACCAAAGCGATCAGTCAAGAGAAAACAATCAGAACATTTGTATTGGAAAGGAAATGAAGCAGTAAAACTGTCTCTACCTGCAGGTGTTATGATCCTATACCTGGAAAACCCGAGAGACTTTTCAGACAGAAGTGAATGTCCATTCTAATTGTTAGTAAGTTCTTCATATTGAGAAAAAACTTGTGTCTCCTTAACAATCAGCCACATGGAATAAGTGAGAATCTTCTTTCACATAATAGTTTTTTAAGAATTTGCCAAAAAAAAAAAAAAAAAACTTTCACCATTCCCCAAAGTCTGTTCTTTTCCAAAGATGCCTGAATTTTTCAAATAGTCCTTACATAGTTATCATTCATCTTCTTCTTTTTTTCTTTTTTTGATGGACTATTTTGTTAAGCTCCTTCTTAAAATATTGCCACCGGACTAGGAAAACATTTAGCAAGTATTTTACTCAGCATGAACTAAGAGCCAGCCTACTGCTCAACTGAATCTGAGGATGAACATATAATTTATCATTCAAACTGTTCCATTTTTAAGACTGAAAGGGGGTGTTATTAATAATTATGCTGGGACAACAGGAGCAAAAGGAGCCTGTCCTTTTCAGACAGGGATCTGTGACTCCTCCCCTATTAATCTGCATTCTATATTTCTGTTAATGTAATCTCTGAGCCAGCTGCTTCACTAATGCCTCACAGACCTGACACAACCCTTCTACACCCTGCCTTGTAGTTTTGGAGGTGGGACTCCAGGCTCCCTTACCAGGTGGCTTCCCCTTAGTTTCTGCCAACATGAGGAACTGGCAAAATCTTTGGAAGGGAGGAAAGGGGGGAATATCTTTCCTGCTTTGAGGTGAAGCCTGCGTCTCTCCAGCAGCAGAGGATTTGAGCAGGACTCCAGTCTCAAACTTCTTTCCATTTTCCTGGCTTTACGTAGAAGCAGACACTCAGCAGGGAGCCTCTGGTAGTCATAGCACCAGTCCTGTTCACCCCCACCCACCGTGCTGGGAGTACCAGCCATGCCATAATCTTTACCATAAATTCACAAATAAAACATCTCATTTGGGATAGAGGTCATTCCAAATACACAGATCCATAAACAGACATAGATGCACACACACACTTGCCCCTTACTAGTTTCTGTAGATCTTAATGTTTCTACATGGTCTTTATTAAAAAATAAGTAAATTATTTGATCAAGAGAATATTCAGGATCGAAAATTACAGGCTTCAGTAAAATAAATGACCCTAAAATTCAATACATCAATTTATGGAAATTTCCTTTTCTATTCATTGCCTGAGCTCTAATGAAATGCAAAAATGAATATTTTTATTTATTTATGTTCCTAATATTTCACACCCCTTGAAAGTACTTCAGAATACTCAGAATATGACAGGCACATTAATTAAAGAATATTTTCTGCACACTAATATTTCAAAAGGACTTCACACCATAAAATGCATGTTATTAGCTTTGTAATAGAAAGAATCAGAATTAAATCACTATAAAAAGGTGATTGCTGGACCAAAAAGTAAACCAATGATGGAATATAAAACCTAGAGATGAGTAGATTTAAAAAGAAAACAAAATGCCTTGTAAAAAGTTACATGTGTAATGGTGTTATGATGACTTCGTTAACTATGCCATGACTGCTGAAGTTTGAGATGAGCTTTGATGCATAACTGTCTACAGTTAGTGTCTTCCCCATTAGGCAAGTCCCCACATACCTGTCAACAGCAGAGTGTAAGGCTTACAAATGGTAGTAGCTGTTCAATAGAGGTTTAATGAGAATGGCATAGAAAATCAATGATAAGACTTGAAAAGAATATGAAGCTGCTATGAGATTTTGGATCTCAGAAGGGGATTAAAGATATGTGAGTTAGTTAAGTAGCCTGGAAGAAGACATCTCTGATTCTGTTACTCTAGGCAGCAATATTCTTTCACACATTGGATCTTTAACCATCTAACATCAACATACCTGTTCATAGTTTTGTAATATGATTACGGTCCTTTTTGTATCTGTCTCTGCTTCTCTCTCTCACTCCCTAAAGGCGTTTTAGAAAATCTGCACATTTAGACCCCGTTACAGAATATTGATTGGTTGAAGAGTTGTTTGTTGACATCTAGGGTCTTAGTTAAGGTGAACCAGTGTGTGTGTGAGTGTGTGTGTGTGTGTGAGTGTGGGGTGGAAGAAAGAGAAAGAGAAGTTTACTGTGTAGTGTGTTAACCCATGTTAGTTTCCTACTGATAGGTGATGACAGGCCTAGATGGACATATCCCCCCCTTGTGCTTATCAAGAGTAACATGTAAAGGAACGCCTATTTATGACATCAAAATAAAGATGTGGAAGGCTTGAAAGAGAAGAATAAAAATTAAATATTTGCAGACTCTGTTCTTTTTACAAACATGGGCTCTTAAAGGACATTCGTTCAATGGTGAATAAAAGAAGGACCAGTGAAAGGAATAAAATAGAGGAGAAAATATCGTGATTTAAGAGTGTCCTGGGTTCTAATCCCACTTTCCCACTTCTTCCTTCAAATATCAATGGGATTTTGCAACAAATCACTTCTTAGGGTCAACCTCCCTAATCTGAAACATAAAGCAGCTAAAAGAGATGTTTTCTAAGGTTTCTCTACTCTGACACTATGACACCGTGACCACCCAGATATTTCTGTGTTGTTTGGTCTCAGGATAAGATTTTATACACAGGAAATTTGATGAAACTCACATATTTTATACTTTGGTTGGGAAAGGATAAGTAAAAACCAAGTGGGACAAATTTAGCTGTAACAGGCTAACTACTAATGAACAGCCCAGAGAGAGCCACATTTTTATATCCACTTCGTTGACCTCAATTACTTGCCAGTTAAGTTCCTACTTCCTTTCTTGTCAGTGTAGGGGAAGAAACAGAGAGGCCTAATATTTTATTTAAATCCTAATCAACCTAACACAAGACGGTATTTGGATTTTCCCTTATGACAGATCCTTTCTTTCAGGAAAACTCACGAAATTTTGGAAAAAATATTTCACTAGTGATTTATTTCACATTAGATCATAATAACCAAAGCTTAACATTTTGGATGATTTACGAATGTAACCAAATGATGTGAGAAAATGAAGAAGAGATTGATGGTTTGAAAATTTCGATGCTAAAACACTTCCAATGAAATATTCTCTCCTGAAAATCTCTCTTGTACAGACTGAAAAGCAGTAGCTCATGAGAAGGGATTATACTAAAATTGAAAAAGCTTTAGATTTTAATAGAAAATCATCACTATACTTCAAAATAATTTATAAAATGTTTTTGAAAAGCTTTTCACGCTCTTTAAATTTTATGATAATTTCATTACTATAATCTTTCTTTGCTAATTAATGACTGCAATTTCTTTTGGGTGACTAACAGTTCTTTTTAAAAATTCTGGCTAACTTGAATGCTTCTGAAAACATGGTTATACTGTCCTGACTAGCATGCAATGCAATAATGGAAAATATAGACAATGCCCATTGTACCATTAACCGTTAGACTCAAACTGGCCTAACAAGTTTTTTGCCCTGTTTTGCCCTGCTGGTGCAAGAGGGATTTCTGATGATACCTTAATATCTGCACTTAGCTCTTTATGATGACTTGGCTACATTTTGAAAAGACATCATGTAGCTTAGCTCAAGATGATAATTTAAAACATTTCACTTTAGAAATGTTTTACATATACAAAGTAACAATTTTCTAATGAGATCCCATATTCCCATCACAGATTATTAACATTATTCCTTCTTTATTTCATCAAGATTATTTTTTAAATAACGCTTCACATTTAGATCCTCATGAAGAAAAGAACAAATAAGATTTTGAAAGAAAGGCAGAACATTTCTCTCAGACGTGCTCAGGTTTAGGAAATCAATGTAGTGAGCACCATACAGTGGAAGGAACACTGGACCAGAAACCACGGGACTGGGGCTCCAGGGTTAGCACAACCATCTGAGATAGTATTGTGGCCTTATGTGATTCCTGTAACCTTTCAGTGTTCTCATCTATATAATGGAGGTAATGTTAGCACCCTACTGACCTCAAAGAGTGCTGTGAAGATAAATGGACTTCATAGCATTATGAGAATATCTCCAAAACAGTGCTTAGCAAACTGGTTTATATTCATTTATTTACCTGCCTTCCCCAATAGGCTGAAAGCTTCTTGAGGTCAGGGACTATGTCTGGTGTATCTTTATATCCCAACATGTTGCCTAAAACACAGTAGGTCTGATAAATAGTTGTTGAGTAAATAAATACTTTAACCAAATGGGTTCTATATAGCAAGCTATTGAAATTTTTAAAAAATACCAAATGATCCCCCAAAACAAAAGCTACCACTACTGAGACTTGGACCAGTCTTCCCCACTTATGACACCCAAAGTGAGGACATGCAAAATGATCATTTGGGGGCCGGCCCCGTGGCGTAGCGGTTAAGTGCGCGCGCTCCACCGCTGGCCGCCCAGGTTCGGATCCCAGGTGCGCAACGACGCACGGCGTGTCAGGCCATGCTGTGGCAGCGTCCCACATAAAGTGGAGGAAGATCCACTGGATGTTAGCCCAGGGCCAGTCTTCCTTAGCTGAGGAGGAGGATTGGCAGATGTTAGCTCAGGGCTGATCTTCCTCACAAAAAAACAAACAAAAAAAATGATCCTTTGGCACAGGAAGAAAATATTAGAACTTTAAAATTTTTTCATCCAAATTTTAAAAAAGAAATTTTGCTGACATTTAATATTCTGATTGAAACTTGAATCCTCTCTTTGTATTTCAAATGAACACATATCCCATTAGTTTCAGGGAGAGTGGTGATTCCTGAAGGTCTGGGTGCACACTGTCACATATTTTCAGCACATTGCCACACATTGTAACCCATCAAATAGATTTATGGATCCTTTCTATCAGGTTTAATAAAATTAATCCTCCAACTCTGGAAAATTAGCTTTAAAATAACTTTACAAAGAAACCACACATTAAAAATAATCCTAATAATGCAAATGAAAGCAAAGGGGAAGAGTTGATGCTTCTCTTTGACCTAAAATGAGTTTTTTGTCAGCCACATTATGAAATGAAAACAATAAATATCTAACCACTCTGCAAAGAAGTTAAATCAAAAGGGCGCCACTAGAAATATAAATTTATATTCATTAGTATTATGTACCACTAATATATAAAACATTAACTTTAAAATATTACTCATTTCTTTTATATATTTTAATTTATATTTTTATGTATTTGCAATGTATGTAATATATTGGTACAATATAATTTTTACAATAGTGGTATTAATATGATGTAGAGGTAAATAAATACATGTTAGAACTGTGTGTAAAACTTGTTTTTACTGATAGAATTAAAAACTTTTAGACTTTTGAGAAAAAAATGACAGTAACAGCAAACATTTATTGGTCACATACTATATTGTACTATAAAATAATTTCCCTCGTATTCTTAATCCTCAAGAATTTCTATATATATAATCAATTTATTTTTAAAATATTAAAATTTGATACATTATAATCACATTTATACTAATTAGATAAGTTATGAATTATAATAATGAAATTAACATTCATGAGCCCACAATCTGAGAAAAAGAATACTACACACAAACTTTACACCACTGTTGTTCTCCTCCCTTTGCCTCAAACCCCAGAGATGATCACTATCATGAAATCCAGTGTTGATAATTACTGTACCATCTTTAAAACACAGATGTGTGTATCCCTAAGTACTGTATTTAGTTTTGTATGCTAACATGCTGTGCCGTAGTCTTCTGTGATTTGCCTTTCATTTAAGATTATGTTCCCACAATCATTTCATATATGTGTGTTTCATTCCTTTGCAGTGCCACATAAAATGTGTGATTGCATGTACTGAGAAGGATTGTTTCCATATTTTTTTTTCTATTTCCACTTTATTCTATTACATTCAGTGGTGCTATGAACATTTTTGCATATATTTTCAGTACATAAAGGTGACAGTAAATTTATGGTATATTTCTAGTAAAGGAATGACCACAGAGTAAGAAATACGCATGTTCAATTTTACAAAATAATGTCAAAGTATTTTCCAAATTGGTTAGAACAATTTATACATTTACTAACAAAGTCAGGTATCTTTACTTTGGCTTATCGTGTGGTTTCTCACAATGGTCTTAATTGTATTTCTCTCAGTACAAATAAGGTTTAGTATCTTCTCATACATGTCTTATTTGTTTAATATAAAAATTTTTATACATTCATTAACTTTTAACTTTTCAATTTCAACTGCATCAGTAATTAATTATTCCAAATATTGTTTCTCTCTTTCTTTCCCTGCCACCTCAATTAATTTTACCAGAGTTTGATTTTTTTTTTTCTTATATGACGTTGACTTCAATTTCATTGATTTCAGTCTTTAGCTTTATCATCTTCTTTCTTCTAATTTCTTTGGGTTTACTATACTGTTATTTTTGTAAAAATAACTTATTCTGACAGAAAGAAAAGATGACATACTTATGATTATATTTGTATGAAATATCCAGAATAGGTAAATCCATTGAGACAGGAAGTAGATTGGTAGTTGCCTAGGACTGGGTGGAGGGGAGAATGGGAAGTAACTGCTTAAGGGTATAGGGATTCTTTCAGGGGTAATGAAAATGATTTGGAACTCGATAGAGGAGTGGTTGCACAACATTGTGAATATACTAAATGCCACTGAATTTCACCTCAATAAAAAATAATTTTGGGGTTGGCCCAGTAGCATAGTGGTTAAGTTTGCGTGCTCCACTTCTGGCAGCCCAGAGTTCACAAGTTCAGATCCCAGACATGGACCTACACACCTCTCATCAAGCCATGCTGTGGCAGGCATCTCACATAAAGTAGAAGAAGATGGGCACAGATGTTAGCCCAGGGCCAATCTTCCTCAGCAAAAAAGAGGAGGATTGGCAACAGGTGTTAGCTCAGGGCTAATCCTCCTCACACACACACACAAAATAATAATAATAATAATTTGGACTATTATTTTATTAATTTTAATTTGTTACGTTTTCTAATATAGCCATTAGTGCTATACATTTCCCCTAAAATACTGCTTTTGTTGTATTATGTAAGTATGAAATGTATTCTTTTCTGTATCATACAATTCTAAATATTTTCAAAAATTCCATTGAGTTATTATTTGACCCATGTATTTAACCACTGAAACATTTTGCACACCAATAAAATGCTCAGTGATTTGCATACACTAGCTCTTTAATTCCTGACAGAACACTATGAGATAAGCATTCTTGACCCTACATACAAAGAACCTCCCATCTACAAACGTTTAAAATCAGGTATTTTACATCATCAAATCCCAAAGTTCTATTGTACATATATATATAAGAAGTTATTGAAAAGCCTAAATGAAAAGGAGTATTATTGTGCAACCAGAGTCCTGTTTTGAGGGAATTTTCATTTCCCTGTCATAAAACTGCAATCCCATTACCTTAATGTAATTTTTAAATGTATCAAAGATACCTAGGAAACATTTCTCAGCTGTCTTTTTAGATCTGCTGGATTCATCTTTCATCTAAACCAAGTTAAAATGTACCAAACATGGTATAGGTGTTTAATAAATATGCATTGAGTTCATTAGGTAATGGAGAAGGAATTAGAAATGATTTTCTACTCTGAAAACTAAAATGTCAATTGTTCATACTTAACCATTAAAACACAAGACCTTTAAAAACAAAAATGGAAGCAAAATTTAAAAATCTCTTCACTTTCCCTTTCTTCCACATTTGCATCTTGCAGGACATTCAGTTTTCTTGGCAGTAGGGACCATAAGCTTTCAGGATACCTCACGATGATTCTCGGAAGAATTTTATCAGTCTTTGACTCTCACCGCAGATCCTTTGAGACCTATGCTGCATTTGATTGTGACTAACGACAGTTTGATCCCAAGTTTGCCTTTACACATACTCCTTCTGACTGTTGGTTCCTTAGTGTAAATTTTCTTTACCAGATCTTTAATTTCAGTAGGAGCAGTGCAAACATTTGGAAGATCAGAACTAGGGTAATTAAATAATCGAATAAATTTTTTTCTCTATAAGAAGTTTCTAAAAGTACTGATGTTAGCTTTGGATGTGGTTATGACTCATTCCTCTCCACAGTTAATATTGATATTGGTTGTTCATTGAATGAGAAATGTATAAATTCCGTATTAAGTCAACTCAGATTATACTGAGAATCATGAAGATGATTTTCTAAATATTCCACATTCAAAGTTAGCCAAACACTACAGACAAATTAGATAATAACTATTCAAAGAAAATAATTTAACAAAAGTTTTGAAAAAATTGGTTAAATTTTGTTGATAACCAGGTATCTCAGTTCATTTACTTACTTTTTTTTTGCTTATTCAGTGGTAAGTATACTATTATAATAGGAAATGAAAACTATTGTGAGAATTGCTTATTTGAGAAATCAATTTTTAATTGCTAATTGATAAATGTTTGCTAGTCTGTAAAATAATGTTAAGTAATGATTAACATTGATTTTGCTTCTAGAATAAATCAATAAGAAACACAACTACTATATTCAAGTCACTGTGCTAAACCCTACATTGTTCAGTCAATTCTTATATTCATTTACGGAAAAAACTCCTTACCTGGAGATATTTTTATTTAGTAAAGTCTACATTTTCCAGGACTTCACATTTTGCAGACCTGTTTCTTTGCAGTCATGTAATAAAGAACCATTGTTTCCTAGCGCTTGCTCTTACTTCTTTCATTTGCTTTTTCCAGTGTTTGAAGAGAAAGCATCAGCAATACATACACCAGCAAAAGACAGCATATACATTGGTGGATTTAATCTCATAGCCACGCACTTACAAAAGCAACTTCCAAGAATAAATGTGTCTAAAAATCAGACCCAAATGAAAAGTACATCAAAGTGCTATCAACTTTGAGGTTTGGAAAGGACTTTAGAAATGATCACACCAAATATTTCCCTCAACTTATAGATGAGGAAACTCATCTATATCATATTACTGGTATAGCCAAAGTTTGTAAAATCTTATGCGATACTATCCCCGTGGCATCAAAAATTTTCTTCTCTTTTTTTTGACTGTCGTAGTTTAGACTGGGGAGGTATTTCTTCCGTGATAATTATAAACAATTAAAATGTGGAGTTTGAATAGAAAGAGAAGCACAATAGCTGCTCATGTAATTTTGTTAGCACACTGCAGTATTATATATGCATGCACACATATATACATAGATATAAACAGATGATAGATAGATCGGTAATAGACATGCATTTTAACAATTTGAAAATCCAATATTATAAAAGTAAACCCTAAACTGATAATTATTTGTCTGTGAAGGTCTGTGAATGAGATGGAGATAAGCTAAACTGTTTATGAACTACTAATATAGGAACTATGATGAATTGACAATATTTACAGAAAATGTATCTCAACTGAAATCTGGGTTCTTCCACTCAATACTGATTAAGTATTACAAACTTCAGTATTACATTTTTGCTTCCTAGGAAAGGAGTCAGAAATCCATTAGCCATTGATGCTCCAGGGTGTCAAAAAAGTAACAGTAAGTTAAATCAGTAATATAAAAGGAAGATAAACATGTAAATATAACATTTTGTATTTGTATACCACTTGAAATGAATGATCTCATCGTATTTTTAAAGAACGTTGTGACCTAGGTAGGGAAAATGTTGGAATTGCCATTATAAGGTAGATGAGAGATACTAAATCTTACTAGTCAGTAGTGCACGGAAGAACCCAAGTTTTTATGGAGACCTTCTCTTTCTGGGCATAGTAACTAAACCATCACAATACACTATCCTATGAAAATTACCTCAGACAGAATAAGGCCAAGCCTAATACATCTAAATAATTTTGCCCAGCACCATTTATCCAGTTACATCCTCCATCTTGACAAATGATCCCATTTGCTGGATTTGCCTCCAGGGGAAGCATGAAGCTTCCCCAACCTCCAACACCGTATAAGGGTCCACCAACAAGGAAGAGTAACAGGAATTTGTTTCTGAGCCAATAATACTAGTAAACCAAAGAGCTAGTGGTTGCAGTTTTTGGTTGAGACGAGGGTAAGTGGCCAAAGGTTCGGGTTTTCTAGAATAAGGTCTTCTTAGATGAAGTTAGGACAGAAGACTTGCACAAGCTGTTCATATACAGACTCAACCAGGTTAACAGAATATTTTCCAGTTTGGAATCAATACCTAAAGTGAATGATTTACATCCATAATAATTAGTAAACGCACCCCCCTCACTCTCCAAATGCCCTAGTATATATAATATCAATGCCTCATTTTGAAAATAAAAAAAAATGTTTCTAAGTGTGTTTTTTGTGCACATATCTCTTGGAGAAAACTGGTAGAGGTATCTACAAGTGGGTAAGTGCTTGCTTCTCTAGATCATGGGTCCCCATCTCGTCTTTATCTCCTTTAAATGAAATTATATATTAAAAAAGTGAAACAGTATAAATAAAGCTATGCCTCTTAGCATTCCTTCAGTTATGAGAGAAAGAAAACCTGATATAAATTGGCTAGAACTAAAAGGATTTTATTGGTTATCTTGCCTGAAAAGTCCATGTGTAGATATGGCTTTAAGCAGAGCTTGATGCAGGGGCTCCTTCAGAGTTACCAGAGCCTAGTTTTTAAAATTTTTTTTTCTGTCTCCCTGACTTGCTCTACTCTCTTTCATCTGGAGGCTAATTCTCATACAGGATATCAACTTCAGGTCACAAAATAGCTGTGGCAGCTCCTCACCTCAAATCCTCTCAGCTTTACATTCAGTGAGAAAGAGAAAGCTTCTCTCTTCAAACCAGTCAAATCAAAGTCTTAGCCCAAACTCTTAATGAGCCTAAAGGTGGAACATGCTTATTTCTGAACCCCCCACTGTAGCCAAGGAATAGGATCAGTCATAGACTTCCCAAGAAGCTGAGGATGGAATTGAACCCACCCCATCCATATTGGCTGAAATTGGTAAAGAGGTGATTCCTCAAAGGTATTCCAAGGTATGTTAGAAAGAAAGAATGGACAATAGACAAAAAAATTATTGAAGCAATTATTTTAGCAGGAGAGAACCTATGTAGTAGCATCACACTGAGACAGAAATTATGTCACAGATACTCACAGTCTATCTACATCATGTTGGAAATAATTCAAGACTGCTACAGCTTTATTTTAAATAAAACCAACCCACTGAGATCCAAATGCAAAGGTATTGATCTATACAAATTTTTATATAGAAAGAGTCTCTGACACCCATATAGAGAGTAACCTACATATTAGCTACTCTTGCTATCACTGATGGAAAGAAATTTCTTTCATATCCTCAAACTACATGTATGTCAGGCCACTTGAAGTCATCCCACAGGTCCTTAATGTTCTGCTCATTTTATTTTCCACCTTTTTTCCTCTGTATGTTTCATTATGAATAATTTCTATTGCTATAGCTTCAAGCTCACTAATCTTTTCATCTACAGGGTCTAATCTACTATTATTCCCATCCATTTCGTCTAATACATTGTAGTTTTCATCTCTAGAAATTATATATGGGTCACTTTTATATCTTCCATGTCTATATTTACCATGTTCGATCTTTCCTAAAGTTTCTTGAACATAAAGACTACAGCTATAACACTGTTTTAATCTTTATCTATTAATTCTTTCATCTCTGTCCTTCCTCAGTCAGTTTTGGTTGATTCTTCTACTCATTGGGGGAGTTATTTTCCTGCTTCTTTGCAACTTGGTAGTGATGTTTGGATGTCAAAAGTATTAGTTTGCTATACTGCATAACAAATTACCACAGATTTAGCAGCTTAAAGTAGTGCAAACATATTCTCTCTCTTTCCATGGTTTAGGCACCCAGGCACAGTTGAGCTGGGTACTCTGCTCAGGATTTCACTAGGCTGCAGTCAAGGTTATACCTGAGCTACACTCCCATCTAGGGGCTTGACTAGGAAGAATCTGCTTCCAAGCACATTTAGGTTGTAGAAAGAATTCACTTCCTTATTGTCGTATGACAGCCTGGTTTTCTGGATTTAACAGGAAGGAATTCCACAAAGGTGGGAACACTGGAAGGGGGAGATCATGGGGGTCACATGAGGGTCTGTCCATCACACCAGACAGTGTGAATTTTACCTTGAGTTTTAACTGAGATGAGGTTACATTGCCTGGAAAAAGTTAGATTATTTTGGGTCTTGTTTTTAAGCCTTGTAAGGAGGAAACAGTATCATTTAATCTAGGATTAATTTACCCTCCTATTAAGGCAAGACCTTTTTGAGCTCTCTTCCTGATGCCCCATGAATTATGACGTTCCACTCTGAGTGGTGGGAATAGTTACTATTCCAGAGCCTGTGTGAGAAGTAGGTACTATTTCCTCTACTCCTTTTGGGTTGTTCTTGCCCTGGTTCCAGGTAATTTCCTTACAGCACTAATCAGAATTCTGTCAAATACTCAAGGGGGATCCTCTGCAGATTGCCCAAATCCTCTGTGCAGCTCTCTCCTCTCCACTGTATTCTAGAAGCCCACAGCTACAAGGAAATGATTTGGTCTCCCCATTTTCTCAGCTCCCTTTCTTCAACTCAGGGAAACCACCAGAGTCCGATTGGGTTTTGTCTCCCCAGACTGTGGCCTGGGACAATCCTAGGGCTCATCTCTTTTGTTTCTTATCTCCTGGGGATCACTATCCTTCATTGTCTGATGTCCAATGTCTTGAGAACTGTTGCTTCATTTTGTCTTGTTTTTTTAGTCGTTTCCTATGGGTGGGTAAATCTGGTCTATATTACTCCATTTTAGATAGAAGCAGAAGTCCTCACTCAGACTTTTTAACTCTCTTTATTCTTATAAGTGAACAGCTCAATACTTAACAAAAATTTATTAAGAAGCTCTTTTGTGCCAGGTTCTGGGAAATAACCATGAGAAAAACACAACACCTTGCCTTAAGAAACACAGAGTTCATTGTCTGCAACAGAAACACAAATAGTTCATAACAAGATTACATGATAAATGCTCTAAAATAAGATTGCTCAAAGTGCTAGGAGAACATAGTATGTATTGCTCCCTCTAGAAGGTAAATTGCTTGAGGGCTTATATATTTTTGTGTTCAGGCATCTAACAGTGCCTTTTATACATTTATTTCTCAATAAATTCTTGACCATTTAGCAAATCTGGAGGTTTGTCTCCTGGTAAACCTTATAATGCAACAAACGATATATGAAAGATCTTGATTTGGCTGAATCCGGTTTATGTGTTAGAATAAATCAAACTTTATAAAGTATACATAACTCCATGTCCTTGTTGAGATTATAAGCAATAAGAGTGTATTTTGTTGAAAAGAATTTTACATACTAGTCTTTTGTCTCTCTTAAAACCAAAATTTTAGGATTTAGCATTTTAATTCTTTGGAATCCTTTCACAGCTTTATAAACTGTATTTTTCAACTTGACTGAGAGATACAGTGGGTTAGCTGTTACTAAGCATCATGGTTCTATTGACAAATGGAGGTTTTCTTTCTATCCACCCCCACGCCCCCCAGTTTTCTGTAGCAGTAGAAAGGTCACTCAATATAATTTTTAAGATCCTCACACACCACAGTATTCCCTAGAGAAATGTAACACTCACAAGTAAGATAAAAAACATTTATAAATATCAAGACTGAAGCAGGCAGTCTAATTTTATAGATCTTGATAAATCTCTCTCTCCAGTCTAACTCTTACTTCTCTTTCCATCTCCCTTTTATGTTTGGTCCAGGCACTCAGTTTTGGTGAAACATGAGGACTTTTCCTAAGAGCAGAAGGGTGGTTTTACCCAACAAGCTCTCTGGAATTCAATAGTTAGGAATAGGAAAAGTTCCTTAGGCACCATAATCATCCTCATTTATACCTTACTGTGATTGCCCACTTACCATGTTCCGTGAGTGAGCTAAGCATTTTGCATGGATTATTGCAGTTAATTCTCATAACAACCCTATGGAGTTGGTATAATTATCATTTTGGGTCCAAGGGGTTAAATAACATGTGCAAGTCAAATGGAAAATACAAAATTGAATTGGAATTCAAACTCTCTTCCAGCTTGGCTTCAGTGTCAACTGCTTAATCCCTACATTATACTGGCTGTTTTCTAGATCATGGAATCTAAGTCACAGTGCTAAGAAAGTATCAGGGATTTATGGAATAAACTTTGTTTTAGAACAATGCTGGGATATTTGCCTATTTATCCTATGTGCAATATCCCTCAGGAGTCTAAACCTGAGTGATGGTCACAGGAAGGCAGGAACCCCAATTAGGCAATGCCATATGACTTTCTTCGCCTCTTATCACTCATGTTCTTTGCTGTGCTAAGTTGATTAGGACTTTCTTAAGAAGGCTATATTAGTGAATACCATGGTGAGGAAAGACGAAAATCAACAGAAACGGTTCCAGGCTGATGAATCTAACAACATCCCTGAAAACCAATAAAAACTGCCTACCAGGTAAAAGTGACCCAGTGGTACGATGCATTCAATTAGATACAGATTTCAACCAAAAACACTATATAAGTATTTACTGTTCCACTGCATAAAGATCCATTTTTGAAAGAAAACAGAAAATGTATATCATCTCCTTTATATTTACTGTAAATAAAAGTATAATTCTTAATATCAAGAAAAATCATTAAAGCAGTTGTGCCTTACCTGTGTTAAGGCCAAATAAAATAAATGTGTTTGAATGCTGTTCACTTAACAAGTAGAATTTACGAGAACACATGCAGAGTTAAGTAGCTGAAATATCAAAATGAACACACTTCTCAATTGTCTCACTTATAAGTTTGTTGCAAAGCATACTGCACAATTTTATCACAAACTAGGGACAAACGGTTCCCTTTTGGTATTGTGAAGAAAACTGGAATGATTTATTTCAAGGACACTAACTCTTTCACTTACCACCCTTTCATTTTTCATTATGCAATTGTTCCTCATTAATATCAATTGCATACAAAGCATTACTCTAGCTCTCCATAAAATTCTTATATATAATGGGGTCAGATATGTTTTCCCGGCCTACCTGTAATAGAGAGGCAAAAGGACCAAAACTCCCAGAATCTTTACACTAAATGAATATAATCAAAGCAAATTAAATTGGAGGGATATTCACTGGACCTGGAATCCAGTATCATTAGGAAATCTGAATTCAAGGCCTGGCTTTACCATTTTCTAGATCTGTGATTATGAATATGTCAACTTTCCTCGAGGGGCTCTATGAGGTATGGATGATCTCTCTTCCCTTACAACACTGAATTCTACAAACTGAATATTTGGGGCTCATATAACTGAGCTCTGCTTATCAAGTTATAATCTAAGTCTGTGTTGTGATGTATTTCCCAAATATGTTGTGCTTTCAGTAAACAAGACTATAACTGTGAAATCCCTATGAAAATCAGATTTGTGAACCAAACACTTAGCTTGTAGAACTATCATACAGTAGATTAATAATCCTCACTGGTACAACAACAATAATTGGGTTGGCGCCTACATTTCCAGGTGGAAACTAATCCTGCCCTGACATTACCGAGCAAAGTAATTAGGAAACCTTTCAATTTGCACAGAATCCACAATCATGTATATGGAGTACTAGAAAATGAAAAGTTTTTTAATTAAACTTGGCATTTATGATCTCACAGCTGCTCCTTTTCATTTTGTGTAAAGTGCCTTGATTTTGATACCAAGAGGATAGGGGTCTATAATATAATTCCAAAAGGAAGATTTTATTTGGCTACAATCTGAGGAATTACCAGCTTGATCAGAATCAAAACTTCCCTAAGGCACAGCTTAAGGTTCACATAAAACATTTTTCCGGGGAAAAATTCAATTTCATTAGATCAATGTTAATGGAGTGAAATTATTTGCATATATCATAATAAAAGAAGGTAAATCATGAATGGACCATAGAAGAAACAGAAAAGGCAGTTGTGAAATTTCCAAATATAGTATAGAATCTCAGATGTTGTAGGTTTTGAGTAGTTTAAGGAGATTGAATCAGGCCTTAGCTAAGCAACTGTATGCTTTTTGCTAGTACCTGAGCTGGTTATCAAAAGGAGGTGGGTTGGCCAGATCAGACACACATTCAGAAGTCCCCAGGTCAACAGAAACCTGGGGGCAGCACAGAATCACAGCTAAAAGAGAGTCTGTATGAAATTTCCAAAGAGAGTCAAAGGAAGTTAATCCCATTTGGATGGAAGAAGCAAGGAAACCAAAGGAACTGTGTGAACAACTTGCAAAGAATGTGTAAAGTCTGTGTTCCTACATTGGCAGTAACTATGTCCATTAAAATGTAAGTCCTGAATTGCACTGTGAAAATGGGGAGTAAAACCAAAACATTGTATGATTGCTCCTAGGTTAGTGGTTAATACCTATTAATGGATTGGATTAGCATCCAACATTTATTGAATTAACCATGTGCAAATATAAATAAAAATGTAGTAAAAAGAAGTACACAAAAATGTTTAAAAAGAGTTATTTTGGAGGAATGGGAATAGGATTTTTCTACTTTTTCCAGTATTTTCCAAATTTTCAAACTTTCTATAGCAAGAGCTTATAATACAAAAATATACTCTGTATCTAAAAATGTATGTGACCTACTTTCCCAAATAAAGGAGAGAATGCAAGAACTGAAAAAATAAAAGCCTTTCTATGATGCATTATGCTAGGATGAAAAATAATTTTTAAGTAAGGAAGAATTCTAAGAATAAAATCACGAAGAATAATACTTGGGAGTTTTCTTCAGACTCTGATGTATCTCAAAAATTCTGATTTTACTGTCAAATTTTTGAATCTCAAAAAGCATACTTCATAATAATGGTGATTTATTGAAGATACACTGTGTGCTTATCACGATCCCAAGCACTTGGAATTATCAATATCACTTAATCTTTGTCTATACTGGAAGGTATGGACTGGTATCTGGTTTAAAGATGTGAGCTTCTAGATTCTAAGAGGTTAAGTAATTTGTCCAAGGCCACACAGCCAGTAAGCTGTGGAGTCAAGGTTTAAGTCTATGCTTTTCAAACACATGTATACATTTTTTTTTGCCAATCCTCTTCCTTTTTTTTTTCCCTTTTTCTCCCCAAAGCCCCAGTAGATAGTTGTATGTCGTAGTTGCGCATCCTTCTAGTTGCTGTATGTGGGACGCGGCCCCAGCATGGCCGGAGAAGCCGTGCACCAGTGCGCGCCCAGGGTTCCGATCCCGGGCCGCCAATAGTGGAGCGGGCGCAATTAACCGCTAAGCCATGGGGCCGGCCCCGCATGTATACATTTTTTTAAGGAGATAGAAATGTTTGATCTAATCAAGACCAGCTTGTTTATGAAGAGATTTAGTTTAGGTTTCAACAATTTCTCAGTTCTCTGTGGTTTGTTCTGAGCAACGTACTCACACAAGGTCCAAACACGATTTTCTTTTGCAATTCAAAAATTCATATAAGTGAATGATTAGAGGCCCCAGGTAGTTTTATTATGGGTTCTAAGCTGCATCCTTTTAAGTTTCTTAGAGTATTTAGCTTCAAAGACTTCCAAACCAGATCACTGTGGTCTAATAAAATCTTGGCGGTACACTTAAAGTCCCTAACAGCATCCCTTTGAAGCTGAATTCAATTTCTTTATGGTTTTACAATCAAAATTGCTATTTTCTTTTATATTTTCTTTTATGTTAGTGCATTGAGTTTTGGAAATACTACTTCATCAGTGTATTTTTCTGAGACATTTGAAATTTCGTTCACTCAGAGCTGTTCTTTGGGATATGTCTATAAAGTCACCATGAAACATCAATAAAAGGCCAATTAACAATTTATTTCCCAAACTCAGGAACTGGAAGAATCTATTCATTCTTAAGTGACATGACCAAAGTTACAGATTTGAAATTTTAACACTATAGAGAAAGCAACATCTGTATTTGAACCCAGACAGACCTGGGTTCAAATCTCAGTTTTGTAGTTTATAAACCAAGTGACCTTTGCCATATTTCCCTGTTTGTAGACTGGGGTAAAGACATTGTCTCATTTATTAATTATTTTAAGCTTAATTGAGCTAATACATTTAAAGTGATTAGCAAATTGCCTGACACCTAGACTCAATAAAGGGTCACTATCTTTGTTGTTATTAATATTGTCACTATTATTATTGCTGAAAGATTGATATTTTATGTACATTCTCTCCACATGAAATGACACTAAATAAAGGTTTGAAAGTAAAATTGCTGTATACTCCCCCGACTTCTATACCTTCCTTCCATATCTAGTCAATAACTTCAAAGTATGGCTGCTTTCCTGGGGCCGAAAAATTATTTACATTTGAGACAATGAGCCTATTTTTGAATCCTGAGGAAATAGCCTTCCTGGCTGAGAATGGGGATTAAAGAAGAGGGTATCCTGCTCCTTTGTTGGGAGGACAAAATACCCTCCCATCTCCCAAATGTCAAATTTGCAGAGAAAACTGTTGGGCCAGTAAGTCTAAACATCAGCAAACACCTGAGTATCAAAAGAACTGCAAAAGGGCCAGCATCAAATGCATACCCTGGCCATGCCCAAGTAATAAAGAGAGACAACTCATAAGAGAGAGAAAGCCATCACAGCCTGAAGAACAAAATCAGGAAAAAATTAAAAATCCATGCGCGAATAGAGCTAAGAAAACATAGAACTACCCCTTGGATTCAGGAGAGATTGTGTAATGGAATTAATTTATAATGAATCACTAGAGCTTTCAGAGTAAAAGTACGCTTATAAGGATTTAAGCAAGGACAGAAAAACTCTAATGATAAGAGTAAAATAACTAAAAATTGAGCTGCAAGCACTATATATATATATGACATTAGGAAATGTCTGTCAAGTCACTATGAGACATCAATAAAAGGTCAATTAACAATTTATTTCCCAAACTCAGTAAATGGAAGAATCTATTTATTCCTAAGTAACATGACCAAAATTACAAATTTAAAATTTTTATGCTACAGAGGAAATAACATCTGTATTTTCACCATAACTGTGAGGAGCATGAGTTTCAGAGATATATACACATATCCTCAGTTATTACTTACCACCATCTTGTCAGACATCTTGTCAGACTGCTAGCTTTTAAATGAGGGGGAAAAAGCTTCACAAAAATGAAAGGTATTGTGTAGCCTCCCAAGTGAAAAGTGTGAGAACCGGTATTTAAATTTCATTTCTCAGGCTCCAGGCCATCATCATCACTAGAAAACAGCTAAACAATGAACAAGCAGCTGGAGTATCGAAAGGTCTGGAAATATTCCTAAGAGGGATAGAGAAAAAGACAACAATTTAGACTCTAGAGAGCTCAAGATAAGAGAGAAACTGCTCTTATAATCATAGGCCAGTACTACCTGATTACCAGCTCCTCATATGGAAGGACTGACCAGGAAATGGCTGTTTCTCAGGCTATCAGACCCTGCACCCTGCACCATATCAAATATTTCATATAACCTCTTTCTTTTATTGTGTTGAAATGAAATTAGTAGGTAATATAATCTAACTACCCACTTACTTTGTTTTTTAAAGAAAATTAATATTATGCTCTTACAGGAAAAATAAATAAAAACCATTTAGAATAAAATAGCATGCATTCCTTTGTACAAATTATCAGCCATGACTCTCCTAGATAAAATGATGGAATAGTCAGATTCTTGCTCCTGTATGTAGAATCACAGGGATGTGACAGCTCCAAAGACAGAAAGATATAAATGAGCCTACTGACAACTTAAATGGCACAAGTAGCTTGTTATCCATGGACAATTTTTGGCAAAACTCTAACCCCTCAAAAAAAAGTATGCTCTCCCTTCAATTTGTACGGTGATTGCATCCTTGAAAATTTAGTGTATATTAAAATGATGCAAAAAACAAAAACACTAATCACTTATATGTAAAGTGGAAGTAGGCTTTAGGCTCAGATAATAGTGAAAAAGTTTTTTTACCTTCACATATATCCAAATTTCAAAATTCAGCAGATCATGTGGAGGTTCTTTATACAAATTTATCACAAGAATTGTAGAAAGTCTAGCACCCTTGCCAAACACTCCCATCTACCTCTACCACCACCAACAGCACCAAATGCCAGATGCTCCCCTTATAATCATCGTCACAACCAAAAAGTCATCCACATGTCTCCAAATCACCATCTAGGGGGCAGAAACTGTCCTTTTATTGTTATTTCATAAAACAATTCATGTAGCCTTTAGACGATTTGATTAGCCTAGTCTAGTGTTTCATCGATCACTAATTGAGAGAAAATGGACTTCGGAGTTACGGAGTCCTGAATTCAATTCCCAGCTCTGGAGCTCACTATCTTATGATCTTGGCCCAGTTGTTTTACTCTTTTGCAGCTAAGTTTCCTCATTGAGAAATGAGAATAATGTAACCATCTCACAGAATTTTTGTGATGATTAAATAAAATAACATAATATAGTGATTGGGAGAGTGCCTACCACATTATGATTGCTCTCTAAGTTATGATGATCACTTTTATTGACATATCATTAACCATTACAATATTTAAAAATAAAATACTGAAAATAGCTTTGATTAGCATGTAGGGGCCAGCTAGACAGAGTGTTTGGAGTTGCTTCCTGGGTTGGGCTGGTCGGGTGGTCCAGGGTGAAGCAGAGCCACTTGCGGCACAGTAATGGGATCATTAATGTAGGTTAGGAAATTACAATAAACCAACGTTGCCTATATCTCATAATTTTTAAAACTCAGTATGACTGACATTCTTCCTATACACATGTCCCCTTCTCTTCAAGAAGAAAAATTAGTTTTGTAATGTAGCTGCTGTTTTTATTATTTTCATGACTTTTCTTAAATTCAAACTATTTGGTAGGGATTAGAATACATTTTGAAGAAGAGAGTTATTTCCAGAAACAGCAGGAGTCGATGCGTAAAAATCTATGAACCACTGACATGCTTATAAACACAAGGAAATACCTAATAATATTTAAATTGTTAAAGCCTTCAAAGCTAATCTGGTAAAATGTGCTATCAAATTTGTTGTTTAACTTTATAATTGGCTTTAGGATGCGTACCACTTTATTTCTTCTTTTCTCATTCCTATGAAGATTAGTATTTTTTTCAATTCCAATGGAAATCTCCATTATTATTTTTATTTTAGGTCTCCACAGTAAAACAATCAACAGGAAAAATAAAAATTATTTCAGATATAAAAATTGGCAGCTAAACTAGGCAATAATGAAGAAATAACTGAAATAGTCATATCTGACTAGGTGAAACTGAATTTTTAAAAATGACTTGAATAGAATAGGTAGTATATGATAAAATGATTTCCACAGCAATCCAAGGTATTACAATATTAAAATACAAGAAATAAGCAACATGGAGTGATCTTAATTTCTTAATAATTCATTTTATTGTTTTATATAAAAAGTTAATCTATGATGGGGAAGTAATATTTTAGTTAAATAAGTCATATGGAAAATATTTTCTTAAAAATACCTCCCAAACTATCCATATTTGAGGTGATACAGTCACCGTAGTTCATTCACAGGTGTGAAGAATAATTTGCAGGGCTAGGAGGTCAAGACTGAGGGTTTTTGGAGAATCATAAGGATGGTGTGGGACAGAAGAAGGCATTGAGTTCTGCACTCATCCTGGGAGTTTTTATTAAACAGAGTGTATGTCCCAAACTAATTCCCCATTCATCAAACTTTAAAAATCAATTTTTCAGTTAACTTTCATTCTTATCATGCATTGTTTTAAGACCAAAAGCACAAGTATGAAGGTTGTATGAGTGGTTGTCTTGCATCCCACAGCAGCAGAACTGTAAAACCTATCATTTTACTTAATTTCTTTGCATAATGTAACATTATTTATGATCGTACATGAAGCCTGTAGACATACCAGTTATATACTATCAAGAAAAAAAACCAAGTCCCACACTACCATATTTGCCTTGTGCTAAGGCACAAAATAAGACACAGTGAGTACTGTAAACCTTAATAAGGCTTAACAAATAAGGCAGTCCTCCCACCTACTTGGTGCTTTTTATGTACAATCTTTGAAAACAGGAATAAAAATTATGAAAGGCATTAAGGAGAGACATAAGTTGAAATAAAAATCACAAGATAGATGGCTTTTGAAATGACAATAATATAAAAGTGAAAATTAAAACAATTTAGCAACTAGTAATTTTTTCTTATTACAGCTTGACATGAGATTATTTGGGCATTGTTTTTTCCATATTTTTCCACATATGTGAATTAATGACAAAACAGAAATTTCTAATGATCTTCAAGCCTACTTTATCTTCAAAAGTACTACTATGCTTCCTAAATTACTTAATTAACATCCACAATTTCCTAAAAGGCCTTAAAAAGAAGAACAGAAATGCATCTCAGTATATACACTGTGTATTTTAAAGCTGAGTGAGACATATGAAATGCAAGAATGTCCTAAAACCCAGGTTTTAGCCCCAAAGATCAAGTCTACTCTAATTGTGCACATCAGCTGTTCAGGGTAACCTAGAAAAATTGTAGCTTTTCTGTACTTTATCTTTTATACTTCTGCTCTTGGGAATGATACATTTCCCCAACTGATTCTTAGAGCTGCAAAGGAACTGTAACATTACACAAAAGAAGCAAACTCTTTCATTTAGAAGAATGGAATTTCTTTCACACTATCAGTTCAAACACACAAGGCACATATAAAGGGACTCAGGCTATCTCTTTGGCTATAGATCTTGGAGACAGGAGCCTGCTGTCTCTGTTTGCCTTTACTTCTGACTAACTGCTCAGTCCCGGAGAACTCAATTAACAAATCTGGGCCTCAGTGCTTCCTATGAAGAAGGAAGAGCTTTTAAAAAAGGCTTTTAAAAACCTAGACAAAACTCTTCTTTTTTTGCACTTTTTATATTAATTTTTCCATGAATTTTGGATATGTAGAGAGAATGTCTCAGAACTTATCAAAATGTGAACTATCAGTAATCAATCTAGATTTTATCAAATCAGTAATATCCCAAGATTCTCTTTAGTTTATGACTTTTCTATTCTGCCTAGGGAGGATAGCTTACACACGAACAAGCGGTCCTAGGATGTAGGGAGTTGTGGGAAGCAGCAGTATTTTTTTATTCAATAAATTATATTAATTAATAAGTATTGGTGAACAAATTAAAAATCATCCTGTAGTTATCAAAAGTTTTAAACAGTAGAATAAAATTAGATTCCCAAAAGATGTGAAGAAAATTTGAAGCAGGAATTAGAATAGTGAGATAGACTGAAGAAACAGCGTCAATTAGTGATCTAAGCAAGTGAGGATGATGTCGAAACTAGAGCAATAAGAAAAGAGTGTCATATGGGTGAGGAGCTCCCACTTTTCAACAGACACATGATAAAGCAATAATTATATGTCCTATTATAGTTAACATCAAGCTCCAAAGATCTGACTCTTTCAATATTTTTTATGAAAGATCATACATGTCACAGTGCCTTCTCAAATAATCTACAGGTGATATAATAGAGTTGTTTTGCTAGAGACTTTCTTTCATAACCTGGCTCTGAATATGGTTGGACTTTTTCATCCTTTCTTTAAGAAACCCAAGGAGGAGGAAAGACAAATTATCTATAACTGTAAAACACAGCAGTAGAAGCAGGTCCTCACTAATTTCCACTGTCTCTAATACGTACTGAATGAACCTCTCCAGTGTGTCCCTCCGGTCTCCCTATTTATTGCTCGTATTACAGAGTTTTACTCACTCCCACATCTCCAGCAATAATGTTAGACAGGTCCCAAAAAAGTGACCATCAGAGAATTTTATCTGCAATTTTGATTCTTTTCTTCTACTCACCAATATAGCATTACCACACAAGTCATTCAAATCTGCCTTCTTTTTGCCCTGAAGCCCTCAGCATGGAACCCTACAATGTACTTTGGCCTGAATCAGACCCTTCCTCTTTATTCTGGCATATTTCAGCCTGCCATGATCCTGTCAAATTGAGGTTCAAGGATCACCACAACCTGATACACTCTTCAGGATCAGGACATTAGTCCTTCAAAAAATGCTCAAAAACATCTGTCTCCAAAAATGTATTGAATCCACCTTGTATCAGTTTGCTGCCTTGCCATCCATGGCTCCTAGTTAACTTCTGCCAGATTTTTGACTTGGAATTTTTTAAAGGGTCTAGCTTTCACACTTGTCATGCACAAATGAGGTCCCAGCATCCCTGAGACTCAGATCTTACTTCCCAGACTAAACGTTGGTGACTTGACCAACTTTCTTGGCATTTGACCCTCACCTACGCTTAATTGTTTTCACTATTTCATTCTAGGAATTGACAAATTATAAAGACCTTCTTCTGCCATATAAACATCGTACTCTGCTGTCTCCCTGATGGATCTTTGGGATTTTGTTGGTTAAGATGGAGCAAAAACCTTCCTTTACCTATTAGGTCTTCCAGAAATGTTTCCTTGAATACTCAAGCTGGAATTCCTCCTGCACTGAGGACTATCTAAAATTAATGACCTAACAAACAATTATTATGCCCCAAAACTGTGCCTAAGATTGTTTAAGGCACTGTGAAAGATGACATGAGTGGAGCCATATTAAAATAGAGCCAGAGCACCCATTTCAGAGGAATTGCCTTGCATGTCCTGTTTTCTTTATCTTATGAACTGTACAAATCACTAATATTCCAGGAAGTCAGTAAGGATAAGAACATCCTGTTTGTAAGGACTGATGAAATTGGACTTTGCTGATGACCAAATCGCTAACCAATCAATGAAGTATAAGTCTAGCCTTTTGCCTGATAACCAAATCTTAAGCCAATCTACGGAATACAAACCTAGCCTTACCTCATCCAGCACCAATTAACTCTTCTTTAATACAACTTACTTCATCTTCCTCCATTTTCCCATAAAAACTCTGAGCTCCTCTGCTGTAATCGGGACACTATTTGGGTTTCTACCTGAATCTGTGCTCCTTGAATTGCAATTCTTTCATTCCAAATATGTGCTTTGCCTCTTAAATTGGTTTATGTTTTTGTAGGTTGACAGCACTGAGAGTTAGAAATATGAATAAGATACAGACTCTGACCTGGCAAAGGAGAAAAAAAAACATGAAAAGTAGTCAAATGACAACTACAATAATAGCAGTGAGGACCAACTATTGGGTCAGAAGACATACCCAATCTTTATGATCATGGAAGGATCTTGGAGAAGATGATGGCTGAGTTAAATCTGAAAGAACAAGTAAAAGAAAGAACATTCCCAGCAGAGAGGACAGCATGATCACCAATACTAAGGCAAGAAATAGCACAGAACTTACGAAAACCTCTATACAATGTTACTAAGAACATAAAGTGTGAGACAAATGGGGCCAGAAAGGACTAAATCGTGGACAGCTAAAATACTATGCTATAGGCTCCTACTGGACTTAGTTACAGCAATAGCAACAACAAAAAAGTTTACAGAGATCTTCTTTGATAACTTTCCTTAGGTCAACAGGTAGGTTATCTTTGGCCTCAAAATTCCCCCTCTGATAACTGTTAGTTTTGGTGAGACAAAACTTGAGCTATAATTTTAAATCCCGTATTTCTGTATTAAATTCGAGTTGTGATGTATGGTCTGCTAATAGTAATTACAGTGGGGTATAACCTCCCCAAAGGCGTGAAGCAAAGTTGTATTAAGTGAACGTTTTATGCAATCTATTTTACTCAGGAACGCATGACAAACCACAAGAATCCTGAACACTGTTCTTACAATATGCTTTTAGTCCTCCAGGAAATTCTTCCAGCTCACTGGGCTGTGAGCATCCTTGTAAGTTCCTGAGACAGTCATTTAGGGACTGCTGATTGCTTATGACTATGCTCTGGAAATGCAAGCTTAAGCAGATATCAGGCCAAAAATATGTGAAAGCTTACTAAATACTTGAAATGATGTGCAAGAGAAGAAAGACCTCTGTGCTAAGTCAGCACAGTGCTACGAGCTACACTGAACCGGAAGCAAACCAAGGTCAAGCAGCAGGTGAATGAAAAAAGTTTCACCTAACGACCTTTACTGTGCATACGGATCAGAACATTCCTCTGATGCATTGCTCGTGATATTAATGCAAATACACTGCTGAAGGTAAATCCATCCTGGATTTCCCCTTTCTCATAAAATACCAATTCTTCAGCCTAGAATTTAAGATCTTCATTAACCTTCTTTTTCTATGTCCATCATCATTTATTATATGCCCCCTTCTGGTCTAACCAAAGTTATCTACTTACCAAAATCCACTCACCTAAAATATACACACACGCCTACGTGTACACTCACATACACACACACACACAACCCACACACACTGCTAATTCCATGTTAAGTGGTATATTGCATGTTTCATAATTTTCATGTATTTACTTGTATAATCAAATTAGGAAAATATAAAGCTTTAACTGAGCCTGCCTTTTCTATGTGTATATGAAGTTGTTTTATGTTATAGAAAGAACATAAGAAATCCTGGGCTCTATTGCCATTTTCATTTATGAATGTGCCCTACTTTGTGTTCTGGAGACTGTTATTTTACACCATATCATCTATTTTTCCCTGTCTATAAAAAGACACTAACAGTATTGATTCATGGGAAGATTATGGTGAGGACTGAATGGGTAAATGAGTGAGAAATTGCTTAGCATTGAAATTGGAACATGGCAAATGTTTAATAAATGTTAGGTAAATAAGAATGTAGTAACGTATAGAAAACTTGTATTTATTCAATTAATAAGCATTTACTGAGTGTGCCTATTCTATGCCAGGTACTGTGCTAGATGCTAGGGATGGTGAAATAAATGATATAATTCCTGGCCTAAAAATGATTCACTTTTTTTTGGCCCCTTCAGTTAAAAAACAAAGTATGCGGGTATATTTGTATATGTATACAGATAAAAGAAAGAGAGAGAGAGAGATTTGTAATAGGAATGATTTTTTAAATTGCAAAATTCTCAGTTCTGACCAATTGATACTGAGAACTAATATAAATTGAATACGGTCAAGGAGGAAAAAAATATTGGAAGATAATACTGCATGCTTTTGATTAAAATTGTTCCAGTAAGGAATTGTCTATTATTGTTTGCCACAAGCTGCCAGCTATTAGAAATTACACGTCAACATAAATCTCCTCTATCGCTCTGTTCACCCTGCTTCCCCCTAGTCCAATGGCTACTAGGAATAACATCAAAGAATCTTCTTCCTAGCGGACCATGAAATTAAATCTCAGCAAACTGAAACAGCCAGCGGGTCTCTTCGTTGGGTAAGGCCCAATCTGTGACGTCAGTAAAGAATGCAATGGGAAAAAGTAACGTCTCTGGGAAAATGCTTAAGTCTTGATATCACGAGAGCCTAATGCTACGGAGAGACAGCCAAAGGTGCTCAGAGCAAAGCCTTAGGATTCTGAGTAGGGTACTCAAAGAGCAGATAGAAGGACCTACACCAGGAAATTTACCTGCCTTTGTTAATATAACTTTTAAATGAAAAGAAATGGCTTCTTCCCAGAAGAAGAAGAAAAAAGATGAAGAAAGTTTTTTTAAATATGGAATCTCTGCTTGTTCTGATCATCGGGAAATCTTTTCTCTCTCATAGTCCCATGACAATTAGGATGTGAAACTTTCGGTTTTTGTCTGTAAGATCATGACATCACTTACCGTAATTCCTTTCATTTACCAATTCAATTTTACAACAATACAGAATTGTTTTATGAACTACATTTACTGAGCTCTCATCACAGGACAAACTTTGCTCTAATCACTGTATGTGTATGAATTCATTTAAATTTTTTTTTAATTTTTATTTTTTGGGTGAGGAAGATCAGCCCTGTGCTAACATCTGCCAATCCTCCTCTTTTTTTTTTTTTTTTGCTGAGGAAGACTGGCCCTGGGCTAACATCTGTGCCCATCTTCCTCTGCTTTATATGGGACGCCACCACAGCATGGCTTGCCAAGCAGTGTGTCAGTGCGTGCCTGGGATCCAAACTGGCAAACCCCCGGCCGCCACAGCAGAGAGAATGCACTTAACCGCTTGCGCCACTGGGCTGGCCCCTGAATTCATTTAATTTTTATAACAACCCTATAATAAAGGCATATAATTATCCTTATTTTACCAAAAGGGAGACTGAGGCACAGGGAGATTAAATAATTAATCTGTAGTCACACAGCTAATATATGGCCAGATCTGTATTTAAACCAAGGCAGTCTTACTCCAGAGTTTTGCTCTTACTCACTACACAGCACCTATTAAGCATCTACTATGCACCTACTACATACTAGACTGTGGCAAGTATTTAAGATTCACAGGTGAATAAATGTAATTTTTGCCCTTTAGGATATGCAGTCTCATAACAGGAGACAGTAGGTAATTTTTAAGGTGTGATAAAATGTAAAATATGCTATCATAGAAATATATGCCAGGTTAGATGGGGCTTCAAAGGAGAGAGCAATTAATTCCACCTGTAGAAGTTGAGCTGGTGAAGAAAATCTTGAGTTAACCATTGAACTAAGTCTTCCTATTAATATACGTATGCTTTTAGTCAGAGACAGTAACATTTATTGAATGTGTTCCTATGCCACACATTATTCTAAGCCTTTCACAGGAATTAGCTCATTTAGTACCCATAAAAACCATATGAATTAAGATTTGCCCATTTTGCAGCCAAAAAATTTTGAGGTACAGAATGGAAGAGTAACTTGACCAAAGTCTAAAGGGGTGGGGCCTAGATTGAAAGCCAAGAGGTCTGATTCCAGAATCCTGGGTTTCAGAAAACTGCTAGTTAAGAGCTAAGTCCTACACCTTAAGGACTAGGAGCCTATGTGGAGACTGCATCAAACTGTAATTGGCAACATTGGTCCTGAGGATTCCTGAGACTGCAAGGTGATCAGGCAGAAGAACAGACCAAATCTAAAATGTTTGTTCCCCTTCATGCCAGGATCTATTTTAAAACAGCTGAAAACAGTATTGAGAGAAAAGATCAATTCCTGTTTTTCTCTACCATATTATAGAACTGACAGGCAATCACTAACAATCCTAAAAAGAGTCAAAAATGAATAAACAGTGACGAAGATAATATTTATTAGGGCACCTACAATGTTTCAAGTACTGTACATCTTTAACCTAATTTAATCCTGACAAATAGCTGTCATTATGTTGTATACGACATACTAAAAATAGAGATCAAATAATGTACAAAGGATCCTATACCTACCAGATCCAGGGTTCAAATCCAGGTCTATGTGACTCAAATAAAAATCTCTGATTACTCCATTATACCACACTGCTACTTATCTAGAAGTCTAAACACTGAAATCATCAGAACAAAGTACAGAATTATTCTCCAAAAGTTATCATCAACTGTGTTTAAACTCATTGTGGATTGAAGCAGTACTTGCTATATTCTGAAGTATGAAGTGATGGTGCAATCTATCCCCCTGGGAAAGATCTGTCAGGGACAACTCAACAGCCTAGTTCCCTCATGATCAACCATGCAATGTGTTGGATAATGAATTGGGTAATGTATTGTAATGGATTATTGCAATGATGTCACGGAAGTATTACTAATAATTCACAAGTATTCCAGGATTAAGGTTGTTTATATGCTTTAGCTAAAAGCAACATTTTTGTATCATTGTAAATCTTTGGAGTCAAGATACATGAAGTCTAGTTACATTGTCTATTTCAAATAGGCTGGATCCCAGGCTATGTTACCACAGCGGCAAATTAAGAAAAAAGAACTGGGGGGTAACTAAAAAAGAGAAATAAAATGTGACTAAAGATGGCAAAATAAATTAGTATTACAGAATTTCTCTTCATTAAAACATAGATAGGTAGGTAGGTAGATAGAATTATTTTTTAAATATGTGCAGCAATGAAATAAGGAAAGGGAAGAAATCTTAGGACAAAAGGTTTATAATTGTAGCCAGAGAAGAAATGGTAAAACTGGGCCATGCCATATTTCAACACTCTTACGCTCACTTCCAGAAACAGTGCTGAACATAAAAGCTTAATGAACAAAATTCTGAGAGTTTTCATGAATACCCTCCAATTTGTAGAGATATAGATCAAGAGAAAAAATAGGAAATTCTAAAAGAATAAATAAATAAGGCAAACTCCTTAATATCAGAAGCCCCTACATGTTACAGAAGTGCCTTAGTAGTAAAAGGAATGATAATCAGGTATTGCCAGCTTCCAGGGCTCTGTTCCCAGTGATGTGCCCTTATGAAGCACTGCGCGGAGTGGTACCTAATAAGATCTCGGGAGAGAGAGCAGATGCTAGATTTTCAGTCAACCCAGCAGTTCCTTTCCCTACTCACATAACCCTCAAACTACAGAACAGTGTTTTGAAAGCAACATCCAGCCCTTGCTCCTACAGCTCAAAAGGAGGATGATAAATTGATCACAGCTCAAATGGGAACTGTGTCAAGGAGAATTTACCCATAATTTTATCAGAGCCAGAAGATAGTCTAGAATCAGAGCAGCGAGATTGGATAAATAAGATAAAAATAAATGGCATGCCAATTACACACATGGCACAGCAAAAATAATAAATCAAAATAAAATAGCAGGCAAAGGAAAAATCAAGAACCAGTCTAGAAGAAAAGATAACTCAAGCAAGAGAAGTAGGTTTTTTGCAATTGCCACGGGTCAGATAATTTCTCAAAAATATAAATGTAACAAAAATAGATCTCAAGAAAGAAAAAAGATAATAAAATGGAAATGACAAGGTAAGTTGTGGACTAAGGGAAAATTTGAGAACAAACACAGCATCATTTTTTACTTAAGTTAGAAACAAGATACAATAGACACCTCTAAAAATCAAATTAATGACATGGAACATAGGTAAGGGTAATCTCAGTGATTGCAGAGGCAAAAATAAAAACAATTGGAAAAATGACAATTGCTAAGGCATATAGACAGAGGATGTTTCAACATTGAGATAATTAATATACTATTTTAGCTAGAGGGTCACTAACACATCTAACAGGAAAAGTAATCAGAGGTGCCCATTGAAACAAGTGAGAACTGAAGTTGCAAAAAATAAGATAACAGAATGCACCAGTCAAAGGTATATAAGTTAACTAATTTCAAGATAAATTCTGGTTGAATTATTGAAATGCAAGAATGAAGCATTGGTGAGGTGGAGACATATACCAATGTGTAAGAATGTTAATCACTTCACCTCTCATAACAAGTAGTTTAAAACATGAGATTAACAAAATAAAGATTCTAACATCTTTATTTTTATCATCTCTTCTCATAAAAGAGGGGTCCTTTATAAAATATTGACTTTTGTTGAAAAAACATTTATATGAAGTTTGTCAATTCCATCAATTTCACCTTAGTTCCCCTTTCATCTATTAAACTCAAATAAAATCCTATCTAATGTTTTCTGATTTATAAAAAGCATATAAAATAACATTTCTTACAAAATTATTTTCTTTTCTAGCTATTGATCAGTTATTCTTTTTATACATATTCAAAGAGAGAATTCTGAAATAATATTCACAAAATGTTAACACAGGTTATTTCTTGGTGATGAGATTTTTTTTTTTTTTTGGTGTGTGTGATTCATTGCTTCCCTCTCGACAGTTTTCAGTATTGTAAAAAAATTTTTCACTGAGAATTTATTCCTGTATTTATTTTATTTTGAGGAAAACATTTATATAGTGCTTACTATATTCCAAGGATTATTCTAAGCACTTTACAAACATTAACTCAATTCTCACAACTACACTATAAAGTAAATATTATTGTTATATTCATTTTTTTACAAATGGAAAGGCACAGAGAGATTAATATCTTGCTCGGGGTCACACATGTAGAAAGTGGCACAGCCAGGAAGAACCTAGGCACCTGTCTCCAAAGACTATACCTTTACCTACTATATTGTGCTGACTCGAACAAATTATTTTAATAAAGACTTTAGTTGTAAAAAGTGATATAAAAGGCTACAATAGGGAAAGTGTGCATTTAAAAATTCTGATGAAAAGAATTATAGTACTAATCAGTCATCTTCAACACCTTGTGACAATTTTTGTTTCCCTAAACATAGCCTTTGTGAATAACTGTTACCTATAAATTCTCAAGATCTGCGAAGTTTAACCCATAAAATGGTAATTCCTTGATATAATGTTAAGATAGAGTTTGGGAAGTAATACAGCGATTTAACAACCAGATGCATCCTAACGAAAGACAAGTATTCCTCTATCTAGAGATGTCTACATATACGAATTAATTTGACTCAATTCTGATAAAATATACTGATTGATTTTTAAATTCATCTGAATTTAATTTTTTGCATGAGTATAATGTAACACTTGAATAGTTGCATTTTTCCATTGAGTGTTTTAACATAGATGGAACCTACATAGGGAGGAAAAAGCTGATTTGACATTTCATCAATCAATTACTATTTATTAAGTTTTCACTAAACACAGAGTATTCTGTTGCACTGATTTCACCCATGGCTTCAGATTCTAAAACAAGAATGTGCTCCTTAGAATAGCAATGAAGGTTTATTGAGGATTATTATATGAATGGCAGAAAATCTTTTGAAATGTTTTATATAGTTTTAAAAAGACTTCTTTATATTTTTGTGCAGATTTAAAGAATATTGTCAAAATTTACATTTCTTAATTCTTGAATTTCTCAATAGCTGGAAATTTTCTTGATTAGTGATATTTCTGAGCTTTTAATAGGCAAATAATGTATACTTCATTCTATGGAGTGTTAAAAATGCTAGAAAGGTATTTTATTTAATCATATAAAAGATATTACCGCTGAATAAAGTTCTTCGGATGTTAGCTTTGACACTGGAACTACATCTAATATTGTTTGAGGGCTTTTGATCTTTGTTTTATTTTGGAAAGCTCACAAGTTGATAATATGCTTTTTAAATTTGAAAATAGCAATGCACAGAAAAACACTTATCTAAATCAACATCTATCCTGTAGGTAAAACTGGAAATGTAATTTCACACTCAGTTAGAATGGCCCACTATGCTACTGGCATCCATGAGAGGAAAACACAGAAGCAATTTTAAACATTCGTGTATGGTTCCTATATAGATCAGTGTCAATTGCCTTTGCCAGGTTTAATGCTAAAAAGAAAAAATGGAAGCTTAATGCTGATGAGTTTCCTAGCTTAAAGATCCAATGGTAAAAAGCAGCCCCAAGATACCCCGATTCCAGGAGCTCCAGGAGAGTACATCAAAAACAAAAATTCTGAAAAACAGTAAAGAGTTAAAATGAGAACCGATGTTAAGCACGTTAAAAATGAGAGAGAGTGGAACCAAGTATCAAGAATACTTGATGAGAATAAGAGTGAAATGTGCACAGGTTAGGATTAATCAAAAGAGGTCTGGATAAATTATATAACTACATGAAACATTAGTTATCCAAGGCTTGGTTTAAGGATTACCCATTAGGTGAGGCACAAGTTTTTCAGATCTTTACATATGTAGAGCTGATATACACAGCCCCAAACCCATCTTCCACTGTTTCTCTGTCCCTACCCTCACTCATATCACACAAACATACAAATCAGATGAAAGAACTATATGAAATTCCTTGCATTTGATTAAAGAAACTAGTTGTTTCACACCTTTGTGCATGTTTTATCTTCCCAATTTAAAGTTTTCTACCTCATCCATCTGGCAAACTGCTGCTCATTCTTCAAATTGTGTAAGTGCTGCTCTGTAGAGTCTCTGAAGATTCTCTACTCCTGAAATGGAAATGATCCTTTCCTCCTTTATGCCAGGCACTGTAACCTGCATATACCTCTTTATTGTATCCACTATACAATGTTTACAATGATTTATACTCTGCCTCCCTTACTGTGCTCTGAAATCTTAGATGCCATATATTTATAATAATTTACCTCACCTCCCAGTCACCTGCGATGTTAGTCAATACATAAGAGTCACTTGATACATGATAGGAGAATGAACTACTAAATTTAATTAAAATATATGGTGAATCTGTATTGAAAATTAAATAAAAAGGAAGGTATCTCTGCTCACCATCAAAACTCTAAACCAATATTTTCTATATACCTTGATAAATAACTAATTCTCTATCTTTACAGTATACAGCACTTCCCCCTTATCTACGGGGGATACATTCCAAGAGCCCCAGTGGATGCCTGAAATTACGGATAGTACCAAACCCTATACATACTATGTTTTTTCCTATACATACATACCTATGATAAAGTTTAATTTATAAATGAGGCACAGTAAAGATTAACAACAACTAATAATAAAATAGAACAATTATAACAATATACTGTAATAAAAGTTAAGTGAATGTTCTCTCTCTCAAAATATTTTATTGCACTGTACTCATCCTTCTTGTGATGACGTGAGATGATACAAAGCCTACCTGATGAGATGAAGTGAGGCGAATGACATAGACATTGTGGCATCATTAGGCTACTATTGACCTTCTTATGATAAGTCAGATGGAGGATCATGGAGTCATGAAAATGTCGATGGTTGGGGATCTGACAAAGAGATGATTCACGTCCCAGGTGGGATGGAGCAAGACAGTGTGAGATTTCACACTACTCAGAAACACGCACAATTTAAAACTTATAAATTATTTCTGGAATTTTCCATCTAATAGTTTCAGACAGCAGGTAACTGAAATTGAGGATAAGGGGGAACTACTGTAGAAACAAATAGTAGAGTGAAGTAAAAAAAAAAATTATTTTACCAGATGATGCACAGTTCTGCATAAATACTGAACTGCAGTTACAAAAATATCTCATTGAATATTTGGTGAAGTCCATGGAGCATGGCTGGAACAAGGAGAGTTAATTACCCTGCTCTTCAAGGTAAATGCTTGAGGGACAGGCAGAGATGGTATCCCGGGCCGAATTTCAGACGCCTCACAGCTGCTGAGAAGAACAACTGACCCCAAGGATGTGCGTGAGTGCCTGGGTTTTTGTTTTTTTGGTATTTGTGTGAATAAAGAAAAAAATAAAGGGAATTGAACACATCCTTCAGCGTCTGCCTAAGAAGGATGTATGGAGGCTAAATCCTAGGAAGCTTTGCTTCTCTGAAAAATGCCTTTAGTCTGTCTTCACACACATTTAATTAATAGTTTTCACTGAGTAAAATACCATTTTGGAAATAACTTTGCTTCAGAAATTTGAAGATATTTCTTCTTTATGATCCATCTACCAGTGAAGAGTTGACCTAGGAACCCATTCTGATTCTTGCTCCTTTGCATGCAGCCTTCTTTTTCCCTCTCTGGAAAGTTTTGAGAATACTTCCTTTTTCCCCAGTGATCTGAAATTTCTCAGTAATAAGCTTTGGTGATATTTTTGTGTATTGTGCTGAACTTTCAAAGGGCCCTTTTAATCTAGAACCTCTGGAAATTTTTCTTGAATTATTTCCTTGATGAGTTCCTTCTTTGAGTCTTCTATTTTCTCCTCTTGGAATGCCTACACTCAGATATTTGACCTCCAAGAATTAGCTTCTAATTTTCTTATATTTCCTTAATCTTTTGCATTTTCTTATCTATATTTGTTCTGTTCTCTGGAAGAATTCCTCTACCTTACTTATGAACTTTTTACGTGAGTTCTTTACAGTATTTCTCTTAAAATATGTATATACTTTTTTTTTCTTTGCAGAGGAAGATTCACCCTGAGCTAACATCTGTGCCAATCTACCTCTGTTTTGTATGTGGGTTGCCGCCACAGCATGGCTGCCAATGAGTGGTGTGGGTCGGTGCCCAGGAACTAAACCCCGGGCCACCAAAGCAGAGTGCACCGAACTTAATCACTAGCCCATGGGGCTAGCCCTAACATTTTTTGCTTCAAAAGTTTATTTTTGGTCTCTGATTTATTTATTTATTTATTTATTTTTGTGAGGAAGTTCAGCCCTGAGCTAACATCCATGCCAATCCTCCTCTTTTTGTTGAGGAAGACCGGCTCTGAGCTAACATCTATTGGCAATCCTCCTCCTTTTTTTTTTTATTCCCCAAAGCCCCAGTGGATAGTTGTATGTCATAGCTGCACATCCTTCTAGTTGCTGCATGTGGGACGCGGCCTCAGCATGGCTGGAGAAGCGGTGTGTGGGTGTGCATGCGCCCAGGATCCAAACCCAGGCGCCAGTAGCGGAGCACAGGCACTTAACCGCTGAGCCACGGGGCCGGCCCTGGTCTCTGATTCCTTTTGTTGTTGTTTTTAATAGCAGCCTGTTTTTATTTGATAGTTAAAATATCTCCTCTTATTTCTCTGATGAATTAATGATGGTTCCTCTGTTTTTCATATTAAACTATTTCTTCTTCCTTGCACTATGCTCTCCTTTAAGTGATTGAAATCCTTTGTACAATTATAGGGCTTTTGAATTATGGGCTTTACTGCAAATTAATAGTGCTGAGCCATTCATTTGGGTAATCCAGTATCTTTAGGTCTTTCCTCTTAGGCTGGTTGAATTGAGGAGGGAAGGACATTGCAAACTCTTGCCAAGAGGGTGTAGGCACAGCTGAAAGTATTTTAGAAGCCAAGAAGGGTAAGAATGTTAGAGTTTTTAACAATAACTATGGAAACTTTTACAGAATTCTCTTTTTTCACATTGTATATTTGTCCTCAACTGTGACTCAACTTTTCTTGATGTCAAAGTTCTACTGTATTCTACTCTCAATGAAAAGAAAGAAAATTAAGTAAAACAACAAACAAACAAAACAACTTCTGATCTGCTTGGTACAGGAAGGGAAGTTACCCTGTTAGGATTAGTGAGGGAGGTGATCCAAGAAGAGGTATCCAACTCTTCTTGAACAGTGTTCATTAACAGCTATACAATAAACTTGCTTCTGGAGGTATCTGGTTTCACCAATTCATGACCCTTGGGAATTTCTGCAGTGCACGTCAGGTTGTGTCTCCACTTTCCTCATTGGGTTTCAATTTGCTCTGGTCTACCCCCACAGTGACCATTCTTACTTTAGCTTTCCGGATACAAAATATTGTTGCTTTCCTTCTAAAGAGTACAGCATGAACAGAGAGGAAAGAGTAACTTACAGTGTAGAAACCTGACAAACAATATTTAGCCAAGTGATCAAGGTCAACGTCAATAGTTTTAAGTCATGTTGATAGTATGTACCATTGATATGATATGATGAAAATGACTCTTTACCTCTGTGGTCATCCTTCTAAAAACCCAAAACCCAAATCCCAGTCTTGTCATGAACAAACATCAGAAAATACCAGTTGCTTTCACAAAATGCCTGACCAGTACTCTTCAAAATTATCAGTCATTAAAAATAAAGAAAGTCTAAGAAACTGTCACAAGTCAAGAGGGGCCTAAGGAGATGTGATTACTAAGTGTAGTGTAGTGTCCTAGATGAGATGCTGGACCAGAAAAGAGACATTATGTAAAATCAGTAAGAAATCTAAATAAAATATGGATTTAGTTAATGATAATGAATCAATATTAGTTCATTAATTGTAACAATGTACCACACTAATGTAAGATGTTAATAATAGAGGAAACTGGGTATGGGGCATATGGTAACCTCTGAACTATCCTTGTAATTTTTCAGAAATCTAAAGCTTCTAATAAATAATGTTTTTTATTTAAACATTTATTTAAACATATTTATTAAAAAATGTTATTTTAAGATATTGATATCATCTCTGTTCTGTCTTGTGAGTCTATATATCTTAAAAAAAAATCTCATTACTGTCATTTAGTGTAGTTTTGAAATGGAGAAACACAAGTGTTCAGTCCACTGCCCTTACCTAGAAGCATCTAATTCAATTTTAATTCATCTTCTCTATGGATTTGTGATGACCCCATGACTGTCACTGGATCTCCTTAAACCCAAGCACAGCCTCCTTCTGTGAATGATAATGGAGCAAGGGAGTGAATCAGAGTAATGAAAAAAGTCATAGTCCATGGATGGGCCACACCAGGGCATGGTAAACCTAGAGCAGCATGTTGTAAATTAAGTAATGAGAATTCTGCAGAAGCTGGAAGTCTAAGCCACAAGTTACTACAAGAGCCAAAAATATCCAGAAATTAAAAGACAAAAAAAAAAAGAACCTTGGGGAATGGTATCAAATCTTGGATTGGCATTTAATATAATTTCACTAGAAGTTCAGGTCAGGGTGACTTTGCTTAGTTGAGTGTGCTGAAGTCTGTCCTCTTTAACTGTTGTAACATTCAGTTATTGTAATCAACTTTTTTGGAGTAACGACTCTGCCTTCTTTTTCTTTTATATGATCTCTACTGTACCTGATACTGAGTTTATAATAAAATGGAAACTTTTAAAAATCCTTCTGACTGAGTGATAAATGAAGAAAATGCTCCTAAAATTAATGTGCTGTGTACTTGTTCTGCCCTAGGCCATCGTTAAATATCTTGACTTCCCAGTTGTTGGTAGGAACCCTTCTCTTCAATGAAAGGACACGTGCACCACTAACTTTTGAAAATATTTCTTTAGTGGTAACTGAGAACTAACTCATTGAAATCCAATAAAAAATTATTCCTATATAGGCAGTGCTAAATAATGATGTCCTTAGAGTGACTTGATATAGATTATCCTTGAATAGCCAGCAGGACTACAATCCAACAGCAATTTCAAATACATATTTTCCATCTTAAAACAAATTCCAATGTTCTATTGTGACCATGACTAGAATTCCAAATGGCGCAAACAGTTGGTACCACTTCACTGTAAAAATAGTAAGAATTCCTAAAGATACATTCTATATTTAACTTTTCATTATCGGATACTTCTGCTGCAGATTCAACTTTGCAGTTTCATGATGTGTTTGGCTGTATCTCCCCCTTTGATTACTGCCATGATTCCCACCTCCCCTGTCCCCACACTCTAGAAATTAGCTCTGTCCTTTGTTCTGTATATATACATTTACATATGCATTACATATCAGGACTCTTTGTTTCCAATCGATCAATCCATCATTCTACATTCGCCAAATCATTCTCCTTCTTTATATTCAAATTTAAACTCCTATTTTCTCCATTTGGAGAATCTGTCTAAATTAGCTGTCTCAACAGATGTTAAGATTTTGACTGATCAAAGATAAAACTCATTCCTTTCACAGTTTACAACAATAAAAGTTCTATAGAATATGTTTTGCTACCTGTATGATTATATTTGAAAGTAAGGTGGAGGAAGGAAGGCATTTTTGTTAGCATATGGTCTATTTAATACCTGGCAAGTTATAAATGTATAAAGGGGTCTTTACAATCCCCAACACTGTGTGTTGGTACTGAGTTTAAACTTATTGTGTATATGTTCTGCCCTAGGCCACAGTGCAATTTCCTAATCTCTGTTTTTCTCTAAGGAAAGATATACTTTAACATAAAGTAATTCGGGAAAACTCCTAGATCTGGAAGAAAATATTACTGTACGTGTGTGGCCATTTTACTCACTAGCCAAGGTCACTTTATGAAAGAAGAATTTTTTAAAATAATTTGTAAGGCACTAAAAATATATATTACGTGGGACAGAATTCTATCTGATCATATTTCTTTTATGCCACTTACTAAACTATCCCCAGAATCTCTCATCCCAAATCTAACCAGCGTTAGAATTCTTGAAATCAGCCACTACCAAGGGTTCAGCCAGATGCTCGTCTCTAACAATCGCTTCTCAAAGAAATGGTAGGTAGGAAATTGCTCTTTAGTTTAGCTTCAGTTCCAGTCTCATCTTTAGGGGTTTTTAGGAGTTGAGTCATAATTTCCCCATAGCTACACTCAGAGACACATCTGTTACTCATCAGCCAGAATTGCTGCCATTGAAACCAAGGGTTCAGAACTGCCTACAAAGAAGAAACAAATCATTCTTGGCAAATACAAAGACTGAGAAAGTGGCAGAAATTTAAGCAAATACAAATAGTATTAGCCAAGTTCTTTTTAAGAGACAGCTCTCAGGAATGTTTTCCTAAATCCAACATGTACTTTGAAATACCTTTATTGAATTAAAAATAAATAAATCCTATAATTTTCACAGTATCTGACATGACAGACTGCAGGAAGTTCTGTAAATGTGTGAGGCTTCAGAAGTTCCAACAAAGATAAAATACGTTACGGGTAGCAATTATTTAGAGTATGAGTATGTGGAGGTAAAAAATCACCAGTATAAAATGACAGTGTGAGGGAGTTCAGAAAGGGGGTGACTCAAGTCTCAGAAGGGCTCGGTGTCAACCACAGAACATGAGCTTTCCATATACAATGACATTTGATACTCAGAGCAAACCCAAGAGATAAGTACCAACATAGCCATTTTGCAGATGTGGAAGCAGTTTTAGAGAGGCTAAATAACTAGAAGTTACCAAATCAGTATAGTTGATTCTCACTATTCATACTAATCATGTTTTATGAATTTGCTGTGACCACTGAATTAGCAAATGTAGAACTCTTACTCCCAGGGGAAATACAGTTAACCCTCTGTATAGTGGGTTCTGCATCCGTGGATTCAACCAATCATGGATTGAAGGGTCTACAATGGTTGCATCTGTAATGAACATGTACAGACTGTTTTTTGCTTGTCATTATTCCCTAAACAATATAGCACACAACTATTTACATAGTATGTACATTGTATTAGGTATTATAAGTAATCTAGAGATGATTTTAAAGCATATGGGAATATGTGCATAGATTATATGCAAATACTACACCATTTTAAATAAGGGACTTGAACATCCTCAGATTTTGATATGGGAGGGTTGTCCTGGAACCAATCCCCCACAGACACCGAGGGACGACTGTTCACAGTTAGGTTCCTACAAGCCTCTGGTCACAACGTTTTTGTTGACTGATCAATACAAAACCTTGTTTTATGTGTGTTTTTGTGTAAAGATAACACATAATATATATTGTTGATTAATTAACCCTGAATTCATGGCCAGTAGCACAAGAACTCAAGCCTGAATGAAGCTTGTCTAACATTTATTTTCTCTGTAAGGCACATCACAGCCTTCTTGCGCTTAGGAACACTAGATAGTACTTCAGCACTGTGCTCATGGCCAAACAGCGAAGGTACCAACAAAAAGCACAAAATAAGAAAAACACGGCACTAAATAGACCACAAAATGGACCCTTGTTTACAGTATGAGAGCTAAAACAAGAAGGGAAATCATTGCCTTGTTCAACGGCAGCTGAGAACATGCTCTTCAGGCAACTCAAAATTTCACCACTCTGTATATATCTGTGAGTGACCACAAAAGTGCCTTGAGTATTGACTTCGAGGTTACAAATAAATTGTAGAAAGTAGGCAAATTTGCAAATACAGAATCCGCAAATAATGCCCATGACCCTATTTGGTATTAGATCTGTTGAATGACAATGCACAGCCTCTTTTTGTTCCCCACCTCTCTTTTTCTTGGTTATAAAAGTAATGCACTATCACGTATAAAAATAAAGCCATACAAAAAATATTGTCAAAAAAATATTTAATGAATGAAAATTATATCACCAGAAGTCAATGATGTCTCTCTGTATATATATATACATGCGTATATACAGAATGCCTGTAAAAACATCATTCTGCTTTAAGAATTCTGGAAAAGAATAATTGTAGATCTCTTTCCCTTAAGTATTAGTACAGCTATGCATCATCCTTTTAAATGGTTGCATAACATATTTTCACTAGTCTCCTACTGATGGATATATAGATTGCTTCTAATATTTTTCTATTCTGAATGTTATGCTGGAAATTCTCAAAATCTCTGTGCATGTGTCTGATTATTTTGCAATTATTTCCTAAAAGTACCAGTTAGATTTAAATGCTTATTAAATTGCACTCGAGATATGTTTTCCCCAATTTTAAGCCATGCCCGGTCTACTTCCCCATATGCTGCGGTGCCAGTTTTCCTATTTAACTTGATGTTGGGAGTTCTTACCTAAGTGAGCAACATACTCTGTAGCCATGGGAAAAGAGATGATCACATCATATGATTCACACCCAAATGTCCATAGGTGACATGGTATCAAAAAAATAAGCACTAGAAGAATTGTAAGAATGTTTAAGTTAAAAGAGCCAATACTGATGCGTTCTAGGAAGGTAGCAGTGGTGGCACCATAACTTCTGAATCTCTCCAAATCCTCACATAAAAAGCAGAGAAGCTAGATGGTAAAGTCAAAACTCTAAGGAGAGCATAAACAACAAAACTCGGGGAAAAAGTATTAAAATCCAAGCGGTTCTAAGCTAAAAGACCTACATGTTATTAGCATTTGTATGAGAGAAAACAAGAAACCAACCAAGGAGACTGATGGACCTGAACTAGAAGCATCCCAAAATGGCGACATGTATTTGCTGGAAAGCACACCAGGTCAATTTGAGAAAGGCAACTGAAATGGGAGGAATAGTCCCTACTCCAACAGCAGGTGAGAGCAGGGGGCCCACTGTAAGATGGGAAAGGAGAAGTCCACTAGCCTTTATGAAACTTCAAAACTGACTTTTTTTTTGCCTCCTTTTCAGGACAGGACCTAACACAGGAAAACCTACTGGGAGTGGATTCAAAATTTAGCAAATTAGGGATAATGGGAGATGGAAGAAAGAGAATGTCCAGGGGATAAATGGGAACGTGGAAGTGAAACAGAACTCAGAATTCTCACAAAGAAAGTCTCCATATTTCTGAACATTACACAAAATAACACAAGAAGAATTTCTGTGAAGATAGAAAAGCATCCCTGAACCACATCCCCTTCTAAAGTTCAGCAAAAGTAATATCACATCAAAATGAACAACAGAAATGCATGAAGGTTAAATCTGATACATAGGATCACAAAATCAAAGGACACAAGACAACAAAGCACTCCTAGAAATGAGCACACCTAGCACCCAGACAGACACACTCAAAAATCAGGCCACAAGTGTAACTATTATTTCAAAATGATCTAAATTACAATTTGCAAACTCATACACGAGACGGCAGAACACAGGAAAGACTTATACATAAAAGAAAAAGGATCACTTCAGGTGGAAAGAAAGAAAAAAGTAGAAGGAACATAGGAATGAACACATTAGATAGTGCCTCGAAAGAATAAATGAAAAAAAAATCAAAATTTTTAAAAAACAGGAAGAAAGTGATAAAAAGTATTTGAAAGAAAGGTACACATACTGATGGTAGACAAAATTGTTTCAACATATAGAAACAGAAGTCTCTGAAAAAGGAAGCCAAAGAAAATAAAAACTAAACACTATAATTTAATAAAAATCTCTTGAAATAGAAAAGAAAGATTTGAAACTATATGTTGAAAGAATACATCACATATCTGAGAATGCTTGACCTGGCCAGAAAAAAACAGAGCTGAAACATGTTATAGTATTTTTTTTTTATTTTAAAGAGAAAGAAAACAAAAAAATCCTGGGGGGTGAGGCTGTGCGATTTCTAAAGGAAAGAAAATGTATTGAACGTCATCAGACTTTTCATCAGCATCACTTTATGCCAGAAGAAAACAGGAGTAGCATATTTTAGATTCTCAAGGCAGGGGTTGGGGGGACAAAAAACATAAGCCCTGGATGTCATATCCAGCAAAGCTCTTTAATGTTAAGAGCACAGAATAATATTATCAACTTCAGAATTCAGGAAACATTATTGCTAAGAGCTCTTCCTGAGAAATCTATGAGTGGATGAGCTCCAGACAACCAAAACAAGGAGAGTAAATGACACAAAGGTTAGTAGTAAACATTAAACATATAGTTACTTGTAGATTAAGGAAAATGAAGGTTCAAAGGGAAAGAGGTTGTGTGTAATGGTGAATACAAAGATAATGCAACTCACGAGAGCCACCTGTGCACATTTCTTTGCAGCTCTATTTTCAGTGATTTCACCTTGGTAGCTTGAAATTGGCTACTTACAGCAAGGAGATTGGCAAATGCTACAAATAATTTTTGTTTTGTTTTCTTTTGTTTTTAGAAAGCTGATTGTTCAACGTTTGCTGTCTCAGTCTGCCCAGGCTGGGCTGCCATAGCAAAATATCGCAGATTGTGTGGCTTAAACAAAAGAAATTTATTTTCTCACAGTTCTGGAGACTCGAAGTCCAAGATCAAGGTGCCAGCAGGGTTTGTGTCTGGTGAGGTCTCTCCCCTTGAGTTACCAACAGCCACTTTCTCCTCGTGTGCTCTCATGATCTTTCCTCAGTATGTGAGAGAAAAAGCAGAGGAGAGAGAGAGTGTTCCGGTATATCTTCTTATAAGGACTGTACCATGAATATGTAACCTGAAAAATCCAGAGGCTGTGGAAAACTGTACAGATATAATAGGTGAAGAACCAGATGGAGACTTTAAGGATACATTAAGCTGAAATTTTAAAATGGCAAGCTTAGGGGCCGGCCCTGTTTCTTAGCAGCTAAGTGAGTGCTCTCTGCTACTGACGGCCCGGGTCCGGATCCCGGGTGCGCACCAATGCACTGCTTGTCCGGCCATGCTGAGGCGGCATCCCAAGTACAGCAACTAGAAGGATGTGCAACTATGACATACAACTATCTACTGGGGCACTGGGGAGAAAAAGGGGAAAAAAAAAGGAGGAGGATTGGCAATAGATGTTAGCTCAGGGCCAGTCTTCCTCAGCAAAATGAAGGAGATTGGCATGTATGTTAGCTCAGGGCTGATCTTCCTCACAAAAAAAAAAAGGGGGGGGGGAGTTTAAAGCATGGTGTCTAGAAATGTGCACCTGGTTTAAACACACACACACACCCACATAAGAAAGTGATTACTACAAAAGTCAAGATGCTGGTTGTGTATGGGGAGGAAGAGGATTAAAACTAGGATGGCTTACGGGAAAGGGGCTTCTACAATGACTAGCAAAGTTATATTTCTTGACCTGTTGGTTTCACCATACATTTGATTTGTTTGGGTTTCTGCATTTTTGTTTTATCTCACAATAAATGCTTTTTGGTGGTAGTTAAGTTCGCCCACTCTGCTTTGGTGGCCTGGGGTTCGTGGGTTGGGATCTCAGGTGCAGACCTACGCACTGCTCATCAAGCCGTGCTGTGGTGGCGTCTGACATACAAAATGGAGGAAGATTGGCACTTATGTTAACTCAGGGACAGTCTTCCTCACCAAAAAATAAAAAAGGAGTTAATCCTTCCAAGCATATAACTCATCTCCCAAAATATTTGGACAATGATATAAAGAAATATGAATACCAAACTAGAAACTAATATTTGTTGCAATTATACACTTTAAATATAAAATGCAATAATTGAATTAAACTATTTAAATGAATCTTACAAGATGCCAAAACAATTAACTAAAGTGTAGAAACTTCCACCAACGGTGGCTTTTTAAATCTAATCTTGCCAAATAGTGATCTAATCAAATGTCATTAAATTATTTTTTTGCTGAATTGACTAAATTAATTATTGTTTGGCATATTTGAGACAAAGACTCAAGGACTTGACTAAATTGCTTTTGATAATATCATCTACACTCTGGTTTTTTGAAATGAATAGCCCACAGGCATGACAGGAATTAACATGATAGCACATATGAAACTTGATAACATGTAAAAAACACTACCATAAGAAGAGTTCTTCTCATAAAGATCATCCAATAAATTTCTTAATCTTCATTTCTTCAACCAGGTTTATCCAAGCCTAGAAGAATAGACCAGACTGAAATGGCTGCCATCCTTGAAGTCTGAGGAGAATATTTCCATCTGTATGGTGATTTATTAGCTGAGATTATATTAAGGGTCAAGTCAAAGAGGAATTAATATGTTTGCTTCCCTTTCATTCCTCCACCTCTCTCCATCCCCATTCCCACCTGCAATGGTTCCACTGCCAGACAGTTATGGAAGTTGAAGTCTAAAGTTGTGTTTTGTAAGATTGAGGGAGGAAGGGCAGGGGGGCAATCAAATAAAAGAATCAGAGCAGCCAGGTCACTGTGGGAGCACCGGAGAGGAAAGACATCTCAGTCTGAGTCTGTTAGCCTCAGGCAGGACCTGCCTACAACCCCAGGTTAACAGCTGTGGTCCCTCACTAGGGGTCTATCAAAGCCCTGAGGGAGGTAAAGAAGCATATCAGCAAAGAGAGTCCTCCTGGAGGACAAATTAATTCGTGTAATCTTGCGAGTTCCGCAATGGTCTCACCTTGCAAAACTCTATGAGGCAATTTATACAATTCTGAACTCTCCAGAATTTAGGACTTTGTATTATTGTGGAAATTGATCTTATTTAGCCTACGTTTTTCTTCCGAATTTCTATTCATTATATCCTGCTATGGTCCCCATTCTTGGATACCGTAAATTCATTCTTTCCTTGTAGCTTTGACTTTTAAATAGCTTACCACCACTTAGTTATTGCTTATTCATGCTGTGTTTACTTAGCTCTGCTTCTTTTAAGTCACTCTCATTATTGCCTTAATCTGGCAGTTGTGTTTCTGTGAATCACCTTCCTAGCAATGTCACCACTGGCAGCAAAGTGCCGGATCTCAGGGATAATTATTGTTTTCCATTTATATTATTATTACTTTGCATTTATATAGCCTCCTTCTTCATCTGACACTTTATTCAAAACAAGCCTTTTCTGATGATTCTTGCTAAGCGTATTAAAGAAGTCAGAGTATTGCATAAAGAAATGCAAGAAGAGATTTCATGGGTTATTTCACTTCATTTCTTCATTTTCAGATTTGGAAATTGAGTCCAAGAAAGGTTGACTGAATTGCCCAAAGGCACTTCTTTGTACCAGAGCCAAAATTAAAGAATAATTTTCTTAACTTGGCCACAACAAATTAATTTTTGAAATAAGGCAAGACATAAATGCGTTGATAAGTGAATCAAATGAATTAGTGTAATTAATACATTAATACACTAATAAACTGTGACATAATCTAGAGTAAAAGCCGTACAATTGTAGTTATAGCTTGTTGAATAAGACTTACTAAAATGACATCCTCTGAGGACAGTTGTTACCTGAATTTGTTCACTCTGGGTGCCAGAGGCATGAAAGATGAGTTCTCCTGGATAGAGATACGTACCCATAACATCAGGATGGGGGACAGCATGGAGAGCATTTCATTTTAAGGGTGTCCGGACCAAGTTCCTTCTGTTGTCCCACAGCACTCACCTCTTTAGGGTTGCCTGCTTACCACAGAGCTCTTAATACTTGGTTAGTCTCGGTTTGCACCAGTTTTCAAGTTTTAGATTTTAAGTGACTTTTTTGATGTCTTCAATATATTATTCGGAAATGCTTGCTACCTGCTTTGCTTGGTAACTCTGTAAGGGATTTTCTTTCCTCTTTTATGCTATTTTCCTCAGCATTTTCCTAGTGGGCAGGCTTTTATTTAAAAGTAAAAATTACCAAAAGGGCAAATTTTTCATTGGGGCTCAAGTTACATACAATTTCTCATTGGGCAAAAATATGATGTCATGGTCCTTCCAATGGAACACCATTAAACTTTTACTTGGTTCCAACAGCTAAAGGAGAATGTCTAGTTAATTACTTCATTTCCTTATGTAGCAAGCATAAGAAGAATATTATAAATGTTTCTTTTCAAATTTAGAAATGCAATAAAATATACTTGATCCACTAAAAAATAAAATGGTTACTCTTTATCAATTGCAATATTTTGGGAAACAGTACCTGATTCATCTGTTGTAGCATCTTGGGGTACTGAAATGTAAAAAGTTATTACCTAAGCAATTAGAACTGGTATTTATTAGCTATCTATTGTGTAGTTAACTCTTTGGTAAGTTCTAAGGATGTGCAAAGGAGATATAGGATATAATTTATGACCTACAGGTGTTTACAATCTAATTGGGAAATAAAACTAACCCACCTGAAACAATTAAGAGGAACTAAATAGTAAGATGATAAATTCAATCAAACTGCATGGATTGGAATAGTCCAAAATGGGATTTATGGAGTAGATGAGACTTGAGCTATCCCTGACATATAGATGGGTTTTAGATATTCAGGTAAGATGAAGTAGGCACGCCAGATAAGGAAGATTCTACAGAGAAAAAATCACAAGAAGCAGAAATAAGCATGTTGTACATTGGAAATAGTGAGACGTCCCACCTGATAGAAGCTGTGTTTCATAGAATAATAGGAGATTACTAATGCCCATGAAAGCGTGCTGATGACTTAGGGAATTCCAGGCACTTTTGTACCCTTGGCACCTAGCTGCTCAATAAATGCTCATTGAGTTAAAGTGATCTAAGAGATATGTTAGTCCTACTCATGCATTTTACCAAAAAATGAAACTGAGGATCAAAGAGGTCAGGATATTTGAAAAAGATCTCACTCATAGTCAATTGGACACACTCACCACTATCTCTCAACTCCAATACCATTTCCAGAACCAGAAAGTTCCAGATCGTAGAAGTCATTTTTAAGTTCGTTCACCCAAAGTCTACTAGAAGCTTGTTGTAAAGTTTCTGTTAAAAGTAATATATAGACAGAAAGATATAAATCTCTTTAGAAGCCCTTGTTCAAAAGGAAGGGAACCTCTTCGAATGAGAAGATGTGACTCTGGCTTACTTTTCCACAACATGCATAGTACAAAGAGGGTGAAAATCTTATAGGACTGAATGTTCAAGCTCAAATAGCAGCTTTCCTTCTAAGGAAAAGAGCTAAAACACCTTAGCTCAACTACTGTATGCTAAGTGATGGAATGACAGGGTCAAAGACGTCCAGACTAACTGATCATTTTCTGCCCTTAGGACCATATTGTTTATGCCCATCAGAGTTTAGAGGTGGCAGCCTTTCATTGTACACCTTTATTTATATTTCTTCTCAAGGAAATCCAAATGTATCAATGAAAGTGGAAAATGCCTTCCGTCATCAGCTATTTTCTCCATATCCTTGCAGACATCTAGCTTTTTTGAAACACAGCAGAATGTAACAAAGACAATAGTTTCCAGATCCCTTGACATTTCACTATGAATATCAGGCTGATGAATTGAATTTCCTACTTTACAGCACCATTTTTTTTTTCATAATATCGAAAATAGCTTTTTAATATCCATTTTTCTTAAGGTAAATCTCATGTTACTATTTTTATTTCAAATTAATAGCTCCTTTAAGTTAAGCTTTATCTCTGTTGCATTACTATTGTTTGTGGCTCTGCCTATTTTAGCTTGACTAAAATTAATGAACTAATGAACTAACACTGAAACTAATGAACCGGTAACACTCTGAAACTTGATGACATCCAGGTGCCGTCCCCTGCTAAAGAGTCCTTTCTGTGTTATTTTTGACCCTGCTGTTTTGATTTTGCTGTATCCACAATGTCTAGTACCGGAAGGTACTCAATAATATTTGTTGAGTGACTTATCGAGTGCTGTCTTCTTAAAAAGCACAAGGAATGCCTGGTAGGGGGTAGAAGCTGTAATTGCAAAGAAAAAAATAATAATGATGAAATATTTCATGCACAAATAAAAAAATAATAATAATGAAATATTTCATGCATTGGGTCACAAGAGAACTTATTTGCTGTGTACATTAAACACTTTCATGTCTACTATTTCTAGTAGACCTTCTAAAATCTCTATCATCTAGGGAGAGCAGGTGTTTCATAGGCCCAAAGAAGTTTATTGATTTACCTAAGGTCACATATTCAGTAAACAGAAATGTCAGACTCCTGATTTTAAGTACATTGTCCTCCCCACTATAACATGCTACTCTCTGAATTGCTTGGGGCTTCATAGACTGTAATCATTTGTCCAATAGTACAGGATTTTGTCTTTAGCAGAATTAATTGATATGAAAGCTAGTAGCTTCTGGATTGTGAGCATTTAACTGGTGACCTGCTTGAGGAGAGAGTCACTAGAAGTTCTGCACACTTTTTTTTTTAATAAAACAGGCAAACAAAATTTAGCAAGAAGTGTCACTAGTAAAAAAAAAAAAATAGTGAGATATGTCCATAGATATTTTTGTTTATTCCCCCCTACAAGGAATGCCAGCCTTTGTTTATTTAAAGATATGCAACTTTCCAGTTTATTAATATCATTTTTAGTCAGACCCATGATGCAAGCAGGCAATGTTAGATAAAACATCTGCAGAGCAGAAATGCCTGCCATGACTGATGTTGTTCCATAGAGATATGTCATAGGCAATATACCTGCTGGAAACTCAAATAGCAGCATAAATAAGATATATCCGTGGAAGGTTTTGAGAACCTTAAAATAACCCTCCTGTATTTTCATTTTTGTAAGCTTATAATCAGGCATCATATTTGTCTTGCTATTACAGAGATGCACATTGTCTACCAAAGTCATTTGCATGGAGACAGATGCTCTGCAGTGAGCAAATATCAAGGAAATCATGAATTGGAAGTGACAAGTGCCTTCAGCCAAAAGTCCAACGGGAATCATCATCTTGAAATCATACATAGCAGAAGGAGCCAAAGAAACAATGAAACGGCAAAAGTGACAGTGTTAATCCAAAAATTAAGCTCAGGGGTTGTGCTAGGCCAGGCTAATTGAACCAGCAATGGTCTTTCTTTCATTTTGACTTAAAGCATGTTCAAAAAGAGAGGGCATGCTGGAATTCCAGTGCTGGAATAGCAGCATAATCAAGAAATATTTGTTAGAGTGATGTGGATTTATTGAGCAAGATAAATGGATGTGGCTCCATTCCTGTAAGAGTTTACAAACTAGGATCGACAGCACTGATCTGGGGAAACAAAACCTGTCAAAAACAAAATATTGATGGAGTGACATTCGGCTAGGAGCAGTTTAAACAGTCTGAGTGTAAATTCAGTCCCTTCCTGCCTTCCAGAAATTTGGAATCTAAGAAATATAATAGTAGTAATATTAGAAATAATAGTAATCACTTTCATCATGGGTGCCATTTCTTGAGCTTATTGGCTAGTGCTAAATAATATGCCAAGTGCTTTAAATTCATTCTCTTTCAATCCTCACAACTCTAAAAAACTACTATTGTCTCCATTCTAATGTTGAAGAACCTGAGGCTTAGAGATAATAAGCTGCCCCGGTCTCATGGACGGATGGATTCAAAAAATCTCACTCTGAAACATGTGGGCTATTCCTGTGTGTTACTGCCTCCTAAATTAGCCACATGTATACTGGATTAAAAGAACAACATTACTAATCCTAGATGGAACTAGATAGTGAAGATGAGATAACAATTATGTCACAAAACACAAAAGAACAATCAGTACATTTATTAATAAAAGCACTATTTATGATTGCATGGGGAAGGGGTAGCTAGCATATGCATTTAACCCCAATTGTAATTGCTATTGTGTCAAAGCATTGAATGTGACTAAGTTGCATCTTCAAGAAACATAAAATAAAAAATTCGATTGTAGTCTCTCTTAATGCTAGGCACCAATGACTGCAATGAATTAAATTGGTTTTTATACGGTCAACCAGTGTTTAATAATTAAAAAGTTGTGTTAAGATAAGCTTAATTAATGAATTTCCTATTAATGTCTCTTTATTTACACAATGCCATAGTCTTTAGGCGATGATAGAAACACTAAATCTAAATTAAAGGCAGGAATAATCTATTCAGACTTTCTTGACTGATAATGCATGTGTAGTACACCCTCAGTGAAGAATTAAGAGCCATTTGAATAAATACAAAGACACAGTAGTAAGGCTCAAAGAATCATACATGAAAAAAGCAACAGGGGCTGGCCTGGTGGCATATAGGTTAAGCGCGTGCTCTCCGCTTCAGCGGCCCGGGGTTCGCAGGTTCGGATCCCAGGTGCGCCCAGACGCACCACTTGTGAACCCATGCTGTGGCGGCATCCCATATAAAGTAGAGGAAGATGGGCATGGATGTTAGCCCAGGGCCAATCTTCCTCAGCAAAAATAGGAGGATTGGCAACAGACGTTAGCATAGCGCTAATCTTCCTCACAAAAAAAAGAAAAAAGAGACAGCAGCTCGTTAGTCAAACCACCTAAATAAAATCCACTGGTCTACGGAACAGTCTATGTAAGGGGCAGACCAATCTCTTCAGGAGAAAATGAGGATAGGCGATAATAACACACAGTTATTGTTCAATACAGATAACATTTTTCCATTGCGATTTCTCTATCAAGACTGTTAGAGTAGGTAAACTTAGCCCATTCTGGGATGAAGAAGGTGAGCCTTAGAGAGGCTGCGTCATTTTACAAAGATCAGACAGCCACCAATGGGAGGCATGATATTTTAGTTACTGTCTTTTTTTTTTTTTTTTTAGTGTTGGTTGCCTTAAAAGTCAAAGAAGAGGAGAAAGTCAAAGAAAATAGCTATAACAGTTCTATTTTTAGCGTAATGGGACTGCCCATCAGTAGAAATTCTGGAAATCTAACAGGTGGGTCAAAATGGCTAGTTTTGCTGGATAACTTCTGTTTCAGACCAAATACATCCATGAGAGTCATATGAAGCAGCCGTTATTTGCTCTATCATTGGTGTTACAGTAACATTTTGTACAAAAATCATTTAGTATTTTTCCAGACTCCCGTATTTGTCTGATCTTCCAGTGCTGAAGGCTAGCCTAGTGCAAAGGAAAAGTTTATTACTGTCTTTTGTCTGAAAGAATTATTGGCCATCAGCCAAAAGTCTAAAGGACATTGTCACATAGAAATTACACACAGCAACATGAATAAACAAGCATGTTTTCTGTGAAAGAAGAGGGAGCTGGTGGTATAACATGTAGTCATTAAAAAACAAAAAACTCATATCCACAGACGAAAAATGATTTACTCTAATCTATGCTGTATTTAAATGCACAACTATCCTAACAGTGAAGACTGAGCTCTATTTTCACTTATGATGTAGAAAACTGCAAGAGAACATCACTCATGATGTAACAAGGAGAAAAAGACAGATAACCTACAAAATCATAATTTTTTTGAGCACATCAGATAGCTGAGGTCTCAAGGCAAACTGGCAAACTGAAATCCAAGAAGTAAAAGGCCCATTGAGGAGAATATCATACATGGATTGGTCTAACTTGGCAGAGCATGGATGGAAGTGGCCTCTATAGGAGGCAAGAAGAAAAAAGCCAAAATTTTAACAAATTCTGAAAGTTTGAGTGTAGACTATCATGACTGTTTAGGATGCCTAGGATCTGCAAAGACAAGAAGAATCAGCACCCACTCATTCACTCTTTCCCTGGGCCTCTACCAAGAGCCATGAGGACAAGTAGGGGCAAGGCAAGAAAGCTGATCAAACACATCACTTCTGTGGACCATTTTTGTAGAATCAGCCTAGTTTTGAGCAAAGAGCAGTAAAATTGGAGAAATCCATCTATACTCTGGACCTCACCTGAGAACAAGGTAGTGGTTAGCTACCACTGAGGAATAAGCACAAAACGTGTCCTCACCCTGGACCCTCCTCTAATGTGAGACCAAAAACCACTCCACACACCCAAGAATTTGGAGTAAGGGCTCTCCCACACCCAAGAATTTACTGATTTCAAGAAGCTGACTGCTACTGAGAAGGGATAAGAAATCCTCCTTTCCTGTACTTTGCACTGACATAGCCATCTACTGCTAGGAGTGGGGTAGGAAACACACTCATTTCTAGGATCCTGCACTGAATCAAGGCAGATTTCTGTTGCCACCATAGGGTGAGGGATGTGGGAAGAACAAGAATCCCATCTACCCTAGCCTCTGCATTAATACAAAATATAGATTGGTTGCAACGGAAGAAGAGCAGGAAATTTGCCTGCTCTCTGGTCTCTGGGGTAGGAGGTAGAGATTACTTGCATTTGAGGAAGGACAGAAATGGTGAAAAAGGTATATTCCTGCAGTTTACAGGCAGGTAGCCCACCTAAGACTAGGAAAGAGCAAAATAACCAAGAAAATCCTCTGCCCCCACAATGAAACTTCAGTTGAGTATGAAGTCATAGCAATATATCATGGGAGGAGGGGCAGAAGCATTGCACAGGAATGAAGAATCTGATGAAATCTGAAGGTAAACAGGAACACTGAGAGAAACCCTGTAGCATCCCAGACCTTACATTTAGAACAAGGTAGCAACAATTCACCACTGGAGGTATTTGAAGCCTGTACTGTGCTTAATGTAACTAAAGCAACAACAAGCCAAATCCAGCTCAAAAATAGAAAATATTGAGTCAATCCTTCAAAGTAACAGTCTGGCATAAGAAGAGGCATGAGTATTTCCAGAAAAGATGTTATTGACTTCAGTCTCTACCATTTTTACATGCAATGTACACAATTTAATCAAAATTAGAGACACATGAAACAAGAAAAAATTGATCCATCAAGATCTAAAGTAGTCATCAGAATCAGACCAGAATTTCTGATTCAGAAATCAGACCAAGGATGGTCCAAATGTGATCAGACAGGTACTTTAAAAAACTAGGGTTGATATGTTAAAAGATCTAATGGAAAATGTGAACGCTATGTGGGAATAGGTGGAAAACATCATCAGAGATGCAAACGATAAAAAAAAAGCTAAATGGAAATGCTAGAAATAAAAAGCACAACAAAAGTAATGACAAATGTCTGGTGGGATTATCAGAACACTATACACATGAGAAAAAAGAATCCATAAACATTAAGATGTTTTAATAAAAATTATGCAAATGTACACTAAAAGAAAAAAATGAAAAGTAAAAAGCCAAACAGAACAGAGGATCTGAGATCTTAGAACAAGCTCAGTCTAATATATGTGTACTTGATATCCTAGAAAGACAAGCGACCAAGAATGGAACAAAATAAATATTTGAAGAGATAATGTCCCATCTTTTCCAAATTTAATTCAAGGGAACACTAAATATCTAAGAAGCTTAAATAACCCCAAACAGCATAAATATAAAGAAAAACCTAGGTGTATCATACTTAAATGTTAAAACCAAAATAAAGAGAAACTTTTGAAGGCAGCTGAGTAAAAAGAAACTTCATATACAGGGAACCACTGGTAAGAATTTCAGCTGACTTCTCATCAGGAAAAACAACACCAAGAAGTCAATGGAATGGCTTCTTTGATGTGTTGAAATTAAAAAAATAACACTTAGAATTCCACTAGTAAAAATATCCTTCAAAAATCCAGGTGAACTATAAACATATTCATAAATAAAAATTCAAAATAAATTCATCTCCTGCCAAGCTGCAAGACAAGAAATGCTAAAATAAGTTGTTCAGGTTGAAACAAAATGTTATCAGAATGAAATCCTTCTATTATACCCCCGTTTGTTATCTTTATAATGAAAGTGTGGTTCTTATTTAAAAAAGAAAAAAAAAAACTTGTAGTTGGATCTTGCTTTTTTTAATCCAGTCTGACAATCTTTGCTTTTGAATTGAAGTGTTTATTTCATTTATGTTTAATGTAACTATTCATGTATTTGGAATTAAGCTTTGGCTTCCAATTTATATTATTCCATTTTCTCTTTGGTCCTCTATTCCATTTACCTACCTTTGTCTGGGTGAAGAAAATTCTGTCTTTTGACTTATGTTGAAATAATTACAGGTTCATAGGAGGTTACAAAGATAACATAGAGAGATGTTGTGTACCCTTCATCCAGGTTCTCCCAATGGTTACATCTTCTATGACTGTAGTACAATATCAAAACCAAGAAATTGACATTGGGATGATGTGTGTGTATATACCTATGTCATTTATGGTTGTGTAACAACCACCACAATTCAGAACGATTCTATCACCCCAAAAATATCCTCTGTACTACCCTTTTAAAGTCACACTCACCCCAATCCCTCCTACTGTTCCTAATCCCTGGCAACTACTAATCTATGCTTCATCTATATTATTTTCTCGTTTTGAGAATGTAATATAAATAGTATGTGACATTTAGAAATTGGCTTTTTCACTCAGCATAATACCCTTGAGATCCATCCAAGTTGTTGTGTGTCTCAATAGTTCATTTCTCTTTAATGCTGAGTAGTATTCAACAGTATAGATGTCCAACAGTTGATTTAACCATTTACACATTGAAGGACACCTAGGTCATTTCCAGTTTTGGGCTATTACAAATACAGTTGCTATGAGCAATCATGTATAGGTTTTTGTGTAAACATAAGTTTTCATTTCTCCAGGATAAATGTAGTGCAACTGTGAGCGGTATGGGAAATGTATGTTTAGTTTTTAAGAAATTGCCAAACTATTATTCAAAGTGACTGTACTGTTTTCAATTCATACCTACAGTATATGAAAGATCCAGTTTCTCCACATCCTCGCCAGAAATTGCTAGAGTCACTATTTTTTTTTTAATTTTAGCTGTTCCAGTAGTTGTGTAATGATATCTCATAATAGTCTTATTTTGAAATTTCCTAATGGTTAGTGATGTTGAACATCTTTTCATGTGCTTATTTGCCATCTGTCTATCGTCTTCAGTGAAATGTCTCTTCATGTACTTTGTGCATTTTCTAATTAGATTTGTTTCTTTCTATTTTTGACTTTTGAGATTTCTTTACTATATAAAGGTCATATTATTATTAGGAATATGCATATTATTATTAGGAATAATATTATTAGGATTATTATTAGGAAATGCATATATGGGTAGTAAAACTCAAACAAAGCAAGAATATCATTTCCATACAAGTCAGGATAGTTGTTAAAGCTAGAGGGGAAGAAAGGCGTTGTGATCAGGAAGGTACAAACAAAGGTTCCTGAGTTGCGATCAATGTTCTCTTTCTTGACACAGGTGTTCTTTGTGTCAACACTGGTGTCTACTTTAGAATAACTTTTAAACTTTTACTTATGTTTTATTCCTTTTCCTTTATGTCAATTATGCATTAAATATTTTAAAATAATAACAATAAACACTAGAATTATGGAGCATTTACTAGCTGTCAGGTATTGTGCCAAATATTTGACTGAATTCACTATGTTATTTAACCTACTAATCTTACCAATGACCCCAAGAAATAGGTTCCATTATTATCCCATTTTATAGATAAAGAAGCTGAGGTTTAGAATGGCTAAGTAACTTTTTTGAGGTAACATGGCTAGTAATTGTTATAACACAAATGAGCAACTACATCTGCAGGATTCCAGTGGTTCATGCTCTTAACCATTATGCAATACCAACCACCATACTTATTGGAACAATAATAGTCAGTGTTTATTATTTCATTTGTGATTGGTATTCGGGTATTTGAGCCACTGTACAAAAATTGGGATATATAAAATAATTCATTAATATGCTTCAAAGTCTATGGTAATGCTATTTTAGAGACAGGATCTTTTTATTTTAATAATCTGTGATGATATGGTCAGATGAGCTCTAGCTCTTACAATTAAAGAGGAAAATAATCATTCTACTACCCTATGTTGCCTCTACTAAATGAATTAAGACATCATATTCATGTTATTTCTGATTATAGTAAAAAATAAATACCTGTCGTGATCACTTTGCACAGAATTGATGGTGAGGATGCAGAGGGAAGGTTTTGCTTGAAAATTGATAGTGGCATTAGAGCTGAGAACTCCATGATGATGCATTTGGATAGTAAATCTAATTAGCAGAAACCCTCTAATGAGCCTTTAACCAACTATACTCCTGTTGGGCTGTGACTGCTTTATCCTACAGGCTCCTCTCCCAGGAATTCAGAAAGAAATACACATCAGGTCAATGTTCCAGGCAGGTAGTAGTTACAGAAGTAGAGAGATGAATAAAACTTTACCCCTACCTTCACAGCCTAATGAAAAGACAGACTCTTTAAAGTATAACTATAATGAAATGTGAGAAGCGTGATGAATAAGCTATGCACAAGGTGTCTTAATAACCAAGGTAACCCTTAACTCAGGCTTGAAGGGCAAGAGAGGTATTCCATGGGCAAGAATAACTTGGCTTAGTAAATAATAATATTAAATAATACTGCTATGGTCTGAATATTTGTGCCCCAGTTTCAAAATGTTGTTCTCAGTTCCTACATTTATGCTTTAGCTTCCCATTATTTCTTCTTAGAATGAGCAAATGATCATTTTCCAGATGTGTTTCTTCTAAGTGAGCCAGAAAGCACAAGGAATCTAAAAACTAAATTTTTTTTCACATCTGGATATTATAATAACAAAAAGGATAGAATAAGAACCACCATTAGGGAATGGATGGCTTGCTCAAAGTTTATTCATTTTAACATCTAGAGGGAAAGAGTTAAATCCTCCAGTGACGATCTACATTTAGTTCCTGCATTCCACAAATTTGTGTGCAAAATGTATTAATTATACACTTCAGAAAAATGCATTTAAAATTATTCGGCATCTTGTAAAGCTTTGAAATAAAAATAAAAGTACCATAATGATCAAAAACATAATAAAGTTGGAGATATTTATCATCATTATGAAAACAAAAACCCCAAGTCACACACTTGCATATTACTATTGAACTATGAACTGAATTTATAGAACTCTAAATAGACTAGAAATTTCCCTTATAACAACCTACTGCAAATAAAACATACTCAATTCATTTATTCACCTTTGCCCCCCTCCAAATGCTCATGAGACCCTCAAATGAGGAACAGTTTTATTTAAATTCTGTTTTTACTTGTGATTGTAACTTAACTCTGTATGAGAAGTAGATTTCTATGTCTCTAGCTATCCCAAACACATTTTTTCTGTTGTTTGTCTTGTTTTGCTAAATATCACTTGAAAAATTTAGTCAAGTATGCTTCAAATTTCAATATAATAGTTTGTAATTATCTTACTGTGATTTTTTAAGTAGCTATATCATATTAGCATTTATCAATTTATTTAGGTATAATTTATCTTAAAAATGCTTCCATTTTAAGTATATAGTTCAATGAGTTTTGACAAATGTGTATACCAGTGTAACCTACTCCAAAACCGAGAAGTAGAACATTTCCATCACCATAAAATGTCTCCTTATATCTTTTGCAATTAATCCCCTAACTTTAGACACAGGTAACCACTGATATGCTTCCTGTCACCATAGTTTAGTTTTGCAACTGTAGAATTGTATATAAATAGAACCACACAATATATGTCCATTTGTGACAATCTTTTTATCTCAGAATAAAGATTTTGAGATTCATTCATGTTGTGGCTTGCATTTTACTTATCACTGAGTAGTATTTCATTGAATGAATGTAACACACTTTGTTTATCCACTCGTCTGTTGCTGGACATCTAGATTATTTCCAGGCTTTGGCTATTAGTAATAAAGCTACTATTAAATTTATGTGCAAGTCTTTGTGTTGATAAATATTTTCATTGCTTTGGATAAATACCTAGGAATGGTGTTGCTGGATCAAAATGTAAGTGTTTAACTTTACAAGAAATTGTCATCTATTTTCCTAAGAGTTCATAGCACTAGTAATAGATGAGAATTCCACTCGCTCTACATTATCTCCAACATTGTCAGTCTGTTAAGGTTAGCCATTCTAATGTATATATAGCGGTATCTCATTGTGGTTTTAATTTGCAGTTCTCTGATGACTAATGAAGTTGAATAACTTCCAATGGGCTTATTGGTCATACATATATCTTATTTGTGAAGTGTCTGTTCATTTTTTTTTAGCCATTTTTAATTGGGTTCCTGGCCTTTTTGTTATTGAGTTGTAAGGATTTGTTATATATTCTGGCTTATGCTTTGTGAAGAGGTTCTCCTAATCTGTGGCTTTTCATTTTATTTTCTCAAAACAAGTTTTTATGTTTGATAAAGCACAATTTAGCAATATTTTCTTTTATTCTTCATGATTTGGGGGCTTACCTAAGAAATTGTTGCCTAATGCAAGGTCATAATGATTTTCTTCTAAGTATTCTTCTAGAAGATTTATAGTTCTAGATTTTATATTTAGGGCTATGATCCATTTCCAGTTAATATTTGTATATGATGTAAGTTAATGGTTGAAGATCATTTCTTTGTGTATGAATATTCACTTACTCCAGGAACAGTTGTTAGAAGGATAATCTTTTACCCATTGAGCAACTTTATAAGTTTGTCAAAAATCAATTAGACCTGCTGCTAGTGGAGTAAAAGTATGGCTGAACTCCTCCCAGCAAAACAAGAATTTAACTAGTGAAAATTACAAAACAATCATTAAAGTCTCTGGAAAATGTCCTAAGAGCGTATAGAAAATGGAGAAGTATTCATTCAACAAAGTCTATTTGTTGAATAGACACTCAGTAAGAAGAGTGAGAGTCTGTGGTATTAGAGCCACAACCACCTCCTTTACCACCACAACTTCTGTCTTATGGAAGCTCAACCATAGGCACCGTACTCCAAGGAGGTATGGCCAAGAACACTGCAGTTCCTTCTCATGCCAGCTGCCAGTCTGCGGCTATGGTTTTACCCCCAGAGAGGCAGATGGTCAGCAGTGCTTTACATCTCCACCAGTTCATTTTGCAAAAGTTCTATTCCAGGAAATTGTGACCAAGAGGATGAGCTCTCCCTTCTCCTACCCAGCCTCCACTCAGAGAACAGAAGCTCTATACCAGGTGTGGCAGGCTGAGAACACTGGGGCACTGATTATTACCACCCCCAACTCACTAATAGTGTGGAGGTTCCATTCTGGGAAAGGTAAAACAAGACCAAAAGGTGCCAACCACCCAATCAAATGCCCACTCATAGAGCAGGGGTGTCATTCCAGGAAAAGTGGGTCCCATCCTCAGCTTTAGTGCAAAGGAGCAGGGCTTCTGCCCAGGAGGAAATTCTGGCTATAAGGACAAAGAGTTCCACAGCTCTACCTGAGGGGACTTACTTTATTTGGTAGAGAGGGTAAAATACGTGCTTGAGGGTCTTGTCAAAAACAATGGAGATCTTGGTGGAAAGCAATTAAGTGAAGCTGACCACTCCATAATACTAGAAAAATGTCAGAGTAGTGAGAAGTTTAACAGACAGAGCCAAGAAAAAAAATAAGCCAAGAAGAGCCCTTCTGGGATCATAGTCACTCTGAAGGTCAGGAAGTCTGTGTGCATGCATTAGAATTCACTCACTCTAGAAGCAATCAGAGCAGTATATGGAACAGACTTGAAAGCCTTCCCCAAACTACACATAGACCCATCAACATAGTATGAACCCTCACTGGCATAAGTAGCTTAAACAAAACTCCTGATAGATTATACTCATCCCTGCCAGTCTGGAAGACCATATGCTGGCTCAAAATGGCATCCTCTCATGAAAAAATGGAGAGGGGGAATGTCCAAACTACTAATCACTGGCTGAATATGAGGCAAAAAGTATAAACCCCCTGAACCGTGATAGCAGGCTCTAAACCACACACACACATATAAAAGGTAAAGGATAAAAATCTAAACTTTGACCAAAAAGTGGCATACTTAGTGGCAAAACATTGGTAGCCAGAACAAAACCTAAGAACAAGGGAAAACAAATCTGAACAGCAAAATAAGAGACTACACACTGCTGTGGAAATAAACTGCATGATTAGTTTAGCCAAGTCACTAAACAAACGAACAAAATTCCAAGCAAACAGCAACTACAACAACAACTGCTGAGGATGGGAGGATGAGACCAGGGAATCAGCATCTAGAGTTTCTACAGTGTATTTAGTTTTCAACAGAAAAAAGTATGAGGCATGCAAAGAAACAGAAAAGTATGATCTATACACAGAAAATAAGCAGGTAATAGAAAACTGCCTTTGAAGGACCCCACAGGGTGGACTTAGAAAATAAAGATTTCAAAGCAATGATTGTAAATATGTTCAAGGAACAGAGAAAACTATGTTTAAAGAATTAAAGGAAAGTATAATGACAATGTCTCACCAAGTAGAGAATATAAATAAAGATATATAAATTATCAAAAAGAGCCAAGTGGAAATTATGGATTTGGAAGTATAATAACCCAAATGAAAAATTTACTAGAGAGGTTTAGCAGCATATTTGTGCTGGCAAAAGAAAGAATCAACAAACTTGAAGATAGATCAATGGAGATTATACAATATGAAAAACAGAAAGAAGAAAGTGTAAAGAGATGTGAACAGAGCCTTAGAGAAGTGTGGGGCACTATTAAGTTCACCAACATATGTGTAATGGGAGTATCAGATGACGAAGAGAAAGAGAAGGGAATATAAAAAACATTTAAAGAACTAATGGCTGAAAATTTCCCAAGTTAGACGAAAAACTTTGATCTACACATCCAAGAAGCTCAATGAATTCTAAGCAGGAGAGACACAAAGGGATTCACAAACTGACACTTCATAGTCAAAATGTTGAAAGCCAGAGATGAAGAGAAAAATCTTGAAAGCAATAAGAGAAAAATGATTCATTAGGTATAAGGGAACCTCAGTAAGAATACAGCTGACTTCTAACCAGAAAGATATGAATGCCAGAAGGGAGTGGGGGAACATATTCAAAACACTGACAGTAAAAAACTGCCAATCAAAAATCTTATATTCAGCAAAGTTAACTTACAAAAAATAAAGGCTAAATAAAGACTTTATCAGATGAACAAAAGCCTAGAGAATTCATTGCTAGTAGACATGACTCCTAAAAACTACTAAAGCAAGTTCCTTAGGCTGAAAACAAGTGACGCTAAACAGTAACTTAAATCCACATGAAAAGAAAAACAAGTAAATAAAGTGAAGCTACAAACAACATAGCTTGAAGACCCAAGCTTTAGAAGTCCTATAATTTTTCTGAAAGCATTGTGTTACGTAATATGCAGCACAGTATCATAATAAAAAGAAAATAAGTGTTACACAATCATTTCTTTTGTTTATATATATATTTTTCTGTACATTGTCCTTGGTTTTAAATTTCATTCTTTAAAACAATCCTGGAACTTTGCTGACATCCTCGGGTTTCTAAGTGCTGAGCCCAAGCTACATTCATAGACTCTTATCTAAAGTCAATCCCTGGGTCATATATTTACTGATAACATTGATGAGGTTTACGGTTACATGTGACTGATTTGCCACACATTTTGTAGTGCCTTTGTTGTGCGCACAGTAAGAAAGAAAGATGACACTCATTCTCTGCTCTCTAGTTGCTTACCAAACATACTTATAGAGGAGAAATTCCCTTAAACAAACCTACACTTGACAAGCTAACTCTCCCTTCTCTTACTGACGTTTATGATGTTGTGAAAGGTTGTGGCTCGTAGGCTGATGCCTTGCTATTCAAATTGTGACCCAAGGACCAACAGCAACAGCCACACCTGAAAACTTGTTAAAAATGCAGACTCTCAAGCCACCACTTCAGACCTGCCAACGGAATCAGAATATGCATTTTAACAGTATCCCCAGGCAGCTCCTATGCACGTTGGAATCTGAGAAGCACTGCTTTAGTATACCTTCTCATTTCTGCTCCCAGTAGCTGGGTTGTATGCTCACCAAATAGCAGTTGTGTATTTTCCCATATGACCAACTGCTCACACCAATTTGTTGTTTGTGTGTTCTAGTAATGCAAAATGATGAAAAGAGTACAAAAAGAAAGGTAGTTATTTTTTTTACGAACTATGTTGAGTACCTTGTCAAGAGTCAATAAATGTGAATTGATACTATAATTGTCATAGGATTATTTTTAGGCAAAACAACTATTAAAGAACAGGGGAAAACTGTAAAGTCTGGAGGGATTCTGAATTCCAATTGCTTCACGTATGCCTCTAAATCCCCACATTAAATATACCAAAACAGGAAATCATAGATATGGCAGGAAAACAGATTGAAACTCTTTGACCTAAATCAAAAGAGTCGTGAACAAATTGCATTTGTATAGTTTAAGTAAAGCATCAATGAGGCCAGATCTCAGAAGCCCTTTAGGAAAAAGTAGTCAAATATTTGCCTTTCTTGCTTATATAATTTTTCACACATACATAGTAGGCAGTAAGGAAATGATTGGTAAGCGGGGATATGAAATTCATGAAATAGAGTATAGACAATGGAAAGAGTATAAACGCAGTCCTGTATAATTCATTTGTTCAACAAATATGTCAGGAAAATCTCCCAGACATTGATGGATGCTAGAGACACAAGTGCCTGCCTTCAGAGAGGTTCCTGCTGACAGGGAGATATAACCCTGTCAAGTTGCCTGCTTTCCTTGAAGTTCAAGATTCTCCTCCATACAATCTTGTCTATGTCATAGACTTTTGATGAAGGTTAAATGAGATTATATTAAGTGTCTAGAAGTTCAATAAATCCAATACCCCTGCTTACCTTTGTTCACTATACAGTGGAAATCATTGAAGTTTCTTGAGCAGAGGACTTATTTGATCAGAGATGTTCTTCAGAAAATCTATTCAGCTTAGAAAACAATTAGTCTGGCTAAGAAGTAATGAAGAGTGTCTTGTGTTAAGGAGACCTGAGAGACAAAAAAACTCACTTTTCCCAACTGAGAAGATTCCCAACTGATCTATTTACTTCATCCTGAAGCATTAGTTCCCATTCCCACTCCTACCAGCTCCACTCCTCCAATCATCTGAGTGGCTTTATTCTTAATGTATATTACTCATGCAAACAAAAAGCAAAGAAAATCTCTGGAATATTTCTGGCACCTAAAAAGTCATGTAAGTCACATCTTCTATGTGATATTTTGAGAGAAATGTTTTCTAAATATTGAACATGGATGAGGTCCAAAAATTTGTAATCACACCTAAATAAAGTTCGCTTCTTCCCGGAAAATCCATAGCCACATAGATATTTAACCCATCCAGTACTTTGGGTACCACCACAGCCCACCTCACCCTCCACTATATACTCCTGTATCCTATTGTTACTAACAATGCCTTTCTAGAGTCTCTTTTACTAGTTCTCATCTCTTCACAAGAATTATTTCATGTCCAGAAAATTCTTTAATGGATTTTATCCAATATTTGTAATAATCATCTTCTTTTACATATAGTCATTAGAAAATGAAGATATTTGTTTCAATTAAACCAACTTCCTAAATGATTTGAGAACTATTTCAGAAATATAATTTGTGTTATAGGTCTAAGAATTTTAAGGAATTCATAAAATAAAATTAACCTTTGCATTCCTCAAGTCTTTTTTTTTTAATTTTAGAAAGACTGAGTTCAATTTATAAAATATCTGTGATGCAAAATGTCCTGCTAAGTTATACAATGCTTAACGTTGTGTGAACACTTGAGCCCACACTGTCGTCATGCACTTTTCGAATCCAGTCATTTCTTGAAACTTCGATGATGTCCCATGATTCCTCTAAGTAATTTCTTAGTCTATTTTCCCCTTCCAGTCTCAGGGCAGATACATGGTTAATATTTACCTCTAATTCTGAAGTAATCAAAAGAATCAGGAAATGAATCAACTCAAAAGCAGCTTTCTTTTAGGAGTACATTAATTATAATTAACAAATTAAATCATAAATATTGGCCCAGGTGTTGTGTGAAGAAGGGACACAATGTTCTAGGACTGTGCCTATCTGACAGACCTGGATGTGATTCTAGGCTTAATAAAAATACAACGCGAACCAGGGAAAAGTCACCTAAGCCTTCCAAAATTCAGCAAAATGGCAATAGTGGTGGCTACCACAAAGAGTCTTTGAGGATTAAATGTGTAATTCCAGACACACTGTAAGTTCCAAATAAACAATTATTATTGTTGTGATTTTATTTATTCTTTTTAACTGTTAACAATTCAATATCCTAACCTCTCTTCTACTTTAACTCCAATTCCTTTGAAGAAGAAACAAGAAGAGGTTGATTTCTATCTCTCTACCACAGGGTCAGGGACCCAGTATATTTCCACTGTGAGTCTCAGCTTACTTCATTTATTCATGTTACCTCCTTTTATTCATTTGTGAAATATTTGAGCACCTGTTAAATAGTTAGCACTGTGCTTGTTGCCATCTGCCACACCATAAAATAAAGATATTTTTCCCCAGTATATTGCCTCAACACTAGCAAAATGAAATAAGTTTTGGAAGAAAAGGCAAACCCATTATCCATTTCACTTATGAACATATATACTACTACAGACAAAGTTTATGTTAGAGTGAATATAATCTACTGAATCTATATGCAGTCTAAGTGTATGTGCTCTAGGAAATACTTGTATTCTCTTAACCCAGAAAAGCCAGAAGCAATGGCTACATGTACAGGATTTGGCACAATGTGGTGACAGATGATGGTTCAAATAGCACTGACTATTAAAATTTTCAGTAGATCCCAAGGTAGCTTTAACTATTGACAAGAATGCCCAAACACATAATAGAAGGTTTTTCCTATTTGCATTTTAAGCAGTCAGATGGTTAGAATAATAAACATATTACAAATTAAAAATATATCACAGATTATAAAATAAACATTTAAATGATATTTATTGCATCCTGTGGTTAATATGCATCAAAACCAACTACTTCTGATTTAAATTATAACTTCCTTACAATTAAAAATTTAATAATTTAAACACAATAGAATAAAATTAACAAAAGTATACCATAAATTTTTTATGCTAAATAAAACTAAATTCATCATGAAAACTCACAATCAATGCAATTTTCTATGATTCGTTTAAGAAATAATGTGAAACCACCATTTTCTCTCATAGTTTTTTCCTTTATTTTATTAATATGGTTCTATTAAAATCAGTAAATATTTTAAAATTCAGCTCCACACTTGAGTCTGTACATGTCATCTATTCATTCCCCACTTGATAGCAAATCATTCAAGTGAAAATACACCACCAAAATTCTGAGCAATTTGAATGCAAATTAAATCAATGCAATAACTTAGAAGAGTTTGCCCTTGGAAAAAGTGCACGTTTAGGCAGCTGCTCAGGATCCTTATTTTGTTGAGTCAGTCTCTAGTGGTATAACTATACTTAAGGCATGCATTGCAATCTCCATTTTCAAGTGTGAAGAAGCCCAGAGCAAGAAGACTTATAACCAAAAGATGAATGTACTCAGAAAACTAAGCAATGGATATCAGGTTTCATTCTAAATCTAGTCAAAATAACACACTTTGTCACATAAAAATCATGAAATTCAGTTGTGGAACCAGTTAGGAGATGCTGTTATCTGCGCCAATCATTTATTCATGTAACTAACACTGATTGAGTATGATTAGAGTTGAAAAAGTATATTGTAGCCATAAAGGTTTTTTTTCAGAATATTCTATCGAATAATTCCAAAAGATAAAGGAGCTTCTTTCCGATTTTTATCTTTTGCTACAATGAAAATAAACACCAACAAAGAAATAGCACTGCAAAACCAAATTCCAAACATGAAGTAGGAGCTAAAATGTTTTTTGAAACCATTTTCAATGGCTTCCACATTTAATATACACTACCTCTAAGCAGTGTTACTAAATAAGTTAAACGTTTACCTTAGAAGCTTTGGAAAACATGTAATACAAGTTCAAAACATTGTTATAATCAATTCACTCAACAAATATGATTGAGCATCTATTATTCACCAGGCCATTGAATGGCTAGAAAGGTTTTGGGGATATAGAGATGAACATAGTACTCACTTCCTAGAGTGTGGTGGGAGTGTGGGCACATATGTAAACAAAGAATAACAGTACAATGTGGCTAGAATCACATACAGACAAGGAAAATGAGTCCTGGAAGCAAAGAGGAGGAAGTCACTTAATTGTGCCTAAAAAAGTTTAAGGTTCTTACAAAAGCGAAGACAGTTGAGCTGACAGGAGGAAAAAGCAAAGAAGACTCTCACTCTTGCTTGAAAATTATGAAGAATGTAGAAATACTACAGAGGTTCCCAAAGCCCAGAGACCACCAGTGAGGGAGGAGTGCTTTAGGGAAGTTAGAATCTTTTAGTAAACTGAAAGGGGGTTAACAGTGGTGGTGACTCCTTTACAAGTAGTCCAGGCAAAGCTGAGAGATCTACTGATAAGTCTAACCTCCTACTGGTTGGAAACATTTGGCACACCCTATGGAAATCTTCTAAGCCTGGGGAAAGTGCCCTTTGTGCTATGGCCTTAGCACATGGGAGAACTCTGACTATGCAGAGTCAATACCCACTTAGGGGTGGGTCTCTACCTGGCAATAACCAAATGGACAAAATGTATTCTAGATTCCTATCTTGCTCCCAACCAAAGATTAATTCTCTTTCTCCATCTACATACCAATAGTGCTCCCTAAGCCATGCATTTTCCCAGACTTCTGAATTAAAATCTCTCTCTCCATTTGTTATGGCCTCAGCAACCTTGCAAAACTCCAGCAGGTATTAGAGAGTGAAACAGTCCTTGCTACAGTTTTTTTAATCCTTGGGACTATAGAAAAGAGAGCCAAGTCATCAAAAGCAAGGCCAGAAAACAAGTTAAAATGTTCTTGGAGAATTGACTTTGAGGACAGAGGAAATTAGAGATATTAGTCAAAAATGGGCCAAGGCAAGATCCAAAGTCAGATGGATTAGAGTAATCAAAGCCAAAGACAGACAGTACTGATAGAAAGGAATTTAATCAGAAGAAAGAGCACAAGTGTATATAAAGTTGGGGTTGCAGACTACATTATGACCTTTTAAAAGCAGAGGATCTGTTCCAACCTCCTTCTTTATACACAGAGTTAAGACATTGAGTTTAGAATGTATGAAATCACTCTAGTTTCTGCTGGTTACTCTGATAAACTGTTGTGTTGATGGATATTTTGCTTAGAAATAAGTATGGTTCAAACCCTTACCATCTATGTTCATTGCAGTAGTTTCAGACACGAAGGCAAGCGGATTGTGAAACAATTTTTGGGTGAATGAAAGCCTTCCATTGCTCTGGACTGTGGAACCAGCCAAACAGGCCCTGCTTCTGGTTCACCTTCACTAATTTATAAGGAAAGTAAGCTCTGCTTCCACTCATATCTGGTGACGGCTCATTTTGCCCACCTGAAACAAATCAAATCAGATCAGGAAATAAGCACAGTGAAGATTGGTACTAGGTGAGGAACGGGCAAGAGAATCCTTTATGAGCAGTTAGGGCTACCTTCCTGGTGGCCCAAAGGAAGTACATATGAGAAGCTTTAATTCCAGAACAATGTCCCTGAGTGAAACAGAAGCAGATTTTCTCCCACTATGCCTGGTGTAATGGGGAAAAGACTCCCACAGTAGGACTTTAGAAGAGTAGGCTCCGTTGATTCTTCATTGGGCTATGTGTCCATTTATCAACACTCAGGCGAAAGATGGGACCAGACTTATAGCTGGCTAATGTCCCAACTTTTCCCAAGGTGATTCATTAAGTTTACGGGACGAATGGACATTTTGCGGAGATCTGTAAAGGGGCAGGATTTTAGCTGAGTGATGTGAGATAAACTGATTCTACCAGCACAGGGACAAATCTACCAAGGTGGAGAAACCATAAGTAAGGGAGGAAAGGGTGGTTGGAGAAAACCTACGTTTCCAAAGGATACAGAGATTCCAGATGACACCTGGGTTATCTGAGGAGAGCCTGATTCAGGGCTGGCTGGAAAATAAAAATAGACTTTGAGTCACAGACTTCTTTTACTCCTGAGTATGAAGATGTTAAATTACATCACATACGATCAGTTCATCCAATAATTACTATTCAACTTAATAAGACCCAGGATCTCTTGTTAATTCATCTTGCTTTCTCTAATAGATAATTTTTTCCATCTCTAACTTCCTTTTGGATAGATTACATTATGCTATCCCCATATAATTACCTTAAGAAGAGAGGCCATAAAACCTCCATCAAGAGTGTCTAAAATAAGAACTGCACTTAAAAATATGTATAGGGAGATACTACACCAAAGTTTAATGTCCAGCGGGGCTGTGCTCTGGTACAGAGATATAGGTTTTGTGGTGCTGAAAGATTATCCAGTTGGAGTGGAGTACTAAGAAATATAAACAAAATAACAAATGCAATATGGGATATAAAAATAAATGTATATTTACAAAAGAAGATAACAGCAAATTACCTATTTTAAAAGCTGACAAAATATATCATCATAAATCCCAGGAAATAATATAATATTTTACTGATTAATTGTCTCATACCCTCTATAGTACTCTTTCTTTCCTACAGTTTTCTAGCTGAATACTCCTGGTCCTCTCTTCATATGATGATGATATCGTAATATAGTTTTCTGTAGAGGAAATAAAGATAATTCAGCTATTTTTCAGTATAGTCAATTGTCATTTGTTTTTAATTATTGTTAATTTAGGAAATGAATCTGAAATTAAGGCATACACGAGAGTAATTCAAAAGCATTTTAAACTGCTGCTGTGTTGTATTGAACTACATAATCAAATTATTCTTATGCTACATACATTGATTTATTGATGTGTATGTGTAGGAATTTTGTTACTAGAACTCTTGCTTCTTCAGATAATTTGATTGCATTGATTGTGATTTTGTATGCCTGTTTTTTCTGGAAGTACCAGACTTCATCAAGAAAAAATTGTGTCTGATATACTAAGATGCAATTCAAAATGTTGGGATACATAAAATTAGCAGCTTCAACCAAAGTTATACTGTTTAGTCATAGAATTGCTACAGGTTTGTGCCCTACAATTAGGATAATTTTTTTTCAAAAAATGCCCATATAAAAAATACATTACGTTTATAACTGTAAACACTATCATATCAAGTACATGACTAAAAGTAGAAAATTTCCATTTGAGTAGTTGTCAATAAGAATTAAACCCTCCACTTATGTTTTACACATCTGATGACTGGAAAAAATTTCCATAGACCAGCTTCTGGCACACACATTTTTAAACCTTGTTTCTCTTACACTACCAATAAACTTCTGATACTAAGTGTCATGGGAATATTGATGACAAGATATAGCATCTGGTTCTATGCTTCCTTGTCATGAATCCAGACATGATATCAGAGTAGAAGTGTTCCCACAATGGAAAATCAATTATCACTTACTCATACAATTACCATTTCTGCTGCTCATTTCTTTGTTGTGTAGATTCAGATTTCTATCTGAATCATTTTCTTCTGCTGGAAGGACTTCTCTTAATATTTCTCACCAGTGCAAGTCTGCTAGTGATGAAGTCTTGCACCGTTGGTTGTCTAAAAAAGTCTCTATTTTACCTTTATTTTTTTAAAGATATGTTCACTGGGTAAACAATTCTGGGTTTAGAGGTTTTATATTTCTTTTTTTCTCTTTCAGCCTGTTGCTCTTCTGGCTTCTGGTTTGCACTGTTTATCCCCAATTTATATTTTAATCATCTGATGATTGGAAGAATTTTCCATCGTCTAGCTTCTGGCTCATGGATTTCAAATCTTGTTCCTCTCCCACCATGTATAAACTTTTGGTGCTGAGTATCTGCGGTCATTCTTATCTTTATCTCTCTGTAAGCTAAGCAATGTGTCTTTTTTCTCGTGGCTGATTTTAAGATTTTCTCTTTATCACTGGTTTAGAGTAATTTGATTGAGATGTGTTTTGTTTTTCTTGTGCTTGAGTTTCTTTGCTCTTCTTGCGTCCATGGGATCATGCAGTGAATCAAATTCGTAAAATGTTCAGCGATTATTTCTTCAAATATTTTTCTGGCCTTCCTCTTCAGGGACTCCAATCATGTACATTAGACTGCTTGAGGTTGCTCTGAAGCTCAATGAGGCATTCTCTTTTTTTTCTTTTTCAGTATTTTTGCTTCTGTCTTTCATTATGAGTCATACCTATTGCTATGCCTTCAAACTCAGGAATCTTTTGACCCTTTTTAAAATCTTCTATAGCTCGTCTCAGCAAACTCAATGCTTTCTTCTACCTTCTTGAGTACCTGGAATATATTTATAACTGTTTTAATACCTTGTCAGCTAATCTTATTACCTGTGTCATTTCTTTTTTTTTTTTAATAAGGCTCTTTTTTCTCAGTTTTATTGAGATAAAACTGACATACAGCACTGTACAAGTTTAAGGTGTACAGCATAATCACTTGATTTACATATTGTGAAATGATTACCACAATAAGTTTAGTTAACATCTATCATCTCATATAGACACAAAAAAAGGAAAAAAGAAAGTTGTTTTCCTTGTGATGAGAACTCTTAGGATCTAGTCTCTTAACAGCTTTCAAATATACCATACAGCAGTGTTAACTATAGTCATCATGTTGTACATCCCCAGTACTTAATTATCTTATAACTGGAAGTTTGTACCTTTGACCACCTTCATCCAATCCCCCCTCCCCCACCTCTGGTAACCACCAATCTAATCTCTTTTTCTATAAGGTTTTTTTTTTTTTAGATTCCACATTTAAGTGAGATCACATGGTATTTGTCTTTCTCTGTCTGACTTATTTTACTTAGCATAATGTCCTCAAGGTCCATCCATGTTGTTACCAATGGCAAGATTTCCTTCTTTTTTAGGCTGAATAATGTTCCATTGTATTTTTACACCACAGTTTCTTTATCTAGTTATATGTCCATGGACACCTAGGTTATTTTCGTGTCTTGGCTATTGTAAATAATGCTCCTACGAACATGGGGTACAGATATCTCTTTGACACAGTGTTTTTGTTTTCATTGGATATGTGCCCAAAGTGGAATTGTTAGATCATATGGTAGTTCTATTTTTAATTTTGGGGGGAAAATTCATAACGTTTTCCAAAGTGGCAGTACCAATTTACAATCCTACCAACAGTGCACAAGGGTTCCCTTTTCTCCACATCCTCACCAGCATTTGTTGTCTCTTGTTTTTTTGATGATAGCCATTCTAACAGGCATATGGCAGATCTGTGTTATTTCTTGATTTCCTCATTATTAATGTTTTTTTCCTCTCTTTTTGCATGCTTGGTAATTTTTGATTAGATGCTTGATATAAATTTTTCTTTGTTGATACTAGACATTTTTTGTATTTCTTTAAATATTCTTCATCTTTGTTATGGAACACAGTTATGTGGAAACCATTTGGTTTTTCAAAGCTTTCCTTTAAGAGTTGTTAGGCTAAACCACAATAGGCTTTATTCCAGGGCTAATTTTGGTCCACTACTGAGGCAATACCTTCTAAGTACTCTATTTGATGCCCTGTGTATTACAAAGTATTTTTTTCTTTCCCCTCAGTCTTAGAGATAACAGATAATAGAGCCAGGGATAACATAGCTCTCATCGGACAAATTGACATTTGGGGAGGAAACTGAGGAGGCATTTAAGAACTAAAATAGGGCCAGCCTCGTGGTGTAATGGTTAAATTTGGCACGCTCTGCTTCGGCGGCCTGGGTGCAGACCCACACCACTCGTCAGCCATGCTGTGGCAGCAACCCATATACAAAATAGACGATGATTGGCACAGATGTTAGTTCTGCAGCAATCTTCCTCAAGCAAAGAGGAGAATTGGCAACAGGTGTTAGCTCAGGGCAAATCTTCCTTAGCAAAATAAAAGAAGAAAAAAAGAACAACTAAAATAGATACGTATGAATTGCTACAAGTTTAAGAGATCAAGCATGGAACACATTTGGCCATGCTTTTCAGTGAGCGAATGGGCTTATCTACCCCGAGGAACTAGTATATATTAATATTATAATAACACTATTCTGTTCTTCCTTATGAAAGAACTGGTGAAAGCCTTTGGGCAACATAAATCAAACTTTAATCTAGCCTGGATTATTCTTTAGTTCGGCTCAAGAGCATTTATTGAGTGCTTACTATATGTCAAGAAAGGTACTCGATGGCTTTGATTGCAAAGCTGAATAAGGTTTAGTTTCTCTACTCAGGTAATTTATAGTTTCTTTTTCATTTAAATAATTAATGCATGTAAAATATTATGATAGTGCTTGACTCATAATAAGTGCATGGGTATCTGTAGGCATTAGTAATCATAGTAGTCATAGTATGACAGCAATATTGGTAGTTGTACTGTATTTCTCAAGTTCTGTTGATCTTCTCTTCTTCTCCTGTACTACATTTGACCAAGCTGACTGCACTGGGATTGGTTTCTTCTATCAGCTAGGGTTCAAAGAATTCTTTGCAGATATTCTTAATCTCTACCTAGAATTAATCAAAGTTCCTTTTAACTTTGATCATTTATTAATGTTTGCCTTAAGATTTGTTCCTACAAAATATCTGCTGCTAATTACTCCTTACCCTACAAATGCTTTTTTTTTTTTGAGGAAATTTGGCCCTGCACTAACATCTGTTGCCAATCTTTCCTCTTTTTTTTTTCTCCCCAAAGCCCCAGTACATAGTTGTGTATCATAGTTGTAGAGTTGTAGCTCTTCTATGTGGGATGCCACCTCATCATGGCTTGATGAGCGGTGAGTAGGTCTGTGCCCAGAACCCGAACCGGTGAACCCTGGGCTGCCGAGGTGGAACGTGTGAACTTAAACACGACGCCACTGGGCCGGCTCCTAGAAATGCTTTTTTTTATTTTTTTTTTATTTTACATTTTCAGATCTGAATTACTTACACAGTCTCATAATATTATCCCAGTTTTTGCTCATATTCATATTCAGTGATGGGCAATTATTTTACGTCCCTTTGGTAAAAAAAATAACTTCCTGAGTTTGATCTGAAATGAAAGAAATTCCCGAATTTCCCTCCTTAGGGAAAAATGATAAATGAAATATAATTAAACATATTCCAGTTGACTGGAGCAGTTCCAGGGTATTACAGAATTTGGAGGCACTATTACTATCTTTTATTCCAGACACTGAAAATCAGGATGCTAAGTCTTTCCTGATAACCAGGTCATGAATATTCTCAATCATCTAGATTTTCTTTAGGTTTTTCCAGTTCTTTCTTTTTTTTTCTGCTACATCCTTTGACGATTGTAGAATTATGGGCTAAAGCAGATTACAACACTTGCTTGACAGAGGTTTTTATTTGTAATTTTTCACAACTGTTCTCAGGAGTAGGACAGCACAAACTCAGTTTCATTACAGTCCTTGGGAACCTTCACCCTGAGGATAGCCAGATGTTTTGTTGCCTTGGAGAACTAGTTCACATCTAGTAAAGGTCTTTTTTATTTTATGCCCATTGTTTCATAGATAAGCCAAAATCTAGTTTAAAAGAAAAAGATACATTGAAAGTCTTTTCCAAGATCCCATAGCAAGTTAGAAATATTATTGCTTATGAACCTTAAATGACATAACTTTGATTACTATTCAGAGACTAAAAATATGATCTCTTAGATTACTTCAGAGGGAATACATGTATCTCTTACCACTTAAATCTACATGGTTGTGAATGGATAGAGCAAGTTTGGATTGTAAGGAAGACTATATTTCCCCATATGTTTATTTCCTAAGTTTCAGAGAGCCAATAATAAAAAATTAGGAAGTCCTTTTTCCCAAATAACCATATCTCAAAAACAATATCTGGGCACTTGAGATCAAACAGCAAAGGATGCCTTTATCTCTACGGGGCAAGAAATCAGGAGAGAAGTTATCAAATTTTCTTCCAACTCTATGATTATCTAACATTATGCTCCAATAATAACATTAAAATTAAGGTTATAAATTATAGCACAGCACAATCATTTTTGAAATATATTTTTTTTACTTAATAAAAGGGTGACTTTCAAGTTTCCTTTCAATGATATTTTCCTATGGGCATTAACTATATGGCTTGATTTATGCAGCTTTCCAAAAGTCTCCATTGGTTTAGTGGGGTGAACCTGCCTGCTTTCAGAGCTGGTAAAGACATGCACAATCTCCAAGAACGTGCAAGTCTCCTGATTAGGTTGAGCATACAGCCTACAGGTATAAGATGTCATTGCACACCCAGGCAGTGCTGTTTTCTTTGGCTCATCACCAGCTGGCAAATGATGTTTGAACAACTGACAAGAGAGACAAGCCGCAGGTGCTCTACAGAAGGAAATCTATCTTTGCCTTTTTCAGGGAGTAACTATTAAGGAAGAGTTTCAGATGATAAGATAGTATAAAACAATGCAAATTAACAAACATCTTGTCAAAAAAATCGCCTTTGGTATTACAATGGACTTTACGCACATCGCTATGCCTCTCGTCATGCGTTTTACTATGAGATTGGTCTTACAGGAACACTGGTTTGGACGTATCCTTCCTCAGGGAAGAGAGCTTCATGAAGACTGGGCTTCCTGGCTCATAGCCTAGGCCCTGGCTATGATTTTGGCATCGTATCTACTCATCCTCTCAGTTTCACGCATGCCACTCACTAAATACCATCTTCCATCTCTCCTGCCGTCTCCTTCTAGTATCACTACATCAACAAGTTTCGACCACCCTCCTTTTCACTATACTCCATTGATACTACTTTATTTTACTATCCCTCATCCTTCTCCGATCCCTGTTTCTGTCTTTATACAGCTTATTCCGTCTCTCGTTCCTCTCTATGTTGTTATTTATTCATTTTTTTTCCCCCCCCAAAGCCCCAGTAGATAGTTGTATGTCATAGGTTCACATCCTTCTAGTTGCTGTACGTGGGACTCGGCCTCGCGTTGGACGGAGAAGTGGTGCCTCGGGGCGCTCCCGGGATCCGAACCCGGGCCGCCAGCATCAGAGCGCGCGCACTTAACCGCTAAGCCACGGAGCCGGCCCCTCTATGTTGTTATATTAACTTGGCAAAAGCCCAACCCCCGAATAAATCCAATTTTCCATCTAATCTATGTTTGCTCCAGGGCAGCAGAAATATTGCAGAAAAACACATAATCATGATGATTGGTCTCACTTCAAATGTGAACCCTGCCTGAGACTGGATGAACACCAAGTGTGCCCTTAGTGCTATGTAGTAATCATGCTAGTACTCCAGTCACTTTTCCACTCTCCAAGATGACAATTAAATACCTTCTTATGCCTCCAAGCACTTCCTACATCTCTTCCCCCAGCCTCACTCTCAGATAATAATCATGTTCTCTATTTCACTGAGAAAATAATAGCAATCAAAAGAGAAATCCCACAAGTTCCCTACAACCACATACCCACACACAAGGATTTATACCTACTGTGTAGTCACTCCTTTTCCTGTAGATAAACACTCCATCTTCTAATCCAATGCCAAACACCATATCTGTGCAATGGATTTAAAACATCACTTCTCACATAATCAAGGCCATCACTCCAACAATTCTACGCTCCTTCTGTCTGTATATTCAATTTCTTCCCCTTTTCTCTGGATTATTCCTATTAGCATAAAAACATACTGTTACTTCTTCTATCTCAAAAATTAAAATTACACACGTGCATACTTTTGTCCTCATTTCCCCAGCAGCTACCACTTAACTTCTTTATACCCCTTCATAGCAAAACTCCTTGAAAGGGTAGTCTGTACTGACATCTCCACTTCCCATCTTATCATTTTTGGCAAATCCACTCCAATTAGGCTATCTTTATACCACCCTAGAAACAAGCTTTTACCAAGTCATCAGAGATTGGATTGGTGGTTACCAGAGGGGAAGGGGGGAGGGAGGAGGGTGAAAGGGATAATTCGGTACATGTGTGTGGTGATGGGTTGTAATTAGTATTTTGGTGGTGAACATGATGTAATCTATGCAGAAATAGAAGTACAATGATGTACACCTGAAATTTTTACAATGTTATAAACCAATGTTACTGCAATAAACAAAAAATTAAAAAAAAAAAAAAAGATCTCCACATTGTCCAATTAGTCAAGTGATTACATTAATCATACCTAATCTTTTAGCAGTATTTGATGCAGTTGATTACTCTATGCTTCTTGATATAACTTCTTTTCTTGGCTTTCTTGATACACTTTGCCTGCATTGCTGGGTTCCTCTTTTAAGCCTCTCTTGCTGGTCCTACACAAACCTCTTAACATCCAAATGTTACGTTTCCAAGGGTCCAGTCTATAGACCTCTTTCCTTCTTTTCTACGGTTAATGCCTGAGTTATCTCATCCAGTCTCATACAGAGCTATTGTCTTTCATAATTCCGGTGGTCCTAATTATCATAGTATTCAATGTGAATAATATTCTGAGGAACCAAAAGTAAGTGGTACCTCTTAAAATTATGTAGAGTGGAGGAATGGCCTCATAATATCATCTATACCATGACAGATTCCAAATGTATAACTTCAGCCCAGATTCCCTGACCTCCAAACTCGTATAACCCAAGTCTTCTTTGCCATCTTTACATGGATGTCTAAGAAGTAACTCAAATTCCATAGGTAAAAAAATGGAACTCCTGATTTCACAGCACCCCACCTTATCCCCTCCCCCCAAAATCCTACTCTTAAAGGGTCTTCTCCATCAGAGTAAATGAAAATTTCATCTACATATGTTCATGCCAGAGCATTGAAGTCATTCTCGACCCCTCTTTTTCTCTCCCACCTCACATCTAATCTATCCATAAATCATGTCTTCTCTACCTTCAACATATATTTACTTCTCACTCTACCACATGCTACCACTCTGGTCTGAACCACCTGTCATTTCTCACTGAGATTATTACAATGGCCTCCTAACTAATCCCTTTGCTTCCTCCCTTGCCTTCTTATAGTGCATTTTATAAAGCAGTCAGAGTTATATATGTGTATTTTGTGTGTGTGTGTGAGGAAGATCAGCCCTGAGCTAACATCCATGCCAATCCCCCTCTCTTTGCTGAGGAAGACCGGCCCTGAGCTAACATCTATTGCCAATCCTCCTCCTTTTTTTTTCCCTTTTTCTCCCCAAAGCCCCGGTAGATAGTTGTATGTTATAGTTGCACATCCTGCTGGTTGCTGTATGTGGGACACCGCCTCAGCATGGCCCAACAAGCGGTGGGTCAGTGCACGCCCGGGATCCGAACCCGGGCTGTCAGTAGTGGAGCGCACGAACTTAACCGCTAAGCCATGGGGCCGGCCCCTATATGTGTATTTTAATATAACTCTGGTAACGTCAATCCTTTGTGCAAAACCCTCCCAAAGCTTTCCAGCTTACTCAATATCAAATCCAACGGACTTACCAAATCCTCTAAAGTCCTATATATTCTGTTCCCCCACTATTTTTCTGCCCTCAAATAAAACCACCCCCTTCTTCACCCTTTATTCCCCTATAGCCACACTGGTCTTCTTGCTCTTCCTCAAACAAACCCCACAGGCCCTTGTCTAAGGGCATTAGTACCTGAGGCCTTCTACCTAGTACATCTTCCCCCAGCAATCCGTATAGCCCAACCCCTTTTTCCTTCAGGCTTTGGCTCAAATATCACATTATCCTAATAGCCTTTCCAGATCACCCTGTACAAAATAGCAATACCACCTCCTCCAGTCTGCTCCTTGGAATTCCCAGTTCCCAGATGGCCCCCTTTATCCTTTATAAGTTTTCTTCTAAGTCACTATATGTATATAAAGGAGACAGAGAGTTATTTTTTCACCCCTATATTGATTATCTATGTCTGTGTAACAAATTACACCAAAATTTTGCAGCTTAAAATAACGAACATTTATTATTTCATAAGTTCTGTGTTGTAGGAATCCAGGCATTGTCTTGGATGTCTCTGGCTCAGGGACTCACAAGGCTGTAATCAAATTTTCAGGCAGGACTACAGTCATCTCAAGGCTCACTTGGGGGGGGAGCCACTTCTAAGCTCAGTTACTGCTGGTTGGCCTCAGTCCTCACTGGCCAGTTGCTTGTCACAGGGACCTCTCCACAGGGGAGCTCAACACATGGCAGCTGGTTTCCCTCACAGTGAGCAAGGAAGAGAGTGAGAAAGAACAAGCAAGATGGAAATCACATCCTTTTGGTAACCTAATCTTGGAAGTGACATCCATCACTTAGCCATATTCTATAATTAGAAGCAAATCACTAGGTCCAGCCCACACTCAAGGGTGAAGCGATTACATTCGCATGTAACTTGCAGGAGGTAGGGCTCATTGGGGACCATTTTACAGGCTGCCTACCACATCGCCTACTAGAAAATAACTTCATGTTATGTTTACTGCCATATCCCAGAGCATAGAACAATGCCTGGCACAGAGTAGTCACTCAATATTTACCTGTTAATCATATGAACTAACTTATTACTCTCCCATTGCTTTCTTGCCTAGGTCTTCTGTTACCATTAAAATGAGAAGATATTTTCTGTGGTGTCCTAGATTTAGAATTTTATACATACCTATACTCCCACTGAGAGTTTTCTCCTTCCAATCCCAACATGTTAAGGCTCTGTCTGCCCTTTGGAGCTTAAGTCAGATGGTACCACCACCACCCCCACTCCCCACTCCCAATTTCCCTCCTACCCTCTCTAGATTCTGTGAGCTCATGTGATGCCTGTACCACATAGCCTTGTGGTTACTTACATATAAGTCTTATCTCCTTCACATTGTGAGCTTCTTGATATCAAGTAACGTGTACAAGTGCACCCAACGTAAGCCTAGCCAAGGCTGGAGCAGTATCTGTCTACATAGCTGTCATAGAGCACCTGGCAGAGTCCTTGCATGCTGTAAGCACTGAATACATATTAGTGGCAAATAAGTTAGTGGTTTCACTCTTTTGTTATTATTAGTTCTTATTAAATGTTCTGTAAATATTTGCTAAATAACTGAATTCAAGCCCTGGAATCATTTATAATCAACAAATGGCATGAGCTTCTGTTATCTGTTTGTCACTGAGATTTACATTGGTTCAATGTCATGAAAATTATCAAAATATAATATTCCCTTGGCCCAACTATACTAATCCAATAAAGTTGCTGTCACCACCTCCAGGGTTCAATAAGTCTTCTTTGCCTGCATCTTGGAGAGCCAACACACCACCCCTGGACTGTGGTCATCTCAGAGTTTGATGTGAATCCAAAGTTGAAATCATGCTAGCTTAGTGCATGTGCTTCAAAAGGATGGCAGAAAGAACAGAACTGGAGCCACATTTTACTGGCTATCTGGATGTAAGCACAGCACCTCCTGTGGAGAAAGTTGTCGGGCTATGTAGGACATTCAGGTTGTAGTAAACATGTAAAACTGGGCTCAGAAGTTAAAACAGACTTTTGAGTATGATAATAGTTCTCATTAGAAGTCAAGCAGATGAGTCTTACACCTAAAATAAGCATAAAGCATTTTAGTAGCTTGACGTTTCAAAGGTCAATAGACAGAGCCAGATGGTGTCTTGCTATGTGTGTGTGTGTGTGTGTGTGTGTGTGTGTGTGTCTGCACTTCTGTGTGCATGTGCACACAGGCCTGCATGCCTTAAAACAGCAAACTACATTTGCATCCTCTGATCCATCTGCTCTGACAACAGTAAACAGTCTACAGAGGCTTAAAGCATATGGATTGCAAAGCTGACTTGACTTAAGGGTAAAGCATTTGCCCAGAGTTTTGCATGCTTTGATTAAAATATTTCAGAGCTTCCCTCACTGTTCTCAACAGCATTTACCGCGGGTGGCAGGGGTCCACCTAGATCATTCGTGCTGGCAAGTAGCAGAGGGCAATTCTTACTTAAATATTTATAGGTTCCAATTGACTTTCTGCTCACATGCTGTATACTTTATCTAGATTTTCAGCTTATTTGTTTGATTTAGCAGCTGCCCAGGATAGTGAAAACATATACCAAGGTTTTGGTTTTGGTTGGGCTTTGGCTTTTCTGAAGAATCAGCTACGTCTTAGTGAGAGCGGTGGTCATGACAGAGAACAAGGTAATGATCCAAACTTCATCTGAATATGTTGAAATCCTTATTCAGTAACAAAGAAACTCATATGCATGGCTCAGCTTAAGGCTGTAGACTGCACAGCTTGGGTGGGTACACGATGACCACCACTTGGGGAAATGAAAACTATTATGGTAAAGAAGGGCGAGTGTTTCTTTCCCTTGTCCTCACTTTATTTTGCCATTTTCTTTTTCTTTGAATGCTACTTACCAGCACCATGCTCTAACCAAGTCTTCTCTCTAATGCCTCTCCCTACTCGTCAGAGTAAGATCATGTGTTACGCCAATAAGAAGTAGCTCTTCACAGCCCTTATTACTTTTTAAAGAAAACCTCAAAAGAGAGATAACTAAATAAATTAAGGTTTAATTGTATATTTTAGAACCTGTAAGATCTGCGTGAAGAAGAGAATTTGAGGAGACAAGGCAGTCTCAGCATTCTTTGGCTTATACCACATCTCAGAGAGCAAGGTATTGTTTAAGACACATGCTCTTCTTGTCTATTAAAATATGTTCGAACAATCTTTTGGGAAATGCTTAGACTCTTGAAAAGTGACGTCTAACAGGAAAATAATCCCCAGAAGTAATTAGTGATATAAAAAATAGACTGTTTCCAAAATTATTTTATTAATTGATTATTTGTTATTAAGAGGAAAAAGCATCAATCAATATCTCCCTACTCCATTTTATTTACTTTTTCATGTGAGTGGAAAGAAAGCCACTAGAGTTGAATAAACAGTTTGAGAACTGAGTTATCACTTGATGGGATCTGAATAGATCAGGCAGACAGGCCAAGACTTTGAAAACTCTGGTTTTATATGTCAGAACAATATTAGAAATAGTAAGGGAAATGAGAGTAGGTTCCAGGTTTGATCATTTAAGGAAAAAGCAAAATCACACTGACTCCTTGTTAAACATACCTACAGAAACCTATGCCAACTAACTTTGTTTAACTAGAAGTCTTTACAACTAAACTAAGCTATGCAAATTGTAGCTAAAGTGCACAATAAGAAGAGATGAGCCAGGGAGTGGAAAGCCATCAATTCCTGTCTTATATTAATAATGACATATTGTACACACACAGCCAACTCTTGATCCAGACATAAATACATGCGTTTTGATACATTGCCAGAGTAATTGGTGTGACAAAATCCAGAACTGATACCTAAGCAATCATTCCGCAGATTGAAGAGATGATGAAAGATCCATCCAATTGAGAAGAATGGCATCAATATGCTATAAGCATCTTTGAGAGAGATACAAATTACAACCCTGGGTGTATCACAAATATGACTTATTTGTTTTTGAATGGGCCTTAGGAAAAGGGGTGGGGCTACCCAAGGGAAAACTTTCTTGCCCAAAGTTAAGATTTATGCTCCAAAATGAATGCTCCACAACAGCAGAGACTTTTGCCTGTTTCTGTTTTTCCTTTTTCACTGCTAAATATGTAATAACATATATGTGGAGGTGCTTCGTGGTCCCTGCACATGTAGGTTTTGAAGTGGGCATAATTAATACATCCTCCCACCTAGCTATTGACATAGTCTCCTGCTGGACTCTTTGCTTTTATTCTCCCTCCACAACCCTCTATCTAGTCTCCAAGCAACATACATGTAAGTTTTTTCAAATCAAATTGCTTCCACTGCTTAGGAGCCCTTCTTGACCCAGCCCCAATTACTATGTGGATCTCTTTCTGACCACTCTTCCATCCTCTACCACACTCCAGCCACACCAGCCTTCAATTCCATCCTTAATTGGACCAAGTGCATTTTTGTCTTTGGGCATTTGCACCAGCTTTTCCCTCTATTTGGAATGTCCTGCTTGATTCATATAGTTGGCCCTTCTGCTCATTCAAATCTCAACAAATGTCTTTACATAAAAATAGGAACAATAGTAATACTTTTATAGCACCCACCATTTTCCTAGCACCATTCTAAATGCTTTACATGCATTAACTCATTTAATATTAGTGACAAACCTACAAGTAGATCCTGTTGTTATCAACCTCGTTTTCAGAGGAAGAAAGGAAGGCACAGAGAGGCTAAGAAACTGCCCAAGGTCAGACACTAGTAAGTAATGGAAATAAATTTGGTCTCGTATCTAAAGTTTATTATTTTAACCACTTCACTATAATGCCTCTCAGAAAATTACCACACAGTTACAGTCTATCATACCACCTTATTTTAGTTTTCTTGATAGCACTTATCACTACCTGATACTTTTCAGATCTATTTATTTACTTTATCTATATATGTATTTCTTTACTTTTACAAATTATTGTCTGTCTTCTTTTTCTAAAATGTAAGTTCTTTGAGGCTAAGATGCATGTCTGCTTTGTTTACAGTAGGATATCTGGCATCTAGAGTACTTCCTGGCATGTAGGAAGCACCCACCAAATATTTGCTGAAAAATTAATTAGCGACCTGATGGACATGGGCCTGTCTAGTTGCTGGCGTGGGCCTCTAAGGTAGTGAACTGGATCTGGCTATTCAGGGGGTTCCGAGTCCTTAACCACTAGTTTACCTGGAGGTGATCAAACCTGATGATCACCCTGACCCAGCTGAGGAGAGACTGATTTATAAATCAGAATGACAATTTATTAATTCACTGTGAGGAATGTTCCTGTCAGCCAAAAAGCGCATTCGCCACCTGCTACAGAAGCCCCCATGAGAAAGCAAATTAAGATCAGAAGGTTACTCAGCAAATATAAAATCAAAGCAAAGGGAATTTGAAGACTTTGCATGATATTTTAATCAAGAAATGGCAGCTTGATGACTCGCCCTTCCCAACTACCAGGCAATTCTCACCAATAGGCCAGACTTTCCAGTCAGCAAGGACTCTTATCCTTTCAGAAGGACTATACAGTTTCACTCTCCAACCCTCTAGAAATCTTTATTATCCAGTTGACAACAAGACTCTTTTGTATTTGTCTTTTCCAGTTGCTTTAGATTTGGAGAAGAAACCTACTTCAAGTGGCATTTCCAGGAGGCACCCACCTCCACTCTGTATGGGTCCTCACACCAGATTGTTTTTCTGGTGAGATCTTGAAGTAACTTAGTTCCCAACTGCCTCAATTAAGAGTCTCAAGATATAATATAATTGGCTCAGACCAGTTTATAGATTGGTTATTTGGGGGTCAGTATCTATACCTGGTCTACGTTTGCATGTAGGAGTCAGACTATAGAGGGAGACAAGCTATACAGAAAAGTCAGCTGAGGTTTTGGGGAGCGGGGCAGTTTCTCTTGGAAAAGAATATGTGCAGAGAAGCAATGATTGCCATATCTAGAGCAGGTCTAGATATGCTTACCTTCCTCTTAGATAGTCCACTTAGTCTCCGTTGTCCACTTCCCAATAAAAAACTGCCTTTAAATTTACTGTAGCATTATGCTTTATGTTTATAACCACATTTATAGTGGCAGTACAGCATGGTGACTAAGAGGACATACTGTGAAGTAACATAGCCTAGGTTTGATTTCCAAATCCAATATTTGCTATATTAATAATGCTCAGTCTTAGTTTCTTCAAAATTATTGTACCTACCTCATAAATGTTGCCAGGAAAATTAAATAAAATAATACTTATGAAGTCCTTAGCACGGTGCATGGCACATATTAAACACATATAAAATATAGACATTTACAATAATTATTATTATTATTTAAGCAATGACAGAAAGTTTTGGCTATGTCCAGTAGTACAAATGCTTGCTAATACGCTGAATAGTATGTTTCCTATATTTTGAAAGAGAAATAATTTCTAAAGAGGATGTTATAGGTAAGACATTTAAATATGGGCAGAGTAGAGTTTCCTTGTAAATCTGCCTTCTAAGCACTGAGAGACTGTCCACTCTGCTGGCCAAGTGCATTGCTAAAATGCCAAGTGCTTGGACCATCACTTTCCAAGGTTAATTCAGAAACCCTCAGGAAATAAATAAAAATAAAATTTCCATAGCCAAATAAGATTAGGAAACACTACTCATCCCTTTTGAAAAGTCATATGCACATTAGCATATTAAGGGTAGTAAATAATTTGTCATTAAAAAATCAGATTGAATTTGCCTTTATTACCAGTCTTGTTTGAAAACAGATATGAGTCTTCCTATACACAACTACTTTTTTTTCATTTCATGTCTACTATCTCACAAAAATAATGTTCTAGAGGATGCATTTTATAAACACTCCTCCAGGCACAGATTCCAGGGTAGCTGGTCACTGACTCCTATTCACTTTGAAATATCTACAGAAACTGAAAAACCTTCCCCCAGATTCCCCGAAAAATGCAATCATTTCTGACTCTTAAGTCTTGCCCTCAACTGCAAGGCTGTCACCATTGTACTAAGGAGAATAATGACCCATCCCCCAAGGAAAGATTTCCAAGCAACCATCCCCAGAACCTGTGAGTATATTACCTTACAAGACAAACAGAATTTGGCAGAGGAAATTAAGAGTAAGGACTTTGAGATGGGGCCTCTGGACGATCTGGGTGGGCCCAATGTAATCATGCCAATCCTTAAAAGTGTAGAACCTTTCCTGGTTGGGATGTAAATCATGAAAGAAGGATCAGAGAGGTGCCACCTGCTGAGGACTCGACCTGCCTTTATTGGCTTTGAAGGTGGAGGAAGGGAGCCAGGAGCCAAGGGATATAGAAGCTAGAAATGGCCCTTCCCTTACACACAAACAAAAACACAGAGACCTATATCCTCCAACCACAAGGAAGTGAATTCTGCCAACAACTTGAATGAGCAAAGAAACAAATCCACCTCCAGAACCCACAGAAAGGAACAAAGCCTAACAACACCTTAATTTTAGCCTAATGAGACTGATATCAATCTTCCAGCCTACAGATAATAAAAAAAGTAATATTGTAAGATAATGTAGTAAAATAATAAAATCGTCTTGTTTTAAGCATCTAAGTTTTGTGATAATTTGTTACAGGAGAGACAGGAAATGAGTACAATCATCTTCACAAATAACATTTATTTTCTGATTTTATAAATAGCTTTACTGAGATATAATTCATATATCGGAGGATTTGCCCATTTAAAGGGTACGTTTCAATGTTTTCTGGTATATTACACGATTAATTTTTAAAAATTGTAGCAAAATATATATAACATAAAATTTTCCATTTTCACCGTTTTTAAGTGCACAATTCAGTGGCATTAATTACATTCACAGTGTTGTGCAACCATTGCCATCTATTTCCAAAACTTTTTCATCACCCCAAATAGAAATTCTGTACTCCTAAGAAAGTAACTCTCCCCATTCCCCCTCGCCCCAGTCCTTGGGAACTTCTAATTTACTTTCTGTCTCTACGAATTTATCTCTTATGGATATTTCTCAAAAGTGGAATCATACAGTATTGGGCTTCACAAATAACATTTTTGATCACTTAATGTATGCTGGGCTCATCTCTACACACTTAGCAGGTGCGTGTATTAATCTATTAATCAATCCATTAATCCTCACAACTATCCTAAGTGGTAACTGCTACTATTATCCCCATTTGTGGAGTGGAAACAGAGGCACAGAGAGGTTAGGAAACTTGCTCAAGGTCATATAGCTAGTAAGTGGCAGAGCTAGAATTCATGAAGGCCATGTATCTCTGGACTCTAAGCTCTGATTCACGAGGAACACCAGCTCAGTGAGGATCATGTTCTAGAAAATAAGCAATAGTCAAGGCTTCTTCAGCTGCTATGGACTTCTCCATTAAAATCAAATTATAAATCTCTAATTTGTCTTCATATTTAATTTAGACTCCAAATTTTCTATTGCTTTTCAGATGCAAATTTCGGAACCAAGTTGAACATGAAGTGTACTAATTTTATTAGCCTAATTTCAGTTTTACACACAAACAAATTTATTCATCCAATTAGTTGTAAACCCAGATTTTCTAGAAAATATTCTCCAGACTCTTTTAAAACCCTCATCCATCACTGGCAAAATATCGAACATCTGAGTCTTCTATTTGTATAATATTTCTCTACTCTTAACTCAGGCAACTTATTATTTAATTAAATGTGGGCCTATTATGTGCCTACTATTGTGGGTAAGTAACAGAAATATAAAAGAAGTATATAAGATGTAGCCTTGGCCCTCATAATCTGTAAGATAAGACATTCACATCAAAGTCAGTTTTTATGAAATTCTCAACTTGCAAAAATTCCCCCACTTCCCCACCAGGATCAAGACCATTTGAATATTCCACAGTTTAGAAGTGAACTAACTGGAAGTCAATCCATTTATTACAATCTGCCCTACATCCTTTTCTTCAACTTTTGAAGTAAGATTTATGTCATCTAGAACCGAACAACAGAGTTACATGGTTGAAAACACACACACACAGACACACAAAAAGCAAACACACATGTATATATTCCCCTCCAACCTCATTTCACTTACCTAGATCCTCCTAACTCCTTCAGTGGCCCCCAAATACATTCTGGAAAACCTGATTTGTACGTTTCAAATACATATATACAAATATTCAAAGCACGAATCCTTCCAAATACTTAGGATGACAAGTCCCAAATTCCCTTTTTGGACTGGCCCTTTGTAACCAGGGAAATAACCCTGAAAAAACCTCTGAATAAACATTGCAAAATGTCTCAGCAAAACATAACGAACAAGTGTAACACAGATACCCACTAAGTCCTCTCTTTTCCCCTTTGAGAGGGTCACAGCTGATAGCTAACTGGGCCAACAGAATCCCTCTTTTTGTACCTCTCGCAGAGTGCCTTTCTTGAGGGTCATGGGTCTGTTTATCCCCTCCAGGCTTCACCGTGAACAGTTTTCCTCACCTGGAATTTCAACATATAATTCAGTTAATTGGTCAGAGTCCTCCTCCACAGAGAGCTCAAGAGGAGATGAAAAAGAGGCACCCTGCCTCCCCAAGAATGAGCAGGTATACGCAAAATTTGTTTTCTGAAGAATTAAGGAGATTTGCAATAAAGAAGAAAATCAGGGCTCTAACGTAAACTTGTTTTGAATATCACAACAGAACACACTTGAAGACACTGAACCCTTATAATAGGGGATTCCTCTGAGGATGCCTATTTGATTCCCAATCTAGTACCTCTTTCTTCAAGTTTACATACCCTCCACTCATCTCTTATTCTGAATCTTTACCTCCATCTATAAGGAAAATGTCACTTCTCTCAAAGAAAAAAAAGCATTTCCTTAGATTCTTTTTCCTTTTCTCTCACAGATTACTGAAGTCTGCATCTTGCAAATATGAGTAGCACTCCCAGGCCTCAGCAAAGTAGATGCTGGTCTCTTGCCACCCAAGCCCCACAGCAAGAGGGAAAGGTAGGAGTGGGGTGGGACAAGATGAGCCCTGTTTTTTTGGTGATGTGGAAGTGGAGTCCTGTTCCAAATTCTCTTTTATGTTCCCACAAGTATAAACAGTAAACCTACTGATTTCTTTAAATAGTAAATCTTTCTGTCCCTTCTCTCACTAACAGAACAGCCTAAAATCCAGCTAGTCAGATTAAGAAATGAGTAACTTCTCTCTCAGATTCTCCAGTATCAACTGGATGTCCAACTATTCGTTTAAATTCTGACACCAATTCCTGGAGTTAGTGCAGACCCCACAGCTCAAGGACTCAGTTACATGAGGATGCTCCCACTTCATGCACCAGTCACAAGTCCTAGGAGGGAGGGCCACTGTACTTCTGGTCAACTGGCTATAAATCTGGGTTCCTACAACCCCCTCATCAGGTCCAATAATTTGCTAGAATGATTCACAGAACTCAGGAAAACACTTTACTTGTGTTTACCAGTTTATTATAAAGGGTACAAATCAGAAACAGTCAAATGGAAGAGAAACATAGGTCAAGGTATTGGGTGGGGGAAGGTGGTGCCTAGTTTCCACTTCCTCTCAGGGCGTGCCACCCTCCCAGCACATTGTTTTCACCAACTAGGATACTCCTGGAACTTCATTGCCTGTGGGTTTTCATGGAGGCTTCATTATGTAGGCATGATTGATTAAATCTTTGCCCATTGGTAATTAAACTCAATCTCCAGCCCTTCTGCCCTCTCTGGAAGTTGGGGAGTGTTGAGTGAGGAGCTGAAGGTTCTAACCCTCTAATCATGGATTGGTCTTTCTGGCCACCAGCCCCCATCTAGAACCTATTTAGAGGCCCCAGACACTAGTCATCTCCTTAGCATACAAAAGGCTCTCTTATTACTCAGGAGACTCCAAGGATTTTAGGAGATCTGTTCCAGGAACTGGGGACAAAGACTAAATATATATACATATATATATATTTTTTTATTATACTACGGTTCTCCATTAGCAAGACACTTGCAACCCCATGGAATCAGCAAGACACCATCAATGTATTATTGAGTGAAGTAACCTTGGATTCATTCCTGCTCCACCCAGATATTTTGGATTTAAAAGTAGATGCATTTAGGGGCCTGCCTGGTGGCACAAGCAGTTAAGTGCCGCGCTCCGCTGTGGCGGCCAGGCGTTCGCTGGTTAGGATCCTGGGCAGGCACCATCGCAGCACTTGTCAAGCCATGCTGTGGCAGTGTCCCACATAAAGTTGAGGAAGATGGGCACGGATGTTAATCCAGGGCCAGTCTTCCTCAGCAAAAACGAGGAGGATTGGCATCGGATATTAGCTCAGGGCTGGTCTTCCTCACACACACAAAAAAAATAGCTGCATTTATCCCTAAAGAAAACTCAGTTTCTCACCTAGGAAAATATTCTATAACTGATTATATTTGTTCAAATGAGATCTCCTTCTACTAAAGGTAAAAATTGCATATTCCATCTACTCCCTTTGGCCATCTTTTCTGACAATTCTTTCTACTATTTGTTTATTATTCCAAGCTGTATTTGAAAGAATGGCAACCAGTCCCACCTTTCTCTGAAATTGGAAGTCTTGTCACTTGCTGGCTTCACTTTGCTTGTTCATGATTAGAGGCACAACTATAACTCGTATTTACAGTAAATAATAAATAAAAGTTTATTGTCATTTTGAGTGGGAGGCTTCTAGTTGCATAAAAACTATACAGTAGAGCCACACAAAGGAATTTTGGGGGTCTTGGAAATAAGGATTCAAATTTCATGATCTCAGGAACATTTTGCACTTTGTTGGCCCAGGAATGGAAACAATGGCATAGAAGGGATAGGGTCAGGAGACATTAGCACCAATACACAAGATCGAACCCATGTTTGTTGTTCTGTATAGTATGCCTGTTTTAACATGTTTCTTTATAGTTTAACCTAATAAACTAGTGACATATCAGGACACATATTTTTGCATTCAACAAAGCTATAAAAGGAAAGTAAATATGTCACATCTGGAGAAAACTAAGGTCAAATGCCAAGAGCTGTGACCTAATAGAAAATTCGAAAACCCATAACTGGATATGCTCCCTCTCGGAGGGGCTTGTTCTTTATTGTACTTGGATCTGTGATGTCCTTCCCAAAGAAGCTTTCTTTTTGAAGCCTCCTTCTAATTCTTCTTTCTTTTCAGGACTTCCTATTGGTTAATTTACAAAACCAACTCTAATCTAACCGTATATTGCCCTAGTAAAGGCAGTTGGCTGATTTATAAAATAAAGCCTATGAAATCTGGGCAGAATCTTAGTGGAGGGGTGACCCTTACTTCTATTTGGCACTATGAAGTATAATAATGTCCTACACATTTTTCACTTAGTTTTTCTCCTGATTCTTAAAGCATCTTCATGAATAGCTTTGTTTTGTGGTTGATTGCACACTTGTATTATTTTCCAGTAACTCTACCTTTAGATTTTGATCCTTTAGGCTATTTATTTTGAAGAGACTCCTAGAAAAGGAAATACTAATTTAAAGATTAAGAATATTTTCCACCTCCTTTAAAATTATTTAAAAAATAATTTTAGACTTACAGAAGAATTACAGAAGTAGTACAGAGTGTTTGAATGGTGATGCAGCCTTTCCTAAAGATAACACCTTATATAACCACAGCATGATTGCCAAAACTAAGAAATTAACATTGGTACATTACTATGAACCAAACTAGAGACTCTATTTGGATTTCATCAGCTTTTCCATTAACTTTCTTTTCCTCTACTACAATCTAATACAGAATCCTCAGTGTAACTAGTCATCATGTTTCCTCAGTCTCTTCCAATCTGAGACAGTTTCCTTGTCTTTTATAATCTTGAGACTTCTAAAGAGTACTGGTCCATTATTTTATAAAAGACTACTTAATTTGAATTTGTGTTATGTTCCCTCATAATTTCATTGAGGCTGTGAATTACTGGAAAGAATACCACTGAGGTGAAGTGCCTCTCTCTTAGTGCATCTTTTCTGGAGGTGCATGATGTTGGTATAACATATTCTGCTGATGTTAAATTTGATCACTTGGTTAAGGTGGTGTCTGCCATATTCTTCCAATGTAAAGTTACTATGTTTTTCCTTGTAATCAATATTTGTTTTGTGGAGAATACTTTGAAACTACGCAAATATACCCTTTATCCTTAAAGTTTTGTCCATTAACTTTAGCATCCATTTGTGGATCTTACCTGCTGCAATAGTTACTATGGTGTTCTAAGGGAGATTTTCTATTTCCTTCATTCCTTCTACATTTGTTAATTGGATTTCTTCTGCAAGGAAGAATTGTCCATTCTCTCCAATTAATTTATTCTTTCAGTTATTTTTATATAAGTTTGAACTCAATATATTTATATTATTCTTTGGATTATAATCCAATATTATTATTTATTTTGTTGCACAAATTCTTCCACCTTGGCCATTTGGTGATGCTTTTGTGCCTTTTCAGTGTATTTACATCTTTTTTATGTTGTTGTTCAAGTACTTCCTCACTTTCTAGCACTACAAGATTATTCAGAGTTTTTTTTAATTGCTGAGTTGTAGTTCATTTATAGAAGTACCACAGTTTGTTTATCCACTAACCAACTGATTGACGCCTGAGTTATTCCCTCTTATTTGGTGTTATAAAGAAACCTGCTATAAACATTCACGCATAGGTTTTGTGCAAACATAAGTTTTCATTTCTTTTGAATAAATACATAGGAGGGAGATTTTTGGGTCATATAGTAGGTGCATGCCTCACTTATAAGAAACTGTCACACTGTTTTCCAAAGTGGCTATACCATTTTGCATTTCCACTAACAAAGTATGAGAACTTAAGTAGTTTCACATACTTGCTGACACTTGAAATGATGTCAAGTTTTTTCCTTTGTTTTTGTTTATATTTAGCCATTCTAAAAGGTATGTAGTGGAATCTCATTGTGGTTTTAATTTTCATTTCCCTAATGACTAATGATGTTGAGAATCTTTTCATATAAATACATGCCATCCATGTATCTTCTTTAGTGAAATGTGTATCTTTGTCCATTTGTAAAACTGGGTTGATATTTTAATATGGAGAATATTCTTTATATATTCTGGATAAAAATTATTTGTCAAAAATATGATTTGTAAATATCTGTGGCATCTCTTTTTCATCCTCTTAACCGTGACTTTTACACAGCAAAAGTTTTAAATTTTTTTTTTGGTGAGGAAGAGTAGCCCTGACCTAACGTCTGTTGCGAATCCTCCTCTTTTTGCTGAGGAAGATTGGCCTTGGGCTAACATCCATGCCCATCTTCCTCTACTTTATATGGGATGCCGCCACAGCATGGCTTGACAAGCAGTGAGCGGTGCGCATCCGGGATCCAAACCTGCGAACCCCAGGCCACCGAAGCGGAGCGGGTACTCTTAACCGCTACACCACCAGGCCAGCCCCAAAAAGTTGTAAATTTTTATAAAGTCCAACTTATCAATTTTTTCTCTTAGGGATCATGTTTTTACTATTGTATCGACAATCTCTTTTTTTAACTCAAGGGCATGCACATTTTCTACTGTTTTCTTTAACAAGTTTTATGGTTTAATGTTTTACACTTAGGTCTATGATCCATTATAAGTTTACATCTGCATAAGATATAAGGTATAGGCCATGGTTCATGTTTTTGCAAACAGAGATCCAATTGTCCCAGCACCATTCTTTAAAAGACTATCCCTTTTCTATTTAATAGACTTGACAATCTTACCAAAAATCAATTGACTGTATTTGTGGGGATCCATTTCTGGACTCTACATTCTGTTCCATTCATCTTTATGTCTATTCTTTCACCAATACCACACTGTCTTAATTACTGAGCCTTATAGTAAGTCTTAAAATCAGGTAGTATTTTTTAAGATTTCAAGAGTACTTTATTTCTTCAATCTTTCCATGTTTTAATAGGTACATAGTGCTTTCACTGGGCATCAATTATGAGTTGGTTTTGAAAAAATTCATTATTACACTAGCTGGAATTATTACTGATTTCTCCACTCATTTGGGTGACTCTGCTGATAGTGGACAGTTTTATTCTATTCCAATTTGTGTCGCTGTGTATACCCATACAGCAACATGGAAAGCGGCTCCACTACTAACACAGCACTATCATATCTGTCATGGAATATATTTGTCATATATTTTTTTTTTGACAAATAAATTTACAAAAATATTTTTGACCTATGTATGTACGAGCGTATATAATTTGTGAATTTTCATTTCATGTCTTTAGAAGCAAAATGACTTTTATTAAAAGGTAAAAAAGGAAGTCACTCACAACACTGAACAATATTAGGTAGATTAAAATAATTTAAGCCTGGTTCACATAGGTAAGTAAAAGAAAAAAAAAGAAATATTTTTTTGCTATTTTATTTACATTTCTATAATTAAACCAAATCATTTGTTTGGTTTCATTATGTAATTACAGCACAGCTGTATTGCAAACAGAGTGTTTAAGTGTTTTCATGAAAGAAGTTTGAAAACAAATACCAATGGGAAATGAAATACTCTATGGATTTTCTTATAGATTTCTACAGTAAACTGGACAAGGATGCCTCCCCTACGTAGTAAACATGGATCCAGAGACTGTGTTTCATCTTCATTTTTCAGAATAATTTGATTTATCACCAGTCACGTAAAAAGCCATTTAGGAAGACCTTATAACTTGATTAAATCTGATTGTATTCTCATCTATCCTTATATTTTTTCCAAGGCAGTTCCAAATTTACCAGACAGGAGGTTAATCACAATGACTCACGGCAATTTGGGGGAAAATATCATACAACCACTTTGGTTCAATTGTTTTCTGTGCATTAATTCCATCATTAAAAAAGTAAAAAACTTCAGGAATTCATAAGAGGACAATGAGAACATTTGTTTGTCCAGTATCAATTTGATTCGGCAAGAAATAGCCCTATTTGATAGTGAGAGAGAGAGGAAAGAGAAGGAGAGAAAGATGACGGAAAAGGAGAAAGTAAACTAAAGAAACCGCAGATGCTAAATGGATGTTCATAATAAAAATGTGAGAGTTGGAGACAAAAAGAAAGCCAGAAGAGAACTTTGTGCTTTATGTCAGAGACAGAAGTTTGCAGGTTTGTGAGTGAAGGAGGGAGATTAGGAGAGGTGAACTAGAAAGTTTGTGGAAAATTGAGCAACAGAAAGATAATGAACAATGTTAGAACTTTTGCCGTGAGCTGTTAATTGGAATTCCTATGGCATTCTACATAAGACTTTTATAAAGCTTTGAGGTACCTTTCAATTATTCTTATTTGCTGGTCTGGTATTTATAGCACAACAGTTTCAAGCAGAGACTAAACCATGAAAACGTTTGGCTGTAAACCAGTTACTGTACTATTATGATTACATTTTTATCTTCTTGAACTGTTTTAATAGTTTATGAAAATAAATCATTACCCATCAACAGCTATGACATAAATTCCTTGAGAAAAGGGATTGTAATCTCCACAGAGTCTGGTATAAAAAGACGTAAAAATAATTTCTACCTAAGGAATATTATAATAAATTGAACCAGCCATTAATTCACAACTCTAGGATGCCAGGTGGTCTCAGGCCACGTTTTAGGATCTAATCACGTTGCAGATGCTCTTTAACTTTGTTTCCTGAAAATATAACTCCAATTCTTCAAACCAGATATCTATTTTATCTTTATTATTTGAAATAGTAATAGTAACCCCATGCAAGTATGTTTTTGACACAAATAGTTGCATTTGGTTCGTACCACAGTCCTATGAAACAGACTGAGGCACGATAGGTATTACTTCTATTTTACGTTAAGAAAAATGAGACTTAGAATAAAAGTCATTTGTTACTCGTCACATGACAGAACTAGATGAACACCTAGGTGTTTGCAGTCAAGTTTATGTTATTTCTAATACACCATACTGCTTATTTTTTAAATAATAAATCATAATTATTTTAGTTCTTTGAAATTAAAAATCTAATACAATAAAAATTTTTATTAATGTGTATATTGAAAATCTATTTCAGATGGCTTGAAAAAACAGAGTAAGAGAATATATTGTGTATGAAAATTTTTTCCATGTTTTACCATCATACGTAAAAAATTGTATAAATTCCTCATTTACCCTATTTAAATCTACCCTCTTTCTTAACAAGAAATAAATATGTGAACATGTTTCCATCAACAGTGGGATTAAAAAGAACTCAAAAAATAAAAAGGCAAATTTCTGAGCAATATCAGATCCTACCCAATGATATTCAAAGAATTACTAATGTACAGCTTAAATGTCCTTCTTAACTACAACTACTGTTTTTCCTTAGTTCAAGATAAATGTTCCTCTATGAACAGAATACAGCAGCAAGAATCTAGGACAAATAAGACGACAGGAAAGAAGTTCTTCAGCCATAAAATGTGGTTCAGAGTTCACTATTGATAAAGGATGAGCTCCTTTTTCAGCAAGTACACTCTCAGAGTGACATGTGCTAGGCTCTCATCTATTCCAAGTTCTAAGAAATACTTTATTCCTTTATCCGTGGAGATCCATTGTCATATTCTTTCCCTGTGTTTCTTTAACATGACTGTAAGACCCAAAAGAGAGTTATCACAAAAAAGTCTTCCTTCACTGAATCACTACCATCACTTTTTTAACTGAAATTTAAGTTAAAAAAAAAGAAATCGTTTTTTTTTTTTAACTCCCTGTAGAGTCCATAGAAGTTAGAATTGGTCATACATAGGCAGAGGCCTCATTGTGTGATTGATGCCAGCAGGAATCGTTGCATGAAGTAGACGAGGGGATAATCATCAGAAATAATTTCTAATATTCCATGTTAACATTTTATTAGTTGAATGTGTTTTCCATGAGGTTTATATTTAAAGGAGAAGAAGAAAGAAAAAGAAGAAGAGAAAGGAGAATGAGGAGTAGAAAACATTCCTTAGGAAATGCTTTATCAGGGGACAAGAGAAAGAGAGAGGCATTTTTGTCTCCCCAATCTTGCAGGTCCCCGTAGGACTAGATTTTCTTAATTAGAATAGATATGACCTACAAAAATACTTATGAAATTTTGCATTCTTGTTGCTTATTTTGAGCTCTTCAGTGGAATTTGAGTTAATTCAAAATGAGCAGCTTGCTTTGTTTTCTGCTACACTTTCTTAGCCTGGACTCGCAGAAAAATTACTTCCCTTCTCTACCTCAGGTTAATATTATAGATCTGTTTTAAGGTCCTGGAGACAGTCTGGCAGAATGAGAAAGCAATTATACTCTACTCAAATTCATGTTTTCCAATAAATAGGTGTCTTTATGAGCCTTTAAGCTAAAAAAAAGAGAATGAAGAATTCACATAACAGCATAAAATCCCTGGTGGCAAACCACAAAATGAGATTATTACACTGGAAAGAAAGCATTTGCTGCTATTGGGAACACATATTTCCTACCACTTCTAAGTTCTGCAAAATCAGGAGTAACCTTCATAAACACTGTTGAGTGGCTTAATGGGAACTTAATTTGACTGGGATGGCTGGTGGCCACTGTGAGATTGTCAGACACAGGGCGACTCAGAGTAAAAGATGAATGGAAACTTTGGAAATAGAAGAATGCCTTTTCTCTTTAGTCCCTGCTCTATACTCAGCCTCTTTTGAGATTCTTTCCAACTCACAATCGATTCATTTATTCATCCATCATAATTCCGAATTATTATTCAGTTCATTCTATAAGCAATGGTATAGGAAATGCTAAGTGTCAGACACTGTTCTAGAAGCAGGGAGTGCAAAGATTAGAAAAAACAAGATTTTTTTTCCTTCAATCTGCTTAAAATCTAGTAAGGGAAAAATCCAGATGCAATACAATTTGATATATGTTTTGATAGAATTAAACACAGGTTGATAGAGGTGCACTTAGCGGGGTATCTCCCAGCCATTGGGAGAGAGAGAAGGAAGGCTTCCAGGTAGGAGTTCTCACTTGAGTCAAGTCTTAAGGGATGAGTAGTAATTCAGTAAATCAGACAAAGAAAGGAGAGATGAGTGTACCAGACATAGAGGCAACAAGAGTAACTATATGAGGTGATGGATGTGTTAACTAACCTTATTGTGGTAACCATTTCCCAAGACATACGTATATCAAATCATCACTTTGTATACCTTAAATTTACACTATGTTATTTGTCGATTATATGTCAATACACCTGGGGAAAAAATTTAAAACAAGAGAAGAAAAACCAGAAATCTGCAAGAGATGTGTATTTCCTTCAGGTACCATCATTCCTCTCTTCTTTTTTGCTTTCTTTAAAAGAAAATAAAAGCACTTTTTCCAAGGGGGAGCCTATCAGAAGTTGAAATCAGCCTAACTTGAACAATGTGCATTTTGGGAAGAGAGAATGGCGTGCCACAGAGGAAGGCAGGTGAGAGGTAGCGGAGCCTGCTGGTGCTAATACAATAAAGATACAAATAATAGCTTGTGTGCAGTGAGTCCTTATCACTTCACTGTTGAAATGCTTTAGAAATATTAAAACAAGCAGCTTCAATAAGCTCCAGTATTGCTGGAGCCTAGAAACCAAGTGCGTGAAGCGGCATGGGATGAGACTGAGAGGTAGTGAGGAGTCAGATCACACAGGCACTGTATCCCAAGGACAGTAATAAGCTATTGAAGAGGAACACGAATAGACTTTTATTTCCAAATGACTCTGACTACGTGAGGGCATTTGGGTCAGGAGGATGATAACGCAGCAAACGGCATTTACTGAGTGTTTGATATGCACTGGGTAATAAGAATAATAACTACAACAACTAACTTACTGAGTGTTACCCACATGCCAGACACTATTCTAAGCCCTTTATATACATTATTTCATTTAATCCTTTTCAACATCTGTATGAAGTACACTATAATTATCCAGTTTTACAGATGAGGGAACAGAGGCACAGATGTTGCTCACAGAAAATTGTCAAGGTCAGGTCAGTTGCTCAATTGTGGAGCCTAGATTCAAATCCAGATTTTCTGACTTCTGAGCACATGTTCTTAATCTCCATTCTGGTTACCTTTTACTGTGTTTTTTTAAGATGGTTGAGACTTGACTTATTTAAATGATACAGGACAAGAAAATCATGAGAATATGATGACCATACAGAAGAAAGACAAAATAACCAATAACACCATGTTGCCTAGAAATAACAAAGCCTCATTCTCAAATGGAGAGACAAAAAGAAGGTAATGTGCCTGAGTTCATTGTGGAAAGTTTACATCTACTGGCTTCTATTTTCTAAGCATCTGCTGACAAAAGGTCATAGTTTGGAAGAAAATGGTAAAAAAAATTTTCTTTTTTTTGGTAAAACGTGAAGAATGCTGACTAGGTAACATAAACAAATCGTCAGTATGACGAGTCTGTTTGAAGTTGATAATGATGAATTTACAGTAGGAGTAATACAGATAAACTGGCCTAATGTTTGTGAGAGTAACTAATTGCACATACAGCTCATGGTTGAAGCCCTAAGGGGAAATAACGTGAATTGGCGAATGTGTGTATCCCAGGAGGTGAGTTAGAAAAAACTCCAGGAAAGGGAACTATCTCTTCTTGTTTTAGAAGCATCTGCTCTCTAAGTCACAGGATTCCATACGAAGAGTCTGCCCCCACCATTCTCTTCAGCCACAGTGCAGAGGCAAAGGAGAAGACGCGTTAGCTTTGTTATTACCAGAAATGATGGCACAAGGTGAACAACTGTACTCTGTAAATGAAGGATTAAAAAATACACACCCTGTAAAATACAAATTCCAATAGGAAACGTGTTAGCAACACACACTGAAAATCAGATTATGCTTCAGTCTTTTTCTTATTTAAAACAATCTTACCCAGAATTTAAAAGATATACTGCACCTGAGGATGAACTAAGTTAAACGACAAGGAAAAACTGAAAAACATAAAGCATTGTACAATTATAAAGTGGTATTGGTTTTATTTTAAATTCTATTTTCTATTTCTCTTATTATAATACAAACATTAAAAATTCTGAATCTGTCTTTAACCTTTGACAATGATGAGGAAGGCTTGAAAAGTCTAGTGTGTTTTGATCATGATTTTTAATAAACACTTTTGCTATTTATTCATTATAGTGATTAATTCTGTATCATCTAAGATTGTTGGAGAATATGGTAAAGAATGTAAAATCTACTTTTATAATATATTTATAAATAATAAATTTAATAAGCCCCAAACTCATTAATAGCACAGAATTTATCATATCTAAATGACTATATCAAACCTGTGTCTGCACTGTAACTCACTAAAATAGCAAGAAAAGATTTTCTAAGAACTGTTACTCAACAGGACAGAAGCTTGCCTTTTGCCTTCAGAAAGGTGTAACCTTGAGTCCTGTTTTTACTAGTAGAAAAAAATATATAACGATAATTTTTACGCTTGACGTTGTCATCTGGTGGAAAATGCAAATTCTATACACAAACTAAAACATTTTGAAACCAAGTTCAAAATAAAAATATCAACTCTTACAAGGGGCTGATTAATGCCCCCTCCCCCCAAAAAAAAGTCCACATCCTAATCACCAGAACCTGCGAATATGTTACTTTTGTGGCCAAAGGGACTTGGCAGCTGTGATTATGGATCTTGAGGTGGGGAGATTAGCCTGGATTTTCCAGGTGGGCCTAATGATGTAATCACATCAGTCCTTACAAGATGGAGGCATGAGGGTCAAAAGCAGAGAAGTTGCAATGAGAGGGGAAACATTGGGATAGAAAGAGAGAGAATTAAAGATGCTATGCTGCTGGCATTGAAGATGAAGGAAGGGGTCATGAGCCAAGGAATGTGGTGGTCTCTAGAAAGTGGAAAAGACTAAGTAACAGATTCTCCCCTCCAAGAGGCACCAGTCCTGATAACACCATGTCTTTGGACCAATGAGACTCATTTGGGACTTCTGAACTCCAGAAGTATAAAAGAATAAAGCTGCATTGTTTTAAGCCACTAAGTTTGTGGTAAATTTTTATAACAATAACAGAATACGAATACAACCACCTTTCATATTGTTCTCCCCATCCCATAACCATATCTGAGAAAACAATACCTATGATCTACGTTGAGAAAAATATCTTCCCCACTCAGGAGGGGTATGGATGAACTAGTGCAGAACAGTGAAATCAATTCACCTGTCAAAGCCAAATAGTGCTGTGCTATATACAAGGAAATAGAACATGGCAGCCATGTTTACAGATGCACATAACTTTATCTAAGAGAAAATAGCCTCTTAAATGACCGTGGCCCTGTCACCTTAGACAGTCATCAGAGTACAAACATATTATCTACCTCTGATTTTCATTTTTCCATACATTAGAATTTTCCCAAATTAAATTTCCTTAAAGCAAGGCATATGCTTCAGCTTCTTGAAATCTCACAGACACCTCTGCTTCCTGCCACCTGCCAAGCTTCCTGCCCCTTAACATGACTATGAATGCCTCAGTGAGCGTACATCTATAGAGCACTGGAACTAATTTTAGGATTTAAAAACCTGGTTTTAAGCCCTGGTTCTGCTGCTACACTTGGGCAAACCTCTTAATCTCTCTCAACTTCAGTTTCTATCATCTTTAGAACAAGATTGATAAAGCCCACTTCAGGGAGATATGAAAATTAAATGAGATGATAGGTGACTGAATAACATGTAATCATTGTACTTAATAACATAATAAATAATGCTATTTAAATAATGTTATATATTTATCTAGCTTTAAATTTCAAGTAATGACATTACATGTCATTCTATCATCATCACACCTCTGAGATGTCATTAAGTGGATCTGACTGCTTTCCCCTTTTAGCAATTAAAAAACTGAAGTTCAAGAATATCTTGCCCAAGAGGTAAAAAATGGCAAAGGAGGGACGTGAATCAAGGTCTTCTGACTCCAGATTCCATGCTCTCTCCTCCTCAGGGCTGGAATAGAGCCTTTCTGCTCCGAAAAGAAAGAAGAGCAGAAAATCTTCCTAAAGTATAACAATGTTCTGTGATGATACAACAACGTTCATAGGTTGGGACTAAGATACCGGATCTGCAGGCACCACTGTTCTGAACAGTGTTGAGTGGGGGCGGGGGACATATAACACGAGACCTGTGATTAGAAATGCCTAGCATTAAGCCTAGCACAATAGAGTCTCCATGAAAAAAAGATGCTTATTGAATGAGAAAATAAAGATGTGCCATAAAATGCATCTGCCACGCTGAAGCCCCTACCCTGGAAAACAATTCACTGTCCTAGTTCCACAATACTATTTTCGCTTCTGCAATATTTTTATTACCTCTAGGTTTTAATTTGAAATGGATTTTTAATTTAGTTTAACTAGGTACTGAACACCTAATTTATACGTAAAGCACTTTAATTTTGATCAGAACAAAGATGCCTACTAATAATATTTAACAATTATTTATGGCAGTATTTCAAACGAGCTTTCTAATAGATTTACATAAATATTTGACACAGCTTCATTATCTTTACAAATATAAATGGAGGCTGAAGAAATAATACTGTTTCTCAGCAGGCATTCCTATCAAATAATGTGGGTGGTAAGTAGAATCCATTTGGATAAACAGGGTTTCATGCTCTTTCTAACGCAATTTCTATTTTTTGCTAATTTATCAGAGATTAGACACTTAAACAGAAAAGAGGTCTCACTGTTGGGACTTTCTCTTTACTATTCTCTCCTATTTATTTTCATAGATGTACAGAAGGTATCTGGTTCAGATGTGTATTTTTAAAATACTTATTAATATGGAAACTGGCTTCTTCAGGATCTGCCCAACTCCCAACAGTGCTATCATTATCATTACTACTAGCAATCACAAATATTTTTTATTGTCTATTATTCAGAATTCATTATGCTAAGTTTTGGAAATAAGAAAAAATGAGGGTACTTGCTATTATTTATGTCCTCACAACTAGTATATAGACTCCCTGGGAGTGAGGACCATGTTTTTCTCATTTATCTTTTTATTTTCAGAGCCTTATGTGAGGCACAGACTAAGAATTCTGGATTTTTTTCAAGGAACAGATCTGCAAAATTAAAATGATAATAGTAATGACCCCTGGCTGCTATTCCACCAGTGCCCATCAGGATGGTTGTAAGTGGTTTATGGCCAGCATCCCTCTAGCTTGATCAGTGCCCATGATTTACAAGTTCTTAAATTTTTTGAAAATCAGTTATATCTGTATCAGAAAAAAGTGTTGTAAAGACTCAGTGGTGTAATGCATGTAAAGCATGCACTTAGTAAAGGTTAAATAAATGTTAATAATGATGATGGTGCTGCTGCTGATGATGATGATTAAAATGAGAAAAATGAACATGAAAGGAAAAATAACTAATCAAATAGCATGTTAATAACCATGCTACTGAATGGTGAATAAAGCAGTAAGTTCTTAGAAGTTCAGAAATGAGAAAAATTGGTGGGCCTAGTCTGAACTAAGAAATATTCATAAAATGTATGACATTTGAAGAGGGTGTGGAAGGATTGCTATGACTTGGTCAAATAAGAAGGAAAAGAATTTACTTTTGTAGGTCCAATTACATATAATTTTTATATTATATGATGGGACATTCAAGTAAAATGTTTTAATTTTCTGACAGACAATAAGATTGGGAATTTTCAGAAATGTAATAAATGTAACTTATTTCAAAGATAAATAAAATCACTATATCTTTATTAGTTTATTCTATTTCAAAGGTTTCTAGATTTTTGATACATAAATAGAAAAAAAACCTAAGATTAAAAATGGCGTAAAGTTTGCCAACATTTATCAAATATGCTTAGCAAATGTAAACAAATTAAATACCACTAATACTTTAAACATTCAAAATTAAAATATGATGTGAAGAAAACACATAACTATGATCACTGTAGAACAGAGACTATACAACAAAAAAAGACAAATATTGACATAATGTTGAATGCATAAAATAACACTGTATTGCTGGAATTATAACATACAGATGTCATATACATGAAAACAATAGCCCAAAGGAGGGAGATGAATTGGAACTAGTTTGGAACAAAATTTCTGTATTTTATCAAAATTAAGTTAGTATTAACTGAAAGTAGATTGTGCTAAACTAAAATGCATATTTAATCCCTATAGCAACCACTAAGAAAATAACTCAAAAAATATAGTAAACAAATCAATTAAATGAGACTTTAAAATATATCTATTTAATACAAACAAGGCACTAAGGAAGAACAAAGAAAAAAAATACATGAGACACATGAAAATCAAATATCAAAATGGTAGATGTAAATCTAACCATAGCAAAAATTACAATAAATATAAATGCACCAAATAATCCAATCAAAAGTCAGAGGTTGTCAGATTAGATTTTTTTAATAAGCCCAGCTCTATGTTATCTGCACAAGACACAATTTAGATTCAATGACACAAAAAGGTTGAAAATTTAAAAAGATAGATAACATATACCATGCAAATAACCATAAGTGAACAGAAGTAGCTATACTTTTAACCCAAAAAGATAGACTTTAAGCAAGAAATATTAGTAGAGTCTAAGAACGTTGCTTAATGATAAAAGAGTTAATTTATCAGTAAGATATAACAATTATAAACATATATGCACCTAAAAATACAGCCCCAAAATACATGAAGCAAAAATTGACAGAACCGGAAGGATAAATACACAATTCAACAGTAGCTTAGAGCTGTCAATATCCTACTCTCAATAACTGATAGAAAACCTAAGCAAAAAATGATCAAGGTTTTAAAGGCTGAACAACATTCTCAACTAAGTTTTGATAAATTTAGAAGTATTAAAATAATACAAAGTATATTTTCTGACCACAGTGGAATTAGATTAGATATATATAACAGAAAGAAATATGATAAATCCCTAACAATTTGGAAATTAAATAACACATTTCTAAGTAATTGATTAATCAATTAAAGATAAAATCAAAGGGAGCTTAGAAAATATTTTGAACTGAATTAAAACAAAAACAAAAGATATCACAATTTGTGTGCTGCAACTAATGCAGTCCTTACAGAGAAATTTATAGATTTAAGTGCCTATATTAGATTATAAAAAATAAATCAATAACATATGCTTCTTAAGAAACTAAAAAAGAAGAGCAAACAATACCCAAAGCAAGCAGAAGGAAAGAAATAGTAAGATCTAAACTGAAATCAATGAAACAGAAAACGGAAAAGCTATAGAAAAAAAATCACAAAACTAATCTTAGAAAACCAACAAAATTGACAAGCTTTAGCTAAGCAGACCAAGAAAAAAAAGAGACATATTAAAATCATGAAGGAAAGAGATACATTACTAGCAATCCTATTAAAATTAAAAGGATTATAAAGAAACACTGTGAACAAATTTCTTCAAACAAAATTAGAAAGTTTAGATAAAATAGACAAATTTTTAAAAACATGCAAATGATGAAAACCGAACCAGAAAGAAATAGAAAATATCAATAGTCCTAGAGCAAGTCCTAAATCAAGTCCTAAAGTAAGAAATCGAAATCGCATTTTTAAAAAATTTTTCCATAAAGAAAACCTGAGGCATATATGGCTTCACTGATGACTTCTTTCAAATATTAAAAACTAAAACAACACCAATCCTCCATAAACTCTACAAAAATGAAGAATGGAACAATTTCCAATCCAATATTTGAGGCCAGTATTACCGTGACACTAAAGTCAGACAAAGACATCACAAGGAAAAAAAATAGACCAATAGCCCTCATGAACACATACTAAAACATCCTTAGCAAAATATTAGCAATTAAATTTAGTAACATAAAAAAATATTATATGCCATGACTAAGCTCAGTTTATCCCAGGACTGCAAGATTGGAGGACATTAAAACATTAACTAATATTATACATAATATTAATTTTAAAAAAGACAAAATCCAAATGATAATCTTAGTAGTCACAGACAAAACATTTGACAAAATCCAGCACTCATTTATGAAAAAACATTCAGATGTTAAGAATAGAAGGATATTTCCTCAATTTTGTAAAAGCCATCTATCAAAAACCTACAGCTTAAATCTTACCTAAGGGTGACTGAATGCTTTCCCCTTAAAATTCGGCCTTACAATGGCAGAGTTGAGTAGTTGCAACAAAAACCATACAGCTCACAAATCCTACAATAATTAGTATCTGACCCATTAGAGAAAAAATCTGTGTATCCCTATGTTGCATGAAGGAAGCCACCTGCAAAACACCACATATTGGATGATTGCATTGATATGAAATTTCAAAAGGACAGGAAGCAAATCGGTGGTTGCCCGGGCCGGGGAGTAGGCACACAGTTTGATTGCTAACAGGCATGAGGGAACTTATCGGGGGATGAAAATGTCTTAAGATTGGATTGTGATGATGCTTGCACAATACTATAAATTTATTAAAAATCACTAAATTGCACACTTACAATGGGTGAATTTTATGATATACAAATTATACTTCATTGAAACTGTTAAAAATAAACAAGGTCCACTCATTATATTTATTCTCTGTATGTCTTAGGAATCTTTTTTAAGAGCATTCCTGCCTCTTACCCCTCTTTTTTTTTTTTTAATGCCATTATCTCATTGTAGGAACTTTTAAAATGGCCCATAATCTGGATTCATCCATTTACTTTCTTGAGATATCATTTTTCTTCCTCTATTTCCTTTTACTGTAAATGGTAAGTAGTCAGAGGCTTGATTAAATTCCAATTCAACTGTTTTGCTAGAATGCTTCATGCATAGTGCCCTGTGCTTGGCATGATATTTTAAGCAAAATTATTTTTGTAAACAAAATTATACAGGAACTAAAATTCAGTATACATAATACCCTAAAGCCATCAAAAAATTAAGAAATTATTTGAAAAAAACTAAGAAATTATATTTGCCAAATATACATATATATATTTATATTTTCCAAATATGTACAAGATATATATTATATGTATATGTATCCATATATGGATATGGATATATAGATACAGATATATATATACTTCAATATAAAAATATTAAAGCCCATCTTGGTAGTTGTTATTAACAGCAGTTTCTACAACATAGAAAATATTAGAAAAAGGAAAAAGAAAACTCATTTTAACTGAATCATCCCATCTATAACCCAGAACTAAAGCTTAAAATAATTTATTTTTATATTAGTTACTACACTTTTATCTTTAAATTAAATGTCTATGATACAAAAAGGATATCATAGTTTTTTCATGTCCGAGGTTACATTTGTAACTTGAAGAATTATAATGAACATAGATTACAGAAACTAAGTAAAAGTAAAAATGCATCATTGAAGTTTATTGCTAAACATAGTAAAGGTATTTGAAGACCTAAACAACTTTTAAAAATATCTATTATGATTTCTATTCTATATTGCAACAGGCTCACCGCAAAAATTTATTGATCATGTTTTTGAATATTTTATAGTTTATGGAATATTTTTAATTTTACGAATATTATTTGCCAGAGGAAAGTGATATTTCAAAATTAAAATTTATTAAGGTCAAAATATAAGAAAGAAAATTAAACCTAGTGATCATTTTTTTGAAGGAAAGACAATTATCACATCATTGAAATGTCATAAAGATTTCGGTTTCCATGAAACCAAGATATGTAATTATTTTACAAATAATCCAAGTCCAAATGACTTGAAGTACTCATTTACTGTGAGTAAATTTTGAATTTTCTATTATTCAATCTCAAAAATTTGATGTATAAAAACCTTTATGTGTCTCATTATTACTGTTATTAAAGAAGTCATCTAACAATTTTTTTTTGGTGAGGAGAAAGGACACATTTTTCTAATTTTGCACAAAGGTACCATATAAGTTACCCGCATTCATGTTTCCAGTAGCATGCTATAGTTTTTTAATTAACATTTTATTCAAAACATTAATAACCTCATTCACAGATGAAAGGAACTGGTAGAGATAAGCAAATATGTTCAGTCCAGAAATAGTTTGAGAGGTTGGAACTGAGTCTAACAAAATTTAAACTGGGATCCATATAAAGTCTTACTATTCTTAAGTTCAAAAATCCAACTATCATGTAAAAGATGGGTGTGAGATGGTACAAGAGCATACATGTTAAAGGGAGGTTTTAGTTGAGAGTAAGTTTAATAGCAGTTAAGATGGAAACTCCTTAAACACGTGATGTCTCATCATTTAGACGAGAGATTAGATTCCTCTGTATAGCTACCAAGAAGAAAACCAAGGCCAAAGGGCTGAAGTGAAAGGAAAGCAAATTTCAGCTCAACATGTTTTTAATGATTACAATTCCCTGAACCAAGATGAGATAAAATAAGACCTGAGATATTTCTAAAGCCCCATTCAACTTCTGTTATTCAATAATTCTATGTTAACACATGATATAATAACTCAAGTTCCTGATCATCCAGGTCGCAATCCACAAATTAAAGTTTACTGTTTCCATCTTGCACTCATGGCAGGCTCGTTCCTTAATTGAGGGGTCCTGTTTATGTATGTAATTACTGTGGGAGTCTCCTTTATAAAAATTTCTCCCTCTCCTTCAAGTTATGTCTCCATCTAAACACTAAGAAGGAGGAATTGGGAGATCAACCACCAAATACATCATTTAGGTGGTTACTCTCTCTACCTAGTCACTTACCCACAATGAGGATGAGGCCACTGCCTCCGTGACTAGGGAAAAGAGGGCTTCTCTCTCTGCATTACCAATATTTCTCCCAAGCATAAACAGTACAGTGGATGCTGATAAAGATTCAATTTATATATGTGTGTATATATATACATATACAATCAAATTTCCTTATTTATAGATTGTGTCTTTGTGAATTCATCTATGCCCTAAAACTTATTAGTAACCCCAAAGTCAACACTCATGGTGTTTCTGTGGCCATTTGTGGATGTGTGCAGAGGGGAGAACATTTTGAGTCCCTGATGGGAACATTCCCAGCTGAGGTCAAACAAGGGGACACTCTGCTTTCTTGTTTCAGCTCTCATACTGTAAACAAACTTGATGTTTTCCACAATTTTCTGCTTTTTGTTAGTGATTTCACTGTTGAAAATAGCTCCAAAGCATAGGGCTGAAATGTTGTTCGTTGTTCCTATGTGCAAGAAGACTGTGATGAGCCTTATAGAGAAAATTTGTGTGTTCTATAAGCTTAATTCAGTCATGAATTATAATGCTGTTGACTGTGACTTCAATGTTAATAAGTCAACAATATATATTAAATAAGGTATCCTTAATCAGAAATACACATCAAACAAGGTTGTATACTGATCAGTTGATAAAATATTGTGACCAAGGGCTGACAGGAACCTAACCCTGTATTTCCCCTAAGATCAGTAGTTCATTATCAGTATTCACTACTTCAGTGTTCACAGTGCCTTTATAGAATATAACTACCATGAATAATGAGAATCAAGTATATATACCTAAACAGAGAGAGAGAGAGAGAGAGAGATTGATTCTTCCAAAGCAAGCTGAGAGTGGGAGGAGGGGAGGGTGATGTGCACTGAGAGAAATGTCTCAGATGTATACTGCATCTGGAATTAGTAAGACCTATGTTATAATCCTGGCCTTACATGCCAGTTAGGGAATCCTATTTTTAGGGAATTAGTTACTAATTATATGACTCTCATTATTTTAACTCCTCTAAACATTAGTTTCCTCATCAGGCATGTAGTAAAAGCTCAAATTAATATTAGTTTTTATATAATACTGACAAAGATGTCTACCACAAAGTGAAATTATGAAGAGAAAATTATTTAAACAGTTTTAAAATTCCCTAGAATATAAAATATTATCAGAGGATTATTTAGCATATAATTGCAGGGAACCATACTTTCAAACCTACATTTAGGACCACTGGGAAGAAGAGTTGTGGTTAATTAATGATGTCTGCAAGAAACATCTTTATAGGGAGTATTATGATCACTTAAAACCTGCTGTGTGTTTGCTTACAGATGTATGTTGTAGACAGATAGTTTATATTTCTAATATTATCAAGTGTGAGGAAAATTGTGAGTCATTTAGCTCAGAAAGTACTAAAAGTAATTTTAATCCAAAAGTTTTGCAACTGTTGAACATAGGGAGCCTCAAACTCAAAGTATGTTGACAACGTGGGATTAGGAAGACACCATGTTGGGAATCGGGCATAGCCTCCATATGGCAAACTCCGTAATAATACAGACACAGGTAGCATTTACAAATTAGTGAGCACGAGAATGAAAAAAGTAAATGTCCAGGGAGCTGTGGTTATGTGTTAATTTGGTCATTGTTTCATCATGGAGTTGTGGGAATCTGTGTTTATGAGGTGAAACCCCGAAGCAGCTGGCTGAGATATGGGACTAATTAGGGTAAGTAGTAGGAAAGGCAGAAGTAAAATAAGTACTAAGGCCCCAGGCTCCGTCCTGAGCTTCTGGGAATGTTTCTTATTTTAGCAGGGGGACTACAGAGCTGGGTACAGAGTGGGAATTTTACTGTGAGGTTAATGAAGCCAAAGCTTCAGGACCCCTCACTTGCAGGTCTTTCTCTCATGCCCCCGGGAGAGCCCTAGCAAAGTGTTCACATTGTAACGGAATTTTGTAAAACTTGCCAAAGTAAGACATTTTTGCAGCTAGGACCACTATCTCTTTGTAATGCCTCTTCCCCTCCATCACACTTCCATTTGTATCCAATGGCTTTAGAGCATCCGTGAGAAATTTTGGAACCCTGCTAAGTTAGGGACACATTTAGTTAGGATTTAGTGAGATAATATGTGCTTCTCGGTCACTTCCATGAAATTGTTGTTGATAGCCAGACGCAGTCATAGCTTTTTTTTTTTTTTTTTTTTTTTTTTTTTAAAGATTTTATTTATTTATTTTTCCCCAAAGCCCCAGTACATAGTTGTCTGTCATAGCTGCACATCCTTCTAGTTGCTGTATGTGGGACGCGGCCTCAGCATGGCTGGAGGAGTGGTGCCTCGGTGCGCACCCGGGATCCGAACCCGGGCCGCCGGCAGCAGAGCGCACGCACTTAACCACCAAGCCACGGGGCCGGCCCAGTCATAGCTTCTTGAAGTACTCTTACCACCTGGAGGCCAATTCGCTTGCAGTTCTGATGCAAAGGTAAAGGGCCAGAGACCATTACTGAATACAGGTTTTCAAAACTTGAAAATAATCCTAAAAACTTACATCATGTTACCAATAATGAGCTGTGAAGAAGAAAGAAATGTTTCCAAACTATTAGTAATAAAAAACACATTTCAATCAACCCTACTAGAGGAGAGACTGAATTATCTATTATCTACAGAAAATGATATTACAATATCATTGTCAATAGTCATTCAAAGAATATAAAGCCAAATAATGTACAAAAATCCTGTAAAATTGCTATCAGGTAGTTAACTAGTACAAAAATTATTTCACTTGGCTAGATTGTTATGTTTGTGGTATTTATCACCTTTGTAAGTTTGTGAATTTTTATTTCTTTTTCGTGCTAAATATTCAGTTCCATACCATATAAGACAGGGGTAGGATGGGTGCAGGCTGCCTCTAGATCTGGCTAGAAACAAGCTTGACTGATCAGTGAAACTTGCAATGAATTCAGTTTCAAAGAACTGGCAAACACAGGAGCAGAGAAAAAGGAATCAAGCAGTGGCTGGTCCAGCAAGCCAGAAGAAATATGCCTCAGGGGCGCTCCATCTGAGTCATTATTCAGACATAATGAGGAGGCAATATGTCACCCCTCGATTTATTTTATGAGTCTATTTAATGGAAGAAAATCCTACTGCTTATAATCTTATTTTTCTGGTAAATGAGAATCTTAGAACAACAGAAAGTATAACTTTTTAAAGATCACATACTTCAAGAACTTTTTTTTTAAATGAGTAAACTGAGGCCTAAAGTGTTCAAAATATTATTCTGAGGTTGCTTAGTGGCAGAACACACTAACTTTTTCTGTGAATACATACCTTCTAAGAACTGATGTTTTATGAAAACTGTCTGGGAAACTAATTTCTACCAGTGAAAGCACTCTATATTAATCAAGGGACTGAAGAGATAGCCAGAAGACACAATAACAGCTGCTTGTCAACTGGATGCAAAGAGCTTCCTCAGTTCCTCTCAGCATGCTAGCACAAGAGAACACGATGTTAAATTCTTTGCATATAAGAATGATTATGAGGAATTATAGATCTTAAGAAAAGATGAGCCAAAACCGATGGGACCTCCTTAAAAACCACTACTTTAATTTTAAAGATTCAAAATAGTTATATAGCCAAAGATTATATCAAGTATTTTGCCCAATCTAGATTAACTCCAGTAAAGCAAAATGCTCACCTAATTTTTTAAAAGTCATTCAATCACTTGGGTGATGGCTATACACAGACATGAAATCTAATATTTCAATGTCAAATCTGGGAAATTTCTTTGTATCACTATAGGTGAAGTTTCACAATTCATGAATTAACTCACAGTGGGCCAGATACCACCTTTTCAATGGTCCAAAATATTCAGATCAAACATTTAGTGCTTTTTTTCCCTATACTCATCCTAATAATCAGACTGTGTCAGAAAATTGCAGTTTTATTTGTTGATTATCTTCTATGTACCAAGCACAGTCCTACATTTTATATTCACAATCTCATATAATTTCTGCCAGGTATTATTTTCCCAGTTTTACAGATAAGAAACGGGCTCATAAAGATTAAATAACTAGGCCAAGGTCACATAGCCAATATCTAACAGGGCCAGGATTCAAGATAAAGCTTTCTCTTTACTAAAGCCTGCCTTTTATAGCAGTAGCAATATCATGCCACCACCTTGGCATCAAAGGGTAGTTGAATCAGTAGAGGAGCTGGGCTTCAGTCTGGGTTCAGCCTCTCACTAGATATCAACATGGCCTTTTACAGAATCATGGTGACACTGGATGATAGAGGAAAGACTGTTCTTTCCTGCTCCTGAATGGAGCAGACAAAATCCTTATAACAGACAAAAATGACTACAAATTGCATCTCATTCATGCAGATTACCTGATTCAAACATTCCTGTATCAATGAAAGCCCAGACAAGAGAACTGGTCTTCTCATGGCAGTTCAATGACTCTGTGGGAGTGCTTCCCAAAGCTAAGTCTCTAATCCTGGTGTCTCTCCTGAATTTTAGAATCTTCTTTTTAACTTCCTTCTAGATGTTTTTTTCTGAATATTCCAAACTGACAGTGTTTAACACAATTTATTTTATTTCATAATCAGTATTTAAGTTCCACAACACACAAACATGAGTATGCCTCATTATACTGGAGGAGTCATGCGTTTAAACAAAAAATTACCATAAATATGATGTTCATAAAAATATCAAGCTCCTTAAAAAGTGGCCTTTATCACAACTTTCTTTAGTTAAACAGTTAAATATACTTGCAATTCTTGACATATGTTTTAGATTTCACTGTCCAATCTGACTATTCCCTCTTGTAGCATATTGTATCGTATAAAAATGGCTGTGATGCCATCTTCCATTTTCTGTGTTCTTTTATAATCTTGTCATGCCCCTAGAGATGGAGCATAATTCCCGTCCTCTTGAGTATGGAAAGGTTTGGGACTCGCTTATAATCAATAGAATGCAGCAAAGGGACACTGGGTAACATCTTAGGCTAGGTGAGAAAAGGTGACACAGACTCTGTTTTATTCACTAAAACCCTCATGTTGGAGCCCTGGGCTACCATGTAAGCAGTAAACTGCCCTGAGGCTGCCGTTCTGTGAGGAAGCCCAAATTAACCTGTGTAAACAGACGATATGTTGAATCTCTGAGGTTACAAGGAGAGACAGAGTGAGAGAGAGAGAGAAAGAAAGCAAGACAAATATACAGAAAGAGAGAGAGAGAGAGGCTCTGCTGCTCCAGCTCCCTGCAGGTCAGCTTCTGCCAGCTTGAGTGCAATCTGAAGAGGGACCCTCAGGCCTGAACTACCCAGTCAAGCCCTTCTCATATTCCTGCTTCACATAAACTCTGAGAGATAATAAAATAATTGTTGTTTGAGTCACAAGTTTTGGGGTGACTTATTATGCAACAAAAGTGTGCAGAACCACTGGTTACTGATTACAGCTGAGGCCTACCAATTAGCCTTCATACCTCAGACTCTCCCACTTGCAATCCATACTACCTACCACCTACCTACAGCTTTCTTGTCCCTTTCCAGAAATTTTCACTGACTCACTTTCTTATTCAAAGAATTAATAATATTAAATGAAACCTTTAGACTAGACTTCAGGCAGATCCTAATCTGAATCTACCTTCATTCCTCTTCTTCTACTCAGGCCCACCAAAGACTCAAGTCAAAATCAAAATCTTGCCTTATGTTCCCCAAACTTTCTCTCCAATGTGCATTTACTTTGCCTGTACCTTGTTCTAGACCAGTTTTTTTTTCCTATATCTTCTCCCTCTATCTACATCTTACCCATCACTTCAAGTCCAATTGAAATGCTACCACTTACACTGAAGCCTTTCCTGATTCCTTCAATAAGAAATGAACTCCTCCAATACTTTGCATGTACCTCTATTTTTGTACTGCCATTTATTTGTGTAGCTATACATAAATTTATTTTCCTCCAATAAAATTTTAAGCTCCTTGACATCAAAATTTGCATATTTTTCCTTTTGACCCTTCTGAACCTGCACAGATTTGGGTCTTTCTAAAGTTGAAATCCAGTATGTTTGCATAAAGAATGCATTACTACAATATATTTATGTAAAACCTGTCCTGTCCCAAAAATAGAATTGAGGCAGCTTAAAAAGATATCTACAATATAGCAAGAGAAATATATTTAATATAAGTAGGAAAATGAGTCAAAGGTAAATTAAAGATAAGAACGTAAAATGGATCTATGGTAGAATTCTAAGATGGCCCCAAGACTCTTGGCCCCTGGTGTAGATACCGTCTCCCACGTGTACACCTAAGTACTTCTGGGAAGGGGTTTTTCAAGTGTAATCAAAGTTTCTAATCAGTTGACTTTAACTTGGGAAGATTATCTTGGACAAGCCTGGTCTAATCAGGTGAGTCCTTAGAAGAGACCAGAAAGATTGGAAGAAGCAGAGATTCTCCTACTGGCCTGAAACATCAAACAACCACATTGTGAACTGCCTGTGTAAGGGACTGTGTGGCAAAGGAACTGCAGGTGGCCATAGAAGCTGAGGAGCTCAGTCCTACAACTGCAGGGAACTAAATTCTGCCTACAACGTGAATGAACTTGGAAGTGGGATCTTCCCCGTGAAAGCCTCCAGATGAAAATGCAGCCCACTGGCATCTTAATTGCAGCCTATGAGATCCTGAGCAGAGCACCTAGCTAAGCCATGCCCAGATTTCTGACCCACAGAAACTGGGAGATAATAAATGTGTGTGGTTTTAAGCCACTAAGTTTGTGGGCATTTGTTACGTGTCGATAGAAAACTGATACAGAAAATAAGAATTAGATTAGTGCACAAATTTCATGCCATGAAGACTTGCAGAGATAAACCAGAAATCTGGATCTAAGCAGTATTAATAGGGTTAGAAAGATCGGATATGCGATGTAGAAAATCCATGAAATAAAAAAAAAAAAAATCATGGAAAACACCATTCTTCTGAATGGCAGTTGCAGGAGCAGGTACCCATTAGAGGTTCACCCTCTCTAAGGATCTTATTTCAGGTGATCCCTCAAGATTCTGCCTTTGGGCTTCACTCTCAGCCTCTTGCCTGTCCTCTGTCTCAGATTCACTGCTTTAGATTTGGCCTCAGCTCTATAATTTCCCCCCACCTCCCTCTAACTCCATTTCAACCACACCTCTGTGTCCTCCCTGACTCCTTGGCCACAGGCTTCATTTTCCACTGGATGTAGTCCAGCTGTGTCTTCGTCAACACTCAGCCCTCCCTTTATGAGTCTCAGCCCAAGTTCTGCCCTCCCAGACAGGGACACGAATTTGGCTAAGTTCTCTGATTCAGTCCTTTTATCCCCTCATTGATAGAACTGTTGTCTTCTAAGAGCATACACTGTGTTAACATGAGAAAGAAAAAATGACAGCTGTAATTCAATTCAGCACCAATCTGTGCAGGTGTTCAGACACTTCCCTATGGGGCCAGAGTCTTGTAGTCAGGATAGAAAGGGTCCCTCCAGGCCTTGTCTAGGCCTTCTTATAAGCTGATTTTACTTCATGTTAAATTGAGCAGTCACTTGACGATGGGATCGAATAGCTTCTTTAAAAACTGAACAGGCGCTATATTACAAGCCGGTGAAATCCGTTCCCACGAATTGTGGTAACAGGCAAGCTGCAGCGTCATTCCAAGACCAGGAATATGATAACAGCTCTCAGAGAAATCAGACTATGCTCGTCCCCCACAACTAGATGAAGTGCAGATGGGTAAAAAAAATAGTCTGTACCTTTCCTACTCGTACAAGACCAGAGATGCCTCTATGCCTGGGAACAGATTGGACGTTAGGGTCAAAGTAGACAATTAGATTGTGTACTTTAGAGCAATGTACAGCTATTGAAACAGATACAACTTTTTTAAATGTTTGTCTTTCTCTACAGGTCAGGAAAAAAATCATTGGGCAGAACCCAAATCAGGGCATGTTGCCATGGGCAACAATATTTACCTTTTGGCAATAGTTACATGCATTTTATACCTTTATTTCCAATATGATTTTAAATTTTTAGAAACTTTTTTAAGGTCTGTTTCCACTTAAGTAAGGCGATTCTAGTGCAGACTTCATGAATCTCCCCTGAATTATTCCCAGTCATCTTCATGGGCAAGGAAGCCTCAAATGGCTAAAAGTAATTCAATTTGTATATTTTAATTTATTTAAATATATAGCAATAATTTAAAAAATTGAGATGTATCATTGCTGTACTAAGCCCTCGGGATATAAAGATGAGTCAACAGTCCTGGTCCACAATTAGTTTATAGCCTAATGGACAGGACAGCTAAAAATGCCAGTATGTTAAATGGCCTTTAAGTGCTGGTTCCCATCTCTAAATACATATTAGAACCACCTAGAGATCTTTTAGGCAATATTCTTGCTGTGTCCCAACTCCTAAACAGTCAATCTAGGATGGGAGGCAGGTATTAGAAGTGTTTAAAAGTTCCCCAATGACTTTACTGTGTATCCAGGATTGAAATCCACTGTCTTAAAGGATGCACTTGCCAGGTGCTGTAATGGTAATCCACTAACTTTGCCTGTGGGAGGGAAGTGATCAAAATGCAAGTAGCACTTGAGTTTAAACTGAAAGAATGCATAGAATTTCTTCTGGTAAGGAAGGGGGTACAAGAGGTTGGGAGAGCTTTTGAAGCAGGCTTAGCCTGCTGAGCAAAATCCTGTTGATGCTAACTTTTTTTATTTTTTTTGATGAGGAAGATTAGCCCTGAACTAACATCTGTTGCCAGTCTTCCTCTACTTTACATGTGGTTCACTGCCACAGCATGGCTGACGAGCAGTGCAGGTCCGCGCCTGGGATCCAAACCTGCAAACCCCAGGTCACCAAAGCGGAACATGCCAAACTCAACCACTATGGCATGGGTCCAGCCCCTGTTGATGCTAACTTTTAGCCACTTTCCTAATTTATCCAGGTCTGTGCATCTGCACTGCCACCACCCTAATGCAAATCATTGTCCTATCTGCCTTGCAGGAATCTACCCCTTTCCTAGCTTTTTCTGCATAAGTGCTCTTTCCTTTTCAAATATACTCATCCCACTGCAGAGAAAAAGACTGTCTTACAACACAAATCAGTTGCATTGCCCTAATTCAAAGCTTTCAGGGGCTTCATATTGCTTTTAAAATCCAAAATATTTAAGACCCTACTTTATTTATTCCTGGACGTCCTTCTGCCTCACCTTAGGTCTCCTGGTCCAGTCTCCTTAATGGACTGAGAGTTCCATTCAAGCCAGCTCTGCTTCAGTCCCTGTGCAAACCATGCTTTCTCCTTTCTCGGGGTCTTTGCAGAGATGATTAATCTTCCTAGAATGCTATCCCTACACTGCGTCTCAGTCCACCAGGTGACCTAGAAAACTCTACTAATTGTTAGGTCTCTGCTTAAATATCCCTTCAACACAGATTTCCCAGATGTTCCCTCCCCACTTAGGGGTCTCTGTTATCTGTCCCCATTGCCACAGCTCCTCTCCTTTGTAACTAATCTTCATGCATCATACGCATCTCTCCTGCTAGACTACAAGGTTTATGAGGGCAAAGAGTATTTCTTTCCAAATCCTTCCTATGGTATTGACATTTTGCACAGTGTCTGGGCACGTGGTAGATTATTGGCAAATGATGGATGAATAAACTGAATGAATGAATACCACAAACACAAAAAAGACAATCTAACTTACTTTCTCTCTCCAACAGTTTTTATTTCCACACAGCTCAAGATTTGAGGCATGAGATGTGGCTAAAACTTGGGGTGAAACTTTACCTGTCTATATGGCACTGTATCTTTTTCCCTCTTCGCTTTCTCTTTTTTCATTTCTCTCTTTTCCATTTTTTCCTAAAAAGATTAGCTTTTTGTAAGGGGATCTGCATTTGAAAAGAGTAACAAATAAATAATCATTATTAACAAGTATAATATTACCTTAATATACTTATATATTGATTGCAATGATGAAAAGGGAAAGGAAAGCTGAGTAATATTTTACGAGCAGCTACAATATGCTTAGCATATGCAGTTTATCATTCAATTCTCTTCTATCCATAATAATCTTCCCATTTTTGAGATGAAGGAACTGACACTAGAGAAATCATTACTTCCCAAAGGTCTCGCAACTAATAATAGAACTGCCAGGCTAATAACCTGTGTCCATATAATTCCCTTGTCCTTGATCTCTCCACTACTCCAATCAAATCTGTAACCAAGAGGTAAATCATTTCCAACGAATCAAACCTCCTATGTAAGAACCTATCTAAGGTATCTTAATTTTATGTAGCTTCTTACATTGCAGATTTCAGGTATCTATATTATGTTTCACTTAATTATGTCTACAAGGATAAAAGATTATGCACATTACCAATTCCTGTCACTTGTCTCATAACCTTTTTAAAATTGCATTCATTCATCCATTCAATAAACGTCTGGTACTGGAAATATAATTCTGAATTGCTTTCAGAAAATTAATATTATTAATCGTAGAGACATTTTCTTAAGATTCTGAATTTGGTTATACTTCGTTTCTTTCTAAGCTTTGGAATGAAATCTCATTATGCAATATGTAGAATACAGTTGGTAATTCTTGCGTGTGGATAAAATGAAAAAGGCCCTGCTGGCATCTGGGCTGTGGGGAATGGAGAAGTGAACTTGCAAAGTGTACCTTGCCTCTCAAAACACATAAACTGTGCCAGAACACATCATGATGGACATTGCAGGCTAAGCGCAAACCCCTAATACCAATTCAATCAAGCCTGTATGGTCTAAGATAATATCATAGACAAACTGATCTAGCATTAACTCCATGCAGCTTCATAAATTTCAAAGATAAGACCATTAAGTGTTCCAGCAACTTTGTGGTTTACAATTTCCTACCAATCTCTGGCAAGACCATCCTATGACTAACTCCAGCCCACCTCTCCCCTCTTTCCTACCCCTCCCTGCAAACCCTGTAAATGCGTTTAATTATTAGGTAGTTCTTAAGATTATTCTCAAGTTCGACTGCTTATTATCTCTTACCATGACAAGACCTTATCTAGAAAGGAAGGGCTGCCAAGATAAATATCTTTTAAAGACAATATCTAATTAGATAATCCTATGATGAATCCATTACGGTGTTCATCATTTGTTACTGTCTAGGCCCCAATCTGAAGGAGGTATCACCATGAGCCTGCACAAATTGCTCAAGCAAACAAAATATTTATTCAGAGTAGCTATTGGCAACATAGCTGAAGAGGGCATCTTGGGTAAAAAGAAATGGAGGAAAAAAGTCAAATGCATAAAAGTAGTATCTTAGGATTGAAAAGAGGTGTAAGAAGGGGGTAAAACAAGGAATAGAAGGGACTGGAAGTGTAAGATGAGTCAGGGAAAGTGGTTCAAGACAGAAACTGTGAAAAAATTGATGGTTTTAAAACTTGCTTTTGGACTTCTACTGTTAGCCAGGATGAACTAACCGTCCCGCCAACTGTAAACAATCATAGAACTGAACCAAGTTTATGAAGTAAACGTTTTCAGATGTTTTATAGCATGCAGTGCAGAATGGTAAATCTGCAAAGAAAGGAAAAAAATTCAGTTTCATGATAGCTCCTGCTTTTTGCCTGGCGCCACTTTCCAGACTGAAGTGCAAGGAAGAGCAGTTCATACATAACGTAGTAGTCTCATTGAGTTCAGTAGACAGAAATCAGAGTTGTGGAGAGAAAACACTAAAATACATTTAAAATACACTTATGCTTAGGGCAGGACTTAGTGAGGACGAGCAAGAAATAACTACGAGGAAAAGAACATGAAAGGAACTATAAGATACTATGGGAGTTACACAGGTTAGGGAGACATTTGAGTCCGAAACAGTGAGAGAAGAGGCTTCACTGAGCAATCCGAGCATTTGGTAAAGATCACAAAAAGCCCCTGTGGGAGAAGAGCTAATCCGGATTTACGGCAAATGCTACTGTAGACCCATCCTACCAAAGCTTAAAACAGCCTCAAAAAGGTCAAGCCTATCTACAAATAAATGGCCTGCCTATCTGAACTGAAACCAACATCCTGTTAATAAGACAACAAAATCCAAAAATGGAAGTAAGGCAGCTCTAAAAATATGCATTACAATGTAGCAAGATAAATATATTTAAAATAAGTGAGAAAAATTAGATACCTTTAGGTTAAAAAATTAACTTCAATTTATACCTCACACCATATTGAAAAAGTAATGGCAAAATAGATCATAGATCTAAGTTTTAAAACTTAAAATAAAACTTAAATTTTATTATTACGTAAAATTATTAAAATTCTAAAACAAAACATAGGAGCAATCTTTGTGGCCTAGGTTTAAGCAAAGATTTCCTAGCTATAACTGCAAAATCATGATCCATAAGAGAAAAACAATTGCTAAGTTGGGATTCATTAAAATTAGGAATTTCTGCTCTTCAAAAATACTGTTAAGGAAATGAATAAACAAGTCATGGACTGAGAGAAAATACTTACAAATCACATATCTGATAAAAGATGCATGCAGAATACAAAAAGAGCTCTTAAAATTCAATAATTAAAAAACAAACAATCTAATAAAAATGGGGAAAAGATATGCCAATCATTTGCATATCAAAGAGTATATATAGATTGCAAACAAGCAAAAGAGAATATACTCACTACGACTAGTCGTTAGGGAAATGTAAATTAAAGCCAAAATATAAGATACCACTATACAACTATCCTTCTGACAACCTAAAATTAAAAAGCCTGATCATACCAAGAATGTGGAGCCACTGTAACTCTCATACACCCCTGGTTCGAATACTAATTGTACAACCACTTTGGAAAACAGTTTGGCAATTTCTTGTAAACTTAAACATATACTTAGCATATTGTAGTCATACACCATGGGTTCTAGCCATTGCGCTTCAAGATATTAATCCAAGACAGATGGAAGCAGATGCCTGTACAAAAACCTATACACAGATTCATAGCAGCTTTATTTGTAAAAACCAAAAACTGGAAACGACCTAAATTCATATTCACAGGTAAATGGATAAACTAGTCAAGAAAAAAAATCAACTATTGTTCATGCTTCAGTATGGATGAATCACAAAATAATTATGGTGAGTGAGAGAAGCCAGACAAAAAATAGTGCATTGTGTATGATAAGGTTTATATAAAAGTCTAGAAAATGAAAACTAATCTATAGCTATAGAAAATAGATCACTGTTTACCTGGTAACTGGAGGAGAGGAAGGGATCACAAAGGGACATCACTTTGAGAATTGATAGATATGTTTATTACCTTGATTTTAGTAAAGATTTACGGATGTGTACATATTTAAAATTCGTCAAATTGTACACTTTCAATATGTCTACTGTTTCTTGCTACACAGACCTCAATAAAGCCATTAAAGATAGATCATATGTAGTATATTCTCTGATATCAATAAACTAGAAATGAGTAAAAATAATATATCTAAGAAAACTCTATTTCAAAATTAAACATCAAACATTTTTAAATTCATGGGTTAATGAAGAAGTTAACGTGGAAATTAGAAAATATTTCAAACTGAATGATAATGAATATAAAACATACGAAAATCTTTCAGATACAGGACAGCAGTACTTAGAAGGGAACTTGTAGCGTTATGCTTGCTATGGGTTGAATTGTGCTCCCCCCAAAATCATATGTTGAAGTCCTAAATGACAGTACTCAGAATATGCCCTTATTTAGAAACAGGGTCTCTGCAGATGGAATTAGTTAAGATAAGATTATACTGGAGTAGTCTGAGCCCTTAATCAAATATAACTGGTGTCCTTATAAAAAGTGGAATTTTGGACACAAGCACGCACACAGGAAAAGTGCCACGTAAATATGAAAGCAGAGATTGGGGTGATGTGTGTGCAAGACGAGGAATGCCCAAGGTTGCCAGCACACCGCCAGAAGCTGACAGAGACCTGCAACAGATTCTGCCTCATAGCTCGCAGAAAGAACCAATTCTGCCAACGCCTTGATCTCATACTTCTAGACTCCAGAAGTAGCTGTAAGACAAAATATTTCTGATGTTTAAGCTGCCCAGTTTTTTTATTGCAGCCCTAGAAAACTAAGACAATGCTTTTATTAGAAAAAGAATAGTGGTTCAATATCAGTGATCTAAACTTCCACCTTAAAATACTAGAAAAAGAAGAGCAAATTAAAATAAAAAAACAAGGTAAGCAAACTGAAGGAAAGAAAAGAGATGATAGTAAAAATTAATCAAATAAAAATGGATAAATAATTGAGAAAAGTCAATGAAATCTAGATGGATAAAACTCAAACTAGACTGATCAAGAAATAAAGACAGAAATCCCAAAATACCAATAGAGAACTCTACCATGTCAATGGATTATAGTACTCAATATTGTTTTATTGTTGTTAATTCTCTCCAATAGACATATACAAAGTAATTTTTGATATGATACAAAGGAATTTTTGATACGGAAAAGCAAAGATCCTAGACCAGCTAAGACAATCTTAAAATGAAAAGAATAGGTCATACACTATCTCATTTCAAGATTTACTATAGTGCTACTTTAATCAATATAATGTAGTATTGTCATAGGCATAAAGATAGACAAATAGATAAATTTAACAGAATAAAAGTTTTAATAAAAAACACTAACACTCATGCAATCCGTTTATTTTCAACAAGGTGTTAAAATAGTAAAATGAGGAAAGGACTTTTTTTGAATAAATTTTGCTGGAATGACCGGCTATACATGAGAAAAAAATGAACCTTAACCCATACTTCACACCACACACAAAGAAATTGACTTGAAATAGATCAAAGACCTAAATTTAAAACTCTACATTGTAAAGCTTATTTTTTTAATGAAGGTTAGCTTCGTGACCTTGGGTGGGCTGAACAAAGAAGTTCATAAACAGGACACAGAAAGCACTAATCCTAAAAAAAATTAATGTCAAAATTAAGACATTTTGCTCACATTGTTAAAAGTATGAATATTCAAACTGAAGACTGGTCAAAATATGCAATAAATATAACTTACAAAGAGCTTCAATCAAGAATATATAAACAACTTCTACAATTGAATAACAAAAAAGAAAAACAAATAAAAAATAAGCGTTTCACCAAGGTTTATATACTAATGACTGACAAGCCCATGAAAGGGTGTTCAAATCATTAGTCATCATGGAAATGCAAATTAAAGCCAGTGTGATTCTATCATCTACCAAACTAGAATGGTTAAAATTAAAAAGACTGGGGCTGGCCCCGTGGCTTAGCGGTTAAGTGCACGCGCTCCGCTGCTGGCGGCCCAGGTTCGGATCCCGGGCATGCACTGACACACCACTTCTCGGGCCATGCCGAGGCCGCGTCCCACATACAGCAACTAGAAGGATGTGCAGCTATGACATACAACTATCTACTGGGGCTTTGGGGGGAAAAATAAATAAATAAATAAAAATTATTAAAAATTAAAAAGACTAATAATACCAAGTGATGGCAAGTATGTGGAATGGCTGAAACTCTCACATATTGCTAGGGGGGATGTAAAATGATACAACAAATTTGGAAATCAGTCCAGCAGTTTCTCATAAATGTAGTCATCATTTACCCAACAAACATGAAAACATATAAACAACAACAACAAAAAAGCCTAGAATGTGCTGCTTCAAAGCAACTTTATTTAAAATAGTCAAAAACTCAAAGTAAACCAAATGTCCATCAACAGGAGAATGGAGAAACACGCTGTGGTATTTCCATATAATGGAATACTACCCAGCAAAAAGGAGAAATGAACTACTCAACAATATGGGTGAATCTCAAAAACATTATGCTGTTCATTGCAGCATTATTCACAATAGCCAAGACTTGGAAGCAACCCAAGTGCCCACCAATGGATGAATGGATAAAGAAGATGTAGTGTACGTATACAATGGAATACTATTCAGCCATAAAAAAGATAAAATTGTGCCATTTGTCACAAAATGGATGAACCCTGAGGGTATTATGCTAAATAAAATAAATCAGACAGAGAAAGACAAATACCATATGATTTCACTCATATGTGGAAGATAAACACATAGATAAGAAAAACAGATTAGTGGTTACCAGAAGGGATGGGGATGAAGGGAGGGCAAAAGGGGTGAAGCAGCACATGTGTATGGTGACAGATGGGAACTAGACTTTTGGTGGTGAACATGATGCTGTGTATACAGAGCCCAAAATATAATGATGTACACCTGAAATCTACACAATGTTATAAACTGAGACCTCAATAAAATTTAAAAAAAAAACCATTATGCTGAGTGAAACACGCCTTACATAAAGAAGTACATTGTATATTATTCCATTTATATGAAATCTATATACAAAGACAAAAATAGCATAGTAAAAACTTACCTCTGGTAAAAGATTTTGGAACAATGGATGTCTCTGGTTGAGGGTGGGATTGACTGGGATGGGGCACAAAAGTGATCTTTATTGAGCTATGCTAATCACCTATATCTTAAGGTGTGGGTGACAGATTTATGCAATTGTCAAAATTCATCAAACTGTGATCTTAATACTTGTGCATTTCCTTGAATGCAAATTTTACTCCAAATTTTTATAAAAGTTGAAAAAAAGCTTTTTTAATGTCATACTAACCATGCGACACAGAATTGTCTGCTCACTAAATGAGTCCAAATATATAATCAATATATGAACTGTTCTACATTCTGAATCCAATGAATTTGTTTTCCATTCTGGCAGATACACTTGCTCACCATAATTTATATTTTAAGTCTTTTTTTTTTTTTTTTTTTTGCTGAGGAAGATTCGCCCTGAGCTCACATTTGTTGCCAATCTTCCTCTATTTTGTATGTGAGCTGCTGTCACAGCATGGCCACTGATAGATGAGTGGTGTAGGTCCACACCCAGGAACTGAACCTGGGCCGCCGAAACAGAGCACACCAAACTTAATCACTAGGCTACAAGGGCTGGCCCTATGTTAAGTCTTGATAATAAAGGTTGCTTCCAGAAAAATTTTGGATTTTCCAAAAACTCATCCAATTTTCCAGATTCGTTGTACATATTGGTCTTCCAGAAAGACCAGGCATATTCTGTGCAGCATATTCTTTCCTAATTTCAAATGCACATGTATAGTAGTAGTGAAAATCTAATCCAAATTAATCTAATTCCTCTAAAATTTATTAGTGTGTTCTCCTTTCTCAATATCTCTCTCTCTGAAGGTTCAAGCTTTTTCTCCTGGAAAACAGATTGTTATATTAGTCAATAGAGAAATAAATTCTACAAAACTGCAAAAGCAAACAACAGTTTTATTGAGATATAATTCACTCATTTAAAGTATACAATTCAGTGTTTTTAAATATATTCATAGAGTTGTGCACCATCACCACAATCAATTTTAGAACCCTTTTATTGCTCTCATTTTTATCACCTTATTATACTTTCCATGTCTATAAGTTGTATTTGTTTTTGTTTTAACATTTTGCCTGGTTAATTATTGTGCCTCTTGTTTTTAACACATACTCTCAATTTTCTTTTATTTACGACATTAAACTTGATTATACTGTATAGTCTATGCAAATAATTCCAGTATCTCAAGTAGTTATAGATCTTAGCCTAGTTCTTTCTTTTTTCCTCTGATTCTTTCAGGTCTCAAGTCTGCATAAGGACCAGCTTGTGATTAAATATTCTCAGGGGATAGTTTTTATGGCATCACAGAGCACTAAGGCAGAGATTTGCATGTTTCCTTGCTATCTCCGTTTGTGGTGTGTTTTATTTTCCTGTCTCCATGTTTACCACTTCTTATAAGGTCGCATGCATAGCTTTTTGGAAGCCCACATTTATTCAGTCTCTGACCAGAAAATCCACTTCAAGAGGGCCCAGGGAGCCCCTTGCCAGTCAGTTAGGCTCTGAAACCAGAGCTCCAGCTCTCCCGGCTTCAGTGGATGACCTCAGGCAGCTCTCACGCTCCACGTCAGCTTACCACGCTGGGCCACTGATTTCACTTAGTGTTTCTTGGACTCTGAAGATTTCTGTAACTCTTTATCCAGTTCAGCTTAGCATTTTTCAAAGTTTTTAAAAAATGTTCTATCCATAATTTTAATTCTACCCATATTGTTTTGAACTATTTAAAGCAAATGCTGCCAGAAACTAAAAGGCAAGATTTTCAAAAGGGCACTGTAAATTGTTTCATCAAATCATTTTATTCCTCCATATTGCCTATACATTTCTGCAAAAAATATTATCTAAAAAGTCAGACTTGAGGGGCCACACTGGTGGCATAGCAGTTAAGTTCGTGTGTTCTGCTTTGGAGGCCCATGGTTCACAGGTTCAGATCCCGGGCATAGACCAATGCAGCACTTATTAAGCCATGCTGTAGCAGTGTCCCATATACAGTAGAGGAAGATGGGCATGGGTGTTAGCCCAGGGCCAATCTTCCTCAGCAAAAAGAGGAGGATTGGCAATGGATGTTAGCTCAGGGCTAACCTTCCTCACACACACACAAAAAAATGTCAGATTTAGGGCTGGCCTCGTGGCGTAGTGGTTGAGTTCAGCATGTTCTGCTTTGGCAGCCCAGGGTTCGGAGGTTCAAATCTGGGGTGCGGACCTACACACTGCTCATCAAGCCACGCTGTGGCAGACCTGCCACATAAAGTAGAGGAAGATTGGCAAAGATGTTAGCCCAGGGCCAATCTTCACCAGCAAAAAAGAGGAGGATTGGCAACAAGTGTTAGCTCAGGGCTAATCTTCCTCACACACACACAAAAAAATTTCATCTTAGGCATTTTAAGAAAGAAATATTAAATCTCACAGACTTAAGGAAGAATGTATATTAAAACATCATTTGTTGGGGAGTTTCTTTCCCCAAGATGGAAACATTTATGCTGAAAATACTCCATAAATATGGAATTGCTTGCCTTTTCACACTACAGATGAAGAACATTTTCCAAATTCTAAAATTCTTTCTCTGATTTCTTATAATTAACATAACTTCCCCTTACACCTGTCCCCATTCTTTGTGTCTGATTTGTATCTCAAGTTATAGTTTGCTGACTTCCATTGAAATGTATGGACTCATAGAATGATCCTGGAAGAGATCATTTGGTCCAGCAGAAACCAATCAGAGACAATGCCTACCAGACAGTGAAGATCAGAATGGAAATAGGCATGTGATCTGCCCATTTGCTACCTTTGTGTTCCTTGCATAGACTAAATAACAGGCCAGGTTTCTTACTTTAAAGCTGGAATTAAATTTCCCAGTGCTGTGGCTAACTATTTCATTCCAGTTAGTTCTGATTTATGAAGTATATGTAATACATACATGTGCTATATATCTTATGAGTAATTAGAAGGTGAAAGACAAATTAAGCATTATTTCCTAGGTGCAGTATTCTTATTGAAGAAAGTGTTTGAAAAAGTGGATCATATAGGGGCCAGCCCCATGATGTAGTGGTTAAGTTCGCATGCTCTGCTTTGGCAGTGGGGGTTTGCAGGTTCAGATCCCAGGCGTGGACTTATACACCGCTCATTAAGCCATGCTGTGCTGGCATCCCATATACAAAATAGAGGAAGACTGGCACAGATGTTAGCTCAGGGACAATGTTCCTCAAGCAAAAAGAGGAAGACTGGCGACAGCTGTTAGCTCAGGGCTAATCTTCCTCACCAAAAAAAAAAAAAAAAACTGGATCACATGGATGAAAAAAATTAATAAAATTTATCTTTAGTATCAAAATGTATATGAACTGTTAAATTAGTCTGCATCCTTTATTTCCTTAAATAAAAGTTTAAAACCCCAAAAGGTAAACTTAGTGGCTCAAAATCATACAAGAAGCTACTGAAAGAGCCAGACTTGGATCCTAGGTCTCTTGGTCTCCTGGTGCTTTGAGAGAGAAATATCTATAGTTTCCATAATCCTTATTGTATCTTTGTTTGTTTATTTACTAAAACAAGATCAAAACTGGCTTTTAATGTTGGAGAGGATGTCGGAGAAACAGGAACCCTCATACACAGCTGGTGGGAATGCAAACTGGTGCAGCCTCTATGGAAAACAGTATGGAGATTCCTCAAAGAATTAAAAATAGAGATGCCCTATGATCCAGCTATCCCACTACTGGGAATCTGTCCAAAGAACCTGAAATCAACAATCCAAAGAGGCTTATGCACCTCTATGTTCATTGCAGCATTATTCACTATAGCCAAGAAGTGGAAGCAACCTAAGTGTCCCTCGACTGACTATTGGATCAAGAAAATGTGGTATATATATATATATATATATACAATGGAATACTACTCAGCCATAAAAAAAGACAAAATTGTCCCATTTGCAACAACATGGATGGGCCTGGAGGGTATTATGTTAAGTGAAGTAAGCCAGAAAGAGAAAGACAAACACTGTATGATCACACTCATATGTGGAATATAAACCAACACACGGACAGAGAAAACTGTATTGTGGTTACCAAGGCCAATGGGGGTGGGGGGTGGGCACAAAGGGTGAAGGGAGACATATATATGGTGACTGACAAACAAAAATGTACAACCCAAAATTTAACAATGTTAAAAACTATTAAAACATCATTAAAAAAATAAGAAAAAAAAACACACAAATTTGTGATATAGAAAAACAAACTGGCTTTTAATCTATTAGGAAGAGAAAAGTAAATAGAAATGGAGACATGATATACTGAGAGGAAAGGGATGGTCTCTACATCCCTGAAGGAAATCATCATACCACCTAATTTGCATACAGCTTCAAACTTTCTAGAGATCTATCAAATCTGATCTTGCATTTCATCTTGTGAACACTTCTGTGATACATTATCACTTTTATTTTATGAATGGATAAGCTGAATTGGAGTTGCCAGCATCTCAGCTGGCACTGTGCCATCAGAGGGAAGCAGTATGGCATTGGTGGGGTGCGGGTGGGATTTGGATGAGGAAGATGTGGGCTTGTCCCCAGCTCTGTGTTCACTAACTCTGTCGACCAGAGCAATGACTTAAATCTTCCAAACTTTAATTTTTCTCATCTGTTCAAAACAGAAGATCCTGACCCCAATAATCTCACAGGGTTTTAGTAAAGAACAAAGAAGTTATTCCATGTAAAGAAATGTGTAAACAAAAACCTATCTTCTAATATTCATTATAATTACTTTGATACCCTTAGAGGGCGTTTCTATGAACAAATGAAGAGAATATATATATTTTTATTAACAAGGCTACTGATGAATAATTTATAAAATCAAAAATGATATTGTTTATTCTGAAAAAAATGCTTCATAAGGAAATAAATAAATAGCTGGTCAACCAGAAAGCAAATCATTGCTGTTAGTCCACGTCAACCCCTCTGTGTTCTGCATAGACCAGTAAGCAAGATTCCCACATTAAGGGAGAAAACAACAAGAGAATCCACTAGCTCCCCTTCGACACCTTGCATTTCTTTCACAGGGTTCCCCAGACTTGCCTGATTATAGTAATACAGGTTCTTTTTTCAGTAGATCTGAGGTAGGGACAGTGAACTTATATTTTTAACAAGTTTTTCGCTTGATAGATGATCTAGAAAGTTTAGGAACGCTACCTGAAGCAACAACCAAACTCTAGACAGTTCCTCTGAGCGTGGGAAGCACAGGAGTCCACAAACACTCCATGAGTCAGACTGCTTCCCGTCCTGGAGTTTAAGATGTGAGGTTCAAGTTCCCCGTCACCCTCCTGCTGCTTTATCATTAGCCGTTCTCCAAGTTCTTGATGTCCTAATAAAGGTAGATCATCACATTTTCACTTGAAAACTCCAATGGCCAAACACATACAAAGCTCTTAAGTGCTTTTTTTGACACTGAGAACATGTAAAAATATACAAGAGGTAGCTAATGAAAAGAAATGCATATACATTTAATATAGGTAATTTTAAAAAGTGAAGAACTAGAAAATCCCTTAGTCACAGTGGACGTCTCTTTTGTTGAATAATGACAACAGAATCACCCCCCTACTTGCGTGGACTGGCAAAGGAGGTGGATCCTCTCCACCCAGGCATTGTGATTGCCTAACTAGGTCTCTGACAAAGGCTGGGAAAAGCAGCATTTCCCTTAGATTTTTGCTCGTGAGACCACAGAGAGCAGCTTGTAGAGTCTGCTGAGAGGTCAAACGAGATGTGAATCTGGAGTTCCAAGTTGCCGTATTTAGACGCTAGTTTACAGGAGAAAATGAATGTCTCAAGAAAGAGTGCTGGGGGCTGGTCTAGTGGCTTAGTGGTTAAGTTTGCAGGTTTGCCAGTTTAGAGCTTGAGTGTGGACCTACACCGCTCATCAAGCCATGCTGTGGCAGTGTCCCACATACAAAATAGAGGAAGACTGACACAGATGTTAGCTCAGGGACAATCTTCCTCACCAAAAAAAAAAGTGCAAGATAAGAGATTGAAGGAGAGTATCTTGGTGTTTTCCACACGCTCTTTCCCATCACCCCCTAGGCACAGCTACTGCAACTATTTTCCCGTAGCTTTGTTAAAGGAGCAAAAATCAAAACAAAAAAAGCCCCAAAAACACTGTTCCTTTTTTCTTAACTGTTTGTCTGTCACATGCAACGTGAAGAACACTGATTGGCACAACAGGTTGTCAGAGGGAAAATGAGTGGCCCCTAAATAACCACTCCCAGTATTAGGAACTTTTGCAACAACAACAAAGACTTTATGGGCAAAATAGAGTTTCTTCACTGCTGATATCCCAAGAATGCCGATTCCATGAAAAATAAAATGTTCTCTCTGCATTTGCAAAGATATAAAGGGTGAAATGACCTGAAGAGAACCTATTGTTGTAAGTGGCATTTTTCAACACAGCTACTGCACATTCCTGATAGAGCAAACCCAGGTCAGTGTAAGAAAAATTGTTTGGCAGAGAGTATAACCTGAAGAAAATGCCAGATCATTCATTTCTTTGTAATTTCAGATATGCCTTTACTTTTCAAAATGACTATAAAAATATTTTTCAGCCCTAATCATTCAGCTAACATTTCTCACGAGATCTATTTTGTACAGAATTTGAAATAAAGCCTAGTGTTGTTTTGTGCAAATAACTTGGGAATCCATATAGGATCCATGTAAAATTCAGTATTTTAATTATATTTGCAAATGAAAACATATAGGCAATATGGCTATATTTCCTTTGCACTGATCTTCACATTGTCTACTAGGAAAAAAAAAGAAAAATTGGTATTAATCTCTATTTTCTGTTCTTTATGATCCATTTTGCTACATTTTGAGACACGTCTTGCTACATTTTCTGACACATTCACCTCTGATTCTCATATTTGTGATTGTTGGTAGAAAAAAGTGCAGGACTTTTTCTCATTATAGATAGGAAGGCTATGATGAGTCTCAGATCAAATCAGAAATATTCAGTGTCTATATGAAAGAGAAAAAATGGAAAGAATATGCAGGTTGTTTTTTGTTCTTCCTCATAATATATTAAGGCAGAAAGTATACACACAAAAAAAGCTTTTATCATAAAGGTATGTCTTTAACCCTAAGCGTATACTATCCAGGAAGTGGTACTAGAAGATACACAGACATCTAAGCCAAGGCATTATTACAAGCCATGGAAAAGATTTGTCGGAACAAATGAAAAACTTATTTGTAATATATTCAGTTCCCAAGGGAAATTTTAAAAATGCAGAACATATACCATTAGCGTCTGGAAATTCCTGGTGGTGCATAGTTAGAGTTAACAAACGAATTGGTAAAACCTGAAAAATTTATTCTTCTCTAGGCTATCTCAGAAAATGAAACTAAAATGAACTTTCTTGCCCACTACTTTGGACCCATCTATTGATTTTACTTCAAGTTAGGCTGGGTTTAACATACTTGCAATAAATAATAATACCTAATATTTATCATATATTTATAATGTGTTAGGCAAAAATCTCAAGGTTTAACTTGTATTAATTTATTTAATCTTCAAAACAATCACATGAAGAAAATGAGGCATAGAGATTAAAGTAGCTTGGGCAATGTCATATAGCTAGTTAGTGGTGCAGCCAAGAAAAAAGCATAAGCAATTTGGGTTCAGAGCTCACATTCCTATTAATTTACTAATACCTATCTGTCAAAAAAACAAAAAAGACATAAGACCCCTTACAAAGATACACATAACACACAAAAGTAATATGAATTCAAGTAGATAAATTTCTGCTTTCAGTAACAATGGGCTAGGTAATTTGGATTAAACTTCTGATTGAGAGTTAGCGAGCTTCCCGCCCTCCTCAATTTTTGGAAGAGTTTGAGAAGGATAGGTATTAAGTCTTCTTTGAATGTTTGGTAGAATTCACCAGGGAAGCCGTCTGGTCCTGGACTTTTATTTTTGGGGAGGTTTGTGATTACTGTTTCGATCTCCTTACTGGTGATTTGTCTATTTAAATTTTCTATTTCTTCTTTTTTTTTTTTTTTAAGATTTTTTTATTTATTTATTTATTTCCCCCCACAAAGCCCCAGTAGATAGTTGTATGTCATAGCTGCACATCCTTCTAGTTGCTGTATGTGGGACGCGGCCTCAGCATGGCCGGAGAAGCGGTGCGTCGGTGAGCGCCCGGGATCCGAACCCGGGCCACCAGCAGCGGAGCGCGCGCACTTAACCGCTAAGCCACGGGGCCGGCCCTCTATTTCTTCTTGATCCAGTTTTGGAAGGTTGTATGATGCAGCATTATTCACAGTAGCCAAGACTTGGAAGCAACCTAAGTGCCCATCAAGGGACGAATGGATAAGAAAGATGTGGTATATATACACAATGGAATACTACTCAGCCATAAGAAACGATGAAATCCAGCCATTTGTGACAACATGGATGGACATTGAGGGTATTATGCAAAGTGGAATAAGTCAGAGAGAGAAGGTCAAATACTGTATGATCTCACTCATTAAGTATTGGATAATAACAACAACAAACAAACACATAGAGACAGAGATTGGATTGATGGTTACCAGAGGGAAAGGGGGGAGGGAGGAGGGCGAAAGGCATAATGTGGCACATGTGTGTGGTGATGGGTTGTAATTAGTATTTGGGTGGTGAACATGATGTAATCTATGCAGAAATAGAAGTATAATGATCTACACCTGAAATTTATACAATGTTACTGCAATAAACAAAAAATTAAAAATAAAAAAAAAACTTCTGATTGAGAGCCACTTGTATAACCAGAAAAAAAATTTAAATCATCTGTAGGAAGGCATCAAAAAAATGAATAAAACAATGATTTTTTGATCACTTAGCCGGTAAACATGATTATTTAGCCAGTATCTGGGGAAGAAAAGAGGCCCAGAGATGGATCCCAACAATGGGGATTGCTCTTTCCAAAGAGACTTGCTGAGAGTCTGACAGCCTTGAGGAACTGGGGAGAAGAATTAGAGTCCAGGGCTTATCCAGTGTAAAGGGAATTGGTGAATGTTATCCATTAGGACCCAGACAGGTTGCACCTGCAGAGTGAGATTAAAATGGAAGTAGACAGCCTGTGCAAGAAGCTGAAGTTCAGCTTTGAATTATTGTAATCCCAGAATTAAATTAGGATGATCCTGGAGTGTTGATGCCCCCAAGCACCATTCAGAAACATACATGCATACCTAAATCCACCCATTCGTCCTATACTTCACGTTATTTTTACAAAGAATTTTCTAGGGGCCGGTTCAGGGGCGCAAGCACGTTAAGTGCACGTGCTCCGCTGTGGTGGCCCGGGGTTTGCCGGTTCAGATCCCGGGCATGCACAGACACATCGCTTGTCAGGCCATGCTGTGGCGGCGTCCCATATAAAGTGGAGGAAGATGGGCATGGATGTTAGCCCAGGGCCAGTCTTCCTCAGCAAAAAAAACAAAAAACAAAAAAAAAGAGGAGGATTGGCAGATGTTAGCTCAGGGCTGATCATCCTCACCAAAAAAAAAAAGAGGAGAAAAATATCTAAACATATTTTGTACAATAAAAATAAACAAGAGTGGAAATCAGCAGACAAGACAACATAAAAAGAAACAGGTGTGTAAGTCAGGGTTTAATCAGAGCAACAGAATGATTAAGAGACTTTATGTATTTGTGGAAGCTGTATAAACGGTCTCTGTAAGGCTGTTGTCTTTGTGTCTGATGCTGAAGCTTAAAATTCAGAAGTCTGGCAGTTAGGAAGGGAAGATGGATGTAAAGTAGAGGAGAACAAAACAATCTGGAACCCACAAATAGAAAGGAAATCAATAGATTATGTGAAAAACACTATCAACCAATTTGACCAAATTGACATTTATAGACCACTCCACACATTAATAGGAGAATATATACTATTTTCAAGTATACATAAATGAAACATTCAGCCAAATAGACCACATGCTAGGCCACAATCAAGTTTAAATAAATTTTAAAAGATTGAAATTATACAGAGTAAGTTCTCTGACTACAATACAATTGAATTCAAAACCAATACAAAAAATATCTGTAAAAAATCAAATAATTGTAAAATAAATATAAACTTAGACATGATCACTAAGTCAAAGAAGACTATATAAGGGAACATTTTGAAGTGAATAAAAATAAAAACACAATATATCAAAATCTGTGGCATGCAGCTATTGCAGTAATTAGAGGGAAATTTGTAGCTAAAATGTTTGTAGTAGGAGAGTAAAATGGTCAAAAGCAGTGGTCCAAGTATCCACCTTAAGAAGCTATGAAAAGAAAAGCAAAGCCCACCGTGAGTAGAAACAAGGAAGTGGAATAAATGAGTAGAAAATTATTAATTAGAAAATGGCAAAAACAATATGGAGAAAATCAAGCCAGAGATTGTTTTTTAATCAATAAAACATAAAAATCTAGTTAGAGGGATCAAGAAATAAAAGAAATACAGCAGAAATTATCAATGTTAGGACTAAAAGAAGGATCATCATTACAGATCAAACAGACAATAAAAGGACAGTGAGAGAATGTTATGAATTCCAACAAATTTGACAACTGAAATGAAAAGTACAAATTTCTTAAATAATAAAAACTACCAAAGCCTAGTCAAGAAGAAAAAAATATCAACAAATGATGCTGAGACAACCACATACCCACATGCAAAAGAATGAACTTAGACTCCTACTTCACACATGCACAAAAATTAACTCAAAAGTGGAACATAGGCCTAAAAGTAAAAGCTAAAACTGTAAAATTTTTAGAAGAAAACACAGAAGTAAATTTTTATGACCCTGGGTTAGGCAATGATTTCTTAGATACAACATCAAAAGCATAATCAATAAAAGAAAAGATTGCTAAATTGGACTTCATCAAAATTAAAAACTTTTGTGCCTCAAAGAACTCTATCAAGAAAGTACAAAGACAACCCCACAGACCTAAAGAAAATAATTTCAAATCATATATTCAATAAAGGATTTGTGTACAAATATACAAAGTATTCTTACAACCCAAGAACTTTTTATAAAAATCTGCGTGTAAAATAGGCAGAAGATTTGAATAGATACTTCTACAAAGAAGATGTTTGAATGGCTAATAAACACATGAAAAGTTGCTCAACATCATTAGTCATAGTAATGCAAACCAAAGCCACAATGACCCACAATGACCAAAGCCACTACAAGCCCATTAGGGTGGATATATTCAAAGAGACCATCAATAACAAGAGTTGGAGAAGATGTGGAGAAATTGGAACTTCGTACATTGCTGGTGGGAATGTAAAATGGCACAACCACTTTGGAAAACAGTCTGGCAGTCTTTCAAAGGTTAAATATAACACTTACAAATGATCCAACAATTTCACACCTATGTATCTACCCACGACAAATGAAAACGTATGTCTACTCAAAAATTTGTACCTGAATTTCATAACGGCATTACTCATAATAGCCAAAAAGTTGAAGCAACCTAATGTCCAAAAGATGAGTGGATAAACAGAATGTGGTATATGATGGAACAGCATTTTCATGTTGGTACATGCTATAACATGGATGAACTTCAAAAACACTATCCTAAGTGAAAGCAGTCATGAAAGACCACATATTATGACATTTATATGAAAAGTCCAAAGTAGACAAATCTATATATAGAGGAAGTAGATTAATTTTTGCCTGGGGCTGGAGATGGAGGGGAAGAATGGGGAGTGACTGCTAAGGAGTCTTTGAGATATGATGAAAATGTTCTAAAATTAGATGGTGCTGATGGTTGCACACAATGTAACTATGCTAAAAACCATTGAATTGTACACTTTAAACAGGTGAACTTTATGCCATGTTAACTATACCTCAATGAGAAAAAAAATCATATATCTGATAACCTGAAGTTGAAATATTTAAGTTAAAACTTTCCTCAGGCCTTCCCAACTTAAATGGTGACTTATGTCCAATATTTAAGAAAGAAATAACACCAATCCTACGTAAATTCTTTCAGAAAATAGAGGAGGAGAAATGTGAAAAACAATCTTCCCTGTATTTCTTAGTGAAGGGTCCCCTCCAGAACAATAGAAATTAACAACGTATTAAGGGAGAATACCTCCTTTTGACCTTCAGAAACTTTAGCTCATCGCATTTTAAAGACATTAAACCCAAAAGTAAGTGTTAAGTATCAGAGGGTAATGAGACACAGAGCTATTCTTTTACATTCCAAAGAGTTGTAAACTAGAGACCTTCTAATTCATTTCCCAGAGAATATTTGTTGACATTGTGGAAATTAGGTTTCTCTAGTTCTCTTAGGAGAAACAGGTAGCAACTGAGCAGTGTGTAGTCTATATAAACTCTCAGATTCATAATTTCGGAATTCCTCTCTTGTAATGCAAAAATTCCCTTTCGGTGACTGCAGTCCTAATCATCTGCTGTAAATAATAATAGTTTGGTTCTGATCCAGAAACCTCACTTTTGCTTTTAGGACAATATAAACACTTACAGATATTAAATATTTACCAAAAAAAACTTTCCAAATCATTTTATGAGGCAAGCATTACCCTGATACCAAAACATAGACATTACAAGAAGAGAAAACTACAGATTAATATCCTCCATGAACACGAACATGAGATCCTTGAAAAAAACTCAGCAAATCAAAACCAATATGAAAAGAATAATGCACCATAAACAAATGGTGTTTATTCCAGTAATGCAAGTTCATTTTAATGTTCAAAAACTATGTAATTGAGCATATTAGCTGAATAAAGGGTAAACCATGTATGATCATCTCAATAGGTGAGCATTTGACAAAATTCAAAACCTTTTAGGATAAAAATTTTCCAGCAAATTAAAAATGGAAAGGAACCTCCTCAATCTGATAAAGAATACCTATTAAAATCCTTCAGCTAACATCGTAATGACGAAAGAGTGGGAACAAGTGAAGATGCCTGTTGACTCTCACCGCTTCTATTCAATATTGTACTAGAGGTCCAACTCAGTGCCATGGTGAAGAAAAAAAATAAAAGTCATGCAGGTTGGAAAGAAGGAAATACATTGTCTTTATTTTCAGAAGACATGTCCTCTACATAGAAATTCTAGTGAATTTATTGCACTTAGCAAGATCACAGAATATATAATATACAAAAATCAATGAAGGGATAAATATGGCAAAGATGTGCAAGACATGCACATTAAAATTCTAAAACATGACTGAGAGAAATGATTGAAGACAAGTAAATCTAGAGGTATATCATGCTCATGGATCAGAAGACTAAATACTGTTAACATGTCAAAACTCTACACGTTGATCTATAGATTGAACTCAATCCCAATCAAAATACTAGATATCTTTTTATAAACATTGATAAGCTGATTCTACAATTTATATAAATATGAAAAGAACTTAGAATAGTCAAACAATTTTGACTAAGGAGAACAAAGAGAAGATACACAAACAGATATCAAGATTTACTAATCAGAATAATGTGGTATTGACATAATAATAGGCATATAGATCAATGTAACACAACAGAGAGGCCCAAAATATAATCAGATGTATAGGGTCAATTGATTTTCAATAAAAGTCCCAACATAATTCAATGAGGAATGAATAGTTTTTTCAACAAATGGTACTACACTGACTGAATATTAATAAAGAGAAAAATGAACCTCAACCTTTGCCTCATGTGAGATACAAAAGCTAAACTGAAATGCATCCCAGACCTAATGTAAAACTATATCTATGAAACTTCTAGAAGAAACATACGATAAAATCTTTTGACCTTGGGATAGGCAAAGATTTCTTAGATAGGACATCAAAAGTAGGAACCATAAGTGAAAAAAAATCAATAGGTAAAAGGACTTCACCCACATTTTTTATCTCTTTGAAAGAAACCTTTAAGAAAATGAAAAGGCAAGCCCCATACTGGGAGAAAATATTTGTAATACATATCAATAAGAAGAAGACAAACACCTCAATTAAAATATTGACAAAACATTTGAACAGACACTTCACAAAAAAAATAAAATATGACAATTCAGCACATGCAAAGATGTTCAACATCACTAATCATCAGAGAAAATCAAATCAAAGCCACAGTGAAATATCACTGTATACTTAATGGTTAATATAAAAAGACTGACAAGGCTAAGGGGTAATGAGAATGCAGAGCAACTGGAACTCTCATACATTGCTGCTAGGAATGTAAAATTGCACAACCACTTTGGAAAAATCTTTGGCAGTTTATTATAAAGGTAAACATACACTGACCAAATAATCCAGCCATTCCATTCTTAGGTAGTTACCTAAAATGAATAAAAACTTATGGGTACACAAAGACTTGTATTTGGCTGTTTGTAGAAACTTTATTCATAATAGCTAAAATTGGAAAGAACCCAAATGTCCATCAACAGATGAATGGATAAACAAATTACAGTATATCCATACAGTAGATCCTACACAGCCATAAAAATGAATGAATTACTGATATATACAATATAATGGGTGAATATACAAAACATTATCTGAGAAAAAGAAGTCAAGCAATAATACATATACAATATATATACATTTATAATGTATATACATGTATTCACATAACATATGATTCTATTAATATGAAACTCTAGGAAAAGCAATTCTATTCTATACTTATAGAAAGCATATCAGTGGTTGTCTGGGTCCAGAAATAGTTATTGGGATAGACTATAAAGGGACACAGGGAATCTTAAGGGGTCATAGAAATATTCTATATTTTGATTGCAGTATTATTTACATGGTTTATACACTTATCAATATTTGTCAAACTGTAAATATGTGTGCATTTTATTATATGTAAATTATCCTTCAATTAACCATTTTTAAAAATTTGAAACAGCTCAACTGTTATAAAAATCAGTTATAATAACATATACATAACTATATATATAACTATTTATATACTATATATGCTAAAGAACAATAGCTCAGTTATAACAATCTCAGCTCAGTTATAACAATCCTCTTCCTTTACAAATAGGACCAGTTTAACTGAACAAGCCAGATTCCCAAGTGCATATAACTAAAATGATGTACCAGTCCGAATTATACATTAAAAGCCATTCATCCATCCAGATTTACCATTTGAATACTCAAGAAGAATCTTGATATCATATTATCAACATGGTGATTTTTCTTTTTAAATTAGGCACATAATTAGTACAGTAGAAAGAAGGACCTGGCCACGCACTTTCAAAAAAATTGGCCATGAAAACCCTACGAATAGCAGCAGAGCATTATCTAATACAGTGCTGGAAGGTGAGAGGATGTCACAAAAAGACCAGGCAGAGTTCTGCTCTGCTGTACACAGCGTCTCTAGAAGTTGCAATCGACTCGGAACTAACAAGAAAATTAGTATGGAGTCAGGAATAAAATAGGACCTTTATCAGTAACAATATATTAAATTATCTCTTCTGTTTTTGGCCATTTGTTTTGCTTACTGCTTTTACTCTATTCTAGATCCTTCTCTGAATCTCTTATTTCTTTCCTTATTCCAATGCCACGTCATCTTCTACCCCATCCCAAACAGATATTATCAAATATCTTCCAGTGTTTTACAATGGTAGTGAACTGATCCCCTAGAAACAAAGCAAGTAATTAATATCCTTAGCTAGCATATTTGCTGCCTACATTCTACTGCGTTAGGTCAGGCTATTCTGAAGATAAAAGCCAATTAATTTTTTCATCACCTCACAATTTAAAACTCTGATGTAATCAAATAGGCTCCCATAGAGACATAGTTGTAATTATTCAACTTCATTTTCTTTCAACAAAATAGCTCCATAAACACTAAAAGCAGCCATTCAGTTCTCACATTTCAATATCTTGTGGGAAAAAAAAGAACTCTACTTTATTATTGAAAATGTGTAGATTTCACAAAATGAAAAGAAAATATGAAAAAATAAAATGGTTTTCAATAGGTCAATTTAACCCCAAACTGCTTATGGATATATACAATTTATTTCAATTTCTTCAAGCAATGAATGAAGGCAAACGTGGCACTGTCTCCAGGTCAATTCACTCTAGTTAACAGGTGTGAATTAATAGTTACTAGCATCAATTTCCCAGTGGGAATCCTTACTTCACTTTTTTTTTTCAGCTTCTCTACTAAATGAGTGAGACTTACTATGTCCTTGTAAGTAGTGAGCATTTCTTTCTGTGTTACAACTTGTTCAACTGTAGTGCACATATACTCAATACCAGCTGCTCCCTAAAAGCTTTCCTAATTTTAAAAAGCATATGACTTCCAGGCTCTTCTTTTAATTCAGAATAAGAGATCAAAATTGTATGTAATTGTCCTGACCAATCACGTTTTATAAAATCTACCAACATAATGGCTCAACAGGTGCCTTCTATTCTTTTCAGTTTTTATGTCAATAAGAATCAGATATTAAATCACATCTAATTTAAATGAGTGTTGATTTAGCTTTGAAGATAAATCCAGTTTTATTTTTAGTTCACTAATTATTGGGAAGAGGAGTAAAAGATGCAAAATGTATTTAAGCCTACTCTTTTTCTGCTAGGAAAGAGAAGGTGAAGGTGTGTTTAGAAGCAATAGACAACTACTAAGGGAGACTTAGAGATACAAAACTAAAAACTGTAACCCTTATCTCCAGAGTGTGGGATTGTGGAAACCTGAGAAATTATTTTTCCTTCATCCTGGCTCAAAGGGACTATAAAGAAAGAAGTCTGCAACCTCCCCTGCTGACGGTTATGTATTGATAGGCTAGTATTATATTAGATACAAGATGTCACAATTAATTTCAAAGTTGTGATCTCTTAAACACTGACTTAGCTTCTGACCATAATTCCTCAACACAATGTATTGATGTTAAACATGACATTTTCTTACAGACATTTCACTGAGAGAAAAATACAGCTTATTGTCTTAGAGTAAGAGAGAGAAAAAGGTGCCACCTCACCAAAGGTAGGTAATCAATTTTTCACTAAATCAGTTATGCATTATATGATGAGGGAATAAATTCTTCAAACAAACCAAAGCTCTATAGAGTGAGAAAAGAAATATGTCACGCAGACAGTTTAAATTAATAATTCAACACAATACTGTATAATGGGCAATCAACGGAGAATTAATATTAATACTTTTGACGGTTGCAAAGTGATTTTGCTTAGTGCTTTAAACCATATAGAGATCATTGTCTTTAATCCATCAGTTTATTCAGCAAACATTATAAAGAATTTCTGATGTTCAAGATATCACACTGGTTGCTGTGGAGGTAAAGTTGTGAGCCAGGGAACAGCTCAGGCCTGCAATCCCTCATGCTTCTTTTCGAACATTCCCAGAGATTTACATTCTCATGGTTGTTTTGGCTTCAAGGACTTGCTTCTACAGTATTTTCACCATCGTTAGACTCCATGTCCCTTCTTTTCTCACTGACTTGGGTACAGAATGGAGTCTCATACAAGACATTTGCACGTACTAGGCTTTTTTGAAAATTTGGCAAGATTCAGGAGTTTTATCTCACAAGGAGGCTAACAACTTGAGTATTAGGCAAATTTGCTCATAAACATCTCTTGGCAATTCCCCTTGTTCCTCAACTCATTTTTTCTTACCTCCACACTGTTCTTTCTTCCCTGTCCTCTCTCATCAGCAGTTCTTCCAAACCATTTCCAAATTCTCACTTGTTTTTTATACAGTGCCTGTTAGATATTTCTTCTAAAGCCAACTTAGAACTGCAGAGTCTTATTTTTCATAACTTGTGGCTTTGCTACGTATCTTTCTAAACAAAGATTGTTATTTCCCTAAGAACCTTGAGGACAGATGTAACTTTTTTCTTAAATCACTAAAAGAAAGTAAAAGAGATTTGGTTCATTCTATAAAGAAGCTTCCTTTTAATTATTATTGAAAACGTCAACTCTAAATATATTAATACAATAGGCTTTTTATTCTTTTTCCTCTGAGAGAAAAAAATGTTGTGTATATCTTATCTTCCTGTGCATTAGACCTTCAAGACTTCCTCCTTGTCCTCTCGGATTGCTCCTTCTGAGGGAAGTTAGCTGTCATTTCATGAGTACATTCAAGCAGCCTGTGAAGAGGCCTATGTGTCAAGAAAATGAAACTTCTTCCACTAGAAACTGAGTGATGAACTGAGGCTTCCTGATAATAGCCAAGTGAGTGAGCCATCTTGGAAGCAGATCCTTTGGTCCCAGCCTTTAGATGACTACCACCCTTATAGATATCTTGACTGCAACCATATGAGAGATCCTAAACCAAAACCACCTAGCTAAGCCACTCTCAAATCCCAACCCACAGAAACTCTGAGATGATATATATTTATTGTTTTAAACCACAAACATTTGGAGTAAGGGGCTGGCCCAGTGGCGTAGTGGTTAAGTTTGCGTGCTCCACTTCAGCGGCCTGGGGTTCATGGGTTCAGATCCCAGGCACGGACATACATACCACCCATTAAGCCATGCTGTGGCTGCATCCCACATAAAAAATAGAGAAAGACTGGCACAGATGTTAGCTCAGTGACAATCTTCCTCAAGCAAAAAGAGGAAGATTGACAACAGATGTTAGCTCAGGGCCTATCTTCTTCACCAAAAAAAAAAAAAAATAGCTAACCCACAAACATTTGGAGTAATTTGTTATGCAACAATAAATAACTAAAACAGCCTCCAGTTTTCTGTAAATAGGAAGCAAACCGAGAACGCATCTCAAATGCAAACATGAATGATTTCCCACGGAAATGGAGGAATAGCTTAGAGGTCAGAACCAAGAACAAAGAGGGTAGGGTGAAGAGATGAGGAGAACAATGAAGAAGGAACTATTCCAGAAAGCAGAAATAGGTTCTAGTAAAGGAACATTTCCTGCCCCCCAAATCAGGAGAATCTGATAACATGCCCTGCTGTATTTTATAATTGCTATGGAAGAGAGACTGTTAAAGCCTTTTATTCTCCACTTCTTGAATGGGGACATTTATTACAGTTATTCTGTCCCTGGCACACATCTTCCTTGGGTTTATGGAAGATAGCTTACTTCCTTTTAGTTCACATGAACCATAGAAGTCTCACCCACAACTGGACTTATTTGGATGATGAGATCTCAGACTTTGAGCCTGAGTCTACAATGGGATGAAAATCTCTGGAAGGATAAATACATTTTGCACGTAGGAAGAATGTAAATAATCGTCGCTGGAGTGTGTACTGTGGTAAATGAAAAGTGGCTCCAAATTCTTTGCCTTTCCTTCCATCAAGAGATGGAATCTAAGTTTCCTCCTACATTGAGTTCATAGTTGTATGTTTCCTTATCAATTTGGTACGGTTTTACTTGTTACTGTAATTAGGTAATTTATTTAAATATTATGTAAAGCAGTGCTACTCAAAGTGTGGTCTGCAGACTGGTGCTGGACTGCTATCTGATTTTTATGGGCTGGCAGTGAGGTAAGTACGGAAAATGAGAGTGTCTAGAATCCCTCACGGCAATTTGATGTTGCCACAATAACCAAACATATAAACAGGGTCAGCAGGTATGGTTTGGCATTTACATTTTGTGAGAAAATGTGTTCTGCTGGACCTCATTTAAAGTAGTTACCAAGATTAAGGAGTTTGTGCCAGAAAGTAAATCAACATACTGCTTCCTTCATCAAGAAAGTCTTCCAATGAAAAAATGTGAGCTAAACCAAACAGTGTGGTTATTGACATGGCAAAAAATGTGAATTATATAAAGGCTAATGGGTTAACTCTGAAAATATTTCTATCGGGTTATGATATGGAGGCTGATTATAAACACTCTCATTGCTTGCTGAAATACATTGGTTACTGATGAGAAATTTTCTGTAGGGAATATTTGAACTACAAAATAAATTCTTTTATAAAATTTTTAAAAATCTGTTTGATTTCAACTGTGGTTAAAGACATGGTTGTCTTGGGCCGGCCCTGTGGCTTGGTGGTTAAGTGTGCGCGCTGCAATGCTGGTGGCCTGGGTTCGGATCCCGGGTGCGCATCGAGGCACTTCTCCGTTCATCCTGAGGCCGAGTCCCGCATACAGCAACTAGAAGGATGTGCAGCTACGACATACAACTATCCACTGGGGCTTTGGCGGGAAAAAATAAAATAAATAAAATCTTTAAAAAATAAAAAAAAATAAAAAAAAATAAAGACATGGTCATCTGTCTGATATTTTTGGTCTTTTAATGATAGTAACAGTTCCAGGTAAAGAAGGAATGAAACGTGTTTTTCGATGGAAGATCAGGGCAGCTTGAAGGGCAAAAACAAAAATTAGAAACTTGGAAGAATGGAATTTCTAGAGAAGCTATGCTATGTCCCACAATTTAGCAACATTTACTAGCTGAGTAGGTGATGACTTCAATATTGCACATCTGCAAAAATTTATTACAAACACCATAATAGTTTGATAGAACATTTTGAATTTTATTTTCCATCAAAAGAAGATTCATGCATAAGAAGTTCATAGATCCAGAATCTATTTCTTTCGTTGAAAGATTATTAACTATTTACAGGAAACATTGTTGGAACTAACTACTGCTGAAAGATTGAGAATTAATTTTTGAAAATTCAGCACCACTTACATCATTTTGGATAAAAGTTAAACATGAATATTCTGAGTTTACTGAAATTGCTTTAAAATAACTCTTTCTATTCCCATTCTGTTTTAAAACAAAGTATAGAAACTTTTGTAGATATACATTATCCTTTGTGAATAGCATTAACATCAATCCAAACTATATTAAAACAAAAAACACATTTATCACACTAAAATATTAAATATTGATATATAAGGTATTCATGCAAATGGTGCATCTAGGCACTTAATATACATTAGTATTTCCCTCATGTTTTTTGTTTAGTTATAATTACAGGATGACAAAGAGTTATGAACATTGTGCTTCTATATGTTAATTATCTGTACACACACATTCAACGGACACTTTGTACAGATTTTGTAATTCTTTCCTTTTTCCCTAAGGTATGTTTGTTTGGTTTATATGTACTGGACTTTAATTTCACATCTGTTGAATCTAGCAATAAAAAATTAGGGTTTATATTTTGTACAAAAATATATTTTATTTCATTTTTCTAGTAATTCATTTTTCTTGTATTTAACAAAAGCATGAGTCTGAGATGGATTGAGGGGAAAAAGGTCATTTACCACAGATCTTTTGAGAAGCACCATTGTAATCTATTGAAATGTGTGTACGAAGAGAGTTTTTAACCCTATGAAAATTAAGTTGAATACTTTAGAAAGACTGAAGAAAAAAAAAAGATGAGTTGCTAAAAAAAATGAATGTAAAATTAGGTGTGGGCAAGAAAATCAAAGAATAAAAATCAAAATTTGAAATATAGAATTCTGCCTCCAGATGGCTTCACAATGTTTTCTTTTGATGTTAAAAATTATGAAACTGAAAATTATAGATTGGATATAGATTTTACCAGAGAGTCTATACAGAATTCCAAGCAATTCAAACACAATGAAAGGCCTTCCTTCCTCCATAGTTTGACTAACTTGTGTATATTTGTGTACTTTAGGTTAAAATTAATTTTTGAGACATAAGCAACAAAAGAAAAAATAGACAAATTGGACAATATCAAAATTAAAAACTTTTATGCATCAAAGAACAATCAACAAAGTCAAAAGGCAAGCCACGGAACGGAAGAAAATATTTATAAATCATGTCTGATAAGGGGTTAACATTCAGAATAGACAAAGAACTACAACTCAACAAGAAAATAAACAACCCATTTTTAAATAGGGCAAAGGACTTGAAGAGACATTTCTCCAAAGAACACATACAAATGGTTAATAAACACATAAAAAGATGCCGATAGTGACCAGTCATTAAGAAAATGCAAATCAAAACAACAACGAGATATCACCTCACATCCACTAGAATGACTATTATTTTACAAAACTGAAAATAAGTGTTAGTGAGGATGTAGAAAAATTGGAACTCTTGTGCATTGCTGATGAAAAGGTAAAAGAGTGCAGCCTCTGTGGAAAACAGTTTGGCAGTTCCTCAAAAAGTTAAACATAGAGTTACCATACGATCCAGCAATTCCACTTCTGGGTGTATACCCAAAATAATTGAAAGCAGGACTCAAACAGATATTTGCTCACTCATGGTAGCTCAAAGGTAAAAACAACACAAATGTCCATCAACAGATGAATTGATAAACAAAATGTGGTGTGTATATATATACAATGGAATATTATTTAACTTTTTAAAAAGAATAAAATTCTGATACCTGCTACAACATGGATGAACTTAAAAAACATTATGCTAACTGAGGGGTAATGGGAGCTATTGTTTAACGAGTATAGATTTTCTATTTGGATAATGAAAAAGTTCTGGAAATGGATACTGGTAATGGTTGCACAAGATTGTAAATCTACTTAATACCACTGCATTTAAAACATTTAAAAATGGTTAAAATGGTAAATTTTATGTTATGTATATTTTGCCACACTAAAAAAACTAAAAAGAAATTTTTGAGAAATCATGTATAATGTTTATAATCTCTTATTTTAAAGAACACTTTTAAATAATGGATCAACTACTGATCCCAATTAAATCAGATTAAAGGGCTTTTTCATTTTGAATGCCCCTATTGAAAAGTACTGTGTCCAGAAGTCAAGAAAATGAGTAAGAATTCAGAGGAAATTCTGTTCATGGAGAAAAGAATGTAGTTTTAGGTAGAAAGTCCCTCAGGCTAGAGAGCAGAACATGTTACAGAAAAGTGATATGCCACGAATTTGGTTAATAGATAAATACCACTATATTTTCATATCTTTTCGATGAGTCTAATCCACTTCACTGCCCAATGTAATGTAACATAAGATAATATAATCAAACCCTCTGGCTTGTTTTTATTTAATTATTTCTCCCTGCATTCTTTTGAAACATCATTTTACCTATTAACTAACCTTAAACAGAATTTTTTACTGTGAGATGCTTTTATAAAAGGTACTGGCTATATTGTTACTACCACTTATCTCTTTTTTACTAAAAGAACTCTATTTTGTTTGGAATAGCAATATGATCATCTGAAATCTAGCATTCCCAGCCTCTCTTGCATGGGGGGGTAGAGGGAGGGTGGCCACGTGGCACCATCTAGCCAGTGAGATAGGTGGAGGGGATTTCTGGGAAAGCACAGTTTTCTTGTTATAAGACTGCTCCTTCCTTCTTGTGATTTCTTTACTTTTCCTCCTAAAGGAATGGCAGAAATAAGATCAGAAATAGCTGTACCATTTTCCTGCCATAAAGTGATCATGAGCATAAATCCACATACTAAGAATAATAGAAAAGAGAGAAAGGGCCTGAAAAATGTATGATATTGCAGCACCAATATCCAGCCCTAGATTGTCTACCTCTAGACTTCTTGTTATGAGAGAAATAGTAGCTCTTAATAACTCCCATAGTCAGATCTCCATAACATATAACTGGACCCAATCCTAAAACAGTTCTGAATCCTTTAAATTTCATTTTTAAATTCTACTAGCGTTGTGACAGCTTTTGAAAAGTTCAGCTATAGATCAAGAAAAAGAATTTTAAAATAAAACCTCTGATGAAAGGCCAAAATAAAAAGGAATTTCAAGGCTTTAAAAATAAGCCAAGGAAAACTCAATAATATTGTAAGGCTTTCATAAAGAAGATGCATTTGACAACACCAAAATCAACAAATAAATAAAGGGTGGACAAATAATGGTATCCACGGCAGGATGGGGCAGGAAGAAAAATCTCCTGAATTAGAATAGACATGTCCACACGGCCAATATTGCACATACAGCAGAGGAGCTGTCCCAATGGTCCACATGCTGTGCCTTCAATTTCTCCTACTTCTGAGCACTTGAGATCTGATGAGGAGCCTTTCTTCTTGGCTTTCATCCAATTTCCTTACCTGGGAAACATCACCCAAATACTTCCAAGTGAAAAGGAAAACTCAAGTTGACATTGGTGTGTGACAGTGTGCCTGTCTCATAAGTGATTTCCTAAAAAAGTAGTGATGAAATAAACACTGGAATTCTCTGCGGAATGTTGCCTACCACCTTCGTCTGGCGGTAGGGGCCAATCTTCTATTGCCTCCATGAAGGAGGCTCACTTAGAAGAATGGGAAATATATACCAAAAGAAATTTATATCACTTTTTAGCAGAGTAAATGTGACACACACATACACACACAAACCCCAGCTCCTCTGTTCTAGGGTAAGCCCATGAGAGACCAGAGAACTCCATCTAGTTAACCCATACCTCTAGTAAACACATAGAAATTATCAGGTAAGACAGCAACTTCCAGGAAACCCAAAGATTTCTAACAATGCAATAGTTTACTCTGTCATCGATTACCAAGCATTAGTGTCACTCTACTCACCTAAAGGAAACTTCAAGGAATTGACTGTAATTTTAGGTCTCCCGCTACGGTCAGGGACACTTCTCTGATCAGTCTAAATGTGTGCTGCCAGTCATAATTCCATAGCCACACCAAACACCCCAGCAGACACCATGTTCGTCATATTCAGAATGGAAAGGAAAGAATTTTTTGTGTTTTTTCCTGAAACGTATGAGGCTTCGATGATGGAGGGAAGCTATATTGAGTAAAACACTGATTCATCTCTCTCCATCCACTGAGGCTGCATATTCAAGCACTTCCAACATATTCAGCAATGAGTTTGCCATCCAGACCTTAAGAAAAAGGGATTTCTACCAAAAGCCCTCCAGGTAGGGTGGTCATGCCATTACCTGACCTCAGTTTCCTAAAGAATGCTCTCTGCTGTGAAGTTTCTGAGCATCAGACACCAGCTCTGGTGTCCCCAGGTATCAGCTAGCTGAGCAACATAGGCTCTGCCTGTATAGAAGGTGCAGCTGGATCTTTTGGACTTACCAGATATTTTACAATCTCAGAGTCTTCTCTCTCGCCCAATAAAAAAGTTGAAAGAGCATGAGAGAAAGAAAGACAGAGAATATTCTACAAACAAGCCAACGATTTAAAAAGAAATTTGCCAAGGTGGACACAAAGTGCTCTCCTAATTCAGAAAAAGGCTTTGGAGACAGAGCAGATTTCTCCCTCCATAGAAAGCTCTATTCTGAATGCCCCACCCTATCCCTCACTTAAGTGCTCGCATTGGTCCTTTCCCACATCAAAATATTTATTACCAAGGATGGCTCTGTCCCTGAACACACCCAGATCATTCCTATCTTCAAAGCATCTTCTCTTAATGTTACAAATTATGCAAGCTTTTGCCCTAGTTCTCCCCTATATTTCATTCTCAGAATTTTTGAAAATTCAGGCTCTTCTCCCAGCCTTTGATTCCTCACCATCCAATAAAAACTTAATCCCGTGAAATCTGGTTTCCACCTCCACAACTGCTAAAAGTGCATTTTCAAATGTCACCAAATGTAACAGCTGGTCCCAAGCCTGGACATAAATCCCTTCATTAACACCTCACTGTCCTCTCCTATTCCAAGTCTGCTGATCTCGCTGTCCTCTCTAGCTCCAATTCCGCCTCTAGATTCCTAAACATGTATATACCAAAGTTTATCACCTAGCTCCTCTTTTTACAGTTTTCCTTTGATAATTTCAAAGGCTGTGGTGGTGATTTTAATCAATTCCTCTGTACTGAAGACTCCTACACATCCTGCTCTAACCCTATTTACCCCTCTCCAAGCCTCAGACGTATATATCTAGCCCCCTGTAAGAATCTCTACAATGATATTTCAAATGCAATGTGTCGCTAACAAAGTTCAACTTCCCTCTCTCAATCTCCTCCTTCATCCCTCAAATAGATGTTCTTTTAACTTTTCTGTTATTTAAATTTAGTGTACTCTTAACCACGCAGTTCAGAATCTTGCAGGTATCACTGACTGCCCAAAGTCTCATGGATTTTGCTTCTGATGTATCTATTGGAGGGTCTTTCAAGTCCCACTGTCACAAACACATACATACACCACACACTTATACAGGCTTCTCTTATCTCACACCTGAGGCGCTCTCTCAATGCCCCAATATATTGACACAATTACTTGATTGCCCTTCCTAAAGTGCAGATCCGGTCACGTTACATCCCTGCTCATACTCTTCTCAGCCTGTGTTTTGACTCTAATTCACCTATATGGCTTTATCTTCTCCTCCTGTTACATACTGCAAGTTTCAAACAAATTGCACCATTTCCTGTTCCCTGAGCATGGTTTAGACATTCTTTCTTCAGTCCATTTGTTTATTCTGTTTATTCTGCCTCTAGTTCTATCCAAACTCCACCTATTAAAGCTTATTCATCCTATAAGGCCCATCTCAAAGGCCATCAGCTCTTTGAAGCTTTTCTTGATTTTTCCAACCTGAAGACACTCTGCCTTCTCTAAGCTATTTGTGCCTCTTAGCTTTTTCTGTCATGGACTTATTGATATTTTTTAATTTGTCATCTGTGTGTGTTTAGACTTCCTCAACCTACAAAGAACTTTCCATAAATTACCTCATGTTTATTTAGTGCATAGAATATGGGCTTGGAGTCAGATAGACCTACATATGAATATCTTCTCCACCATTGAGTGGTTGTATGAATGAGTAGAGAGGAGAAAATCCTCAGGAAAGGGGAGCATCCAGACCAAACTCAGGTCTCAATCTTCATGAAGTTCTGTTTCCACCACACCCCAATGGCTACATCTTGCTCCCTTTCCCCCACTGCAGTCTATCACAGAAGCATGTTATAAACAGAAACCCACAAATAGCTAAAATTTAAAATGAAAACAAAAATTGATTTTGATGTTGGGAAAAGGCTACCTTAAATGAAGCTCTGTAAACATCCCTTTGCAGTCAGGCAGGCTTGCAGACTTGGGACCTGCCAGTAGGCAGTTTTTGTATGACAAAAACAGATTTATCATACAATAGATTTAAATACATTTGTATTTGAATATCGTTAGACCAAGACTACACATTCTAGTGTAGTCCTATCCCATTTGCATCTCCCACTCACTCTTCAGTTTGTACCCAGCTTCCTTCAGCCATTTAAGTTATCTGCACTGCCCTAATAGTCATTTGGGTTTTTAATCTTTGATCTATGACTACATTTAAGGTAAAAAATCAAGGGGAAGACAAGAATAAAAAAAAAAAAACACAATTTCGTGAATTAAAAAAAAGAACAAGAAGCCTGATTTCAAATAGGTTTTCCATTTTTTAGAAGAAAATATATGAGAAGTCAAAAATATCAGTGCTCCAGCTTTAGCGTCCCTGCCTCATAAAGGACTTTCTCTCTTCCTCGTTTGTACTCAGGTAATACCCTGCGTGTATCTCTAATGAGAAACGTTACTTAACCTCTAAGTTTCAGTTTCCTTCTCTATCAAATGTCTTAATAATTTTACCTACCTCACTAGGTTTTCAAGATTAAAGCAGATGTGTCAGTAAAATGCTTAGCAAAATGCCTGGTACACAGTTGGAGGAGTTTTGTATTAGTTAAAAGTGTACTTTTCTTTCTTTTCCGATAGCCAACCAACTCCTTGAGCATACAACCTTTGTTTGTGAAAGGTTGGTTCATCGTAGGGTGTTAGCACTGTTTCTTGCATGTAATAGATGCTCAATGAACAGTTTCTTATAAATTAATTAATATGTGGCCATAGGGAGGGAGTAATGCATCAGAATTACCTGAAGAGTTTTTAAAAATACATAGGCCAGTTCCCAACCCCAGACATGTTGATTCAGTCAGAATGGGTTAGAATTTGGACATATTTGTTATTCAAATATTCCCAAGATAATAATTTCAACTACCCTGTTTGGGAACTATCAATCTAAATCAATTGGCCTGATTCTCAAGCAGAATCATCTTTGATTCAAACCCATAGATCTTTGTTTTTTACCTCATTCCCATCTTTTTCTCTAAGGTCTTCGGCTTCACATTACTCCCTCAGTACAACAAAATAACCTATGCCCAGACCAGGTATTGGCTTTTCCAGGACATGTCCATGAGGCACACTTCTCCAAGAACAAACAGGAGCATAGTCCATTAAATCTCACTGAATATCAGAACTAAAAATTATTTTTTAAAGAAATTATTGATGATCCAATGTGATCTAATCATTTTAAATGTATTAACCAGAAGATAGAATTTAAACAGGCAAGGTTTAATATAAAGAAATGTTAACAATGTAAAAGGATTACCTACTAAGGGGAAAACATAAAACTCAGAACTCTAAAGAACACAAGAACAACCAATACAAGGTGCACAGCTCTAGGGCTGAGGCAGAGCATCCAAGAAAGGAACCGATATGGAAAAACCCTCCAATTTCCCTCCCAGGGCTAGGAGCCAGCATTGTTGGAAAGGGTACAGGGTGGTCCGCTGGATGGTGGAGACATTTGTGAAGGTGTTGCACTGGTAGGTTTCCCTGGAATCTACCCTCCAGGGGCCAGAATATTTTCCACTGGAAGGCTCCCAGGCTCTTCCCTCAAGGAGCCTGCTAACAGTAAGCACACCCAGTAATCAAGAAGAAGATCCCCTTCCTCCTCCAGTGTCCTTCCAGCACCCACTACTGATAAAGCAGGACAATGAAGGGTGAATGGGGAGCTGAGAAGCGTGAATTGTTATTGACACATTAGACCACTGAAATCCAGAATGTACTTGCCTGAGATTAAAGATCAAGTTAGTAACAGAGCATAGACAAAAATTCATTTCTCCTTGTCCAAAATTCTTTGTATCATACCATTTTGGTTAGATGAGACAATCATGGAGTTGAGTCTGAAGTTGAGAAGTGCTAGGAAAAATTCCTGAGTGCCTCACTGATACCAAGCTCACTCAACCTCAATACAACCTTAATGATAGATATTATTCTTTTTTAACTTTGTTGTGTAAACCATGAAATTGAAGCTCAAAGAAGTGGAGTTACTTAATGATGGTCATACAGGAAGTAAGTGACAGAGTCAGGATTTGATCTCTGGTCTCACCCCAAAGTTCACAGTCTTTTGACTGTGCTGCATTACAGAAGAAAGTTCACTAGACTGAAATGTGAAAAAATTGAATTTACATTTTTTGTCATGACAGCCTAATTTTGCATGCTAGTCATCCATTTTAAATGAGCCCATTAGTGTTTCAGGCCCTTGAATGAAAGAAACAACATTGCTGCTCACCAATGCATAGCAAAAGAGTGTTATAAATACTGAAGCACACCAAATACAAAATCCATGGAATTATATGAAGGCATAGATTTTTCAGTAAATGAAGTGTCTTATTTGATCATCAACCAGATTGTCTAATTTGCTTCTGTGCCTTTTCCAGCATAGTATAGTTCTCAGTGAATAATCAATTGATTCCAAAGAGTGACTAATTTGGTTCAATTGAAGGCTACTCCGACTTAGTATGAATTTATAAAATTTACAAATTTTAAATAATTTTAAACAAAAGATTTGTTCTAAAAATCTGTATCTAGCATTTTAGAATTCTGTTGGGATGTCTTGCTGTTGTTTATGGAAACAGAAATTCCTTTCAACATTGGTAAAAGAAAGTATATGTGTGACTGGTTAAAAGTCACCATTGAATTTATTTCTCTAAGTATTTTCCATGATTTAAAACCAATAGTTAATGTATGCATTGCTCTATGATCTCTTGATAAAATGAGTTATCATAGGCTTAACACTGACTAGAATGTTAAAAGAAAGTGAAATCTAGAACCTTTTGATAGTCAAATGCAAAGTGCTGACCACTCCTTTGGGAATGTAGGGACCATGTAATAACCATGGTTTCTATCATTAAGCCCGGGCCTGGACTGATAGTGCATCAAAATGTACCATTTTTATGCAGCTGATCCGTCGGGAATCCAGGATGAATAAAAGCACTGTCACTGGAAGAAGATCATGGAGGGTTCAAATGACTTTAGCGGGGTATGTAGTGGCAGAGGATTATGTATCCTAAATTATCTCTCATGTTCTTTACTTATGAAGGAATTTAGCCTATTATATTAAGAATATATCTTAAAATAGAGTGATATTCCTAATTCTTTCCAAATTTCTGAGCACTCCTATAAAAGAAGATGAAATCCACTCATGCTGTAAGGTGTTGAGGATGCCTACAACTCTCCATGAAGCCTTCAATGACTAAACCAGCCCTCTCTGATTTCTCTCTCCCTGAACTCTCTCTTAAACTTAAATACTAGTGAAGTTTTATGCTATTGTCTATTGTTTGCTATATTTTCCTGTGTCTCACTGATACATTCATAACCAGGATATAAAAGATAAAAATATTTTTTTATTCCACATACCTCCGTAACTGTCTCAAATCCATAGAAGGCACTCAATAAATATCACTAATGTTTGATTTGCTTCTTTCAGAGGATGGGAGGATATATGTACTCACAGACTACAATTATGTCATCATATTCCTAAATTTGTTCATTCATTCATTCTAAAACTCTGTATTAATTTCTAGCCTCTGCCCTAATGGAACCATATGATAGATTACAGTAAGTACGCTGAAAAAATGTAACAAGTTAGTGAAAGAGAGAGTATCTGGGGTCAGGTGGGAGGGGTATTGGGGGTAGTGTAATCAGGAAAGGCCTCTAAGGGAGAAAACATTGAACAAAAACTGAAAGAAGAGAATGAGCCAATCACGTGAAGAGGTGAGGGAAGAAAATTCCAGGCAGAAGGAACAGTCCAAAGGCATACAAATCTTCAGTGAAAGTAGTTTTTGAGCTCGAGTATCATCTTCTCATGTTCAATATTTGCTATTTTCTTACAGTTGCTGATTATGTTAATAATAGAATTTGAACATTCCCAATTTCAAAGATAATGTGATATATTCTTAACTTTTGTTTGAAGTATATAGATTTCTTTAAGTAAAAGCATATTTATTTTAAGTTAGATGAATGAATCATCTGAAGTGTGTCACTTTAATAGATGGGGAATAGTCAGCAAGAATTTACTGAGGTCATAATAGACGCAAAGGATGTTACTAATTTATATCTACCATCTTTGATTTCAAATAAATGATACGAACAAAAAGTAATAAGACTTTCCACCAGCCAAATAATTTTCTTTATTTTATAGTCAACTCCTTATTTGCTATAACTCAAAATAAAGTTCATAAAGGCTTGTAAACAAATTAAACTATATTTATCATTATTTAATTTGATTTTTTTAAAGCCTAATTGCATTACTAAAAAAAAACATCAATTTTTCACTCTGCTCGAGTTAAATTAACTGTGCTTGACTGGTTATATTTTCAGAAAAGCAAAATAAACTTGAAAATTGTTGCTGTGGTGATGAGAAAACCTCCTAATTTGTTTTGTCAGAGCTTTCAACATTGTGCTAAAAGTACAGAGTATAGTAATTAGCCTTCATTTCTCTAACAATTTTTGCCAATTTCCTGTACAATTCTGTTTCACTATCTAGTACTATAATAAAGCCAATTTAGAGAATTAAATGATGGAAGTGGAAAAAGAAGTGCCAAATGTAGAATTCAGGCCAAAATGAATAGGCCTATGTTAAATAATAAATATATTTGTACTCTTTGTCCAAATTACCTTAAGGAATAACTAAGTTCTTCTAAATTTATAATACTATTATTAAATAAAATATCTTATTTCATAATAATGTAGTATGGCTTCTATGTTCAACACTTTATTTCATCCACACAAGAATCCTGAAAGGTAATTTTTTTTTTATTTCCATTTCACAGAAGCTATGAATCAGCAAGATAAATACCCAGGTCCCTTAATCCATGTTCTTCCATGATCTTTTCATCATTCCTCAGCCACATTTTTATTAATGAGATCTTTTAAAAGTATAAGTCTGATAGAATAATTTATTTTGAAAATCAACATTATCTCATGCTTTCTTGTAACTGGTAAAGGAACCAAACATAAAATTCAAGCTATTTATAGATTTTCACTCATTATTTAAAAAATACTTATTGAGATTGGTACTATGATACAGAATTAAAAGATATAATTTCCTCCCTCAATAATACAGTTGTGGTAAAAACAATTATATAAATAATGACAGTACAGAGGTAACTTCTATGATAGATGGACGATAGATGGATGCCAGGTTAGTATGGGACCATGAATCAGGAGTGTCCAATTAAGGATTCTGGGACAGACTTGATAAGTTCCTCCTTGATAGGTTGATATTGAGACACCATCTTGAATGACTATTAGTAGTTATCCAGACAAAGACAAGGGAAAGGAATTCCTGAGATAGCATGCCAGAGTGGCAAAAACAAAAAGGCATGCAATTGTAGGATTTGTCCCAGTATTTACAAGTATTTTGGATACCTGGAAGGTCAGATTCAAATGGAGCTTTGGCAGGAGAAGAGCAAAAGAGACCGCTGAGGCCAGGTCATTGGGTCCAATGCACGAGGTCTAGAGTTTGAACTTCAATCTTCTAGCCATCCTTAATGTGTTCATGATTAAATATAGTATAGATTAGGTATTTGAGAATGGTATTTATTTTTAATTGATTTCATATTTTGATTACAAAAGGAATACTTCTACATCGTAAAATTCAAACAACCAAATAATTTAAAACAATAAAAGTGAAATACCTCCTCGCATTTCCATTTTCCAGAGCTGTTAACAGTTGCGTTTTCTTCTCAAATTTTTCTATAGATGTGTGTGTGTGTATCTATCTATTTACCTATGTATCATTAGTGTAAATGGGATCATCCTTATTTTTGGTTCTACAACTCTTTTAAAAAATTATTTTATTGAGGTCATATAGGCTTACAACATTGTGTAAATCTCAGGTGTACACCACTATATTTCAGTTTCTGTAAAGACTGCATCGTGTTCACCACCAACAGTCCAGTTTTTATCTGTCACCATACATGTGTGCCCCTTTATCCCTTTCGCCCTCCTCCCACCTCTACAATTTTTTTTACCCAATTTATTGTGGCCATTTTTCTCATTCCTTCTATCTCATTCTCTTTCAAGGGTGTTAGTATCAGATTATATGATTATAATAATTTACCTAATCTCCGAAGATGAACACTTTGATTGTTTCCATCTTTGCTTTTTTTTTTTTTTTGTGAGGAGATCAGCCCTGTGCTAACATCTGCCAATCCTCCTCTTATTTTTGCTGAGGAAGACTGGCCCTGGGCTAACATCCGTGCCCATCTTCCTCCACTTTATATGGGACGCCGCCACAGCATGGCTTTCCAAGCGGTGCGTCGGTGTGCGCCTGAGATCTGAGCTGGCGAACCGCGGGCCAAGGCAGCAGAGCACGCACACCCAACCACTTGCACCACCGGGCCAGCCCTTCCATCTTTGCTTGTATAAAAGCTATTTAATAAGCAGCCACATACATTGGTATACATCTATACATATAAATTTTATATAGGGTAAATTCCTAGCTTTGGCAGTGCTGTGTTGAAATTTCTACACATTATCAATTTTGATTGAAATATTACCTAATTGCTGTCTAATTCTTTGAATGAATTTTCACTCTTTGCTGACATTTTAGATTATAAATAAATCTATTTCCACCCAGTTCTGATCTAAAAGACCAAATATTCCACTAAAAATATAATAAAATAGATGGCACTTTTATTGCACTTTTGTGCTTACAGATTTTTTTACACATTAAAAGTATATATTTAGATCCAAACAAAAATACTCTGACAGAATGAGGCAAAAGCTTTTTGTGAGATTTTTTTTCTTTTCTTTTCTTTTTTTTTTTTTTAACAGAGAAGAAAACCAAGTCTTCTCCACTGAAACAAAGCTCTGGGTATTAATCTATGGTACGATTTCCATCATACTAGCTCAAATACAAATAGACCTACTATGGGTTGCTCATATTTCTTCTGCTTTCTTATAGCACCACTGAAAAACTGCTGTTAATCATTGTTAAAAGCTACTCTGTCCAGATAGACTCAAAATGTTAGAGTATTATAAAAGAGAAAAAAAGATGAAGCTAGTTTTAAAGATTAACTTTTAGGAGGTAAAAATTTGATTTGATCTTGAAGTGGTGGTTTACAAAACCTCATGCACAGATTTTTTTTTTATAAAAGATGATTATTTCTATTTAAATTAACTGTGACTATCTGAGGGGATTGGAGAACAGGCTTTATAATGAATACATTTAACAAAAGCAATTTTGCTTTCTATTAGCTGCCTGGTATACAAAATTCATGTGATCATTGAGTCAAGTCTGAGCTGCAGTTCCATTTTACGAATGAGGGAGCAAAACTCAGATTAAGCCTGGAAAGTAGACCTTGACTTTACTTTTCTGAGGGAAAACATGACACCTATAGGAACAAGCGGGAAGGCCTTGGACCCTGGAAAGTTAAGATTGGAACTTAACACAATTCAGCAACAAATGGGGAGAGAAGATTAAAGGAAAGACAAAATTTGTGCCTAGGTGTAGTATCTTTATATTATCAGATTGCATCTCTGTGTTTATCCTGAAGGCTGGGTTATTTCTCTCTCACACTTTCTTTACCTTTTTGTATTTTCTAAATTTTCCACAAGGAACAATGAATATACATCACTTTTGTAACAAGAATAGTCACAAATATGCTTAGAAATAAAACTTTTTGAGGTATAATATGCCTACAGTAAAATGCAACAGTTTATGTGAACATTTCAATAAGTTTTGATGAATTTATTATACATTCTTGTCACTACCACCACAGTCCCAATTTAGAACATTTCCATCACCCCTGAAAGTTCCCTTGTGCCTCTTTCCAGACAATAACCCTCTACCCTCAACCCCAAGCAACCAATAATATGCTTTTCTGTCACTAGAGACTAAATTGTTCTTTTTTTGAGTTTCAAATAAATGAAGTCATGCAATCATACTATACATACCCTTTTATTTCTGGTTGGCCTTTTTGGGTTTTGGGGTGTTTTTTTTGCTCCACATAACGTTTGTAAGACTCATTTATGTTGTTGCAAGTATAAGTAGTTCATTCATTCTGATTTCTGAATAGTATTCCACTGTGAGAATAAACCATAATGTACATATCCATTCACCTGTAGATGAACATTAGGAATGTTTCCAATTTGACACAATTGAGAATAAAGTTGTCAAAAACATTTACGTGCCAACCTTTGTACAGAGATATGCTTAATTTTTCTTGTGAAAATACCAAGGAGTGGAATTTCTTGGTGATATTGTATCTATATGTTTAACTTAATAAGGAACTGACAAACACTTATCCCATTTTACATTCCCTTCAGCAGTATGGGTGTTCTAGCTGCTACACATCCTTGACAAAACTTAGTATCGTCAATGTCACTAATTTTAACTGTTCTGGTGGGTGTGCAGTGGTATCTCTGTCATAGTTTTACTTCTCTAGTGAATAATGATATTGGACATCTTTTCAGGTGCATATTAGTCCTTTGTATATCTTCTTTTGTGATATGTCTGTTAAAATTCTGTGTACATTTTAAAAATTGGGTTGTTTGCCCTATTATTAAGTTGCAAAAGTTTTTAAAATATGAAGGCTACAAGCCCTTCATCAGATATATGTATTGTGAATATTTTCTCCCAGTCTGTGGTTTTCCTTTTCATTTTCTTAACGGTGCCTTTGAAGAGCAGAAGCTTTTAATCCTGAAGGGGTCCAATTAATTCATGTATTTTTATTTATAGTCAGTGCTTTCAGAATTCCATGCAAGAAATCTTTGCTAAATATGCTAAAGAATCAAGGAATGACAGAGCAAAGTGGTTTCCCTAAGTACATTCCTTTTTGACACCAGTGGAGGGACTCACAAGATTGGAGCCTTTGGATAGAACAGCTATATATTCTAATTTGTCCATCACAGTCCTGGTTTAAATTTGTTATCCTATTGTAATTATGAATACTTCCTCTTTTATTCTTAAAGGTATCCTGGTTTGGATGGTAAAATATAGATCAATGTACCATCTTCCCTGGCTTTTCTGTCCCTCATATGTCTTGTGATGGTGATATCAAATAGTCTCTAGGAAAAATGTGTTGACTATGATCTAAATATCTTAACATGAGTTTTTGGAGAGTAGATATTCCTAACTTTTGGAATATAGGACATATATATGGAACATCTTATATATCATTTTTAAGGGTTTTCTTAAAAGGAGTATATTGGAAAATTCTGGGACATTTTTCAGAGATGGGCCTTTCTCTGTGCTAGTCTCAAGTCAACCCAGCTATGCTTGTATTTGCAAGGAAAAGAAAGAGAGGATGTGAAAAGACTTTGCACCGTAGGCTGAATAATGGCTCAAAAGATATTTATGTCCTAATCCCCCATTACCATGAATGTCATTTATGTGGCAAAAGGGACTTTGCAAGTGTGGTTAAGCTAAGGATCTTAAGATGAGGATATTATGAAGGCTTATTTGCATTGATTCTAAATGTAATCACAAGTGTCTTTGTAAGAGGAAGGCAGAAGGAGATTTGACTATGGAAAAGGAAGTAGGAGATGTCAGAATGGTAGCAAGAGATTGGAGTGATGCAAAGAAGTGGTTATAAGCCAAGGAATGCAGGTGGCCTTCAGAAGCTAGAAAAGGCACAGAAATAGATTATCCCCTAGAGCCTTCAGAAGGGACCAACCCTTGCCAACACCTTGACTTTAACCCTTGAAACTGATTTCGGACTTCCAGCCTCCAGAATTGTAAGAGAATTAACTTGTGTTGTTTTAAGCCATTACATTTGTGGTCATTTATTACAGCAGCCACAGAGAACTGACACACTAATACAGCACTTTCTTATTTACAGTTCATATTTTAAACATGTTATTTCAACCAATTCTCACAGAAACTCTAAGAAGTAAATGGGATTACCCTTCATAAATGAGGAGTCAGAAGTTCAGAAGTAAAACTACGCAGTTAATAAAGCTTGGCTCTTATTATTTGCCATACTTGGGGCCCAAAAAAATCAAGGAATGTGTGAAAAACACTTAAACCAAGAAGACTAGAAATATACTGGTAGTCAAAATCAAGCCAGCCTGTTGTAGAATGTTTGACCTAAACATGAGGTATGTCTAGAGCTGAATGCCTACATGAGAATGAAAGAGCTCTGAGTGGGAATTAGTAGGAACCAATGTAATAAAGAGTTCTGAGAGCAATTTTATAGAAGTACATTATTTAATAATTAATAGAGATACTTTGGTAAGAATGTGTAATTATAGAATATCAGCCACTTAAACTTGAAGAGGAAAATTGATTCCTTTAGTTTTATACATCTACCCGAAGAATACAATGCCTATGTATATAAAAGGACAGTTGAATTTCAGAAGTGAATCTTCTCCTTTCTATGTGAAGTCTTTATTTAGTACTAAAAAAAAATAAGCTTTTTCTAAATAACAAAAAATAAGTGACTCATATACTCTATGTAGAACATAATAGATTTTGATGAAAAATATTTTCAATAACACCTGATACCATTAGGTATATCTAAAAGAGTGTAAAAATTGGCAAGATGAAGAAGTTCTATGATTTACATGTGAAAATCAGCCCCATGACTTATAATCATGTCCTGTGTATACCGCAGAATAACTGCGACTTTGTAGCGTCAGGCGCATGGGAGGTAAAAATTATTGTTAAAATATTTGAGGTATCAAATAAACTTTTGGAGATGGGTCCCATAATATTTTTGAAAGTAATATACCATAAATAATAATTGAATTGATTTGCAGTTATTGACAAGCCATTTACAAGAGGGAGACTAATGTACTTGTTAAGAGCATGGACTTTGAATGTTGCGTCTATTGTATCTATGTCAACGGTGGCCCCTGGAGCTGAGTGGCACACAACCTATGCCCCCATGTATGGTGGCCCTGCCTGGTTCCTCCTGAGCAAACTATTGAAGCTCTCTGTATTTCAGCTTCCTCTGTGAATGGGGATAAAAATAGCACCTCCATCATGGGATTATAAAGGAGAATAAATGATTTATTATGTAAAGCACTTAAAACAATATCTGGAACACAGTAAGCACTAGGTATGTGTTGACTATTGTTAGGTTGAATTAAATAATATCAAACAATATATTTAACAATTCAATAAATTACAACTTTCCATTTTCCTAAATTATGAAAAGTTAATATTAGACACTTTACACCTTCAACTTAAATGGCATTTAATTTTTTCAAAAAAAGTATGGGTTTTCATTGCCCTTCTTAAATATGCATTCCTTTCATATTCAGTGTTAACATGTCTCAAGTATTTGGTATTCTATTAACACTATTTTTCATGGAAACTCATTTAATATTAATTTACTTGCAACCAGAGTTAAGTAACTATAATTTCTTGAACTATGACACTTTCTATTTTTATGTGGTAGACGTGAGAGTGATTTATTTTTCTTTTCTCCCAAGGGTGTAAGATGGGAAGAAAGGTAATATTCTTCTTCATCTAGGGATTCCTCTCCCCTCTCCTTTTGTCTTTACAACAGCAAATACCTGCTCTAGATTGACAGTATCAGATGAAATAAGTGTTGCAAATAAAATGAGCTTGGTTCTTTTCACACCTAAATACATATTTCAACACAAATCAAGGCCACATAAAATGATTAATCTGAGAGTAAAATACAAGATATGTAGAATTCAAATAAATATTCCTACAAAATTTTAGAGAATGTTCATTTACTAGAGGTCATTTTCAAGACAGAGGTTTTACTAAAACAAAAAATAACCTTCAGGAATGAAATAGTAACCTAATATAATTGATGAATTGTTCACGCCTGCTGCTGAACTCAGTCAAACATTTCTGGTTCAGATCATAAGTCAGTAGGCTAATTTTATCACAGTATCTACTTCTTGAAGTCCAAAATCTATTTCCTGAAGGGAAGAGCAAAAAGTCAGATTATATTATAAACATATCACAAGTGCAAGTGCCATATCAAGGAAGAGAAAACATGAAACAGGAGAATACACAGAGAAATGAAAGGAAAGGTTAAAAGCTATGCCGGCCCCCTATTCCTAACTAATGTAACTCCTCTGATCCATAAATATTAATGTAGGAGAAAAACAGGAAAGTCCACTAGACATTTTGCCTCCTGACTATTACATGTGATGTGCCCATGACTCTAATGCCTGCCATCCTTCACCGGCTTAATGATACATTGGCTCTTACGAGTAGAAAGTATATTATTTGCACGTTATAGCTTTGTCTCGAGAACAAACACAGTGTGTGTTCTGGGAATACTAACAACATTTCAATACACATTATTGCTTAAATTTTGGTCAAAGGACAACAATTATCAAAAAGAACAAGCAAAACTGCATTTTAGAAAAATTTTTAAGTATCTCCAGCCGAAAACATAATTTTTTCTATAACTTCTTAATATACAAAATACTATGTTCATATCAAAGCTTTCTAAAAACAGTTTCCTCAGGGAGCAGTCTTTTAATGAATAAGGAGAGACGTAATTTTGAGTTTTAGTCATTTACCAGCAGAAAACATTAGCTTTAAGTACCCTCCAGATTGATGCAATTACAATACCAAATGTTTTCCTATTTTGTTTCTATTCCTAAAGAAACTACAGTATATACTATAATCCTTAATGAAAGGGCAAGAGTTTTGGCAGTCCCCTGCCTCACCTAAAAATGAAGTATCAACAATATAAGCTGTCAATTCAATTTTCTACTCCAATCAAGGAAATGAAGGAAAAGATTCAGTAAATTAAGCTCCTTTAATCAAATTGCTAGAAAACTGTAGGCTTCCTGCAATTCACAGATGTCTGACTTTTTAGAACACTAACAATCTAAAGGTGTAATGCCAAAGAAATTTTAAACGTTTTCTTTCTCATTATGTTAAACATCACCAAAAAAGAAAAAATATGGATAAATCAAGGCACATTTTGGGTCATGCTAAATGCATCCATGAAAATTTGCCTACACTAAAATACAACTGTGTTCAAAGTCTAAATACTTAGATGAACTTTTCAGAATAAAAGAGTCTAATAAACCTTATATAAAGGAAATGTTTTTCCTTCTAATTCCTTTGTCTTGGAAAAACTGATTTGGCAGCAAAAGAAAAAATAGACAAATTGGACTACATCAAAATTTTTAAAAATTCTGCATCAAAGGACACTATCAACAGAGTAAAGAGGTAACTTATAGAACGGGAGAAAATATTTGCAAAGCATGTATCTGATAAAGGATTAACATCCAGAATATGTAAGGAACTTTTGCAACTCAATAACATAAAACTCAATTTAAAAATGGGCAAAGAACTTGAATAGATATTTCTCCAAAAATGATATACAAATGGCCAATAATTACATTAAAAGATGCTCAACATCACTAATCATTAGGAAAATGCAAATCAAAACCACAATGGAATACCACTCATTAGAGATACCCATACTCATCAGAATAGCTATTATCAAAAACAAAAAAATCAGAAAATAAGTGTTGTCAAGGATGGCGAGAAATTGGAATCCTTGTGCACTGCTGGGGTGAAGGTAAAATAGTGCAGCCAGTATGGGAAACAGTATGTAGGTTCCTCAAAAAATTAAAATAGAATTACCATATGATCCAATAATTCTACTGCTGGGTAGATATCCAAAAAGATTGAAAGCAGGGACTCAAACAGATATTTGCACACACATGTTCATAGCAGCATTATTCACAATAGCCAAAAAGTAGAAGCAACCCTACAGATGAATGGATAAACAAAATGCAATACATACACAAAGTGGAATATTATTCAGCCTAAAAAATGAATAAAATTATGACGCATGCTACAACGTGGGTCAACCTTGAACACATTATGCTAAGTGAAATAAGCCTCTCACAAAAGGACAGCTACTGTATGATTCCACTTTTTGAGGTACTAGAGTAGCCAAATTCATAGGGACAGAAAGTAGAATGGTGGTTGCCAGGGGCTGGTAGAAGGGAGAAAACAGGAGTTATTCTTTAATGGGTTCATAGTTTCAGTTTTGCAAGATGAAAAAAGTTCTGGAGATGGATGCTGATGATAGTTGCACAGTGATGTGAATGTAATTAATGCCACTGAAGTGCACACTTAAAAATGGTTAAAATGGTAAACTTTATGTATATTTTACCACAATTTTAAAAACTGTATAAAGTAATATAATCTTTCTGTTTTTAGTAATGAGGCAGATTTGGCTATTTGGACTAAATTTCCTTTTGAATCAACAGAAAGTGCTAAATAAAAAATAAGCATGTGAAAACCGATTGTGTGGATTCAAAACCTTTTAGCTTACAGAGGTTCTAAACTGACAGCGCCCATTATATGCCTAGCAGAAGCAAAAGCACATTATCTTTGGAGAAAGCCACTTTGATTCTAAACCTCGGAGAAGTCAAGCGTTAATTTTAAAAGCAAAATGAAAAACTCATAGGCAAAGCCAACTAAGCATACAAGGAAAAGAATGCCATGCTGAAGAACTGGCCAAACAAAGAGATTGAAAAAACAGACCCAAAAAGGCTTCAATGCTAGAATATATCAGATACCTATTAAAATGTAAAATGGATTACTATGTAAAACATTTAAAAGACAAGCTTAACAATATCCACAAAGAACAGGAAATTATGTTTTAAAAACTAATATGTGTGTGTATGTATTCACTTCTAATCAAGATGGAGAAACAGATTAGATTTACATCTCTGTATCAAATAACTAAAAAAAAAGTGAGTAAAAGAAAATATATAAAATAATGGCACTCAAGATATTGGGCATCAGGCAAGGAATGGCTGTGTTCCCCCTGGGCAGGAAGCAAATGAGGTGACTTATGACATCTGGAGAGTGTCCCCTTGAGAGTTCAGTTGAGTACTGCTCAGCACATGTGTGTGAAGAAAGTACCTGAGGTCAAGGAAAAAGCATCCAAAAGAAATATAAACGGAATAATGCCTGAAATTCACACAGGCAGGGCTGGGCGTAATGCCTGTTTCCAACAGCCCGAGCAGAAAAACCTCATAATTCAGACAACATCAGAGTTTTAAGAATGTTATCACCTCAGTAACAGAGAAAAATGAACTCCATACTAAACACAGATCTGGTCCTACCTAATAAAGCTTAAAAGCAAACTCTTTACAACTAACTTGACCACGTCCCAGGATAAAGCTCAATAATATTTATAGGAACATAACAATTCCAGCACACAACAAGGTAATATTAATAACATCTGATATTTAATAAAAACTTACCAGGAAGACAAAGAAGTGGGAAAATACAGCCCACGATGGGGAGAAAATTGATAGACAGGATAGAATTAGTACACAGGGTCATTCAAACCATTATTATGACTGTATTCTTTATGTTCAAGAAGCTAGAGGAAATATTAAACATGTCAATTAAAGACCTGAAGGAATAAAAAGTCCTGAATTAAACTTCTAGAGATAAAAGCTACAATATTTGAAATGAAAAAAATACACTGATGACAGATTAGATATTGTGAAAGAAAAGATCAATGTACTTAAGAAATAGCAATAAAAAGTACCCAAAATAAAAACAAGGATTTAAAAAGACAAAAAAAAAAATTGAAAAAATACTCATAAACCTTTGGACAACTTCAAATAGACAAATATATTTATGATCAGAATCACTTGAGGATTGGCAGTGTAGGGTAGGGAGGGAAGACAAAAATATTTGAAAAAATAATAGCCAAAATTTTTCTAAATTTGATGAAAATTATAAACAGACAGATCCAAGAAACTCAACAGGCCCTAGCACAAGAAATATAAAGAAAACAACACCAAGGCACGTGATAATTGCATTGCTTAAAACCAGGGTTAAAGACAAATCCGAAAAGCAGCTGTGGAAAGAAGACATACTACATAGAGGAGAGCAAAGATAAGGTTGAAAACGAATTTTTCATCCAAAACAGTGAAACTTTATAAATACTGCTACAATATTTTAAAGAATTGAAAGAAAAAAAGAAGTCAACGTATAATACTTTACTGTTTGAAATATCTTTCAAAATAAAAGCAAAATAAATTTTCAGACATACAAAAGCTGAGAGTATTCATCACCAGCAGACATTTATGTCTATTAAAGGCCATCCTCAGGCTGAAGAAAAATACTACAAAATGGAAATTTGAATTTACATGAAGGAGTAAAGCACAGCAGAAATGGTAACTACATGAGTAAATATAAAATATTTTCTTATTATTTATATCTCTTTAAAATATAACTTATTTTTAAGCAAAAATAATGACAAAGTACTGTGGAGTTTATAATACACGTAGAATTAATGTATGACAACAATAGCACAAAAGCCAGGAGAGGAAAAATGAAAGTACAATGTTAGAAGGATCACATTCTATATGTAAAATAGTATGATATCACATAAAGGCAGACCGTGATGAGCTAAGGATATACTATAAACGCTAAAGCAACCACTAAAATACGCAAAAAGAGTTGTACTCGAGTAATATAAAAGAGGAAAGAAGAGGAAAAAAGATAAGAGCAAATAAGACAAAAAAGAAATAGCAAGATGGTTCATTTAAACACAACTATATCAATAATCACATTAAGTGTTAATAGTATAAACACTCTCATTAAAAGACAGATTGTGTTAGACTAAATTTACAAAAGCAAGAACTTACTCTTTGCTGACTACAGGAAATTCACTTTAAATATAAACACACAAATGTGTTAAAAAGGAAACTGAAGGAAAAAGATATATCAGGCTGACATTAATAAAAATAAAGCTGAAGTGATTATATTAATACCGAATACAATAGATCATAGTGCAAAGAATATTACTAGGGAACAATATTTTTATTTCATAGTGATGAAGAGGCCAATTCATCAAGGGGACATAACAATTCAAATGTTTATGGACCCAATAACAGAGCTATATGAAACATAAACTGACAGAATTGTGAAGATATACAGATAGATTTACAATTATAATTTGAAACTTTAACACCCCACTCTGAATAATTGATAGACACAGTGGACAAAAAAATCAGTAAATATATAGAAGATTTGAACAACACTATCAATCAACTGAACTTTATTGATGTTTATAGAACACTTCACCTAACAGCAGCAGAATACATATTCTTTTCGTGTGCTCACTGAGCATATTGTGGGCCATAACACAAGTTAATAAATAGATCTGTAAGGATCCAGGTCATACAAATTGTTTTCTCTGACCACAATGGAAACATATTAAAAATTGATAACAGAAGCATCTTTTAAAAACTCCCAAATATTCGTAAGGTTAATAACACCCTTCTAAACAGAGAAGAAATCAAAAGAGGAGTTAAAAAGTATTTTTTACTTATTATGAACATAAAAACACAACATATAAAAGTTTGCTAGAATTTAAAGACAAAAAGACAAGCTAAAGCAGTCTTGAAAGAGAAACTATAACCATAAACACCTATATTATAAAAGAAGAAAATATTCAAATAAATGACCTCAGCTTTCACCTTAGGAAACTATAAAACGAACATATGAAACCTAGAGTAAGTAGAACAAATAAAATAATAGAGCCCAAAGTAGAAATCAATGAAATAGAAAACAGAAAAACAATGAGGAAATCAACAGAGTAAAATGCAATTTTTGGAGAATATCAATAAAATTGATGAACTACTAGCCAGGAAAAAAAGAGACAAGACACAAATTACCAATGTCATGAATGAAATAAAAATTGACAGTAGTGCAAGGAGGTGTAAACACCCACTATTATAACTGGATATTTCAATACCACTTTCCAAATAATTAATAGAACAGGCAGATAGTAACTTAGTAAGTATATGAGTGACATCACTACACATTCTACAGGATTTTAAAAAACAATGAGGGAGGGGCCGGCCCCGTGGCTTGGTGGTTAAGTGAGCACGCTCCACTGCTGGCGACCCGGGTTCGGATCCCGGGCTCGCACCGACGCGCTGCTTCTCCGGCCATGCTGAGGCCGCGTCCCACATACAGCAACTAGAAGGATGTGCAGCTATGACACACAACTATCTACTGGGGCTTTGGGGGGAAAAAATAAATAAATAAAATCTTTAAAAAAAAAAAAAAAAACAATGAGGGAATGTTGAACAACTGTATTCCAATAAATTTGTCAAATTAAATGAAACAGACACATTTCTTAGACAAAGCTTACTCAAGAAGAAATAGACAACCTGAATAGCCCTATTAAGGAACTGGAATGGGTAGTTAATGATCTTCCTAGAAAAAAACCTCCTGGGCCAGATAGGCTCACTGGGAATTCTACCAAACATTTAAGTGAGAAATAAAACCAATTATTATAAACTTTTCCAGAAAAGTGAAGAGGAGGACATGTTTGCCAATTCATTCTATGAGACCAATGTTACTCTGATACAAAAACCAGACAGAGGCATTTGACAAAAAGAAAACTACAAACCAATATCCCCCATGAATACAGATGAAAATCTTTTAAAATTTTAGTAGGTAGGATCCAACAGCATGTGCAAAGATAAAATATTTTGTCCAAGCAGGGTTTACACCAGAAATTCAAGAATGGTTTACCACTTGAAATGTCGTCAATGTAACTCAGTATGTTAATAGATTCAAAAAGAAAACCATATTATCATCTCTATAGATGAAGGAAATCATTCGAAAAAAATTCAATATCCATTCCTGATAAAAACTCTCAGAAAACTACAGGTGGACAGGAACTTCCTCAATCTGACAAAGGGAATCTGTAACAAAATCTACAGCTAATATAATAATATAATAATGAAAGGCCAGATGTTTTCCTCCAAAGGCCAGGAACAAGGCAGGGACATTTACTCTTACCACTTCTGTTCAACACTGTACTGGACGTTCTTTCTGGGGCAAGAGGACAACAAAAAGAAATAAAATGCCAGTGGTTCGGAAAGGAAAAAGTAAGATTTTCTATTCATAGATGATATGATTATCTACTTGGAGAATCCTATGGAATCAACTAAAATGCCACCAAAACTAATAAATAAGTTGAGAAGGTTTACATGATACAAAATCAGTATACGAAAATCAACTGTATTTCTATATACAAGCAATGAATAACTCAAAATTGAAATTAAAAGTATCTTGCACAACAGCCTCAAAAATATGAAATATTATGGAGATAAATCTGACATAATGTGTGTAAGACCTATACACTGAAAACTACAAATCACAAATAATACAGAGAAAATCTTAACGTCCTTCTCTTAGTAACTAATAATGAAAAAATCAATAAGGTTGTAGATTTAATCCACACAATTAATAAATTTGACAACGAATGATCATATATAGAACACCATATCCAACAACTGCAGAGCAGACATTCTTTTCAAGTGTACCCAGAACATTTACAAAATGCAGTAGTTCGTATACTAATCAATAAAGCAAGAGTGTCAACACATTTAAAGGAATTAAAACCCATTCAGAGGACATTCTCTTAGTATAATACAATTGAGCTGGAAATTGAATAACAGAGATCTAACTAGAGAAACACCCCAATAATCTGTGGGTCAAAGAAGTAATGATAATGAAAATTAGAAAATATATTGATATGATAATGAAAACATTACCCAACAAGCTTTATTATTTGTCCCCCACCAATCTCTTTGTTCTGTGTTTCTATAACTTCTATTAGATAGTGTTTGGAAATTACTACTTTTATCCCTTTGTACCTGGAAACTTTATTCTGAGAGAATTCCTTGGCTCAATCATGTAGCTCAAAAATTATCCTGTGCCCATTCTCCTTTAGCATATTCACCATTTTTTTTAAATACTGATGATAATACTTTCTCAACTTCTCATTGATTCTTTTTTCATAACTTCTTATTCTCATTTCATGGATGTTGTGTGTATTGGTTGTATTTCTAACACCTGAATGTGTTTGTCTTCCTAACATATCAATTATATTTTGGGTAATCACCTCTCCCCCATTTTATACAGACTTTGTAGAACTATAAATCAAGGTCCCCGCCCTCTCCTAACCAAGGGGTGGACATATGGTCTAAGCTAGGCAAATCATACTCTCTATCCTGTGACATGAATATTAACCCAAGGGAATCAAGGAAATAGAAATGTGTGGAGAATATTCACTTGAAGGAGCCATCTCTGCATAAGAATAATTCCTACTGCTTTGTCTCTGCCCTTGTCCTTGTTCTGGTTCTTGTTCTATTTCTAATCCTGGGTCTCTAGCCTTATATTCATTCTATGAGCTTCTTCATATATTGCTGACAAATTTATTTTTAAAATTAACCACAATTTGTCTCTGAGGACTGACACCAAAGAAGTCTAACTGACACAATGTATACATCTTCATATCTACCTCTGAGGATAGCAATTATTCTTATGGTCTTCCTCTGTTTGTTCTAATAACTCTATTTCTCTGGTTGCTAGTTTTTCTGTTGTTGAATATGTTGCCTCTATTTCATGACGTTAGTTTACCTTAAGTAAGTGGTGCATCTTAGGACTCTATTATTTCAAGGATAAGTTTCTATTTACTATAGCCTGCCTCCAGGTATGGTGCAGAAGGGATGGAATTTGGTGCTGGCAACCACATCAGTGCAATTAGCTCATCTTTTAGCCAGGAGGATTCATTCTTCCTCTCAGGGCCAAGAACTATACTCACTGTTTCTGTATGATGGTAAATCCCTCTGAAGCTCACCCTTTGGCTCAAGAATAGTTGGGAGGGAGGTGCAGTTGGTGATATCAAAAATGAGAAAAAAAAAGGCCCAATATTACCATCTGCTCTGAGTAGATGTCTTCAGCAAATCACCATAGAGATTGCCCTTGGGCCCTCTCCTTTCCTTTATATTCTTTTTCTCTGAACTTGGCTTGCCCTCAGAACCCTTTCTGGCCTTTTTCAACAATTAACTATATTAATTATCACTGTCATTTTCAGGCCATCTACTTAGTGCCTTTCATAAATTTCTCAGATAGTATTGATGATCCTTTTTTCTTATTTTTCACATTAATATGGATTAATTCTGTTTCAAAATCTCTTCTGTCATTTCTAAGAAGGCAAGGCAGGAGATGCAAGTGTGCTCAGTCCACATAAATGAATGACAGGTTGAAGCATTATAAAGAGTCATAAGAGCCAATGAAATATACTGGTCTGAAGAGATGCCTGGGATAGATCTAAAAATTTTGGTATCATCAGCATATAAATGGAAGTAAAACAATGGGAATGCGTTAGAGAGATTATATAGAGGAAGGAGAATATGAGATATTGAACCTGAACATTAATATTTCATGTGTAGATGAAGGGAGAGAAGGAATTTAAGACTTAAAGGATCAAGTCTAAGAAAAGAGCAGTCCTAAGAAAGATCGAGTCCACACAACCTAAATTTTAAAATTTTACTATCCTTTTTAACTTCCAGCCCCACGTCATCATGCACGTATTAAAAGAAAATTCATTTATCTCCAAAATTCCCACATGTATCATCTGTCTGTAAGCTAATTTTGGGTTTTATATCTTTGGGCAATAGGCCTTGCATAACCCAGGAAAACAACATATTGCTTCATTGATTAGATGGTCAGTAATGAAGATAACGATAATGATGATCATGGTCATAATACTGGAAAATTCTTAGCACATATTTTGACCAGTATTGCTAATTTGATGCTCTTTGCCTATATCTTGCATCCAGCTGGAATCTGAATTTTCAGGAGCAAGTGGTTAATCAGGCTTGCATTTTATATTCGACACCAAAAGCATTTAAAGCTGTAGCCCAGATTATTAAAAGCTGGTTTTTACAAATGACCCACACAGGTTGTTGAAGACTAGACAAAGCTTCTTCTGCTAACTTGATTGGTAAAGTTGCATTTCGAGGAGCTTATTACTGAATAACATCTAAAAGTTCTCTGTGATATACACAACACATCATATGCATGGGTACTCAGAACGATTTTGATTCAGAATATGAGGACAGTGAGGAATAACAAATATTTGCATTGATTTGTCTATATTGAAGGCTATCTTGAGAGCTCACTGTGCCTAATTCCTTCATTTTATTGTTGCTGCTCAGCTCACTAAAATATCAATAGCTTCTCCTGTACCTCTTATTAGATTTCCTATGGGTATATAGTTGCAACTTTAAACTGCTTTACGTGAAAGGCACTCATTAATTGCCTGTTGTATACTCAGTGCTATGCAGGCTCCATGTAATTCTGAAGTCAAATCTTTGTACTGGCAGATTTTGTAGCTTCACTTTTCTTTCTTCTGTCTTCTCTGTTTCAATGGCATGAAAATCTAATTTGAAAAATAATTCAGGCAAAAATTTTAAAATTTAACCAGAGTAAAAATATTTCCATGTCAACTTCCTCATCAGGACTTACGCATGAACTACTCAGACAATATTCTGTGTATAAACATGAGTTTCAGATATGGGAAATTCCCAATATACAAATGGATTGTTTTTCCCAAGTTTATTTACATGAGTGTTATTTTGAACTTGGAAGGCCTTTCAGCACAGAAACAAGGGTACATATAATAATAATCCCTTAAGGTTGTCTAACATGTCACAGTTTTCAAATCATCTTCACAACTATTTTTTTTACTCATCTTGGAAGGAACCCTTTAGGAATTTATGTGGGAATTGTGATTTCCTTTATATAAATTATCAAAACCAGGCTCAAAGATTAAAAGGAAATTCTTGTTTTCCTCTACCCATAGAACACTTCTGACGCCAAAAGTGGGGGTGTTTTCCCACACTGACCGATTCACCAACTCTCTCAACACCAAATGGATGTCCTACAATTCAATTTTGACACTAACTATCTGGAATTAGCACAGACTCCACAGGTTAAGGGCTCAGTCCCACAAGACTGCCCCCCCACAACACACTTCAGATACCAGTAGCAAGTCCCGCATTTATCACCTGTACTTCTGACCAATCAGCTATAAATCAGGAGTCCCCATCACCCCATAACCCTCCTCAGGTTTAATAATTTGCTATAATGGCTTACAGAACTCAGAGAAATACTTACTTATGTTTACTCGTTTATTATAAAGGATATAGGTGAATAGCGAAATGAAGACTTACATAGGGTGAGGTCCAGAAGGATCCCAAACACAGGAGCTTCTGTCCCCAAGGAATTGGGGTGCACCACCATCCTGGCACATGGATGTGTTCACCAAACCAGAAATTCTCCAAACCACATAATTTGGGATTTTTATGAAGGCTTCATCACATAGGCATGATCAATTATGAACTCAATCTCCAGCCCCTCTCCTCTCCCAGGGCAATTCAGAGTGGGGCTGAAAGTTCCAAGTTCTACTCTTGGTTTGGTCTTTCTGGTGACCTGCCCCCATCCTGAAGCTATCTGTGGGCTCCCGGACACCAGTCATCTCATTAGCATTCCAAGGGTCTTAGAAGCTCTTGTGTCAGGAACCAGGTACACGACCAAATATTAGAAAAAAGGATGCTCATAGCACTCTTATCACTCACGAAGGTACAAGGAGTTTAGGATCTCCGGCTCAGGGAATAGGGTAGAGAGTGTATATATACATCTTATTATGTCACAAAATGTACCTTGACCAAGGTAATGTGACCAGTGAGTGGACTAGTAATAGGCAGCATTGGAGTTAGAACTCGGGATTTGGGACCGCTAGAGTAATACTTATTCCACCACAGTATGTTATCTCATAAATGTTGATTAAGTCACTCGGAATGTCCAAAGCTCTTCCAGCAAAGATTGTACCTTTTCCTTGAAAAATGGTAGGAAATATTGGAATAGTAGTAACTAAGTTAAACAAACAACACAGGTCGAATAAGATATTTGGTCTCTATTTCTAAAGAGAGTACCTGGAGAAGAGTGTTCAATTGGGCAAAGATGAGGAAACAAATGAAGATTTGCAGAGATTCTGAAAGGTTATTCAGGGAATTTGCAAGGACTTTAGTTGAAATGGGAATATGAGGGTAGAGTTATGTTTCTTTTACGTAAATTTTACTTCAAATATGAGTCTATTCTTTCATTTTCCTTAATATTGACATACATAAATTATGACAGCAGTCTTTTTGGGGGGTGGGATCTTTTACACATCCAGGAGAGAAAAGAAAAAAGAAGAGAGAAAAACTGGAGAGAGAATTTCTTAAGCTTAGCATGAAAGAGTTGAAAGAGAAAGGCACAGAAGGGATATATTCAAAACAGAGCCTGCTAATGTGACTTGAAACCAAATGTGAGGGAAGAAAGAATGAGAAAAACTGGGGATCATGAGGTGTGCTAGGCAGTAGAGAAGATGAAGAAAGAAGACATAGGCCCCATCCTTTTCTTGTCCTTCTCTGGAAAGGTCTTGGAAAAACGCTGAAGACACACGTGACAGGCAGGCCCTAGGATGGCTCCAATGATCTCCACCTTCTGGTTCTGGCCTTTGTGTAATCTCCTCCCTTGAGTGTGGGCTGGATTTAGTGACTTGTATCTAGTGAATAGAATGGGACAGAGGTGAAGGCATGTCACTTCTGAGATTAGGTTATAAAAATTTTTAGTTTCCCTTTTCGTAGCCTGCTCTTGATCTTTCAAGTCTTGCTCCATCTCTCTCTCTCTCTCTCTTTCTCTATCTCTCTCTCTCTCTTCCCTCTGTAGTATCACCTGTTCTGGGGAAATCAAGCTGCCATGTTGTGAGGAACCCTATGGAGAGGCCAACATAGCAGAAACTGAAGCCATCAGTCCAACAGTTCACAAGAAACTGAAATCTGTGAATAACCACATGAGTGGATACTTCAGCCCCAACTGAGTCTTGAGATGACTATAGAGTTCTGGCCTGCTTTACTATTCTGAAATGAAATTAACAAGTAACCCATCTACATGCTAAATTTCAAAAATGCAATAAAATGCCCTAACTGTAATACAAAGGAGAAATGAGAGAATAACTTAATATAGTATAATATGCATTTAAATATGTAGATGTCCTTGCATGACTACACTTTAAAGACATACTGAAGAAGTCAAATGCTTGAATCTATATGTGATTCAAAAGCAGATTGCTACAGTTGTGTTGCCTCCTCAAATACTACAAGAAATATTTCCACTGATGATGTGATTTTCCAAAATAAGGAACAGGTCTTGGAATAATAAGGCAAAACACCAACTTCCCTTGAAATACAGAGTAGTTACATCTCCAGAGTATAGTTACAGCATTATACTGAATTCAGAAAGTTTTGCTTGTAGATAGGTTATTATCTTTTAATTTCATTTCAGAATTGTAAAGCAGGCATAAAAAGTAATTATTATAAAAAGAGGACATTAAGTCTAATAGGACTGAGCACTGGTCTCGAGAAAAAAATTAAACTTAGTGAAAATGTTGAATCAACTTGGTGGGGAATAGAAACTCAGCTCAGCAATTCAATGCTAAAAGTGGGGAAAATCCAGCTGTCTAGAGCTCAAGGAATTCCTGGACAGCAATTTATGGTTCCACTTAATATAAACATTGTAACCTTACATCTTGTAAGATATTGACTCCCTGTAATCTTTGACACCACAACCCCAACTATTGTCCTTAATATCTTTCTTCTTCACTTGTTAATTGGTCAGGCTCTATCTCATTTTACAATAAATTTTCTTTCTGCATTCTTTCTCTACATGTCAACCAAAGGACTTAGTAATCCACACTCAAGCTAGAAAAAAGCTGTATGATGTTACTTCTCGAGAAATTCTGGATGATTTCTAATGTGGGTCAAACACAGACTGAGCATTAATTTTAGATTGTCCTTGGATGAAAACATAGCAATGTACCGGGATTGGAGTCATAATAGAATTGGTTTTCTACAGTTGTGTAAGTTTGTGTACTTCAATATATGCATTGCATTTCATTCAATTTTTACTTCATCTTTCCTGATGGTTTATGAATGTCACTGTCTGGAAATACTATACATTATCAAGAAGTGAAGCTATACAAATGTCTTATGATAATCCTGTAGGCATTAGACAACTAAGAAACTGTAATCTCCACAATAGTGATCACAGCGTAACTAAAATGTGTGAAGAATCTTTATATTAGCAGCAGCAAAAAGACAGGAAGGAAGGAGACATGAAAGAAAACTGGGAATGGAGGCCGGCCCCATGGCTTAGCGGTTAAGTGCACGCGCTCCGCTACTGGCAGCCCGAGTTCGGATCCCGGGCGTGCACCGACGCACCACTTCTCCAGCCATGCTGAGGCCGCGTCCCACATACAGCAACTAGAAGGATGTGCAACTATGATATACAACTATCTACTGGGGCTTTGGGGAAAAAAAAGGAGGAGGATTGGCAATAGATGTTAGCTCAGAGCTGGTCTTCCTCAGCAAAAAGAGGAAGATTGGCATGGATGTTAGCTCAGGGCTGATGTTTCTCACAAAAAAAAAAAAAAAAATGGGAAGGGAATAAGATGTGATATTTAATGCAAGGGGAATTGCTCTGAAAGGTTGATGACTCCGGTTGTTTTCAGCTGGTCAATAGTGCTGAGTAGTGAAAACCCTGGGGTCATTTGCAGAAAAGCCTCCTACTTTTCAGAACCATATTGCGTTGATGTAGAACTCCATAACTCAAACCTGTAAACCCTACACCCTGTATTCAAAAGCAGAAAAATCAAAGCTATCTCTTATTACACACCATTGACTTTCTAGGATAATAACACCTTGCATTCTTTTTTGCTTTCAGGCTACTTTTCCTTGCCTGCAGCTCTTTTGAAAGATAAAAATATTGAACTTGCCTTAACACCTTGTGCTGCTCCACGTGCTCACAGGTCATTAAGATTTTATTTTCTTTCCATTACCTTTATAGTCAATGTGATATTCATACAACTCTGTGAGCTCTTCACATCTACTTTTAGTTGTGAAACTGGTTGCAGAATTAGTCTCAGCAGTTCATTCACCCATTCCTACTGAGTCTCTATTACAGCCTCTAGAGTAATTATTATAAAGTCCCCTCAGACCCTAACTCTATCCCTTCCCTTGACAGTTTCAGCAAATGATCTAGCTTCCTTCATTTGCAAAAACACCAGTGACGAAGTGTAAAAGTCCTCACCTTCCCTCTTCTAGCTCAAGGTGTAGCTATAGTTTTATCTATCTTTACCACCTTCACTCCCATCTCAGTAAAGGAATTGTCTTACTCTGTTCTAGGATAAAACCCCTTATCTGAACAATCCTAAATCTATAAAATCTTACACCTATTCACCACTATGTCCTATAAAATTGTCCCTTGAATTATTCCCACTTTATTTATTCAGTTTATCCCTCCTCAGTTTTTCTTACTTCTTAGTCTACAGACACCATCAAAATCCCCAGCCCTCCAAATTCCTTCACTCCAGTCTCCTCAAGCTGCCGCCCCGTCTCTATAACTTCCATCATTATCCGTTTTCAAAAGGATGTCATTCTCTCCATTTAGTCTCTTTAATCTACTCAAATTTGGTTTTTTTTCCTGATAGTTGAAAGAAAATTACTCTAATAAAGTAGCCCCTGCTCACTTGCTTAACATTATTTTATTCACTAATGCAGTCTTAATGCCTCATCCATAGTAGATGCCCAATAAAACTGTGCTGAATCAATTAAGGATAAAATTATTCTCAAAATTCTTATCAAACCATTCAAAGACCTCAATATTCAGTTCCAGATATCTTTCTAGTTTCATTTCTTGCTATTTCAAATGAGGTATCATTTATTTCCATCCAATTGAGCATACTCTGAGCTCTGTGTCTGCATCTTCATTGATTTGTTCCTGGAAGAAATTTCTCTTCCTCTGCCTATTAAAGATTATGCAGAGGCATTAAAAATAGTGATTAAGAACTAGGCATAGGATGTCAGATCACCTGAATTCAAATTTGACTGTATTGCATACCATCTGTGTTAACCATTGTTCTTATCTACTCATTCTTCAAGGATCATTTGAAAAGTCTCCCTGCATTACCATCACTGGGCGGGGAAAGGAGCACTTCCCTCTTCACCCCACCCAGCAGCCCAGGACCTTTCGTCCTCTTATGTCCTCATTAGATTAAAAATGCCTGTAGGATTGGGTCTGTGTCCTGCTGATCTTGGTCTTCTCTCATCTCTCCCATAGCCTCAAAAACAATGCTTTCTGACAGTCACCATAGTCTTCCTTAAAGGGGGCCAGATTAGGCTCAGCTGCCTATTAGCCCAGTGAATGGAAGATAGAGGAAAGATCAGGGCTGGAGGTTAATATAGCTCCCTCCAGTTCTAGAGAGAAACAGAGAACAAGTGTAAGCCATGATCTGGACCAAAGAGCATACTTTAGAAAATCAAAATTTTTCTTCAAATGCACACTGTGATGGGTTGATTAGATGAAGCAAAGTGTATACCCACCTCTAGGGGGAGAGATGGGGTTAGAGACCTCTCACCTGAGGGTACGGTCAGTGTGTGAGGAAATTCTAAAAATTAAAGTCACCTGGTCTAAGAGGTTAATTGAAAGTCAGAATAAGATACAAGGAGAGCAGGGACTCAAATACCTGGCTGCCAAATCTAGTGGCTTATATTGAAAAATAAGAAGCAAGGAAATGAGGCAAAAATGAGTTAAGAGCCAGAGAGGTTACTGAGCGAGAAGTGTTGATGAAAGCATACAAGAGGTTTGTGGACAGAATATTAGAACAGTTCATGGCACATAGTTATATATAACAATAACAACATTGGTAACAATAGCGTTATTCTGGTAGTCAGGGTCAGGATAGTGGTTAAGATCTAGGAGGCTGATCAGACAGGCAGTGTATTTGGGAAGTTGTGAATCAAAAATGCAAGCATTCAGTCCAAACAAGTTTTTGATATGAGGGTCTTTGAGACGTAATAAAAATGTCCAGGAGAGGAAACCAGGTAGGAACAAAGGCCAAAATATTAAAATTGAGCTTGAGAAGCATAGTCCAGAGGATCACCCAAAGGTGACTAAAATGTAGCTGTCTGGATTTTGTGTGTGATTCTTGTGACTGTTGCCTAGGTGTGTCCAGGAATTGCCCTGTATATCTAAGATTAACGCCCTCCAGAAAAGATTCTCCAATTTTGTAGAAATTTCTATCTTAAATAGAAATGAATCCCGGTGCCTGAATCTTATCCTAGGATTCATTTTGGTTTACGGAGGGGAAAACAGTTGATATAGTCCTGGGTCATGCTCTTTTGTGAACTTAATACTTAATCTTGGGAAATGTGATCCCCAAAATAGGGAACTATGAAATCAAAAAAAGGCAAAAATTATAGCTTTAGAGGGAGGGAGATGGACATCAAGACAGCGAAAATTGGTAGAGAGAAGAATTGTCTCTCTAATTTGAACAGCGGCAGGAGGAGATATTGCTAGAAAGAAAAGGAACACAGCAAAAGAAATGGTTTGATTTGAGAGTTGGAGTCCCAGCATGGCTAACAAAAACCGGGACTTATAGCAAATAAATAGAGCCATTGAGGTAAGTCTCCATCTTCCGGTACTGGAGGCAAGTCATGAGCCAGGTGCTCCTGCAATCATATGCCATTTTGGATGTGGTTTGAGGTTTTCTTTTCACTGTCAGTGGGGTTGACTGCTGTATCTCACCTGAGAGGCCATTCCAGTTGTCAAGCAAGGAGAGGTGAGTGTTGCAGACCTCTGGCCCTGTGAGTCATACTGGGCTTTGAATCCTGGCTCTGCCACCTTTTGACTGTGTGATGTAAGAGAAGTTAGGAAGCATGATTTTGGAGAAATGGGTGGGAGTGGGGGTGATGGATGTACATATTAATTGTGTAACATTTGGGGGTCAAGACACCCTGATGTTGGCTCTCTCCTAACCGAGCCAACTCAAAGAGAGGAAGAGTTCCTTCTTCTCATTCCTAAAGTGACTGTCATCTTCTGATCATTCCAGGACTATTCTCAGATCTAGAGAGTTCATCAGAGTAGTTGAGGCCAGAGGTATCTGTGCAGTTTAAGGGGATTGAAGCCAACAGTATGTGGCAGCCTTGACTGATGCACGATTGATTGAAAGATGCCATTTGAAGAATCCAGAAAATAATTGGCAAGGAAATAAGGAGTTAGGAAAGGTCCTATTAAATGTTTATTTGACTTCATTTTTAACCAACCTGGTTAATATCTAAGTAATACACATGTTGTCAAGTTTTATCTTTATAACAGCTCTATAGGGTAGATAATATGACCTCAATTTTGTAGAAAACTAAAGATCAAAGTAGTGAAAGAAACATGAAAGAAACAAGATCACAAAGCCAGTAAAGTAAGAGCATGGATTTAGGCTGAATTTTGTCTTTGTCTATGTCTCACATCCTTTCTCGCACCTATTCCCCTGTTAGTAGTGCTAGCCGATGTACTTGAAGATAATAAAACTGCGTTCTTTTGAAAATGTCCTTTAGCCCAGCCATTTCCGAAGCCAGCTCAGCCTCATCCAGCAGAGCGCATTGAGAAGTCTGACTCTGCTGTTTTCAGCCACTTGCATGTTCTGTGTTTTGGAAGAACAGTGTCTGAAGATCATACCCAGATGGCATCTCTGGTGCTTAACGGAAAATGACATCTCTCCTTTAATTTCGCATATCTTCTGCCAAATAGCTTTACTTCTCCAAATTACAACCAAATGACACAGCAATCATTAGCTACAAAGATGTATGATGTACCCTCCTCCCCCCACCCCTCCACCCCCCCGCCTCTGTTATGAAGCAAGCAAGCACTGTAATTATTCATTCCAGTGATCTCATTTTCCCCATAGTCCCCACTTTGAGACATGCGTTATAATCATCTACTTGAGTATTTAAGTTAAAACAGAAGCTCTTATCAGGTGCTATTGGGCAGGTGGTACCATGCATTAGAAAAATGCACATACTTTTTAGTTAGAGCTGATTTTGGATCCTATTTTCACAACTCATGGCTGAGTCCACTTGGTCAAGTCAATGCCTCTCTATACTCCAACTCCTTCATCCATGTAATATTGACACTCGATACTAATACCTGTCTCATAGGGTGGCCATGAGGACTAAATGAGATGAAATTCCCACCCAAAGGCAAACATTTAAAATGTTCTTCTTCCACGTTCCTTCAGACAAAGTAGGCAATCACCATAAAGGACTTCCTGATAGCAATAGCCCCTTCTTCTAATCTGAAATTTTAATGACAGAAAAGTCTGTAGGGAAGTAATGCATTAAACCATACCATCTCTTGACACCTTAGTGAGAATGAGTTTCTCCAAACTTTTTTGATATGATAATTAAACTGAAAGTACTTCCCTACAAAATAAAACACATTGTCTATGTTTTGATAGAAGGGAGGGTGGACATTTGGAGTAGCCTTGAGCAGCAGAGAGGCAGCACTAAGTCCCAGGAGAGGTATGGGGGGGATCTAGCAAAGGGACAAGCACCCTAAAAAGAGAGGAGAAAGAGGAGAGAGTCAGAGATCATTTTGCCTACTAAGTGGGGCCACAAGAAAGGGTCTTAAGAATAATGGTAGTTAAATGTTTATGTGTGTTTATTCATTATGTGTTTCTCCCAGTGGAGCATCACTACATGATGTTTTACTATTTTTTTTTTTTTTGAGGAAGATTGGTCCTGAGCTATTATCTGTTACCAATCTTCCTCTTTTTCTTTTTTCTCCCCAAAACCCCAGTACATAGTTGTGTATCTTAGTTGTAGGTCCCTCTAGTTCTTCTGTGTGGGATGCCGCCTCAGCATGGCTTGATGAGTGGTGAGTAGGTCCGTGCCCAGGATCTGAACCAGCAAACTCCGGGCCGCCAAAGCAGAACGTGCAAACTTACCTGCTATGCCACTGGGCCGGCCCCTTTACATTCGTTTTATTCATTTCTACATCTCTAACATCTACCACAGGCCTGACATATAGTACATGCTTAATTAATATTTACTGAATGAATAAATAAACCACAAATTTCTAGTCATTAGGCACTAATAAGTGCCTAACTCTGTGTTAACCTGTATATCTGTAGTCCCATTTAATCTTTATAACTGCCCTTTAACGCAGGCATTGTCTTTGTTTACAAATGAAAACACTGAGGTGACAAAAATTTAAGAACTTTAACCAAGGTCACATAGCTGATAAGCAAACAAATCAAGATTCAAACCCAGATCTATGCAGCTCTAATCCATCCTTTTTCCATTATGTACACCTTACTGGACAAATATATTTCAGCTACATGCCTTCATAGTAGATGCTGTGGTATCCGTGCTCATAATCACTTACAATTCACCTCTAAATGATGAAATTTTCTTACTGCACTTATTTTGGGCTTTTTATTTTTCTGGCTGAGGGAATATGCTTGGCCTGCATGCAGAGCAAGCCAGAAGTGCCAGAAAATTAATGTCCCTGCAAGCAGCCATCAAATCAATGACAGATGGAGAGTTGGAAAAAAAATCCCAACTTTTTCACTCTTCGGTTGGGTAACTCTGACGCATAGTCTATGGTGTCCCCTATGAGTCCCCAGTGGGATTGAGGCCTGTTGTTCACAGGCATAACCTACAAATTAACACATACTTTACTGACCTTATTCCCTTTCTGATTCACTAGCCCCCTCCCCTCCTGGTACTTCCAAGAATCATCTCCCAGATAAACTTTTTATTCCCAAACTGTTTCCTCATGGTATGCTTCTGGAGACTCTAACTTAAAAATCTTTCTCAATGATCCCCATGGTCTTATCACTGTAACAGGCTCTTGGAGACAGCTTAGCTTAGGACATTCACAGTCAAAGAGATGAGCTAGGGTTAATGGGTGTATATCACTCTACCATGCCCATCTGGATACACCCATTTCTTCATCAGTTTCAGTCTGAATATCCCTGTTTATATATGGAGGGCTCTTTGATGCTTTGGGCATATTCAGGACCTATCCATATCAGGATGCAGTAATAGTATCCAACAAAAGACAAAGGCATAGTTGCTCTTGATGATTTCATGTATATATTCTATTTTGTAACAGTAATAAAATATGCTGGAAGAATATTTGTAAGAAGTGACTGACTTTGAATGCTATCTGACAACACCTGGAGCTTAAAATGATCACCTAAAAATGTACTCTGTGTCAATTCCTTTTGCTGATACATTTCACCACAAAATATAATATTTTCACTCACATTAACAGCATTATTGAGGTTTCTAGAGAGTTTTATATTCAGCCATTTCATTAATATCCATCTTTCTTGAACTTTATTATTGATCCATAAGTAAGTTATTCTGCCTTTCAGCAGAGCTTATAGATTAGTCTGAGAAATAAACTCAGGAGTACAATTCAGGGTATATTCAGTTTAATTTTCCATTGAGGTTTGGGAAATTCAACCATACTCTGTTAGTTTTGTTTCATGAGAGCCTGTGCATTTTCCCGAAAAACTTTTTTTGAAGCAACTTGGCTGACAGACAACAAATTTTAGAATAGATTATGTAAAGTCCAAATTAATTTAGACAGAATTTTTCATGTGAAAAGGGAGAAAATAGATGTAAAGTATGGGCCTGTGAATAATGTAGGACCAGAACCTTTAGTCAGGATTCAGTAGCTGAATTTAATTCCACGAGAGCAGCATGTCTGCCTTGCCCACCATCCAGTTTCAGGACCCAGCTCAGTGCCTGGCTCAGAGGAGGCGCTAAAGTATTTGTTAAACTAATTAATGGAGGATGAGAAAGTGTGTGTTTTACGTTAAAACATTGACCCAGGGCAGGCCCCATGGCTTAGCAGTTAAGTGCGCTCACTCCGCTGCTGGCGGCCTGGGTTCGGATCCCAGGCATGCACCGACGCACCGCTTCTCTGGCCATGCTGAGGCCGCGTCCCACATACAGCAACTAGAAGGATGTGCAACTATGACATACAACTATCTACTGGGACTTTGGGGGAATAAAAAAAAGGAGGAGGATTGGCAATAGATGTTAGCTCAGAGTCAGTCTTCCTCAGCAAAAAGAGCAGGATTAGCACGGATGTTAGCTCAGGGCTGATCCTCCTCCTCAAAAAAAAAAAAACATTGACCCATTCTTAAGGCATCCATGTTAAACTAGAGGTTCAGGGAGGAAACCAACTGTATGTTAATGTCAGACTACCTAAGTTTCATTTCAGAAAAGGTTTCAAAAAGTAATGTATCCCTCTCTTTCATGAAAAGCAAGTGTTACTATCAATTTCAGCAAAAGATTTTCATAAGGAAAAGTACTAATAAGTGGCCCAATTATCAACTCAACAACTACCTTTAAATAAGGCCCAGCTTACTGGGAACTAAAAGGAAGATATCCAAAAAATTAAACTCAGGCCCACAGCAATTGACTTGAACCATTTTCTTTGCCCTGTTCTTGCTTGTTTTCACTCACTCCATTTCTATCTGGCTTTTAACCTTCTTGAGTTGTCTACTGTGGAATGGAGTCATCTGGGATTTTCAATACCCACTAAAGCAACAAGATGTGCCCTAAACCAAAGAACGTGATACTCCAGTAAAGAGATTGTATTAATTAATGAAGAAAAGAAAATGGTCTAACCCAGGACATTTTTGCTTCAATATAGACTCTTAAGTCCTTTAAGTTCTTGGTTTCCTGGATAAGAAATATTCAGGTGAGTTTACCCAGTTCACAGTAGTTTCACAGCAAAAAGAAAAGTTCCAATTTGTTTTATTATTATTATATTGTTCCATGCTTCAATATAGTTGCCCACAATTACTTCGAGTAAACTTTGACTTTCAATAGTAAATTTAGCCTCTCAATGTCTCTCCTGCTTTTGTAAGGCTGTGAAGAAGGAGGATCTTTTTAAGCCAAACCATCTAAATAAAGGACAGAAAGAAATTTTGACATGAGCTCAGTGCTGAGCACATAATACATATTTATTATATAATTTGAATTAAATTGAATTAATTTATTTGAAATGCTGTCCTCTGTTTTGCATTTTTCGTAACTTCTTTGACTTGAAAGATAATAACTTTTAACAACTTATAGATTTATATCCAGCCAAATCATTTATATATTCTTATTTCTCTTGGAAAAATTTGTTTTGACAGTCTCAGACTTTAGATGGACCCATTTTGCATATATGCCTTTTGATCATTTTTTTAAGAAACACCATTTGAAAATAAATTTTCTCTTGTTTAATCACAAGACAAAGACTGTAAGAGCTTGTGATTCAAATCTAAACAATGGCAGAATCATTTGAATGTTTTAGACCAGTTGCTCATTGTTAATGAGTTATGCAACACTGAAAATAATTAAGGTACAAAAGCAAAATAGCTTTGCATACATTATTGGTATCTGGTATTTCTCATTATTATTATAAGTAACTTGACTGGAACAAACAATAATGTTGCTTTCATGCTATTTATTTTTATTCATGCATTCTCTGTTTCAGCTTCCCTCTTGCTAAGACCAAGAAATATTTCTTAAACAGAGGAGAATATATTTCTCTGACATATGGATTGATTACCACATCTGATAATAATCAAACATGATATATAATTCCCATCTGCTACAATTTCAAATACATAAATACTGTTCTATGGTCAATGTATATAGTGAAAATATAGACCAATTTCGTGTAAAAACAATGGTTCACCAATGTTTATGTTGTAACTCCTGAGAGTTTCCATGACCCTGACATGTACCTTATCATTACTACAAAAATTCAAAATATGTAACAACCTAGGAGAAGAATACAGAAGGAGGATCGGAAGTGAGAAGCGGTAGGTTAGCATCTTCCCATTAGCCTGTATCTCGCCATTAATACAGTCTAGAGCTTCTCAGGATGTGCAGAGGAGCAGGTTACCATCTTCCTCAAACTGGTGAGATGCTGGTCAGAAAAATAAAGCCATTATTACCTAATGAATAAATAGATTTCTCCTATTCAGCAAACAGGTGCCCAAAATAACAGCATATTTTGCTACTCACACTATTCTAATTCTTAACACATTGATCCTAATATATTCTTGACACCCATGTCCACCCCATCTGCTCAAAGTTAGATGCCCCTGTTATGTTATATGTCCAACACATATGTTGATGTTTTTCTCATCCATATCTCTATGTTGTAAATCTTGAAACCAAACTCTGTGTCTTGTGCACTCTTGTATTACTCAATCTCTAAAATCAAAATTCAAAATTTCTATGCTTCTAGAATGAAGTGAATGCATTTAAGATACCTCGTGCATTCTTACAAAGAAAAAGATGACAGAATTTTCCCTATGTAAAGACCTAATAACCTATGAAGTCATAATAAAAGTTATTAAGATATTATCATGGAATAATTATTTTATGTTAAACATAATATTGCCACAATTGCAGTCACAGAAATATATCAGAATGCTTAAAGTGTAGTAACAAATCATTGCCTAACAAGTTTATGCACTTAAGTGAACTTCCATTTAAATTGTTCTCCATGTATCCTATTAAAAAGTAACAGCATTTTGTGGTAGCCCAGTTATATTCTCAAACACATAAAAACTCTACTTTTATTAGGTATTGCATATGAGTATGTTGGTATTGTGTAAACCCATAAAAACACTTTCTTCACTTGGTTATTGCACATGAATGTGTTAGTATTATATATTTATTAATATTTTATTAAAAACAATTTGGGGGTGTAGAACATTATTTTCTAGGAATTTAAAAAACATTTTTACGAGGTCTTTATTTTTCTTCAACCTTGGATTTCACATGAATTTAGAGTTGACCTCACTGCGCTCATAAACAGTTGTTAGCTCAGTGAAATAAAATTGCAGTGCAGAAATGGGCCAGTATTTCCCTCATTAATTCTGAGTTCCTCTTTGACGTGGAAATGCTGATGTCTTGATGATTATTTTACTGCCAGACTGACCTCAGGCTCTAAAATATTTTCCTAATGACAGATTTCACTTATTTTTAACAAATTTTCTTCCCTTCACCATGTTGTCTCTAAAGCCCTTTAAGCTTCTTCAGAAATTGTTTGGATATGGTGGAGCCCTGACTGGACTGTTTTAAACTGGTTTGCCATATAGAACAATCGTACTGCATGACACCAGGCGAGTGGAGGCTGAAGAAATGGCACAACAGAATTGCTCACCCAATGCCCTTCCTCTGCACATTGGGCCAGAAGGCCATGACTCAGTAAGGCTGGGAATTCAGATGGAGAGATTGTTAGCTGCAGTTTCTTAGCACAGTCCCCTGTGATTCTGTCCCTCTGGACTCTACTCCATCCCAACACAGTCCTCATTTTAGTATGACCTTAATGACTTGGTGTCCTGTCCTCTAACGTCTCCTTATTAGTGTTTTCTTAATAACCAGTTCCACTATTTGGAAAACTGTTGTCTCATGCTCAGAGAAACAGAGTACCAGAATTATAAAACCTCATCCTACAAGGATCTATGGACTTCTGCCAACTTCTGTTTGTCCAGCATTCCATTGCCATCCCGTTTCCAGGTATGCATATTGTGCCCCTCTCCTCAAACCTCAGATTTTGCCTTGCTGAAATTGCTCTGTTACAGAGCTCCATACAATTGCTACTGTGGAATTCTGCTAGAATATTACACTTTGCACCCATTCAAGCCATCAATCTGTTGATTTATTGAAGGCCTGTTTCATTTGATGAGTTATAACTTCTTCCCAATGTTTCATTGCCTTAAAGACTGCCTGTTTAGGTCCAGTTCTCAAGAGATATTGAATCGAGATAGAAAGACTATGGAAGTTAATAAAAGTCTTGTGCCCATAAGGGAAGCTGGACACTGGTACTGAAACCTGAAGATGGACTGAGGCAAGTGAGTGAAGCTTTGAACAGTGTCTTAACTCTTATGAGAAATAGCATAAGGTTGTGGGTATGAGAATTGGTTTTTTATGAACCTGGGTTTGAGCACTAGTGTAACCATATCCTAATTGTGTGACCTCAGTAAAGACATTTGAGCTGCCAGAGCCTCAATATTCTTCTTTGTAAAAGGAGACATAACAGTATGTACCTCACCTGGCTGAGGTGAGGGTTAACTATGTTCATGGATGTCAAGTTTTCCGCAGAGTGCTTGCACATAAAAAACACTACAGAAAGGTGATTGTTATGATTACCTGGATCTGCCGTATGTTGTAACCATTAGTTCTCCACTGAGCACTGTTCAATGAATACCTATATAGCCCTCCAGTTCACTGGATGCTGGTTGAACTGACAATATAGTACAAAAACAAATAGAAGACTACCTTGCCTTAAGGGATAAATGCAATATTGAAGGGTACTCAGAAACAAAAGGAAGAGTAAGTATCTAAAAATGGAAAATAAGCCTCACTGCGTGAGAATTGTTAGGTCATGGTCAACATCTAACATTAAGCCAAACCAAACTTGTCAATGGATAATTTAGAGGCAAAGAAGCTGACTTTTCTTAATTTTGAACATATCTTGTTTTGGAGGATGGCTGTTTTGATATCAGAGTCCCTTTTCTTAAGTTGCCAATCCTTCTATGAAGACTATCACTCACCCTATACTTATTTATCAAGTAAAGGCACAGCACCCTTGAGGAAACGAGACTGTATTTCGAGTCACATATTTTTATTAGAATTATACACAGTTCCATTTTAATTCTGTGCTTTTCTGCATCCCTGCCTTTGATCATATGAGTGCCTTAGAAGGAAGGTACTGCACTTATTTCTGAATACACAATCCTCCTCACCCTTCAGGGTCCACATCTAACACCTTCACCTTCATGAAGTCCTCCTCAATTCCCCCCAAGCCTCCAGCTGATGGAATCTCTCTCTCCTCTATTCCCATAGCACTAAATCTGTTCATGCCCTATGATAAATAACAATTTTGACTTCATGGACCACTGATGCATATACTTGCTTTAACTCCCTAATCATATGTTATTTGAGGACTGGTTTTGTGTGTGTGTGTGTGCACATGCTAGATTCAATTTTAAGTTTCCAAACTCTTAGAAACATGCCTTGAATATGGTAGAGACTAAATACAGTTTGTTGAGTACATGAATTTATCAGACTATAGCTCCTCTAGATTCTATTTTCCATTAGGGAAGAGTTTATGCTAATTTTGTCAATGATAGGACCTAGTACTGTGTAGCACACAAAGTAGGTGCTCAATAGATATTTTCTTGGTGAATAAACGGGTGGAACATCCATATGTCCCATGGAGATGTTTCAGTTAGAGGGAGCCTCATTTAGATTTGGAGAGAAGAACAAGAAGCAGCTACATGACATATCTTGGCAGGCTTTTAAGAATTGGGAGGGCCAGCTGCAAGCAACGATGTGCAGAAGTCACACAACAGCACTGAAACATAGTGAAATGTGTAATAAAAATGCTTCTTTCATAATTCAACACTTTATTTTGCCCCTCTGCTCATCAGGCATTTACCTTCTTAGTAAACTTTAATTTGTGTGCATATTAACTACTGAAATTTTAAATGAAAGTGATTATTCAAAATCATATTAAATTTTACATGCCTTAAAATGCACCATAAAAGTTTATAAGGCAGTGGCTCAGATTACACATGTGAGATGTTTGCAAGTCAGACATAATTACATAAAGCTTTTAATGTTCACTGTGCATGAGGTCCTTCAATAACTAAAAAGGAATATATGACATGACAAATATGACACATATGCACAATAAAACTGCAGTTTACTATAGCGCTCTGAAAACGTGTTCTTCTTATTAACTGAAGTATATGAGTAACTCAGAATTAAGCAGAAAACAGTTTTTTTCTCTAGAATCATTGACCATTGCAATTATGACTTGCTACATCAATAGCCTCCCAACTGGTCCCCTTATATTCCACTCTTGCCCCTCTGTCATCTGCATGCCTCACAACAGCCATTGATCCTTTTAAGACATAAAGTATATCATGTTGCTTCACATTACATTAGAATTAAAATTCAAACTTTTTACCACGTGAAATAACTAGAGATGAGAACCATAACGATGGGTCATAGTCAGTGGTTCTCAACCTGGGCTGCATATTGGAATCACCTAGGGAGAGTCAAACTATTCTGATGTTTGGGTCCTCCTCCCAGAGACCTCCATTTAATTGGTCTGGATTGGGGCCCAAGCATGAGCATTTTTTCTTTCTTTTTTTTTTTTGAGGAAGATTGGCCCTACACTAGCATCTATTGCCAATCTTCCTCTTTTTTTTCTTTTTCAATCTTCCTCCAGTACATAATTGTGTATCATAGTTGTAGAGTTGTAGCTCTTCTATGTGGGATGCAGCCTCAGCGTTGCTTGATGAGCGGTGAGTAGGTCCTCGCCCAGGATCCGAACCGGTGTACCCCAGGCCTAAGAAGCTGGATGCGCAAACTCAATTGTTAAGCCAACGGGCCGGCCCCCATGGGCATCTTTTAATGGCTCCCCAGGTGATACTAATGTGCAGCCAATGTTGAGAATCACTATGTTAAAGAGTTTGGGCCTCATTCTGAGACAGAATGAGCAACCATTGATGAGTTCTAAACAGTGTAGCAACAGGATCTGAATTCAACTAGAAAATGATAAAACTTTCAAAATTTACCCTTATGTATAATTTTTCTTTGCAAACAGAGAGGGTGGTACTCACCACCTCCTTAATTAATCCTTGAGTCATTTTAACTCCTTTTAATAAAAAATAGCACCTCATCTAAAATTCATGAGATTGATGAAGTTGTTTAATAAACATTTATCATATTGCTAAGTATAAATCATTTATTCAGCAGCATGGGTTGTGTTTTCACTATGTGCCAGGCACTATCAAAGACGTAAGAGACATGAAAAAGAACAATCACAGTTTTACTTGTCAGAATGTTCACTTTTAATCAGGAGGACAGAAAAATGCACAACTAATTCAATGATAGAGTAAGAAATTGCGTAGGAATAAAGATAAGGGGAAGATAATCTGCTGTTGAAGGCATGAGGAGGGTCAGTCATAGATGCTTCAGAGAAGAGGTGCCGATTGCCCCAGGCCCTAAACGACGGATGGGGGTCGACCAAGCAGAGAGGAGAGGAAGAGTCTTCTAATTTGAGGCAACAGCAATAGTGATGGCCTGGAGGAACCATGAAAGGGCATGGTCTGTTGAAGACTTAATGAGCAACTGAGGACATAGAGTGTTGGGTGTGCTGGGAGGAATGGGGCCTGATAAATATAGAAAAGTAATTCACATTATCTCAATCTTAGAAGTTTTAATGTCTTACAATATTTTCTTGATATTTAGAGGGAAAGACTTAACAGGATTTGCTTGGTAATGTTTCAAATCTAGAAATTAAGTTTAAAATTTGAAAGTTAAACTCTTTGGGTACAAAGTAGAATAGCTCAAGGCAACAGCCATGATGCCAGCCTGTAGTTCCTATTTCCTGGTGGGTTAGCAGTAAATCCAGATGGCAGCACACGTAGATAAAAGTCATTCTCATTGTACACAAGGAGTGCCCATAATATCAGCCTGCCCTAAAATATCCTGCGCTGGCCTAAAATTGCTATCTAATCTAGGGATAGTAACCTACTTCCTGTGAGCCAAATCTGGCCCAGCACCTGTTTTTGAAAATAAAGTTTTACTGGAACCCAGCCCTTCTCGTTTATTTTCATGTTGTCTAGGGATGCTTTCACACTATAATGGTAGAGTTGAGTATTTGTGACAGAGACCATGTGTGCTGCAAACCTAAAATATTTACTATCTGGACCTTTACAGAAAAAAAATTGTCAACCACTGATCCAACCTGTGAGTAAGAATTTTCCTCTATAAAGGCCTAATTAAAGTGAAAAGCAGTTAGCTGAGAGGAGTAATGCATTAAGGCACAGTCACTGCTTAACATGTTAGCACACAGTTTCGTGTGGCGAGTAAGAGCACAGCTCTGGAGCCATCCACACCGCATTCACATCCCAGCTCTGCCACTTACCAGCTGTGCAAGTAACTTGGGAAAGGTTCATAAACTTTCCTAAGCCCTAGACAGGGCCATAGGGTTCAGTTATAAAGACCATTCATTACATACGTCCAAGGCAACATTCATTTGATGGTCTATGTGATGGATGACCATGGAATTACACAGTATGCAGCCTGTATGCCCTTATGTGTTTTACTTGTCTTTTAGATAAGGCCAATAATCACATCTCTCTCATAGAAGAGTTGGGAGGAACAAATGAGGAAATATAATAGAGCAATTAGCACAGGGCATAGCACAGAGTACGCACTCAATAAATAAAGTCACTGTGCAGATGGCTAGTTGTCTCGCCAAATCCCATTCTCACTTTCTTCCTTTCCATTAGAGTTTTAGTCAGACACAAAATCATTTGGTTAGGGTCCATATTTCCTAGTTTTTCTTGCAGTTAAGGTGAGGCTATACAATTAAATTTGGGAAAAGGAATATGGGTAGAAGGGATACATGCAACTTCTGCATTATCTCTGATTCAAGGTTACTCACTTTCCCTGGAATGTGGCTTTTTCTCCTTCTTGTGAAGTAAATCAGAAGGTACAGCAGAAAAGCCACATTGACTATGCAGATGAAGGCAACACCCCAGGAAGATGAAGAAACAAAAAGATGGAAGAAATCTGGGTCTCTGGAGGATCTGAAAAGTAGAGCTTCCATGATAAACTACAAAGAACGAACATATATGAGAGAGAATAAACACTTATTTATTTAAGCTGCAATATTTTTAACAGCTTTATTGATGTATAAAATTGACATACAATAATCTGCATATATTTAACCATACCATTTGATCTGTTTTGATTTATGTATATGCCTGTGAAACCATCACCACAGTCACAATAATGAATAAATCCATCATCTCCCAAAGTTTCCTTGTGCCCCTTTGGAATACTTCCCTCCCCTTGGCCTTCCACCCATCCCCAGGCAACCACTATATTTTGTAGCCTTTTTGTCAGAGTACCCTAGCCTTGATCTAAACTAATGTAGATATTATTAGTTATTACCATGAGTTCTATGTCAGTTCCCGTAGAAATTCCCATAGAAAGGCAAATGTTCCAGCTGATGGATATGTTCTAATGTGATGGGAAAGGAGGAAGGTGAAGGAAATATGTGAAGCATGAGGCACTGACATAGAGTAAAGCAGTGTTTTATGGTAAGTGGTTTAAGCTATCAGGGACAACGGTCACTTGATTATAAACTCATTGCAGGCGGGGCTTATGTCTCATTCATCTCTGAATCCCCAGGACCTACAACAGTGTCCTACCTTCAGTACTCAATGCATGCTGAATTGGTGGATGGATGAGGGGATGATAGCATAAATGAGAGGGAAAAAAGGTCAACAATTTAAGCTATTTCATAATTATTCACCAAGCTTGGCATAATGGTCAATGCATATGGAGACCAAGATCAACAGCATATTTTTAGACAATTTTGCTTCAAAACAAGCAAAGAAGTAAAAAATATGTCTAGGTACAACAAATTTGGGGAAAATATCTTTGATATTCTTCTAAAATATTCGGCAAAGGGGAATAAAAGTAAGAAAATATTCAATGCTATGAAAACCATCAGGAGAAGAACATTTTTATTTGACATTTAAGAGCTATCTCTGATTATATCTATCTTTTTCTTTTCTTTTTTTGAGGCAGATTGGCCCTGAGCTAACATCTGTTGCCAATCTTCCTGTTTCTTTCTATTTTTCTCCCCAAAGCCCTAGTACATAGTTGTGTATCATAGTTGTAGAGTTGTAGCTCTTCTGTGTGGGACGCCACCTCAGCATGGCTTGATGTGTGGTGCATAGTACTGCGCCCAGGAATCCAACCGGCGAACCCCCGGCTGCCAAAGCAGAACACACAAACTTAACTGCTGCGCCACTGGGCCGGCCCCTCCCCCCCATTATATCTTTTTCAACTCCTGATCTTCAGCTTAAGAGCAAATAACAAAAAATGGCGAAGAATGAATAGAATGAGTCATGTGCCAGAGCAGAGGTGAGCGGCAAGAAAATGGATGGGCAGAAACTGAGAAAACCCCACCAGCCTGATACACAGGGTGCCTGGGACCCAGTACTTTTCTTTCTTTGCTGCTCTTGACAGACTCAACCTTCATTCATTCATTCACTCAACCAACCAAGGATTAGGTGCCAGGGACTATGCTAGGAGTTGCGGGTAAAAAGATAAATATGGCATTGTCAATGAGGATCTTAATAGGGGAAGACAGTCATGTACACATATGTATAAGAATTATAAATAGAGGGACCTCACATTCCAATTTTCTCAGGACAGTCCCAATTTAAACCTAGTGGATAGTGTAATTTTTGCTAGCATCCTTTCACTTTCTAAAGTGTCCCAGGTTGGATGATAAATGCAGTGCTATGATAGAAATCATAACAGTGTCTAAAGGACAGAGTGGTTGAGTCTATCTTAGGAGGTCAGGAAAGATTTCATACAGAGGAAACATTTAAAGTGAATATGAAATGTAAGTAGCTATGAGCTAGGAAAGGAAGGACAGAGTTGGGTACTTCAGGCAGAGAGAGCATTATGGGCCCAGTTTTAGGGTTACAACTCCAGTTTTGGGGGTCCAAGAAAAAACAAGGTGGCAGAGATGGGGAGGCTTAAACAAGATGTAAACATTTGTGTATTAAAAACTTATGGACAGTGAAGCAGAACAAATTAATGATGCATAAAAGGATTTCTGAGAATCCAGGTGGGTTGATGACCACAGTTTATTAGTGGGTTCCATCCTCCAAACTGGAAACTCCTGAAATAAGATCCGTGAGATCAGGTGTGTGAGCAAGACAAGACTGCTGACATTGATTCAACATTTTATGAGAGGATGAAACAAAAGGACAGAAGACAAAACGTTGAATGCGTGTAGTGGCAAGAAAGATTTTAATACAATAAAATATTTCTTCAAAGCTGAGTAAATTGGGAAATGGAGTCACATTGGATGGGAGGGGGAAGGTAGGGAAAAATAAAGTAAGAAACTAAAAGACTAGATTAATGGATCTCAAATTATAGTGTAAATAAGAATCATCTAAACTATTTACTAAAATTACATTTTCTGGTGCTTCTTTCCAAGCATTCAGATATAGAAAATCTGGCATGAATCTCAAAAATTATCTCAAAGGGATGGATATGGTTGAAGGGAAGTGAAGTGAAGATTAGATGTTTAGAGAGGCGTTGAACTCAATGAAAATAGATATTCTGTCTCTCTTTGAAAATTCACTTTCATCAACTACCGTCCCTAAAGTAAGTGCTTTATTTATTTAGTCCATTCTTCCTTCTTATCGTTTCTCATTCATTTTTCTCATTCGAAAACACAGATTCCATTCAACCAAAGAGGTGAAAGACCTGTACACTGTAAACTGTAAGACATTAATAAAAGAAACTGAAGAAGACACAAATAAATGGAAAGATATTTCGTGCTCGTGAATTGGAAAAATTAATATTGTTAAAATATCCATACTACCCAAAGTCATCTGTAAGATTCAATGCAATACGTATCAAAATTCCAATGGCATTTTTTACACAAATAGAACAAACAATCCTAAAATTTGTATGGAACTACAAAAGACCCCAAGTAGCCAAAGTGAGAAAGAAGAAAAAAAGCTGGAGACATGATGCTTCCTGGTTTCAAACTGTATTACAAAGCTATGGTAATCAAAACAGTGTGGTATTGGCATAAAAACAGAGACATAGATCAATGGAGCAAAATAGAGAGCCCAGAAGTAAACCCACGTAGGTGGTCAATTAACTAATGACAAATAAGCCAAAAATATACAATGGAGAAAAGAAAGTCTCTTCGATAAATGGTGCTGGAAAAACTGGACAGCCACACGCAAAAGAATGAAACTGGACCCCTATCTTACACCATACACAAAAATCAACTCAAAATGGGTTAAAGACTTGAACATAAGGCCTGAAATCATAAAACTCCTAGAAGAAAATATATGTGGTCATCAGTCTTCATGATGATTTTTTTTGGACTTGACACCAAAAGCAAAGGAAACAAAAGCAAAAATAAACAAGTAAAACTACATAAAACTAAAAATCTGTACAGCAAAGGAAACCAACAACAAAATGAAAAGGCAACCTATCAAATAAGAATAAATATTTGCAAATCATACATTTGATAAGGGATTAATATCCAAAACATATAGAGGACTCACACAACTCAATGGCAAAAAAACAAACAATCCAATTAAAAAATGGGCAGATCTGAATACACATTTTTCCAAAGAAGATATACAGATGGCCAACAGGTACATGAAAATGTGCTCAACATTACTAATCATCAGGGCAATACAAATCAAAACTATGGTGAGATATCAACTCACACATGTCAGAATGGCTATTATCAAAAACAAAACAAAACAAAAGAACTAACAAGTGTTGGGGAGGATGTGGAGAACACTTGTGCACTGTTGGTAGGAATGTAAATTGGTGCAGCCACTGTGAAAAACAGAATGGAGATTCCTTAAAAAATTAAAAATAGAACTACCATATGATCCAGCAATTCCACTTCTGAGTATAAATCCAAAGGAAACAAAATCACTATGTTGAAGAGATATCTGCACCCCCATGTTCACTTCAGTATTATTTATGATGGTTAAGACATGGAAACAGCCTAAGTGTCCATCGATGGATGAATGAATAAAAAAAAAGTGTGACATATATAATGTAATATTATTTAGCCATAAAAAAGAAGGAAATCCTACCATTTGTAACAACATGGATGGATATTGAGGGCATTATGCTAAGTGAAATAAGTCAGACAGAGAAAGACAAATACTGTATGATCTCACTTATATGTGGAATCTAAAAAATAAAAACCAACTCATAGACACAGAAAACAGATTGGTGGTTGCCAGAGGCAGGGAATGGAGGGTGGGTGAAATGGGTGTAGGAGGTCAAAAGATACAAACTTCCAGTTGTAAAATAACTAAGTCCTGGGGATGTAAGGTACAGCATGGTGACTATAGTTAACAATACTGTACTATATATTCAAAAGTTGCTAAGAGAGTAGATCTTAAAAGTTATCACAAGGAGAAAAAAAATTTGTAACTCTGTGTGGTGACGGATTTTAACTGGACTTATTGTGGTGATCATTTTGCAATATATACATGTATGGAATTATTATGTTGTACACCTGAAACTGATGTAATGTTATATGCCAATTATATCTCAATAAAAAAATAAAATACCAAAAAAAAACCAAAATGCAAATTCCAAAGGGTTTAATTAACTTTCTAGCCTTGGCAATTTGCTTAGTGCATGCCTCAGTTTCATCTCTGTAAAATGGGCATGAAAATACCTATGCTGTAGGGATGTCACATTAAATGATATAATATATGCAAGGGACCCTAGGTAGAAACAGAAATATAATAGTCATTTGAAAAATATTGGTTCCTTTCATTGCTTGTGTGTTGTGATCTTACTACATAGCAACCCTTAAAAAATTCTAGAAAACTATTCTTAGTGGACTTAATAAGGTGGAGCTCTGTCTACGTGCCTAGGGAAGATTCCAGATTATCAGAAGTCATTTAGGTATTCAGTAAGATTGGGAGTGGGTGGGTGCTCTAAATCTTTGTAGAGAGTTCTTAAATTCCAAAGAGGGCAAAACGTTAAACTCATGGTCTACATGACTGGTATAGAATCATAAAATATTTACATTGGAAGGAGTTTAAAGGTCATCCAGTTTGAATATATCATTTATTGATTAGGAAACTGAGGTGAAAGAAGGTTGTCTTTTACCCCAGGTCACAAAGCAAAGTGGTAAAAATTAACCTAGCATGTAGGAATTTTGACTGCCAAGCCAGAGCTCTGTCCATTGCTCCCTGATTGTGACTCATATACTCATTCATTCATTCATTCATTTGTTCATTTATTTCACAAATTTTATTGAGTAGCTAAGATGTGCCAGACCTTGTTCAAAATATTGGATACTCAACATAGCCAATAATCTGATAATAACAGCTAAAAATGTTGAGGTCTTATCACAGGTGAAATACTATGTTAAATGATTTAAATAATACTACATTAACTCATTAATCTCCATGTTTTTGCAAAGATGGTATTTTATTTGCTTCCAGTATTTGGAAAAGAATTAGTCAAAAGGAATCCACCTAGTTCAAATATTGAGAAATTATTATGCAAATAATGTACTTGTCTGATTTCTTAATAAGCTGGGGGGAGGTGGGTGGCATAGGAATTGTAAAGCGCAAATGAGTTGTGAACTCTACGTTCACTTTTCAACTCTTTAAGATGAAACTGTTAATCTTAACACATTGTTACTTTAATATATGTATAAAGTATTACTGTTTGTAAAGCTGCTTTTTGCTTAAAAAAAAAATTCTTGTCATTTAATTATTTTCTGTACCTTGTGCCCACAAATTAGAACATTAACTTAAATATTTAAAAACTTAATTACCTTTTTTTGATTTTAAAAATTTCTGTGAAATACTTTATTTACAGACATCTTCCTCTTCCCTTGCCCTTTCAATCTTTACGCACATCACAGAATCAACCTGTTTGCCTAATCTGAAATCTGAATCCTAATTAATGATAAAAATTTAAACCTTGTTGGCACATCACATTTTAGAAGTATTTGTTGTAGTTTTAAATTTAATTTCTAAATATACAACAGAAATTTATAATTTAATGTCTTAATTGTAATGCTCTAATAAAAACTAGCAAAATTAATACGAATTATACAAAAATTGGAGGATCGTTTATTATCCCCACTTTATAGATGAAGAAACTGAGATCAGAGGAATTAAACTTTCCCAAGATCATATAGCTAGTAATCGACAAAACTAGGATTTGAACCTACCCAGTACTCTTAACTACTATAGTGTACTACCTCTCAGAGAGGGTTAACATGCAACAAAGTAGACAGGCACATAATAAAATAAATACAAATAGCGACAGTGTTATAATGAAACTAGAGTAAAGTTAAAAGATAATAATGAGGAGAAGGGTTGGAATTTATTCAGATGCTAGCCAGGGAACTTCTCCACGTGGCAATAACATTTAGACGAAAAAGATTGGAAGCAAGCTGAATAAAGAGTGGGGGAATAATATTCACACACAGGGAATAGCCTGTGAGAAGGCCCAGACATGTAAGAGCCTGGCATGTTCACGCAAAGAAAGGGAGGCCAGCGTGACTAGCATGTTGAGAGCAAGGGCCAGAATGAGAAGAGATATTGTTAGAGACAACGGTAGAGTCCGGATGACGCTGTGCTTCCAAGAAATTTCAATTTCATTATAAGCGCAAAGAGAAGTAACTAAGCATTTTAAACTGAGACCATGGTTGCTGTGCTTTTTACATCTTCTCTTCAGTCTTTTTCATGCTAGTGCACTATACACATTGGATTGTGAATAAAGGGTAGAGATAAGTTAACTGGCTGTCTTTAAAATTACCAATGGAGAAGGTGTTTTTCACTTGATTGCTTCTTTATTGTTACAGAGGGGACATGGGCGACATAGAAATAATAAGCAGTAATACAGAGCTAAACATATCTCAGAACTTTGTCAATTTTCATGCCAGTAAAAACATTACCCTCCCACCCACACCACCATCCGCATATTTGAATAAATAAGTAACAATGACGCTATTTAAAATGAAAAGGTCAGCCATAGGTCCATATTTTTATAAATCCCCAGCCTAAAAGAACTAAGCATCCAGCTAGAATTCTTCCTCAGCCCATAGGTTCCCTGTTCGTGTTTTACAAAAATGAGCTATTTCTGCCTTTAAGAGAAATATGCTCTTGAAAAAAATATGTATTTCTTTAGTGATCCGTCTGAACCAGAAAATGTATATCAGAGTGAAAACAAAAATAGATTTGCTTCTGACATATAGAACTGCTGAAAGCAGGAGATGAATGGAATGGAAGGGAAATATTTCCAGGAATTCTTTTCGTGCCTCCCTTAGAAGAATAAAGCTTAAGTAACTGTATTAGACCAGATCAGAGTCTGGGTCCAGGATCGAGGAGAATAAAAATGACAATTTGGACTCAGTTCAAGGTTTATTCCCAAGGAGGCTGATAAGTCATGCAAAGGAAAGTAATGAGACCTTGATGAGAGTGGAAGAACGTGGTCCCTGTTGCCCTCTTGCATCTTACAGAGGAGCACCCCAAACTCAGTAGTTAAGGCAGCCCTCACAGAGTGGATATCCACCATGGCAAAGGCATATGGATCCATAGGCTTTCTGCCCTAGATACCCCAAGTCACATTAGCACCAGACACAATTTTTTTTAAATGTGCAAGACCATAATTTTACAACACAGCAAACCTTGTCTCCACAGGCTGAGTGTTCAAGTCACGAGTCTTAAAATTGTTGCTCTGCTGGGACTGGGGCAATCCCTCTTTATCTAACCCTTCACTGCAAAACCTAGGAGTTCCACTTATGTCCATCTAGTGGCTTTCCATGGCCAGCCACGCATAGCCCACCAAAGTAACCCATACTAAGTAAGAACAGTGATCAATTCCTCACACCTGGCACTATCTGTTCTATTGTTTATAGAAGTGATATCTTGAACAAATCAATAAAAGCATGAAGAATGGATTAGCACTCATCTAGTCCCATATCCTGCATTACATGCTTAAAAATGGCAAATGATGGTTAACTCAAGTCAATGAAATATAGGGAAAGAAGTAACAGTAGACAAGGATGTAATAGTCTCTAGTATTAGCTACAAAGAATTCTAGCTGAAAAGTTACTCATAACCATTTCATAAATAATTCTTGACATGTATATACGTAAATTTCAGAAATGAAGCCACGTGTTTGAACACACTAGGTTTCTGTGGAGACAAGATTAAATCTGTGCTAACCAAGCAAAGCACTTGTGTATTTAGCAGTTACCTGATCCCACTGCCTCAGCAAGGAACACTTTTGCCTTTGAGAACACAAAGTGCTAGACATCTTTTTTTTTTTCCTGTTAAATGTTCTTTTTCTCACAAAACATTTTGGGAACAATTGCATCAGCTTTGGAAAATTAACCCAAGATACATATTTTAAATCCCTTGTGTTGAACAACACAAGATTAAATGCTACAATAAATGAGTTCACAGCAAGTCATAGGTGTAATTATAGTATTCAATCATTCTAATGATTTTAAGACAACATGTTATCCATTTATGGATGATGTCTACACAAGAGCATTGGAATTGAACTAGGCAGAGGCTCTTTCACCACTCTCCCTCTATCTACATCCTGAAAGGGAGTAAAAGTATTTAATATTTGAGTAATGCTTTATAGTTTACAAAGTGCTTACACACACACCAACTTATTTGACACAACATTTTATAAACATAGAAACTGATGCCCATAAAGGTTAACTGGCTTGTCCAACACCATACTGCTAACAAGTTAAAAAATAAAACTCAAATTTAAAGGCTCTTTCCACAATCCCAAGTGTGAGTCCCCAGCTATATGCATAAGACACAGGAATCAACTGTGTGCTATGAGCTGATGCCTGAGTCCAGCATGCCAGTATTTTAATTAGTACAGCTCCTAGATAATATTTTCTCAAAGCAATGCTGGTACATATTATCAAATAAATCTCTAATCTCATTCTACGTGAACTGCCCTCACATGATTTATCTATCCATCAACACATATAAAATATATCATCATCCAAGCTAACAAGCATAGGAGGAGGTTTTATCTTATTGTTTTTCAGGCTGACACCAGTTGATCTATGTATTGTATTATTTGCAAATATTGTCAAATGCTCTGATGTCATGTGCCCAGCTCAACATCATTCTCAATGAAAACTTAGAAAAAGTGGTAGTTTAACATTTCCCCCAAAATATATTTATGGATATGGATTAGCCTTACACCATAGGAGTACACAAAATAGAAGGAGTACACAAAATAGAACACAAACTTGAATTTGTTTTCTATTATGAAATGAAATATAAAGAAATGGCATTGTTGCCATAAGATGCATTTTTGAGGGCATAAGTTTAAAAACTTTAAGTTAGAAATGCCACACATTACTTGTTCTGATCTTATCTTTCTGACATAATCCCAGCCCACTGTCCCAGGTGAGCAAACCACAGGCCAGATATCCTCACCACTCCTCCCCCAACCTCTCACCCTACTCACCCCTACCCCCACCCAGAGTATTTCTGCTGCAGCTGACTAGACCAATGTAGACACTTCAAGCAATAGGTCCTATCTACATAAGCCCTACCTATAACTTGTAAGAGATTTGGCTTCAAAAGATAAAGTGCACCAATTAGATTGTCTCTCAGCAATTTGAAACACTTAATAACAAGGGAAGATCTAGTCAGTGATGAGTGCTTTCTCTGAAAAGTTTATAGAACTGAGTCTATGGAGGCAATTCAAAGACCTCAATCCTTTCAAACTTATATAAGAGGAGTATCTTGGAGGGAGGTGATTGGGAGACAGATGTTGGTATCTCGGAGGAAGGTGGTTGGGAGAAGGAAAATGAAACTCAGGCAGAACTAAGATGCTAGAGGCCTCAGGTCCCAAAAGACAAGCAGCCTCTGTCCCTCACTTCCCAGGTCCCGGCCTCCATCTTGGGAAGGCCTGACTGCACTTCACTCCTGATCTTGGATAGCTGTGGGACTCCCTAGATGCCTTATGATAAATTTCCTTTTCCATGAGCAAGCTTGAATCAGTCTGTTATTTACAACATAAAAAATACCCTAACTAGGACATAAATAATTACCTTAGCTTTGAGAATCTGGGTGTGTGGGCAGGCGGGGGGGCAGCGAGAGTACTTCAGGTTATCTTTTACATCCGTGAACAAAAACATAAAACAGGCAAAGGGTTCTAATTTTTTTTAATTAAAAATTCATCACAATTTGCAAAGAGGAGAGGAAAATATTGGGAAAGAAAGAAGTGGGAGAGGCTCTTTATCAACTATTAAGATATAATGATCAGCAATTTATTTGCTACCAAAAAATCATGACCATGCCATCTATATCTTCAATCGTGGAGAAACACGATACCCTAAAATGTTAACAGGGGTGGTATAGGCTCATCCTATCTGCACATTCAGTTCATATTTGGAATGAGAAATCGGGACCTTGCATGCCTTTTTCCTATAGTGGATGTTGTCTACTGTTAATCTTCATGCAGAGTTTAAGAATAAGTAGAAAGAAGCACCAAATCTGTGGGAGTACCTTACTAGTGATGGAGAATAATATCAACATGAGCGAGAAAACTGGGACTGAAGGTTTTGCATTTCAGATCAGAAAACCTCAAAGTTTATCTTATAAAGCTATTAGTTTATAAGATAATAATTGGTTTATAAGCTAATGGTTGTAAGAGTTGCTCCAAGACAGCCATTTATATTTATACCAGGAATCATTGCAGGCCTCTTCTTACATTAGGCCCTTTTTGAGTGATCAATTCCATTCTTCAGTTTTACAACTGTCACGAGTGAATCACTTTGCCCAACACTGGCCATACTGCAGTTGTTAGTTATATCAGAGTAGAATGAGATGAGGACATTTCTGAGAACACGTTCACTTGATAAGAAATTGACTCTGCCTAAGAAATGCACTGACCATCAACTGTAGTTGTAATTGTTTACTGAGACCTTAATGGCAAGAAGTATTTTGTACTCTTCCCAGGGACTCCCAGGTGCCTTTATGGGACATTTGTTGATTCTGCAACCCAAGATCTGATCACTCCAATTTCTTTATGACTTTAAAGGAATTTTAAGCAGTAGAATAAAATCTCGAGAAAGTGGTTGCCAAGTCATTTTGGTAATACATTTTTTGATAATCAATATAGATATTTTATGGACTTAAATTGTTTATAATTTATGATGGATTTTGAACTTATCAAAAGAATGATACTCAACAGTATCATTACCCACAAAAGAGGCATTTGTTTTTATAATTTGATGTAGAAGAGTAAACTTCTCTGAAATAAATAGCAACTGCCAAGCTTCATGCCTAGCAACTTAATAGCAAATTCCAGAAGACCAGAGAATTACCTCAGGGTAGAATATTTGTGCTACTTATGCAAATTGAAGACATGGAACACTATTAGAAAGCATTATAAGGTGCATAGCTTTGAAGCAAATACTGCATTTTTCCTCTCACTGAGAAACTATGATTTTAAAGATGAAGCTTGTAGTTTGGAGACCCTAACTGAGTTAGGCGTAAATAATTTATATTCATCTAAGTTGAATGCCTGACTCTCTGGCATGTTAAGTGCTACAATTATCTGGACCAGAAAAGTGTTTCATTTTCATTTTCTGGGATGATATCTTTTATGGTTAAATATATCTGTGGATATTTCTGCATGATTGCTTACCATGGGCTTGCTCATTCCTCCATTTAATCTTGCTAAAAGAAGTTAGCTTAATATTTTGCTGTATTGAAATTTATATTAATTCTGAAGGGTCATATTGAATTATGTTAGTGTGTTTTATGATTGTTTTATTCTTAATAGACTGTAGGGAGGAAAATTCAAGTCACAAAAAAGTTCTAATTTGCATAATTAAGTACCTTTTGTTCCCTTTGTCTCTCTCATATTCAACTGTAATTGTATTTATCTGACCACTAAAACATTTCCTTTGAAAGGAAGAAATCTTAGCATAATGAAGTTGTTTTGAAGAAAGGAGCATGCCCATAGATGCACAGTAAAAGGCAAGGATTCTACTTTTCAAGTTAAAGTTTTGTGAGACCTAATGGTGGCTGGACTTATCCTGGTGATCATTTCATAATGTATAAAAATATTGAGTCACTATATGGTACACTTGAAACTAGTATAGTATTGTATGTCAGTTACAATTCAATTAAAAAAATAAAGTTTTGTGGGACCTGAATGTTGCTTTCTATTGTTCCTCATTTAGAGCTACTTTCTCATTTTGTCAAATGTGGAATACTATGGAAAATTTGCAGAGGGAAAATCATGAAAACTGGTAGTCACTCTTTTCTTTGGTATTTCTTACTTATATATTCAGAAGAATTCTTTTTTTCCTTCAATGGCATGCAATTATTAAAAAGCAGGTGTCGGGGCTGGCCCCATGGCAGAGTGATTCAATTTCCAAACCTCCAATTTGGTGGCCAGGGTTTGGCGGTTTGCATCCCAGGTGCAGACTTACTCCACCCATCAGCCATGCTGTGGAGGTGTCCCACATACAAAATGGAAGAAGATTGGCACAGATGTTAGCTCAGGGCGAATCTTCCTCACCAAAAAGAAAAAAGAAAAAATGCAGGTGGGGAAAGAATTTTGTTAGAATACCATAGTCTCTCAGGTTTTGGACACTGTTAGACGGCACAGTGGAGGCATCATTTTTAGGACACTGAGAGCAAATCCAAGAACTACTTCATTTTTACCTTCTTTATTTTTAACTTCAGGTGCAGAGGGTCAATGACTTCACACGCCACAGTTCACGGCACTGACATCAATTGTCTTTGGAAGGCCCTTCTTTTAGTGTTGATTTTTTTAATCCCTTCTATACTCTCTCTATCTACTCCCAACATCCCCAGCTCCCCACAGGAAGTAACATGAGAAGAAAAGTTAAACATTTGACCCCAGAAGCTTCCAAGGATCTTTAATAGGGGAAGGGGAAAATGAAGGGACAGAGAGGGAGGGGAATTACTCAGAAAAGAAAAATAATCATTGGATTAATCAGGTCTTCATTTCTGAAAAACAGATTTGACATGTGATTATAATATAACCACTACTTAAAATTTACCTACCTGTGCAATCTACTATCATTTAACATTGTTCAAGTCAAAAATCTAGTAGTCGTCTTTGATTTATCTCTTTCAGCTCTCACATACAATCCAATAGCAATGCCTCCAAAACACGTCTCTGTATCTGTTCACCCTTTCCAGTCTCTACTGGCATTGCCCTGGTCTAAAACACCGTCTCCTCTCACCTGGACTCTAGGAGTAGTCTCCTTTGTCATCTCTCTGCTTCCACACTGGCAAATATATTTCTGCCAGATTGTCCTTTTCCTTCAAACCTCAAGACCTTTGCATTGACTTTCCTCGTGTCTGGAAAACTCTTTTTCTGAATTTCACTCCTTTACGTCACTCAGTTTTCAGATCAAATATTGTCTCCTTGAAGATGATTTCTATGACCATCCTATGGAAAGTAGCCCTACCCTACCCTAAATCCTGCTCCATTTTACTACTCAGTTTTTATTTTCTTTTTATTGATAATTACTATTGAAAAGTTCCTTATTTATTTATTTGCTTATTTTATATCTTCTCCCTTCCCTCAATTCCAAATAGAAGGTAAACTCTATGAAAGACATGGACATTGTCCTTTTCAGTGCCATCTCCCGAGCACCCAGAACAGTAGTCACATGGTAAGCAACTGATGAATATTTATTAAATGGATGAAAGAACCAGGCCCATTATTAGGTGATGTGCATCCATCCTAAGAGCAGGTGTACCATATCATCATTATTCCTGTTTTGTAAGTGAGGAAACTAAAGCTTACAGAGATTAGATAATTTGTCCAAGATTGCGTGAATAATAAATGGCACATCCAGAATTAAAACCCTCATTTGTTCTGGCTCCAAATCCCTTAGCCCTTTTATTGAGTCTATAATTATAAAGGTGACTTCCTTTAATTTGTACAACAGCCCTATGGGATGGGTATTACCATCTCCATTTTTATAAATGAGGAGGATTTGGCTCAGGAAAATCTATCCTTTTGCCCCAAATCACACAGGTGAAATATGGTGGATTCCAAATTTGAATCCTATTTTCTCTGACCTAAACTCATTTTTTAAAAATATTTAATTACCATTTATTTAAAGTTCCATCAATTTGTGTACATTAATTATATTAAAAACACAGGAAGCAGGGGCTCCTAGCAAAAATATACATTTCAATTTTGGAGATTGTTCAGCTACTGAGAAATGCTGTATTCTCAGCATCAGATCTGGTGCTCTCTTTCCATCTGTCATGCCACCTCACTTCTCAAGTGACAGTACTATAGTTAAGGTATCAGAATACATGGTTTTAAGAACAAAAGGTTTTAAAGGTAAGCACATCATATTTTTTTTCACATTAGGCATTAAATTCTCGCCTTCAGTATACAGTGTAAATCCTGATGACTGACCCTTGCAAGAACATGTATCTTTAACCTCATCACCATCTCTTTATAAGGCCAGTGGTGCTATAATAAACCCTTTAGGGACAGTCCATATTCGAGGGGTTACAGGTCCAGTAGCCACCCAGATTTAGGCTTTGCAATAAAACCAGTTTTGATTATAATTTTGCGGCAGAGACTATTACCACTGGCCCCCAAATCCACGCTCTCCTCATCTTCCTGGGTACGTGGCTAGAAGGTTGACCTCATTTCATGGGCTCCATCGTATTATGTGTGGCCATAAGACTAAATTCTAGACAATGGAGTGTGAAAGGAAGTAATAAACACCTCTTATAAGATTGGCCCAGGAAAATCTTTTACGAAGACTTCTCAGAGCTCTGTCTCCTCCTGACTGGTTGAAATGGAGACCACCCAAAGCCACCTTGAAAGCTTCCATAAGTCTGTACTCCTGAAAAACTGGGTAGAATGGGACATCCCACCAGCAGGTTCACTGGAATAATTCCGTTAGTTGAGGAAGAAATAGACCACTCAAATCTGTTCTGCTATAATTTCTACGATTAATTAGCTCATATAAGGTTGCCAAACAGGAAAATGATTTAGAATCATGCATAAGTGATGTGACTTTGTATGTGATTTTCTCTGGTATGTTAATGGTTTGTGACATGAAGTTACAGCTGTGGAGCACCAACTCTACTAATATGGCTGAACAGAGTGAGTCACAGAGCATACAGAACTGTAACTTCCCATTCACTCCATGTATGTCTGAGTTGGGTCACTTGCTCTGCATCACAAACTTCGCATGGTCTTCTCTGGTCTTTGTCTCCATTATTCTGTAGCTCAATTATTCCTTGTACTCTTCCACCCTTATTCTCCTACTTTCTTAAAAGTAGCTTCCAAGTATTACCTTACTTATCAGGAGTTTAACATGTCCTTTTTTTTAGGCTCTTAATTTTTTTAGAACAGATTCAGACTCACAGCAAAAGTGAGTGGAAGTATTTCCTCTAAAGTGGAGTGGAAGATTTCCTCTATATCCCCTACCTCCCATAAACCCAGACTCCCCCACTATCAACATCTCCATCAGATTGGTACATTTGTTACCACTGATGAACCCACAGTGACACATTGTTATCATCCAAAGTCCACAGTTTACACAAAGGTTCACTGTTGGGTTCATTTTGTGGTTTTTTGGGTTCATTTTGTGGTTTTTGACATATGTATGATGATATCTACCCACCATTGTAGTATCATAGAGAAGAATGTCACTGGCCTAAAGTTCCTTGTGTTCGACCTATTCATCTTTTCCTCCTCCACAACCTCTATAATCACTGATATTTCTATTGTCTCCATAGTTTTGTCTTTTCAGGATGTCAAATAGTTGGGAACATGTCTTTTTAAATGTACTAGTATTTTTTCTTGATTTTTAGTGTTCTGGTTGCAAAGCTCCACAGGTTTGAAGGGTATTTCCCAACTCTATTTTTCCCTGAAGTCCCTGTTTTTAATGTACAATTTTGTAGAATGAGTGATTTTTTAGTAATGGATACATTGAGTTTTCATAGAAGCACATTAATTGATTTTGAGCCGTTATAAATTTTGGGGTCTCAGTATTACAAGAGTTAGCTTACTCTAATTTATACAGATCTTTAACTAAAATCACTTTTACCCAAAGGATGGGGCATTTTGAAACAGTATTATTAGAAGAAGTGTAGCTTAGTAGTTGTGTGACCGTGAGCAAGTCTCTAAATCTTAATCACTTTATCTGTCCAACAGGTGTAGTAGGTTTCTGTGAGTATTCAACAAAACAGGCTGTGTAATAGACTTAGTTCAGTACTGGCTCACAGGAGGCACTCAAATATTTCAATTGCAATTTTTATCATTGGCTTTGATATCAGACATACCACAATTCTGCCATTTACTATCTGTACAACCTTAGGCATGTTATTTAGCCTCTTAAAGCATCAGTTTCTTCATTTGTAAAGACGGAATTAATATCTTAACTCATTGTTCCTGGGAAATCTAAGTGAGACAATATAGGCAAAACTAGTAACATATATTGGATCATATTTAAGTAAAAAGAATGATATTCAAACACTTTCCTAGGATCAGCAGGTACATTTTGAAAAATAGATTTTTGGTGCTTTTCAAGTTCTGTCTTGTAGGTAACTACTGTCCTTGCATACATATCATAATGGTTTCGGGGTTACCAGTGAGAAGGGAATATGTCTGTAATCAGTAGCAGACATGCTAAGCTTAAGAAAAAGAAGTTTTCCAGCTGTAGTACCTTCCTCTAATTTACCCAGGGACATCTTCACAGTAAGAAACTTTGGGTTGGGAAGCAGTTTATTAAAATTCTTTCTGGATTTCATTGTATTCAATTTAAAGAAGGGAGATAAGACAAATGACATACATCAAAATAAATTCCAGAATTTGCGACTTAAGCAATAAAAAGGAATAAAGAAACTAGAAGAAATTATATGTGAGTATTTATCAGTTATTGGGCTGCAGAAAGACTTTTTCAGCATAATATTAGAGAAGGGAACCATAAAAAGAAAGCTTAACAAGTGTAACTTCCTAAAAATTTTGAACTTTTGCACAAATGTTTAATTACTCCACTCATCCCCCGCAAAAGGCAAACCTACTAGGATAAATATCAGTAGCGTATATATCAGACAAAGGATTAATAAGATTAACAGTCTTATTCTATTGCAATCTTTTCTATAAGAAAAAGAGAAACATCCAAATAAAAAGACAGTGTGATGGACTATATGTTGTTGTCCCCCTGAAAGTTCATATGTTGAGATCCTAAGCTCCAATGTGATGGTATTAGGAGGTGGGGCCTTGTGAGGTGGTTATGGAGCCCTCAAAAATGGGATTAGTGCCCTTATAAAAAATACCCCAGGTTGCTTTCTCTCCCCTTCTGCCATGTGAAGACACAGTGAGAAGAGGGCTGTATATGAACCAGGAAAGTCCTCATTAGACACCGAATCTGCCGGTGTCTTGATCTTGGACTTCCCAGACTGCAGAATTCTAAGAAATAAATCTCTGTTGTTCATAAACCACCCAGTCTATGGTATTTCTATTATAGCAGCCCAAACTGACTAAGACAGATGGGTACATGTAAAATTCAGATAATTCATTGCTCAAATACTTGTTAAGCAACTAGTATATGCTAGACAGGGTTCTAAGTGGTGGGAATCAATATCAGAGTAAATAAGATAGTCACACTCCCTCCCCTCAGAAAGCTTTTAATCTAATGAGAAGACAGACAGTAAAATAGTAAACAGGAGGCAATTCTATAAATAAATAATATAATTTCAGGTGGTAAACAAATGTTATACAAAAATAGGGGAAGTAGTTACAGAATAATAGAAGGAGGGGCTATTTTGGATGAGGGGCACATGGAAAGCTTCTCTGAGGGGGTGACATTTGAACAAAACAGAATGGAATGAGAGAGTAACATTTGTAAAGATTTGGAGACAAGGATACATTGCAGGTAGAGAAAACCAACAGCATGGTCAATGTCCCTGAGATGGGAACAAACTTAGCATAATCTAAGAACAGCAAGATCCATTAGACTAGAGTCATGTGTTGCATAACGAGAGGGATATGTTCTGAGAAACGCACCTATTAGGTGATTTCATCCTTTAGCGGATATCATAGAGTGTACTTACACAAACGTAGATGGTATAGCCTACTACACACCTAGGCTATATGGTACTAATCTTATGGGAGCACCATCATATATGCAGTCTGCCATTGACCAAACGTCATTATGTAAGGCATGACTATGTAGGAAAGGTAGTTGGAAAGAAAGGTCCAGATCATGTGGGGTCTTGAGGCAACTGAGACAACAAATGTATTTTCAAAATAACTGCACCAGTAATCACATACATGCTAACTAAAAATATAATGAGAAATGATTTTATCTATCAAATCAGCAACAATTTAATGGTAATGCACATTGTTGGAGAGAACAGTGAGGGATAGGTATTTTCATCTCCTGGTAGAAGTGAAAATGTGTACCACCTTACTGGAGAGAAATTTGATAACTGTACCTAGAGAATTAATACATATTTATAATATTTGACCAGACAATTTCAATTCTAGGAATTTATGTTGATGAAATCATTGAACATATATATATATATATATATATACACAGCTATACATACATTATTATTCAAAATAATGCAATATTGAAAGTAAACTAATGTACAACTACAGGAGATTATTGCATTAGTAAGGTATGACAATAATAAAAAATGTTATGCAAAAATAAATGATATTTATAAAGACTACTTAATAAAATATGAAATACTCAGGATAATATGTTGAAGGAAAAAAAGCAGTATACCAAAAAAATGGTCTCGATTTTATTGAAGAAACAAAGAAGCAGGCAAGCAATAACACTGAAATATAAGCAGTGATTATCACTGTGTTGAAGAATTATGTATAATTTTGATCTTCCTCTTTATATGCTCTGTGTTTTCCAATTTTTGTTCAATGGTAATGTGTCGCTTTTATAATCAGGAAAATAGATAAATGTTAGCAAGAAAATAAAGTTTTCATCCAAAAATTTCTTGCTTTTTATAAAAATAGCCTGTGATGGGTTATCTCTATAGTGAATTGTATGTACATCTCGTTTGGCTTTAGGCAGAACAAAGGCAAGCAAAATACATAGTTCTCTGGATGTATTTTTGAAAAGAATCATCACACAATTATGGGATGAAAGATGGGGGAGATCACTTAGTCAAAACACTTTGTTTTAAAGATGAGGAAACTATGACTCAGGAAAGATATGTGACCTGCCAAGGACTCAATGATGAGTTTATGGTGGGAATTAGACTAAACCTCTATCTTTTGCTTCTCAGGCCATTTTCCTGTATCCCAGAACACCTCCTCAAACCTAAGAGCAGCATTACCAATGTTCTGGGATATGTCCGAAGAAGAGAGAATCTATGGCTGGAGGAAACCTCTAATGTGTAGGGAAAAAGCTACTTCTATTGAGGGAGAGGTGAGGATGACAAAAAGACCTTCAAATGGCAATGTAACCATTTATGGACAGAACTAAGTGCGAAGAAAGAAAACAATTATTGACAGTCGAGATATAGTGAGTGGGCTAATAATAACCCTTCAAAGTATCCATTTTCATGAGAACAAGTTCAGCTACGGAAGGTGTCTTGGAACAGCATAATTGGAAACCATTCATTATTTAGAAAAAGAAGACCAAGTGATCTAGAACCTAGAGGGAGGAATAGAGGTCAGATAAGATGCTAGAGGCAGTAAGCTGGAGAAAGTGTATCTGTCAGGGCACCCTAACTCTCATTTCCCTATGGTTTTGTATATTGAAATTCCTTATACAATGGTAGATTTTCTTGTAACTGCAGACTTTGTGCGTTGATAGCTCACCATAGTTATTTCTGCCATGATATATCTCGTGATATTTCCCACGTGCTTGAGATGTTAGCATCTGAATGGTGTAACATTTATAATTGTAATGCAGGATCTGTAGTATAATTCAGCAATTCCAGTGGTAATGCTGAATTTCCAATGAGGTTGGATGGCACAGTGAAAAAACAGAAGTTACCATCTGACAGACCTATATATAATTCTAATTTGGTTGTTTATTAACTTTGGGTAAATGAGCTCTAGCTTCTTCATCTATTCTACCTAATAGAACTGAAAGGATAAAATGGGACAATGAATGTCAAACACAGAGGATAGTATTTGGAATATAGAATGCACATCATAAATATTAGAGATTCTCTCCCTATTCCTTACTTTTGAATGTGTATGCTCTCCTCCTCTCCTTCATCTCTTCCATTTTTTCAAAATACAATTAGAGTTCACTGAATTAGAACCCCACTTTATGGTTTTTAATGCTGCTACTGCAGAGCTGTACTTCTCATGGACACTCAATATTTTTTGACCAACTCTACAAAGTGGAGATCTCCCAAGACCCTATAGATGAGGGTAAAAGCTTGCTCTGACATGTGAGCAATTGAAATTGCCCGTGAAGCACTGAAATGGATTTCCACAAGCCTAATATGAAATCCTATCATAGGGTTTTGCAGCTACTGCTTGTACTTCAGAATGTGTGTGTGTGTGTGTGCGTGTGTGCGTGTAGAGGAAGGGGGATCCTTTTTGACATGCAAAACCAGTGAATCAATGGAATAATGAGCAATGTAATGGGTTCTACTGAACTTGTTGTCTAAATGTGCCTTAGAGGCAGAGACAAACCCACGGGAGGCCTTGCAATTTCAATTTTCGATTTCCCTCCCACAGAGCATAAAGTGAAGTGGAAAAATAAATGTTATCAATTTGAGCTTTCTAATATATTTGGTGGAAAGGGATATTAAGTTTGAAAGTAAAGCAATACCTTTCTTCTCTGCATGGCTATAATCTAATCCTGTTCTTGGATGAAAACATAGATCATTAATGTGGGAGCCACAAACTGGTGACCCCCTCTCCATATTCACAACCTACATTTGCACACTTACATATAACTTTTAACTATTCCTGGGAATCTATTTTCCCATTTTAATTTTTTTTTAAGCTTAGTAATGCATATAAGAATCACTTGTGGAACTTTCTGAAAATACGAATTCCTGATATGCCATGAAAAATTCTAATTCAGGAATCTGCATGTTTTAACGAACATCTCAGGTGATTCTGGTGCAGATGGCCATTCCTAGTACATTTTGAGAAACTGCTACAGGTCCCTTGCTCTTTCTTGTTAACTCCTTCTAATGGGGCCTTCAGCCAGTTCATCATCTTTCCATCTATTGTTTTCTACTGAAGAATATACTTTTTTCCTTTAATTTTTTAACAGAGCTCTTACATGTCTCAGCTACCCCTTTTTACTGCTATTTTGCTTTTCTAACTCTAGTTAATATGAAACATCTTCACTTGGCTTCTGGAACACACATTTGCCTACTCTTTCTCTCACATTTTTGGCCATTCCTTTTCAGTAGCCTTTGTTGGTCCCTAGTTATCTCCCCAACCTCTCAATGTTGATAGTCACAGGGCTCAGTCCTTGGATGTTTTGTTTTCTATCAAAATCACTCCCTAAGTCATTTTATGCATCTCATGGCTTGTCCATCCAACTGCCTATTTGACATCTTCACTTGGATGTTTAAAAAGCATTTCAAGCTTGTCATGCCCAAAACTGTGATCTCATATGCCTCCAAACCTGATTCTCCTTCAGTCTCCTCTACCTTTTCAGTTGCCAAAATTCTTGGCATTATGTGTGACTCTTCCCTTTCTCTCATATCCTGCATTCAACCCACTAACAAATCCCACTGGCTCTAGTTAAAAATTTATTGATAATCTGAACACTTCTTACCACCCCCAACTCTAACAGTCTAGTCCGACCTGCCACCATTTCTCATCTGTATGACTCAAAGTTTCCTCACTGATCTTCCTTTCATGCCTACCTCCCTTTTTGTGCTATTCTTACCACAGCAGCTAGAATAGCTTTGTTAAAATATGTCAGAACATGTCACTCCTCAAAACCCAACAACTTTTCATGTCACTCAGAGTCAAAGCCCAAGTTTGTACTATGCCCACCAAGGCCCTACAATAATCTGGTCACAAGGACACTCTTTCTCCTTCGACCACCCCACTTATTCCTTCTGCTGCAGCCACGCTGGCCTCCTCACTGTTCCTGGAACATGTCGGCATGCTCCCACCATAGGGCCTTTGCAACCACTGTTTCCTTTCTGGAATGTGCTTCCCTCAGATATGTGCATGGCTTGCTCTCTCATTTCCTTCAGCTTTTTACTTAAAAAGTCACTTTCTCAGAGAAACCTTTCCTGGCCAATAATCTGTCTAAAATTTCAACACCCCACCACCAACTGCTGGCACTCCGTAATCCCACTCTGTGCTTTACTTTCTACCCTTAGCTCATATTCTAACCTGCTAGATAATTTTACTTGTATCACCCATATTTGAATGGCTGTTCTTTGAGAGTTTTGTTATTTTTGTATCCCTAGCACCTAGAACAATGCCAGACCCACAATAGGCATTCAATAAATACTGGTTGAATGACTCAATGAACAAATGTTTAATTCCTTGAGCCCTGCAATCCATCCAATTTACTTCTAATATTTTCTTCAGGTCTCTCCTTCATATTTTCCACCTCTTTTTCCCATAAGTAAATATATGCCAAACACTTTTATGCGAGCAAAAAAAATGCTGCGTTTTCTCCCCTAATATTGTTTGGACTGTTAACTTCTTTTACTGTTAAAATGGTAGCATTCAATTTTATAGTGCCTTCCATATGACAAGCACTAATACAACAACCTCTAACATGTTATTTCCCCATTTTACAGATGAGGAAAGTATTCTTTGAGTGAGTAGCCTGAGATCACCCTTTGATCCTCCTCAGTCTGTCCCTAAAGCTGGACTTTTTCCATAAGTCACGCTCTACCCTCTCATACCAATGCCATATCACATTGCTTCACACGCAATTATCCCATCTTTGAAATATTCCCAGGTCCTAATTATGATGCACTATCCTGTCAAGATTTACTTCATATACATCCAACTTTGTTCTTTCATGTAACAGTTGTATCTTAAAACTCATCTGTATTTGCACTTCTCTTAAAGCTCTCCCGATGGAAGGAAGATTTTATCTATGTAGTTTTTATGCCATTTGACTTCAAAAATCTCTCTCTCTTTCTCTCTATATATTCTCCTTCCTCAGGTCTCTCAACAGTTAAATAATCCTCAAATTCCAACTCCACTTAAAAAATGTGGCATATAAGACAGTGTTAACAGTTACAGCCAATGTCAGCAGAAAATTTGGATAACTCATTGTTTCAAAATCGAATTATTGGCTCATTAATCTGGCAAAGTTATTTGCATAGTGAAAGGCACTAACATATGTGCCAAGCATCTTCCCTTAAATTTTTGTTGGTAGATGTATCCATAGGAATGATATAATAAAGACAAAATTTGAAGACAACGCAAATTTTAGAAGACACTGACATCCACATTTATATGATGATACTTTTGTCCCACTTTTAATTATAAAGACTAAACCTAAGCTACCTGACATTAACAAAAAAACTACCAGACAAAGGGACAAAAATCATGATAATTTAATATTTTACAAATTAATCATATTCTTCTTGCTGAGATTGACTTAATTCAGACATTGCTCATGAAGAGACACGTGCAACTGCACAGAACAAAATTCTAATCTTCACTAAATATTTTAATGCTTGTGATTCTCAAAATAAATGTCTCTCTTCCTTCTTAACTCACCAACAATCTGGTGGGGTTGTATTCTATAAAGCTCCACTTCTTTAGAGCAAGCTTGAGCTTCACAATGCTTCCTCTGCATTTTTATTAGAAAAGGGGGGAGGGTAAAAGACTGCATTACAAAGACACTTATATTAATTCATTACCTTCCCTAGAGATGAAGATGGATTTTATAGTCATATTGCACTGAAGCATAACTACTTAAATATATGGTAGGGTTTTCATTTTTAATAACTCCCTGTGAAAAAGAAAAAGGTTAAAGTTGCTGATTTATAAAAGAGGAAAATATATCTAACAAATAAAAAAGAATGTATATATTTTTGAGATCATCATTTTTCTACTGTTGAATATCAAATCTACTGAAGTATAACGCAATCAACAGTCAGTGATGAGAAATAATCACATGAAAATCTTCACTCCTTTAATGCTTCAGTGTAGACAAAAATCTCATCACAGGTTTTAGAAAGGACACTCGTGCGTCAAATTTTCAGCTAAGAGCTTATCAGATAATTGCAAATTCGCATGGCAATAATTCTTTAATGCATTTTTTTGTCGACTTTGTTGTTTTCACCAGTATCACTATCATGTGTCAACTAACATATTGAAAAAAATAATCAATTGGCCTGCAAAGAGTTTATGCAAAGTATCGTCACTTTAGCCATTGTACAGACATCTTTCAATCTGATTGGTTCTCTATGACCTCCTGAAAACAGCACGTCTGAACACACACGTCTATCTGGTAGAAAATAAAAACTATTTAGTAAAAGAATTACTGAATTCTTTTGAGAAATTTGATGCCAAGGTGGATATCTTAAAGTTCTAGCATCCATTGGAGAATTAACATAGCTAACCATAACTAAGACTCAAGCGGTCAATTAAACTACCAATTAAACTAATCAATGCTTTGTTATCTTTACAAATGGTATGTTTATTCAAAGAACTGTTTCAAACTTATTCACATGTAATTTTTTAAATTACTCCTGTGCGTAAATAAAAATGAAACTATTTAGCAAGATACATTGGTTTAAGTATCCCTGAAACTTCTTCCAATTCAGAATCCAGACCTCCTGAATCATTTTTCGGTTGAGAACAATTAAACTCAATATTTATCCATATAATGTTACTTTCTGGGCCATCAAGAATGTTGACAATACAGCATTTATTAAAAGAGCGCTCCACTATTGTCCTTGAAGTTTTCTACTTATCCATCAACACCATCTTGTAAGGTTTGAAGCTTGGGTTTTCTTAATCTTACCAGGGGTGTCAAGTGATGTCCACTATGTTATGACTACCAATTGGCCAAGAGTGTTTGAGAGAAGCAAAAGATTTATGCTGATTTTAGAGCTGTTTAAAATGAGGAAAAAAAATGCATCTTAGAATTGATGATATATGGTATACTATTTTCCAAATATAGTAAGTAGTTTTTGTTTTTCCTAACCAGGACAACAATTTTACATATGAAAAGCTTCTTTTTACATGTATTCTACAATGTTTTCTATTTTAACGTTTCAATATTTTCACTTTCTGGTAATCTTCTTAAATAGTTTAATAGTTAAAATAGTTAAATTTATCAGAGTCTCTCTCCGAATATGGACCATAGAATTCAATTCAAAGATGAGTCCAAATTAGGTTTCCTTCTAATTCAGAATTTTCGAAAAATGTCTAACATATTGGGAAAATGCTGGATTAAAAAAAGTTAAACAGGATTCTTTAATACCACTGTCTCAGAGCCTGTAATTATTGATATATATTGTGATTGTCTAAGAGTGGCCAATTATGTAGCCTCTCTGAAAATTATTTGATTATAGAACCTTTTTTAATAGAATATGTTATAAGATTTGTGCTTTGAGAAACACCCTTTGAAAAAGGACACTTACAGTTAGCTAATATTCTTTGCAGATGTCTTTGAGTGTCTTGTCTTTGCTATGTGGCACTCTAAATTTCTGGAAATCTAGGGTTGAATGTGATTTTAATATAGATAACTCCATATATATCCAGTCTTATCAAAGAAGGAGATGATTATGATGTAAATTTTAAGGTAATGGAATCTTATTGATGTATAGAATTATTTGCCTTCTATCACACAGTTTGTGGTTATACAACTCTATAATATATGTTTGTGTTGTAAACTGACCTAAGCCAATATGGCCATGAAGCAAATTCTAATCTTGTGTGTGTGTGTGTGTGTGTGTGCTTGCACGTGGAAGATCAGCCCTGTGGTAACATCTGCCAATCCTCCCCTTTTTTTTGCTGAGGAAGACTGGCCCTGGGCTAACATCTGTTTCCATCCTCCTCCACTTTATATGGGATGCTGCCACAGCACGGCTTGCCAAGTGGTGCATTGGTGCGCGCCCGGGATCCGAACTGGTGAACCCTGGGCCGCGGCAGCGGAGCGCGCACACTTAACCACTTGCGCCACCAGGCCAGCCCTACAAATTCTAATCTTTTTGGGTAAATACTGATTGTCTCTGGCAGTTAAGGTAGATGAAGATTAATGTTCTCTTGCCTACAACTTTCCTACCAGTTGTTATATTATGATAGAAGCACATACATGCCAAACATAAACATTATTAGCAAGCAAGTTCAAAACAAGTAGCTGGTTCTTATACCTGCTCTGGCACCTGGGGACAGTTCAGTTCTACTCAGGCACTCCAACCAGCACGTCGCATGACAGACTTACCCTGAGGTGAACTCAGTGGTCCCTGGCAGTGGGACTAGCTGGCCTTATAACTGGGTCAGGAGACAAGGCACTCTGTGACATGGGAGGATGCAGATCCAATGGGGCTCCAGTCAAGACGCTGCTCTGCTCCAAAGACGTTCAGCTGCTGACTTTGTTGAATTCTTATATCTCATTCATTTAAGAAGAGGGGGCCTGGGCAATATTTCATACCAACTACATATATGGGACACCGTTCATTTCACTAATGAAAAATCATTTCTAGTATTGCTTATATAAATTAACGAAATCCTCATGTGTATATTTGAATAAAGATATGTGAGGCACTAAACACTCAACTTCTGCGGTGTTGATTTCTGACAAAGAATTTTCCACAAATGCTAACCAACTATTGCTTGGGTTTAAATTGGAGTTAACTTGTATGCACATACATATACATCACATTATTAATAGTCAACTGATTTTACAGTAAATTTCCATATTGGCAATTAAACTTTACCATGTTAAATAGAATATAGCCAATAGAATTAAAAAATTTTTATAATAATTTAGCACCATGATTATGTTTTAATTAATGAAACAGTCTGTAGATATCCACGTGCCCCTAAAAGATATATCAGGTTGTTTACAAGCATAGTAAATAACTATAGACTGCCATGTTGAGTTTTAGGTTCTTCTTTTTATACATTTTTTAAAAAATCTTCCATTACTTTCAATTCTGCCTTATTATTCTTGATGTTCCATTCTCCAGTTTGCTACTTAATGGAGAAACCAGATATTTGAGTTGGTTAAAATTATGTCCAAAGTAAGACCAAGCCAGCTCTGAATCAGAGCCTAAAGTTTTCCCGCAGAGTAAAGTACACAGACTTTCCAGAAAGGTCTTTGGAACACCACGTTTGACTGTTCAGAGATTGCTCCTCAGTTTTATTACAGTTCCTTCAAGTTGCTGAGTAAGTTATTTTTCAAACAACATGAAAAAAAATTATACTGGATTTTATTGGCCTTAATATTTTCATATTTTCTGCAGTTATTTTTGGCCTTAAAAGTGAATTCAGCTACTTTCCTGAGTTTGTTAAAATTAATATTGTGCTAGAAAAATGATTACATCAACTTTAATGCATTAGGGAAAAGTATATGTGTAGTCATAGCACTATTCAGGATGTTGGCCAGATTAAGACGAAAATTAATTTGCATATATTTCATTCTCAGTATAAAATCACCCCTGTAAATGCCTTAGGACCATCTTAAGAATGCTGTTGTGCCTTAGTGGGGTTCTAGACAACACTTCTAATAGCTAAAAACTTTTGGGACGAATCTGAAATAGAACTATTACAAATTCTCAGATGTGCTGTGTATGATAGGATTATTGTTCAAAAACTAAATAATCTTGGGGGAGATATGATCATTGAATCCTAGAGTTGGAAAAAAACCCTTAAGGCCTTTTAAAATTTATCCTTAATTAAGTAGCTTCATTTTCAATACTCCTGATATTTATGCAGTTCCCATGATAATGTTTTTAGTAATTAAAAAAAACACAAAAACTTCTGTCTTAATAAGATACAATTCATTTCACTCAAACGGATCAAATTAGTTTCTTTTAAACAGTGTATTAATTAGAATGTGCCTCCTATACCACCCATTGGTTCTATATGCAGTATAGAGGAGAAACAGTTTACTCTTTCATATAACAGATCTTCACATCCTCAAGTACTTAAAGACCATTTTTATGTCTCTTTGCACCCCTCACTCCTACTCCAACACTCCCTCCACACGCACATATCTCAGGCCTTTATCTTCATAACTCTTAAGACGTGGTTTCCACACAGATACTTCACTGTTCTTTTGGCTTCATGGGTATGCATATTAGTTATTCTATATTTATATATGGCACCCAGACGGATTTTAAAGCTAAGTCATTTAAGGAACTATAAGTTAGACAGATTTTTTTTTGCCTTCAGTACCTTGAAATGACCTACTTCTTTCCTGAGGTTTCCCGTATCTTTTCCTTGGCACATTTTTATTGTTCTTCACTTTGTCCAGTCCATTCTTGAGACTGCATCTCATTGATTGTTCTACATGAAGTCAATAAGCTTGCTTATTCCTTCAAAGCTTCCTGAAAGGTTTAGAGTTTCACTCCAGCCAACTCCAAAACAGAAATGGCCAACAAACAGTTTCAACCAGAGGTGGCTTTTCATAGCTTTGAAAGTGACTTACGCTCAAAGATAAAGAATATAATCATGGAACATATGTCATGACCTTTCAAAGACGCTACATTATATTACACTTTAGGGTCACTTGAGGATTCTTTAATTAGCTAGGCTGGCTAATATTGAAAAATACTCAGAAGATTATGTTGATGAGACTAGCGAAGATTGTCTGCCCTTTACCAAAACAGTTTCCCTTTTGTAGAAGTTTAAAATTTTCAAATGAGGGACTTTTCCAGTCTTTACTCAGGAAACAAATTCCTTGTGGCCTGGAAAAACAAATCTAAGAGAAGAATCAGGGTCAGTATCTAATGATGTGATTTTTTTTCTACCACAAGTTAGCTTATTTGATGTAAACTATATTATTCATTTTGCATAACACTTTCAATACTTATTTCTCTTCCATAGTGCAGTTTTATTTTATTTACCAGACAAATAGAAGGAGAGACGTCTGAAAAGATAATCAAGATTTTAGACCACAAAAGATGGCGTCAACCTCAAACTCTTAAAAGCAACAACTTGATGGAAGAGAAAACACTTCTGAAGGTTAAATTAGTTGGAGAAAAAAAAGAATCTAGTCATTAATAAGGGTTAAATACTCATTCAAGTTTTAAATATTGTCTTATTAATAAATTTAATATTGGCTTGACTGAAAAGGAGAATAAATGTGTAACATGGAATTCCAAGAGATATAAACATAAGAAAAAATTTTCTTGATTGAATTAAAACTCTCACTCAAGGGAAGAAACATTTACAGAGCTGAACACCAATTTCTTGCTGAAAAAATGGCAAAGTAAGAGAACTGAACGTATGACAGTTCCCTGGATACAAGCCAATCTTATAAAGATAAAAGTGCAGAATTCTAAAGGAAACTGGCAGATATCCTGGATCAATTAAGGAAGAAATCCTGCAGTTTAAGCAACATATTCATCTTTGAAACCTTAAGTTTAGATAATGCAGCTCAAGAATGGATAAATGGAAATAAAAAATGTAACTAAGCTGAAGAAAAGTTATAGATATAGGGATTCTCTTATATGATAGACTTATAACAATGACTCATTCTATTAAGCTGAATCACTAGCTAACTCAATGAAGTAAAGGAAAACTAATGCCTGACAGAACAAACTACCTGATCGACTGACTGGACCTATTGTCAGAAAGTCAAACTGATGTCTCACCTACAACCAATTTTAAAAGATTAGATCTGTAAGTTAGTGCTCAAAATGTGGCAGCACTATAGCTGGACAGATTGTATCTGACACTGCTATGTAGGAATCTAGGTAATATGTGGTGATTGTATATACACATTATGTATAGAGTAAATAATATAGTGTAGTGTAAATTGAACACATGTGGGCTTATGCTTGTATTATTGTGTACTATGATTTTCTTCAAATTAGGACCTGGAAAACAGAAATAGGCTTACATTTGAGTCTACCAAGTAGAAAAGAACATCACTACCAGTTGTCTTGTATTTTTATGGTATGTGCCATTGAAATTACAGTTTTAAAGATAAATACTTAACAAGAAGGAACTCAGTGCCATGGCCTGTTAAGGAAGGGCAATGCTCAGGGCATGGGCTCCCTCACCAATAATTGGAAAGAAGAGTAAACGATGCTGCTTTGAAACAAATTAAAGAAATCATTAAGTTTCAATCCTCCAAAGAGCTCTAATTTCAGAGTCATTTCCTTCTTCTTTAAACACAGAGAACGTAATGCTTTTAAGAAAAGATGCTTAAAGTCTTTCTACATCTTATTTTACTATTAATAATAACGGGAATAAAAGGATAAATATGATATATGTGGCAAATAAAGTTAAAAATATGAAAGAGTTTAACAAAAGGATAACTTTAGTAGTTAAAAGACAGTCATTGGGCCGGCCCCATGGGTTAGCGGTTAAGTGCGTGCGCTCGGCTACTGGCGGCCCGGGTTCGGATCCCGGGCACCCACGGATGCACCGCTTCTCCTGCCATGCTGAGGCCGCGTCCCACATACAGCAACTAGAAGGATGTGCAACTATGACATACAACTATCTACTGGGGCTTTGGGCGGGGGGGGAAAAAAGGAGGAGGATTGGCAATAGATGTTAGCTCAGAGCCGATCTTCCTTAGCAAAAAGACGAGGATTAGCATGGATGTTAGCTCAGGGCTGATCTTCCTCACACACACACAAAAAAAAGACAGTCATTGGATGGGTTAAAAATGGTGTGCTTCTTGATGAGTCAACATAATTTAATAATGTATTTTGCACACACTTGATATAAATATTCTGTAACCATGCTGGTATTCTAGGTCTTTCAAATCGTTCAGAACTATTTAGAAAATTGACGACAGTTTGTCATCTTATGAATATTTAATTCCATTCTTTGGCACGAAATATTCAAACATTATCTTTTATTCAATTTCAAAAATAAACTAAGTTTAATCCAGTTTTCTGAGCCAAATCATAGGTCAAAATCATTTTGCTAAATGTCTTAAAGCATCAGAGTTAATTTTATCTCTTTTCTAAATTTGTCATAATTTTAATCAACTGTATTTCATCTATTTAGTTATTTCTACCACTAAAACATGTTCTCCTTATCTATGTTTTTATACATTTGAACCATTAATTTCTTTAAAAGAAAATACAATTTTGAAAATAAAAGTAACAATGTTAGATGATAAACCAACCTTTGAGCTATCATTTAATAAAATGATATTAAATATATTAAATATAAAAATATATTAGTTATTGAAGTTTCAAAATAACAGCTCATTAAAATTTGTAGAAAACTTTTATTTTTGTATATAACTGGACTTGCTAACAATTATTTAAAATGCATTTGAGCTTGATAAAGCTACACATATAGCACATGGTGGAAAATTATGAGTGACGGCAAGATTTAAAACATAAACCAAAATATATAGATTTCTGAAAGAAGTCTTGAAGGTAATCTGGTATAACACTTCCATTTTAGGATCTAAGTCCCACAAAAGTTCAATATTGACCAAGCTCAATAGGTGAGAAGCAGAGCAGAAATTAGGATTTCGTGTCACAGTGTTTTGCTTTTTCTGAGATCTAGTGAGTAGGGGATGAATAACAGAGGGATGTCCTCTTTGAGTGGAGTAGGCTTCATAATACGACTACTACAGTCAAGAGAAAAGTCCTGCAATGAGTTATAAGTTAAAGGTTGGTAGAAGTTAAATTTTTAAAAAAAGCACTGGTGTGAGCCACTTACAGAAATGAGAAGTCTTCAAAAAGTTCATGCTATGTTTCATTTCTTTTCCACCGTGGTTTTTATGAGTTAGTGAAAGAAATCAAGCATATTTGACAATATAATGGAAAACACCATTCTTGTGTCCTATTAATGTAAGGAAAAGATTTATATGATAAAAATAGTGTCACATCCTAACCTATGCTTTTATCAAATCATTACTGTTAGAATATTTGCTTGTGATAAATGCCATTTTACATAGACCTAGTATAAGTTGCTCTCATAATATGAACGTCATTGAACAATGGCTAAATATAGAATAGCTGATTTATATTATTCTGAATAGTATTAAATATTTATAAATCTGACTTCATTGTGTTGGCTCATGTCCTTCTAACTGACCTATAGGCATTTCAAAAGTAGTGGCAAATTCAATGTTTTGATAAGTTAGTTTAAGACATATGTGAAAAATAAACTGAATCAATCTTATCTTTTATCTTGATACCAGACCTGCCCCACTCTCTCAATATATTTTTATTAAACATGTATTCTGTGAACAATGATACCTTAGTTGATGTAATCAACCAAATTTGTAAGAATTAATTATTAGGTAATGTTGAAAATCAGGTTCAGAACAATTGGTTAGGCACAGCTCCCTATTTTTTTGATTTTATTGTTGATTTTGGATATTTACTGACAGTAAAGATCAAGAACATGCTGATTATATGTGATGTCCTTTACTAATCTCAGCTAAAATTTTGACGTTATGAATTCACAACACCTTGTGAGTGCATAGTATTAGTATCATGGACAACACTATTTTGAATACTTTAAATTCAATGTTTTATACAAGATATTGAGATAATCCTCTAGTGTTTTGATACTTGTCATAATAACATAAGCCATTTGCACATTTTCTCATTTTTCCTATATTCTCATGTCAAGAGCTAGGTATGAAATTTAATGAACATTTCCATTCACATTTTAAAAATGGCATCATATATTTTAATTAGCCTCCACTCCTATCCCATCAATTTCTGACCCTCTTCTCATATTAATATAGATATATATTTACTTGTTTACAGTCTCTTTCCTCCATTAGAGTGTAAACTCCAAGGCATTAGAGACCTTATCTCTCATGTTCGCTGTTTTATCCTCAGGGTCTTTAGACCAGGGTATTGAAAAAGGGAAAATCTAATGCTTAATTAATACTTGTTGAATGAATAAATGATCGAATGCAAACCTCTTCTTGGTGCCTCTTTCAGAGATTGTTTATATTTTGAGACAATGTCATCTGACTTTTTCCAGTGGCTTTCAAACTTTTTTGATCACATCCTACAGAAATAACTTTAATATCACTGTGCATGTGTGTATTTGAAACAAAATATTCATGAAACAATATTTAACGTTATCTTCAATGAACCCCGATAATTAAATCTCTAAGCTATTGTATTCCATTCTATTTATTTAAAGCATAATGCTGGAGCACAGAGGATTTTTAGAGAAGTGAAAATACTCTCTATGATACCATAATGATGAATATGTGTTGTTATATATTTGCCCAAACCTAAGAGATGTACAACACCAAGAGTGAACCATAATGTTACCTTTATGTGTACCATATGTACCAAAGAGTGTGCCATAATGTAAATTTTGGGCCATTATGATGGGTAATGTAGGTTACATTACCCATTACATGACAAATGTACCACTCTGGTGGGGGATACTGATAATGGAGGAGGCTACACATGTGTGGGGGCAGAGGGTATATGGGAAATCTCTGTACCTTCTGCTCGATTCTGCTAAAATTGCTCTAAAAAATAATCTTAAAAAAAATAATGCTGATCTTGAAATTGATTTCACAACACACAAACTTGCAGTTTGTAAAACACTGTTTTAGACAAAAATGCCAAGAGATGAACCACATTAATATTTGAGTATGTGGAAAGAGCACATGTATCCTAGTCAGCGTTCCATGGTGTAATCACTCAAGCTTATATTTTGCTGAACTTCCTACCCTTCTCAGCCATTTCCAGCTTTCTATGTATGGATATTGCTTACTATTCACACTCCATACTTTCAGGAGCTGGAAGGCCTGAAAGAAACTGGAAAATGTCTCTTCTAGATCTCATAGGGGAGCAGCTGAGAAATTATGTAAATTTGGATTTGGCTCAGCTTCAAGCAAAGCAATATACGTACTAAAACTATTTCATGTAATTCTCACCACAACCATACTAAGAATTGCTACTTTCCTTTTACAAGTAAAGAAACTGAGGCTCAAGAGAACGACTTACTCAAGGTGATAAAGCTAGTGAGCAGCAGTCTAGACCCACTCCTGTTCCAAATATAGTGCCCTACCCAGAGGGAGATAAATGCATGATGTAGAAGTTCCTGGAATCCAGAGGCAGTTCCTCTGGACCTCCGAGCTTCCAGATACTCAGAGGAGGGAGGCCCAAAGGCCTGGATGTTCCTTGCCTCTCCCTACCGGACTGTGAAGACAACACAGTGTTCTCCCCCAACTTCTTCACCTTGTCACTCAGTCCCTGCCCAACCCCACCCTGACCTCTAGCACATCTACTGTGCTGGGGGTGGCGATGGGGCATATAAAATGCCTCTGACGAAAACTGCCCTTGACGATTTATTGTACACTTCACCACATGGCCCTTTCACACCTAGAGCCCTGTGACATAGAAAGACCGGGCTGTTTTTCCCCTGAGAAATTAACCTTGACTCAGCTAAGGTCACACCTACTGGAGCTCAAAGGAAGCTCAGAATCGAGCTCCTCTGCCATTGTGCTTTTCCACTTTTTCACATAGTCAAATCTCGATTAAGTAGAATCTGATTTTGGTTATTCGTAAACTAAACACGTCTAACTCCAGTCCCCTCCCCAAACTCCACCATCACCAAGGGTGAGCTCTGTCTTGTGTGTGGATGAACCAGTCACCTCTGGAGAAGTACTGGGGTTCTACCCTCTTCCACTCCCTCGTGGCCACCTTGTTCTCCGCTCCCTTTCTAGTCTAAGGACAAAGGTTAACCCCGGGGAGGTGGGAAGAGTCCTGGCCCACTGTCAAACTGGGCATGCTCAGTGGCGGACCGGGTTTCGGCGGGGCGCGGGGAGCTGGAGTGCTCGCGCCGCTACCGGGAGCGGGAGTGCGCGCAGCTCGGGGGCCGCCGCCGGCGCCGGGGCGGAGGACGCGGCCGCTCCGCTCGCCTGCCCGGGGACGCCGCGCCGCCCGCCCCCTGCAGCCTGTGCTGCAGCTGCTGGCCACCGGAGGGGGCGAACAAACGTCAACCTGTTGTTTGTCCCGTCACCATTTATCAACTCTCAGCACCACAAGGAAGTGCGGCACCCACACGCGCTCAGAAAGTTCAGCATGCAGGAAGTTTGGGGAGAGCTCAGCGATTAGCACAGCGGCCCGGGCCATCTCTGGGCGAGCGCAGGCGGCGAGAGCGCGGCGTGGCGTCCGACCCGGGAGCGGATCTGGCTTTTTCGTGGAGCGACGCGGTCCCTAGGTCGCTGATCCCAATGCGCCGGCTCATCCTCATCTACACTCTAGTCTGCGCAAACTTTTGCAGCTATCGGGACGCTTCTGCAATTCCGCAGAGCGCATCCATTAAAGCTTTGCGCAACGCCAACCTCAGGCGAGATGGTAAGAGACTCAGATTTTATTATTATTTGTTTAATTAAAAAATTACATTTTTTAGTTGTCATTGTTGTTTCCTGCTTTCTAAAATGCTTTAAGTGAACTCTGGTGAATGCATTGTGGCGGGGGTGGGGGTGTCTCGTGCTCGTCCCCAGTCCTGAGAGAGCCCCTTCTTCCGGAGTGCAACGCGTGCTGGAGGGGATCGGATGGGTCAGGTGGCTCATCTCGCTGCACCCTAGAGAAGTCATTTTGGTGACCAATTGTCACTGATACCAGGATCCCGGAGTTGCAAAAAGTTGCACTCTGCGCCGCCCCTCGGTCAGGCTCTTAATCTTTTGAACTTGAAACTCTGATAGATGGGGCATTTCTCATAGGTAGAGGAACTCAAAGAGTGGCTTCCTCTGCGTGATTTATTTTTGTTTTTTTTTGGCGGGGGGGCGGGGAGGGAATGATGCGTTTCAGTCCCGCATATATGAAACAGTGAAAACTTTATTATATATTATTTATTTTGAGGAGAAGGCGGTGTGCAATATGTTGCCCTTTCCGTCCCCGAAGTGACTTTCCCTTTGGGGTGGAGCGTGGCTCAGAAACTCAGAGTCTGGGAGAATAGGGCTTCTGGGGTTTCAAGCGTACCACAGAGGACCCAGGCTTCTGCTATTCGTTTCCTTGCATAGAAGGCTTTCCAACTGTTTGCAAGAAGCAGAGCTCTTTAAACAGCTAGCCTAAGCAAGGTCCCAGCGGGCTTGTTTGTTTTTTTTTACTCTGGAGGACACCTGGGTCATTGGGTCCCAGAGACTTTAATTGAGTTGATTTACTTTCTGGGCCTCCACCAAGATCTGAAGTTGATTTATTCCTCAATTCTCCACTACAGCTGATGTTTCCAGTCATTTGCAGCTGTTTCTGCCATCTACCTGAACAGACCCATAGGTTTTTGCTTTCTTCCTTCATCAGTAATATCTTTCTCTCCCTCTGCTTGCTTCAAGTTCTAACACATCCCCTAAGGAGATCACCAAGCTATTCTTAATGACTTCACCGTTTGACCTGGCAACATTTGGCTGTTCTCTGGTAAATTCATATTAGCCATATTATTCCCTTATCAGTTTCTCTCTTGGTATGTTCTAAATTTGACTTCACTGAAAGGCTTTTGGACTTTGAAACACACAAAAAATTTATTATATTTTTTGATAAGTAGATTGTGGATTTCAGTGTGCTCAAGTCATCTGAAGTGTTGTAAGTGTGTGGAAGGGCTACAGGGAAGCCAGAGAGTCACTTCCAGGCCAGAAGACCCCCTATATTTATGCAATTACTTTATCACAGTGTTTTTATGTAAAATAGTCCAGCACTGCATTTTTAATAACCCTCCATCTTAGTTAAAGCACAAAATTTTCTTACTAAACTTAAAAAAAAAAAAAAAAGGTTTAGGCTCAAGACAAAACTTTTATAGTCTTACTTCACTCATTAATGTTAAGGGATGATCTTCTAGTTGAGTGTTTAGATTTGTTAATATTTGCACTTTAGATGCCCTTTCAGCTGCATGGAGTAAAATGCCATTTATAATTTGTATGACTTCATAGCCATAATTTTGTAATCCTTAGCCTCCCAAGTATCAGTTACAAGAAGTCAAGGACAGAAAATGAAAAGTATGTAACCATTGCCCAGTAACCCAAGATTTCAACTAAAATCAAGTCATGCAACTCATAATTTTTTTTTGGAAAAGAATAATCTCAGCTTAGTTTCCATTGTTAAAACTCTGTACATCTGTCTAGTCTATATGAGAAATGTGTTTTTTTAATCAAAATTTTGAAAACTACCCTGGATTTAATTTTTTCATATTTTAGCTAAAGCTGTTTTGCAATTACCAACAGTACATACACACACTCACACATTTTGATTAGTTCAGATTGCTCAATACTTTCCTCAATGTCAAACTCATTTTGTAAACAAGAATAGGAAGGGGGGAAAGGTAGTTAGATTAAAAAACAGTGTTATATACAGAGTAAAAAAAGTTAACACTCATAATGGGTTGTTAATGTGGGGAATTTTCAAAAGGCATCTTATTCTTAAGTGTTATAGGGCATGCGTTCTCAAAGAGAGGCAATATTGCCCCAAAGGAGCAAAATCGGATCTTAGGAGGTGAAAAAAATCTTAGATATTACAATGGTTTGTGGTCCTCCAAAGGGCCAGTACATAAAACAGATATACAGTATATCTGTAGCATTAACATTTCATAGGGAGGAGAGGTGATTAGGAAAAAAAAGTCTAAAAAGGTTCCTTAAGGGGGGATTGATGATAATGAAAAAAAGATTGAGAAACACTGCTGTAGAGCTTTGGTGAGACAGTAAGAATAAAGGGTCTTTGAAAAAGTCTAGACGTTGTCTGGAAAATCTTAATGGCAACAGTTGAGTTGACAAGAGAAAGTAATAACTTATTAAATCAAACCCTTGTTCTGACTCCAGACGTTTTCAACTTGCTTTCCCAAAGTTCCTTAATATTAGGCTCATTAAAGAGGATAACATTCTTGCTCTTTTGACTATCAGGTTAAGACAAAGTGTAAACTTGGAGAGGACAGGGACATGGAATATAAGGGGAAAGATGGAAGATCAAAGTTTCCAAACGTTAATTTAGGGTCTTTAGAAGATCTACCCCTCAGATTGCAGATGGTCGGAAATCACAACAAAAAGTTAGACATGCCCCTTGAATAGGAGTTTTAGAAACTGTTATCTAATGGTGGGACTGTCTTCACACTTGAGTGCCATTGATTGTCCCTGTGACCCTGTTAGCTGCTACCTAATAGTGGCATCCAGAAAGGAACAAGGTGGGCAGGCATCCTGTCCTGGGCCTGAGGTGTGTTGGATCCTGTCCAGCCTGATACAAAAAAACTTCTTTTCCATTTACCTGTACCTAATAGCTCCGGATAACTGGAGTAGCTAAGGAATGATATGGAAATAAAGTGTTAGGCTTGATAAATGATAGTTTTCCTCCCACCAGTGTAGGAGGCTGGTCTGCTGCTATCTCCTGGCCTTCCAGAACTCTTTATCACAATGTGTTCTTGTTCTAAAATGGATATCTACAGAGCCCTTTTCAGCACCTGCAGAATGGTTAAAGGTGATCCAGTGGAGGAGGGTGGTTGAATTTGGTCCCTGTCTCTAGGAGGAAATTAGGTTTTATAGCTAAGAAGAATTAAAATATTAATAGTTTGCAGTACTTAATTGGATATTTATGCTTCCTTGTGTCATATTTATTATTCTTTCTCAAACTGGTTTACTTTTGATACCCATTCTTGATCCATCTCTTGGCACAGAGAAAATCTTAACTCATTAATAGCATCCACATGTTCTTGTTTTAGTGCCTGTATAATTGGTGCTTTGTAACAGCTGGCCACAACTGGTGTTGCTCAGAGTGTGGATCAAGAAGTGTCAAGGTAGCAATTAACTGACAGTATTACTTACTTATTTTTAAATCTAACTAGACAGAACTTCCTGCTTAGGAGGTTAGGAATACAGATGCACTCTTTGTTTTCTTGACTTTTTGTTGCTTTCAGAAAGTACTGGTGTTGGTGGTAATGATTCCAAATTTAGTTCTGTTTGGTTGTTTAATATACCAGTACTTGAACTGTCTATTACATGATCATTATCTAGTGATAGGCCTGCAATTTTAAAATTGTGGTCTTAGATTTTTAAATAGTCAAGCTTGTTTCTTAAATAACATGGGTCTCTATTGTCATCATTGATGATGGCACATTGACTTTGGTGCAAAGATCAAAGCTTAAAGGGAAGGCAACAAAATAGAGGACAATATGAACAAATTATTTTTAAAGTGTCTGAAAGCTAAGAATCAGATTAGTGTCTAAATCTTATGTACTTCTGTGTTTATATTTTTGGTTCAACTCTAAGGGTATTAAAGCCTCATAGTCTAATAGAGCATAGTGGTGATTACGTGTTTTAAATGCAACATGACTTTGACTTGCTGCCATTGGTTATAGTATTTTATAGAGGTTCTTTTAAAGAGATGAGTTTAGGGGCTGGCCCTGTGGCCAAGTGGCCTTGTGGGTTCAAATCCCAGGCGCAGACCTACACCACTCCTCATCAAGGCATGCTGTGGCAGTAACCCACATATAAAGTAGAGGAAGATTGGCACAAATGTTAGCTCAGGGCACATCTTCCTCAGCAAAAAGAATAAAAAGAGGCGAGTTTAGCCAGGTATCTGTATACTCTGTAGTAGAAGATGCCACTAGGTTGCAAGTTACAGTAATGACCATTGTGTGTTCGTTGAGTTTTGTCTACAGGATTTTCCCTTTCAGCAAATGAAAGCAAAACTTATTGTTTCAGAACAATTAGGTCAAACAATGGAACAATGTCCCCAGAGTCACGGATCTCTAATCACCAGTGATAAGCATGCTGTCACACGGGACTCTTGAGTATATGTGGTCTCAGAACTCCATCATTCTAAGAGTTTGGAAGGATATGCGTGTTTATGTCTCTGTCCTTGGGATCTGAGTCATAAAGCAAATCATCTTCCTTCTGGAACTTACTCTTGAACTTTCTTTGCTGAAATGATCTGACTAGCTTAAAAAGGAACTTCCTGAACGTCTTAATAAAATTCTTCCTCTTATTAAAATAGGAACATCTTTTAAGCAAACCAGGCATAGGATATTTCTAATTCATCTGTGCCATGTCATTTCAGTAATGCATTTGTCTTTCACCAAGGGTCAAGATGGCTTTAGGGTGGAAGTGAGTTAGTGTCTGAGCTACCTGGCCTCTTTTAAGTTTATTTCTTTTCAGGTCATTCTTTACTTGATCTGGACTGTCTTCTAAAGATGAAAGGATGAAAACTAATGTACAAATAGTTCTTTATCCTGAGCTCTGCTGCTGACCTCCACTGTCACTATTATTCATTTATTCAACAATTATTTATTGCATCTCTAATATCTGCCAGTTTCTGTGCTAGATGCTCAGTTATCTAGCACATTATGAATGAAACATACATGGTTCCTGCCTTTTTGGAGCCTATAGTCTAGTGGGCAATATAGACAAATAAGTACTTAGTTCCAGTGTATTGCAGTTGTCTCTCAGATGCATTCTGGAGAGACTCAAGATTCTCCAGAAGTGCCTTAGAGGTCAGTGCGGGCCTAGGGGGGAGGCAGAACATGTGTAGCTACAGGTTCTCCACTCCTTCTTCAACAGAACAATTCCACATGTATCTCCACATTTCCATTTCACCTGTTTGAATTCATCATATGATTTTTATTTGAAAAAAAAGTATTTCACAGTTAAAAAAGTGTGAAGTCACTGTTTAGTGTGGTAGGTGCTTTAGTGGAGGAAATGCAGCAGGAGTATGGGAATTCACAAGGAATACCTAATATAGACTTAAGGGACTGGGGAAGGCTTCCTGGAGGAAGTGATGTCTAAACTAGGGAATGAAGGGTGAGTAGGATTTAAGAAGTTGGGGACAGTGAAGAAGGAGGGTGGAATTTCCTGGTGGAGAGAAAGCACTTGCCAAGATTTGGAGATGAAAACATAGGTGAGCAGGTGGCCACTAGTGAAAGGCTTGGGAAGTAATGTTAGGGAGTTTGGCTGTTATGCTGAGGGCAATCGGAAGCCATTGAAAGATTTAATTTGGAGAAAGATGTGGCCTATTCTGTGTTTGAATCCTGAATGCTAGTGTTCCTGAGAAGTCAGCCAAGCCAGTGCTATGATCAGAGCCAGTCTTCCTACACCTCCACTGCCTGTGGGATGTGGACACAGAATTATTTCATTTTTAGTATGATAGTAGAGGACATGACTGACTTCCCTTGTCCAAAATCTCCAAATGTTAGGTGCCTGATGCCTTGGGACATCACTGAGATCCGCTCCCCCTGGTGCCCCTCTGCCACTCAGCATGCCAGATATTAGATATTGTTAACTCTATCTGAGGTCTTATTAAGGGAATGTCAATCACAAAAGTAACCTGTCTAGTGTTTAACATTTTAAGTTATTTCACACTTTCACGTTTCAGAATTAAGGCAATTTAAAAGGGAGCATTTCTACATTCACTTTTATGTGAAGGACAGTTTCGGCAAAAAGCTACAGGGGGATAATATATAATAACAAAAAGGAAAGAATCCAAGACAAATGCTGCAGCAAAAATGTTCTGCCTCCCCATACAGTATTTCAGGACCAACTGTAGGTCATAAATAAAGGAATAAGCCCATGAGACTCTAAAGTGCACAAGTGCACAGACAGGAAGAAATATTTTCTTCCGAAGATTTTTTCTCAGGACAGGAATGAAGCATGCCTTGTTTCTTACAAGTGCCAATGATGCATATAATAAGATATCTTTTCTCTGCCCTTCCTCATGGTGTGCTGACATCTATATATTAGCTTTAATATGGATAGATTAATGCTGTGTATTTTCTGATTTGTGCTGTGTGCAGGTTAGTAGTTTTTGTATAACTGGGAGACCGGAAGGCCTGGGGAAAGCCCCATAGCATGGACATATGAGCTTGTCTTTTATTATGAGGAGTGATCTTTTCTCTGATTTTAAGTTTTTCACTTGAGCACTTTTTTGTAGAGTCTTTATGAAGACAAATAGTTTTAGATGCAGTACTTTGCCTATAAGAGTGAGCCAAACGTGATTTGAGGCCTTGTATATTAGGGTTCTTGATTTTTGAAATTTGAAATCCAACATGCCTACTTTGGACTGAAGGAGCTCAGTGACAACTGCTGGGTGTGAGCTGTGAGCACAGGTTGAATGTGCTGTGTTAGTTTTGAACAAGTCATTTTAGACCCAATGTGAGAAGCTGCGGACGCATTCTGCATTTCACTGAAACATTAAAAATAAGCAATATAGCAACAGCCTACTTTTACAGAATTTAGCTATTCAGCAACCTCAGCTGTGTAAAATGCAACCAAATAAACTAATAAATATGCAACAAATCCACGTAGAAGTGAAAATCAGTGTCATAAAGTATATAAATGAGTTCATAAAGTTCATGTGGTAGACACTAAAAGACCACTTTCCTTTACTTTCCATGTAATTCCATCACATTTGCTTATGTGGTTTCCATATCCACAGAACATGGTATTAGAATAGAGAACAGGACTGGTTCGAGTTATTCACACTATTAGCATTGAGAAGTGACAGCTAGTAGTTTTCCTTCCTCCTCTTATATTTTCAGGGCTTGAAAAGCATTCCTAAGACCTAAGCAAGCACAAGCCTAAGCCTGGCTTAGGCTTTTTATCAAATAAGGTGAAAATAGTTCCACCCTACAATGGACTGAATGTTTATGTCCTCCCTAAATTCATGCATTGAAATCCTATCCCCCAGTATGATGGTATTAGGAGGTGGGGCCTTTGGGAGGTGGTTATGAGGATGGAGCCCTTATGAATGGAATTAGTGCCCTTATGAAAGAGACCCCAGAGAGATCTGCCCCTTTCACCATGGGAGAGCCATGAAAAGACACCGAATCTGCTGTCACCTTGATCTTGGACATCCCAGCCTCTAGAGCTATCGGAAATAAATTTCTGTTGTTTATAAGCTACTTAGTCTATGGTATTTTGTTATAGCAACCCGAATGGACTAAGATACGACCTATCTGCATATGTCGCTAGGGAGTTACTATATTACAGCCCAGTAAAGTTGGGGATTTTTAAAATAATGTCCTTGATTCATAAAGGAAAATTTGGATTATATGTTTGATAAGTTTACCAGGATCATGAGCTGGAAGTGGTATTAGCTTAAGTATATATGGATTTCAACGAGAAAAATTGACAGCCCTTACTGTGACAACCTGTGGAAAAGAAAATTGTAGCCTGGATGATGATAAACTACTATTATCATTCTTTCAGTGGTAACCTAGTAGATTTGTGTTAGTCAAGAGGGAAGTTAACAGGGACTTTATTGGCATTTTGTGTTAGATCCTGTTGGGTTCAGAATTCTTAATAAACGCATATTAAAACTAATTTAATTAAAACTAAAATTATTAGAACTAGTTTTTTTTTTTTTTTTTTTTTTTTTTTTAACCAGTTTAAAGATTTTATTTATTCATTTTTTTCCCCCCAAAGCCCCAGTAGATAGTTGTATGTCATAGGTTCACATCCTTCAGAACTAATTATTAAATTAAACTTTCCAGTTCAGTAGGCCTCAGAGTAAAATAATTGGTTTCTAAAATATTAGGTTATTCATCCAGTCTTGAATTCCATAACAGAATTAATCCTTTTTTGTTGTTCTTCCAGACACAGCACAATTGTTTTTGAATGAACTGCTGAGTGAAAGTTCTGACCAGGCATCACATTTTAGATTGAGGAATTGTACCACTCTGTGTAGCCTTTGTTGACCCCCCAACCCTCCCCAGGTAGAATTGGCTACTCGTTTATTTATCCCACATTTCCATCATAACACCTATAATGATATTTATTTACGTATTTGACATCTGCTGATGTGAGCATACTCGCTATATTTAATACAGCTGAGCATCCTCGTTGTCCATTGCATTGCCTGGCACATAGTGAAGACTGGATAAGGTTTGAAGGATCAGTCAGTCAACCAATCAGTGTCTTCTCTTTATGACTGATTGTTGAGCCACAATCAGGGCCTTCCCCTGCTGGAAGAAGGGGTGTTTAAATTCTGAAGCTAGAGTGACTGGCAGGTTTCTGTTAATTGGGTGGCTGGTTCTATCATTGAACAGGATAGGGAATAGAAGAGGAAGAGCAGGTAAGGGAAGGTCATGGAGATAGAAAATTAATTTGGGGATACTTTAAGCTTTAGGAGTTTGTGCAATATCCATGTGGATGAAATCTAGAGGCAGGGAAGCAAGAGAAGAACATTTGTTTGCATGAAATGCATGCACAGTGAACATGAAGTAATCAACTATGTATTACCATGCTTTTAAAGTAGGTGATATTCATGGTTGCGGGTGTATGATGATAATACCTGATGTTTCTCAAGTGCTTGTAACATGGCAAAGTGTTTTCATAGTCATTGTAAACAGTGGCTTGGTGTGAAGAGTTGGTTGTGTTTCCAAAAGACTTTGTTGAGAATAACAAGATTACACATACTTTTAGACTACTGCTAGACATAAACATGACATTTTCGGGTTAATTGTGAACTAATATCAATGAAATGTGGAGAATTTTCAACTCCCCCCCCCAAAAAAAAAACACGTAGACTGACTAGAATGAATCCTTTCCTTTTCAATATTAGTATTTGAGTAGTTTTACATGAAATTTCCACTACTTAATAAAAGCTGAAAAGAAAGAGATAAAAGTAAATTAAGGATCAGGAAACAAGTCTTAAGGTTCAATCTGGATGATTGACTATAGAAGGTTAAGGAAAGATTAATGCATCTCCATTCTGTTTGTATATTTATCTATAGAGAGAGAACATGTTCACACTCTATGTCATTTTACTGAGGATTAAACAAAAGAGTTGCTGTTGAATGGAATAAAAAATTATACATTTCCTGTAAGCATAAAAAGTTCGTTGAAGTTCTAAACATAGAATTAAAGGATTTTTAGACAGTTAATTTAAAAAAAAAGAGAATAGAGTGAGAGCTATTTGGAGTTTAGTTTAAGTACAGCATATGGGGAAATTATTCATATACCCTGACAAGAGCCACTGGGACTTTATATTGTTTTGATTCAATTCTTTAGTTTACTACTTTTCACCAAACCCTACTGCAGTAAACATAAACACTACTCATTCATTTGATAAATATTTATTGAGTACTGACTATGTGCAAAGCTTTGGATGCGGCACTGAGGTAGAAACAGTTAAGCCTCATGCACAGTCTCTACTCTGTTAAAGCTCAGACTTTGGCTAAAGAGATAAAATATGTATGTGAATAAGCATAGGGCAAGGCAGTGTCATCAGAGTGCCACCATTATGTGACCCAGGATTTTTTTTTTGGAAGACTCTGTCCTGTTGACCAAATTATAACCATAAATCATCTGTTCTAATATTTAATTCAGAAAAAATGTATTGGTTAAGCTGTTGTTGAGCACAATATTATTTGAAGATTGAAATACAAATCTCTTATTGGTTATTACTATTATTATTAATTAAAACTTGAGCAGAGAAGTAACTTTTAATTGTAGAACTGGGAGTCATACTTTCTTTTGTGTGTTCAGATGTTAGGGTAAATCTTCCTGAACCATAAAAGCAAATATGTGGGCTCACTTACCAACCCATTATGACTTAACTTTTTAATATGTGATATGCAACATGATTATTTGACCACTGGATGGCAGTAGAAAAAAGACAGCTTTGTGCATCATATTTTTTTTACTCCCTTTCTTGGTTGGGACTGTAAATTAAACTAGGGAAATTTCATATTTTCCAAATATATTGAAAAAATTAAGAATAATGGTAATCTGTCATTGATATACAGCTATTCTAGTCTATATGATCTTAAAAAGTTTTAGATATAATTAAAAGAAACAATTTACATGACTGTTTTATTGCATTGTACCCTTTATGCATCTAGTTTGTGTGCATGAGTAAAATTCATGAAAATCCAATTTAGAAACATTGGTTAGTCAGAAATCATTTTTGAGTGACATTTGCATGTGCGCAGCCATTGTTGACAAATTTGCTTTGAGCACACAGCCAGCTAGTTGGCCACTCTAGACTTGCAGGAAGTCTATGGAGTCTCATTACTTGCCGGGTGAATGGGTTTATCAAAAATAAGTTATTTGGGGAGACAAAAGCATTATTATGATATAAGAAGTGAGAAGTCATCCTCTAAGAATGTTCCAGTTTGTGAGAGCCTAAGGAGACAAGGGCAGAGTGGTGAGCATCTAGAAGTGTAGGAACATGAAATCTGCAGCTCACTACCAAGATGCGAAACAATAGTCAATTATGGGTGTACAATAGCACATAATTGCTACATAAACAAATCTGGTTGTGTTCTTCCAGCTTTAATAAAAATTGCAAAGTGGTATACAAAAATGATCATTTTTAGTGAGTGCTTTAGGGCAGATGGGAAAACTGTGTACTGGGGTCTGTAGTAGGCTGAATAATGGCTCCCAAAGATGTCTTGTCTTAATTCTGGTATCTCTAAATGCTGCCTTATATGGCAAAGACTTTGCAGATGTGATTTAGCTAAAGATCTTGAGTTGGGGAGATTATCTTGGATTATCTGGGTGGGCCCTGATGTGGTCACAAGTGTCCTTATAGGAAAGAAAACAAAGGAGATTTGACATAGACAGAAGGAGAGAGGGCAATGTGACCAGAGAAGCAGAGATTTGAGTGATGCAGCCACAAGCCAAGGAATCCCAGCAGCCACCAGAAGCTGGAAGAGGCCAGGAACAGATTCTCCCTAGAGCATCCAGAGGGAGCACAACCTTGCCAGCACCTTCATTTTGGCTCCTTGAACTGCTTTCAGACTTCTGGCCTCCAGAACTATAAGGGAATAAATGTGTGTTGTTTTTAGCCAATAAGTTTGTGGCCATTAGTTACAGCACCCACAGGAAACTAATAAGGGGTCTTTGATATGAAAGATAAATAGTTGAACTGCCTATTTGTTGGGCCTAGTTTTCTAACCGTTTATAAAATTTCATTGACCATTAAATCTATATTGACAGTTTAATGGTGCATTTAGATCTCTGCCTTTGAAAATTCTCTAGTAAGACAAACCTTACTTTTTCCCTAGTTCCATATCAGAATATTTTGAGAATTCTGGCTCCAAACCATATCTCTTTTTCAGATAAGATTAAGTCTTGACATGATGAAAAAGGCAATGATCCTATTTCATTATATTTTCACTGATTCTTAAAATTTTCCCTTAACCCAAATGTGTCATTTATGCATTTGTTGGCTCATACCTTTATTCATTTGTTTATTCCACAAACTTTTGTTGTGAGTCCACTATGTGTCAGTTTCTATACTAGGTACTGGGGCAAAAGCATTGAAAGTGATGTGGTAATAATACTTTGTTAACTAACTACGTGATAATAGCTGCCGTCCGCAGAGTACTTATTAGTGTGGAGAGTATGCTGATGTAACATGATATGTTACTGCAATAATGATATTATATATTAGGTGATGGGACATAGAAAAGACATATCTAGATGATATATTTGCAAATATTAGGATTATTGGAAATTTGGAATTTAGGACAGAATCAGAGAATTCCAGTTGAATTCCCTTAGCCAAAATTGAACCCAACTCTTGCTACTCTGGGCCGTTATTGTCTAATAGAAATATAATGTGAGCCAATATTATTTAAAAATGTTTGGTAGCCACATAAAAAATTAAAAAGAAAAACATGAAATTAACTTTAATATATTTTATTTAACCCAATCTACATATTATCATTTCAATGTTTAATAAATACTTTTTAAAAATTAAGATTTCTTTTTATATTCTTTTTATCATATTGAATCTTAAAATATGGTATGCATTTTATACTTACAACACATCCTATTTCAGACTAGCCACATTTCAAATACTTAATAGCCACATGTGGCTAGTCTCTACCAGATTTGGACAGCACAGTGTCTTAAGATCATTTATTAAGATGAATACAAGTGATTATTGGTCTTTTTCTAACATAAAAAAAATATTTAATTTAGGAAAGCTACTTCTCTAGCTCTTTGTTGTAATGTGTTGAAATTGACTGAGTCATTTTTTAGGGGGATTAGTAACCTTGCATGAGCAAGTTTTATGTGGTTTATGTTTTGTTTTCTTATTATATCAACATAGATACTGTTGATGTTTCTGGTTACTTTCATGGATTCTCTTGTTTTAAAAAATTTACAATCATCTGGTAAACGTGCAGTCAACCAGGCTACTCAGTTTATATGCCAGGTGCAAAATTTCTGATATTTGAGAAGCTTCTTATGAAAACAGCAGCTGACACTTCATTTCTCTGCCATGGAAGGGAAAAAGCTGTGTTTAACCAGCATTGGTTTTCTTTTTCATTTACAAGTTAATTTGACTTAGGTAACGATAACATTCTCTTTTATCACTTGATCATTTTTTAAAATTACTCTTTCTGGCTGATCAGTAAAAGATTTGTGAAAAAAAATCCTGTCATGTGTGTAGGGGGTTTAACCTATTACATATTTGATACAGATTTTCATTAAATAACCTATCTCCTTGGATTTAGAGGCCTTGGATGGCATACTTTTGGAGCATGCTGTCTTTTAGGAAAATTAAATGTTATGAAAACTGTTTTTCTGCATTTTAAAAATGTCAGATCCTCCACTTACTCTATGGCCCAGAATTGAGAGGTGATTAAAAATTATTACAGATATATAATCATTCCTACTTTTGCTAAGTGACATATTTCTACCAAGCTTTGGTTGGATGTTTGTTGGCATGGCCTTTTCATTTGCTTATAATTTGGGCAAGCAAAAGCATCCTATATCAATTAAAATGGCTTGTAAGGATCCTGTTTCTCCTTAAGTCACTTTAGAAACATCTCATTGGATTATGTTCCCGTGAAAGGCTCATATGTAATGATGCCGTCTAAAACTCTCATTGCTGCAAAATTTATTTCTTCTTTTTTGTAGAGGGCTCAACCTGAGTTGCCCATTTTGATGTCTTTTCCCAGGAAGGACCTCAGCATAGTGTACCTAGTTTTCAATATAAGCACCCAAGCTGGAAGAGGCTTGTTCTAAAGAAGGAACTGCTTCGTGAGCTCTGAATCTCTTCAACAACTCTGTATGTGTCAAGACACAGCATGACCCTACTATTGTTGAAAACATTTTATTCATAAGGCACTTTTCATTTTCAGAGAAGAAGTGAGTTTAAAAACAACTACTTTTTTAGTATACCCTGATGCCTGGTGTGCACCATTCTTTCTTATCTCTATCTGAAATTATATCATTTATTTTTACTTGTATATGTTCTGTCTTCTCCCAAGAATCTAAGCTCTGTTAGGATAGAGACTTTGTCTCTTTTATTCCCTGCTATCCCTGGCTACTGGAATAATCCCTGGTATAGGACGTGCTCAGTAAATATTTGCTGAATGATTGAATCAACGTTAGCAGACTGCACTTCAGGTGAAGCTCCAACTTGTAGCAAGAGGAAACCGTGGGTAGCAGTGGTGGACTGACTTTAAAGCTAATGAAGTTTAAGCTTCAGGCCCCTCCCTAACTAGGTCCCTTCCAAGGCCCTCTTACCTAATTTTATATTTATAATTTGGTATTCTTTTTCTTAAAGAAAGCATCTCCTATTGTCCAAGCATCAGACCCCACAAAATCTGGATCATTCCTTGGTATTAAGATACATATCTTGTCATTTGAGATTTGCTCTGAAGAAATGTGAAAATATCCTCTACCAGATGAACAAATTAATGTAGCAGGAGTTCTGTTACCCCAACAGCTGGATTGACCACATGGGCCAGTCTTAATGTAAAACATTCTGACTGACTGATGCCACAGTGACTGCAGCCCTCTTGTGTTTTTTCCCTCGGATGCATTTCTGCGTCCACCCCTGAGATCTATATATCTCAAGGGAATGTTGTATTTGTTCACAAACATGTGTCTTCCAGTTGTACATGTTAGTGTAATTACATAATCTAATTAAATATTGTGTGACATAACAAAATATGAGTGTAAAAAAGAGTTTTGTTTCCAAAAATGCTTAATTGAATACTTTATCCAAACTTGAATGGTGAGTTGTTAAAAAATATGTTGTTGAGTTGGGTATAAATGAAACAACAGAGCTGTTCTACAAAGAGTGAAAATAAAATAAATCTAAAAAGCCTGAAGGGTTCCATGTATAAATTTTTTCACGTCTTTAACTTTTTTTCTGCTTTCAAGAAAGAGAAATTGGAAATTATGGATAAGTTATGGATGTGGCTTATGCAAGAAAGATTACAAAGAATTTTATCAGTATAAGACATACTCAAAAAAAAGATCTTTGTACTTCGTCAGCACTTGATCACAGGAATGCACATTTATGTGTTTTAAGCTAAAATAAAATGTAAAACCCCTCACTTTAGCTAGCATTAAATTGATCAATCCACTACTGTTTCAATTATGTTGGATAAGAGGGTTCCCAATGTGTGTATAGAAGAAAAAATAATGTCTTAAAGAGACGCATGTATTGTGTAATAGAGCATCCGTTTATACCAACAGAGGTTAATGAAATTCATTAACATGAAAAGAAAATGAGGCCTGAGGAGAAGCTGGATGGAATAATGATTAAGGGTAACAAGACCTCAGCTGAAATCCTGCCCCTACCACTTGCTAGCTCTGTATTCTTGGCAAATTACTCGACCTCTCTCAGCCTTCAGAGATTGAAAGGAAAAAAACAAAAGAAAAACACCTATGTTATAAAGTGAATGTAAAGATTAAGTAGTTACTGAGTGTAAAGCTTTTAGCACAATGTTGGGGAAACAGCAATTAGCAGACGATAGGGCATTTAGATGTCTGCATTAAGTTGTTTATCAGATTTTTTTTTCACACTTTCACATTTTTTCAGAGTATACCTTAAACGAGAAAGTTGTACCTCACTACCAGTAGTAGTAACAGCTATGTGTACAGTATGTTTATGTGATGACTTCCTAGACTCAATAAATTTTAGCACTGGAAGGCTTCTTCCAGGTAGTCTAAGTCATCTTCTTGCTGTATTCGTTGATGAAACCATGACACAGAGAGGTGCAGTGACTTGCCTAGAGTCACACAGTGGATCAGAGCAGGGACAAGATTCAAGTTCAAGTTTTTTTGTGAGCAGCCTCTTATGTGTTGCTCTTTCCATAGTATCACAGATGCCTCCTGTCTATTGTTAGGTACGACAATTGCCAATCTCAGTAAAGACTGGTGATAAAAATGAAGGAGAATGGACTCACTAACACCCTTTTGGTTGTATCATCAGTAGGTCTACCTTTTCACTCCAAAGTTGTGTTCAGTTCAGGCTTTTTTATGGTAAATATAATGGCTATATATTTTTGTAGCATTTTGAACAAAAAAGTAGTGAGAAGAATTGAGAATTTGTTTTTGTGGTTCTTCCTTTTTTTGTTGTTATTTTTTATTTATAATCTTAACCTTTGGTGTTCAGCTTACTAGAGTATATTCAAGCCAAAGTTGTAGATCAAGCCAGTTTGCAGCTTTTTCAGGGGAGCCTTTACTTTTTAGCAATCTGCTTTCTGTATATAAAAACATGAATCTAAATAAAGTTGGAAGTCAGAATGAAATCCATTTCTGAGTTGCCAATCAAAGCTTTTGTTAACATCCAAAAGCAATATGTATGCAAATATAAACTAGTTTGAAGAAAAAGAACAGAAATTTAAGCTGCCTTAAATCATCTTAACTGAATTTGAAAAGTAGATCACTTTTATAATATAACCAAGGAAAAAAATGTAAATCCTCTCCCAGTTTTTAATCAGCACTTTGGAAGTGAGTTTCGCTGGATTCGTCAGGCATTTACTGAATATCTGCTGTGGTCCAGGCATTTAGCTGCTACAGACATGGTAGTAAGAAAGACGTAATTCTCCGCCCTAGGAGCCCTTTTGGTGGGGAGACTCTTGAGGCCAGTAGATAATATGCACCAGAGTAAATATTGTGAGATGAACATGCCAGGTGAGCACTGAAGAGGGGCCTCCATCCCAGAACCACAGCAAGGGTGGTTCCTCAAGAGCTCTTCCCCAAAGAGCTTTGAGTTGCCATAGAATGTATATAGTGCCTCCGAGGATAGAAATAGATAGGTTAAACCAAACCTTTAAAGTCCAATCAGCTGGCAGATTTTGTATTTTCATGGAGGCCAAAGTCAAATAAGAATTTGAAAAAGGACAGGGTTATAGCTTTATTCTACAAGCTTTATTCTGTAGAATATTCTAAGAACTGTTTCTAAGTCATGTTTGCTCCCCTCCAGCATGTTAAGAAACGTGTAGGCTAGACATCAATATTGGTTTTAGTATAAATCTTATTATCTAATCAATGATTTTCTAAAATAGCCTCAGCATACAAGTCCTGATCTGGAGATGTTCCATATACCAAAGAGAAAGTTACAGATTCCTATAAAAAAAAATAAAAATAAAAATACAGTGGACCTTTTAAAACAACATGTTTAATAGAGAAAACAATTCATTTTCATTAGAAAATATTAATGATAATAAAACACTCTTCTTGAAATAAGCACTATAAAAAAAACCTCCATATCTCCCTAAAAGTGAAGCCGTCATCTCTCAGGGAGTTGTGGGAGCAGGTGATCTCAGTACCACGGAGGACGCCCAAGGCATATTGCTTTCAGAGAGCAGCTCTCTTCCCTGGAGCATTCTGTGTAGTTACAGGAATGATTTCCTGGCCTCACTTAGGCCACCCTGAGAGCAGGTGGTTCTGAAACCATATTGGAGGTGCAGTTCCAAGGCCTGCATTATTGCTCCTTGATGCATCATAATGTTGAATCCCACACAAGGCATTAACCATGTTGGGGTGACTTATGGACAGTCTGCATTTTCTAGAGGATTTTAGAGGAACAACCATCACTTCCTGGGACCTTCTCCCTTGTTGCGGTCACAGAGAAGTTCTTAAGGCCTTAGATTTTACTAAAGCATGATCAATCACATCTCAAACTTTCATTTAACTACATCAAGAACTTGGAGACTTAGTGATAAGAGAACTCAGAGAAGACTTGAAAACTCATTGATTTATTTGAGAAATATTTACTGAGCATCTGTTGTTAGTAAAACACTGTGCTAGGTAGGTAAGGTGGAGATTTAAAAAACCTATTAGGTCATCTATGGACAGATGTATTATATGGATTCATATATACACACATACACCAAGATGCATGGTAATGTTTTACGTATATATGTACAGGCAAACACACATACACATTATTTATATGTTCAAATGTATCATATGTTATGCATATTATAAATATGCTCATGCATGATATAAATATATGTGGTATCGTTAATGAGGTAGTGTTAATTAATATAGTAAATGTTAAAACATGATGCTAGAACAGTTCTAATTAGGGAGAGTCACCAAGCCTAGAGAGTCAGGAATTCTTTTATGGAATTGAAAATGGTATTTGAACTAGACTATAAAGTTGGTATATTAGTTTCCTAGGGCTGCTGTATCAAATTACCACAGCCCTGTGGCTTAAAACAACAGAAATTTATTTTTTCACAGTTCTGGAGGTCAGAAGTCCAATATCGAGGTGTCAGCAGGGCCATACACCCTACCTTGGCTCTAAGGGAGAATCTGCTCCTCGCCTTCTGTTGGCTGTTGGCTTTCCTTGGCTTTGGCTGAATCACTCCAGTCTCTGCCTCCATGGTCACATTGCCTTCTCCTCTTCTGTGTGTCAACTATCCCTTGGCTTCTTTTTATAAAGACACTTGAGATTGTATTTAGGACTCACGTGGATAATCCAGGATAAGCTCCTCTTCTCAAGATCCCAAACTTAATCACATCTTTGACCATATACGGTAATATTCACAAGTTTGGAAATTAGAGTGTAGACATATCTTTTGGGGGGCCACCATTCAACCCACTACAGATGAGAAACTTTTCAAAAGCTGAATTTGGGGAGAGCATTACAGGCAGAGAAACTAGAGTAAGCAGAGACATAGGGGCATCTCTTCTCTAGGAAAGCGATGGCATGTTGGGTAGCAAGAAGGAGTGGAGCAGCAGTGTGCAGAGGAGAGGAGAGACAGAAGCAAGCAAGCGTAATGTGGCATCAGGCCACAGAGGCCCTTGGCTCCTGGGCAGCCACATTAAAATGAACTGGAGAACGAATGAGAACCCGATAGGAAGCTATTAACATAGCCCAGGTGAGACATCACCAAAGCCTACATAGAGCTATTAGCCAGGAGACCAGAAAGGAAGGCAGAGATTTCAGCAGTAAAATCAATAAACCGAGTTTGGAATTGATTGGGTTTAGATTCCACTGAAGAGAATTCCAAATGCCTGGATAACTGGGAAAGGGGTTAGGACATTAACAACAATGGGGAAACTAGAAGGTAGAAACGATGATTGGATTTGGGTGTGTTGCTTCTGTTGCCAGTATCATACGCAGAGAGGGAGGTGGTTAGAAAAGTACAGTTGGTCTCCAGAGACAGTTTGACATTAGAGTCATCTAATGTCTCTGACGTTACAATCTTGGAGGACTCCTTCCCTCAGAGGTTAGGGGAAAGAAAAAGAGAACTAAGCTTCCTGTGTATCCTTATGTTTCAATAAGCGCACTTTTTGACACAGAGGATTATTCAATTTACAGGATTTTTCATGCACTAAGTGGTTGTAAGTGAGCTCAATCTCTTTATGTCATCTCTGCTGGAATATTGGTGTATGAATCTTGCTACGATTCTTTGCATTTTGTGCTCAAGTAATTTACTCTAACTATGACCTTATTAAAGTAACATGGTTATATTTGCTCTTTGTTTTATGGTAATGACTGATAAACAAAATGCTAATTGGCATTACAATTTTGTGCTGTATTTGTTCTGATATTCAAATGATTTAATTAGGATTTAATTTGCACACCAGCCTGAGTAGTTGTCTATCTTGATAGTTCTTTTGCTTTTTTTGTTCAGGGAAAGTTATTTATTAAGACCTGGCAGCGGCCCAAAGCTTTGTCACTGTGTGTCGTATTAATGCTGGTTTTCAGGGAAGAGAGTTTTCTTTATTAACCAAGGAAATATGCAGTTGCTTCCGATTATGTCATTGTATGTGAAGTTTTTGTCGTTTTAGGTGAAAAATCACTGGATTATCCTTTATCCATCTGAAAGCAATAGCTTCTACGCAAAACTTTTGTGTTAGTCTTTAGTCTTTAGTGTTTGTGATTGGATTGTTGTAAGAGAGCTTATTTCTAGTTCCGTTCAGATCCATATAAACCTATTCTTTCACCACTTATCAGATAGCAATTTCTCCTGGGTCACCTGGTGCTCACTTTTCTCGTTTCTGGTCTGTTACTTTTACTTTTTTTACTTTTCACCTATTTCCATTAGAAGTTATATTTCACACATGAGCACACACACACACACACGCAGCATCATATATTATGCTCTGAGGATGTGATGTGGTCCATCAGATTCCTGCATTAGGAATTAGCCGTCCTACGCTTCATTGCCAACTCTCTCACTAACTACGTAATCCTTCAGTGTCATCTGTCAATTGGAAAGAATACAATTCTGTAGTAGTGTTAGAAGAGATAATGGAAGAATCAAATGAGATCATGTGTCTTTAAAAGTACTCTGAAAAAATTCAACATACCATAAACTGTATAGTATAACTGTACCGTGTGTTTAATACTATACATATTGAGTTATTTTATTCTGAAGTGACACATGCAGACTACAAAGAAGGAAAGGTAGATGGACTAAAGTGCATCTCAGAATTTATTGTGCATGTGGATCACCTGGGGATCATATTAAACTGTAGATTCTTCAGATTCAGGAGGTCTGTGGTGGGCCTGAGATTCTGCATCTGATGAGCTCCTAGGTTGCTTGTTTGTGGACCATGCATTTAGTAGCAAGGAACTAAAGAACTTAGGCTTTACTAATGCAAGTTTCTCCCTATTCAAATGTTAAAGAAGAATTTAAAAGTACATATATATAAGTTTATATCACTTGTGCACCCAGATACAGTCTTAATAATACACATAGGGCTTGGAGGAAACATAAGAATTTATTTAAACCAATTGGAGAATCAGAGCATTTTAAAAACTTGAAAATAAAATTAATCTCACCAGGGATTTTGCTGTTTTAATGAGCTGTATAGTGATACTTTTTGTAGTGCAAAGTTCTCTCTAAAATAGCTGCTTTGTAAATGTGGATTTCCCCACTGGGTTTTCTTAAAAGTGGATTTTTTTCAATGAAAAAAGAGTTAATTTATAAATTAGAATCCCCTGTCAATTTTTTCTCTAGTCAATAAATATGGTAATTTGGGGGTAATATACCTCATTTCATTTTTTTCTTTAACACAAGGAATTATTACCGTACATTAGCTATCACAACTGAGGGATTTATATCATTTGTTCTTAATAAGAAAATGTTCAGAAAATATTCGTCTCCATAACATTGGCCAAGTTGTGGGATGCCTACAGTCTAGCAAGTGTTGGCTAAATGTAGAGGATATAAGAGGAATGGGCATGGTTTCTGCTTTTGGGAGCTCATTTTCTTCTGGGGAGACAGGCGTGTGCATAAGCAGTGGTAAAACTCTGGGATCTCTCTGCAGAGGGGAAGCTCTGTGCTCTGCATGAGGGTAAGTGGGGGCTTAGCAGGTGGGGGTTGGCAAAGGCTGCAGAAGGCAGCTTGAGCTGGGTATTAAGTGGCCTGTCGGGAAGGGCAGAAATGGCAGACAGAATTCCAGACATTCTGTAAGTAAGAAGGCACAAAAAGGTGATGTACTTCAGTAGCAGAATGATTTTAGGTACAATGGAAGATCACGATCAATCATCACAGAATTTGTTATGTGGAAGTCGGCCAGCACCATCCATCAGTGACCCAGTCAACAAGTCAAGGTGCTCTATGGCAACAAAGTGAGATTTACAAAATCGACTGCAACTTCATAAAGTCTAGAATACCAAAAGGGTTCAGTGCTTTTTGGAGCACTATAGCTTTTCCTTATACGAATGATAAAATTTACCAAATATGCTTTACTTTTATTCTAGAAACAATGCTGCAAATTTTGTATCTGTAGGCACGTTTGTGATTTGGGGATATTGCAAAATGTTCCGCTTCCCGTAAAGGTTTTTTAGTGCCAATCAGCACACTTTATTACATTTTTTGTTTAATTCTAACTTTCTCCTGCTGGAATGTATGTTGACAAGCTACAGAAGGGTAAGGATCGAATCTCTTTTTCGTGGCTGTGTCATAAGGAGAGTGCTGGAGCATTTTGTTCATTTAGAATGCAATTCTGTATTGGTCCAATGTTGAAAGATCCTTTTTTGTTCCTGAAATTCTGAACAACAAATTAAAAATGCACTTAATGTCGACAATAGTGTTAATATTTTGTGCAAGCCATTTGGTATAATGGACCTAGTGTTCAGTAGATCAGAGCTTGAGAAATGCTGGTTTAGTGGAACAAAGAATGGACCAGAAAGGAGGAACTCTGGGTTGTTGTCTGAGCGTAGCCACTGCTGAGCTGTTTGACCTCTAGCAAATTCTCTGGTATGGTATTTAGTTTTTCCAGATGCAAAATGAGGACATTGGACTAGTGACACTCTAAGTCCCTTCTAGTTCTAAAATTTTATGCTGTGTGTAAGTAAAATATGACTGTAAAGTCTTTTAGAGAGTTGACCCAAGTGTTAGTGTGGTAGGGAGGATAATTCTTTATATTTTATCTACAGTAAAGCATAAAAGTGATGACATTGGTATTGGTGCAGGGTGAACGCACCTAGCAGAGCAAATGTTGACATAGATTTAGTATGGCATAATCATGCTTTTCATGTTATTTATTATTGGAAAGGGTGTATTTGTGAAAAGTTACATGTAAGCTGAATCTCATTCTCACGTCATTGGTGTTGTAGTTTATAAAATGTTTATTTTTGCCAGAGTAATACATGTATATAGTTAAAAAATCAAACAGAAGTCTATCAGAGTTTATAATGATGAGTGGTAGTCCTTCCAATCCTTTCTTATGCACAAGTTGCAATTCCTGGAGGATTCTTTAATTGGCATTTATTTTGTTATTTCTTCACATACACTACTATTTCTAGATTTGTCAATTTTAGACATTATTTTTTTGTCTTTTTAACTGGGAGGTGATGATTCGTGGATTTTGTGAGGAAGGGAAGGTGAACATGCTTGTTTAATGTCATGCTTAACTGGAAGCCTGCAAATGTGATTTTAGAGAGGTTTTATTTTTGTTTCTGTGGAACCATTATAGGACAGTAGCTAGATCATTAAGTCATATATGGCCTTGCCTTCATTGGCTGTCCAGTCTCCAAGGACTGAATCATGGAGACAATTTTAGGTCTTATGTACAGAGAGCTGAGTGGTGCCCCATATCCTCCTTTTTCAGATTCCAAGGCTGAGGCTCACAGACTTGCCTCTGCATTGGCACTCCCCTCTGTGGGGAATATCCTTTCTTCCCTCCCCATCCCATTGCAACTTCTGCCTAGAGGCCCCTTTTTCTCCTTCCCACTCAAATCCAGTGTTGCCTTCCCTGAGAATCCTTCCCCAGCCTTCCCAAGAGTTGGTGCTCCGCCTCTGTATTCCCACAGCTCTTGGTGCATGTATTTTTATATATTTTCTCAGTAGCCCTCCACCCACTGTGTAGACCTCTCTATTGAGTGCAGACCCTTACCTTCAGTTCCCTTATAGACACCTCATAGCTGACTTTCAGTACCTCAAATTCATCAAGCACAAAACTAAACTCATCCCAGCCTTTTCTAAACTGGCTTTCCCTGTAGTAAGCTGTATCTTGGTGAATGGCACTCCTATTAACCTAGATTCCCCACTCCCTTCCTGCTGTCATTTAACCCACAGTCCTCCACACTGCAAAGAGCTGGTGGAAATCAGATCAGGTCCCTCTCTTTCTTAAAATTCTTCAATGCCACCAAATAGCCTTCTGAGTAAGGCCCATGTTCTGGCTTCTTCAGACCCTCAAGCCTCATATCATCCAGCCTTTGCACAAACACATACACCCTGGCCTTCTGGCATACTAAATCACTTGGAATTTCTGGAAAATAGCATGTTCTGTCTCACTTCTTGGATTTTATATGTACTGTACCATTTTGGAATACCCCTTTTCCCCACCTCTCACACAAATTCCCATGATTATCGGTATAATTCCTTATCTTTTACCAGCTCATCTCGCAAGCCTTTCTGAATTCCCTCAAAACTGAGACAGGTGCCCCTGCATTGGGCTGTCCCAGATCTTTGGGGTTACTTTCCTATGACACCCAACACTGTGTGATGTAATAGTATAGCCACCATTTATTTAGAACTTATTTGAAAAAATTATATTTGAAAAGAACTTATTTGAAAAATATAACCACCGTTTATTTAGAACTTATTTTTTCCAGAGACGGTACTAAGTGTTTTATGGATATTATGCCATCTAAATGTGATTGGCTAATTACTAATACAACAGACATAGTGGTCAGTTTACCTGCTTTACCTGTGACCCTTCTCTGAGAGACTAACCACAGTCCCTGCTGAGAGGGCAGTGGATCCCCTGCCCTGCCCCACTGGCCCCAGGACATTGGACAAGGACAGACACTTGACTCAGACTGAGTCAACCAGATTCCCTCTCATAGAAAGCCTGAATTTGGGGTTAGAGACTCGAACAAGATAGGAAGTCATTGAAAGCTAAGCTGAGAATAGCTGCTTTTCATTTTGTGCATACAGAAGTAAAGACAGCCAGCCAGAAAAGAGAAAGGAGACTGGAGATATGCAGCTCATGGGACGTGGGAGGCAGAGAGCAGACCTCTGTTTCAGACTTAGAGTTACGGGTTTCAGCCCCTCATGAGGCCCGAGTAAATATATTGTCTTGCATTCTAAGAGACCTCTCTCTCTCTCTGTCTGCCTCGAAATTCCCCTTATTACCTAAGGTAAGTGAGTGTATTCTACTGCTTGGAACCAAATTATCCCTAATTAAGATATTGATCTTAATCAAAATACTGACTATGAGCTTCTTAAAGACATGGAGTGTGAGTTCTCAGAGCTTAGCATATGGCCTGATACATTGGAGGTGCTTAATAAATGAGTGAACGGATGAATTGATGAATCAATCTATCCTTTGGACTGGGTACTTCAGATGTTCAAAGCCATAGTGTGCCTCCTCATTTCCCATGTTCCTGGGGTTGTTCCACTTGAATTATTTGGACTTTTTATGAGGTTTATTATCCCAGTTTAGAATTTCATTTTGTATATGTGATAAATTTTCGAATCCAACACGATCATTTCTTTTAATACTATAATTAGGATGTTCTAAGTATGATTAATGGGATGTATTTCCTTAGAGACACTTAGCATCTGAAAAAAAAATTAAGGCTAGTGTTATATGTGTAATTCGTTGTTGATTTTGCAGGTATGTAGTATTCCAGAGATGGTACTGCATGTGTAAGATTATATGTGTGTCTGTGTGTGTGTAACATCTGAACACCCATTCAGATATACACGGCTGGGTTTATACTTGCAAAGGGTAATGGAAACAGAACTCTTAAAAAATTTAATTGCTACTTTCATGCTTCCTGTATATTTCATTAGTGGGTGATAGGAATGATTAATGTTACAGAAATGCGTGTGGTTGTCAGAGATTCATTAGGTGAAACAAGGAGTAAGCATGGTTGTGATCCACACAGATGCCTATCCTGAGATGGGACCATATCAGTAGTTAAAAGGTATTCCTTCTGGTGGCTGCTAGGTATCTTCAGTGTTACCAGATCATATTCCTGGTGAATGATATACACAGATCCTGGGTACAGGATACACTAGGGCTCAGGGCCCTGCCACATATTAGGTTATATAGCCTCTTTGTGCCTCAATTTTCTTGTTGTTATTTTAGTTTGTTCTTTACTCAGTAGAAAGGAACTCATAACACTGATCTCGCATTCGTGTGTTATATGACTAGTGTATATAATCTAGTCTGGTGTATTATATGACATAGTAACATCTCAATAAATACTAGTGATTATTATTGCTCTAACTCAAGGACAGATAATTAATTGCTAGGAATTAAAAATTGGATACACAGAGAAACATGTTAGTAAGTTCCTAAATGAGGATAGCATTTTCAGAAAACTGGAGCATTTGTCACAGATAACACCATTACACTTGAATAGGCTGGAGCATCTCCATCATTTATACTAAACAACTCCAAGTACATAAATATGTTTGAGAATCTTTGCTGGAAGATAGAAGCTGGAAGTATAATAAGAACTTCAAAACTTTGCTTATCATTATGACTTTTAAAAAGCAGTCAAAAAAAAGTTCAGCTACAGAAGTTCCTCTAGCTTTTAAAAACTACCTTAGCTTATAAAATCCTGATGAAATTATTCATAATTCCTATTTCATTGTTCATGATTTATCAAGATTCAGTATATTAATCAAAACTAGAAAAGTGATCTTTATTGGGTGTTATTTTATTGAATGCGGACAACCATTTAATCTTCTATTTGTTTAACAAATAATTGAGTGCCAGGCACAATTATTTGTTAATCTAGGTCCTGGGTACACAGCAATGGCCAAGGAAGGCAAAGTCCCTACTCTGATGGAACTAGCTGTCTAGGAGAGAAGAGGCAAAGGACACTAATAAATAAACAGGATGGTCTCCAAAAGTTAGAAGTACCTCAGAAAAAATAAAACAGGGAGTTGTGACAGTGAGTGGGCTGGACAGCTGGGTTAAGTGGGTTGTGGAGGAATAAACTCTCAGGAAGTGACATTTGAAATGATGAGACCCAAATGCACAAAGGAATAAGCTTTGTGGAGATTGGGAGAAGGAGCATCCCAGGCAGTGGGAATAACTGCAAACACCTAAAGGCAGGAGAACAGAAAGAAAGCTGGTGCATTGAAGCATGGTGTCATGAGCTGAACAATGTTCACCCAAAGATATCGGGTCCTAATCCCTGGAACCTGGGCATGTTACCTTATATGGTTAAGTTTTTGCAGATGTGATTATGTTAAGGCTCTTGAGATGAGCAGATTATTTTGGAATATCTGAATGGGCCTTGGATTCCGTCGCAAGTGTTCTTATAAGAGAGAGGCAGATGGAAATTAGACACAGACAGAAGAGAAGACCCACAGAAGAGGAGAAAGCAACGTGCAGATGGAGGCAGAGATTGGAGTGATGCAGCCAAGAGCAAAAGAATGCTGGCAGCCGCCAGATGCTGGAAAAGGCAAGGAATGAATTATCCTCTAAAGCTTCTGGAGGGAGCATGGCCATGCCAACACCTTGATTTTGACCTTCTAGCCTCCAAAACTGTGAGAGAGAAGTTCCTGTTATTTTAAGCCACACAGTTTGAGGTCGTGTGTTTCAGCAGCCTCAGGAAACTAATACACATGGTGATTGAGAGCGAGAGTGATAGTAGATGAGCAGATCTTTTAGGGTCTTGCAAGCTGAATTAGATTTTTTTCTAAATGCATTGGAAGGGTCCTGTATTGTGGAATTTTAAGCAAATCAGTTTGGCTTTCAGGGGAAAATAGATTATAGTAGGGAATGGATAAAGCGTGGGTTAAGAGTGGAAACACACTAGGTAGAGGTCAGTTGCAGTAATCCAAACAAGAAGTAATGATGGCTTGGTTTATGATGGAAGCTGTAGAGATGGAGAAAAATAGATGAATTCAGAGTATGTTTTGGAGGTGGACCTGATAAAACTCACTAATGGATTGGGTGTGGAACCTAAGGACAGAGGTATCTTGCTTTGAATGTAAGTAAAATTATACAATTAAGGGCAAAATACCCATTTGTTTTCATCTTGTTGACAGGAAATATCTGAAAATTTTAACAATTCTTTCATTTTTAAACAAACTAAATTAAATCATCTATGAAATGAGTTACTTCTAAGGTACCTTTCTAAGATATTTTAGGTATCTTCAGCTCAACTATAATTGGAAGGAGATAAGACTGTGTGTAAAAGTGAAGGGCAGAGTAGATACCTCTTCTGGTGGATTTTGAGGAAATGTGTTAGAGAATACTGTGGAATGTACCAATCCATGCTCTCCTTCCCTGAGCATTTTAACATGACTCCTAATTTTGAGACTCTTGGAAACTCTGTAGCCATGTATGGCCTCAAGTATGTGCACTATAGATATTGCAAGGATGGTTAGAGTAAAATTTCGTTTTTACATTTTACCATTATTTGATGGTTAACAAGATGATTGTGACAAAAGTGACTAATAAAGAAAAATTGATTAATGCAAGCATTTTTATAGTATTTTCCTCTATTAGTTGTAGTTCACTAACAAAGGATAAAATTGAAGAACTTGGAGGATGTGTTATTGATTTCCAGAAATTTTTTTTTCCATATTACTGTTTTCATTATTTAGGTAAATAGTATTATAAAATGACCAGGATTCAAAATCAATCCATAAAACTGAATTGTTATTTAAGTATAATAATAATAATAATGATGATGATGAAATAGTAATATTATATTTTAATATAATAACAATGAATTGAAATGGTAGTGTTTAAATTAATATAATAACTGAACATCATTGAATGTTACTGGAGGGTAGGCATTACTTTATGAGTTATTTTTTATTTATTTATTTCATCTTCATAACTAATTCTAGCTAATGGACAGTAGTTGAGGTGACATTTGTTAATTCGGGGCTAAGGCAGTTGAGAGTCAGTGTGTCTTCCATCAGATTCTTCCCCTACTTCAGCAACTTCCAAATGGTGGAGGTACAGAGGGTCACCCAAACTGCTGTGATTTTATGTGATGAGAAATAAACTGAGTTAAGCTACAGAGATGTCAAGGTTATTTTGTTACTGCAGCATATTCTGTCCTCTTCTCACTCATACAGTCACTGCATAATATGTTGTGTAATCACAATGTTCATTGGTGTATTCTCAGAACATTGTGTAAAGGTAGGTATAGTATTAAGAAAATATGTTTTATTTTGACAAATGAGCTAATTGTACACTTACAATCTCCATGTAAGACTAATCATTGGTTACATGAGGAGAAGGTAATGGTCTCAACAAGAGCATAAATATTCAGCATAGGAATTCTTTAAAATAATGCTGGACAGAAGTATATTATCTGCAGTAACTAGCTCATTAGACTACTTTCCTTATAGAATGGTTTTATAAGCCTGCTTTCCTCATGTTATAGAGTATAAAGAGGAGAATTGAAAAGATAATACACATAGAGATGCCAGGGAAACTCACCATGAAAGAGGAGCCCCCATGTAAAGAGATGGCAAAAGAGGCTGCAGGGAACCCACACTGAGGTCATTGGGCATTTTCTGTCTGTCAGTAGGAAAGTAGGTAAGTATATTGTTGCGTCTTTGTACAAAGCAGGGAAAAAAAAAGAAAACAAGAAATTCTTACAGTAGTATCTTAAATTCATCTGGGTATGTACATGTCAAGATTATGTCACTTGTGCAGAATTTTTGAAAAAAGATGCATGGTTTTCATTTAATTTTATCAGAATCTTATCTATTCAGTATACTATCATAAGGAAACTGCAAAGAGAAAGCATCAGAGAAAACAATGAGAAGTTGACCTAAGAATAAGTGATGTGAATTAAATCATCCAATTGGATAAAAGGATGAGAGTTTTGTCTAATACTACCTGAATTTCTGATACTTTCCTGTCCTTCGCCACACTCACCATGTCAGGGAGTGTTGAAATCTCTTGAGTTCTTGACCCTGAAGGGGATGTTACGTTTTTAATGGAGATCATGGTATGTACACCCAAAGATTCATCCTGATGCCACTTGTCAGTATTATCTCCACTTTAGGAGGCTTCTGCAAATGAAAATTTCATCCTAGAGATTATCTTATCAGAGAGTAGATCACCAAGCAGCCTACTTTGTTTACAGTTCCTTGCCATCTAGGATACTTAAAGGAAAACACTAGGACAATGTCTCTGTCTAAGGAGATTAATTGGTATTTCTTCTCATTGGTGGCAGCAAACCTTTGAGGCACAATCCCTAGACCAGAAATGCCAGTTGTTGTTAGGTTGACAAGCTGCATTCACAGCCGTTACCCCGTCCTATGTTACTCTGGATGGTAAAGCATCAGCTTTAAGAGAGAACACATCTCATTCTTTGAATAAATGTTTTTAAGTACCTACTGTATTCTAGGCTCTGGGGATATATAGGCGAGGTTCCTGCTCTCATAGATCTTATATTTTAAAGATGGAGGGGCTGTGGGAGAGATGGTAAATAATCAGCTTATTGCACTGACTCTAAGATACACATTTGTTTCACATTTTCGCAATTTTGAGATCAGATCCAACTCACGATCGAAGGTGTCTTCCCTACCATTGGCCAGGCAGCAGTCGGACGTAGCTGTCATTTCCTGCTTATGCCCAAACTTCTTAGAAGATGGGCGTATTGTTGCCAATTGAGCACTGTTATGTGTCCACAGGTTGAGTTTAGTTGCCATTTAAAATATCTTTGAGAAGATTTCACTGTGATTTGACATTAAGACAAAAAATTATTGTTGCTGCAGGAGGCCAGAAACAGAGCACTTAAATTTGATATTAATAAAGCTAATATTCATTTTTAAAAGAATGACTACAATTTTGTATTTTACTGTAAAACAATAAACAACATCTCATTTATATCTTCCCATTTATGTATTTAAAAGAGTGATATATGATAAAAATCAATGGCTAAATAAGTCTAAAACAGCTTCTTTTAATTAAGTATATAATCAGAATTAAAAATAGTAATAAAATAGTGTGCCTTAGTTTAATTGGCAGCATTTTGCTTTGTTAGGAATACACAAGATAATAACACATCTTACAATTGATGGCCTCTTGGGTTCGGTGAAATACAGTTAATAAACCAAAAAATATCAGGTGGTTTTAAGGTCTAGGAAAATAGTAAAACAGGATGAGGCAATAGAAAATGGCTGGATTGAAGGGAAGGGAGGTACTTTTAGAGAAGTGGCTTCAGAAGGTGTCTCTGAGGATGTTTGAGCCCAAGCTTGGATGGACAAAAGGAGCCATGTTCCAAGAAGAGCATTCCAGGGAGATGGGCAGGAAGGTCAAAGGCCCTGGGGATGAACACATGTGGCTTATTCAGCCAGCAAAGAAGGCTGGTACAGTTGAGTGTAGCCAAGGCTGATGGAAGGATATTTTTATCTCTTTTTTATGTTTCAGCAGCCAAAGACATTAACTTACACAACTGAGAATTTGCCCTTCTCCTAGTAGCTGAGATCACCTCTCTGGGCATTTGGAGAAAAGTGAGCTAATCTCATGCCCACCTCCAGTTCTGCTGCTGCTCTGTGCCATGCCCAGAACTGCTGTGTCCATTATTCATCACTTTGTGGCACGTCACTGCCTAAAGACCCAAACAGCTGCCCCTCATCAACGGCTACGTTCCTGTTCCTACTGTTTCTTGGTAATGCCTGTGCCCCCCTTCAAAGCCCCATCGCGCAAGGATGTAGCGTTGCATTGGACTTCAAGTTCTGGTAGAAAAAGGGAGGATTAAAAAGGAACTTAGGATGTAGAGAGTCTTCTTTCTGCCTCATCATATACCTTTCATGAGACTCCATCACCTAAATTTCTACAGACTGTAGCCTCCTCTTGTGCTTTTCAGCCCCCACCTGTCTCTTCCCTCTCATTCCGTGTCTTCCATACCATTGCCCCACCCATAGCTCCCCTTTAATTTCCTATTCTGCATGGTTTAGCTATTTCTTCCCTTTACTATCTTCTTTTAGCTCTTGCCTTCACATCTCACCTTCCACCTCCAAGAAACTGATCAAGATATTTGACTTGAAGTTTCTTCTTGGGGAGGAACTCAGGTGCCAACTTTTAAGATGGTAAATTTTGCACCCTGCTTCTTCAAGGAAGCATCTGATGTTGGTGCTCAATGCTCCCTGCAAACATGATAGCAAGGTTTAATTCTATTCTTTTTTCCTTCTCCTCTATGTTATAAGTAAAAAAGAAAAAGAACATGTTCCTAGAGACGTGACTGAGAAGGCAGATATTTATTTCCATGTGTCTACTCATGATTCAAGATGATCACAGGAGGAAACGTTGCAGGTTAAGGGGATAGTTGATAAGAAATGCTGTAAAATCCTCCTGCCATGTTATTTTCAGAAAACGGAAGGTAAATGTGTCAGGCTTCCTCATCATTAAACCACTCTCCATGGTGCCTAAATAGTTGCCACACAGTGCTACCCGGAAAGATAAAAAAATTTTTTTGAAGTTGCCGAAAGGAGAAAGGAAAAACAGAAGAAGAAGATGACAATGACAGAGTGAGACCTTAGCTGTTGGGAAAATATAGAGCTCGAGTTAGAGGTGGCTCTCTGCATGTGCTCTGCCAGGTTCCTTGCAGTTTGCTGTGTCTCTTATATTTTTAAGATTTATGCAGGTTTCCAGTTTATTCCAAAAATCTGAAGATGCACCTGCAGAACATTTGCAATGTTGACCATAAAACTGGTGGTCACAGCATTTATTTCGAAACTCTGCTAAATAATTGGATTTTGGACTTTGCATTTCTCGGACAACATGAGGATAATTTAATTTCCGAAAGGGGTATTGCAATTAAGAATTATGAGCAACAATAATAGTAGCAACAGCGAAATAATAATCACTGCCATTCATTGAGTATATTTTAATGGGGTAATGTGGACAATGCCAAGACCTTCGTGTGCATTGTCTATTTGCATTATCTCGTTGGATCTTCACAGTAAGTCTTCCAGGTAGGTATAATTTTTCCCCTCATTTTGGAGTTCAATAAATTAAATTTCCCAAATGGGAAGACAGAATTCCCAAACAGATTTTTTCACATTCTAAAACAATTCTATTCTGCCTCTTCTGAGTCAATATTTTTTGGGTAGTAAACATCTGTTATTCATTGTTTATGGCAGGCTTGCCAAAGAAAGGAGAAATACACATGTAATTGTGTGTGGGGTCATCCATTTGTGTCAGCCTTTGGATGTACTCAGGGAGTCTCTACTGGGATGACACTACTACCATAGAGGTGTTTGGAAACACAAGGAGTGTTTTGGTTTCATGATGAATAAAGGGTACCACTGGCATTTAGTGGAGATGGGCCAAGAGAAGGGCATCTACTCTCTGGGTAGAGCTGTGTTTGGCAGAAATTTTAACTATGCAGCATTTTTGATAGATTAGTCTATTTCTGTGCAGACTATTTAATCTGTCTCCTTTTCCCTTTATTTGGGATGTCATAGCCTTTAGTAAAGTATGATCAACCTATCCTGTGTTTTATCAGTGAGTACAGGTAATGTCCCCGTGTTCCTTTACACTTTCCTCCCCTTCTCAGGTGGATGGCGTAGATTTAACACTAAATGAGTTGTAGTGGACAGAACCTAGGGATGGGGGTGTTGGAAGCTGGAATGCTGCACAGCTCATAACGATTCTGTCGGATGCCATACTGTGCTAGTACTTTTATAGTTGCTAGTCATGACTAATTGATCTGTGGGCATTCCTATGACCTGGGCTGGGCTAGTAGCTTTCTCCTTGGACTTTGTAACAGGAATGGACAGAGGCACAGAGGCTAATGTATTGGATTACTAAATACTAATACTAACACTAAAGCTAAATAACTAATTGGCAATGCTGTCACCTAGGAGAGGGTCCATGAATTTTTGTGCTGAAGTTCTCAGAGCTTCCCTGAATCCTGTCCTTCTTAGCATTGATTGGTTGTTGACATTCGTCTTTCAGTTTTTGGGCCGTCTCTGTGTTCTTCATATGTATGTTCTACACACACGCGCGTGCACACACACACATATATTTTTAATTGAGCCATAATCATTTTCATTGCTTGCAAAACCAACACACAAAACTTTGGTTAGTATATAAGTGTATCAGGACTGTAACGTGACATTAAAAGCTATTCTGTGCAGTTACCTTTGCATAGATAGTTTGGAATTTAATAAATGTTTAATGTTAGAACCAGATCGTTAGAATCAGATTAGATTCTAGACTTGCATACAACACGAGTTTGACCTCTTTGAAAAGTGAAGCAGCTGTGTCGCTTTGTTCCCCTTTTGTCTGTCACTGCTTCTCTGACTTGCTGCATGTTAGAATCACCTGGAAACTTTCAGAAATCTTGAAGTCCAGATCAAACCCTCTAGTAATTAAATCAGAAAATCTTGAAGGTGCAATCTAAACATCAGTATTTTTCAAAGATACCCAGGCAATTCCAATGCACAGCAAAATCTGGGGATTACTCACCTAAAAGGCAGTATACTGTGTTGTCTGGCCTCCAGCTCCCGCTCCAACCTCAGCTCTTGCCACTTCCTACCTCGCACTTCAGTTCTTAGATAATGTTTTTCTAGCTTTTTTTTTTTTTTCCCAGAAGAACTCATTTGTGGAATCACAGTATATAAAATAAGAAAAAGCAGAGCTGGTGTGGTGGTGGCCATGGGATTCATGCTCCTAGAGGGCCTTGAGCCCCTGAAGGTCTTTAACAACTCTCCTCCCTCACCAGAAAACTCCGAGGAGCAGTTTAAACATGACTGCTATAGTGCTTTCACTTTCAACCAGGGCTTCCTGTGCAGTTGGGAGAGCTCATGTAACTTGTTACTCCAAGGGTACTATAGTTTGCAAATGATTTTTTTTTTCTAAATTAGAGTTCTTTCACAGTTATTCCTAGAACCCTTTTCCTTGTGTTGCGGTGTGTGTTGTTGGGTAGGAGGAAGAGAGGTAGAGTTGTAGCTGGTGCCTGTAAATGAGCACATCTCTCACCCTCTGTTAGCAGAGACTTGTGCAAATGATTGGCATGAGATTGTCAGATGTATAGCTCTTGCCACTTTAGATTAATGTGCTCTGTATATGTGTCCCTCACTTACTAGACCCTAACCTCCATGAGAACAGGAGTTGCATTTTAATTATTTCTTTTGCATGTAGTATAATGCTTGGCACATTCTAAGTGCTCAACAAAGATTGTTTTTCTCCTTAAAAGTCAACTGGATAACAATTGAACTTGTTTGAGTTTAAAGAGACCCAGTGAATAGCATTTGCCTACCCCATCTGGTTTTTGAAACAACTGTGAAATAAGCAAAAGGGCAAGAGAGATAATATTGGTAAAACTGGTATTGGAGCATGACTTTTAAGTGTGAAGTTTCTTACTGCTTACGGAATCCCAGTCTTAGATCCCAGCACTGTTGGACTGGGGGAGGCCTTCCCAGTGTCTTGCTCCAGTGAACTCGAGGCAGGGAAGTGAGGATTCTACATGCCTAGCTTTTCATTCCAAACTCACTAAGTTCCCACCAAGTTACTTTTGTTTGAGAATGAGTGAGAGAGCAGTGAGAAGCTAGGGACATCATGCTTGTGGAGCTCTCTCCGCATGGAAGGAAACATCGGGAATGGTGGAAAGGATTAATCCCCGAACCCTCACCACCACCATAACCACTGCGTCAGTCTGTGCTGCCGTTCCCTCAGCCTTCGAGCTTCCGTCTTCATTATTTGATATGTATGAGATTATGAATGCCCGCTCTCTGTAACAGTGTCACTGTTACTCTAGTTCCTGAAATGAACACCTTGCACCATAAATGTACCGTGGCAACGTCACTGTTGGTCATGGTTTAAACAACTTTACCCGCTGCCTAACTTCAGCGTCAGGAGTACTCATGCCATACATATGCTAACAAAATTATAAGGAGTTTGATATTTTCACCAATAAAATTATGAGAATTTTGTGTGCTCTTGTGAAGAGTCATTGGTAAACACACAGGAATGTAATAACTTGTAATTTGATTCTTAAAATGTTCCTGATGTTTGGATATTCTTGAGAGTCTATAAACAAGAAACATTTTGGGGTAATGTTATGTGGTTTTATTTGAACCTAGGTCTGAATACACATAATCTATAATTACTGGTTTAAAGTAAATATGTCCCTGATAATTTTCACATGAACAACTTAAAAAGTCTGAAATTGAGATCTCTCACAAGCACTTTACTTAAGTGCTTGCTACTTAAGGTAGCAATTCTCTCAGTATAATGTAATAGTAATAATAAAAACCGTGTGCACGAGTGGTGTTTTCTCGTTTCGTGCAGCCCTTTATATGTATTATTTTATTCAATCCAGAAAACAACCCCATGAGGTATATATTTAGCCCCATTATCAGATAAAGAAATTTAGAGAGGTTAAGTAACTTGTTCGAGGCCAAATAGCTGGTAAGCAGGAAATTCAGATGCCAAAGCACATGCTTCTTGACTTCTAAGCCATACTGTGAAGGAGGCCCGTTTTCTAACCATCCCTGAGGCTTGTAACCAACCTATTATCTTCATACCTATCCTTCTCCCCATTACTGCTTTAAAAGTTCTGGCTGTTCCTGAAACTTAGCAGGACTGCCCACAGATGAAGCTGGAATTCTTTGGTCAATACAAAGAGCTTAGTAATGAAGATCATCAGAGTACTTCTTTGTTGTGGCAATTTTAATATTAAAAGGCAATTATAAGTCTAAAAATTATTGTTTGTAACATCTGCTTTAAAAGAAATGCTAGCTAAATGGTTGGTTTTATTGTTTTCTGCTTGAAGATGTATAAAAAGTTATTTTGCTGGCTTGCCTGCACTCTTTAAGATCCTTTATCTTAAATTCTTAAACAGTTCGTGTGAATAGGAAAGCCTGCGTGTAGTGCAGCTTTCTGGAAAAGGGAAACCCTCATTTTCTGTAGAGCTTTTAGGAAAGGATATGGTTTAGAGTAGAGACAATACTGAAAAAGATTCATTATATGATTAAAACCGTTAGTACATTTGCCTATCAAAATTCTGCTTCACTATAAACAAATGAAAAGCATCTAAACTTTTTATAGCCACTTTGATAAATGAATTTGATGAGTCTATTCTGAAAAAAATTAGAAACAAATGAACATGAACCCAGCTGACTTAATGAATATAAACATTTATAATAACTGTATGTAGTGAAGATGAGGGCCTTAAAGATTATCTGCTAGTCTTTTACTCATAGAAATCTCCTCTGTGGCAGCTCTAATGGATGTTGGTACTGGACTTCTAGTGAAGGGAACTCACTACCGTATTATACAGCCCATTCTCAGCTGTTGACTCAATAGTAAGAAAAAGTCCTTTCATGCCTTAAGGTGGAGTCTGCCTCCTAGAAATGCCCACAAATTGCTGACTTAACAGCTGAATATGCAAAATGATCCTTTCCTACCTCTTGACAGCTCCTAAAATATACTGGCATTTATTTTGTTCTTTGCCCTTTGTATTTGTTATATTTGTGCTGGAGGAGACTGGCACAGAAGTTCCCTGTTGCTGAGATGGGAGGGGAGGAGGAAAGTATGGACTTTAGTTGGCTTGAGCCTACAAACCAAATACCTGGGAAAACACTGCTTTTGGAGCCTGGTACCATCCACTTGAAAGCACTATTAACGTAATGTAGAAAGAGGTTTGATAAATTTAAGGTCGTTCTTTTCCAGGATTCTGTCTAAGCCCTCCTTTCTTCCCACTCTGCACACTTTCTTTAGGGATAATCTTGTTAATGCTCATCCTTGCAATTACCATCTGTTTATTATTGATTCCTGGGTGTTCCTTTTATATCTAACTGCTTACTGGACGTCTCTACTTGCATATTTCGTCAATATCCTGTAAATTTCAGCATATCATATGAATTCAACATGACAAAAAAACAATCAATTTTTTTTTCTTCCAAATATGCTCTTCCTTCTGTGTTTTATATTTTATTGAGCAGTTCTACCATTCAGCCAACCACTTGAGCTGGATATTTGAGAGGCCAGCTTGCTTCTTCCTTCTCCTTCACTCTTCGTATCTTATCTACCAGTAAGCTCTATTTCACCTCCTGAATAGCTTCCAAAGCGTTCTCTCTCCGTCTCCACTGCAATCATCCTAGTCTGAGCTCCTATTACCTCTAGCCTACATCGCTGTGGGTCCTGCATGATCCAGCTCCGTGGTCTTTTCTCTGCCTCCATGCAGGCTTCAGATGAGGTATAGTTCCTTCAATCTTCCCTGCTCATTTCTAACTTAGGTCTTCAATGCACACTTCCTTCTGTAGAAACTCTCTGTTCTTCCTTGGCTACCCTTAAGAACCCTTAACCTTCTTCCACAGTTGCAGATGCAGAACAGTGGCTGCTTTCTTAGATATATTGTCAACTCCATGAGTGAAGGACAACCTTTTCACTGTTGTTTCCCCAGCAGCAAGTTTGACATAGATTAGGTAGTCAGTGACTCTTTGTGCATAAATAAGTAATCAGCCTTTGAACTGAGCCTTGGTGGATGGGTTTGGCCTTACCCAAGCAAAGAATAGAGAAGACTACCAAGTCTAATATGGTCAGTAGCTACAGATGGACTGTACTAGTTGGGCCTTTGCCAATTAGAAGCAAATTTTTTTATTACTTTTCTTGATCATCTGAAGTTAGCACTCAATGACTGCAGTAGACACTAAAACAGAGAAAAAGAAAGGATAAAAGTAATATTAGGGAAATACCAAATCCCAGGAGGAATATAACACAGAGGCATACAGGTATGTACAAAACAAAGGGCATTTGAAAAGTCTTTCAAGGTCTGCATTAAAATTGCAAGCTTTGCTAACAAGTTGTTTATTTTTCCTTTGAATTCATGAATTCAGAATAAAGACAAATGAATGCCACTTTAAACATATTTAATTAGTTGAATTCATGGCTTCAGGATATTATTGACGCATAGTTTACTAGGTTTAAAAATTGGTAAAACACTTATTAATAATAGATGCTTGTCCTCATTATTTAACATTCACTAAGCAACCATAGTTTTTGTCTCCACAGACAAATAAAGCAGTGGTTTGAGGCAATTAACTAGGCATTTGAAGAACTTTTTACTTGAATTGTCTAGATAATTGCCCTGGTGCCCTGTTTGTTTTTCATATGCAGACAAACATAAAGTTTTCTTTCTTTTTCAAAGGCCATTTTATAGGGAAAAAAAGACCTCATTGTTCAAAAGCAGCACCCGGGCTAATAATTAGGACCTAAGCATTACTTCCCAGGTATGAAATAATCACTGTTATGATCAAAGTTTTAAAAATGCTATGCTGCTCGTCTTTTACTTACTTTATGTTTTGGGGGGTTTTTTTGAAAAACGTGAGTTATTTCCCGAATAGGATACCATATTTAGTAAATATTCACTATCATGGAAGTTCCCAGGAAAACATTCTTTAAAAAAGGGAGAGAAATAACAGAACTCCCCAAACTCCCCCGTGGTTTAAATTATTGGGATTAACATTAGTAGGGAAAAAATGTAAACACAGCTGTGTGAGTGTGTAGGAGACCCAGGTCCTGCATCCACAACTGTTGTCATTACGTGCCCCAGTTTTGACTAATAGTAATTTTTCCTTTTTGTATTAATTTTTTTCTCCATCTAATTTTTTGTTCCATGTTCCTTTTATATATACAAAATCATCAAGATCAAGGTACAATTCCAAGCTATACAAATTCCAACCATGGTACTCTTAAAAACTGAAATTAAGGGCAAGTTTATTTTTTCTTTCACAAGCCTTTTGATTAGCTGAAGCAAAGAACAAATTTTTATCTATTGAAGGTTGTGTTTTAAGTATCACATAGGAACAAAATAAAGATACTTGGATATCCGTGTGTTTGTTGCTAACTGTGTTATCAGATGTGTCATATTTTATGGACATCAGTTTCTTCAACTGTAAAATGAGAACAGTTTTAGAAACCTAAAAAGGATTTCTTGAGGACTAAATAAAATAATATATGTTGAGAATATAGGTCAATCCTTGGTATGTTGTCAATGCTCAAAAGAAATTAGAAATTTTTATGGTTCTTACTTTGTTCTTCCAAAAAATAAGGGCAGGCCGGCCCCGTGGCCTAGTGGTTAAGTTGGGTGTGCTCTGCTTCTGGGACCCAGGTTCGGTTCCCGGGCACAGACCTATACCGCTCGTTGGTGGCCATGCTGTGGTGGCGAGCCACATACAAAATAGAGGAAGATTGGCACAGATGTTAACTCAGGGTGAATCTTGCTCATGCAAAAAGAGGAAGATTGGCAATAGATATGAGCTCAGAGGGACTCTTCTTCAGCAAAAATAAATAAGGAGACTTTATCAGTGTCACTCCAAGTATGGTTTGGGAACCAGTAGTGACCAATAAGCTAAGTCATCTATGATGAGGTAAGTTCAGAAATTGAGAATGTGTGTTACAAATTATACATAGTTTGCCAGAATAACTTTATGTCTGTTGAGTCGAATAGCTAAAAATTGGAACTTGTATTCTTATAGATTTTGCTTTTTTATTATTTTATTTTGAATTCTTTTTTTTTTTTTTAGTAATTCATTTTTATTATGTTTTACAAAACTAATGATGGATGGCAGATTGAAAACTAAAAAACAAAAGGCTGGTCCTTCCCTACAGGTAGTTTGAGTAGCACTGGACCAGATGACCTCTGAGATATTCTTTCTAGCTCTCAATTTCTGTAATTCTAGATAAACCATACACTTTTTTTCAGAGCACTGTGAAATGTACTCACAACACAGAGGTTTTTAAAACATTTCATTTAGTGAAAATAGCTTCACTACATTAAAATTCCAAATATGGAGCCCTTAATATTTATTCACATTGTCACCTGGATTAAAAAAAAGATGTTATAGATGCCTGAGGAAAAGGGCAATGTGTATGCATTGTTGACAATCAAATTAAACTTCCAATTTGTTCTTTAAAATCTAATCTATTTGGATTCAAAGATCTGCTTTTAATGAAAAACAGTGGGATATCACATAACGATGGTGATGTATGCTGTCACTTTGTGTCCTCAGTTGCTTTTGTTAGATTAAAAAGGAAATCATTCACTTCTCAAAAACATAACTTCCTGTAATTTAAATGCCCTGCTATGGGTGGTTGAGTTAGTTTGGAATTAAGGTTGCAGATGGAATTAAGCTTGTTAATCAGCCATCTTTGAGATAAGGAGATTTATCCTGGAGGATCTGATGGGCTCATTATGATCACAGAGGTCCTTATAAATGGAAGAAGGAGTCAGAAGAGTGAGAGCCAGAGAGATGGCAGCATGAAAAGAATTTGGCCTGACATTGCTGGCTTGGACATTTGAGGAAGAGGGCCAGGAGCCAAGGAATGTAGGAGGCCTCTAGAAGCTGGAAAAGGTTCCCCTTGAGTCTCCAGAAGAGTGCAGCTCTGTTGACACCTTGATTTTAGCCCAGTTAGGCCCATTTTGGACTTCCAACTTCTAGAACTGTAAGATGATAAATTTGTGTTGTGTTAAGCCACAAAGTTCATGTTGTGGTGGCCGTGGAAAACTAATACAGGCAGGCATACTGGAGACAGCTCTGTTGTTTCCTCCTTCCTGGCCTCTAGCACAGCCACCACACCAGCCAGGAGATGTACCACTCTGGGCTCAGGACTAATGCTCTCTTCCCAAAGTGTTTGTTAATTATCTGTCACTGAATAGAGAGCAGCGGAAATGTACTAATCTCTCGCTTTCTCTCACGCCTCTACCATCTACATATGAATTAAAATTTATTTTAAAAATTGCCTGTTAGATTTTCTTTTATGAAGTCATCAAGAGAGATGTGAGTCATAAATTGACCTGAGGGTAAGGAGTAATCCAGGTTTTGGGTGGTTGTAAGCTTAAACAGTTGGGGGATTTAGTTTAAAAAAATAGAAATTTAGTTATGAAAGTGAATATGTATTTAGAATGAGAGAATTAATAACATCAAATTACAAACAAAAATGAGAATAAGTACCATTGATATCAAAAAATCTAGAAAAATATATAATTTTTTATTAATTAAATGATTAACATTTCTTTATGTTGCTTTTTAAAATATTTTTGACTACATACTCTTGGATTATTTCTTCATATGACCACGATTTTGTCGTTTTATTTTCTGTAAAGAGAATGCAGTCTTTCTTCTAGCATGGCTAATCAAAATTTTCTTTCTTTTCATTTAATGATAATTTGGGAAAGTTTCTCTTAGAATCACAACTTGTTATTAGCAACGCCATGTAGATTTTTAAGATTGTTGTAAACCCCCATAAAGTGTCTTTTATATATGAGTTGAAAGGTTTAGAAGATTTTTCCACAGTCCTGCTACTAGCTGCATACATTTCAAACTTTACTTGTCCTCCACTACCTCTGTTCTTCCAGTAACAGGCACCAGAGGACCTTTTCATATCTCTACACAGCTTTGCAACTCCAGATCCTGACAGTGGGTGCGTGGGTAGTCAGCACGATAGGTGGTAGGATATTTCTGGAAGACATTCCTACACCAGAACCATTATCAGTTACTTGGCTATACGAGGACATGGCTTTGGACCACATAAATATAGCCCATTAAACCCAAACTAAATGTATTCCCAATTCAACTTTCCTTAGCGTGACTCACAAAGAATCTGTACACTCCATCACTACCCGACATGAGAGGGAGCCTGATGAAGCATAAGTAAGAATGGAAAGAGACGTTGTTCTTAATTGATTGCATTCAAAATATCTTGCTTTTGCAAATTTTACTAAAACACATGACTTGGTACACACGTGGCTAGGGCCTCTCCCAGGACCTTGGAAAGAGCCGTTGCAAGGGAAGGGCCTTGAGCTCTATTGGCTTCTCAGTAAAAACATCTCTAATAGGACATGATTTCACACACTGGCGAGATTCTGTAATTCATTTGTTTTTGAAGTTTTCCAACCCATGATTCTGAAATTCCAAATATAGAAATAACTGAGAAACATGGGTCGTATCCCATGGTCAAAACATTTATTCCCATAGGCTGCTGTCGTCGACCTTGAGAGCCCCAGCTTTATAAGATAAAGTTTTCAGACTTGTATCTGTTTGAAGAAGCTTTCTTATGTGCTTTTGCCAGATTCGACTAAGACAGACATTCTTAAAGCAGGTGTCTCCCTTTGCTTTTTGGGGTTTTTTTCCATTGGTTTTTATAGTAACCATGGTTTGATTTGAAATAGATTATTTTGCACATTCCTATCCATTTGTCATTTAGCTAAAACTTAAGCTTCAGAACTTCTTCAAATATGAAGGAAAAGCAGAGAACAATGTCGCCTGGAATGGAAAAAAAAAGAATGATGCAGCAAAATTTCTAATGAAAGCAGAAGGAATGGATCAGTGCTTTAATTTAGCCATGGGTGGAAAGTTTCACAGAACTGGTGACTCACTCAGCTGGGTGGTACCTTACAGAACATCAGGAGTAGTTCCTGTATTTCACTGCTCAGGAGGATGAGACCCAGAGAAGAAAATGTTCCATCATTTCTGATAGGTATTTCCCCTCTGGGTTGATAGAGCTGTATTCAGAACCTTTTTAAGTGTTCCGGTATTTCTCTGTTGATAAAGTGTATAAACAATTAACTAATGTACTTGGATTTTTAATCCTTGCAGGTAGAATTTGCCAAATTTGGTGGAAAACTTGGGGAAGTTTTCGTTGGTGAAAGGGTGATGTAGGGCAGGAACATTTGGCAATCTCAGGGTACAAAATTTTGGAAACATCTGGATGAAAGTAAGATGTGGAGTTATCACTTAGAAATAACTTTTCTAGACTCTGTGTTCTAGCTTCAGCGCAAAACGGATAGATTCTTTGTGTTTCAAGTATACACCTGCCCTCCTATATTTTGCTTAGGTCAAAGTAGTGTATCCTGATATACATCTTGTGAGAAGCCTGTTTTAGTATGAGTTTGATGCCTCTTTGAGTTGAAAACTTACTCTGTCTTGGTAAACTTCTGAGGCAACATGGAGCAACTCTGGTTTAGAATTCTCTTCAATTTCAATCTCAGATTACACAGGGTGGCATTGAAGGATCTCCACAGCACGCTCCCCTCCCCGTCACGTGTAATATTCACTTCGGTCATAGCTGACTGCTCCGTCCTCCCTGAATAAGACTTGCTCTTTCTTTTCTGTGTTTTTAAACACCTGTTGTTTTTGTGTATAATACCTGTTAGAGAAAAGATTGGTCCAGGAGAGTCTTTGTCATAACCTTTGTCCTCCCCCCAACCCTTTCCAAATCTTGCCTGTCTTCCACCTCCTTCTTGAAGTCATTCTTGATTTTTCCCAGTGGTATCAGTTAGTTGATAGATCTCTTTTCCTCTCTCTCTCTTCCTCTTTCACTATGCTTACAAAAAGCCATCCTTAGTTACATTCTACCATGTTTTATAAATAGTTATGCTTCTCCTGACGGGCCTGTAAGTTACACGATGGATGGGATGGTTTCTTGTACTTTGTTGCCTTATCCCTCGTGTTTTGTATAAATAGAAGATATTCAGTTTTTTTCTTGTTGCATTCATTCATTCATTCAACACATATTTATCAAGGACCTCTATTTTCTAGTCACTGTTCTAAGCATTGGAGACATAGCAGTGAATCAAACTGACAAAAATTTCTGCCTTAATGCAACTTACATTAACTGAATTGAATTATACATTAATTGAGTTGAATTGTATTTTATTTTTTAATCTCTGGTGTGCTCCTTGATTTATAAAATGTTGGTTTTATTCTCTAGTCTTTGACAACTCCTCACATTAATTGATTCTTGCTAACTTGCATTAGTAGGTATAGTGCTGTAAGGTTCATCTTAACTGGTTTGGCAAAACATCTTTGTAGAATCGTTTTAAATTATCCCCCAAATTAAGTCAGACAGTGGTTTAGTTGACCGATATATAAGATTGTTATAACTTAGTTGCCTGTCGGTTTTAGTACCTCCTTGGACAGGTCTTACCCAACCACCATTTTCCTACGCAACTCCTTCCCAGTCACTCTTCCCTCTGCACCCTCTTATCCTGTGTAATTTTTCCATATTATGTGTATCACTATCTGTTACTATGTTACTGGGCTACACGTTTAGTATCTGTCCCTCCCAGTGGAGAGTAAGCTTTATGTGGGCAGGAGCTTTGGCTCGGACATGGCTGTATCCCCTGTGCCCACGATGATGTCAAGCAAAAAAGAGATGCTTAATCAATGGTTTTTTTTAATGATTGAAAAATGAATTAATAATACTTTCTTGATTTCTGGAGAACTTATATAACCTTTGGTATAGACAATTTCCCCCATGAAATTAATTTTTAAAGTTCTTATTTCTAAACAGTATCAATGCTAATCAAACATTCTGACTGAACAGCGCCCTCTTTCAGTTATAGGTCCTATTCTTAATTTTTAAAGCCGCATCATTGGTTCTCGTCTTACTAATTCTGTTTACATTTTCTTTTATTAATTAAATTAGGAAATATAATAAAGATCTTTGCATTTAAAGTTTTATGAAATGACGGATCATGCAGATGACAAAAATTCTTTGAAAAGGTACATTGGTCTTACATTCTTATTTGAGATTGACGTGCAATTCAGATATAACCAATAAAATCCTTAGTCTAAAGACCTGAAATTTGTGGTGATGTGTTGCCGTATCAAGTTTACAAGTTACAGGCTATTCCTTGGAGTAGGTTTAGATGTAGTAATAATAGATATTTAAATGTCTGAGCTGTTTTACCATGACCTATAACCATGCTTAATTTTATAATTCCCACTTAATTACATATCTTATGTTTCAGGATCCATATTGGATGGATATATTTCAGGAAGTCACTTATTATTTACTCTGCTTCTCTATAACTCTTAAAATGGATAATTTATCTAAACTGTAGAATAAGCATAGGCCTAAGATTTGCCCTTTTCTTATCATCATCTTCATCATTTCTTTTTTTTTCCCAGCCTGAGTTGCTTTCAGTAGAATATTGCCTAAGTTTTCCAGAACCTAGAATAGTGGAGAATGGGATTTAATTTTTTATGGAAAAATAATCAATAAACAGATCTTATGGGATTGATTTGTTGCTCATGCTGTTCATGTGTAGAATTTTAGTTTCTTCTGAATAGGAATTTTACGGATTGGAGAAAAGTAGGAAATAAACTGAGTCCATTAAGAATCATACTGTTTGTGTGGTTATAGGCCTTGTTATTATTATATTAATAAATACCTAGAATTCTTGTACTTTTAAATAATAACCATCATGGGAACATTTTCCCCCCATAGAATTTCACTCAATGAAGAAAACAATATCTTTCTTGAATTGAAACTGTTTGCACTAGGATAAAAAGCATTTTTGGTGATGCACCTAATGGTTAAGGAGAAATTTTTTTACTTTTATACCTTTTTCCCTTCCAGTTGCTGTCAAAATATTTTATTCTGAGATTCTAGTTATTCTTGGAATCTTTCCTAAAACCCTTATAATCTTCTTACCGTTGAGAAGGGAGACAAAAATGCAAATAGACCAAACAGTTAACCTCATAGATGCTGCCCTCACCAAGCCATGATCAGAGTTGTGTAACATCACTGCAGTGAATTTTATTTTTTTTCAGCTTTATTGAGATATAATTGACATATAACATTGTGTAAGTTGAAGGTGTACACTGTGTTGATTTGATAAACCTATATATTGCAAAATGATTGCCACCATAGCATTAGCTAACACCTCTACCACATCACATAATTACCATTTCTTTTTTGTGGTGAGAATATTTTGTATTTACTCTCTTAGCAACTTTCAAGTTATAATACAGTATTATTACTGTAGTCTCCATGCTCTATATTGGATCCCAGAATTTATTCATCGTATAGCTAGAAGTTTGTACTCTTTGATCATCTCCCCATTCCCCCACACCCCTGCTCCTCAGAACCACCATTCTACTCTCTGTTGCTATGATTTCAGCTTTTTTAGATTTCACCTATAAGTGATATCATATATATTTATATTTCTATGTCTGACTTATTTCACTTAGCAGATATATATCACATCTTCTTCATCCATTCATCTGTTTATGGACACTTAGGTTGTTTCTATATCTTGGCTATTGTGAATAATGCTGCAATGAACATGGGAGTGCAGGTATCTCTTTGAGATCCTATTTTCACTTCCTTTGGATATATGTTTAGAAGTGGGATTGCTAGATCACATGGTAGTTCTATTTAAAATTTTTTAAGGAACCTCCATACTGTTTCCCATAGTGGCTGAACCAATTTACATTCCCACCAACAGTGTACAAGGGTTCCCTTATCTCCATATGTTTGCCAAGACTTACCTCTTGTCTTTTTGACAAAGAAAGACCTACTGATTATAGTCTTATGGGGGTTCCCTTGCATGTAACAAGTTGTTTTTCTCTTGCTGCTTTTAAGATTCTCTCAAGTTTTTAACTTTTGACAATTTAGTTATAATGTGTCTCAGAGTAGGTCTCTTTGGATTCATCTTATTTGAAACTCTCTGAGTTTCCTGTATCTGGATATCTGTTTCTTTCCTCAGATTAGGGAAGTTTTCAGCCATTATTTCTTTGAATAAGCCTTCTGCCCCTTTCTCTCTCTTTTCTTTTTCTGAGACTTTGAATGTGTATATTGGTCTGCTTTGTTGTGTCCCATAAGGTCCTTAAGCTATCTTCACCCCTTTTCATTTTTTTTTTTTTCTTTTTGCTCCTCATTGGATGAATTTCCCTGCCCTGTCTTTGAGTTTACTGATCCTTTCTTCTGCTTAATCTAGTCTGCTGTTGAACCCTTCTGTTGATTTTTTTCAGTTCAATTATTGTATTCTTTGGCTCTGTGATTTCTGTTTGGTACTTTTAAAAAATTTTCTATCTCTTTGTTGAAATTCTCACTTTGTTTGTGCATTGTTCTCCTTACTTTACTAAACATCTTTGTTTTGAACTCTATCAGATAAATCACTTATCTCTGTTTTGTTAAAATCCTTGTCTGGAGTTTTATCTTGTCTTGTTTGGAACATGTTCCTTTGGTTCTTCATTTTCCTTAACTCTCTATATTGGTTTCTGTGTGTTAGATAAAACAGCCACCTCTCCCAGTCTTGACAGGGTGGTCTTGTGTAGGAGGTGGACCTCATCAATCAGCCCAGCCTGTTCTCCTGCTTGTCTCTCAAACCTTTGTGATTGTCCAAGCTGCTGTCTTTGTTCTTAGTGGCTCCCAGTAGTTGAGGGTGTCAGTGTCCCATCAGTGTCCCAAAGGGGAGGTTAGCAGTCAGCACCTAGATGCAGGTGGTTGGAAGCTGGACTCTTAGGTAGCAGCTGGAAAAATATGTAGTTAGGCCCCCTCCAGGGAGCTGAGCATTTTTTTCTGCTCCCTTAGCACTGGGCCCAGGTGTATAGTTGTGCAGGTGTGCTCTTGAGCCTGTCAAGAACTTTTCCTTTGTTTGTTACAGTCCTATAGGACTCCTGAATGCAAGCCCTATTGGCAGAGCCAGGCAATTGAGGGCCCATCCCTCATGTGGCAGCCGCAAAAGCTGGGGCACCAGCTCCTTCCAGGGAGATACTGGTGACTTGGGATGGGCTAGGGAGAAGGCAAAGGAGATGTCAGCTGGCTTCCCTGGTCTCTGGGGAGGATCACAGTCACCCCCTAGTTGTGTGCTAAATTAGAAGCCTGACCTTCAGGCAGTAGCTTTTAAAGTAACTGCAGTGAATTTTAGAGAACAGCAGGTAAGGGCTTAGGGAAAAGACATAGCATGGAAGGTCTGGTTCATGGTTTCCTGTGCCCATTAAAAGCATAACCAAACTGTTGCTGGGTCCTTACAGATCTTTTGAAGCTTTTCTAGGCTTTGTATCTCAGTCTAGTCTCTTGTTCCAGTATGATATGTAAGTTTCATCTCAAGTGCCTAGAGCTCTAACTTGGTAGTACCTCCCCTGGGCATTGTGATGAAAAGGATTCTGAAGGGCTAGATAATTTTGTTTTAATGAATAAATGATTAAAAAGTGTTGCAGACTGCCAAAATCACAGTCATCTGCAATTTCCATGAAGCTATTCCAGAATTCTTTCTCATTCATCCATTCATTTATTCATTCATTCATTCATTCATTCATTCGTATTTTTCAGCTTGGGCTGTATATTAGGTATGAAGTGGGCAATACAGACATGTTTCCTTTAGTTAAATTAGTAATGCTGGAAATAATAATAATTACAATGATAACAATAATAATATTTTATGGAGAGCTTACTATGTGATAGAAGCTGGGCTTAGCGTTAGAAATGTTTTCTCTCACTGAACCTTCACAAATTCTCTATATTATCTGCCATTTTGTAGGTAAAGAAACTGAAGTACACTGAATTTGAGTAACTTGCCGAAAGTCACACAGCCATTAAGTAATTCCAGAGTGCCTTAGTCTAACAGCAGTGAATTTTGTGATTGGAGAAAAACAGGGTCTGCTTCTCTCTGAAATTCATAAGGCTTCATCTTCTCTAGGGCGTTTTTAGTTTACACTGACTTATGTATTCATTTACTAGTTCTGCAAAATAATCTCCAACTTAGCAGGCTGAAATAACTCATGTTTGTTATCTCACAACATTGGCTCAGGAGTCTAGGCCTAGTGCAGCTCGGTCCTCTGCTCAAATGTAGATTATGGTGTCGGTCGGGGCTACCATCTCATCTGAAGCTTGGGGTCCTCTTCCAAGCTCACTGGTCGTTGGCAGAATTTGGTTCTTTGTGGTTGTAGGATTGAGGTCTTCAGCAACCAGATGCCAGCCACCATTCCCTGCCACATGACCTTCCCCATAACATGGCAGTTTGCTTCTCTAAGACCAATAAGAGGGTATCCCTGCTGCTTCTTATCTCTTAACTTTAGACCTTTTTATAAAGGTCTCACCTGATTTAGTCCTTTTGGGGATAATCTGAAGTCAACTGATTAGAGACTTTACATTTGCAAAATTCTTTTACCTTTATTGTAGTTTGTAATTTAATCATGGGAGTGATATCCCCTCATCCTCACTGGTCCTGCTCATACTCAGGGGAGGGGATTATACAAAGGCATGGGTCATTGGGGATCTCCTTAGAATTCTGGCCACTGCCACTTATAATAAGGAGGACTTGGTTCATCTTTATTGCTATATCTTAAACTTGCGAAAGACCTAGAACTAACAGTCTTTGTTTTGCCCACTACATACAACAAAATATCTTCCATGGAATAGGTGATCAGCATTAGCTGAGTGACTGAATGAGTGTGGAATTTTTATCTTTTGCATGTCAATTCCAGCATCTCACCCAGAGTCCTTAGGGGCATATGATTTATTATGATCTATATTAATATAAATTATGCCTGTTTCTAGAAAGAGAAACAGGGATCTCTGTTATCAGTATTTGGAAGTTACACTAATGCAGAGGTAGTGATTTTGTCCCTGAAAAGAAACCCAGCCTGCTAACCATGATATAAGTCTGGCTGTGTTTCTTGGTGTGGTATGCTAATATTCTTCAGAACTGAAAAATGTAAGCATATGCTATCAATTAGTGGGTTCATGAGGAACTTTGCAAACAAATAATGCCAAAGTGTGGAAAAATTTGAATTACCTCATTTTGTATACAACTGGATTGCATGGAAGTTTGAGATTATACAGCTTACTAAGACACATTGTCTGAATGCTTTTAAGTCATCTACCAAGGATTTATTCTACTCCTCAGTACAAAAATTTATGTTTCTAATATATGTATGATTTAAAAATCCCTGTGGTGCTGGTTTAATTTTTTAAGTGAAGATTTAACATACTTCTAAAATTACTTTTTTATAAACATTACTTTGTTTTTTTCCCTACGGTCACTCTATCACAACTGTCTGACAACCATACATACCATTCTGGATTGCTTGTAGTCCTGTCTCAAATTTAAGTTCATTTTTCTAAGTAATGATATATAAACATCTACATATGTATAATAAACATAGAAGTTTACTTTTTCTTTGAAGAATTACGAATTTTCCATCAAAACCCAAGAAGAATTTCCAGGAATTCTTCTATGTGATACCTTTGTACTTCATCCACTTTTACTGTCCCTCTCCTTTATCTTCTTGTGACATTATTTTCTTACTGTCATTTTGGAAATTATAGGCTTGCACAGCTGAGTTATATGAGCCATCACCTTTATCCAGAATATCACTGACTCTACATAGAGAAAATGGCGTGGAAAGCTGAGTGAGCATTTGGAAAATATGAAAACATTCACAGCAAGAACAGTTTGAATAATTAGAGATACAAACATCTTTTTTCTTTTACAAGAATAGTTTTACGTGGGTTGCATAGATAACTGACCACATACTTCCCTTTACCCATGTAGACGTGGTTTATTTTTCTTCTTCCCACGGTTTGTTCTCAGCTCTGATCTCTTAGTCTAAGTGAGATGACTTTATCCAGCAGGCATTTTATTAGGGCCTGTGACTTGTTAGTTAGCTCATGTAATTTGAAAAAACTGGTTGCTAACAAAAGATAATATAATGAACAGTGGGTCATAATGAGAACTGAAATTTATTGGCATCACTTTAGCTCTCCTTCCTCCTTGCTGTACCAGTGTATGGGGGAACATGGGCTTCAAATCAGACACCTGGGTTCAAATACCAGCCCAGCTGTTAGCTCTCTGTGTGATCTCAGGCAAGGTACCATATGAGTAATCTTAAACTCTGTTTCTTCATCCAATGAAATGATAATCATGGAGCCCCCTCGTGGGGTGCTATATGGCTTATATGAATAATACATGTAAAGTGCTTAATACAGTGGTAGGCACCTAAGTTGTTGCACTTAAATGTTAACTGTTAGTATAATTACATTTTATCTTTTATGATACTGATATATGTGATGGGCAGCAAGAAGGAAGTCCTTATTAGTGGAAAATAAGAGTTTTCCTGTGTAGTGTTCCTGTAGATATATGTAAATTTGCATATGGTATCAGTGTTTGAGGTCACAGACAGCTGTTTTACAAGATACTTTTGAATATTACCACCTGTTTCCAGTGATGCATACACTCAGAGACTTACAACACTTCTTCTTTGCAGAGGTTTCTATGCAGATGTGTGGTAAATCATTAATGGAATATTTTCACAATATTGGATAGATTTTTCGTATACACACACAATTTTTATTTTTATTTGGATATTTTGCTCATTGAGAAAGGGAAAGAACTTTGTTCAGGTGAAAGATGTAGGTATTAATGGATACTTACAAGTAGGATTTTAACTGGACCTACAGAACAGACTGAGAAAAATACAAAAGAAACTGGTTATATTTATGAAGATGAAAAGGTAACATTTATGTAGCCATTACAATATGCCAGCATTCATCTAGGCACTTTGCACGTATTAGTTCATTTAATCCTTATAAAACAACGCTGTGAGGTGGACGCTATTAGTATTGCCATTTTACAAATTTGGAAACTAAAGCACAGAAAAGATAAGTGACTTATTTGTGGTCACATGACCAATATATGGGGAACAGCGATTTGAAACCTTGTAATGTGGCTCCAGAACCTTTGCTTTTAGCCAATATGCAAATTCAAAATAAAAGATCATTTCATATATTTCCAAGTATTACCACCTTAGCCAGAGTGACCCCTGCCCTTGGTGCTATGTGTTAGTGGGCCCTGCTAATCACACGCACACATACACAGACATACAGAAAAACATGTGAAACAGCACATGAGCACCTGGTCCCGCGGGATCCTCTGCTCTGTGCTGGCAAAGTGTGGCCTGTAGCCCACTCAGGCCCCAGGGACATCTTCTGGTGTTTCTTGTCCTGAGTCCTCAACATGGTATCTGCGTCTGAATGTCCGGAGGTGTATGGGCTGCCAGTGGCAGAGGGACACTGCTTCTGAGGGTCCAAGTGGTGGAAATGTTTGTTACGGAGAAGATTAATTAATTTGTCAAACCCTTCTTCTCAGGTGGCATGAATGCAGTAGAGTTTTGCATTGAAATAAGCATTGTTCTCTATTAGTTGTGAGCATCCGTTTTCTTCTCTTTGTGTTCTAATTTGTGGTTTGAGACGTATTAATGATCTAGTGTGGTATTCAGAAAGTGCTAATTAGCATTTTGCAAAATAAAACAATCCATGTTATTCTTAAAAAATATCTATAAGCTTAGACATATGTGCATGAGGTGTGACACCTGCATTGGTGACTAGACGGACATTAAGTACTAGAATTGCAAATATTTTTATTTTTATAAGAATTATGAAGATTTAATGTGATGTAATTAAATTTTCAAAATATTAATAAAGCAATTTAAGTTATATTTTCAAGGTAGGAAGATGAAATATGTTTCATTAAACAATTTGTTCACTTGATTTATAACTTTTAAATATTTAGACATACTGTGTGTCGACCTCCATTTATACTGTTGCTGTGGGCAAATGATGGGCCTGTTTCAAATAACTAAATATTTGTCAGAGTTTGAACTTTAGCAACCATGTGATTGGCTTACCTTTTCACTTTTCTTTTTGGTAATCTATTTCTTTATAATAGAACTTAGAAGGGAAAGAACATTCAGAAGGCAAATTTGAGACCTATAAAATCCAGGTTTCACCTTCTCTACCCCAGATGGTACGTATAGTTATTTTTTGTTTGTTTGATTATTTATTAATGTTTTTCAAGATTGTGTAAATTAAGAAGGAAGATCTCTTTCAGAAATTTGGTTTAGCACACGGGGCCTTCCTACTGTCAAGACCAAGTAGGTTCAAATTCTGGCTCTGTTGATGATTTGCTGTGTATTCCAAATTGGTTGAGCTCTGTGTGTCTCAATTCCTTCTGTGAAATAGACATGCTAACGCATCTACCTGGTAGTGTTTTTGTGAGAACTGGTTCCAAGAAAATCCTCAATGGATGTTAGGTATACTCAATAATTTATATGAGAAATTTCACTTACTTTCTCAAAAAGAAGACAAAGATCTTCCTAACAGATTTTATAATTTTTGTGTGGCTTGCCCATTTTTGTGTAACATACTGCATTTTCCTTCTTTTTTGTATTTGATGAATAAAATTAAGAAAAACAGAAGAAAAATATTTCCCCTCCATATATTTGATTTTCAGCCTTTTAGATTGCTTTGAATTAGCAAATACTTCATATCAGACCATGTGAAAGTGTAAATTAAAAGGAACTGCCCCCCTAACAGAGGCACACTGTACAATTGTCTTCCTCCTTCCTCTTTCATCATCTCTCCTGGAAGGTCCAGTTTCCTTGGCATCTCAGAGAGCCTCAAGCCCAGCAAAGAGGTATGAGAGTTGAACAGGAGTAGCAACCATGTCTAATCTTTGCTTTACTCTCACCAGACAAAAGCCTAGCCCAGGATCCAGGCATGTAGTAAGCACCAGGTGCATACTTTTATGTTTGTTACAAGTTCAAACAAATTATGTGGTTGAAGTAGACTGTTTTCAAGTAGAAGTTGGTGACCCATCTCAACTATGATAGAAATGTTCTCATGCAAAGTACTATTTGTGGTGGCATTTTAAGGGGGAGACTGTTTTTTCTAATGCTTGAGAGTGATTTTATATAGGAAGAAGGTGTTTGGGGCTTTTGGAGAGCAAGTTTGGAGTTTTCCTTCTAAAGTGATAGGTCCACTATTTTAAGGTCTGAAGTTTGCTCTAGAATTGCAGTAGACGCCACTCAGGAATGGTTTGTGCTTGGAAGAGGCAGTATAGTTATGTTTAAAGTATGAACAGACCTGGTACAGGTCAAAGCTCAGTTGTTTACCAGTTGGACAGACTACTTAGCATCCCTAAGCCTCAGTTTCTTCATGTGTAAAATGGTAACAACAGTACCTTCTCGTAGAGTTGGTGTAGCCATTCTTATCTGCATAAAACACTTAGCACAACTGAAGAACACGATTTCTATTCTATACATATGTTATTAATGTTGCTGTTACTGAAGTGTCAAAGTCGTTTCTATATAACGTTAGCATCTTGTGAACTCTTTGGGGGCTGGATCCTAACCATTTACTGACCTTCTTGCTTGTGCCAGGCAGTGTTCTAGATGCTTCCTGTTCTTTTCCCAGCAACACTAACTGGTAGGTGTTACTATCTCCTTGTCACAGATGAACTGTAAGAACAGAGGAATGCAGTCTCAGTTTCTGGTGGGCGTGAAAATGTTCATGTCTGACTACTGCCTTTTAAAGGTTTGGAAATGCCTGTATATGTGACAAAATCATGTCTTGAAAGAATACAATAAAATTTTCTTTGTAATTGCTGTGATATAAAAACTATCGATGTACCAACACCCTAATAAATGCCTCAATACATGAGCGTGTTTGGTAGAGGTACATGGCCTGGTGTGCTTATAACTTTATTTTGAAACCTTGTAAGTTCTCATCTAAGCACTGCACAAAGAATCAACAGCTCTGTTGAGTGTCTGCTCTGGCTGAGGTCCAGGGCAAACCTCTTGACCTCATTTACCCTCTCTTTTTAGACTAGAGGAGTGATGGTTTCCAGAAGTACTGTAAGGCCTGATGTGTTGAAGAACAAAACTATTTAGTATCAAAAGCTATGTTAAGATAAGAGGAAATAAATAGTGACCTCACTTAAGTCAACTTGTGATTATTCAAGTCCTAACCATATAATCCATCTCCTTTTAGCCAGTCTGCTCACATTGCTACTCCTTAGCACAACTCGAGTTTTACATCCTTTGGAGGAGTTTTAAACCATTGGATAAAGTTGTACCATGGATATCTTCTCCTATAGTTACCTCCTACTCCAGTCGCATATACAGATGTGTGCCTAGTTACAAATGATAGCTTGAATTGTTGTCCAGGTTATTAAATATTGACTACTCTTGAATGAGGCAACTTAATCAGTGATCCCAGAAACCTCTACAGAATTAGACACTTGTAAGAGATGCTTTTTGAATGACTTCATGCGTGATACGTAATGCAGGAAAGGAAACGTGTATCTTCTATGTGGCCTCTCTCACTCCAAGCTGAGTGCCTTGTGTTTAGTAGAGTGTAAAACTGTTTTCTGAATGAAGAAATGGAGTTTGGAGACTATTGGTAACTGTAATTTGTCCGTTACTTCTTTTTCCTCATTCTAGGATGAAATCAAGGGTTGAATAAATACATCATTCACATTTCTTATTTTTCATTAACATTTGGCTTTAAATTACACAATAAATGCAATGCTCTCCGTTCGTGGTTTTCTCATCATTCCTGATATTTTGACCAATATCCACATTATGGTAACTATAGATAAGAGAGCTTCTTTTGTCTTTTTTTTGCAACTCTGTAGCCCCGTTTTTTTTTTTTTTTTTTTTTTGCAGGAAAAATAATACAGTTGTTGGACATTTGGATTCTTGAACAAGTACTTAGAAAAAACTCAAATTGTGGCTTATTTTATAAGTTTCAGTTAGTAATTTGAGAATGAAATTGTTATCTTTTCAAGGAACCTATTGCAGAAAACTTAACTGTAATAATAACAGGAGATTTAAAACTTAATGCCTGATTCTCCAGCTGCCTAAGTAATTCTCTTGGGTATATGCTTAGGCACATCTGCAGATTGTATTAATTCTTTCATGCCACTGGGGGAGTATTGAATGAGTTATTGTTTCAAAGTATGGGCTGTGAAATAATGTGGTCCAGAACTAATAGAGCTAATTCGCATTTTTATCTACTCGTATATCAGTAAAAGGGATTTCATTTCTAGTGTGAAATATATGAAGAGATAAATATGATACTAGAGTTTGTAGGATGCTTCCTTCTAAAGATTGGAGCTATATATCTGGCCTTTCCAAACATTAGCAGGAATGGAGATTGCATGTGCAAGTATTCATTACAGAGATGATAGGCTTTTCTGTGGAGCATGTTTTATAGACCAAATCTTAAAGGAAAATGGTGAGAATATTTCTTACATATGTCTTCAACTGAAAAAATTAAATCTTTTTCTCTTTCTCTTTCTCCTTTCCCTCCTCCCTCTCTTCCTCCTGTCATATTCTTTTTATCTTTTGTTAATCTCTAAGGCAGCCGGTGATAATGTAACAAGAAATAGATGTTATAATGGAAATTTTAGGCATGGATGGCAGAATCTTAATGTGAATGAAAGCAGGAGCTTGCAAATTTCCCTCCAACCTTCTGTTTATAGGGCCCAGATTAGAATTCAATGGGCTGCCAACTTCAGTGGGAAGAGTGGTTTTCAGTAGTCAAAATCTTTCTTGTTTATTAATTTATACATAATTCTTGAGCACCTCCTGTGTGCACTGTGTTAGGTGCTGGATATACGGTATTGAAGAAATAAAGATCTGATTCTTGCAACTAGACTCTTGAAGAGTCTAGTTTAGTTAGGTGACATAAAACAAACAAAAATAAATAAATATATTGTATGAGAGAATACTGGTTAATTTAGGTTAGGTGGGTGATCACATAAGGTATCTAAGGATGTAATATTTAAACTGAGATCTGAAGAGTAACTAGAGGTGAGTGAGGTTACGAGTAGAGGGAAGACATTTCTAGGTAGAGGAACTTATAAGAAAAAGAAATATTAGGCTGGAAAGATCTTGATGCATTTGAGTAACTGGCAGGAGACCAGTCTGGTTGGTGTGCTGTGAACTGGGAGGAAAATTGGAAAGCTAGGCAGGAGTCAGATCCTGCAAAATTTTGTGGGCATATATAGGAGTTGTAATTTTGTTTTTCAATTTAGTAGAAAGCCATTAAAGGGCTTTAAAAAGAAGAGTGTCATGACCTGATAGATACTTTAAGAATATCACTCGGCAGTGTGGATTGGAGGGGGGGAAAGTGCATGGGAGAAACCAGCTAGGAGATTATTACATTTGTCCATGTAAGGGATGAAGTCATGGCTAAAGTTTTGGCAGTACAGTTGGAGGAAAAAACTGAAAAAGTGTATGTGGATATAGTTCTAGGTGACAGATTGGATAGGACTTGGGAAACAATTGGATGAGGATGGTGAGAGAGAGGGAGATCTCAAGGTTGAACCTTAGATTTTTGTCCTGAGCAACTGGGTAGATGATAGTGCTATTTACCAAACAGGAAGACAGACTTCGTGGGGGAAGGTGAAGAGTTTAATTTAGGAGAAGGTAAGCTGGGATGCTTGTATCTCAAATAGGTTTTTGGATATAGTATTCTGGTCCTCGGATATAAATTTTGGCATTCTTGGCATAGAAGTTATACTGAATGGATGAGACCACCCAAGGAGACTGTATGCAGAGAGAAAAGAAGAGGGAGCCAGGATTGATTACCAAGGAATTTCAACATTTAGAGTTGGGTTAGAGGAAGAAGAGCCAGCAGATGCTACTAAAAGATGACAGGGGGAAGCCAGGAGAGGCTGGAGGAGAATCAGGAAGTTGTGCTGATTTGATGACCAAGAAGGAGATGATATCAAGAGAGAGGGGGTGGCTAATGTGCCAAATAATGCTGAGAGGGCTAGTAATTTAGGAATCAAAGCATGTCCAATTAAGTTTAATGACATGAAGATCATTTGGTGTGTAAGATCAGAAGAGTTGGTGGAGTCGTGGAAGCTAATGCAAGACTGGAGGGAGGTGAAGAATGAATGGGGAGTGAGAGAGTGTTGACAGCATGTGTAGACAACTCTTTAAAGATTTTATTCTCTGGGAGTCAGAGGCATGTGAGGAATTGGCTTTATTAAGAAGGGAGAAGGAGAAGGTGAATGGAGACCTATAGCATTTTGTAATTTGGTGATGTAGTTAGATGAGGAAGAGGAATCCTCATGGATTCTACTTTCTCAGTGAAGAAAGAAGCAAAGCCATTGGCTAAAAGTGAGGGGTGAAAAGGTTTGGGAGGTTTGAGGGATGAAAGAGCAAGCATACTGGGAGAATATTATGAGAACAATTCCACAGAATCTTGATATATAAAACTGATAAAAGAAGAGATGTTTTGTTTCAAGATAAGAGGGGAGGAGCAGAGTTTTGTCCATTCACTTTTCTCTGCACTGTTGGGCCAACCCCAGAGGAGCTCTCGGGCTCCAAAGCAGTCCATCTGAAAACACTTACCCCATGGCGACTATTCCTGGCTTCTCAGCAGAGACTGAGCAGGCACTTGCTGTGATTGTGTGTGTATCTGTGTGCACTTATGCCACCCCTCCTAGGGCTGACCTGTGGAGCATGACTGAAATCTCCCACCACCCCCATCACTTTCCCCTAAAATTTTATCATGAAAACACATCTTTTCATCTTGAAGGCATGTAGAATTATCAATGAAAAATCAAATTCCCCTAGAAGAGCTACTCGCTGGTGAAACTTAGAAGCATTTAGGTTTCAGCTAATTGAAAGCAAGATGAACGCCTGCACCCGGGACCTGGGAGACCTCAGAGTTGAGAAGAGAGTCACTCAGAAAGCAAGTGGGAAAAGAAGCATGGCAAACTCCCTCTACCTTATAATTTTGTAGTAGATTGAACTTGCTTTTTCTAAGCTGTTGTTTAATGTCACAGGAAGATGTTGGACCTGGCATGTTCTCGGCCATTCTCTTCTTGGGTCAGCCTTAAAAACATGAGAGGGAAGGAGAAGGCAGGACAAATTTTTACAACCACAAGATGATCATGTTCTGTTTTTTCACTATAATCACTTTTGACTTGCTAATTTTTATTTAATTCAGCACATTTACTCATGTCTGAAAAAGCCAACATCATTGATGAAGCTTTTTTAAAAAGGGGATTATGTTTCTCAAAATTTTGATAATAATCACTCATGCATGTGCCAGTGGTATAACTCTACATAATATGCAATCATTTCTTTCAAGAAGATCAGAATTAATACTTTTTTTTTTCCTGGAGACATGTTTCAATTATAAAAACGTCCTTTGGCAGTGACGTTTTCTAATCTGTGAGAAAAGGTATTATTTTTCAGAATATCATTCTAATTGATTTTTTTTTTTTTTTTGCTGAGGAAGATCCTCCCTGAGCCAACATCTGTTGCCGATCTTCTTCTTTGTGCTTGAGGAAGATTCGCCCTGAGCTAACATCTGTGCCAATCTTCCTCTATTTTCTATGTGGGTTGCTGCCACAACATGGCTGCTGATGAGTGGTGTAGGTCCCTGTCTGGGAACTGAACCCAGGCCATCTAAGTGGAGTGTGCTGAAGTTAACCACTGGGCCGTGGGGCCGGCCCCTAATTGATTTTTGTGTGTGTGTGTGTGAGGAAGATTAGCCCTGCGCTAACATCCATTGCCAATCCTCCTCTTTTTGCTGAGGAAGATTGGCCCTGGGCTAACATTCGTGCCCATCTTCCTCTACTTTATATGGGATGCTGCTACAGAATGGCTTGATAAGCAGTGCATCAGTCCGCACCCAGGATCCAAAGCTGCGGACGCTGGGCCGCTGAAGCGGGGAGCACAAACTTAACCGCCACGCCACTGGGACCTAATTGATTTTTAGATGGTGAACATAATGGGTCAAATTGGCTGTCAGTTTTGCTGTCTTTTTACTTAGTAGCTCAGGATAGTGTGGAGGTTAAAGGAGTGGACTCTGGGGAGTTCTGTTCTGTGTGATCACAGGCACTTTTCTTTCCTCTTCTGGAAAATGTGAATAATAAAATTACGTCTCTCATGAGATTGTTCTGAGGATTTAATGAGTTAATATACCCAAAACACTTCAGCTATTGCCTGGTAAGCAGTAATCATAGGCTAGTTTAAACATGAAGAAGCTATACAGAACCTATGAGGAGGCCACATAATATAGTTGGAAACTCATTGTCTTTGAGTCAGACTTCTACAGATTCAAATTCTGGCTCTGACATTTATTAGCTGTGTGATCTTAGGAATGTCACCTTGCTCTCTGAGCCTCAGCTTGCTTAATCTTACTGGCATGGAAACTCTAAGCTTTAGCTCTTCATCTCTAAGGACTGATGTGACGATTATGTGGGATAATGTGTAGAAAATATATGGAAAGGCATCATATATAAGGTTTGTTTAACATTGCTTGGAGTGCTTAGATAATGTCAGTCTCTCCTTTATTGCCAGCCAGATTTGTTTGCATCCTGAAAGATATGACTGTAGTTATTTCTGACAGCTTACTCAATCCTCATGGTCTGTTGCACCTACAAGTCCCTGAATATTAGATCATTTTTGCGATGAGGTGTAGATTTTGGAACAAGTCAAATCAATAGTATGAAACCATTAGTTATATAATGGTAATTATTATTTATTATATAAACAGTGTAGGCTCAGTTCTAAGTGCATAAAACCTAACTCCTAAAGAATAAGTCTTAGCTTACTCCTCATTGAAGGGCATAGTCAGGGAACCTTTTCAGCAAACTGTGAAAACTGACTCATTAAAGACAGCTTGTCAGCTTTTCTCCTGCAAGTACACAGTGCCATAGCTCAGAGCACTGTTGCTGGAGTGAATAAAATGTGACTCAGTGTTCGAATATACACCCCAGAGGCTGTTAGCTCAACCACACTGTGTAAAGTGTTTCCTGAGACTAGCTCTGTCTGGGTCATGCAGAAATAGAGAAGGGCTGAAATATGGAAATGTATTGAATGAAGGAAGCTTCTCTTCCTTAGATTCAAATTTCAGGACCTTATGGTATCTATTCCTTAAAATAAAATTTAACAAAAGCGTTTCACAGTTGATTCTGCAGTATTAACCATTTCTTTTTGAAGAAAGGAAAAATAAATTATCAGTATGATTTTAATTTTTAAATATGTTCAACTGAAAAACCATTGATAAAACTATTTCTGCAATATGCTCAGACACGTATAAGCAAGCATGGTTTTGGTTACAGACTGTCACAGACTCTGTTTTAATTTACAGTGCTGCTTTCTTTTCACACCTAAGGTCTCAGCTGTGTGGCTGTATAAATCACATTGTTTTAGCTGGCTTAAAGCTTCTGGGGAATGCTTTAGGATTTCAGCATTAGACTGGATATTTTGCCTAAGGGGCTTCTGAGAGACTAGTTGCAGACCAAGTTACTACATCTGTTTTAAAGCCATAATATAAACTGCATCTTAGGCACAGTGAAGGCTGCAGCTTCCACATGGACTGCTCCTGGGAGAGACCTGGGAGATCAATAATGCGGTACATTCCAAGCAGAGTCAGGGGAAAGCGCTTGCTTAGCTTCTGGGCCTGCCTCAGAAATGGGACTCAAACAGAAAAAGAGTCATTTATTGCCTTTCATTGGCTTTCTCCATTGCAGGCAAATGTTTCTTGAAAGATGATATTTTGAAAAACAGTGTTGTGGCTTTTTTTCTTTTCAATTAATGTGAATTTTTCCACAGTGCCTGTTCTGCAGTACCTTGGTTTTTGGCATTGACTGAGCCCTAAAAGTGATCTCACGAATGCTGAATTGTAGTTGGAAATTTTTTACAGACTTGGAAGCCACAAACTCAAATGTTAAAAATGGAAAATCGATTTTGGTAAGATTCATGGCTTTTTTTTTTGCTGAGGAAGATTCTCCCTGAGCTAACGTCTGTTGCCAATCTTCCTCTTTTTGCTTGAGGAAGAGTTGCCCTGAGCTAACATCTGTACCAGTCTTCCTCTATTTTGTATGTAGGTCACCACCACAGCAGGGCTGCTGACGAGTGGTGTAGGTCTGTACCAGGCATCCAAACCCAGGCCGCTGAAGTGGAGTAAGCCAAACTTAACCACTAGGCCACAGAGCCGGCCCTGATTCATGGCTTTTTATTGTTGTTGGTGTCATAATATGGTTCCAAGGAAAGTGTTTTGAGGGAAAAAGAGAGGAAATATAATTAAGATTTCTTCTTTTCTTTCTACCTTCCACTGCTGGCTTTTGAAGAAGAGGTGACACTCCAATCAATCTTCTAAAATTATATTATAGATTTGTTTGATGGGGACATTAATAGTTTTTCATTGTTGATCTTAATTAAATTGGAGCCCAGGAGTTGTGTGTTCTACTCTCTAATGTCTGGATCTGAGGCAGGTGAACTGACTCTTAAATCTCTGTGTCTGGAGAGAGTGGGCAACTCCAATAGAATCTGTACAATTTGTGCTTCCTTTGCTATATTGTAATAAGTATGTTACTGATAAGTTGTGTTAGTTTTGTTGTGACAAGTAGATTCTGCACATGCATCAGAGAGGCTTTTTTTTTTTTATTTTAATTTTTTGTTTATTGCAGTAACATTGGTTTATAACATTGTAAAATTTTCAGGTGTACATCATTGTACTTCTATTTCTGCATGGACTACATCATGTTCACCACCAAAATACTAATTACAACCCATCACCACACACATGTGCCGAATTATCCCTTTCACCCTCCTCCCTCCCCCCTTCCCCTGTGGTAACCACCAATCCAATCTCTGTCCCTATGTGTTTGTTTATTGTTGTTATTATCTACTACTTAATGAAGGAAATCATATGGTATTTGACCTTCTCCCTCTGACTTATTTCACTTTGCATTATACCCTCAATGTCCATCCATGTTGTCACAAATGGCTGGATTTCATCGTTTCTTATGGCTGAGTAGTATTCCATTGTGTATATATACCACAGCTTCTTTATCCATTCGTCCCTTGATGGGCACTTAGGTTGCTTCCAAGTCTTGGCTATTGTGAATAAGGCTGCAATGAACACAGGGGTGCATGTACCTTTGCAAATTGGTGTTTTCAAGTTCTTTGGATAAATACCCAGCAGTGGAATAGCTGGATCATATGGTAGTTCTATCCTTGATTTTTTGAGGAATCTCCATACTGTTTTCCATAGTGGCTGCACCAGTTTGCACTCCCACCAGCAGTGTATGAGAGTTCCCTTTTCTCCACATCCTCTCCAACACATATTGTTTCCTGTCTTGTTAATTATAGCCATTCTGACGGGCGTGAGGTGATATCTCATTGTAGTTTTGATTTGCATTTCCCTGATAGTTAGTGATTTTGAACATCTTTTCATGTGTCTGTTGGCCATCTGTATATCTTCTTTGGAGAAATGTCTGTTCAGGTCTTTTGCCCATTTTTTAATTGGGTTGGTAGTTTTTTTGTTGTTGAAATGTATGAGTTCTTTATATATTTTGGAGATTAAGCCCTTATCAGATGTATGGTTTGCAAATATCTTCTCCCAATTGTTAGGTTGTCTTTTTGTTTTGCTGATGGTTTCCTTTGCTGTGCAGAAGCCTTTTAGTGTGATGTGGTCCCATTTGTTTATTTTTTCTATTGTTTCTCTTGCCCGGTCAGATGTGGTGTTTGAAAAGATGTTGCTAAGACCGATGTGGAAGAGTGAACTGCCTATGTTTTCTTCTAGAAGTTTCATAGTTTCAGGTCTTACATTCAAGTCTTTAATCCATTTGGAGTTAATTTTTGTGCATGGTGTAAGGTAAGGGTCTACTTTCATTTTTTTGCATGTGGCTATCCAGTTTTCCCAACACCATTTGTTGAAGAGACTTTCTTTTCCCCATTGTATGTTCTTGGCTCCTTTGTCAAAGATTAGCTGTCCATAGATGTGTGGGTTTATTTCTGGGCTTTCGATTCTATTCCATTGATCTGTGTGTCTGTTTTTGTGCCAGTACCATGCTGTTTTGGTTACTATAGCTTTGTAGTATATTTTGAAATCAGGGAGTGTGATACCTCCAGCTTTGTTCTTTTTCTCAGGATTCCTTTAGCTATTCGGGTCTTTTGTTGTTCCATATAAATTTTAGGATTCTTTGTTCTATTTCTGTGAAAAATGTTGTTGGAACTTTGATAGGGATTGCATTGAATCTATAGATGGCTTTAGGAAGTATGGACATCTTAACTATGTTAATTCTTCCAATCCAAGAGCACGGAATATCTTTCCATTTCTTTGTGTCTTCTTCAATTTCTTTCAGAAATGTTTTATAGTTTTCGGTGTACATATCTTTCACCTCTTTGGTTAAGTTTATTCCTAGGTATTTTATTCTTTTTTTTGTAATTGTAAATGGGATGGTATTCTTAATTTCTCTTTCTGCTACTTCGTTGTTAGTGTACAGAAATGCAACTGATTTTTGTATGTTGATTTTGTATCCTGCAACTTTACCATATTCGTTTATTACTTCTAAAAGTTTTCTGGTGGATTCTTTAGGGTTTTCTATATATAAAATCATGTCATCTGCAAATAGTGACAGTTTCACTTCTTCCTTTCCAATTTGGATCCCTTTTATTTCTTTCTCTTGCCTGATTGCTCTGGCTAGGACTTCCAATACTATGTTAAATAGGAGTGGTGAGAGTGGGCATCCTTGTCTGGTTCCTGTTCTTACAGTTTTTCACCATTGAGGATGATATTAGCTGTGGGTTTCTCATATATTGTCTTTATTATGTTGAGGTACTTTCCTTCTATACCCATTTTATTCAGAGTTTTTATCATAAATGGATGCTGGATCTTGTCAAATGCTTTCTCTGCATCTATTGAGATGATCATGTGATTTTTGTTCTTCATTTTATTAATGTGGTGTATTACGTTGATTGATTTGCGAATGTTAAACCATCCCTGCATCCCTGGAATAAATCCCACTTGATCATGGTGTATAATCTTTTTAACGTATTGTTGTATGCGATTTGCTAGTATTTTGTTGAGGATTTTCGCATCGATGTTCATCAGTGATATTGGCCTGTAATTTTCTTTTTTTGTGTTGTCCTTGTCTGGTTTTGGTATCAAGGTAATGTCAGCTTCGTAGAATGAGTTAGGGAGCTTCCCCCCCTCCTCCATTTTTTGGAAGAGTTTGAGAAAGATAGGTATTAAGTCTTCTTTGAATGTTTGGTAGAATTCCCCAGGGAAGCCGTCTGGTCCTGGACTTTTATTTTTGGGGAGGTTTGTGATTACTTTTTAGATCTCCTTACTGGTGATTGGTCTATTCAAATTCTCTACTTCTTGATCCAGTTTTGGAAGGTTGTATGATTCTAAGAATTTATCCATTTCTTCCAGATTGTCGAATTGGTTGGCATATAGCTTTTCATAGTATTCTCTGATAATCTTTTGTATTTCTGAGGTGTCTGTTGTAACCTCTCCTCTTTCATTTCTGATTTTACTTATTTGTGCCTTCTCTCTTTTTTTCTTGGTGAGTCTAGCTAAAGGTTTGTCTATTTTGTTGATCTTTTCAAAGAACCAGCTCTTGGTTTTATTAATTTTTTCTTTTGTTTTTTTGGTCTCTATTTCATTTATTTCTGCTCTGATTTTTATTATTTCCCTTCTTCTACTGATTTGGGGCTTTGTTTGTTCTTCTTTTTCTAGTTCCTTTAGGTGCATTGTTAGATTGTTTATTTGACATTTTTCTTGTTTGTTGAGATAGGCCTGTATCGCTATAAACTTCCCTCTTAGAACCGCTTTTGCTGTATCCCATAAATTCTGGCATGTCGTATTTTCATTTTCATTTGTCTCCAGGTATTTTTTGATTTCTTCTTTGATTTCTTCGTTAACCCAGTCGTTGTTCAGTAGCATTTTGTTTAATCTCCATGTATTTGTGGCTTTTCTGATTTTCTTCCTATAGTTGATTTCTAGTTTCATACCGTTGTGGTCAGAAAAGATGCTTGGTATTATTTCAATCTTCTTAAATTTATGGAGACTTGTTTTGTGGCCTAATATGTGATCAATCCTGGAGAATGTTCCATGTGCATTTGAAAAGAACGTGTATTCTTCAGTTTTTGGATGGAATGCTCTGTATATATCTACTAGGTCCATCTGTTTTAGTGTGTCGTTTAAGGCCAATGTTTCCTTATTGATCTTCTGTTTGGATGATCTATCTGTTGGTGTAAGTGGAATGTTAAAGTCCCCTACTATTATTGTGTTACTGTCTATTTCTCTTTTTATGTCTGTTAATAATTGCTTTATATATTTAGGTGCACCTACATTGGGTGCGTAGATATTTACAAGTGTTATATCCTCTTGTTGGATTGTTTCCTTGATCATTATGTAATGCCCTTCTTTGTCTCTTTTTACAGTTTTTGTTTTAAAGTCTATTTTGTCTGATATGAGTACTGCTACCCCAGCTTTCTTTTCATTGCCATTTGCATGGAGTATCTTTTTCCATCCCTTCACATTCAGTTTGTGAGTGTCTTTAGGTCTGAAGTGTGTCTCTTGTATGCAGCATATATATGGGTCTTGTTTTTTTATCCAGTCAGCCACCCTATGCCTTTTAATTGGAGCATTTAGTCCATTGACGTTTAAAGTAACTATTGATAAGTATGTACTTACTGCCATTTTTTAACTTTTTTTTTTTCTCAGTGTTTTAGTAGTCCTTCTCTGTTCCTTACTTCTTCTATACAGAATTGATGGTCACTTTAGTTTGACCTCTGTCTGAAAGCTGTACTCTTTAACTCCCTCCTCCCTCCTTTTATGTTTTTGATATCATATCTAACCTCTTTTTGTGCATTTGTATCCATTACGTTCTAATCGTGGAAATAGATAATTTTTCCTATTTGTGGTCTTCTCTTTTCCCCTTAAATCAGTCCCTTTAACATTTCTTGTAGCACTGGTTTCTTGGTGACAAACTCCTTTAATTTTTGCTTATCTGGGAAAATTTTGATCTCTCCTTCCATTTTGAATGATAACCTTGCTGGGTAGAGTATTCTTGGCTGTAAGTTTTTTCCTTTTAGCACTTTAAATATATCGTGCCATTCTCTTCTAGCCTGTAAGGTTTCTGCTGAGAAGTCAGCTAATAGCCTTATGGGGTTTCCTTTGTATGTAACTTGACATTCTCTTGCGGCTTTTAGGATTCTCTCTTTATCTTTAATTCTGGACATTTTGATTATGATGTGTCTTGGTGTGGGCCTCTTTGGGTTTATCTTGTTTGGGGCTCTCTGTGCCTCCTGTACCTGGATGTCTGTTTCCTTCCTTAGGTTAGGGAAGTTTTCATCTATTATTTCTTGAAATAGATTCTCTGCCCCCTTGTCTCGCTCTTCTCCTTCCGGGACACCTATAACACGGATGTTAGTGTGCTTGATGTTGTCCCAGAGGTCCCTTAGACTGTCCTCACTCTTTTTAATTCTTTTCTCTTTTACCTGTTCACCTTGGGTAATTTCTTCTAGTCTTTCTTCCAGCTCACAGATCCGTTCTTCTGTATCCTCTACTCTGCTTTTGAGTCCCTCTAATGAATTTTTCATTTCCAGTATTGTATTCTTCATTTCCGATTGGTTCTTTTTTATATCTTCCATTTCTTTGTTGACTTTCTCACTGAGTTCATCTATTCTTCTCCCCAGATCAGTGAGCATCCTTAACACTCTTAGTTTGAACTCTCTGTCAGGTAGGTTGCTCATTTCTGTTTCACTTAGTTCCTTTTCTGGGGTTTTGTCCTGTTCCCTTACTTGGAATGTATTCTTTTGCCTCCTCATTTTGCCTCTTTCCCTGTGCTTGTGTCTACGTATTAGATAGGTCAGCTATGTCTCCTGCTCTTGGATAGGTGACCTTATGTAAGTGATGCCTTAGGAGGCTTCCAATGTGCTTCCCTCAGTTCTCAATGTTCCAGGGGTGGCCCCTATGTGGGCTACGTGTGTCCTTCTGTTGTGGCCTGTTTGCTCTCCCTGTAGGCACCCCGGGAGGCTGAGTTATGCTGCTGGCCAGCTGTTGTAATGCTCAGCTGCTTGTAGTTGTTGTGGGCCCTTCAGTCTCTTTATCAGGTGTGGGGAGCCCCAGCACAGTTGGCTGTAAGCTCTAATACCACATTTATGTTGCAGTATTTCTTTTAACTTAGTAGGCCCCCAGCGTGGCAGGTTGTTAGGCTCAGGGCCTTACAATTGCTGTAAGCCTCTAGCCTATTAGGTCTCTTGTCAGCTCTCTGAGGATTGCAGCTGGGTGGGGCTGGCCTCAGGCACAGGAGCACCCAATTGTTTCAGGCTTTGGAAGGTGGGGCAAACCTCCTATGTGGGTCTTTGAGAAGCACAAGTCTTCTGCAGCTGACAAGCCCTGTTGCCCACAGGTCCACACACACAGTCAACACAGTCCTGCCCCGTGTGCGCGCCCCAACCTCCCCAAGCGGACCCAGTCTCTCCATGCGGGAGCCCCACACACTCCGCCACCGCCCCACACTCTCCACCCACTCCTTGTGCACACCCTGCCCCGCTCAAGTCGGCTCAGTTGCCAGGCTGCAGAGAATCCAGTCACCAATCTATGGAGGCCCACAAGTTGCCTGAGGGCTTGTTGTTGGGTGGGGCCAGTCTCTAGGGTGGGCTGCCTGCCCTGGCTGAGCTGGATTAAATCGGTGCTCTAGCGGGTGGGGCAGACCCTGGGCTAGCAGGCCTCAGGGAGAACTCCAATGGAGTCTGTGTCAGCATGCTCACACCAGGCCACAACAATGGCCACCGCCAATGTCCCAGTCCCTGGAGAGGTCTCACCCCTCACCGAGATGCACTCAGGGCCTATTAGGTGAGTCTCTTGTCACCGAAGCACTGTGCACCTTTCTTTCTGGTGATTTTAGGATGCTTTCTGGAACGGGTGAGTTTGTGCACGGGCCCTTTAAGAGCCAGTTTTAGTTTCTTTGTGAACCGGGTTTTCTGGGGGTACTCCCCAATGCTTTAGTAGCAGGCAAAGTCAGATATTATGCCGCTGGTCTCGATTGTGCTGGGTCCACAAAATGCCCACAGCGGGGGCGCTCCCCGGCTCAGGGCCCCGCGCCTCCAGGGAGGCTGCGTACCTGTGAGCTGCTCCCGGCGGCCGTGAAGCTGGCGGCTTGGGAAGGCGGCGTTTTTCCTCTCCGGAAGGGGGTCTCTGCCTCTTCTACCCCAGTTAGGATTGTCCGTTGTTGCAGGAGTTCCTCTCATCCAGTTTTCAGTTCTGTCTCAGGGGTAATTTTTCCACGAGTAGTTGTAAATTGGCTGTGTCCACGGGAGGAGGTGAGTTCAGAGTCTGCCTACGCCGCCATCTTGACTCCGCCCCCAGAGAGGCTTTTATTTAAAGCATTCTTTGGTAAATTTTTTCTTAAACTTAAGAAGGCTGCATCTTGTGATAGAAAATAGATACAATTTCAAGTTGAGGTGCTCTCATTGACTGGCCAACCACAGACACGCTTCTTACCTTGCCAAGACCCATTTCCTCATCTATAAAGTGGTGATGATAGTTTCCCGTGAGGGTTGGTGAAGATCAATTGATGTAATTCTTGCAGCAGCGCTTGTTCAACTCTAAATTCTGAGCTAATATGATTAAAGTTCTCTGTGATATTATTTTATTCTTACAATTGAATTTTTACTTTGTATAAACTTGAGATTTCCAATGTCAAACTCACATAGAAAGGGCATAATCCATAAATCCAGAGGATTTATGGGTTTTATTCTAGAAAACCAAGAACATTGTGGTCACCTGTTAATTGTTGCTTAACAGTGTTGCTTTTTTCGATTCCAGCTTTGGTAATGCAGTGACTGCTTCCTAGGGGTTCAAGCTCTGTCTGCTTCTCAGAGGAGAGAAGACTCTTCTTTTTCCTAATTCCTGCGGTTCCAAATTCAGTGTAAATTAAGTCCCTGATGCACAAATGAACCCCGATTTTCATCACCTATTCAAATTGGTCTCATATTTCAGAATCCCATTCAAATCCTCGTCTCTTCATGAAATGTTCTCTGATGACTCCAAAGACCTAGAGACTCCAAAGACCTGCCTGCTTCATGTTTGAAGACAATCTTTGATTCACAGTTTTCCAGTTTACCATTTATGGATTTATCTCTTTATTACTCTCCAATTAGCTCATTTGTCTTGCTTCCCTAACATTAGCTTTTGGATTTCCTTAAAGATAGAAGTGGTATCTTATAATTCTTTTGTTTCCCTTCCTGATGGATTTTTTTCCTATAGTTCTTCATTGCACTGTGAGGCTCAAACTTCTTTGAAGGCGCTAATGGACAGTTGTACCCGTGGCACTTTTCTGGACGTAGAGGGAAGAATTTTGGATCAGTGAACTCTAAGAGTGCTTGCACACCTGAGAAGGTAGTCTGGCTGTTCTGATATCCCTTAGCCTCACTCATATGACCTGGACGCCGATGTGGCTGGCCTGGCTGTTGGTCCAAGAAGGTCTTGACTTTCTCCATCACTGTTCCTGGTTGCCTGCTTTGTTGAAACAGTCTGCCTTCCCTTCTCCCAGAGAGAAGGCATCTGTTATTCAGGCATAGCTTCTCCCAAGTTGTAATATCTAGGCGAGGAGTGTAATATCCAGATGAGGAGTCCAAACACAAGAATTTTAATTTTGGAATGTCATATTTAAAAAACATGGTTCTTCTTATATTTCAGAAATCTTTTATGTAGTGCTTCTACATACCCATGCCTTTGCCCTTTGTGATTGTCCTAGGTAATGAAGGTTCTCAGCATGTAGAGATGAATTGAGTTCTCAGAAGCAAATTTTTAGGCAGTCAATAAATAAGTGATATATTGAGCCCCATGCGGTATGTATAGACACTTGGTTTATAAAATTCTCACCTTTGGAGAACTTTCAGTAAGGCAGACTAAACAGATAAACTTGTAATTGTTTAATTGTAATTATGGGTCTGCTAAATTGCCTCTGTCTGTAAGTGTGTGTGTGTGTTTTAACTGAAAATGTACTGAGCACCCCCACGCACAAGAGCTTGTACTAACTACAAGTGGCACAGAGAGAAACCAGACACAGGCCCTGTCATGAAGGAACTCACTCTACTCATTTGAGTCTAGTCAAGAGGCAGTTATTAGCATAATGTAATGGAAGCACAGAAAATACTGATTAATTCTATGGGGATGTCTTCACAAAGAATGCAAAGCTTCGGTTTCTTTTAGATGGAAAAGTAAGATTTCACTGAGTGAGGGTAAGTGTGAAAGGCCATAGAATATTCAGGGAATAAGTTATTCAGTATGACAGGACCATTGAGTATGTAAGCAGCCACATCATGGAACTTGATTATAAATCAGTCCAGATCTCTCTGCCCATTATTCCAAATGAAAAATGTTGTAGGTCTTTTTTTAATGGATAATAAATACCTACCTGCCTGGGGCACAGCACTAAGGCATGAACCAAACCCCTGAATAGAAACAAAGTTTCTTTGGGTATAAAATATTTCAGAGGCTGGCCTGGTGGGGTAGTGGTTAAGTTGGCAGGCTCCACTTTGGTGGCCCGGGATTCGCAAGTTCAGATCTCAGGCACAGACCTACACGCTGCTCATCAAGCCATGCTGTGGCAGCATCCCACATACAAAGCAGAGGAAGATTGGCACTTACGTTAGCTCAGGGACAATCTTTCTCACCAAAAAAAAAAAAATTTTCAAAAGCTGTCCCTGGGTATCCTAAACCTTAGATTGTCCTGACTAGTTGTTCAGGAGAAGATGAAGAAGTCATGAGCAAACAGTAATCTGTGGGCAAATGGCTTGCATTTGGATTCTGCTTTCTCTCTCTCTCTTTGTCTAAATCAGCTGAGTGATTGGCATTGCATTATAAGCTAAAGACCACTAATTCTAACTCTGTGTTTGTCTTTTATTCTCGAAGGATTTAGACCCTACTTCTCCTGTGACTTGGAATCTGTTGTAAGAACATTACTTGGCACACAGGGGACACTCTAATTATCTGTTGCTGATACTGAGGCATCTCTCTTTACATTTGGGTCTAAACATATGCCTCAGTTTGCACTTGAGTAAAATAATTTTGTTTGTATGGTAGCCTCTAAGGGAATTGAGCAAGATGAGTATCTGAAAAAAGTGAGCATTATTACAGTGTTTGGGTGATGTGTTTGCCTATGTTAATATCTGTTGGTCTGAACTCTGCTATGTTTATTTCTAACTAAGGTACCAACAACATGGAGAGGAAAATGGAATCATTAAACATTTGTGCATTCCTAGTCATAAAACTTGCTATAAAACTGCCTTTAAAATCTATACTTAGTTCTAATCTGTGTTTAGATGATAGTGGAATGGAGAATTATAGTCCCTTAAATATAAGATGTCATTGATTTTAAGATGCACTATCAATTTAATAGCAGCTTTAGAAGAAGCAAAAGAAAGAAAGAAAGAAAAGAAAATATATGCACTATTAAATGCGCGTACTTTTTTCTTCTGCCAAATTTACCCTAAAACTGACTACTCCTCCAGGCTTTATCCATATAGTAGTGCAGATGCAAAATATATGAGTGATCCTTGTCTCCTCTCTTTCCTTCATCTCCCACATCTGTTTCATCACCAAGACCTGTAGATGCTACTTACCAAAGATATACTACATCAATGTTATTTTCACTGCTGCCCTTCTAGTCCAAACTACCACAGTGTCTTGCAGGGAGAGAATCAGTAGCCTCCTTGTCAATCCCTCCACTGCCCCTGAGGGCCCCTGCCACATTCTTTGATGTCATCAGCCATCCCAGACATTCATTATGCATGTAGTAGCCAGGGGAATGGTCTTTCAAAAAGGTATAAATCAAATCATGTTACTCTCTGCTTAAAACTGTCCTGTGAACTTCCTTTCCTTAAAATCCAACCTCTTTATCATCCGAGACACTAACTCAGTGGTTCTCAGTGGTTCAGGAAATCCTGGGAGCCCTTGAGACCTTTCCGGGGGGTCCAAAAGGTTAAAATGCTTTTCATCATGTTGGTAAGATATTATTTATTTTCTCTCCCTCATTCTCTCATGAGTGTTCGGAGGAGGTTCCCAGAGGTCCGTGACATGTGATATCAACACAATCCAGTTTATCTATGTTGGGACAATGCCATATTTTGTTTGGTTTTTTTGGTTGTTGGAAAGCCTAAAGAATAGACAAATTTTCTGTGCAATTAGCAATTGGAAAATTTGATACTTTTATGTTATCAGGAAATCTAGCCGTATTAACACAGGCTATAGAGTAAAAGTGATCAGGGCTCAGGAAAATAAAAGATAATGAGACTTCTGCCTATTGAGGAATGTTCCATTTCTCAGGATGTCCTCAAAAACTGTCACAGACAATTTTTGAATTATGTTTTTGTCTCTTATAAGCCAGGTACTTTAAAATGTGGTTTAAAAATATTGCTCCCACACATCGTTTCAGTTTCTCACCTTTGGCCAGATCAAATATTTTGTTGGCAAAGCAGTATCTATTGTTCTTTCCACTTCTCACTACAGTGAGTTTAAAAATGACCAAGATGGTGAGATGTTTTTCAAAATTTTATACCATTCTTCCTGTAACTTTTTGAAGTTTCATGGATTTCATTTTCTGGTAGCAATATAATATGAAACTAATATATTATCAACCAATACATTAGATGGGCAATTTATAGCAACCTGAAATATGTAGGGTCGTGACTAACAACAAGAGGACCCTGAAGATGTTTACAGTCGGCCACAACTAGTATGTTTGTATTAAGAGACAATGGTAGGATAGTCTTAAAACTTATTTACGTGTTTTAATTAACTGTGATGATACAAATAAGCCTAAACCGTAGTGTTTAGAACTGATCTTTAAAATGGATAAACCAAAAACTCAAGCATGCAAATTTTGAACAAAAGTCACTAGTATTTTTGGTGACTAAAAAGGAAAACATCATGACTATAATCTATATGGTAAAAAATACAACCAAACCCAGAAAATAATCATTTTCTTGGAACTTCCTTCAAGGCCAATTTCAGAATGGCCTTTGAAAGTGAGATTCACGTAATGCGAGAAGATTTTGTGAAACTGCCATGGATCACATTGAAACTCTTCTGGGTCAAAAAGAGGTAGCCACTCAGAAGGAAAGGCACCCTTATCTAACACCATCAGAGAATGTATATCTAAACAACTAGTTGAGAGCTTGAGTTCTTGCCCACATATCTATATTATTTGGAGCTATTAAAGTTAACATTTTAATGGACTTTGTTCATATATATAATGGCATCAGCAAAGATATATTAAACGTTATATTGCCCATTTGATAAGCAACTGGGAAAAAGCTTGGCAATAATTGACAGCTTTATAAAAAGCAAAACTTTGTGAACTCAACGGACTATATCAAGGTCATTGCTGCATTTATTAAGAAGTACCTGCCTTAAAGACTTTGACCCACAGTTCTCTCAGTTTTTCAATGAGATGGTTAAAAAAATTTAGTTTATAAAATCAAGTGCTTCAGATACCGATCATTTTAGATAAACTTGTCACGAATTGCGAGATGAATTCAAAAACTTATTTTTTGAATATATACATTGAAGTGAGAAAGGTAGTTAAAATGCTTAAATTTGAGTTTGAATTGTGGCTTTTCTTGGAAAGGGAAAATATGGGATATCATGACAAAAGGCAAAGACCTGGATAAATGACTGATCTCATAAATTTGGTTTATTTTGCAGATTTTCTATAGCTGAATATTCTTATCAACAGCTGAAATTGGAAAACCGAAATGGTTTTTTTTTTTTTTTTTTTTTTTTTTTACTGTTTCTATCAACATTACTACCATAAAAATGAAGTTTTATAGTTGGATGAAGAGAGTTGATCATATGGACTATGTATTCTTTATGGCTCTTAGTTCATTTGGATTTGATAGAAATTATAGGTTTCTTAGTGAAAGAAAAATAGCTTCTGATGACTTATTTTTCCAAGACATTAAAAAACAAACTGAGTAGTGATTCAGAGAATATTTCAATCTGTCGAATAAAACAAGATTAACTGAATGAATTGTCTATCAACAGCAGCTTGAAAATATAACTCTGCCAGCTTATTGTTAGGATTATGCATACCTCTTTTCAGGTGTTGCCTTGACGTAGTTCAAGAAGGAGAAAATAATTTGCCATCTGTATCCACTTGCGTATTACTTATCTATTGTGCATAACAAAATATTCCAAAATTTAGTGGCTGAAAAAAACAAGAAATATATATTCTCTTAGAGTTTTTGTAAGTCAAGAATTCAGGATGGCTTCGCTGGGCGTTTCTGACTCATCTTTTTATGAAGTTACACTTCAGATATCATCTAGGGCTACAGTCATCTGCAGATTTACCTGAGGCTGGAGGATCTGTTTCCACCTTGACCCAGTCACACAGCTAGTGAAGTAGTGCTGGTTGTTGACTGGAGCCTCACATTTTCCCCATATGGGCTTCTCCACAGGGGTACTTGAGTGTCCTCAGGACACAGCAGCTGGTTTCCCCCAGAGTGAGCAATCCAAGAGGCCAGCATGGAAGCTGCTGGAAAGTCACACACGGTCACTTTCTCCATATCTGTTGGCCATGCAAGTCACCCTTATTCTGTGTGTGAGGGTACTACACAAGAGAAGTAAGCAAAGATCATGGCAGAGGAGGATATTGGAGACTGGCTACTCCAAAACATGCCAGAGTATATTCATGAAATATCGTGACACCAATATGGAGACAAGAAATTTTCCAGGTGCTGAAATTGCACATGCAGTGAATTTCTAGGAATGCAGTGAATGCCAGATCTCTTCAGTTCAGCTCAATTTACAGACATTTCAGACTCAGTGCAAGTATATCTTACGCATATTAACCAAAATGATGTCAAAAGGTCTGTTTGTATTCTAGAAGGTATTTTAAGCCATCATTTTAATGTTAAGACATAATCGATATATTATGGAGTCAAATTCAAATTTTAAAAGAGATTTGTAGAAGACTAAAATATTTAGATCAGGCTGCCTAGACATTTGCTCTCCTCTGACTTTAATGATTGCTTGGTAGGGAAGTTTGAGAAATACTTTCTTTTAGAAAACTCTTTCCTTTAGACAGTTTGGCGACATGACTAATTCAAAATATCTGAATAAAAAGGTGCAATGTCAGATTATTCTTTGTTAGTGCCTAAGACTTGAACATGTTCCCTATAAATCTTCAGTTTTTTGTGTATGTTTCTATATAGCCTAAGGTTTTTTCATTCACCTCCCATATACATATGTCTAAATCCTTCCATATTTCAAAACCAAGATTAAATGCTTTGTTTTCCACAAGATCTTTCGATATGGTCTCCATAAACTTCTCTCTTGCCTGCCGATTCCTGTTCACTCTGCGTGTAGTGGGGACCATGGAATGACTGAGATTGTGAAGAGAGGGGGAGGTTGGTGATAAGTTAGAAGTAACAACAGTGTTGCCTGAAATCTCTCCTATAACATTTACTCTGCTACTTTCGTGTCAGTTACTAATATCCATCTGGGAATGTCATAGTCACACATAAGAGACGCAGTAATGACATGTTAAATGAATGTGGTGAAATAAATCTGTGCTCAATAAATAACTTATTACTGATTATTACCTTACTATGATAAACTATTGTGTTATGAAAGTCAGGCATTTCATATCCATGCTTTTCTTTATTCTTTTTGAAGAAGAGGAAACACAAATTAAAAGTTCAGCTCTGCAATTTGTCATTCATTGATCTTAGTTTAGAGTGTAATTGGTTTTAATCCATTGAAGATTTGCTACTTTGGTTCTTCATTCTCATGTAATCTTCTGCATTATTGCTTTTATTGACAGAAATATTAGTTGCACTGTTGTACTTATTATGAAAAAAGAACAAGAGTGATTCCTCTCTCAGTTATTTTTTGTAGGACTTACTGCTTGTACCACCCATTTAACAGTTAAATTGAATACTGCCTTGAATAATTCTTGGTTTCCTAATTAAACAATAAAATATTATAAGACAAAGTTGTTCTTTAGACTCCCTGCAGCACCAAATGCAGTACATTTTGTTGATTAATTTGATTGTGCAAATTGTGAACTACCAAAATAGTTTACTTCTCTTACTAAAGGCTTGTTTTTCTTTTGTTTAAATGGCTTCCTTCAAATCAACTTCTTCCCTCTCTCCCTCCCCCACCCCTTCCTTCTTTCCTTCCTTTCTTCCTTCTTATTTAAGGTGAACAATTTAGGGTCATATTGGCTCTTTTTGGCATTTGGCTTGCTTCAGTTTTGGAAACTCACTAGTCTATAAGCTTCTCTAGGACAAGCCCTGTGCCAAGTTCAATATTATATTCCTGACATCTAATACAGTGCCTGAAAAGAGCAGATGTTTAAAAATATTTGTTCAATGAATGAATGAATTAGATGGAGCATACATAATAATCAAATTACTAAATCCCATGTATGATTTTAAATTACTTGAATTTCTGGCCTATAGTTCAAATCTGGTGATAGTTGATATTACTTAACAGTTATTTTTTGGCTTAAGCATTATTTATTTATGGTTGGTAAGCACATATACCATAAGGTGGCATCAAAAGGCTGTAGTGTTAAAAGACCAAAGAGGTAATGAATTACAGTCTTTGGAAATTCTGCCTTCAGGTCAAGGCAGTGCGAACAATGGATTTTAATAATTCAGACATAAAAAAATCCCCTCTTTTCTCTCAGTAGAGGACACACTGTACCAATCTTCTTTTCATTTCATTTAGTCCTGGTTACTGTAGAATTAGTGGTGAAAACTAAGAGTAACTCATTGGGCTTTTCAGCCACATTTGTATGCATAGGCAATAATACTGTCAGCACCATTATCTGTTAATTCAAAGAGTATGACATATACTTCAGAGCATGTACAAAACATATAAATTTATAGAGGTTCATTGCTCTGCTAGAAATGTAAGCTTATACTATGCATAAATGCCATTAAATCATATTTTCAGCCTTCTTCTTTATAACTCTGCCATTAATAATTCATTCATGAATGTGGTATTATATAGGTATTTATGTAGAGATTAATTTTTCAGATTACAACTACTCTATTACTATACATATGTTGGGAAAACTGGACAGAGCATTTGTTTTTGTTTTTGTTTTTTTGTGTGTGTGTGTGAGGAAGATCAGCCCTGAGCTAACATCCGTGCTAATCCTCCTCTTTTTGCTGAGGAAGACTGGCTCTGAGCTAACATCTATTGCCAATCCTCCTCCTTTTTTTCCCCCAAAGCCCCAGTAGATAATTGTATGTCATAGTTGCACATCCTTCTAGTTGCTGTATGTGGGACGCGGCCTCAGCATGGCCGGAGAAGCGGTGCGTCGGTGCTCGCCTGGGATCTGAACCCCAAGCCGCCAGCAGTGGAGCACGCGCACTTAACCGCTAAGCCACGGGGCCAGCCCAGGACAGAGCATTTGTAAAGAGAATCATTGACAGAGATTGAAAGTGGCCCGTAGTCTGGAAATAGCATATCTGTTAAAGAAATTCAGGGTACCAATCTGATAATTTTAGGAGGTCAAGATGGCAAAGAGGCTTATTGCAGTTCCATAGGTCTTTGTTGAATAAATACTATCCCTGCACATTGTGCTGAGGAAGATACTAAGGGAGACTACTTCTTCACTTGCCTGGGTAGTGGAGTCTGAATTATTCAGCTAATGCACCTACATTGGTTTGCGTTCACTGGATGAGTTTTTTTCAGAGTTTCATATCTGTACTTGATATTGTCAGAATTGAGAAAAATTAAATGATGCTATCTACTGAAGTGAACATAACAATTTAACCAGTTATTTTTAAGCAATATTCAAAGTAGACCTTAAGAAGCATCACGTGGAGAACACTTCTTAATCTGCTAAATTGCTAAATGAAAGCTGTCTTTAAATACAAGTAAACCTAGACAATGTCAAATCTTACATTTACTTAGGAAACATATATAAAGTATATAAAGTGAATAAAAAATATGACTTGTTATAATATTTCTGCCTTCACTGGTAAAAGCTGACTACCTAAACATTAGATACTTTATACTATGGGAATAATTACTTTGAAGGCCATTTTTGGTCAAATATAATCAACTTATTAAAATGAAACAATATTTTGGAAGACTGCTTCTAAGATCAACATGAATTACATATTAACTAGTCCATGTTAACACACTCAAAAGCATTTTGGATGAGATTTTATTGGACTTTCAGGTTGAGGAGCTAAACCACATGGAATACACAATAAATTACCCAGAAAAAAGAAATAAGAAATAGATACTTTCAAAATAAAGAGTAATAATCTAAAGAGAGAGCAGATGTTCACTGAAATACTAGAGCCGTAAAGGCACAGAGCGTCTTTACTGTGTGTAGGCAACAAATGGGCGTGTAAGAGGGAAGTGGCAAGTGCTGTCATAAAATCCTTTTGAAGTGATGTTTCCTTCTGTGTATGGCTAAATGGTGGAGTTAGAGCAACACAATCAGCCATGTCCCATCTCATTGGTCCACCAACACAGCATGAGGCAGTAGAAATAAATCAGCTTTGAAATCCACCATACCTAGTTTCATTTCTGAAACTTCTGCTCTGCCAAAGGGGGAAATTCCTTAATCATGTTGAGTCTCACTTTCTTCATCTGTAAAGTGAGGATTAAAATATTTACCTTATAAAGTTATAGTTAGGATGATAAGGATATTTTTAAATTTTGAAATACCTCCCAAGCTATCTCCCTTAATAGGTAAGTTTGTTTTTCCTCCTGTACCTCATATGCAATACGTCCCCTGGGAGAGAGGAGGGAAAACACCACCTTGGGAAGGAGGCAAATATGGGAGAGCCCCAATAAGACATAGGGGTTAGTAAAAGAAAGTCTGAATTAGGGAGAGTGGGAGAAAGTAATGGGGTAAGGGAGTGAGTAAGAAGGAAGAGTTAGAGGAAACTGTCAGATTAGAAACAGCCTACGTAGAAAAAGAGAATTCTGAGAACTTGGTGGCTGGTTTCCGGGTCATAGAGTTGGTAGATGTGTCACCTTTTGGAAAGACGCTGTCCAACACGTCTCAAAAGCACTAGTGAAGCACTAATGGAAGAAGATGTCCATATAACTAGACTGAGTTAATGCGCTGGTTACATGGTACACATGTGGTTTATGCTTGATGCAGAAGTTCCCCGTTACACCACCGCCAACCCACCCCTCTGGCCATCGATACAAGAATGTGCTTAGTGGACTGGCCAAATAGTGCAGACCTGTGGTCAGAAGAGGAGGACACCAAGGCTGAGAGATTCAAGGGACCATGACAAGGTCCAAAGCCCACAGCGGTAGATGCAAACCTATATGAAACAGGCCAGAGAGGACCAACAGCATTGCCAGCATATTCCCTGTGGCCAGTGCTCAGAGACAAGAGGGGCCAGGGGGCATGTATGCAGAGACCAGGGGACAGCACGGATCACCCCTAGCCTGGCTCCCAAGGCCCATAAGCTTTCTCCTCACCCATATGCCATTTTGAAAGATAGGGGAAAGAGTGAGAAAAAAAAAATTGTTAGGGAATCTGAACTTTGAATTGATTGAAAATTTACCTAAAATAGATTGATTAGAACAGAATGATGCTCTTACTGTACACACTGAAATACATTTATGAAGCAAGGGAATTTTTTTCCCCTGCTATCCTTTGTGATGAGGGATCATGAGAAAATCTAGATCAGGTACAGAGAAGGAAGGAAGCTACAATAGTTTGTACAATCATGCACACTGGAAGTAAAGTTTTATTCCTCTGTACATTTTTAATGCTAATCTCTTCTGGGCTTCTGCACTTGGGTGTCCCACAGGCCTGTCAAAAACCCTGCTTTTAGCATTGAACTCCTTTCTCACCTACCTCTCTCCAGAGCCTTACTTATTCTGCTGCTCTCTTTTTGAGAGAAATGACACCACCAGTTGCCCAAACCAGAGTCCTTTTAACTCTATTTTCCTTTGCATCTCTCTCTCTTTCGTAATTTACTCTTTGTTCCACTTACACTGCCTTAAATCCGCCCTCCTCATCTCTCACCTGGTTGTCCTCAGTATCTTCTTCTTGGCCTCCCTGCCTCCAGGCTTGTCACCAGGTAATCCATCATCCACAGAGCTGTTAAGAATGCTTTTTCAAATGTAGATCTACCCTTGTCTTGACCTTTCCTTAAAAATCCTTCTACAACAACCTATTACTTGGAGAATATGGTCCAAATTCCTAAACGTGACACATTCGGCCTTTCAGAGCAAACATATCAGAATATCTGGCTGGCTTCTTGGACTGATATTTTTTCAGACCCTCCTTGGAGATTCCCGTATGATGCAAGGCTAAGAAAAAATGGTCCGAGTAATTCAGAAAAATTTTATATATTTTTTAAAAGATGAATCTGAAGTGAAAACACACAATTCAAAAATTCTTATATAGAACTTGCAGATCCCTGAGTACTGTTTCTGCAAGAAGCTGGAGAAACACTATTCTGTCCTCTGATGGAAAATATTTGAAGAATTGTAAGCTGAAGAGTGATGTGATCACACTAAATAATAGTAGTAGTAATAAATAGTAACTCTGGGAATGGTTTAATGGTGGACACAGAGAGCACAGAGCTATCAGGAGGAAGTCCTTTGCAATAATCTGAGTAGTAAGTGCTACTGATATACAGATAGATGAGGCATGGAGAAATCATCATGGAGCTAGTCTAGGAGAAGAGAGAAACAATCACAGTACATGATAGTGAGTGTGGGAGAAACACATACCAGGTATAATGGGAGCATCGCTGAGAGGGGCAGGTGGTAGTCAACCTGGCTTGGGGACATATATCAAGGTTTTTAAAATGTTGAAATTATTCTACCATATAAGCACAATTTCATATCAGATAACAACTGGGAAGAAAGGGAAAATTGTCCCTCAGACTTAGTATAAATTTAAAAAAAAAGAAGAGTTGAAAAACAGAATGACGAATTCAAATAGACTTAGTATGTTTTGCCAAAGGCTTCTGCTTATAAAGCCAAATACAGCTAATGGTTCATCAGAGTAATGAGGTTTGCAAATTCACTGATAGCATAATTCACTTAGTTATTTGTGTGTGAGAAAGAAATGGCCAAGACATAGGGATTCTTTTTTTTTTTTTTTTAATTTTTTGTTTATTGCAGTAACATTGGTTTATAACATTGCAAAAATTTCAGGTGTACATCATTGTACTTCTATTTCTGCATGGACTACATCATGTTCACCACCAAAATACTAATTACACCCCATCACCACACACATGTACCGAATTATCTCTTTCACCCTCCTCCCTCCCCCCTTCCCCTCTGGTAACCACCAATCCAATCTCTGTCCCTATGTGTTTGTTTATTGTTGTTATTATCTACTACTTAATGAAGGAAATCATACGGTATTTGGCCTTCTCCCTCTGACTTATTTCACTTTGCATTATACCCTCAATGTCCATCCATGTTGTCACAAATGGCTGGATTTCGTCATTTCTTATGGCTGAGTAGTATTCCATTGTGTATATATACCACAGCTTCTTTATCCATTCGTCCCTTGATGGGCACTTAGGTTGCTTCCAAGTCTTGGCTATTGTGAATAAGGCTGCAATGAACACAGGGGTGCATGTACCTTTGCAAATTGGTGTTTTCAAGTTCTTTGGATAAATACCCAACAGTGGAATAGCTGGATGATATGGTAGTTCTATCGTTGATTTTTTGAGGAATCTCCATACTGTTTTCCATAGTGGCTGCACCAGTTTGCACTCCCACCAGCAGTGTACGAGAGTTCCCTTCTCTCCACATCCTCTCCAACACATGTTGTTTCCTGTCTTGTTAATTATAGCCATTCTGACGGGCGTGAGGTGATATCTCATTGTAGTTTTGATTTGCATTTCCCTGATAGTTAGTGATTTTGAACATCTTTTCATGTGTCTGTTGGCAATCTGTATATCTTCTTTGGAGAAATGTCTGTTCAGGTCTTTTGCCCATTTTTAATCGGGTTGGTAGTTTTTTTGTTGTTGAGATGCATGAGTTCTTTATATATTTTGGAGATTAAGCCCTTATCAGATGTATGGTTTGCAAATATCTTCTCCCAATTGTTAGGTTGTCTTTTCGTTTTGTTGATGGTTTCCTTTGCTGTGCAGAAGCTTTTTAGTTTGATGTAGTCCCATTTGTTTATTTTTTCTATTGTTTCTCTTGCCCGGTCAGATGTGGTGTTTGAAAAGATGTTGCTAAGACCAATGTCGAAGAGCATACTGCCTATGTTTTCTTCTAGAACTTTCACAGTTTCAGGTCTTACATTCAAGTCTTTAATCCATTTGGAGTTAATTTTTGTGTATGGTGTAAGGTAAGGATCTACTTTCATATTTTTGCATATGGCTGTCCAGTTTTCCCAACACCATTTGTTGAAGAGACTTTCTTTTCCCCATTGTATGTTCTTGGCTCCTTTGTCAAAGATTAGCTGTCCATAGATGTGTGGGTTTATTTCTGGGCTTTCGATTCTATTCCATTGATCTGTGTGTCTGTTTTTGTGCCAGTACCATGCTGTTTTGGTTACTATAGCTTTGTAGTATATTTTGAAATCAGGGAGTGTGATACCTGCAGCTTTGTTCTTTTTTCTCAGGATTCCTTTAGCTATTCGGGGTCTTTTGTTGTTCCATATGAATTTTAGGATTCTTTGTTCTATTTCTGTGAAAAATGTTGTTGGAACTTTGATAGGGATTGCATTGAATCTATAGATGGCTTTAGGAAGTATGGACATCTTAACAATAGAAAAAATTAATAAAACCAAGAGCTGGTTCTTTGAAAAGATCAAAAAAATAGACAAACCTTTAGCTAGACTCACCAAGAAAAAAAGAGAGAAGGCACAAATAAGTAAAATCAGAAATGAAAGAGGAGAGGTTACAACAGAAACCTCAGAAATACAAAAGATTATAAGAGAATACTATGAAAAACTATATGCCAACCAATTTGACAATCTGGAAGAAATGGATAAATTCTTAGAATCATACAACCTTCCAAAACTGGATCAAGAAGAAGTAGAGAATTTGAATAGACCAATCACCAGTAACGAGATCGAAACAGTAATCAAAAACCTCCCCAAAAATAAAAGTCCAGGACCAGACGGCTTCCCTAGTGAATTCTACCAAACATTCAAAGAAGACTTAATACCTATCCTTCTCAAACTCTTCCAAAAAATTGAGGAGGGGGCGAAGCTCCCTAACTCATTCTATGAAGCTGACATTACCCTGATACCAAAACCAGACAAGGACAACACAAAAAAAGAAAATTACAGGCCAATATCACTGATGAACATCGATGCGAAAATCCTCAACAAAATACTAGCAAATCGCATACAACAATACATTAAAAGATTATACACCATGATCAAGTGGGATTTATTCCAGGGATGCAGGGATGGTTTAACATTCACAAATCAATCAACGTAATACACCACATTAATAAAATGAAGAACAAAAATCACATGATCATCTCAATAGATGCAGAGAAAGCATTTGACAAGATCCAGCATCCATTTATGATAAAAACTCTGAATAAAATGGGTATAGAAGGAAAGTACCTCAACATAATAAAGACCATATATGAGAAACCCACAGCTAATATCATCCTCAATGGTGAAAAACTGAAAGCTATCCCTCTAAGAACAGGAACCAGACAAGGATGCCCACTGTCACCACTCCTATTTAACATAGTATTGGAAGTCCTAGCCAGAGCAATCAGGCAAGAGAAAGAAATAAAAGGGATCCAAATTGGAAAGGAAGAAGTGAAACTGTCACTATTTGCAGATGACATGATTTTATATATAGAAAACCCTAAAGAATCCACCAGAAAACTTTTAGAAGTAATAAATGAATATGGTAAAGTTGCAGGATACAAAATCAACATACAAAAATCAGTTGCATTTCTGTACACTAACAACGAAGTAGCAGAAAGAGAAATTAAGAATACCATCCCATTTACAATTGCAAAAAAAAGAATAAAATACCTAGGCATAAACTTAACCAAAGAGATGAAAGATCTGTACACCGAAAACTATAAAACATTTCTGAAAGAAATTGAAGAAGACACAAAGAAATGGAAAGATATTCCGTGCTCTTGGATTGGAAGAATTGACATAGGGATTCTTTAAAGAGAGCAAATTACAGGATTCTCTTGTGACCAGTGGCTGTTTTTATCCCAGCCATATTTGCAAGCTGCATTATCATGTTGCCTTATTACAAAATAATGATCCTGGATCATTAAGAGAAAGTTAGACGGCACCCAACATATGTTATTTATCGTAGCACACTTCCCAGCTCCCTTAGATGGCAAAGCATTTTTAGTCCACGTAAGGAGTGCTTTTACTTAGTTGTTTACTTTAAATTAATTTAATTTTTATTTTTTTAATCTTTTTATTTTTATTTTTTGCTGAGGAAGATTTGCCCTGAGCTAACATCTGTTGCCAATCTTCCTCTTTTTTTGCTTAAAGAAGATTAGCCCTGAGCTAACACCTGTGCCAGTCTTCCTCTATTTTGTATGTGGGTTGCCACCACAGCATGACTGACGAGTGGTGTAGGTCCGCACCTGGGATCCGAACCCGTGAACCCCAGGCCACCGAAGTGGGGCACACCAAACTTAAACACTATGCAATGGGGCTGGCCCCTGTTTAGTTTTTAAATAATGTAATAAGAATTTATGAACTTGCCACACAAAACAAGAGCTAGAAATTTTACGATGACTTACAGTTAACCATATGATTTCTCCACCCACCTATTTACTCCAACCTGAGATAATCAGCATCATCAACCTCCTGCTTATCATTGCCTTGCTTTCCTTTTTATATAATTTTGTTGCAGGTTGTTGATTAATTAAAACAGGTATCACATTCTGGATAATGTTTCTGGGCTTACTTTTTCATGTAGTATTATTTTACTAAGATTCAACCATATTGTTGCCTGTTGCTTTAATTCATTCGTCCTGACTCCTGTGAATACACTTCAGCTTAGTCTTCCACTCTTACTTGGTCAGTTGTGTGACTTGAGTCAGTAGCACACTTCTTCATAATCAGCCTTGATATCTGCTTTTTTGCACATGTGGTTCCTTACCTATATATTTAAATTTTATAATCACATTATCAAGTTCCATTTAAACAGCTCTGTTGGAAATAGTACAGCATTTTTGAGATCTTGACAGCGAGAAACATTTAAAATGTCCTTCCTTAAAGGAAATTTTAGGCACTTTGTATCAGTTGTCCATTGCTACAATAATATTGTAAAACAAACTACGTCAAAATTTAACGGCTTAAAACAACAACCATTTATTGTTCTCACAAGATCACAGGTCAGCTGGGTGCTTTTGCCGATCTGAGTTGGATTGAGTGTTCTCAGCTGGGCTCAGACATAGTTTGTGGCTAAATGAGGGGTTGCCTGGGACTGGCTGGTCTAGGACCCACTCAATTGGGACCGCCTGATTTTTCCTCCCGCAGACTAGCCCAGATTGTTGTAACGGTGGTAACAGGAGTCCAAAAGAGGAAATGGAAATGGGCAAGCACTTTTTCATATCTCCGCCATGTCGAGTTTGCTGTTGGTCCATTGGCCAAAGCAAGAGCCACTGGGGGCAGGGTGCACTAACTAAAAGTGTGGATAAGAGAGGTTGCAGTCATTGATGCACTCAATCTGCTACACATTTTTTTAAATCAAGTGTTAGTTCTCATATACCTTGTGAAACTACTTTCTATTCATTTTATGATTCAGCAAATAAGTAAATATATTATGGATAAGGGGAACCAGGTTTCTTACTGTTGGAGAAGGGAGTTACAAATATAGAAAGAGGGAAAGATAGAGTGAACCCTGTGGTTTTAGATTTGTATTTGAGGTATCAGTGTGAACTAATAGGTTGTACCTTAGACTTCCACTCTAGAAACATTTATTCCCCAGCTCTTTTCTCTGAGAAGGCCTGGAATCCATGACACTATAGTAGGAATGAACACACTTAGTACATAGTTCTTGGTTTCTAAATATATTCTCTACTGAAAGGACCAGGGTTCCTTGGAGAAATGGCTGATTCCAGTGCTAGGGCAGGGAATATCCAAGATTAGCCTGGAAAATGTTGTCTGCCAAAATCTAAGGAAGTGTTCAAAGAATAGTGGGGACATGTCAAAAGGACGCAAGGACCAACATGAAGGGGCTCCCACTAGCCAAATCTAGGATAATATGAATGTCAAAATTATGATATTGGAGGATTACAGCTATTAAATAAAGTTAGAATCCATGAGCCCGTCTGAGGAAGCTCTTGTTTCAGTAGAAAGCCATGTGATAAGTGTAGAAGGAATGATGGAATTAGAAAACCACCGTTTGTCAGCCATCATAATAATGATTGATTCAGGCAAGAAACATCAATGGATGCTAAGAGAAATGGGTGAAAGTTTAAGAAGTAACAGAATGCTTACATGATCTCAAAATATCTCTTAATAAGATGTATATTAATTTCAAAAGGTAAAATAATAACTTTCACGTGGCAGACACTACCTTAACAAAATAATAAAAAATAACTTTGTCAGTTGTGAGTCTAATTGACAGCATGGACTTCATGATAATGATACATTGGAAAGGACAGACAATACTTCTGTGGTATTCCTGCCAAAAGTGCACAAACTGAATCTAATTATGAAGAAACATCAGACAAACCCAAACTGATGGTTGTTCTACAAAATAATTGGCCTGTAGTCCTCAAAGATGTCAGTGTCATGAAAGAGAAAGAAACTATTTCAGATTAAAAGGGGCTTAAGAGACATGACAACTGAATTCAGTGCATGATCTTGGATTTTCATTTGCTCTTAAGGACATTATTGGGACAATTTGGAAATTGAATAAAGTCTGTAACATCTGTAGATTAGAAAACACTATTGTATCAATGTTAATTTCCTGATTTTAACAATTGTACTATGATTATGTAAGAGAATTCCTTGCTTTTAGAAAATATACATTGAAATAGGAGTAAAGGGACATCATGTCTACAATGTAGTCTGAAAGAGTTTAGGAGAAAAATACACACATACTCATAAGGGAAAAAGAGAAAAGAGAGAGAGAAGGATAAAGCAAGTGTCATCAAATGCCAAAATCTCAGTGAAGGGTATCCATAAATTCTTTGTACTATTCTTGTAATTTTCAAATTATATCCAAATATTTTAAAAAGTGATAGATCCACAAATATATATTTTCCTCTTGCTCATCAATATCTTGAAAAAATTAATCAGTATTGGTCAATCCCAGTTTAACACCATATGAAATGAGGATAATATATAATAGATGCAACAGCTGTTTACTGATTGCCAGCAATATTAAACTGAGGAGTGGGATTTTGGTTAGGCCCAGCTTGGGTAGCACTCAAGATCTTGGCCTTTTTCTGCTTTTGGAGTGAAGGGACTTTGTGTAAGTTGGTAGGGTTGGTCTTTCCCCAGAACTCCTGTCTGCTAAAGCCATATGTTCTTTGCCAGAGGCATCCACTGGGCATTAGCTGCTATCTACCTCTAGTCATTGCTAGAATATGCATAGGAGCACAGATCTTTTTTGAAGTATTTGAAGGTCAAATACTTTAGTAAATCATAATCTCAGTATAGGTAATGTCTTCTCTATGAATATCCCAAGATATTTATGTTATTGTTGTATTGTATTGCTTTATTTGATCCTGCCTCAAAAATATCTGTTACACTCCCCAGAATATCCCCATACAGAAATATCTCCTTTAGTTTAAGGTATTTTTGTCTCTAGAGAAATGTTTGAAATTGTCTATATAATCATGGGGGCTGACATGCCAACAACGCACACATTTCATTTCACTTCATTTACAGTAAGTGTATATATAAAGCATATACTCTATAGAGAAGACTAGTTTTGTGTTTTTGTGTGTATTGTAAGAGGGATGTTTAAATTGTACTCGGGATTCAGCCTCACTTTGGAAACAAAGCATGGCTGTACACAATGAAATCTTGAGACTTTTTTTTTTATAATTTTATTTATTTATTTTTTCCCCCAAAGCCCCAGTAGATAGTTGTGTGTCATAGCTGCACATCCTTCCAGTCGCTGTATGTGGGACGCAGCCTCAGCATGGCGGGAGAAGCGGCACGTCGGTGCGCGCCAGGGATCCGAACCTGGGCCGCCAGCAGCGGAGCGTGCGCACTTAACTGCTAAACCACGGGGCCGGCCCTTGAGACTTTTTTTTTAATCCCAAATTACAAAAGCTACATGAGGAGAGGTAGTCATAGCGATAGAAGAAAATAATCATGAGCGTTTGATTATACTTTAATGAAAATGTATTCCCTCATTTGGGGTTAAGCATGGGTCCATGGCCTGCAGAATATAGTGAGAAACAAAGCAGTTTGGTGGTTTGTTACAAAATGTCTGGAGCCAGACAGATTTGGGTTCAAACCCTGATTCTAAACTTAATCTCTGAGATGGAGACCTTGATCTCCATCTCATATGGAGTGAGCGTGGTTTAACAAGGTAACCTAGAGAAGCACAGTGTTGCCATTATTCTTGTTGCTTCAGTTTTCTAAGTAGAGAGATGCTATCATCAAACTAGCTGCTTTCTGATCTCCTATGTTAAAACCAATTACCTGGAAAAGACACTTACTCTTTAATGTGTTAACATTTAACTGTGTGATTACGCACGATTCTCTTTCACTTAACTGAAATTTTCGTGTCAGTTTCACACATATAATTCTCTCTCCTTTGCAATCCTATTAGCATTATTCCCATGAAACAACCAAAGAAATAAAGCAAAAGCATTTTAATTAACTCAGGTTTAATACGTTTTCCTTATCTGCCATTGCCACAGATAACCAGATGAGCATAACAGCTCTATGTCTTCATAATCTTTTAGTTGATTAAAGAAAAGAGACTGCAGGAAATTCAAGGCTAGAAATTCATTTAGTTCTGGTTAGGCATGAGCAGAGGCCATTTATCCTTCAAACTATCTTAAATTTTCTGTTTTTCTCCTTGCATCTCATATTCTTTAGAATTATCCTGGCTTGCTAAAGGAGACAATGCACCTGGCTGACCTTGTTTTCTTCCAGTCTCGTATCTTACTAATGGGAAATCAGGAGATTTCTTATGGTACATTTAGTAATACTTTGAATAGAATTTAAAGGTGATTGTATGTGCATGTGTATATGTGTATTTAATTTGATTGAATTCCAATAAAAAGATATTTAATTCTGAAGTACCTTTGCTTCTTTCTTAATATATATGAAACAAGAAAAATTGCTTTGTACACTTTTCAACTGGCTGTTTTAATATCGTCAGAACGATTATTCAATCCATTAAGAAACATTTAGCAGGTATCTACTATTTGAAAAGAAATTGTTTTCAGAGTGTAATTGAGAAACAACACAAGACTTTTTGATCCTGCCTCAAAAATATCTGTTACACTCCCCAGAATATCCATGTACGGAAATATTTCCTTTAGCTTAATGTTTGAAATGGTGTATATAATCATGGGAGCTGACATGGCACTAAAGCATACATTTCATTTCATGCATAATATGTGTATATATTCAGCATATACTCTATAGAGAAGACTAAATAAATGTTAGAATCCTTCCTGTGAAATCTTGAGATGAGACATATCATCTTTGTACTCCATTCACCCTCCCCCGCAGGCACCTAGCACAATGCCTGGCCCATATTTGGTCCTCAGTAACTATGGGAAGAACTAGAATATACAGCTCAGGGTGGAAGAGAAAGTATTTGAAGATGTACAAACCAAATTCTCCTGGAATTTGGTAGTATAAGTACTTTTACTTCAAGACTTCAAGAAAGGGGAATATTGGAGCTAATCCTCAGAGGGTGAGTGGGCTTTGATCATATGATTTGATCATAGGAACTATGTCAACACCATCTGGGATCAATAGTGATGCTGATTGAGCCCAACATTTTATACAGTGACACCAGGGATTTTATATCACTTCCTTCTGAGATATGCTTAAAAATGTGCTCCAAATACTCTGAGCATTCCTTTATAGACTTTGAAGGACATACAAGTATTAATTTATCCAAACAGTTTCTTTATACTGTGTTATCTCGGGGTGTTAGTTCAAGCAGGTTATTGCCTCTTGTGTACAGGGATATTTCTTTTTACTGTCTGAAAGGTACTATGACAGAGTTTGTGTCATCTTGCTTAGAGGTTTTACTGAGGGCTAACTCTTCAGATTTTACAGTAAAAAGACCAGACCCAGCGTAGATTCCTGAAAGAAGTACGTTGTTAGCACTCCTTTATCTGTTGAAGCATCTGATCCTTTCTAACCTCTGTGACTATATATGACAAAACATACCATCAATTCAATTGAGTTTTTTTTTCAGTATTTTAAAAATTTATGGTTTTGTTATAGAGCCCTAGAGAGAGGATTTTTGGTGATTTTAACAAGTCATGGCTTATAATTCCTGTCAGGGTATGTCAAAAGCTCTAGAAGATGAGGAAGGTACAGCATTCTTCTACCAGTCAGCCATTTTCTCCATTTGCGGTAGACCATGCTGCTGCTGCTGCTTCATGTGTAACAATAAACACACTTTCAGCTTCATATCCCATCAGTTTGTGAGAATTTGTATATATGATGCCATATTTTTCAAATAAAAATTAATATATTTTAGTTAACCAACCAGATATTCTATTTAGAATGTTTGGAATAATTCAGGTATTTGCATTTTTACACTTTATTGACTGGTCAAAGTGATTTGTTTTACTCATCTCTTCAATATGTGTTAAATATTTGCTGTAGATCCTTCAGGACAGAATAAGAGGTCTCTAGCACTTTAACAAAATTTTGCTCCAGCAAATATACAAGGTACAATATACAGATGAGTCAGTGCTTTATATTTTCAAATGATTTGAGGATAGTCCTCCATAACACCTTGATAAAGAAATAGGAACAATGAATTACATAAACATTAAAAATGACTTTACCCAGGGGCTAGCCCGGTTGCGTAGCGGTTAAGTGCACGTGCTCCGCTGTGGCAGCCCAAGGTTCGCAGGTTCAGATCCCGGGTGTGGACTGACGCACTGCTTGTCAAGCCATGCTGTGGCGGCATCCCATATAAAGTAGAAGAAGATGGGCATGGATGTTAGCCCAGGGCCAATCTTCCTCAGCGAAAAGAGGAGGATTGGCATCAGATGTTAGCTCAAGGCTAATCTTCCTCACAAAAAAAAAAAAAAAGACTTTACTCAGAGGTTGCATTTTGAATAATCACTGCCATACTGAATGTGATTAAGCAGTGAATGGCAATGAAGAATATTCCATTGCCAGTTAATTTTTTGATAAATTTTTAAAAAGTCATTTCTATTTTAAGTTTTCTATTCTAGTCTTATTTTATTTATATTTCATTGCCAGTAGCCTTTATATCAGTTCTTTACGAAAAATAAATGTTTATAAGGTATTTAAAATCTCATGCTCCATAATGAGAATTTTTTTAATGCTGAAGACTTTCTAAAAAAATTGAAACCTTTTGTAAGGCGCGAGTTGGCACAATAGTTAATTAAAGCTGAATAAGTTAGAGAAATGCACATTTGAGGTCTAGAAATAGTGCCCAGTAGTAGTTGTATTTTATATTAACTTTAGGTTCTGCTAATTTGCAGCATGAACAATTATACATTAACTCAGTTTGAAGTCAAAATCAGAATATACAACGTGCAAAGAGACAATGTCTACAGGCTTAAATGTGAAAATACAGTGCAGCAGGAACATGGCTTTTGGTCCAGAGTGATGTCTCCATGTAGAGTGATGTCCCCTCTTACTGTTTCCTTCCTCCCTCCATTTCAGTCCTCTTTTACTTTATAAACACAATATTCTAAATTCATCAAAATCCAAAATAGTTTTTGGAAATGAAACCCCAGTTATAGAAAGTACTTTGCCTGCCTTGACTATGTACTGTGTTGACCTTTTGAACATCTTAACTGATTCTGTGTCTCTGCCTGTGAGGGTGTTATGAATGCGTCTACACATCTTGCAGAAAGGATAGTTACGTAATTGTTCCCAGGTGCTTGTGAAGTGCATTAGGCATCTGTCTAAAGAATACTTTGGAAGCATAATTCCTACAGTATGTGTATCAGCACTTCCACTGGATTGCCTGTAACCCCAGTCAAGGTGTTTATCACAGGGTAATTTAATGAATAAACCTAACACATCAACATAGTTTTAGGGATATCTGTGAACCGTTTGAGCTCAATGGGAAAGGAAACATTGTAAAGACAACTCTATTCTATTTTCTGTCTTATAAACATGTAGTAAAATCTACCATGAAGGGTATATTTTGGATGTTATGAATGTACTTGTACTTATGTCAGTGACTTCATGTTGAAAAATCACAGTCATGGCCTGCACGGGGTAGGTTCAGAATGAAGGCTTTGAAGCCCAGCTGCCTGAAACCCAAATCCAGGCTCCACCACTTAACCATAAAGCCCTGAGCAAGTTACTCACATTTTCTGAACTTGCCTGCTTCTTTCTTTGTTCCTCTCCCACCCTCCATTGGTCCTCCACTCTTCTCCTCTGCCCTTTGAGACAACATAGAATTTTCCGTGGGGCGGGTTTAGTAATTAAAAAGAAAAATCCACTTAAATTTTAAGGATGAGGAGACTGTGACTCACTAATGTTCCCAAGAGTCATTACCCTTCCCCCTCTGCTACTTTATCAAAGTAATTCTCTTTCTTTTTCTCTGGCACGCACGCGCGCACACACAGAGCTAAAACGGCATAGTATGGAAGACGAATCATTACAGGACTGTCTGAGAGGTGTCCTGTTTTATTTAATGTTGGTCATGATGCTGGAGTCTGAGTATATGTATTTATAGAAAGGCCTCACGATCTTTTGCTTTAGGGGAAAACTACCTTCCTTACCCCCAGCAGCCTGGCCACCACCCTCCACCCTCATTCTGTAATATTCAGCAGCGTAATTGAATGAATGTCTGTTAGTGCTTTTCAAAGCTTGGAGCCTGGGGCGACTGCCCTAGTTGGTTGGAACCCGAGGGAAGCTCTTCATAAAGTATTTATATAACCCAAAGAGATGGAGGTTTGAAATTAGAAGGTTTTTGTTTTACTTTTTGTTCAGCAGCGATAGATGTTTCAACGTTTTGTAAGAATATGTGGGAGACAAAATTAATAGCACTGAGAGATACTCCATATTTGTACCTCTAGAGACGGCTGCATATCTGATCAGCAAATTCATTAGCATATCTGTTGTGGATAATGGTGCTTAATCCGATTGAAGACATTTTTGTTTTCTCTCCTTAATATGAATTTTCAAACATGCCCCCTTGTTCTCAGGAAGTAGGTTTGAATTTACTTTTTTTTTTTTTATTGCAGCCATTTAGAAGATGTTTGTAATAACGTAATAATCTATTTATTCTCTTTGTATGTCAGTTCTCAACTGGTTAGTGCTGCAGTAAATTGAGGATTTAATTGCATGGCTAAGCATGTTTAATTAATATAGGTAATTATTTCTAAGATATTTTGAGGCATTGAACTGTCACCTGGATATTTTTGCAATGTAACAACAACAACAACAACATAATTTAATTCAAAACTTAAATAGGTCATTTCATATCAAGTTAAGATCGATTGTGCAGTTTCACATGCTTTATTTGAATTCAGAAAAAAATCTTTTTTATTAGATGGAGTCAGGGAGGAAGGAGGTGCAGAGCCAGATCTATTACAGAGTAGGCAAGGACAGATGGAGGAGTTTGCCTTTTCTGTGGCCAAGAAGAACAGCAGGGATGAGAAACATCCCAGGAAGAATTGGCCCAGGGTTCTAAGTGGAATGCTGGTTGAAGGTGTTTGTTTCCGTGTGACAGAGAGGAACACTGAGAGCTTTCTGGGAACTGGATGATCGTCACTGTTGGGGATGAAGTCAGCAGTGCTAGCCATTATTCCCCAGGTCCAAACAAAATGTCATTGAAAAGCTTCCCATACCCCCCTCTGCTGCCTTAGCAAAGCTTAGCTTTGATGAGAGGGGATGTGTCTCCGGAATCATTCTATGAAACATGACAAAGAATGTGAACAGAAAATAGAGGCTTACACAGGCCTGAGTCATACTGGGATGGGAGAGGTCAGTACCTGCCTGAACTGCAGCATGTTGATTTTCAGGTTGTAACTACTTGAAACCACAAAACATCAGAAAAACTTGATTTAAACTGTATCAAAAATACACACTCGAATACACCATATGGGAAATGTGGGTCCTGAAACAGGCCTGGCACAGAGAAGTTTTGTTCATTCATCTAATAAATAGTTATTAAGCATTTATTGCTCTGGATGTACTGAAGTCTGTATAGGAATCTCTACTAATGAGCTAGTCAGAGTTCCCCTTGGTTGCGGGCCTCTGCAATATCTAACTCTGGGCAGCGTGGTTTGGTCTGAATTAGCAACCCAGAGGCAGTCTTTCAGCCCCTCCTAGCCCTGCACTGGGAGAGAGTAGTGATACCTCTTCTATGCTCATCTCACCCAGGTGGGTACCCAGGCCCAGTATAAACAGGACTGTGCTCCTCCAGGCTTCTTGGACAGCCACCTGGCCCCAAGAACCACGCTTGCCTTTTCTATAAGAGGTGATAAAACCTGGCCCAGGGAAGAGGAAGCCACGTGGGTCAGAATACAGTCAACCTGCACGTGTAAGATCTGAAGGGTGCAATTACACCCAAGTGCGCCTGGACACTTGGAGGCTCTCTGGGTTGCTGATCTGGGCAACACCCAGATCTAGAAGTGAAGATGCCAGTACACAGTCAGAATATGATTCATAAGATAGTGGATCTGTATAATCCTCTGCAGCTCTAACTCTGCATGTTTCTGATGCAACCCCTCATTAGTAGGTCTTTGGAGATGACACAATGCCTTTATGAAAAGGAAGCAAATAGCAGGCAAGCAAAATCAAATTAAGATTTAGTCTATTGTCCTTCAAATGCCATTTCATTCTGAAGTCTCTCCTTGGGCTATCACCCATTTAGGCCAATCTATTGCAGGGGCTGAATCTCCCATGCAGTGAAATGACAACTGATATTCAAAATGATTGATTTTCAAAGCATATTTGTATTTAGCACCTTCTAGGTATTAGGCACTTTGCTAAGAGTTGGGCAAATAAAGATATATAAACTGGAATCCCTGTTCTCATTTTAGCAGAAGAGACAAATGTTGGAGGAATGCTATCCTAGAAACGGATTAGGTGCCCTGGAGCAAAGGGGAGAAATTGGTGAATCAACATGACACAGCTGCGGAGTATTCGGGGAGGAAGCAGCTCTGCTCCATCAGTCTTGAAGGCCTAGCTGTAGGTCCTTAGGCAGACAAGGTCTCAGAATGAAAAAAAATGCATAGCATATGGGAAAGTGTTATAAAGTTTGAATTTTTACAATATAAATTGGGAAAGCTCAATAAATTAATTAGAAAACTAAATTTGACTTAACTGATCTTTATAATCAATATTGTAACAATGTAGAGCTAAAACTTTATGGCCCATTTTCACTGGGGAGAGGGGTGTTGCACTTGTAAAGAGGTACTCTGTGCTTAGTTTATCAAAACAATGGATGGTAACGGTTTAAGGATGTTCAAGAATCATGTGGTAATGATAGTGCTGACAGTTATTCAACAAAGGTCTTTATTTTTAGTAAAAGATACATATATAGATTGTATTTGTTTAGAAATGTTTAGGATTTATAATTGCTCGGGAATGTCAGACTTTTTGAAGAACACGTCTGTGTTAATAAAACTTTAAAAGGACAAATAGTATTTCACAGCTACTCAAACTCCCTAATTCCAAACTCTCCTTTTTGCCACTGAAATATTTTTTAGGCAGATTTATTGAAGTATAACTTACACGTAGTAAAATTCACCATTTTTAGGTGTACAGGTCGAATTTTGACAAATATAAACAGTTGTGTAGCCATCACCGCAATCAAGATATGAAACATTTTTGTTACTGAAAATGTTCCCTGATGCTCCTCTGTAGTCAGTCCCTCCTGGCAGTCCTGGCAGTCACTGATCTGTTTTCTGTCTTTAGAGTTTTGCCTTTTTATGAATATCAAATCAATGGAATCATGTAGTATGTAGCCTGTGTGTCAGATTCTTTCACTTAGCATGTGCTTTGCAGATTCATCCATGTAGTTGCATGTATCCATAATCCATTTGTTTTTGTTACTGAGTGGTTTTCCATTGTATGGAGATTCTGTAATTTGTTTATCCATTCAAATGCTCATAGACATTTGGGTGTTCCTGTGTTTTCTTCTACAAGTTTTATAGGCTTTACATTGAAGTTTATCATCCATTTTGAGTTAATTTTTTTCTTGACATATGGATGCCTTATTGTTCCAGTATCATTTGTTAACAAGACCAGTCTTTCTGCGTTTGATTACTTTGACACGTGTTGAAAATCAACTGACCATATATGTATGGATCTCTTTCTGGACTCTCTATTGTGTTCCATGGATGTATGTGACTATCTATATGCTAATACCAAATTATCTTGATTACTGCAGCTTTGTAATAAGTCTCGAAATCAGGTATTGTGAGACATCGAACTTTTTCTTTTTCCAGACCATTTTAGCTAGGCCCTTTGTTTTATGTATAAATCATAGAATCAGATTGTCAATTTTTACCAAAAAAAATTCCTATTGGGTTTTGATTGGGATTATTTTGATTTTAGATATCAAATTATGAGGAATCGACATCTTAACAATATTGGGTCTTCCAATCCAATGTTCTTTAATTTTTCTTATTAATGTTGTGTAGTTTTCTCTGTACAAATCTTGCACATTCTGTTAGATTCATTCATAAGAAAATTTTTTTTGATGATATAGAAAATTTTCAAATTCAATTTCCAAATGTTCATTGTTAATCCATTAAAAATGCAGTTGATTTTTGTACAAAATAATTGTTTTAAACTTTTTTGTTAAAATATAAATATGGAAATATGGAAAAAATTGTTTTAAAATGCAATTTTTGATAAGTTTTATTAGAAGCAACTGTCCTGCTATCAAGGAAGAATATGTTTACTAAAGCACGTAATACTTATAACATCACTCAAAGAAAAGTATTTTTCACTTTAATCCATAATTAATCTGAACCAGTCTTCTGTTAGAATCTAAGAGTTGTGATAATTTTAGAGAAAGGCGCTTCTCTGATCCTTAAATTCTTCCTCTGTAAAAGGGGGCAATTTTCCTCTTGGGTTTTGTAAGATTAGATGAGATTAAATGCACAGCAGTTAGCATGGTTTCTGATGGATAGACAGCGCTCAACAAAAGTCACTTTCCTTCACTTCCCTTTCCTTGTTTCATGTTGTATTAGTTTCCTAGGTCTGCTGTAACAAATTACCACAAACTTGATGGCTTAAAACAAAAGTCACTTTCCTTCACTTCCATTTCCTTGTTTCATGTTGTATTAGTTTCCTAGGTCTGCTGTAACAAATTACCACAAACTTGATGGCTTAAAACAACAGAAGTTTATTCACTCACAGTTCTCAAGGCCAGAGTTCCAGGATGAAAGTGTCTGCAGGGTTGCTTCCTTTCAGAAGCTCTGAGGGAGACTTCCATTCCATGCCCCTCTCCCAGCTTCTGGTGGCTCCCAATAATCCTTGGTGTTCCTTAGCTTGTGACTACATTATTCCAAAGTCTGCCCTCCGTCCTCACATGGTCTTTCTGTCTGTGTCTCTGTGTCCCAAATCTTCCTTTCCTTTTTCTTATATGGACACCAGTCATTGGATTTAGGGCCCACCCTAAATCCGGGATAATCTCATCTCAAGATCCTTGACTACATCTGCAAAGACCCTGTTTTCTAATAAGGTGTCATTCAGAGCTATGCAGGGTTAGGAGAGGAACATATCTCTTCCTCAACCCACTACATGTGTCCAGACAAAGATGTGTGCAAGTGAAGGCATTGCTTCATATTCAGTATTCTGTCAGGTACAACACAGGAAAAGAATATAGAAAAGATACAACTTGACCATATGATGGATTTATATTTGTAGATAATCTGACACGTGTATGGATTACTCTCTCCCTCTTCTCCATTCTCCATTTTAAAAATCTTTGTTGTTTGATAGACTTAATATAGGTAAAACTAGTGATCAGTTTTGGGGTAAGAGGGGTTTTACCAATTTTATATCATATTATAGACTAATATTTTAACTTGGAGGTGGAGGTGAATATTCTGTCACTGCTTGTTGATTTTTGTTTTTTCTTAGCTATGTTATTTTAAAAGGCAAAAAAAGAAAAATTTAAATAAAAAATAGAAATTACTCTCAGTGTTTTTATTTTTGTGTTTGTTTTTTTTACTCTCCTATGAAGGAAGCACATTCAAATGAAGAGAGCAAAGTGGAGAAATACCGTTTCTATGGCAACGGTTCTATTATGCTTGTGCCTCAGTAGTAATTTCTATAGCACATTGGATCATTGTAGTTGGCACCTCCAAAGGACTCAAACTGGGAAAATAAAACATCAATATCTAGTATGTCACTTTAGTAAAAATTCTGGAAAAGTTTCTCTAAGTAAAAAATATTTTAAACTGATCGTGTTAATGATGTATTTCAGATTTTAAGAATAATAAAGTTCTGATTTATTTAACCTTTCTCTTAATCCTTCAAATAGTTTTTTTTAATTATTGCTACTAAAGATTGATATTTACCACATAGCTGCAACTAAGTGTCAGACACTGAATTACTACTTCAATATGTTATTTCTATTCCTCATAACACACTTGAGTTAGAAGTATTATTAGTTGCATTTACAGATAAGGGAGCCAAAGCTCAAAAAGCCAAGAAACTTTATTCATTTATTCCTTCAACAAATATTTATTAAGCCAGCCACTATGCTGAATGTCAAAGACACAGCAATGAATAAGAACGAGCTAGAAACTGACAGGGCCAGAATTCAAACCCACATCTGTGTGACTCTAAAATCTACATTCTTTCTGATAAATACCTGCTGTTGAGTCTGACTCTGCTTCCAGACTGTGTGTATATATATATATAGTATATATATATATATATACTATATATATATATTATACATGTATATGTAAATATATGCTATTTTTATGTTAAATAATATGTTATATGTATGTTAATTCCTTATAATGAATTATTTGAAATGAATTGCTTCTTGTGTTACAATGGTGTTACACATCCTTTTTCCTGCCACAGAATTTGCTTTTGAACATATGTGACATTTGCATAAAAGCTATTGGTAGTAACAGGTAGTATTTATACTAACATTTTTTATTTAAAATAAATATTTATATGCCAGATGCTGTTTGCATAATGTTTTCTGAGTGATGGATATTGTTTTCTTGATTTAAAGGTAAGAAATTGGGCTTAGGAACGTTAAGGTACTTACTCCATCTGTGGCCTGGCCTTTCTCTTGCCTAAGACACATCTCTCCACCTGTGCCTTCTGTGCCATCTCGTCTTCTCCAGGATTCTTACCCTGGGACCACTTCTTTCTCTAACCTTTACTGGTGGCTTCTTTTTGCATTTCAACTCACTCAAGTATCTCCCATCTAAAAACAAATAAACAAACACCCTCCCTTTGCCCTTCTATTTTCCTCCAGCTAGGCCTCTATTTCTCTTCCTCTGACACTAAACAATTGAAAACATTCTCTACATTTGCTGTCATTTACTTTCTCCTTTCCTATTTATTCCTCACCATCTTAATCTTGTTTTCTCCCTTTCTACTCTAAGTGCCTTATCCAAAGACTTTGTCAATCTGATGTTACAGATGATACCTCATTGCCCATGTATTTATTTTATTTCTAATATGATTCAACATTAGTTCATATTTCTTACCCATTTCTCATATATGTGTTTGTGTTGCCTGCTCAAGACTTTCACCTATTTTCTTGTTACGGTTGTCCTATTTCTTTTAAATTATCACATCTTTAATGGGGAAAATAGATTATTTCATCACTCTTTGACCAACATCGGGTAGAATGAAGAAGTTAAAATACTATCGCTGGTAAAGGTCAACTGTGTATGTGTGGATGAGAACATTAAACAACCAAACTATGAAGGGTACTGTGCAAATATGCAGCTGTCATTTTACCAGGACTTTATTTCCCAGAAACATGAAGCTTTCTTCCTCATTTCCGGTAATCATTTCCCAATAGTCAAAATCCAGTTATGAAGTAAACATGTAATCTTTGGATGCCAGTGTGTGCTGCTGCAGGATTTGATATAAAGCTCTCTGGAGACTAGCTGTCTGTCTCATGGTGTTGTGTTGGAATGGTGGATGTTGTGGGCTTCCAGCAAGTTGATCTTGTGAAAAGCATCATGCCTCCTCTTTTGCTGGCCTCTTTTGCTGCTTCTATAATTCATGAATCTTCTACCTTTATAAATGTCTCTGTTCTGCCTCTTGCTGCACTGTAAATTTCTTTCATCTCTGTTATGTGGCAAAGTGCCATCATAACCAAGACTGCCCTGCAATTTGGAAGCTGAAAGAGTTTGGAGCATTGTTCCATCTAATTTTATATATTCATGAAATTTTACACTGAGCATGTGTTGTTATGTGTCTCAGCATTACATGTGGTTTGAGTTTTATGGACTATGCAAGTATTTATAAAATCCTGCTCTGTTGAATATATGTGCTTCTTGTTCTGTATCTTCTATTATAAACTATGTTCTAAATAACTGATTTGGCCCCCCAAAATTCATTTTTATGTGGATGCAATTTGGTTTTATAGATGACTACAGTTACATTAAAGGATATAAATAATTTATCTTCAATTTATAGCTATCGTAGCTATTTAACACATTTTCAGGAATAGTATCGAGCATTTTTATAATAAGCTAATTATATTCTAGAAGCTCTTTGGGCAACCATTAATTTCTGCAGGAATGAATTGCCATCTCACTTAAATTGAGTAAATAAAATGAACACAGTTTTTAAAATACACATTTATGAAAAGACAGACAAAAGCAAAGAGTTAAATTTCAGTTATTTTGCATAATGTTTTTGCCTATGTAAAATATAAGAAAGAACAAAATAATGTCTCCTTGGAGGAAAATTTATGCATTGTAAATTGTCTCTCAGCTTCTTACTATTCTTTCTAAAAACTCTTGCAATATAAAAAGGGCCTATTTTTTTCCTCAAAGGTATCATTAAGAAATCAGGTTAGATTGCTATACCACTTCAGTTCAAAGGACTGAGCTTCTTAAGAGGAGCTCACCATTCCAGGTTTCATAAGAAGAAAGTATTTGTTCAATTAAACCATAAGCATATAAGCCAAATAATAGAAAAAGTATGACTCAAAATCACAGCATGGAAAATTACAGTTAAGACCAATATTCTGTTTTATAAGTCATTGTGTCTTTGACAGTTAATAAAAATATAGAAATTCTGTGCTAGATATCATTAGAATAAAGATCCCACAGGATGGAGATGTAGACTGAAAAAGGAGGAAGGAAGATCTTCTCTGACTTTTTCTACAGCCAACTGAAGACATTTCATACAAAAACAACCTGTTCCACCAGCCCTGGTGTGGATCAGGCTACCAGTTTAGAACCGGGTTTGTGATAACTTTGAGAATCAGTGTGTTTGACACCAGAAACAGAAACAACTCCCTCTGTTCGTGTAAACCATATTGCAGGAGCCCAGTTGGAGATAAAAAACAAACACCAAGAAACCATGTATTCTCTTTGATCCCCTCTGTAATTAACTCAACAGACATTTACCGTGCACCTTCTACATCCTAGCTAGGGAATTCCAAACCTTCCAGCTCATCAATAATTAATGAATATTTGTTATGTCTCATTAGTGAAGATCTAAATGTCACTTAAGAAGTAAAGAAAGGGCTTTCTAATACTAGCATCTTCGATTTCATAAATGATTCCTGGTAGTAAAATTAATAAAATAAGCTCTTGTTTGCTCTTCTTTCCTTAAGAGTTGTGTAAATCAGAATAGGCTAGATTTTGCTGGATTTCTGCTGGATTCTGCTTGTTGTTGTCATTCAGAACTGAGAGGTAGGTCCATGCCATGCTTTGAAATTAACATTGTAATTCAAAGGCACATTGGCTTCAGCCATAAAAAGGAATGAAGTACTGATACATGCTTCAAGGTGGATAAGCCTTGAAAACATTATGCTAAGTGAATGAAGCCAGACACAAAGGGTCACAATATTGTATGATTCTATTTAAATAAAGTGTCCTCAATACATAAATCCATAGAGACAAAACACAGATTGGTGGTTTTTCAGGGGTAGAACGAGGCGGGAAGGCAGAGCAACTGCTTAGTGTGTACAGGGTTTCCTTTTGGAGTGACGAAAATGTTTTGGAACTAGATAGACGTGGTGGTTGCACAACATTGTGACTATATTAATTGCCACTGAATTGTTCATTTTAAAATGTTAATTTTATGTTATGTGAATTTCATCTCAATTAAAAAAAATTGTACCAAAAATGTTTTTTTTAATTTTTTGAATAGTCAAAAACAAAGCACGTTGGCTATTTGTATATTTGTACTATATTTGATTATAGTCTCTAGATGAAACAGTAGTGTTTATAATATCTGGCAGGCATTTTAGTCAATAAATGTGAGTAATAAAACTATTTGAGAACTATGTAATCACTGATTTTTTTTTCCAGGAGTTACCATCCTACTATTTAAGATTTTCACCTAGAATTTTTTCCTCTGTGTTATTTCACTATATAATTGCCTGCCTTGAATTTTAAATCTTCCCAGGAACCTCTGTATTCATTTCTACTTAAGTTATTACTGTGATGTTGGAAGCTAGCACTTGGAATAACTCCCACAGTAGAATCATTTTTGAAAATCCATTCTCATGCTGGTTTTCCTCTTACACATCATTAATGAAGGTATCAACTAGAAAGGTCAGTAATAGCAATGCCTGCAGCACCCCACTGATCATTTGAGTAGAATTTGATATATTGCCTTTAATAATTGCCCTGTCTTTGTCAACTAATTCTCAGTTCCTGTTGGGGGCCTTATGGTCAATACAATTAAAATTAATTTTTCTCGTTTTATAGTAGTGAGATGCTATCTAATACCGTACTGGCCTTACCTGAGTACCCAACTTTCTTTGCTACTATTGGACGCTCTTGCTGGCAGCACTTCTGTTTAATTATTATGATAGTTAATGACAACGGTTTCCATGATAACAGAGGGCTGATTTTTCGTTTCTGGATCACCCTGTGCTGGCTCTTCCTTTTCCTGGCTGTAATCTGTAGACTGTTTCACTGCTCATTAGTACCTCTAAGGCCTGAGGAAATAACAAGGGCAAACTCAACTTCTGTTCACTTTGCCTGGCTAACAGCCTATTTTCAGTCTAAAAAATGCTTTGGGAGATGAGGGGGAGGATTTGACAGTGTGAATTAAATGGATGTGTGGTTTATCCATCAGTGTAAGCTTCCCCTGACGTGAACACCTAAAGTTACAATTAGAGTCTTTGAGCTAGAAGGACTCTTGGTGTGATCCTCTGCGGTGTTTCACACAGGGGGTGGGGGTGGGGCACTGCTGGAGGTTTGGGAGGGACAGTCATTTGTCTTACAGGGTTCTTCCATACACTAAAGCACGTTGAGTACTCTGGGACCTGGAGTTCTAAAAGCCAGTAGTTGCCAGGACAACCCAAAGTACCCCATGCATATCTGGTTGTCTCCAGGTGGTGCAGATTCACAACCTTCTCATTTTGCTTGATGAGCAAACTGAGGCCTAGAGAAGTTTGGTACCTTACCTAAAGACACGTGTCCAGTAAGTAGCAAAACTGGTGCTAGAACCAAAATATCCATTCTCTTTGTCCAGTGTTTCTTCTATCAGCATAGCTACTTTTATTTAAAATATTTAAATTAGAATCTTAAGTAGACCCTCAGAATTGGTCTGAAACTCAGTTGCCTTTCCTACTCAATTTACTCTCTTGTGCTCTAAAATGACTATTTTCTATCTTCTCCTGACTCCTCAATCCTTCAGCACTCCCAACCCTCATCTCACTCTCAGCTGGTGCCCTTGCTTCTTATTTCACTATGAAAATAGAAGATAGAGGAGAACTAGCTCATCTTCCCACCATCACATCTGCCAGCCTACCTGCATGTACACCCGTATGCTGCGCCTGCCCTCCCCTTACAAGCAATGAACTCTTCCTGCTCCTGTCTAAGCCCAGTTCCTCCCTCATATGCAAGGACGGTGCTTTCTTGAGTTACCTTGTTTTCTCTTGTTTCTTCCATTTCTCCTTCCCAGAGGATCATTCTTGTCAATATATAAATATACTGAACTCCCTACCTTCATAGTAAAAGAAATTCTGTCATGGCCCCTTCATCTACTATGCTGTTTCTCCACTTCCCTGGGAGAACTCTTTCCTGAGAGTGCTGTTAGTACTTGTTTTCCTCACCTCCATCTCTCCAGTTGACTCCTCAACCTCCTCAGACTAAGCTTTCTTTTCCCGGCACACCTACAAAGTCGCTCTTGTCAAAGTTACCAACAACCTCCACCTTGCCAAATCCAGCCATGCATTCTCAGCCGTCTTCCTAATTTCCCAGCAATGTTTGACTCAACAACTACACCGTTCTTCAGGAAACATTTTCTTCATTTGTCTTCTAAACCTAAACATGATTTTCTTTATGTCTCTTCCCACAGTACTCACAGGTTTTCATTGATGAGATATTATATAGAGAGTCCAGGAATCTCTGTAGTCTTCTCAAAAATGTGTACAAGATTATTCATTTGTATCTTGGTAGACTGAAATCAGTGAGTGTTTCTTAATCACTATCAAAGGTATAGCAGATTTACCTAAGCTGTATGCTAGAATCATTTTGGCCAACTGTAAATGAACATAATGCACTTAATCTGGCCAATTCCCTTCACCTATTCTCCATGGCATCTCAACTAAAGGATGCTGAATCACTAACCTATTCTCTGAACTTCCTGAAGGACTTAAACTCATCCATTTAGTTGGCTGCCAAGTTTTTTAGACCTTCACAAAGCTGTACTAGCAAGTTAGAGTGCAGATGGAAATTTGAAACATCTACATGTGCCTTTATAGCACATGTAGCACTTAGCTACAAGCTGAAATATATTTAGAATATTTTTCAAAAAATAAAGCATTTAAAAGTATATTTTCACTGTTCTTTGGAACTTTTGCTAAATGGCTTTTTTTTTAATGATTTAGCCTGAATCACTGAAAATCCTTGGATAGCATGGAAAAGTTTTTGCATTTTTCATAAGACTTGAACAGATTTCTTAGTTATTGAACACTTAGAGAAAAAGAGCAAGCACTGTTTTAATTTCTTGTATTAATGAAGACACTTTCAGACCAGACACTTAAGAGTCATTATGTAACAAGGCTTTGACAGTGGAGACCTTGCCATATGGGAATATAAACTCCTATAGCTTATGGAATATCAATGAGATTGTTTTCTGTCAATTATGCTTTGGAGACCAAGTGAGGGCAGTTGGCAGTGTTTGAACAGAGAATGTCTTTGTTTCTGTTTTACTCTAACTGCCCATCTGTTGCTTTAACTTCCTGCAATTATTTCTGATAGAATGACGTTTATAGCACTCACTCCAGTACATTTATATAAAATTTTTCCTAATATCATTTAATTCTAAATTTTTGATGAGATAGGCTAGAAATGATGTTATTAAACAGTGAATTGAAGAACTGGCTCAACTGATAACAAAAGTTGCCTTGTGTATATGCTTCTGATGTTCCATTGAAGTCATCAACTTCTCTGTGCCATTGTCCCTCAATTCTATGAAAGCCACCCTTGTCACAGGTTTTATTGTCCTTCCAGTGGCAAAGGTAAAGGTCTCACTTTGCTATTTTGCTTTTCTTCAAATTATTTGGCACACTGGATGTTAGTGGCTGACCTATTTTTCCTTAGAACTTTCTTAGACCTCTGCTTCCGTGGCAACACCACAATCTGGTCATGTCTCCCTCTCCTTCCTTCCATCCCCCAACTCAATGGCTTTCTATTGAAAACTCATGGGCCCTCCATGTTTTTTTGACCCCTCAGCCAGATGCTCAGCAAATCTTCTAGCCATCATCTGCAGTCTGTAAGCACATCTCTTTATCAAAACCTGCTTGTCTTTTACTGCTCCCCATTGTACAGTCCTACCTTACATTCTGTTCATTGCATCTTGACCTTCCGATAGCTCCATGACAACTTAACATAAACATGAAGGTAACGTCATTATTTATTTGTGCTTCTGTCTGAAGTTTCTGCTCCTTTGTTAAAATATTTCTTTAAAAACTCAAAACCTGGGATTTACTTTGAGGCTTAAATTCAGTCTATCACTGTCCTTATTGTAAGTGTAAAAAATGGTACAATTTTGGTTTATCAGTGCTTTTTCAGGATAATGCAAATTCATAGATAATTTAAATATTTTTTTATTTGTTTGTTAGTTTATTTTTGTGAGGAAGATTAGCCCTAAGCTAACATCTGTTGCCAATCCTCCTCTTTTTGCTGAGGAAGATTGGCCCTGGGCTAACATCCGTGCCCATCTCCCTCTACTTTATATGTGGGATGCCTGCCACAGCATGGCTTGATAAGCACTGTGTAGGTGCACGCCCAGGACCCAAACCTGCGAACCCCAGGCCGCCGAAGCAGAGTGCACAAACTTAACCACTACACCACTGGGCCGGCCCCTTAAATATTTATTTTGATAATCCCATGTCCCTGTTTTCTGATATCAGTTTCTCCCCATTTCATTTTTTTAGCTGCATAAATATATATCATTTCCAAGGAAAATTAAAGCAGTTTCATCAACTTCAATTATATTGTGGCTTGTCTTGAAAAAATGTATAGGGTTTCTTTCATTAAATTCTTTTAGTATTTCTTTTAAAATATGATTTTCTTTTAAATTTTTAAATGATTAACTTTCTAGTCCAGAAATATTTGATGAATGAGTTTAAATAAGGTTATTTCTCCTATACAAAATAGATTAGGACATTCTACTTTCAACATTTGGACATATATATTGATAACATGGATCACTGATCATTCAGGCCTGTTAAATTTGAAGCTTGTTTGGAGGTGCCCACAGCCTGCCCTTGTGCTTTAGATTAAAAATCCACTTCCAGCGCTTGTAGGGTGACCAACTCTTCTGGTTTGCCTGGGACTGAGGCACTTGCCAGGACTCTGGACTATCAGTTTTCAAACCAGAACAGTCCCAGGAAAACTAAGATGACTTAGCCACTGCAAACACTAGTTAAATTGCCCTTAAAGTGGAACAATTGGCAACTTGACCAGATTAAAAGCACTTTAAGGGTTTATTTCTTGGATCACTTACATTTAAATCTGTACATGTAAATATCAGTCATGTTGTTAACCTAGAACATATTTATTCTAATTATACAAAGATAATCTTACTATCTATATATTATTATACCTTACATATTTTTATATAAAAATTAAATTAAAAGCCACACTTTCTCTACATCAACTTATTAATTATGTGGGACTCTGTCCATGTATTCATTCATATAATCTATATTAATTAAGAAAGTACTGTTGACCTCACATAAAATACTAAAGGCTAAAGGTGTAATTATGAAGAAGATTATGATCACTCCAGAAAATCCCAGCACTTATTAGATTTTTGTTAGTAATTTTGGGACCCATCTAGGTTTTCTAAATACCCAAACATTTATATAATCGCCATCTGGGTGGTTTCTCCTTGTCTGTGAAAACCTCTGTTCTTTTATTCTCTGGAGTTGAAGTATGTGACCAATGTTCCATCAAATTGACTCACCTCTAGTAGTTAATTTCTTCTGCTTGTGTTGCTGGTTGTTCATCCATTGTGTAAGCTCCAAACTTTTTCCATTAGCTTTGTGAGAGAGCTATTTGTTTACAATTACCGAACCATGTTCCCAGTTTAAGCCCATACTAGGAAGCAAGTTGAGCACAGTGCCACAGTGGGTCAAGGCAGAGACAGACCACAAACTTCACCTTGAAGATTAGCCTGATAATTGGCCATACGCTAACTCTGGTTTGGTTAGCCGGGTCATCAAAAAGACACCCTGATTGACTCATCTTTGAGGAGCTAACAGGTTCTCCTCTATGCCTGGCTGCAGCTCAAAGTGCCACTTGAGCACGAGGAAACTTTTGCTGCATTGAGGAAATCTAGCACCTAAAACAGTGCCTGACATACAGTAGGTGCTCAATAAAATTTTGTCCAATAGATCCTGCCGTGTTGTATTTAGTATCTCAAAATGAGGAGCAGGCGTCCATCCCCCTGAGCTATATTCTGTGTTTCATGATTCAGTACTGAATTACACACTATTTCTGAATCTTTTACTTTGTATTTTTTTTCTAGTTCCTCTAACTGGACTTTTAAGTTTTTTAAAGGCTAAGACTATAACTTACATTTCCTTTGCTCTCTACATGACATAGGACAATGACAAGACTCTTGGAAAAGTATATTGAATTTTTAGTGCCATCATGCGTGCAAATCACTGATACTTTTTGACTGATAGACTAATTGACACCCTAGACATGACATGAGTTTGGAAGGGAGAATACGTGAATTAATGTAATTTAAATTAATTTTCCTCTTCATTTCAAGGGGTCCTTGTAGTAAAGTGCTGGTAGAGAAGATTGTAGAATGGTGATTGATGTTTTAGGGTAAGAATTTGATGGATTTAAGTGATTATTTTACCTGGAATACGCTTATGTTGGTAATCAGCATGTATTTTATTTGGACACAGCATCAACATATCAATTAACAGTAGGAGGATATACTCTTCCCTATCGTCTGAGCACGGCCCATGTTGCCTGCTATGGACTTTAACATAGGAGGAAATTAAATCTTGTGATTTTTCTAATGATGTTCCTAAAATAAGCCTTACTGATTAGAAATATAGAAAAGCTGGATTCATAAAAGTCTTTCTCAAAAAAAAGAAGAAGAAGAAATCAATCACCAGGAAACATTCAGGGCAGTAATAAGAGACAAAGCTACCCCACAGGTGGCCATCTCGACAGCCTATTAAATGGATCCTATGAGAAAAGTACAGAAGGTACAGCAGGACCGTGAACCCCATTTTTCTGATAACAGACCCTTAGAAATTCTGAGATTCTGATAGACCCAGATGTGCAAACAAGCTGGGATTCAAAAGCAAGTTTGACTCAGGCTCTAATGTGAAAATATTTTCATTTTAGATAACTTGCCAATGACGAATAAAGTATTGTGGAACGGTAGCTAATCCTTAATTTCAGCCCTGTCTGCACCCGCTTTATAAAATATCACTTAAACTAAGAGAGAATTAGTTAAAAGCAACTCAGACTTCTAGGGTTTTTTTCCCCTTCCTCCTCTACTTCTCTTTACCTTCGTTCCTCTTCTTTGGTTTTCCAGGCCCTTGTTCACCTCAGAGAATAACTATGAATGTTAGCATTGATTAATATCTTCACCAGCAGTTTCCTGGTGTGAATCCCAGAGCACTCTCTAATCATTTACTCAGCTGTTTCTTTATGGAATGTTGGATGTCAGCAAATGACCCTCTGAAAGAAGTGCAGTGTTCTCTTTAAAAGGCAACGTTTAGTACCTGCATGAAGATGAATTCATGTAGGTAGACATCCATTTGTCTTTTTCTTTTTGGGAAGTGAATTTTCCACAAGAAACGAGAAATTTTATGACCCAATACTTTAAGAAAGAAGTTAAGATTATATGCTCTACTAATCTCAAACAACATCAGACTTCTGGTTTAACTGCAGCAGAATGCATTACTCTAGTCTTGAAATGCTTATCAACAGCAGTGATTTTCTTTTAGGCATGTTGAGTGTTTAAATGGGCATTAGGTGAAACCAAGGTTTAATGGATTTTTAAAATGGCTTGTTATTTTAAATAGGTTAGGTCTATTTCATCATGGGCTCTACTTTATCATGATTTCTAATGAGAAAAAAGAAAATGAAGATTTGTTCATCATTTTCCAGGTAGTAAATCCCGATAGTAGATAATTCCCAGCAGTAGATATTGTAAGTTGTATGTTAGCAACCTGAGCTTTAAGAGAAGAGTAAGTTTGCTTGTTTTCCAGCATCAGTGTTGGTCATTTTAGACATATTGAAAGTGCATTTTACTGGCTTGCTTATTTCTTATTTTAAAAATAATCTTAAATTAAAATTCAGTCCTTTATTTGTACCAACTTATTAGTAATTCCGTGTCCACCTGTTTTGTTCTTAGGTGGTTACAAGTCTTTCTCCTACCCCTACTGGATTGTACTCACCTTGAGATCTGGAACTGTAACTTAATTCATTTCCTTGTATATAAAAACTTGGCTCAGTGCTTATTTCATGGGTGTTCAATAAATAATTGTTGAGTGTGTTCTGCTTACTGCTACTCTGTTGTCATTTTTACTGGTACTGTTTTGGTAGTTGCTATATTTTTTTTTTTGCTCTTACAAGTAGTTGGGCCATTTATTGGCATTAGGAAAACATTCCTTTAACCAAAGGAGGGGATCCTGAACACTAAAGCCTCCCCCCTTTTATGAAAACTTGTGACCAAACTCTCCATCATCAGTACACAGCTTAATCACCGATAAGAGCAAGCATTCAAGTTAATGAAATTTTGTAACAATTTTGAACTAGTACCTAGGATTAAAATGTGTCAGGTAAAGAGGTTACATAGTGGAAAGAACTTGAAATCAGAAAGACTTGAATTCAGCAATCTGGTAGGTCAGTCGGTGTTTTTCTAATTGTGGATCAGGATACCTTGGTGGGATACAATTAGTGGGACCTGCCTATTATATTTTTTAAATAATAAAATATAATTTTTCAAAGTACTAGACCAGGAAGGATAAAACATCTCATATTATTTCAATGTTTTTGTTTTCAATGCTTTTTGTTTCAGAGACAGACAGACTTGTGTATGTGCATGTGTTTGTGTGTGTGATATGAAAATGGTTCACAATCTAAAATGTAGATTGTTGTCAAGAAAAAGTTATAAAACACTAAGCTTTGAATATTTGAATGTTTCCTAGTAATTCTGAGCTCTGAATTTCCCATCTATAAAATGGAGTTAATGATAGCTACTTTGAGGGTCTATTCTGAGGATTAATAGCAGTAATATATGTACCTTGTATAGCATCTGATTTACATAGCGGACATACAAAAGATGTTGCCTTTTACTAAACCTAATCCATTTAAAATTTAATTGATTAGGATCTATTCAGGTATACACAGGATTGAGTTAAGACTTTAAATCCATGAAACTAATTTTTAAAGTACTTTCTGATATGAAATACAATGACCTTAAAATATTAATCAGTAAGGGCATTGCTTAATTAATTTACTGTTTATTGATTTTTCTTTGAAATCATTGTTCTTCAATTCAATAAAATTGTTTTTAATTTCCCAAGCTTTTCACTCAAGTAATATTTTTACAAGCTGGAATATGTCCAAAGAAATATGACAGAAATTTTTAGGTGATTCCAAACTTATCCTATGAGGAACAGTTAAAGAATTTGGTTAAAGCCTATAAAAGAGAATATTTAAGATGACATCGATTTCATATATTAAAAGGATTGACTCATGCCAGAGAAATTAAATGTGTTCTTGGCGGAAGGAAGAGTGAAGACATTTATTGGAAGTTATGGAATAATAGAGTTCAGCTCAAAATAAGAAACAAAGAGTTATACCTGAGACTGGTCTTAAAACATTATAGCTACCTTAGAACAGATGTTCTTCTGAGAAGGGAGAGTGTGTATGGTCAGATTTGATATTGTGCAAATTGTCTTTTAGTTTAAAGATTCGGTGATTTTTAGACTGGCTTTTATGGGTTAGATATCTTGTTAAGCCACATACTAAACTTTTATGTGACATATGCAAATCAGATGTGTTTTGCATAAATGGGCCTTAAAATTGAGTCCAGTAGAAGATGCTGAGGAGTTTGCATATTTTTATCTGTGAAAGAATCCATGCATTTATCAGTCAGTTCTCTAATCCCAGGCCTTTAATTGCTTTTCTCTGGCTTTAGTCTGAATTTCTTCTTTCATTTTGTTAACTACATTTGTCCTGAGTACTTAATTAGAAACAAAAGTGGAAAAGAAGTCTGTCCATTGGTCATTTATAGCAGTTCTACTGGGTGTAAGCCTTGGTGCAAGTGTAGACAAGGTTGAGGAGTGTAAGCATAGGAACACCTGTAAGGAAGAAGAGAATTAGGAGGTGAACTGATGATGGCTGGAGGGGAAGAGGTGACTCTCTTTAGAAAGAAGATGATTAGTCTCACCAAGAAGCAGACCAAGAAAGGGATATGGTGATTATAGGGGAGGATTTTTTCTTTTTTCTGTGGGATATCCTAGATCACAATGTAGTCTTAGTAGCTGAAAATAGCTCTCCCCTCCGAAACAATTTATAGATGAGAAATCTAAGTTGTATAATATGTGAACTGATTTGCCTAAGTAATTTAGAGCTAGAATCAGAACATACATTTCTTGACTTTGAATCTACTGTTCTTTCTAATACCAGTCTTGACAGATTATTGCCCTGAAACATGTTCTCTGACTCTGATTTCCTCAGGCAGCTGGACCTTTTGTCTCAGGTGTTTTACATAGGTTGTAATTAAGTCTAGGATCTTCTATTTCACACTATCAGTAGTAATGGAGAGTAGCTTTGTTGGAGTGGGTCTCTAAGGCATAAATGAGGCCTTAGAGATCTTCTCTTGGAGAAGTTTCCAATGTTATTTTAACAGTGAAACCCTCTGTTCAAACAATATTTATGTAGCAGCTTAATATATAAAGCAGATTTTTTTCTTTTTTTTCAAAAAAAGGAGATGATCTAGTTGAAATGAGTATTGGGGGACCTGGACCACTGCCTGCCCCTTCTTCCCACTCCCACCACAATACAACCACGAGGCTTCCAAGAAGCACCATAATTTAAAGAAAAAAATCTACTTGATTGCCTTCGTTTTACAACCAGGATTTCTTTGAATGCAAGAGAAAGAGGAAATTATTTTAGGACATACTAGGAGAAAAATCCATTTTCTCAAATACGGCAAAAATAGTTTTTAGGGGCAGATTGCAGTGAGCATGACTCCAGAGGAGTGCAGGGGAAGGAAAGATGTAAAATATGAGCAAATTGGCCCTTAAGATGTCGAAAACAGGCATTTATAAGTACTGCGTTAATCAATTCAAGAGTATAATTGACCCACCATTTTTAGTACTTTTCCCAAAGAAAACAAAATCTGTGAAAATAGACACATTTCTCTGAATATAAATAATTGTTAGTGCTGACTTGAAATTGTTTTGTGTAGATGTCTTGTAGGGTCTGCAGCAACGGCTTTTTCTGGGGAATTCTGCAAAATAGCAACTGGTTTGGGCCAGCCACCCTATAATCTGATAGGACAGTGTTTCTAAAGGAAGAGGCTGCTTTTCCTTTCATGGATTATCTGGAAATCAGTTGGAGCCTCCAGAGCCTTCCCAAGATGAGGTTCAATGATCTTTGGGTAAGGGGAATGGAAGAGGGGCCAAGATCAAGCAATCTCGATTGACATAGTGACAGATCTGAGAACTTAGATCCAAGGCCAGGTTACTTGTTACTGATGTTTTTAATGATTACATTGCCAGTGAGCTCATGTCTTATAATTTCCTGGGACCTGAGACTCCCTCAAAGTGGTGGTATGTTTATAACCTGTCTCAATGCTTTTTTCTTCCTGAATCCATGACTGAATGTTTAACAGTATCTGCTGCTTCTTTATTTGAAGACTCTTCTTGCCTAGCACCACTTAGCAGCTTAGCACATAGGGGTAACTCTCCCTCAGGAAGAAAGTGAGTCTGTGTGCCAGTGGTGCCGATCACCAACACGTTTTTCTTCAAGTCAATGGAACATTGATGTCTCCTGAGCATGTCTAGCCCTAGAAGCATGTCCATGGGCTGATCCTCGAGGATAGAGAAAGAGCATTGTAAGAAATCACCTTCGATTTGAATCTGAGCTAGATGAACTCGGCCAATAATCCTCTGCGTGCCTACTCCTTTAGCAATCCCAGCCCACCGTCGATCCACCAGGCGTATTATATTACATCTCTCGGCGCAAGCTTGGCTCATAATGGTCATCTGGGCCCCCGAGTCAACAAAAGCCTTCAAAGGATGTCCATTCACTTTGCAGTTAATATAGAGCATGGCCACTTGCCCGAAACTCTCTGGAGCCTCTTCCATCGCTATATTCATGTTTTCCTCAATGTTCTGCTGCCGGATTTCCTCTTCTATTTTGGCCTGAGCTTCCAAATCAAATGGGTCAGCAGAACAGAGGCGAAGCCTCTCTTGCTCTCTCAGGGCCCTTTCCCTTTGCTGCTCCATCAGGACCTGAGAAAACGTCTCCAGGTTTCCGCTGAGCAGGGCGTCCGCTAAGGGGGGGTTGCGTTCCTTCAGCAGGGACAGATCGTGGGGATTGGAGAGCAGCATGCTTCGGATCAGGGCGGGGCTGTCCAGACCTTGAGCAGACATCTTCTCTCCGGAGTCCAGGCCACGGGACTTCTGGGCCGACTGTGCACGCTGGTGCTGCTGCCGGGAGCTGGACGTCCCAGGCTCAGCTATCCCGGTGAAATCAATCCGAGGCAGGCTTGATGTCCGTCCACAAGGCCGAGGTCCCACATACTCCTTCTGAAGCAAAACAACAACATCGCCATCTTTGAGGCCATAGGAGCCCAGGGAACAGTGGTCGTCAGCGAGGAGTCGCTCCATGTAGATGATCTGGATCTCTTCAGCGGGGACACCAGACTCGAGCTCACAGAGGACGCGGAAGCTGTGGAGCTCCAAGTCAGGGCTGACCTGGAGGGAGAAGGTTACCTCGGAGAGGTCCCTCCGCACGCAGTACACAGTGACCAGCATGGCATGGGCTTAGGAGGGCCAGGTGGGCAGAGGGCATGGATTCTTCACTGGCTGACTGGAGCTGGTCTTTATTGATGGCTCAGTTGCTCCTCAACACTTGGTGCCTTGTTGTGGTTCATTCACCTCTCCAAGAAGCACAGCCACTCACCAGTCTGGGGGCGGCTTGCCAGCCTCAGTGCCTGCTGCCTGGCCCTGTGGAACCTTGAGGTAACATGTTGTGTTCCAAAGTTAATTTGTATGTGTGCTGTTTGGAACTTAGAATGCCCAGTCCCATAGAAACGAAGTTACTCGAGTCCTTTAGGTTCCAAGGCTAGCCCTTCAAAACCTATTTAACCTGTCATATGAAAAGGATGATTTCAACTCTTCCTAAACAACATATTAACATTCATTTTGTTCATTTGAGAATGGTATCCTACATACTTTTACTTATTCTCCAAACAGGGAGTGTTGTTTCCTAGATGGCAATTATCATGCTATGTGCTTGGTATGAAAGATGGGGCAGACCGGGTGCCTACCCTTGAGGAGCTCACATTCTAGGGAGGGACCGATGGTAAATGGGTAAATCACAATACTGGAGGTAAGTGCTTTTACAAAGACACGTTAAGCGAAACAACAGAACAGAGGACGTTTCTCTGAAGAGGAGACACAGTGGATGTTGACGAATGAGCATTTTCTGTGAAAAATGATGAGTCACCCCAGACAAAAAGAACTGCATGTACAAAAGCAAGAATTCATGACACGGGCTGTTATTTCCAGAGAAAAGTGAGACATTCAATGGAACAGGAGAAATTTGTACATGAATTTGAATGGCAAGATATGAAGCTGGAAAAATTGATTGGAGCCAGTTTATAGAAAGAGTAATATGAATCCAAGCAATTTAAATATTATCAATAAGCAAAAATCCCTTCTCAAAAAAAAAAAAAAAGGAGGGAAGAAAAAGAGAAAGGAAAGGAAATGGCAAAGATTTAAAGCAGGTACTTGTAATGTTTATTTTTTTCATTTAATTGATTTAAGGAAGATGTTTCTTGAGACATATGGAGGACATATAGTGGCAGGAGAGACAGGTAGAGACTTTCTCAATGGCTCAAAGAGGGAGCTGTTGCTAGAATTTGAAAATATAAGGAAGACTAAAGCCAAACTAGTAGAGAAGAAAAATGTTTCTTGAGTAGAATGGAAAGGATGTGTTTACCCATTGGATGTGGGGAGTATAAAAGAAGCAGAATGTGTGGATAACACAGCGAGTCTCTGAAATGAGAGATTGGTTAAAAATAAGCCATTACCTTACATGGATGTGTGAGATGAACCTTTGAGGAGACCAATTTGACATTAGTTCTGTAGTAAAATGCATGATGAATGCCACCCTGGAGACCAGATATGCCTCGCTCTCTAGCCCTAGGGCACAGCCCCTCACACACACACACACACACACAGACACAAACACACACACACACACACGCTTCAGAGTGGAGACTTGCCAAGTAAGTGTAAAGAGGTCCTTCAGGGCAGATGGTGACTGGGTAGAAATCCTTGAGTGCCAGTTCTTTATATTTCACCAAGTGTTACGCACTGTAAAGAGCTCACGGTTCCCTGGCTTGGTCTTCCCAGGCATATTTTCATATGAACCAAGATAGTCAACCTCCTCTGCCTCATCCCCTCTGTTTATTTCAAGTTTTGTCAGAAGACCTGTACCATTACGTAGAGAAGGGTGTTGCATTAGCCTAAAGAATTTTTTTTTTTTTGGCTCCTGGTTCTCATGTGTTTGTCTCAGATGGAAGATCATATCTCACTCATTGCTGTAATTATCACAATGTTTCCATACCGTGTTCATTTATATTGAAAATGTTGACTGAATGCCCAGTGTGTGTGAGACATGTACTATGTTCTGGGGATACACACAGGAATAATGTTAAGTACAGGCTGTGTTCTTAAAGGAGCTCACAGTCTAAAAGGACACACACACACCTGCGTGCACACACACACACACACACGAATTGGGGGTTAAAAAAATACCACAGAAGCCAACACAGTTTGGGAGAAATGTCTGAAGAACAAAAGAAGATGGAGAGGGCTGGAGGGCAGGGAGGGCTTCCTGAAAGAGTTGGGCTTAAAAAGATGACAAGAAGTCAGCCGTGTGGGGGTGAGTGGGTGAAGAAACAAAGGCTGAGAAGAGGATAGCCTAGTTGAGAGTCTTTAACTGGAAAGGCAGCATGTCATGATATGGAGGACCTTATAAAATTTTAGGGGAAAAAATGTAGCATTGTAGTTTTAGTGTAAAGAATTATGAATTATTTAGAGCTGTTTTTTACTATTTATAGAGATGGATGGCACTTTGACCCCAAAATATTAAGTTAATAAATTTCTTTTGTGGTTCTTAGCGTCCTGGTGAGTTCATCAGAGATCAATAATGGTTTTTCCTGAGTTTGGGAAAAACTATAATGTGAGACATGTCACATGCAAACTACTCTGCTAAAGAATAGATGAGAAGCCAGGGAGGCTTACATTCCATCTTCCTTCCCCCACTCCCCCAAGTAGCTCTGGACAGTTCGTTCTTACAATCTTAATAAATTAGGGAGATATACTAGGGTTTTTTGTTTTTTTTAAACAGTGGATGAAATTATTTTTGTAGAATAAGCTTTTTTTTTTTTTTTGGCAAAGCAAGAATTCAGGGCTCACATCAAAAGAAACTAACCTCTTTTTTTTTGTATTACCGTTGCCTTGATACTGAACATAATTAAGCTTTATGTGGTATGTTTTATTATCTTGCTATAAATCTTTACTTTTGGTGGCATTTTGCATTTATGTGCTTTTAACTATTTTATACTTTACTGAGAACATAGAAAGCAAAAAGCCTCCAAGTTTGGCCAATTAACTGTCATGGTGCTATAGATCACAGGATGTGAGGATTGGCAGGGGTCCTTCGGATTCTCTGGTCCAGCCATCCATCCAGGCCTTAAACCTCTGTTGTGAAACAGCTTGGAATCTGAAAAGATAAACACAGCCTCCTGGGACTGTTTAGTACAAATGTTCATATATTGTTTGAGTCTTTCATTTTACCTAAGACTATTGGTGATTCAAGTACCATATGTATAATTCTCTGACCTCAATATTTTAATTAAAAACCTCTTCTGATTATGTAATAAACTTGGGGCTCATTGGGAGCATATATAAATACTCTTAAATATAAAATGTTGTTAGGCCATTAATCCTTACTGCACAGACCACTGAGAAATGGGTGAGCTGAATTATCTAGGTGTGCTAATCTAGGTAACGGAAGGTGATTGCAACTTTTCTTGAGTTTTTTGTGAAGTATATTCCCTTACTTTTCTTCCTTGGTAAGTACAAAATAGGAACGTAATTGAATCTTTCTTTGATAAGTGAGACTCTTACAAGGTCTCAGGGCTATCACTCAGAAAATCAATTCTATTGTATAGCCTAAATACCCAGAAAATAGAAAAGATGACATTGATTTCATACTGGCCAAGTAAATAACCCCAAAGTTATTTTTAGAATAAACCCACAATAATAGTTTTTATAATTTGCCTCTTTATAAAAACTCGGGCAAAAAATAATCCATATAATTGATGATCCCACTTAGTATAGTCAGTTGATGTTTAAAATACTGTCTCTTGCTTTACAGAGCAAAATAAATGGCTTTTCTGTGAAAAAAGAGTAGCTACATAGATGTCATTATGTAGCATATACAATAATTAAACCACATTAAGCAAATATATTAGCTTGCTGTGTTTGGATTCCTTCCTAATGTGCCTGGTATTACGTTTAAAATAAAGTGTAATCGAGACTTATTAAGATACTTAAATCATCATTTGATATTTTTCAATGCAACTTAGGGAAGATGCAGACTCTTTAAAGCTGTATTCATAGATTAAACAACTAATTTTCTCACTGTTCTTCCATTTGCTTTATAAAAATATGATAAATTGTGCCAGAACTGTCATGAATGAATAAACATTTATTTCTTGAGATAGTTAATTATTTAATAGACACATTAAAAATGCTCTAATGAAAGTTCAAGCTTTTTTAGTATGTTTAGAGGTTTCCCATATGAAAAGGTTTAGTATTGCCCGTCTTTGAAGCGTAAAGGCCATGATAAGACCTCTTATACAAGTATATAAACAGATGTGTAATTGAAGAAACTTATGAGACTTGAGAATTTAGTCTGTATCTACCTGCTGGCAACTCAGCTAGCCGTTTTTCTTCGTCTTAAGGAGACAGAATATGGACAGAAGACCCATATGCACACACACACATGCACTCAACATGTGGAGAGAGAGAACGAGCAAGTGCACACTCAGGACATGTTTTCAATTACTTTGAAAGTGCAATGTAAAGATTATGTCATTTTCCAGCAGGGAATATTTTTATGGTGCATTTTGTTTATTGCTTTAATTTATAGATTATCGTTTTAACATTTTATCATCAAAAGAGATGCATTTTACGTTATATGTGGTGTGTTGGAAATAACATAATCTCTTGATATCTTTTGGTGTTTTCAAAATATGTACTTTCCAAGTCTGTACATACGTGGGTTATACCTTCACGTGTATAATCTCTTGATAACTTTTGGCTTTTTCAAAATATGTGAGTCTAATATTCCAAGTCTAAATATACATGTGTGTGTATTTGCTTATTTTTAAGAATGTTTGCTGCTACAGTTTTGTGCCTTATGGGCCCTTCCAATGTCTGAATCATATAAAAATTGATGTGTGAAACACACACCTTGCTGTTGAAGCTTTGGAGATTACTTATAATTTGTGAGAGAAACATTTATAGATTAAATGAATTTAGTGTAATAAATTAAAAACAAGATAAAAACGATTTATGACTTTGTGTGTTGTCAGTTACTTGGTTCTTAATTTTCAGTGTCCCTTAGAAAACTAATGTTTTTGTTTTCCCATTCCTGTTATGTGGAGAATAGCCATGTAACACAAAATAGTAATAGTAATGATAATAGGGCCTTATATTTTAAGTTCCACTGTGATTGAGGATCATTATTCAAACCATTTTTTATTGTTTACTCTTTTATAGTAACGTAATCAACTCATTTCAAAATCACTGCCACTAGTTTAGAAATATCAATGTGAGCTAAGCATAAGTTCAGTTACACTTTAATAACTTCAACGTAAATTTTCTTTGTCAGAATACTAATGCTAGTTCTATATGAATTCATCATTACATTTAGGTAATTGTATGTTATTCTGAAAATGAGAAAATTAGCTGGTTCTCTCCAGGTGGTGTTAATAGTCAATCAACAAAGTATTACTTTTTAAACCTCTTATAGGTGTCTCTCTCTTCTAGGGTAGTTGGTAGAAAAGTCATATATTTCTGAGCATAATTCCTAAACTTCCAAGAACAATGATGTATATTAGACCAAAATATCAACTAGAGGACGATGCAAGGAGGTTTGCAAGTCAGCGCCTTTATTAAATCTTTCTTATACTTTTGTTTTAGAAATAATATCTTTATTTCATTAAAACTATTTGCATGAGATTTTTCCTCCATTAGTTTTTTTTTTATGTCAGATGCCTTATCATATTCAACCTTGAAACCTCCAAATTTCCTAACACAGGGTCTTGATCATGATGTATAACCAAAAATGTTTGAATGAATGGCAAAATAACAACAGACCTACCCACTGGACAAGAGTCCACATAAAAGAGTAGCACTGAAATCCTAGTCTTCATGAGTCCTTTCTCACTGCTGCCAGGAAGATGCTGCTATGGTTTGAAACCACTGTTTGTATTTGTTTTATTTAGTTCTAATTTACTTGTGATTTCTGTGGTTTTCCACTTTGTCCTTCCTATATTGTCATTCCTAGTGGGAAATCAGTGGAGGGCAATATCATTCTTTGGAAGTGTCTTGGCTTGGTTTCATTAATTGCCCAGAAGTATATGTATTTGGAAAGTTATAGACTTGTTTAGTATTTCTATAATTAGTTAAGTTTTTTACCATTTGGAGATGAGCTCAGAAACATGTTAATAATTTTTCATGGTAAATATTTAATGACCACTTCCTATGAGCAAGTCAATGGATGAAGGGCCTCGGGGACAGAAGGATGAATAGGAATCACTTTCCTCCTTCAAAGAACGAGATATTGACCAGGGCAGATAAGACTCGTGCACTTGGAATTATTTTATGTAACAGAAATAAATAAGAGTCATGATAGATGTGTAAAGAAAATGCTGTGCTTGCTTAGAAGAGATAAAAGTAACTTGTTGGAGGAGGGGAGTACAGGGAGTGGATGGGACTGTGAAGAATGCTTACTACAGAACGTGCCACTGCATGGAGCCGGGAAGAATGATTTGGTCACAGCCGTAGTTAAATTTTACCTACCTGGGTTTGGAGGAACAATCCTTTCCTTGACGTATCATACCACTCACTCAACTCCTTTCTCCTCACACAAACGTACATTTTACTTTTCATTTTTAACTTATAGATGCTATAACCAAATGCATGCGGTAGGATGGTAGGATTGGTGCAGGGAAATAATAGTAGTCTAGCCTTCCTAAAAAGCAGTCTTCTCAACCCCCAAATTCACACAGGCACCCACACAGACTCAAACAGAATGAATGCACGTGATTCTTTCTGCTACAGAGCCTGACTAGTTGAGTTAAGAAGCAGTCTTTGTTTCATGGGGGAAAGCCTATGCAATACGAATTGAAATCTGCATAGGTCTTTTTCTCAGTTCACCTTCATCTGCTTTAGAGTTAGTGAAGATTCCTCCAAGACTCTGACATTACATTGCCCATCAGTCTTAGCTTATGTTACTCTCTAGTCTGTGGAGATATTTTATTAGAAAATGACTAGAAGCTACATCAGGAACTTCCAAAAGTCCTTGTGAGTGCTTTTAATATGAGTGTATATAATTAGTGGATATCATACTTTAATTTGAAAGAAGGTGTTGATGGAACTACACACGTATCTACGATACAAGGCAAAACTTTCTGAAAGTAGCCAATTTCCGTATTATCTGCACACATTCACCTCTAACACGTGAAACTTCTAACTCTAGGGTACAGGGTAATAGCATGCAATTTGCCCAAACCAGAAGGATCTGATGCCTCCAGCCACTAGCCAAGCCCCGCTAAAAGCTAGTTACATGACAATCACTTTATTTCTGGTGACACTTTGGGTTCAACTGTCTTTGCAGCACGGATGTGTGTTAGTTTCCTGACAGGACAGAGATAATAGTGAAAAGATCTCAAATAAATAAAAAAGCCCATTGTACCATGCCAACGTGGTCAATTGCATATTTCATGAATTATGTGCATGATAGGTGATGTTTCTACAACTGTCTGTAAAAGACAAAATTTCCAGATTGTTGTTGATGTAGCATTCTCCATTCTAAACAGCAGCTGAGTGAATTGATCGCCATGGTAATTAGCATGGCTAAAGCCCATCTGTCTATAGAATTTAATTGTATTCCAACCATGAAAATGAGAAACAAGGCCTGATAAACAAAATGTTCATTTTTAAAAAATAGGAAATAAAAGAGAAATCAACTCACCTTCTAATTTTCTCAGACAAATCAAATTTAGTAGCCTAGATACTAGGAGAATTGTTCCTTAGACCATCTAATTTACATCAGGTCCAGAGCATTTTCCTTATTATTAGAATGGGTTGTGAGTGTTAATGTCTCCATGGGCTATCTCTCCGTTCTGAGAGATGTGAAACTCGTATGCCCATCCTCTGTTCCCTTATCATTTCCATTCCACTTACCAATGTTCTGTTTCACTCAGCTCATAAAATGTGCTTAACTGCTGGTATGCTCTTGTTTACTCATGTATTGATAAAATATTTCAGTGCTACTTCTTCAGAAAACATGAGTAGTCTCTCTTTGGAGGCCTCCCGAGGACAAGAACTAATCAGAGTAACCATGTACCCTGGCTTTCAAAATCGGAGACCTAATTTCTGATGTTGAAGAGAAAGAAGATGGGATCATTGATTTTTTTTTTTCTTTACAAACGATAAGTGAAATGGAACAGCAATGTCTCAGGCAACCCTAACAAAACTGCTTTTGAGTCTTTTATTTTTCTATATTTCCTTATTTTTCTTCAAAACGCTATTAATTTTGAACAAAGACTTGGTTTTATTTCATGTTCTTACTGCAGTGTTTTTCATCTAGAATGTACAGTTGTGGTGGGCCGTTCGTGCCTGTGGCTAAGAGACACTGGACCAAATGTTCTAAGGATAACTCGTAAATTACTGCTTATGCAACATGAAATATACTGACATTAGATTGACATGCAAAAGTGGAGCCCCACTGTAGTCATGGTTTCTGATATTAAAATTGGGCTCTCAGACTATTTCTTTATAGAAAAGTTTAAAGCAAACAGGATCATCAGCTTCTGAATTTGCAGCAAGCCAACCTGAAGGAAAAAAAACAAAAACAATGACAGCTTCAAATAGGAGATGTAATTTGTGTTTGTTGAGATGGATATGTAGCAAATTTATTCAGCAGTTAGCCTCAGGTCTCTACCTTCTCTTTCATAGTCCTAGGTAAGATAATTCCTTTATGGTATTGAATTTTTCATTTAAAATAACTAGGATCATCCTAGATACAAGATACCTCACTTAGAGAAAAAAAATTCATGCTATACTTTTCATAAAATAGGCTCGAGGTGAATCACTTCCTACAAAGAAGACTGTGAGTTCTGTTCTTTGAACACATCGACTCAAATCTGTCTCTGTGACCAAAAATGAAAGTCAACAAAATACAGGCATCTTCAAAAACTGATATCAAAAATTTAATCAAGATATGTTATTCTATCATTGTATAAAACAACAGTATTCTATATCTGCAATTCTGGAAACACACACACACCAGAACTGGATAAGATATGCAGATCAGTAGGATAGAAAGCCTGTTGTAGCTTTGAAGTCATGAAAGTAGGATTTAAGTTCCCTGAATCTGTCATTTATTATCTGAATGCCCTTGGACAAAGCATTAATTTTCTGAGCCTTATCATCCTCTTTTGTAAAATGTGGATGATGACAATAATCTCTTTTCTATAGGATTTTGGTGTGGACTTAATGAATAATTTGTATTTGTCTTGTAAATAGAAAATCACTCTATTTGAAGTAAGTTATTTTTTCCTCATATGAGTAGAAACAGTAATTAACAACCTGGAAAAGTAAGAAATGAGGGTGACATTTATAAATCCTGAAGGGAATATGTAGATTAATCTTAACCTCTTGTTGACTTGGATTGGCTGTTTTTGTGCTTTTAAAGCTGTCCCTACTCCCTTCAACCTTGCACTATGGGCTGCCGAGGATAGTAGCAAGACTTGATCACCAAATCTGTTACAAAACCAGGAAATATCCTTCAAAAGTTGAATCAGTAAATGACTTAATAGTGCCTTATTTCAACAATTTATTCAATGTAGTTTTGAATCATAGCAGTCTGCAAAGTGTTATTGTAAGTTAAAGAAAGTAGACAACATGGTCCCTGTTCATAAAGTGCTTACAGAATTATTGAGCAAACAGAACATAGTGAAAAGACAGTCCACCATAATGAAGAACGAAAAAGTGCTGCATACTAAATCAAGTTGCTTATATTGTATGCAACCAGACTGTTGAGAGGTTGATGCCAAAAATATAAGTTTGGTCTTTGCCATAAATTATGGTTTAAAATCACTGTTGTGGACAATTATGTGTTAGATGGAACAATGAGAGAGCCTCATTCCTCAGGGCACTTTCCTCAAAGGACTTTTTTTTAACCAAACCCTCAGATCAAATTGCAGAGCTGAGGAAAACAAACACTCCTAGTGGATGCCCAGAGTCATTGGACTGGACAGTGTAACCATGAGGCCACGGGGTTTGCAAACATAGGGGACTCCTCGGCACAGTCAATAGTAACCATCTAGAAATTCCCTTGAAGAACTGGCATTTTGACAGAGGTCATTGATCCTGTGGCCATGAGACAGAGATGGACCTTTAAGCTTTTTTGATGATGTACCTCAGTGGTTAAAAAAAAAACAACAGGGGCCAGCCCGGTGGCATAGTGGTTAAGTTCACCTGCTCCACCTCCACAGCCCAAGGTTCGCAGGTTTGGATCCCGGGCGTAGACCTACGCACCGCTCATCAAGACATGCTGTGGCGGCATCCCACATACAAAATAGAGGAAGATGGGCACAGATGTTAGCTCAGGGCCAATCTTCCTCACACACACAAAAAAAAACCCTACTTTGATCACACTCTCAATATGTATGTATTTATAAACTATATGTATTATTGTGTGTGTGTATAACATTATAAAATACGAAAAGGATAGGTCTTTTAAATCGATCAGTTAAAATAAGTACAAATAGAATTTCTACTATATTTTTCCTGCCCTCACCAATGAATCTTGAGGTGCAAGAATGTCACTTTTGAGTCTATTAGAAGACAATTAAGTCTCTTATGCTTTGGATATATGAGCAAGGGGCAGTCTTCCTTTCAGGATGGCATAGGTTAGGAACAAAAAAGGAGGGCAAGGTTCCAAAGAAAGTGTAGCATTGAGAGGCATTGCAGAGAACCACACATATCCTGGCACATTCCTTGGCTGAGACCAGCCTCTCCTAATTCAGTCTTTCCTAATTCAGCTGGATGGTGATCAAGAGAAGATAGTGTGACAGACACAGCCACGGAGTCAGGAGCAAAAGCAGTAATGGCAGGAGCGCCAGGAACACAACTTTACCCACCCTAGCCTCCCCACCTGCTGTACTGGCATACTGGGCAAAAATGTAAAGGGCTTCTGATGTAGAGAGTCCACGTGGGTCCTGACAGTCAAATGAGATGAGGGCGGGTCCAAGAGAAAAGGGATAAATGAAAGCTGATTCAGAAAGACCCAGTGGCTGGAAAAGTTGATCAGTTCTTTAGAAAGACAGTACTGCTGCAGAAACAAAGCTGAGAGTTTGTGATGCTTGTACTTCTGAAGCAGATATGAGGCTGTCCCAGCTCATCTCCCTGAGCCAACGTTGTGTTCCTATAAATGCTGACAGCTTCCTATTTCCAGTGCTCTGTGTCTTGGTTTCTCTGCCCCTGCAGAGCTGGCTTAGACCTTCTCAGCTTGGAAGTGCTGGGGCTCTAATGCCCCCAGGAACAACTCTCAAGCAGTGAAAGATGGAATTCAGGGGATAAATACCCCAGCTCTCCATCTTTCTGGGGGGCAATTCTGAAGTATGTTCCATATGTTTCATCAGAAGGGTTGAACTGCAATTTCCCACAGCAATAATGTGTTTGTTAGATTTTTTCCCCTGCCTTGTCTCAGTTTATCTACTTTCTCATCTGCATTCCCTGGGATGACCTCCCACAGCAAGACTACCTGCACCCACTTTCTTGTCTGAGTGTTAGTGTCTGAGGAGAAACAAACCACAAGTGAATTTGGTGGGTAGGGGCAGGAATAAGATATTCATCTATTGTGTTGTATGTGTTTTTTCCAAATCATTCCTTTTAGAGTCTCAAACAATTCATGTATATTTTACAAAGAGATAAACACAGTGAATTTACACCTCGCACCATTTGGTCAAAATCTTTGTGCCTGGGTCAGGGTTCACTGTGGGTATGTAGCTTTTATTAATTCTACGTGTTCTATAACAGTGTTCTCAACTGTTGCTCTAAATTAGCTGATTCAGATTCTTTTGAATCTGTCCTGTCAGTAAGTCTCACAGTTTTATGTATTCGGTAATTACAATATGTAATAAAATGTATCAGGCAGACAGTTTGACAGAAGTCTTAAGGGCATGGACTTTGGATATACCGAGGTTCAGTTCCCTACTTTGACACTTTTAGATCTGTGCATAAATTTCTTTACATTTTAAAGAAGGATGTCAATGTTGATATCCTGTTGACTTCTGAGAAATCCACCTGGCATTGATTTGGAGGCTTCCTTTAAATCATCAATCACGTTATGATACTTGGTTAAGGATGTGTTCCATGTTCTGCCCGCCACTTCTTGAGATTAGTTCTTCAGTAGAGATTAAACAGATTTGACACTTACGTGTACAAATGGGTGATTTGTATGCACATTTTTGACAGAGGCCTTATGTGTATCTCTCATTGTTTTGACAATATTAGCAAACATTAGAGAGACAATGACTTAAATATCAGTTATTTGTATGCAATTCAGTCGACTTATTGTGGCTTTTTGAAGAAAATTCATATTCTCTGACCAATTTGTCTTGCATGTGAAATATGGAAAGAATAGCAGCATGATAAGTAGTGAATAAAAATGTTTCCTTTTTCTTTGTATTGTATCATCATGTTCAGATATATTCTTAAGCATATATTTGGAGATATTAATCCTTTTGATTTACGTATTTTATCATCCAAATTTATAGCCCAAGATGAAAACTGCTCCTTGATACTAAATGCCAAATTGTGTATTTTGTGAGACCTTTTTTTCACAAGGATCCCAAAGGGAAGCACCTCTTCACTCTTCTGATTTTTTTTTTTTTCACCTCAGAGCCTTAGTTAATGTTACACGTATAACACATATGTTTAAGTTTATAAGAGGTTGTCCAAAGCAAAAATGTTGAAGTGTTTGGGATCATATTAACACTATTCAAAGTGTCGCAAGTTTGTATACCTTTTTTTCTTAGGTTAGCAATATTTGTACATTAAAATACAGCTGATGTGCGAGAGACAGGTTGTGGTAATTTCACTCTGAATTTGACATTTAGACATAATAGGGAAATAGTTTCCAAGAGAATTTTTCCAATAAGTGTGTAAGTTGTAATAGGGATTTTGCCAACCTATAAAATTCCACTTGAGAGTCCATGGTGGCTATAATACTAGTTCATTGTTGGAAGAAAAAGGCTGAGCATTTGTGCAGCAAATCTCCAGATCATATTTACCTAATCTTTATTCTATGGCTACATAATGTGTTTCATGGAAAAGATATATGACATTTCTTAACAGTGGATTGTCTGTATATGATACCGATGTACCTCGGAGATATTGTGAGTTCGGATCCAGACCACCACAGTAAACTGAATATCGAAATAAAGCAAGTCACACAAGTTTTTTTGTTTCTCAGTGCATATAAAAGTTATGTTTACACTATACTGTAGTCTATTAAGTGTGCAATAGCATTATATCTAAAAAAATAATAGACAGACCTTAATTAAAAAAATACTTTGTTGCTAAAAAATGCTAACCATCATCTGAGCCTCCAGCAAGTTGTAATCTTTTTGCTGATGGTGGCAACATTGTCTTGCCTCAATGTTGGTGACTACTGACTCATCAGGGTGGTGGTTGCTGAAGGTTGGGGTGGCTGTGACAGCTTCTTAAAATAAGACAACTATGAAATTTGCTACATCACTTGGCTCTTCCTTTCCCAAATGATTTCTCTGTAGCATGCAATGCTGTTTGACAGCATTTTAGCCACAGTAGAACTTCTTTCAAAATTAGAGTCAGTCCTCTCAAACCCTGCCACTGCTTTATCAACTAAGTGCATGTAATATTCTAAATCCTTTGTTGTCATTTCAACAATCTTCACAGCATCTTCATCAGAAGTAGATTCCATCTCAAGAAACCACTTTCTTTGCTCATTTATAAGAAGCAAATCTTCATTCATTAAAGTTTTATCATGAGATTGCAGCAATTCAGACACAACTTCAGGCTCCACTCCTAATTCTAGTTCTCTTGCTTTCTCCACCACATCTGCAGTTACTTCCTCCACTGAAGTCTTGAACCCTCAAAGTCATCCTTGAGGGTTGGAATCAACTTCTTCCAAATTCCTATTAATGTTGATATTTTGACCTCTTGCCGTGAATCATGAATGTTCTTAATGGCATCGAGAATGGTGAATCCTCTCCAGAGGGTTTCAATATACTTTTCCCAGATCAATCAGAGGAATCACTATCTATGGCAGCTTGTAGCCTTATGAAATTTATTTCTTAATAAGACTTGAAAGTCGAAATTGCTCCTTGATCCTTGAGCTGCAGAGTGGACGTTGTGTTAGCAGGCATGAAAACAATGTTAATCTCATTGTATATTTCCGTTATAGCTCTTGAGTGGCCAGGTGCATTGTCAATGAGCAGTAATATTTTGAAAGGAATGTTTTTTTCTGAGCTATAGGTCTCAACAGTGGGCTTAAAATATTCAGTAAACCATTTTGTAAACAGATGGGCTGTCATCTAGGCTTTGTTATTCCGTAGGCACAGGCAGAATAGATTTAGCATAATTCTTAAGGGCCCTAGGATTTTCGGAATGGTAAATGAGCATTAGCTTCAACTTAAAGCCACCAGCTGCATTAGCCTCTAACAAGCGAGTCAGCCTGCCCTTGAAGCTTTGAAGCCAGGCATTGACTTCTCCTCTCTAGGTATAAAAGTCCTAGATGGCATCCTTTTCCAATATAAGGCTGCTTTGTCTAAGTTGAAAATCTGTTTCGTGTAGCCACCTTCATTGATTCTCTTAGCCAGATCTTCCAGATAACTTGCTGCAGCTTCTACATTAGCACTTGCTGCTTCACCTTGCACGTTCATGTTATGAAGATGACTTCTTTCCTGAAACCTCATGAACCAACATCTGCTAGCTTCAAACTTTCCTTCTGTAGCTTCCTCACCTCTCTCCCCCTTCATAGAATTGAAGAGAGTTAAGGCCTTGCTCTGGATTAGGCTTTGGCTTAGGGGAATGTTATGGCTGATTTGATCTTCTACCCGGACCGCTAAAAACTTTTTCCATATCAGCAAGATTGTTAAGGTTGTTACGCTTTCTTATTTATGTGTTCACTAGGGTAGCACTTTTAATTTCCCTTCAAGAACTTTTCCTTTGCGTTCACAACTTGGCTAACTTTGGTGCAAGAAGCCTTGCTTTCAGCCTATCTCAGCTGTCAGCCTCTCAGCTTTCAACATGCCTTACTCACTAAGCTTAATCATTTCTAGCTTTTGAGTTAAAGTGAGAGATGTGCAACTCTTCCTTCACTTGAACACTTAGAAGCCATTGTAGGGTTATTAATTGGCCTAATTTCAATATTGTTTTGTCTCAGGGAATAGGGAGGCCCGAGGAGAGGGAGAGAGATGGTGGAATGGCCATTGGGTGAAGCAATCAGAACACACACATTTATCGATTAGGTTCACTGTCTTATCTGAGCGCGGTCTGTGGTGCCCCAAAACAATTACAATAGTAACATCAAAAATCACTGATCACAGATCCCCATAACAAATATAATAATAATGAAAAAGTTTGACATATTGCGAGAATTACCAAAATGTGACTCAGAGACACAAAGTGAGCAAATGCTATTGGAAAACTGGCACTGATAGACTTGCTCAATGCAGTCTTGCTCGAAGCTCACCTTCAATTTGTGAAAAACACAGTATCTGGGAAGCGCAATAAAGCAAAGTGCAGTAAAATGAGGTATACCTGTATTAACACTAGACATTAGGAAAAATTGTGACATTTACTAAGGATGGATCAATAGTGTGTTTTATGAAAAAGCCGGAACTACTGATAAAAGAATAGTCAATGTCATCTTTTTTCTCTTGTACTCAAAATCAACACTCCTTAAATGTTGCCCAGTAGATAGGAGCATTTCTAGAATGATTATATAAGTCTGTCTTTGGTGAATTGAGTGAGATGGAAAAAATTTTGTCTTAATTGCAAAAGGGCGATTGATTCGTTTAAGATCAAGAGCCCTCTGAAAAGACAGGATGGCTGACATTCTGTTTGAATTGGACTGGAGCAAAGAAGTTTCTAGTTTAGAAAGATGTAAATAAAACACTGCTCGGGAGACATTTTTGTTGCTTATCCTGCAGCTGTTATTTACTAGAGATTCTGGTTATTTAATTATAACTTATTCCAGAAGATAATCAAGGTCATAGTTGTGGCAGATTTTTAATTATATACATAGCTATACAAAGTATAACATTTCACCCGGGGGAGCCCCCCAGAAAGGCTGTAGCCACTTTATTAAGTGAGCTGCTACAGAGTTTGGCTATGGTTGCTAAATCAAAGGTTTGCATATATGTTTTTGTTCCTTCAGGCTATAGTTCCATCGTTTTCATTTTTGACTAACTGGAAATACAAACCAATAAAACTTTGAAGAAATAAAAACAGTTTTTACATTTTTATGTAGTTACTACCTAAATAGTATCCAGGAAACTTTAACAACAACAACAAAAATGACCTGTAAATTTAGTGTGTGTGTACATACCTAAAGTGAACTAAATATTTGTTAAGGTTCAGATACATACACTAAATTTTGGCTTAACATTGTAAAACAGAAACCAAGATAAAATATGGTTTCACTTTTATTTTTGTAAATTTTAAGGTCACATTTTTCCTTCCTCGTTGTGTAGTTGGAACCAACTATTTTGGAAATCGACCTAGGAAATTGGAGGGGTAAAGGCCGTTCTTTATTAGTGCAACAGAAAGTGTATGTTGTCGTAATATCATACCCTAAATAATAATTATGAAAGCATTATTCTATAAGCTGTCCTGTTTGTCCAGTCTACTAATAGAAGCAACATAAATTAATGCAGTTGTCTCTCTAAGCTGTTGAGTCCAAATATCAGTCTTGAACACTACCCTGATGGGATCTGTTAAGTTAGAACTTGAAAGGAAAATACAAAGAATAGTGGGAAAGCAGTTGAGTCCAAGCTGTGGAATAAGCACTCTGCTTTTACTTTAGCTAACTGTTTTAAGAAAGCAAACTGAAGAGTATAATTTTATATATGTCAGCCTACTGCATGTTATTACTAGCTTAAAATTCCTCCTCTTTAGTAAATGGTTAAAATCTGTTATATCCCAGTTTGAAACATTCTTCTTGCATTAGCAAATTTCTAGTCTTTGTGCATTACATTCTGTTTTTGTTCTTTTGTTACGCTAACCAGGGAAGAAAATAAGGAAAGATGGTCTATCCCTTGTATCAGAGTCCTGGTGGGGATTCTCAGTGCTTGTAAAATCAGGAGTTTTTAACACTTGCCTGAATGTGCTGTTCATAAACCGAGTTATTAATACCTCTTCCACCACGTCTGTCACCAGGGTGTGTGTATATCCTCTCCAACACTATCCATGTCGGCAGCCCTCCTCCACCTTGACTTTTGAAAGGTTCCCCTCATATATGCATTAGTTAGCTATTTACAGAATAAGCCGTGTAACAACTATCCCAAAACTTGGTGCCTTAAAACAAAAATTATTTATTCTCGTATGGTGTTGCTTCCTACATTCAGGTTGGACCCATATCTGCTCTGTGTATCTCTCATCTTTATCCTAACGGGCTACCCAGTACATCTGCTTCTCATGGCAAGAGCAGAAGGACAAGAGGGTTGAACAGAAACACAGGAGGACTCCTAAGGCCTAGGCTCAGAACTGGCATGCTAGCACTTCTGCCTGCATTCTGTTGTCTCAATCAAGTCATATTCCCAAGTCCAGCCTCAGTGGGGCAGGAAAATGAAGTGTTTGACTCTATAGTAACTACTTGAATGTCATATGGCAAAGAATGAGGAAACTATGGAAGGATGAAGAACTGGAACAATAATGAAACCTACCATAATATGTGCTTAAGAATTGGCCCCAGTGCCCTTCTCTGTCTCAAAAAAATTCTGTGCAAGGAAGCTCTAGAATACTTCTCCAACTAATAAGACTAGTGATTCAGTAGATCAGACTGAAGAGAATCAATCCATTTCTAGTTTTCCCTAGACCAGTGCAGCTCAAATGTGATCCATAGACCTGCTGCCATCCCCATAAGCCCTTTGTTGTTAATTCACAATAAGAAAGGGAATTTGCACCAAATATAGATTAGCTATGACCCTAAGTACATTGTTTAGTTTGCAAAAATTGTTTTTTGTAGCAAGAAATTTTCGATGAAGGAAGCAGTATATTGATTTTCAACCAGGCTCAAGCTCTTCATCACATAGCAGACAGAAACTTTGAATAGCATTACCCTAGAACTTGTCTAGAAAAATGGATCCCTTAATCCAAGATTTCAATTCTTTCACTAATTATAGATTATACACAAATCCCCTGAACTGAAGTTAAAACATAATGAATACAATACTTTTATATTGGCATTAATAGTCCTGTCTATTTGAAACTATTCCATTAGTAGTACAGATTCATGCCAGGAATAGTATGATATTAGGATAGATATGAAACTTGGCAGTTATGTAAAGGCATAAGAAAAATGGAGTATAAAATATAACCATTTTCTAAGCCCCATACTCTTAAAATATAGTCATTTCCTTAGATCTAAATAGAAAAATATGTTTTCCATTGCCTTTTTCAACATATTCTAGAAACATTTATTTGTTCCCTGATATGTACAAGGTACCTATCAAAATACAGCTGTGATATAATAATTATTGCTATTATTAATACTTATCTGGTTTGTCATACATATCATCTCATTCTATTAGAATGGAACATTTTTTCCATTTTTTATTTTCATTTAGGCGCTATCAATGAATTATTTGTAATATCTTTGGGAGATTAAATGGATAAAATTGGGTCACACTTTATGGAGTTTATATTTTCAGTGTATTATGTTGACAGTCACAGTCATCTCAAACTTATTAGAAAAAAATTAATGAGATAACTCCAAGGTCTAACATTTCTAGAAATAGTGTCAAGGAAAGCCAAATTTAAAATATTAAATATATGTCTCCATCTCTACATTTTTTTGTGTGTGTGTGATGAAGATCAGCCCTGAGCTAACATCCTTGCCAATCCTCCTCTTTTTGCTGAGGAAGACTGGCCCTGGGCTAATATCTGTGCTCATCTTCCTCCACTTTATATGTGGCCGCCACCACAGCATGGCCTGACAAGTGGTGCATCGGTGTGAGACCGGGATCCGAACCCGGGCTGCCAGCAGCGGAGCGCGAGCACTTAACTGCTACACCACCGGGCCGGCCCCCATCTCTACATTTTATTACTATGTTACTTCTACTCTCTGAAGCAATAAATCAGGCTAAGAAACTGCCTCACCATCCTCTGAACTCCTAAAGTGTTTGCTGCCTAGATTTCCTTGTTTGTTTATTCCTTTGTGTTATTTTTCTGTAGAAGTAACATATGTAATAGAATGTAGAGACAGAGATGTATGTGTGTTTAACTAAATAACATTTCTCTCACTTCTGCTTTAGATTTTGTGAAGCATGTCCCTTTTTTCTTGGTCCTATAACAGTTCCATGGAGAAGTTAATGTGATCATTATTTTGCAGATGAAAAGACTGCCACCTAGATTAGGTGATTTTTCCCAAAGACACGCTGCTAGAAAGTAGTACAGAACACTCCATTCAAACACATTGTTTTTAAAAAGTCTCACTCATATTAGCCCTTTTACAATAGAGGTCGCAAATATAACGTGTGTATGGCCATTTATCCCCCTTCCATGCTCAGGATAGATTTAATAATGATGCACAGTATGCTTTCCCCCAGAGCATATCTGCATCTTAGAAGCCTTCTCAATGCACTACTCCAGGAAAATTGTCATAATTCCTTGGAGCTGTCATTCAGAACTGAGTGTGTTTGATTTTCCCATCTCTATACCTTGTTTTGTTAGGATTGATGTCTTTTATATATAGTGGACCCGTGAGGAATATACTGGGTATCCCCTGGACTGCTATTCACAGAGAAGTGGGTATCACATGAGTTGGGCAGAAACTCCAAAAGACATCTTAGTTTAGAGAAGCAGTCTAGCAGAAGCACACATCATGGGTTTGACTGCAGGGTTTGTGAATTCTGGCTTCAAAACTGCAAATGAACCTAATCAGTCAACAAATGGACTGATCGTTTAACTTCTGTACTGCTTCCTCATGTGTAAATGCACATGTGTGTCTTGCTTTGAGAATATTCTGAATTTTATTCATTCAACAAATATTTATTGAATGCCTCCTATTATCTCCAGTTAGACCCTCATACAACAGTGAATGAGACCTGCTCTTTATTTTCCAGATGCTTTCAGTCTAAGAAATGGAAGACAGGAAAAGAATGAGTGTTTCAGGCAAAGTCAATAAAATAGCACATGTTAAGTTTTCTGTCACAATGTCTGACGCAAGAAATGTTATTTCCCTCCCTCCATCACCACTTACCATATCATTATAAGGTACTCTGTTAATTTTTTTAAAAATTCCTCTGTCCCGTAATTACTCACCAGTGAGAACAGCAATAGTCACTGAACTAGTTTTCAAGTCTTTCTAGAGTTGAAATGACAGTGATACACCTTTACAAAAGGGCCTATTTAGCAAATGCCAATGGTCCATGACAATTGTAGACTTACTTTCTGTAAGGCTATAATGGGAATAGCTATATAAGGCTTCAACTCTCTCTCACAAATGTTAGCATCCTGATATCTGTAATAACATGAAGATGTAGGCAATGCTAGCTGAATTAGAATTGTAAGACATATTTCAGGCAACCACAAAGAATCCCACAGGTGAGAGAAAAGGTCAAGACTTCCATACTTCAGTTATTGTTTATTGAACACTTTAGTGTTTAAGTATTTGGGGCTTATGAAGATTCCTAATTGCAAGGACTATCTTTTTTGTAGTGGAGGTGGGTGAGAGGTTGGACAGGACAATGATGAAGACTGTGTGGAATGCCTGACTGAAAACTTGATCTGGAGAAGGTAGGAAATGTTGACTAAAGTTTGACTGTAGTGGACTGAGACTTAGCCTCCAAAGGATACAGGTCAATTCTTCCTATCTGATGTCCTTGGTGATTGTTTCTAGTTACCTGGATAATAGACAGGAAAAACATTCAAGGAATGTTAATAGATGATTCTAAGGAGAGAGAGATATCTGAGGGCTGAAAAAGTCAGAGAAGATTTTTTCACAAACTTCCCTTTACTATGTCCAACATTTCTTAAATTGCACTACATGGCATGTGTGGAAGGAAAGATTTTTCTGACAACCTCCCTTCACACCAAACAGACTATATACACCCTTTGCAGAGCAAGAACTGTGTCATACTAATTTTTTTATTCCAACAGTGGTTATGGTGCCCTGTCCATGTTGAATGCACTCAGGAAATGTTGGTTGAATGTATACTTCAAGTGGCCTTTTAAACCTTGATAAAAACACAAACACACTGGTTGTTAAGTGACTGCCATTGGTGGCCACGCCAATTGCTTTCCTGCCCCTTTTTTTTTTACTCATAGGACCCTGATGGGTATACATGGGCTTCAGGAGAGGCTCAGCCATTCCAGCCCAGGGAGTGTGTTTTGTGTGTGTGAGCCAGTCATGGTAACTTTTATTCCCCTCTCCAGGACTAGAGTAGGGCTGGGCATGTGCCCAGATTCTGTCCAGTGAGATGGAGGGAAAGCCTGCTGAGGGGTGGGTGTGGAGGTTCCAGAAAGGTTTCTGCTTTCTTAAAAAGAGATCGTGTGGAGAAAGGCCCTTTCTTGGCTTCTGAATCCACCCCTGTGAGGAAGAGATAGCTGAAGCTGCTGTAGCTGTCTGTCATATTTTGAGGAGAGCAGCCAACACACCCAGAATAGCAGAACAGGAAGGTGGAAGCCCATAACTACATCTCCAAGTTTTGAATTAGTCAACCTTCAAAATGTTCTACCTCCCGACTTCCGGTATGAGATGACACGTTTTCTTTATTGTTTACATCATTTTTAGTTTGTTCATCTGTTACTTGTAGCCTAAATTAGCCTGTGAGACCAGTGGATTGATTAAACATGTGGTGCTGTGCAAATCAATTAAAAAGCCTTTCCCTAGGTGCAGAATTTCAGAAGGATTCATTCAGCAAATATTTCTTGAGAGCTTACTATTCTTCAAAAATTGATAAATTGAGAGAGAATGTGTTTCTATTGAGGTTTGTGACTCTGTAGCACAAACATGAAATGGATAGTAACAAGCAGCTGATATTCAGTGTAGTGTAGTTTCCATGTGAGCTCTTTATATGCATGAAAGGATTGTCGTTGAGTCTCTGTTTTTACCAACAGTGAAAATAGAAATGGAAAATGTGTGAATAGCTAAACTGGACAACCATGCAAAACTCACACACAGTATCATAATTTGGTGAAATATGCCATTCTAAGTAGTCTAATGCATACTAATACTCTGGTACTTTTTAACTTATTCAGTTTTCACACTTCCCTGAACTCTATTTTATTCTTTATATATCTCTAGGTCTAATGTAGAGACGTATAGTAGTTAGAAAATCATGCTTTTGAATGTAGTGTATTATTTAAGGAAAATGTTAAATAGATGATTTTCCTGTGTGCACAGGTGCTTTAGAATGCTTTTTTATATTCCAGATGCAAGGACAATGCTGTCTTTACTTTTCTATTTTGAATTACTGAAAGAGATGACCTGTGGTTCTTCATGCTTCTAAAATTGGTCTTTTTCTAAGATTAACTTAAAGTGTAGCTTTGTTTACACCTGAGAACCCTTAAGAATAAACAAAATCTGCCTTGTTTTTTTCAAACAGCAGCCTGTCAATCTAAGAAGAAACTAGAACCTTGTTTCAGTCACTGGCTTCTCATAGCATGGCATATGTAGCAATCTCACAGAAGATTAGTAACTTTAGCTCAATTTAAAAGTTAGAATTTTATTGAGTGTGTTTCAGAATAAAATCTAGTAAGGTTTAAAAGCAATTATTCATGGTTTATGAATAAAATAAAAAAATCATAAAATAACATTTCAGAGCAACAGATACAATGGCAATATCCTTGAAGCCTTAAGATGACAGAAATAGAAAGTTCTATCTTTTCTTTTCCCTTGTGAAAACAAGAGTAACAGAAGAACCTAGAACTTGCCCATCCTAGAACTAGCATCATACTTTGGATGAAAACATGAACCTCTTCCACTGTCTAACTGCAGCTCCTGATTCCTGTCAGGCACTCTTTAAGATCTCAGTAAATGCTATAGAGTGATGGACTCTTTGGGTCTTATCCCAGGAAATAAGGTCAGATTTCTTTTCTGTTAGTCATATTAGAGATGGTCTGATTGTTATTAATACGTGAGTTCCCAGGAAAGCCAGACAGATGCTGGTATATCATTAGTCATTTTATATTGCCTTCTCGTTTTCTGTCATAAACCATAGGAGGCCTCTGAGGATGCCTATTTGGGTTCCCAAATAGATTCTTTTTAACAATTTACATACACACAATTCTATCATTCTCAATATTCATTAAATGCTAGTGTGAATTGTACTTTATTAAAGGCCAGACCTTTTCTTCCATCTCATCTGAAAAAATGATTCTAGATTACCACAGGAGTGGTCCAGCAAGTAACCAAGCTTGCCTTATATTGACATATATTTCATAAGCCAAGGGTGTATTGAAAGCATTTTTAATAGTTTCTAAAGGATAATATATATCAGAATATTTATGTTACTAATTTGATGATCTGACTCTATCATGTTTGTATATTCCAAACATTTGACCATGTCTTAGTTGTTTACCTTAGTTTTCCCTATCAAAGATAATGCTATTTGCTGTTAAATTTTTGCATTAAAATTATAGTTACAGAGAGTAAGCAGGGTAATCTTACTTGAATGGAAAACAATCCCTTCTGCAGTATCATCTATGAACTCATATAGTTCCTTTATTTGTTTATTCCAGCAAAAACACTTATATTAACATCTGCTAGATACTGGGGTCCGTGCCTAGTGCTGGGACCATAGAAAGCTTGCCTATGTATGGTGACCAGCACCAGAACAACTGGATGTGTCAAGTATTGAGATGAGGAGAAGAGTAAAATCCCATGAATATTAACTAAGAATTTTCAGTTCTTCCTTCTTGATCTGCTTAACTGGTTACAGAAATCTGATGGTCTGCTACTTAGAGTAGGTGATGCAATTGAAATGAGTCATGATGTCAGTCAATGAAGAACAGAACAAAATTTGTCTCTGTATATATAAACAAGTGATTTTCTGTTTCTGAATAAGTGATAATAATGAGGACGAATGCATAGGTTCCTTTGAGCTTTAAATAGACCAATGAACATTAAGCACTTATTGTAGTGCCAGGGAAATATTTAGTAAGTATAAGCTTCTGTGAAAATATTATTATTATAAATATATTATTTATATTATATATAATAATATAAAAATTATTTATATAATAATTATTATTATATATTATATATTATAATATTCACAGATATTCTGAAGTATATGTATATGTATATGAAGTATATGTAAATTTAATTTGCCCAGAGATTTCTTTGCCCCCAGACGGATAGACCACCCTATTTTTCTATATTACTTCCAAGAAAATGTTCAACAACAAGTCTTTATTAGGTACCCACAGTGAAAAATACTGCTATCTAGAAATTTATAATCTTGTTGACCAGGTAAGAGGAAAGCTAAATGTAGAGTAACAAGGAGACATAGAATATGATTCAGTGTTAAAGTGAGTGATATAAAAAAGGCATGGCAAAAACATGCTTCTGTCTCTATGTTTCTGGGCCCATCCCAGACGTTGTTAATCATTTCCATTTTTCCCCATGTAAAATAGACTCAGAATCCTTTTTAAGATCTTATTGCAGGAAGCCATCACTATTCAAGTTTACCTGTTGGGTAAAACCTATTTGCCATTGCCAGCAAGACAAGTTCTAAAGAAGATCAAGATCACTTAACTCAAAAATGTTTTTCTGGCACCTTGGCACTATTTTTCTTCTGTAGTCATCAGGTATTCATCTATGAATCCTCTGCCCCTCCTAGAGTTAATTCTCTTGAAAGCAACCAGCTTTTGACAGATGTTTATCACCATTCAGTAATGCATGAATTATTTGCATTAATCTCTCATAGCTTAGACAATTCTTTGACCTATTCTTAGATATATGGTATTTCTATTGCCTTTAATTTTATAGGCTGAGGTGGGAACAGAATTTGTGTTCTTGAACTTCAATGACAAATCAAAATTGAGCTTTATTTATGAGTATTCATCTTCTCAGCTTTGGTCCCGTAAAGCATTTGATTATTTCTTTATAAGAAAATACGGATGAGATATCATTTCTCCATTGTTTATTATATTTACATTTTTTATCTCTTTTTCTGTACTCATTTATGCACAAAAACTTTTCTATTTTAGTGCTGCATCATAGTACAGCCTTTATAAAGGCATTTTAAGTGACAATTAGATATCCAAATATAAGTTGTAATTCATCCATTTATGTTGCTACCAGTGTAAATATTGGAAGTTGAAATCAGATGAATAGTTAACTCCTAAGCATGACTAAATTTACACACACAAAAGCTATGACAACTATGTCCCAACTCGCTCCACTTCCTAACAGCTGGACAATTACCTTTAACCTTAATCATAGGATATTTCTCTATTTTAAAATATTACTATGTGAAAAAAGTGTTCTGGAATTCAGTGAAATTTGGTATTGAAAAATGACTGATTCTTTAAATAGCACTAAAGCCATATAGTTTAATAAACATTTAAGTATAATTATAGATATATATAATGTGTTCATATATATTATAACGTAACTAATGTATGTATTAAATATAGACATACATATATACAAACCACAAGTAAGCAGCCATGTGATTCACATATTAACTCCCAGTTCATTTTCTCCTAGGAGGTGATGAGCCCTTTAGTCTCACGTGATTAAGAAAGTGCTTTGTCTTTGCCACACGAATCAAGTTTTTAATCATGAAGATGTTTCAAGATCATCTTCTCTTGTCTCACAGTGTTCAGTCCCATGTCAGCTTTGTTGGACTGATTACTGCCGCCTCACCCTGTAAAATAATTTCAGAAAATTCTCATTCTCTGTGAATACTCAAAGTTCATACTTTAAATAGTCTTCCTTCACGGTGTTTATAAGAATGTGGTTTTCCTGTAATGAATGTCTCCTAGAAAAAATGCTAAATCCATTTCTTCCTGTCTGTGACTTTTCTTTCTATTTTGCCTGTTATCTTTCTGTATCTCTAAGCTACATTGGCGGTGGTTAAAGCAGATATTTTTGTCGTTATGGATGTCTTGTTTTATGGGTGTTAAATTCATACCATTGAAAAGATTTCTCTCTTCAGCAGCCTAATCTATAATACTTTCTGTCGTGCCATTCAACATTGCCCTTCCCCATCTGGATATTATTGTTTCATTTTTTTCACATCCTTTGCATGTAAACAACAATAGCACAACACAAAGAGATTATGACGGACAAAAAGAGAATTATCAGAGAATTAATTAATATGAATTATCCTATAACATGGCTATTTTAGGGCAATCTTTATTTTTGCTGATTTTAATTTTCTAAAACGACCGAAATCATTTCCATTTTAATATAATTTTATAATCACTTCTGTAATCTACCTATAAAAACAAGCTATTTTGAAGGAAAGAGAATAATTACACACTGCTGTGCAATAACAAAACAAACCCTTGCACATTAAAAGATCTAGGGAGGTGAGGAATAATAAATATCAATTTAGTACTTGGGCGTTACGACACTCCTGGTGACTGTTTCTGGCAAATGTTCAAAAGAATTTTATGGTACTTTTTTTCTTTTTTGATTGACTCAGATTCTTAAGAATAATTTTGAGCTCAGGGAATTATCAAGTGATTACTCTCTAACAACATTGTCTCCAAATTGTTACTACGAGGAAGTGAGGAAGGCTATTTATAAAACATTAACACTTGTTTATGCCAAAAGGAATCGTAATTTAAAAAAAAATAAACATATGTAACTGGCAAACGACCGCCTCCTCCTCCCCAAATCTTCATAAACAAAGAGGTTTTGTATTACCACTGAGTTCTTAGAAAAATCTCGGCTGGCGAATTCTAAATAAATGACGTTTAATCATCTTTGCTCTTGAGTTGCTTAGAAGCAGAGTGAGCACAGGTGCCTTGTTTTTAGAGCACTGATATGGGCTTTTGGAGGACTGGTTCTCACTAGGAACACGTGCCAGATGTTAACCAAAAATTCCTTAATGAAGAGCGGCCCACCAACAGTCCCCGAGGAATTGAGTTCATTGATTGCCTTAGGAAACACTGAGGGGAAAAGTGTTGAAAATGCTTTCACGCTGATTTTTAAACTAACATTGTTAACAAAGTCTAATTTTCACCTTGAGCAGTTCACATGGTGAGACTCCAACCCTGTGCTTTTTAAGTTAGGAGATAATTTATGGAAAATTATCTAATTAAATTCAATTTAATCCCAATTGTGTATTTTAGGGTCTTTGCTACAAATTGACCTATTCGTTTTAAAAGTAGGGACTCCCTGGGCCGGCCCCGTGGCTTAGCGGTTAGGTGCGCACGCTCCGCTGCTGGCGGCCCAGGCTCGGATCCCCGGCGCGCACCGACACACCGCTTCTCCGGCCATGCTGAGGCCGCGTCCCACATACAGCAACTAGAAGGATGTGCAGCTATGACGTACAGCTATCTACTGGGGCTTTGGGGGAAAAAATAAATAAATAAAATTAAAAAAAAAAAAAATTAGGGACTCCCTGCCCTGCTGTCTTTTATATTCTCCATCTCTCCCTTGTTTCTTTTTTGCCTCTTGGACAATACACTGCACTGTGTCACAACAATGAAGGTTCTATTTTGGGTCCTAGGACACTTGTCTATACTATGTTGCTTTTCATTGAGGGAGAGTACAAAGATTATTTGAGGTGGTTTAGTAGTAATAATAATAATGCCTTAGGCAGGGCACAGACCTGACTCTTAATTAGTCTTTCTGAGCTTGCTGCTCTGAATTAGATGGAGCCATAGGATGAGCACCTGTGGGATCTAGTCAGTCACCTGATTTCGTATATTGCTCAATAGATCTGAGAGTAGTCCCCAGATATAACCACAAACTCTCCTGCTTTTATTCCAGCATTGATTTTTTTCTTTCTTGGTCACAGCTCTCTAAAGAGCAGTATGGCCTGGCCATGGTGAGCCTGGTAGTACAGGTTTTGATGGAAATAATGCAGAAAAGGAGGTAGTCATTTCATAATTAATGTCTAACCCAGATGACAAGCAGAATCATTTCAATAAAACTCTCCCCAAAATAATTTTTTAATGTTCATGCTAAATGTGGTCGCACAATGTCAGGCCCACTAGCTACATCGAAATTGCATTTCTTAGAAATAAAATATTTGGACATTTTTCAACTTAATTTCTGATAAAACTGCTTTTTATTTGTTATCTTACTTCAAAATGCCTTTCAGCTTTTAAGAACTCTGAATATGCATTATTTGCAGTAACCATCCACCCATGTATGTATTTAACAGATATATTTTGAGTGTGTCTCCATATGCCCAGGCTGACAAGGCACTGGGATTAGGTTGCTGAGCAAAACACAGACCTTACCCTAAAGGAATTTAATATTCTGCATATGATTTTCTTTTTTTACTTTCCCGTAAAACTTTCAAAGAAATTATAAAGCACTTTTGAGTATCTTCAGTTTTTATCTCTTGTATCTAACCAGCCTTAGAGAGAAGCCTCTACTTAGATTTAAAAAGTGGGGCTGGCCCAGTGGCATAGTGGTTAAGTTTGCTCACTCTGCTTCAGCAACCCGGGGTTCACAGGTTTGGATCCTGGGCACAGACCTATGCACTGCTTATCAAGCCATGCTGTGGCAGGCATCCCACATATAAAGCAGAGGAAAATGGGCACAGATGTTAGCCCAGGGCCAACCTTCCTCAGCAAAAAGAGGAGGATTGCTAACAGATGTTAGCTCAGGGCTAATCTTCCTCACCAAAAATAGTAATAATAATAAATAAATAAAAATAAAAAGAGCAAAAGACATTGTTTCTATACTAAAGGATTTATTTAAATTCCTCCATAATGTGTTCTGCACAAATTGATGTGCTAAGTGGCCAGTTATGTACCTCCAATACTTTTCAAGTTGATGAGAAAAAAGATTTTGCTAAATAATATGTATTTGAACAACTTGTTGATATCATCCATTTGAACTCTTATTTTAGATGACAGCATACAACTATATATAATACCATTTTTAGATGGAAAAACTATCTATTTATCCCACTGGAGATCTGGGATTTTAGATTCCAGTATCTCATCATTGCCTCACTCATGTCTGTTAGTCACGGTCAGACCACTAGCAACTCTGTCCCCTTGAAAGAAAATTGTTGAGGTGTCATGTCATTCGGACCTGAAAGAAATCTTAAATGCAGCATTATCCAGCCCCCTCAAGTATCAGTTTAGGAAACAGAAGCCAGAAAGATGACAAGGTGTGTCTAATGCTGCTGTTTGTTGTAGTGGGCAAAAGGCACCAGAATTAGAACACGATAGAGCTGAACGCAAGACTCCGCTCTTACGTAAGCAGCCTTCTATTCTTTTGACTTCCAGCAAATCACTTCAACTTCTCTGTGTTAGTTCCATTCCCTGTTAAAGTGACAAAACAAAATTAATTTACAAGAAAAAACAGAATGAGAGCAATGATATTTACTGCCTACTTTTTTGTCAACTTATATTTATGATGGACTTACAAAATTGGATACTCGTAAACTATATTGGCCCCTACACAAATTAAGTGGTCTTATTGTGGTTGTTCAGCAGCAGAAGTGGGACTGTTTGGTTTATATATCATTCAGCTACATTCTAGGCAAACATGGTTTCTATGACATATTGCATGATCATGGAACAGCCATTTTACAAATGAAATTTTGTAATAAATCTCTTTGCAGGTTGGGAATTTCCTGACTCGATGATCGTTCTTTGCTTTTGGCTTGGAGTTGTAGAATATAGGGTTTGTGACTATCAGTCATGCTGCTGACTTCTGGATGTCTTATGGGGACAGTGGGGCAAATGAGTAGGTCTGTACCATTCCACTGATTTTGTATGAGGTAGCACAGTCTGCAACTATATCATTGTTTGTTCCTTTGGAATCATTGATCAAATATTTTAATCCTCACTTCAGCCACTTAGCCTTTGAATCTTATGTTGTCATAGATAATATTATGATCTGAGAAGAAGAAATAAAAGTGTTACCATTATTTAAAATTTCATTTCTCCTTAAACATTACTATATGTGATTGATACCAAACCTCTTAATCTCAAGTTCGGGTGCCTGATGTGCAGCAAAGCAAACACTGAGACATCTGTGCTTGGAGATGGAGAAAGATTTATTTGAATTGGCCAAAATGAGTAGGTGGGAGCCTGCGTTTGTTTAAATGTGCCTCAACGAGAGCAAAAAGAAGGGAGGTTTTCTAGAGCTAAGGGGCTTGGCAGGACAAGCTTCAGAGAAACAAAGGGGTCACTCCCCATAAGTCTCTGGGCAACCTGCAAGAGCTGCTATATATAGCAGCTGGGGGCTGGCCATCTGGTGATTGCAACCTCCCAGAAGACATTCTCTTTCTTCTGCAAAACAAACTCACAAATCCTCCAGACTGAAGTCACTCCTCAAGTTAAACAAGAAAATAGCAAATTGACAAGATTCATCTATGTGTTGGGAACAAAGTCAAAAGGGAATCATGTTCTTATTGAATATCTCCAGTAACCCTCAGGTACCCGGCTTCATGATGTGGATTACCAAATACATCTATTTGGGACGAGGAATGACTATTCCATGAAATGGGGAAAGCTAGGTAAGAGGTGAGACCCAGCTGCTTGGTGTCAAAGGCACCGAGGTAGGTAGCTCTTACCCTAGGTCATTGTGTACCAGAAATGATGTCCTGGAGGAGGTTCCAAGGTCAAAGACAGGAAAGTGAGTCCAAGACAGGTCATCAGTCAGGGAGATAAGATGAAAAATCAGACATGAGGTATGGAGTCAAAGCAAGGCGGTGGAGGAACCAGGGACGTGAAGAATGAGAAGCAAAATAGTAGAAAGTATGAGATGGTCATTGGTTCTCAAACTCTAGGGAGCATCAGAATCACTGGACGGCTAATAAACAGATAGAGCTCGGCTCCACCCCCAGCATTTCTGCCTCAGTAGGTCTGGGGTGGGGCCTGGTAATTTGCATTTCTAGCAAGCTCCCAGGTGATGCTAATGATGCTGGTCTGGGGACCACACTTTGAGAACAAAGGTTGTTCTAGAAGAATCCCAGAGATAAGTGGTAGTGCCTGCAGTGACTTTCCTGAGCTCCAGGAAGACTTGTTTAGGAGAGCTGAGTTTGCTTAAAGGGCTGAGGACAGAAGAGACAAATATAACATTTTGGCTTTTCTTTTTCTCGTTTTAATTGGTTTTTTTAAAAAAGTCAAAAGCATAAGTCAAAGCTTATAAGGATGTGAACCTCTGTCTTCATTAAACTGTAAAATAAGAACTTATATTCTTGCCATATAAACATACATGGAAATTATTCTCTCTCTATGAAAAATGATAGATTTCATATTTTTGTAGTTTAACAGCTAGTACAGTGCTCTGGTTAAGAGTAAGATCAACTGCCTAGGGTCAAATCTTAATTCCACCATGAGCTTTGTGCCCTGAGGTCACAAGTTGCTTAAACTCTCTGAGCATCCTTCATGAAGTGGGGATGTTACTAATTGCATAGGGTTGTTGTGAGGATTAAATGAAGTCGAGTGTTAAACCACTTATTCAGGTGCCTGGCACATAGTAATTGCTCCATACGTGTTAGCTATATGGCACACCAAAGTAAATGCCTTCATTCCAGAATGTGACTTTGTATAGAATACTTGGTAGTTATCTCAGGTTCTGTATCTATAATTGCTCTCCGTAGTATCTATAATTCATTATAACTCTTCTGCTAAGAATAACCCTGAGTTGGCATAAAGTTATAAATTATATGTAAACAGTGTGATTCAAAAGTCAAATTGATTACAGATAGCAAAGAATCTAAAATTGACTCTAGCAAATTTCAGACTAAAAAAGAACACCTTCTAAAGCACAGTGATTAAGACCATCAGCTCTGGGACCAGATTTCGTGGGTTTGTATTCTGACTCTGCTAAGTTATTTGACCTTTCTATGGCTCAGAATCTTCATCTGTCAAATGGTGATAATAACATCTACCTCAGTGAGTTGTTATAAGAATATATAGTCACACACACATACACACGCACACACATACACAAGGTCATATATACACGGAGTTTAGATCCTATAAATGAAACATGCAAAGTGCTTAGAACAATGCCTCACACAAAATGAGGACTATAAAAATGTTTGCTGTTAATCATATTTAGTTTGTGTATATGTATATTTTGGCAGTATTTTCTTTTTAAGGGAAAATAAATCAGAAAACTTGAGTGTTTTTTTTTTTTTTTTGCCTCCAGTTCAATATAATGCAACATAGGTCTGTGGTAAATTTATAAAATTGGAAACAAGTTTTGTCTCAATCAAACTACATAAGAAGGAAAAACCCCCTCCACCTGCCTCCGCCACAGCTTTCTTAAAAATATAATTGGCATTTCATTTATAACCTGAATCAGTACGTTTAAGACAATCTAGTCTTTAATGATGTTCTAGAAAAAAGAAGTCCCTTTCTTACTTACAGAAATCTCTACAAGTGCACTTGTAAAGGATGTCATTGACTTTGTTGTTGCCAAATTCCGTGGTCTTTCCTTAGTCTCCCTTCTACATTTGACACCGTTGACCACTCCGTCCTTAAAATCACCCCTTGCCTGGGCAGCTTGATGTGGACACTGCACTGCTGTGGGTCCTCGCTTCCCTCTCAGCCATCACTTCTCTGATTTCCCCGGGCACTCCTTTTGTCACCTGCCCCTCCCTGGGCATGTCTGCCTGCCCCCTTGCTTTGCCTCCCATCTCAGGATACTTCCTCAGAGGGCTCAGTGATTCCCAAGGCTTCCTCTTCGCTAAGATGAAGCCTCATCTCTTCTGTTCTAGCCTTATGTTCCCAAAAGCCTGCTGAAGTTTCCACTTGAGTTCCTCATCACCACATCAGAACCGAATACGTTTCTTCAAACATTTCTTCAAACGCATTTCCCCTCCCCGCGTCCCTGTGTGTCAGTGTTCCCACGTGGGGCCCAGGCCTTGGGATTAGTATGTTGCTCCTACCTGTGATTCATCCCCTTGCATATTCCTTTCTTAACTACAAGTTCCTATTGATTTTTTCCCCTCATGCAGCCTCACTGTTACCTGCCCTTCCAGGTCAGAACCTTGTTACTCCAGCCGCTACCTTCTAGGAGACACTCCCAATGCAGGCGCTGTCCCTCCAGTTCATCTTTCCCGGCACCAACAGGCTAATCTTTCTTTCCATAAGCCTTTTACCCTTTCCAGAGCTGTCATGTTTCCACCTGTACCGAGTGCAGGTACTTTTGTCTGGCTTTCAAATATTTCCAGAGTTTGCCTTTAAAGCCTGTGGCCCCCCATATGTCCCACTAGGGCCCACTTTGAGTCCGCTCTGGGCAGACCTCTTACCAAGATCCCACACACGCACCGTGTATTCCCCACGTCAGTCCTTGTGGCTATCCCTGAGCGACCACTCAGTAACCATTCATTTACACTCAGCCCTTAATATTCCTTTGTGCATTGTTTACACTTGTGCGGTAAGTGTCAACTTTATTTTTCAGGTCCACAAAGAGAGGAATTGTTCTTTGAACATTCTTAAATTATATCCAAATCTAACTTAGCATCTGGAACAGTAAAAATGAAATAAAATAAAACCACTGAATATTATCCCTGAAAGAGGCCAAAGAGAAAATATGCTACCAAATCCTCTTATTTTACAAATGAGGAATGTGAACATCTGAGATGGATATTTTAAAATTTAGTAGTTGTATATTTAGATGTTTGGTTCTCTTCTATTCATGGCAAATGGTATCCAGTTGCTATTTACATTATTGATATAACATTTTCTTTTAGAATAGATTTACTTTTGATTAAAAATATTCATTTAGAGAAATATTAAGTAAATAATAGTACTCGAGTTAAGAAAATATGGCAAAAATTGTGCAAGTAATACTCAAGTGATAGAAGTGTTGAAAATACCACAACGCATTATGTTTAGAGTCTGTGCTTAATGAATGATTGTTGACTGACTACTTGATAGCTCACATCTGTCTCCCTAGAAAACAGCTTTCACCCATTTCCTAAAAGCCCCTTATGACAAAACAAGCAGACGAGTAATTTTCACGGGGACATTTTCAGCATAAGGTCAAGGGAAGAGAAGAGTGAAGGTCAACTGGCAAAAATGTTTCTGGCCCCTAGGAGGTTGTCTTTTGCTGAGCTCGCTGGAGGTGGTGACGCGACTGCAGAGTCAGTGCGGTAGTCTCGAGGCAGGGAGTGTGGACATCATCAGCTCCTTCATCCTGGGACTCCCCCACACGAAGTCTAACTGGGCAAGTGCAACACCTTAAACACTGAATGAGTTAAAAGAAAAAATTGAAATTCCCCTACGTACAAGAACATTTATAAAAGGGAGAGAAGCTTTTGCATTTCACATGCCAAATCCTTGTTCATCCTCCTTCTCTTATTTTGAAAGCTTTAACAGGCCCCCTCAGCAACCCAACTTTTTGGTGGTTTCCACCAGCAATTTAGGCCTCCCTGACCAGGTTCGCTGAATTATAGGCTTCGAAGTAAATTTTCTGTGGGAGAACACAGATATACTGTGGCTGGAGGTTTGCTTATGGCAGCGGTTCAAAAGCCAAAATCTAAAATGCAAAGAGCTCTGGCTATTAGGAGATATGAAAAATGGATCCACTGTGCAGTGCAGTTCTGATATAGACTCTCCGGGTTAGGTCAGATTTCACAGGTTAAGAGTGCAGTCCCTACAAGACTGCACTTCAGACACCAGCTGCAAGTTTGGGGGGTCCCCAGGCTCCCTGAACTTCTGACCAACTGGCTACAAATTCAGGGTTCCCCACAAGCCCCTCAGGTTTGAGAATTTGCCAGAACAACTCACAGAACTCAAGAAAGCACTATGGTTACAAATACAGTTTTACTATAACGGATACAAATCAGGACCAGCCAAATAAAGAGACATGTAGGGTGAGGTCTGAGAGGATCCCAAGCACGAAACTTTAGTGTCCTCAGGACATGTCACCCTCCCAGCACATCAGTGTGTATCACCAACCAGGAAGCTTTATCAAGCCCCCGGAGACCAGAGTTTTTATTGGAGTTTCATTCTGTATGCATGATTGACTATATAATTAGACTTAATCTCCAACACCCCTCACCTCCAGGGAGGTTAGGAAGTCAGGTTGATATTACATGGCTCAAAGCCCTAACCCTCTAATCACAGGGTTGGTCTTTCTGTTTTGGCCAGCCCCATCTTGAAACTGTTTAGGGGCCCACAGTGAATCACCTCATTAGCATAAACTCAGGAGTGATCCCAGGGGCCTACCATGAATAACAAAGACACTTCCATCACTTGGGAAATTCTAAGAGTTTAGAAGTTTCCTCTCAGGAACTCAGGACAAAGACCAGACAAATTCTTTATTATACAACACACAGAAAGTAGAATGAGAATTGAACCCATTTTAAGTTACCAAAAAATAAGGCAAAAAAAATATGATTTTTATGATGGAGAAACCCAGTGGAAAATGTCAACTGAATATAAAATAAGTAGCCCTTAAACACCATTAGATTCTTTTCACTTGTTTTTCTCTCATTCATTCATTCAGCAATATTTATTGAGTACCTCCTATGCTGATCACTGAAGATATACTGTTACACTGTCAGTGTAAAAAAAAATTATTTATTTGTATTACATGGAAAAGACAAAGGATGAGCTATTTGAAATTATTTGCTTATTTTAATTCCAATCTAAATGAATCTGAGTTCTAAGATAATTGTTCATTTCTGCTTGTCAGAAACGATGTTGAGAAAGCCCGCAAAGTAGAAAGTATTAGGCATCAAGTCTAGATTTGTGAAGAATTTGGGGAGGTAGAGGATAATAGTAGAAATATATGTATTGTTTGACCAGAAGGCTACCATTTGCTCTTATGTTTTTAAACAAAATCAAGAAGTGCTTTGAAATGTGATGTGTTTTAAACTGTTCTTTTTTTGCTTTCCTGTAATTGGAGCAACATACTAATTTCTACAAGTTGTGACTACTAACAGAGAGCAATCACCTCACAGACTTGTACCGAAGAGACGAAACCATCCAGGTGACAGGAAACGGCCACGTGCAGAGTCCCCGCTTCCCGAACAGCTACCCCAGGAACCTGCTTCTGACGTGGCGGCTCCATTCCCAGGAGAAAACAAGGATACAGCTGGCCTTTGACAATCAGTTTGGATTAGAGGAAGCAGAAAATGATATCTGTAGGTAAGTGGGGAGAAAAACCCATTTTAGGGTACAATGCCAAGGTGAAAAAAGATGACTTTATAACACGACATCACACTTCCCTTTTAGGCCCTTTGGACCTACCCAAGATGCACCACTTCTTTTTCAAAAAGCCTTTTGTCAGTCATAGCAGACAAAATATATTGGAGCATAGACTGCTGCTGCAGAGGGCCTAATAACCTGGCATGACTCAGAAACTCACTTCCATGGCTGTCAGAGCTGGACTGCATGACCCCCAGAAAAGGAGGAGATCCAAAGGCCCCTATCTTGACCAGGCAGAGAGCAGCCTTTGTGAGCAGGCAGATGCATCCAATATCCCAGGTCACCTGCACATCCTGTGGCTCTGGTCCAAGCCTGCCATGGGCTTAGGGAGTGCGCCCCCTTGCTAGGCTCCAGGAGCTGACCCAGGCTGCTGTCTCCCATGCATAGTAAGAATTTCCCCCAGCAGTGGGAGAGAATAATGGCAAGGACCCTTCAGGGCCTTACCCCATAATCATAGTTTTAAGGCTTCAGATTTGTGTGAGAAGGAAGAGAAGGCAACCTCAGGGTCCATGTGCTCCTCGGATGGTCTGTATCCTGTAGCTTGTGGGTCAGCAGCAAAAGGTGAAAGCTATGCCTGATAATCTTCCCTCCTAGCATATTTATCAGAGAAAGCCCTGGCTGTTCTTCTTTGAATTGTCTGCTCATGACATCTTATTCACTTATAATTAGCATGTATAAGACTTGGGGTGGATTTTTTTTCCTTCTGTCTTTACTGCATGCACTTGTTCTGCATTGCCAATGAACTACTGAACTGCTAAATCCTTTCAGCAAGTTTATTTTTCTTTGAATAATAAAAAAGAGGTTGCCTCAAATTTGGCTATCCTTTGTTGCATGTTTATTATGCTGACAGCTTTTATTATGTTGCTGTTTTTTCAAGAATAACAGCAATGACTGTTACTTTCTAGGACCATAGAGGGTAATGTATGCCAGAAAGCAGAGATGATTACACGCAGGAAGAGCCAGTTAATATTTGCAAAGAGAATAAACTAGAGCGGATCTTGTGTCTTTTCAACCTTGAAAGGGAGAACTAATTTTCTGTGTTGGAAAAAAAGAGATGGTGGAAAAAAAAGAACCAAAACACTATTAAAAGATTGTTAAAGGTGATGACTGGAAGGGAAGCTGGGTCTCCACTGCTGAGCTAGGGTTTGATCCCGGTAGTGAGTGAGGCTTTTCTGCATCCTGGCCTTGAAAATAGAAGTTAGGATGGTTTCCTTTCAGGACCGTTCATTCAATCTAGCTGGTCCTCAAAATTTATGGGGGGAGGTGGGAGAGGAGGAGGTGGGAAAGAGGAGAGGAGGAAGGGAAAGAGACAGATGGGAGACTTGCTTCAGAACCCTCCCTAGGAACCAAAATGGTGCCTTCTCGTCTTTAGATCCAGAGTAAAAGTTACACTGATGCTGTATTTTTAAAAAACGAAAGTGACCTATTTTATTATTAACAAAATTTCAAGTATACTCATGCTTTGTGCAGTAAATATGATTTACATATATTGTATATAAAATGAAATGTAATTGATTTCCTACCATCTGTTCCAAGGCCTCCTTGATGTTTAATTGTAATATTTTATTGCTTGAATAATGATTCTTTGTTAGTGCTTTTCACCTTCCAAGCACCATATGAACGTTAAGTAATTAATTTACAAAGCACCCAAGAGACATCCAGCTGGTAAAATTGTATAAACCTTCTTATCCTGCTCATAAGGAAACTGAGGCAAAGGAAATCATGAGGGCCTCGTAAATCACTGTCAGTGAAATTTAGTCACAATATCATTATGTTCACCTTCTCCTTAGATTAGCCTGCCCAATCCAGTAAGAGCTCTGAGGTGCGTGGGTAAGACCAGTAAAGCCATACTGGATTTTCTTCTTATTCAGACATGATGTTTCTCATGCTGATTCCTTTGGCAATCGCGACAGAAAAAATATAAGATGGATATGAGACTCCTGTAACTGTTCACCCTGAATGTTCAGCATTTGCATTGTGACTTTAGCATCTCAAGTCATTTGGGGAGAGGTAGACTGGAGGAGTGAGACACTGATGCCCAGAAATGAAAGGGCAGATAGTTCAGCTCATCCAGTAGAATGTTCCAAGATCTTAGGTGTCTGAAAATAGAATAAATGATCCCTGGAAGATGTCAACTCTGTCACTGAAGATGTCCTACTATGTGATGGAAAGGTGGGATGCTATGGAGGGACCTGGAGGATCAAATGGTTATTTGGAATATCTAAAGAGACTTTTCCTGTCTTCCCTAATCCTAGCAGTCTGTTTCTCTGACCAATGCCAAAGGTGAACCTATGGTCTTAAGCTCATTCACACCCTGGTTTTATCAGACCAGATATTTCCAAGATTGGTTAGCACACATTACTTCCAAAGCCATAGGCTTTCCATTATGATCAATATCATATTTTATGATATGATCCTTCCAAAAGACAGTTTCCAAAAAGAGAAGATAGAGATTTATTTTATTTTACCATTATTTTCTGTAGTGAGAATGCTGATTCTATATGCTGTGTAGATATAGCTCATTTCCTTTGTTAAGGAAGCATTGAATGTGGTAAATTAATTCAAAGTGAGAATTTGTTTGAAAAACTTTACATAGTAAATATGTGGGTATGTAATTAGAGCTACATCCCCTAAAATATGACAATAGATTGTAGTATTAGTTTTTCTAGGAAAACCTTATAAGCTAGATGCTCAGAAATTAGCCCATTTTGATTATTGATGATTTGGGAACCTTCATGACTATATATATGTAAGGGTTTTCTTAGAATAGATTGCTGAAGTTTGAATTTGGAAAACCTAATCCAAAAACTAGCTTTCTTTTTAAAATTTCTGTGGGTTATAATTTTCCTTTCAGATGGTAGGTCATGAGAAATTCTATATGTTAGTTTTAATTTCTCAGTGAAAGTGTGAATTTAAAAGTCTACTTTAATCAAAATTTGTTTATTTATGTCAAATTGATACTAGGTATGATTTTGTGGAAGTTGAAGATATATCTGAAACCAGTACCGTTATTAGGGGACGATGGTGTGGACACAAGGAGGTTCCTCCAAGGATAACATCAAGAACAAACCAACTAAAAATTACATTCAAGTCTGATGACTACTTTGTGGCTAAACCTGGATTCAAGATTTATTATTCTTTTGTGGTGAGTAGCTTAACCACCCTATGATTAAAAGCAGACACTGGTTTCATGAAGTATAGAGATCATATTCTATGATAAATTACAGTGATGTGAGGGTGAATGAACTTTATTAATTCCCTATGATATTCTTTGTTCCTACCTTATGGCCAAAATGTTAAAGCCTTCTTTAGTAAGGAGTACCGCTTCAGATCTATTAAGTCAACTCTTGGGCTCACACATTTTGAAAGAAAGCATATAAACAGAAAAAGTAAAATAGTTTATAGTAAAGCAGATACCATGTTACCTTTGATTCAACTGAAGTAAGATAAACGTACAGCCAAATAGAAGGTATATGAGTGTTGAACCTCTTTGGTTCAAAAGTTGTCTATGTAATTCCAATCACAGAAAAGAGTCCCGATGATTTTAGTTTAAATTTTGACCCAAATTTGGGAAGGGTCTATGTTATAATCATTAGAGCCTCAGGGTTAGCAAACATCTTAAAGATCATAAGTTGCAATTCAGGACCCAAGAATTTGATTCTTGTTTACTGCACTCATGCTTATTTGTGGTCTCACCTCTACTTAAACACCTTAGTAGCCACTTCCAACTTTAAGTGGTTCTGACTGTTAGAAAATGTTCAATCTCTTATTGAGCCAAAATCTACGTTGTAGTTAACTCTAGTTGTTGGGTCACACACAATCACAATCACTTCTTTAGTCAATCAGTCATTAGGAAAACAATATAAAGTTCCTGCTCATTGTCAGACACACTGATAGATGTAGTGGATACAAAGGTAAGCAAGACAGAAAGGGTTCTTGACCTCCTGAGCCTATAGTTTGGTGGAAATGATAAGCAATTTAAAAGCAATAACAACTGAGAATGAGGAGTAGTAAGACTGAAGTACTGGGCCCTATAGGTTAAGCCCAGGGAAACGTTGGGATAATTTTACCTATACGTCATCTTAAATGTTTCTGAATCCTTCAACTGTTCGTAGCATATTGCCTTTTGTTCTCCCAGCAACATTTTTCACTCTCATTCAGTTTGTCTCTATCCTTTTTCAAAGTGTGGATGCCAAAATAGAATACAATAGTATAAATGGAGTCAATTTGTGGGTTTTTTCCTCTTGCAAGTTAAATTTAGAATAGGAAAAACCTTGCTTATTTTAATCTAATGTGGCTTTATTTTTTGCATCATGGTGAGTTATTAAATACTAAATGAATTCTACATCAGAACATTGTAAATGAAAAATAGCATGCGGTGACACTAGTTCCACTTTTAATTTGAAAATAATCCATCAAGCATGATTTACATTATTGCAAGCTCGTGCAGTGCTGCTCAGCATTAAAATTGAAGTGTGGACCTTTGGTTTCTACGTTTCTTTGCCTTTTAATGTGTTCAGTGATGCACCTGTCCTCAATTGTTCACGGACAGAGCAGGCTTGACATGTTCGAATGGTGATGGATAGGCTTAGTGAAGGATCTTTTTTTCCCTTATGACATCAAGCACCGTTAGTGTGAATGTATACACTTTTGTGAAGCTTTGGTTATGACTAAGTTGAATGGTCCATAAGTCAGTTAGAAACACCCCAACTCTAACACAATGTCTTTAAGGCAAAATAACTCCTTTTTGTGGAAAAGGCAGTACAGGTGTGGATTTAGAGAAGAGTACTTGGGTTTGAGGTGTTTGGGGTTATGGTGCAGCATCATCATTCACTTCCTAGCCTATGTTAAGTGGAATATTGAGCAGCCTCTGGAGTTTGGATGTAAACTCCACTCACTCACTCATTCACCTCCACCATACTTTCAGTTGTGTTTTTTAGAAATGGTGATAACTTATAACATTTTTGTGCATTTCCCTACAGGCCTCTTGGTCTGCATTCATTGAGAATAGCTCCCAGGCTCTCTTTCCACTCCTAATAAGCTTTTGCTTCTGGCACTAAATATGATCAACTAGGGCCAAAGTTCTTTGGTGGCTGAATTCCAAGAGGTGGAATGAGCTTAACCTTCAGGTGTGTATAGACTCTAGATTTGTGTGGCTTTTTGATAACACTCTTCCATTTGATTCTTGCTCAGCAGGGATTGAAGATCACTTATGTTGACCAATGTATTGGGAAGATCATTTTATTCATGTTTAAATTTTACTTGGAGAGACTTGAAAGTAGAGTTTATAAATTCAATGCTATAGAGACCAGGTTTAAAACTCAAAGTGGGCCAGGTATAAATTAATAGGGAGACAGTAGGATTAAAAATGGCAAGCCCTCAGGGCCAGCCTCATGGCCTAGTGGTTAAGTTTGGCACACTCTACTACTGTGGCCCAGGTTCGGTCCCCAGGTGCAGACCTACACCACTCATCGGCGGCCACGCTGTGGTGGTGACCCACATATGAAATAGAGGAAGATTGGCACAAGATGTTAGCTCAGGGCGAATCTTCCTCAGCAAAAAAAAAAAAGAAAGAAAGAAAGAAAAAAATGGCAAGCCCTATTTAAATGAATTTAAATAATGATTTTTAAAATGTTATGCAGGCTTATGCCTCCTAGGGGTTGGAGGCAGCTGTATTGCAACCCCTCCTTTAAGGAATAATAGGTGCTAGGGAAATTTGAGCCTTACAGTGGTTCCTGAGGAGTCAAAGTTCTCTTGGAAAATGGCAAGTAGCTATTTGGATAGGTCATGACCACTTTCCTTCTCATCTCTACCTTTCCACCTCTCTGCCTCCCATGGAATATCTCTCCTCTTCCAACCTCAGTGACTTTCCAGATGTACAAGGACTTCCCCTGAGGCTGTAAGGAGTAAGTGCCCAGGACCACAGGAGCCCACTACACTGGAATCACATCTACATGGTCCATGCTCATATCTCTGGAATACCAAGTCCAGTGTACATTTTTAGTCAATTTTTCACTCCAGCAAAATGTGGGAGATTAATGGATAACATCAAGATCACTTATTTTTGGTTGGGAATGATTCTTATATTACAATTCTGTTTGATGTCCTTGGAATTCAATCATCTACCTTCTTTACAGCACCTATCACAGTCTCTCCTAGGGCAAAGCAGCCCAGCCACATGGGACCAGAGCTTTGCTGTAAGGCTCACTTTGGATTGAAGGAGGTTTCCCCAGTTACTGATGGTGCAGTATTAAATAAGTCTCATGCCCTTTGCTTTTACATCTATAAAATCCAACATTAATTGGAGTTGGTGTAAGATTTTAAAATAATAAGAAATACTTAGCACAGTGCCTAGGATATAGTAAATGGTCAATAAATAATGGTGCTAATGATCCTGCCTTTACCATCTTGAGTTGTGTATATATCTGTCTCTTCCGGAAATGATGATAAAAAACAAATTTCAACTGAGTAAATTTTAAAGATATTATTGGCTTTATTCAACAATTCATAAATGGGGCAGCATCCAATCTAGCAGATAGAAGAGAGCTCCGAGGAGCTGTACCAAATGAAGGATTTTTATAGGTAGAAGGGAGCAGGGACAAGGAAGGTATGTTATGCAGAAAAGCGAGTTGGTTATTGCAAGGTTACTTTCTTTTAGAGGATGGCAGGGGTGCATCAAGCAGATTACACACGTTCTGATCAGGTGATTCCTGACTGACTGGTTTAAGATTCCATTTCTGGGAGAGCCGAAACTATAATTGTCTCATCTTGGTTTGGTGATGTGGTGCTTAGCATAAGTGACTCCATTTTGTGCCTGTTGTCTTGTCTTTAACAATGGTAATGAACTATTCAGGGTACTATGTGTATCTTATTTCTGTGCGTATTCTTCATAGTGCCTTATACATGGCTAGTTAGTGTGCTTGTTGGATTGACTCTTTCCTAATAAAATATGATTCATAAGAAGAACTGCCTAATTTCATTTATTGGCTCTTCTGCTCAGCCTTCTTTCCTAATTTCACTCCATTGAGGAGAATATGTACTTTCAGAGGGCATAATTAAGCAGAATGGGTAATGTCATCAAACACTTGTTAGCAAGACATGATTGTCTAAATAAATTAGGCTCTCCCACCTCAAGTCTAGTTTGTTGGCGAATGAATGGATGAATTGTTAGGAATCTTTTTTGAAGGCCATTAAGTAGATTATTGGAAAGGTGTCCAGTTACAAGGCTCCAATGGGTAGTATGCAGAGAAGTCACCAGGCATGGGTATGAATTTCAGTTCTGCTGCTTTCTGGCTGAGGGCTCAGTTTTTTCATCTGTAAAATGGTGATAATACTGCCTGATATTAAGTAGTTGCGAGGATTAAAGTAGATAAGTTTTGTAAACTACTCTGCCTAGAACTTATTAATTACTCAAATATCTGATGCTCTTATTATTATCATTATCACTGGTACAATTATTAACATATGAGGTAGCAAGTGAACCTGGCAGTCCCGTACAAACGACCCAGTTGTCAGTGTGCACAGGTGCACGTGTGCACACACCTCTGACCATAATTCACTTCCTGCATCCAACGTAGAAATATTTTATTTTACATTGTAACAAACAAAAATCTTTATTTGTGTGTGTGTGTGTTTGCACGCATGTGTGCGTGTGCACGTGTTTAAAGTAAGGTACATTTTCTAAAATTTAAAATAAAAAATTAAGTCATTTGAAAGCTATTTGAAAACTTTCTTGTTTTATTAACAACCTCTATTTTATAAGTTGAAATTTGCTAATACCCCATTGTAAACTTTCTAAAATAAAAAAAGCAATTTTATCAGACTAGTTGCCCTAACTGTATATCTCTGCAGTTTGAAATTAACTTCAAGTGGTGCAGCTGAGATTAAAACTCTACATGAATCACAGTTTTGCATTACAAATAATTATTTAAAATAGAATAAGAAAAGGAAGAAGATGGGAAAAAAAAAAAGGAGGAACAGAAGAAAAAAGAATAGAACCAAAGAGTTGAATAAGATAAGATTCTCAATTACAACAACTTTTGCAGAATCTAATTTTGCTCACCTATAAAACCTCCAGTTGATGAAACAAAAACAAAATATTGGTGGGCATTTCATCCTCCTTCCCCTAAGCTGTATTCTCAAACAAAGCTAGAGAGTAAAGGACTGCGTTCAGTTTCTCTGTAAAATGTGTGGAAATTCCATCTTTATTTGCATAGTGAGATAAAAATTGTTGAACATTCTGAAGATCACTGATGTTCTGGCCACTTCAGCCAGGACTGTATATAAAGCCAAGGAAAGTCAAGATGAGGGTGGTGATCCCTTACCGTGGATTCTGTGTAGCTCAGTTTCTTCCTTTCAGAGATATCCTACGGGAGGTTTGGGAGCTATCAGAGCTGTGATATTGTTTATTAAAGGCAATAATACTGTGAGTCAGACCAGGGACATTCCAGGGCCTTGGAGATACAGTAAGAAAGACAGGCAGAGTCTCTGCCCTCAGGAACTCACACATAATAACCACCTAGGTAAATAGGAAAGTAAGTTCCTATATACAAACATAAATTATTTGGAGTTCAATAAAAGCTAGACAGAGAATATAAGAGATTAGTGTGATGGAGAGTGAGTGAGAAGGGGCTCATTCTAGCTAGAGTGTCAAGGAAGATCTGTGTATGCAAAATTTGCATTGAGACCTGGAAGATTAGGAGGTACCCATGTGAAGCTATGGGAGCAGAGTGCTTTAAGCAAAAAGAACAGCAAATGCTAAGACCCTGAAACAGGAGAGAGAAGACGTCTTTCGTTTGACTGTAACGATTCTCTGGTGTCTTGGGATTCAGGCAGCTGGAAGGAAGCAAACATAAGAGAGGGAACTAAAACAGTAGCTAACTCCTCGCTCAGTCAAGAGTGAGAAAGGAGGTTCATTTCCTCATCTCAGCTCATCCTATTTTGGATATTTCTTACGTCTTTCAGTACTTAGACAGGGTAAGGTGCTAAAACCGAAGGGTTAACTAAAGCCAGATACCGAGAAAGTATCAGCAAGATATCAAACCAAGAGCGGGGCAGAAAGAAAACCAGGGGCATGGTCAGCGTCGGACAGGAGGAGAGCAGAGCAGACAGGCAACGCAGGCTCCAAAAGCCTTCAGTAAATGTTGTCGCAGTAGGCTGCCAAGCTGGCAAGCCTGGGAGCTTCAGTGGATACTGGTTGAAACATGCATTTTTAAGGACAGAGTCTCATTGTTGCAGCATTTTATAGGCAAGGATAGATAAGAGTTCTTATTTAAAATTTTATAAACGTTCTAAAATTCACCAATTATGGAGACCATTTTGATGAACTAGGGGTTTCTTTGGGAAGGTTGAGTGAATCAGTTACTTTAATCAGGTTGCTTTCCTAAGATCTGAACCCATAGTAAGAATTTTAATAGAGTTCATGAGACAATGAAGAGCAAATTTAATATAACCCTGGAGCACAGGATAATTTGACAAAGGGTGTGGCTGGTCTAGAAGCAAATGGTGGTAGGTGACAGGAATAAAGAAGTTGGGCTCTTGCAGGAGGTAGGAGTGGGGAGCAGAAGAGGAGGAAGTAGGTAAAAAAAGGATTAAGGGAGCAGGGGGAGACAAGAAAGTGAAGTGGAGTGAAATCCCATAATAATACTATTTGGTCCTGCCTAATTGAGGGCATGTCTGCTAGTCATGCATTTGTTTCAATGCATTATTCAACAGACTTTTTATTGAGCACCTGTTATGTGCCATACACTATAATAAATGCTGGATATAGACTAGTGAACAAAACAGACAAGGTTCTTGCCCTCATAGAATTTACAATTTAGTGGGCACAGTCCTGATGATGATAATAATAATAATTAATATATTATAAAATAATAATAAAAATTAATAATAGCATCTAACCCTTTGGGTTACTGTGAGTATTCAACATATGAGACACTGTATGTGAAATGTTTGATGCAGTGCCTGGCATCTCATAAATAATCAATCTGCTCTACTAAACCACCCACTGCATGAAGACTGGTCTAAGAGAAATATAGAATTTAGAGCTGCAACCTCTTAGAGATCTAGTGCCTAGGCCGATTTTACAAGTGAGGTGATAAACACAGGTTAGGTAACTTTACCAATGAGACAGTGAACACAGAGAGGTTATGAGTTTGCCTGTGGTCACAGAGCTCACACATATGTGTTATCCATGACATACAAAAGCTGTGGACCCTCTCCAAAGAAAAATAAATATATCTAAAATTGTGCATGATGTTTCAGGGAGCCTCCTGAATTGATTCATGATGTCCTGTGAGTATTTAGATGCAGTTAAGAACCCCATACATATTGCCTCTGTATGTTTTCTGACTTTTGGAATGTTTCTTTCCGTGAGGAGTAGTCCTTTCCAACACAAGCAGTGTTTGAAATAATACTTTACTACTGTAATTAATTTTTCTCATAAACCCCATATGCTAATCACATGAGCAGATGACTCCCCACGTGTAAGTAAACACATTTCCAGCTTTGAGAGGGATGCTGTTTAATGACACTTGGACAGTCCAGTATCCTGTTTATCTAGTATTTAATTAGATGGACATGCTACAAGTAAACTTTTATCCTTGAGAACCAGAAAGATGTAGTGATTTTAAATGACTGGGCCTCTTTATATACCTATAACTTTCTCTCTCTAACTGTGCTCTTTCATGTACTAATATTTTGGTAGATGAAGAAAATGAGAAAAATGAAGAAGGAAAAAGCTATTCAACTATATTAGAATATGGCTTACATAATAAAGATATGCCTAAAACAGAACATTATTTCTTTCTTAAAAAGCTATGAAGAACCTCAGTAAAAAAATATCTCTACCTAATGTTCACTTGTAAATTCAACAGATATTTCTGAGAACTTACTGTGGATAATAATAAGAAAATGATAGTCCTGTGATGGAGAAAAGCACACAATTATAAAACGCTGTGAATTGCAGTGATAAAATTTGTATGGAATATTCCAGCCACACAAGTAAGAGAGACACTTAACCTCACAAAGATGGAGATTGCTGCATAAGGGAAGAAAAAAATTATTTTTCCCTCTAACCTCCAAGGTTCTCTGTCTGGGACCCTGCAAATTAGACTGACAAAAGATAAACTACAGAAAAAACAAACAGAAGTTTATTAATACATGCATCTTGTATACACATGGAAGCACTAAGTCATGAGTAACTCAAAGGGGTGGTTAGAACTTGGGCTTATATAATATGTTAAGAAAAGAACAATAAATTTTTAGAGAATTGACAAAACAAAGGGAAAGGACTTTGAGTTTCTAGGGCAGCAAATTGTGGGAAGGTAAATATATGGAGGAACTAATGGAAGCTAAGGACTAGTTAGTAAAGTTTGTTATGCAGGTTTTTCTGATGCCATCTCTGGGCTGATAAGGGTCTAGAGCTGACTCTGCTCATTAACTTCTGTCCTTGCTGGTAGAGGGGAAAGGGGACGCCTTTACCCCTTTATATGCTTCTAGGCAAATAGGCAGAAAGCAGAGAGCTTTTCCTGTGTCTGCTTCTTCTCAATTGCCTTCAGCTCAAAATAATCCTTATGCCAAAGTGGCAAATTTGGGGGTGGTATTTTCTGCTCCCCTTCTTTGGACTGAGTCAGGCAGGAAAGAGCGCCCTGGGAAGAGGGTGTTGCCTACATAAAGGTGCAAAGACAAGAAAAGCAAAGCATTTCAGAATATCCTCATGAGTTAATTGAAAGTGTTACAGGTTAAGGGTGCTGACCACTTACTATCCTTTCTTTATTCCAGCCAGTAGAAAAGAGATATAGTCAAAAGATCATCAAGAAATACCAAAGCTCAGTCAGCACTCTGTTATAAAACTAGAGTACAGAACTTGGCTGCGGCCCAAAGCCAAAGGGTAGGTGTAATACTGCTGTGATGCAAATTCAGACCCAAGGGTTCTTTTGAGGGGTCTGAAGTCCATGAAAAAGACTGGGGTACACTTACACGTCCCTCCCACTGCGTGGTAGATCACAGGTCTGGTCACAAATAGTCACAAACAGGCGGGAGAGCCATTGAGTATAGCTGGCTCCAAGCCCAGCTGTGCTTAGTGGATGGACCCAGGAAGTGATTAAGAGCCGAGACCCTTCCAAATGGTTGGTGTCAGAAGCAGGCAGCCCAAGAGAGAAATAGGGAAAGGGGATGAAGGTAGAGGAAGGCAGGGAGGAGGGAAAAAGTGATGAAGGGAAGAAATTCATGAAGATAGAGACCAAAAATGTTTGTTGATGTCTCCATATCTATAGGCTGAGGCAGGAATATGAAGAGAAGGGTTTCCCCCTACAGAAGAACAGTCAGAGGGCTAGGTGCCCAGGGAGGGTCCAAGCCCACAGTGATTTTTATGCTTTTGTTTTTTTCACTCAGTCTTCTTTAGTAAGTCCTTGAGAATTCAATCTTACCCATCTCTGGTTCTGAGCAGAGGTAGCTGACCTGCTCCATCTCTGTAAGGATCAGCCCTTCTGACAGGGAAGTTGAAGAACCCAGGAACTTTGGGGAAACTCCAGTCTCCTCTCCCAGGTGAACGAAGGAATTAGAAATCAATCATATAGACAAGACTCATCTAGCCTGGAAAATAACTGTTCTTAATGTTCCCTTTATTAGTGAGAATGTGACAGATTAAAACTGACCTCCGTTCAACATTACTTCTTCCACCTGTGAGAAAATTAAGCTACAGATTCAAAGTGACTCTTCCCTTATTTTGCAATTGAAAATCAGAGCCAGACAGGCCAAGAAAAAAACAAAAAATCAAAAAGAGAGATTGAAAAGGCCTGGAGCCACCTCTGAAAAAGAGAGCTACATGAATAAATAATCAAGTAATCATTGCTTCTTGGGTAGGTCTTGCTAATCGCTTCCTGATTTGTCTTCCTACCTCCTGTCTCCCCTATCTTCAATCCGTTCTGCACAAGGTTGCCAGCTAGAGTAGAGCTGTGATCAAATCATTTTCCAGCTGAAAACGTGTAAATGACTTACAATTTCCTATGGAGTAATGTCCAGACACCTCCCTCTAATCCTGAGAGCCTTCCTTGTTCTGATCCCAACCTAACATTCTAGCTTCAATTTTCCCTCCTTCCTATACACATTCTTCAGTCCAGACAAACAGCATTATGCTGTGATGGCCCAGCTACCTCATGATTTTCCACCTCTAATCCCTGGCAATTAATTTTCCGAAGGATCTAAGCCTTCCTCTATCTGTCAAAGACATATTCACATCAAAGATACTACTTGTCCTTAGCTCCTCAACCACACACAGTCATGCATCGTTTGACGACAGGGATATGTTCTGAGAAATGCATCATTAGGCAATTTTGTCATTTTGCAAACATCATAGGGTGTACTTACACAAACCTAAATGGTATAGCCTACTATACATCTAGACTATATGGTACTAATCTTATGGGACTGCTATCATATATGCAGTCTGTTATTGACCAAAATGTCGTTATGTGGTTCATGACTGTATACTCTTTCCCTCAGTCAAACACCCAGATTATAGTTCTTTATCAACATTATGGTTTTCCAAAGAAAAAATAAGGTACACATATTCCAGATACTTTTGAAAATATATAGACAAGTAAAAAAGAAAAAAAAAAAAAAACACCCATAGTTTCCATGACTGAAATACAACCGCTATGAATATTTTGGCTTCTTTCTTTCCGGTCTGTTTTTAATCCATACAAACCTATGTACATGTGTCACTGTCTCTATTAGAGTGAAAGCTCCTTGAGGGTAGGGAATGGCTTACTCCTGCAGGGTCTATCACAGGGCATTGTACGAAGTAGATCTCAAAATGTTTGAGCTGAACCAACAAGCATTCATTGAGTGCGTGTGATGCATCTGATAGTTTGGAGTAAAAGCAATACAAACAATCCCCAATGATGTACAAAGAGAAGATATACTAACAGACCACTATGTTTTTCCAGACTTAGGACCTGAAAGTCTTGCTCCCTCTCACTCTAATGTTGCAGTCATACCAACATACCAATGGACCTTAGCTGCTTTGCCTCAGGACTCACTGGCATTGGAGGAGGTGGGGTGAGGTTTGGCTTAGGGTGAGGATGGCGGTGTGGGGGCCATTGTAGGGGTCACTTATCAGGGGAACTGTGGATGGAACCACAGCACATAACCAGGCATTCTGATTCTAAAGTCTGTCTCTGCTATGTTTTAATCTTAAAGAGCCTATAATTGCATCAGTAACAGCCTGACCTCAGCAGTACTTCCATCAGACTGTGTAATTTTGACATCGTAGCTCACTCAATGGATCCTCTGTTGACGCAGCTGCTGAACTGCCTTTCCTCATGAAGAACGTTGGCAGCCTTGAAAGACTCAGGGCTTCTTAATAATCGTAAAAAGGTCTTGGGGGTTCTGATAGTCTATCACTCCATGGGGTCTTTGCTGAGGCCTCAAGAGCTTTCTAGGTTTTTAAGACACTCCGAAGTCATTCGTTTGATTTTTTTGAGGTTTTCTGTACAGGATAGAGGATATATGAGTCGGAAACACTCAAGGTCAAATCTACATATTATCTATGAGGCCTAGGACACATAATTTAAACTGTCCAACTTGCTGTTTCTTCATTTGTAGAATGGGAAGGATCTACCTGCATCATAAGGCTGATTGAGGATTGCCTTTAAAATATATGAGTTTGATAGACATTCTGTGTACAACAGATGGAACTATTATTCTTACTATTACCATTAAAATGTCTTTGGAGGGTTAGAATCAAATTAGGTATATCCAGGTCCCTAAAGAGGTCTTGTGTCTTAGTTCATCTGGGCTGCTATAACAGAATACCACAGCCTGGGTGGCTTATAAACAACAGAAATTTATTTCTCACAGTTTTGGAGGCTGGGAAGTCCAAGTTCAAGGCACTGGTAGATTCAGTGTCTGGTGAGAACCCGCTTCTTGGTTCAGAGACAGCTGTCTTTTTGCTATAATCTCACGTCGCACAAGGGGTGAGGGAGCTCTCTGGGGCCTCTTTTATAAGAGCACTAATCTCATTCATAAATTTTCCACCCTCATAACCTAATCACCTCTCAAAGGCCCCCCCTCCTCATACCATCACATTGGGGGTTACGATGCAATATGTTAATTTTGAGGGGATACAAACAGTCAGTCTACAGCATCTTGGAACCAGATGAACACTGGGGAGACCCTTAAACTAAGAGTAAGGTCAGGCCTCCGAGCAGTTGTGCAGTGTGATTCCAGTTCCTAGCTGGAAAGCCACACTCAGAGGCAGATCTGGGAGGACAGTAAGCCAAAAGGTCTTATAGCTCTATTCCTCTATGCTACATTAGCTGTACACTCCCTTCCTCCCTTTGAACTGTTCATCAAAATATCTTGAAATATACCTTTAATATGAAGATTCTAATTTTAGTAGTACATTTGGATTTGAAAAGTTCCTTGATGTCACTGCTGTAGAAAAACATTCATTCCTCAGCTAATTCTATAAAACACTGTGCAAACAGCCCTTAAAATATTCCTTTGGCTCAAAGACCAGCCAGGTCTCTGAAGTGTATAGCTTTTCAAGGCTACAGGTACTCAGTGTGATTCACTGGCATTTTTTTTTTCCTGAAATGCTAAAACCAGCTATTTTCACAAGAAGTAAAAGACACAAAAACTCCCTCCTATTTTAATCTTTACAATAAATATCTCTATAACAGACAAAACGAAATATGATGACTTATAGAAACTTATTTCATTTAGCCATGGAGGATAACCTAGGTAGAGAAGGTTTTTTTTTTTTTTTTTTTTTTTGTGAGGAAGATCAGCCCTGAGCTAACATCCGTGCTAATCCTCCTCTTTTTGCTGAGGAAGACCGGCTCTGAGCTAACATCTATTGCCAATCCTCCTCCTTTTTTTCCCCCCAAAGCCCCAGTAGATAGTTGTATGTCATAGTTGTACATCCTTCTAGTTGCTGTTTGTGGGACGCGGCCTCAGCATGGCCGGAGAAGCGGTGCGTCAGTGTGCGCCCGGGATCCGAAGCCGGGCCGCCAGCAGCGGAGCGTGCGCACTTAACCGCTAAGCCACGGGGCTGGCCCAGAGAAGGTTTTTTTAATTGTTAAAATAAATATGAATACAAAATCCAAACCAAGAAATCATTTCTGAAGGAAAATCAAGAGTTTTAAAAGCAGACCTCTTAATTAAAATTGCAGACCAGTACCTAATTTTGATTTAATGGTACAGTTAGAATAAACAACTGTAAATGGTTCTATTTTCTATTATGTCTTTTGTAAGAGTTTCCCTTGTGTAACAAAAATGTATATTATGTATCAATATGAAAATAAAGTGATTATTTCTAAGGCCAGTTGTAGGCAGAATGGCAAAGCAGAGCTAATTGTGTATGTGTGTGTGTGTGTGTGTATTCCCGTTTCCTCTTGGAATATCTACATCCCTGCAAGAAGGAGGTGGAGAATCTTTCAATCCAAGCTGAGGGAGCAAAATGAGTCACTGACTGATAACAGCTTAAAGCCTTACCCATCCCAAGTTATTTGCATTTTAAAGCGATAAATCTTAAAGCTAAAAGGAAGAAAATCAGCCAAAGGCATTTCAGGCTTAAACCATAGAGTATCATTTAGACTGCATGAAGCATCACAGCTCCAAGAAAATGAATCTTAATCAAGTGTTTGCATTAGAACCATCTAAGGGTTTCTTTTTTTTGAATATATGTGCCCAGAACTTATCTCAGACTTACTGAATCAGAATTTCGGGGAAAGGGCCTGCAAAACTCTATTTTAAAAAGCTCTTCAGCTGATTCTGATGTTCTGCCCTGCCCCTGTTAAGAACTATTTCCTTTGATAAGAATTCTTAATTTATAAAGCAGAGCCTCAGAATTCATACTGTTCTCTGACGATACCATCCCCAGCTTTGTGTCTGCTACTCATTTCACTGCTTCGATAACACTGAGTTCACCGAAGTTATTTTACAACACTTAGGGTGCGTGTTGACATTTCTGGTCTAGGTGTCATTAGACTAGGAACACTTCAAAGACAATGACAAGCCTTAATTATATTGTGTCTGTTGCCCGACTCCGTCACTTAGTGGAGTGGCACATGATGGTTACTCAGTAAATGTTTCTGAATGAATTAATATTTTTGTTCAGTAAGGTTTTGCAACTACTGTGAACATTTCTAAAACACCTATTATGTACCAAACACATAGTAGGGTTAAATGAGATAAGATATGGGAAAGCACTTTGTAAAATGTAAATGCCCCACATAGTTTTGAAATATTGTAACAAACCGTTGAGTGTGTTTCTTAATTCCATCAAAAAACTCAGTAGGCTGAGGATTCTATCATCATTGAATTCACACTTTTACATCAATGTAAATATATTTAAGCCCCATAAAAAGAGATCTCTTAATTAATTAGTTCTCTTAATTCCCACACTCCCATCAAATCAAACAGCATTTTAGTTCACATCTTCCATTAGTTAATTTTCTGGGCGGAGGCATTAGGAGAGGGCGTACGCAGAGTGGCCACTTTGAAAAACAGTATTCGTATTTTGATATGTTCCTGAAAATAGAAAACAGAGCAGCTCCATTGCCTTATAAACACCATGACCACATGTTGCCTATTTTCTTCTCTCAGTAAACCAGATTTCATTATGAAGACACCATTGTTCTTGACGTTCAGTTAAGAAAAAATTCCTTCAATTTCACTGTTTGAAAAAAACTTTGCTTAGACAGAGAAAATACACTTAACAGTGCCTGTTTGCTCAGCTGTCAGCAATGAGAATGACACTTTTTGTGCTGCTGGTACTGGATGGAACCTGCCGTGTTCCCCACTCCCCATCCTCTCTTCTGCTGTGGATGCTGTGAGTCTGTTTTCAGCACACTGGTGATACAGTATCAGCCTTCTCTTCCCCTGTTTTAATAATTCTATAACCTCTGCTTTAATTTATATAAACTCTGCTGCTCAACACATTTCAATTTGGGTGACTACTGCCTCATCTTTTTATGGTGGTCTCAGCAACCATATTTTTAAAGAAAAGAAAAATCTCTATGCACAATAGATGCCGTTATCCTCAAATACATAATAAGTGGTAATTGGCTCTCCCAGTCTTTATAGATGAAAAAGCACTGCCATTAAGGTTCATTTCTAGACATACTTGGTATGTTTGACTCAAAATAGAACAAAGTAATACATATATCCTTTGATTTATCTATGTATACTCATATATTACAACTATATATATAACTATACAACTACATATAACTATAACTATATAACTACTATACCAAGAGGGGTTTGAAGTGGCTGATTTTACAGATGATCATGGAGAACCTGCTTTTGCTTGGTACTGTGGGGGATTCTGGAGACCTAGCCCAGCTTTTGAAGAAGAATACACTAATATTTAATATTGTCAGTTAGGATGGGACATGAGTTGTGAAAGAAGGGCAGAAAAGTGCTATATGGTCACTCTTAGGGGTGAACAGTATTCGCTCTGTTGCTGGACGTGGCAATGCATCAAGAGGGGAGCACCACTTCACAGAACTCCGATGTCCCACCATTTTTAGTCCCCCTTCCATCCTGGTATGGTTTGGATAGTAAGGAAAACATTAGGAATGAGGGTATGGGCAGTGTCTTCTCTTTTTCCATTTGGAAAAGTGCTGAGATTTTTCTTCATAATGAGCAACTCTCTTTTTACCTGCCTAGCTCCTTAATATTTTTCTCTATGAGTCCTTTTTCCTCTCTGTTGTTTTGTTGGTCTGGATATGGCCACCGTAATCTGTTCCCTGTGCAATACCCAAGAATGTCTTTCCTCCCTTGTTTCTCTGCTAATAGGATTGTCATTGAATCCCTCTTCCCCACAGCAGCCTAAGAGATCTTTCTAAGGCTCAAATCCAAACAAATCCACCATCCCTCTACTTAAAACCCATTATCTGTGATGTGGCTCCCCATTATCTGTGATAAAATCCAAACCCTAGCATGGCAACAGAGCATTCTGTGGTTTGTCTCTACCTGCTTCTTAGCTTAATCCTTTGCCCTGGCCCATCTCTCACCCTGCCTCCAGCCACACTGAGCACAATAGATTTCCAAGAATAGATGTGGCATATTCACAGGCTCTGCAAGTTAATTCATGCTTCCTTTGCTTAGAGGAGGCTCCATAAAGGCTCTGGAATTTGAATCCCGACTCTGCCACTTACTCAGTGTAGAACCATCAATGAGGTCTTTTAGCTCTCCAAGCCTGAATTTTCTCATAGTTAAAGTGCAAATAGGGAGTTATAGAGTCCTTGTCAAGACTAGAGGCAATGTGTCATGGTACAGAGGCTGGCACATAGTAAATGTCCAGGATTATCACTTACTGCTGATCTTTTAAAACTCCTTTCCAAGCATCACTCCCCGGTTAGAAGTGGCCTCTTCATCCTGTGTAGCATGCTTACATTCTTCTACTATGGAACTGTAACAGTTTATGATACTTAGTTGTTTACATATTAGTCTAACCCTAAAATTTCACAAAGGCAAGGGTTCTATATTATTGATTTCTGTATACCTAACCCCTGGGAAAGCTCCTTGCACATAGTTGACATTCACAGTATATATATTGGTTAAATGAATGAATTGTTAATGCCAGACTTCCATAAAAGTTTCTTTTGATACTGGCCAGTTCATTGAAGCTAGACAAGACAAAAACTGGGAGCAACCTTTAGAATTCTCCATACAATATCCCCATGTTGCTGTTGAGAACAGTGTAGTCCATAAAATGGAAGTGTACTCGCCTTTATGCTGCTAGATAGTGGACTTCTAGGTAAATGTTTTTCTCACTATAAACAAATGTGTATTAACATGTATTAATATTTGTACCATCTCACTCCACCTCCCATCATTGGCTCGTAGAATTAGATGTGAACCTATCACTAGCACACTTTCAATGTAGGGTGCCTCTTCTCAGGGAGAACGTACATTAGCCTATCCATACCTCTTGGTGAGTTTTCACAAAACTGAACTTCGAAAGCTCATTCCCTGATGCCATGTAGCCAGGATATTGACTGCTAATGTTTTTAGCAACTAATGCCAGCCGAGTGTTCTTGCAGCTGCCTTCTCCATAGAACCTTGGAGATACACAGAGAAAGAATAAAAAGGCGAGTGAGTCAAGTGGCTCCTCCTGCCTTCTGCCAGCTTGCTCTAGGAGTGCTTCTCAGCCAGGGGGGATTTTGCCCTGTCCTCCCCACCCTGAGATATTGGACAATATCTGGAAACGTTTTTGATTGTCATAACTGGGAGGGGGTTACTACTGGCATCTAGTGGGTAGAGACCAGGAATGCCAGTCAATATTCAACAACGTATAGGCCACGCCCTTCCCCTGTCCTAACAAAGAATTAACCAAACCAAAGTGTTAATAGCGCTGAGTTTGAGAAACCCTGCTTTAAGCCATTTGTTCACATTTTGCTACCCAAAGTTACCCTTGTGATTTCCTGGAGTGTTTTCGAGATGGGGGTTTGAGGAGAAATGGGAACAGCAAATGACCTGTTAGGAGTTAAACAACAAGGAGGGAAGGGGCAGGATTATGTAATGTAAGAGAAAGCTGGGGGATATTTGCACAAACTGCAACCTCCCTTCACCATCTCTTTATTCCTATGACTCTCTCAGGAGTCACTGTAAGCATGTTTTATTCTATATATTTGTCCTGTACTGTGAATATTCCCAAAGCAGGCAATCTGAAATTGATACAATTAACAAAGTACGTGGAGATGTAGTAAATATTACAACTAAAGCGTTCTTTTGCTGCTATAATAATTGTGAAGTAAGAAACAGCTTTACAGTGTGAGAATTCCTTAATAGGTTTAAGTGGATCTTACTCATGAGATGGAATATTAACGCTAAGATAATGTCCTAAGTTCTTGTTTCTTTGGCATTTGTTTGAAATTTACAATAGATTCTTATCCAGCCAAGCATTTTATTTTATGAGATGTAAGTATACATATATGTACATATATATATACACATATCTATTACATAACCGAGATTAGCAAGATCCTGATTAAGCAGCTATTTTCAATGTACAAAAAGCATCAACTATTTCTCCTCTCTATATCCATTGCCTTAAATCCATTCCTCCTAAGTTGTAGTATAAGAGAAAATTGGTAATAATAAATACCCATAAGCAAAAGAATTGGGGTTCAATAAAACATGGAAAAGTTGCACATTTATGAATGGTTAAAATAGAAGATTTCTAATATGGATTTATAGAAATAAATAAAATACAAAAATTTCTTTTTGCTCTCTCATCAGCTTTCAAAGGCTACAAGTTTAGGTTTAGATGTATACATTTTGAGATGCATTGTAAAATGGATTAACATTCTTTTATTGCTTTTTCCTCAGAGCAGTTTCCTTATAGAGAGCTCAGGATATTAGCTACAAATGTGATTTTCATAAAACATTTACATAAATATTGTAAAAGAGTTTACAAACTAGAGGCCTTTTAGAAAAATGAAATAAAAAAGAGATTGAAATAATAAACATAAAACTAAAGCTATGCTGTGAATATACGCACAATAGAAGACAGGTGCTTAGTGAAAAACACATAACACTCCTAAAAGCAGAAGAAGAAAGCTCTAGTGGGTCATTCATTATACTCTCCATCACAGCGGTGGGGTAGATTTCTTTCTAGAGGTATATCTTTGAATACTTTGTCCACTCTGGTGTGAAATGACTTACAAGATGGCTTTTCCGCTACTTCTGTTATGAGATCATTCCACAATTTAATAGATATCACTATTGGGAAAACTCTGTAGATATGGAGCCTACATTTTCTGTTATTCAATTTCATGCCCTGACTTCTAGTTACTGCCCCCAGAGAACATCGTAAGCAATTCTTTCCTTTCATAGTGATGCATTTTGAATTCTTGGAAATTTGTATCACACCCCGCTAAGTCACTCTCTGAAAAATTTATATGTAATGTACATCAGGTACTTAACTCCTTTGTCGATGAACAATATAGTTTTTATAATCTTGTCTCGTAAGTCATTTTCCTTAACCTGTTAATCAGTCAGCTCTTCTCTAAATTCCCACATGTTTGTCAACATCTTATATTAAAGGACTCGCAAAATGATTTGGTAATCTGATTCCCGTCTTACCAATGCAATGCACAGAGCAGTGCTTGATTCCTAGTTTCAGGCTGTAGGGCTCTTAATGTTTTGGCACCTTTGAGATATCTTAACAGTTCCCTCCATAGCTTTTCATCACTTGCTATATTTCGTAGAACTTTCTCCTTTGAAATTTCAAGTAAAGTAGTTACATTTCTAGATTCACTAAGACCAAAGAAGTCATAACAAATTGTTTATTAAAACTCATTTACTCTCTACTACATGTGATATATTATAATAGCCACTTTGCATCAATTTTTGATATTTAGAGAAATAATTTTACTAATTTCTACATTATTTCAACTCTGAGATGGTCTATATCTAATGTAATATCAACATTTCCATATAAAGAATGTCTAAAATACACTACAAAATCTGCCCCGACAAGGACCCTATACATGTACATTATGCAAGTTATTGAAGTTACTGAGGGACTGTGTCAGGTAAATAATTTAATCCCTCTGAAATGTATAGCATGTATAATTAGCACAGCTGTCTTTCTGTTTCTTTTAAATTAATTAGGCATGATCATCTATGTCAGGAAAACTCTACTTTATTTTAAATTCCTAAGCTATAGTACCTTATTTTAATATAAAATATTTTTAATTTAAAATTTTTAATGTAAACGTTAAGAATTTTTTACAAAGTTAAAATTTTTAATATAAATGTTTCCTATCTTATAAGATGATCTTTCCTTTTCACAACATTCGGATTTAGAGTTCTCCGGTTCCAGAATTAACATTATTATGAAAACCACTGCTGTTATTTTGTCTGAGTATTGTATTGCGGTCAGAATCTGTATTTTTCATCCTAAAATAAGCCAGATATGGGTGGTGAATGAATTTTAAGACTTTGACGCTGTTAGCAGAGTTGAATCTTTGAGAATCTTCACGATATCTTGAATTTCAGTACTAAAAGCCCCTGAGGGAGTAGCTCTGATAGCAAAGGACAGAAATGTAGAGAAAAGATTCTTTTGACATGGCCTTAAAATAATTGAATTAGTCATCTGCTCCCCCACCTTCAAAGCACTCATTTTAAGGGTGATACTTCAATAGTTTACCAAGAAGAAAAATACTTTTTGGAGATAAAACTAAATGTCAACTGCTGTCTTGCTGCCAAGAAAGTGGCTTTATGGAAGCTTTAGTTGTCACACATTTAGAAATGTTTTAGAATAGGAATAATCATTAACCCATAAGCCAACCTTTAATCCACCTTTATGAATGAAGATAGCTTAAAAATGAGTTGACCACCTGAAAATATGGTCTTTAAACTTTCTGATTAAATTCCCAGCTGATTAGATAATGGACCTTTATTAAGAATCTGAGAAAGACAGTGTAACATCATGCCTTAGGAGCCCAGTCATTCTTCAAGTCTTTGTTGAGAGCCTAATATGTCCCAGGCACTATACTGGCTGCTGTGGAAGCATGAAAGTTAACAAAAAAGTACACTGTAAAAGTCTTTGTATACTCTGGGAACACAGCAGAGGGAATACCTACATCAGAACTAATGATGCTTCTCAAAGGATGTGATTTAATTTGTGCTTTAAATTATGAGGTGGAGTTAGCTAAATGGGAAAGAGTTGGGAGGACTTTCCAAGCAAAAGGAACAGCCTCTGCAAATTTAAGAGGGCTGATAAAGCATGAAATAATTCTGAAAGCCTGGGGAAATATGAGTGACTGGCTGGAAATGATGTTGGAGGGGAAGACAGGAGCCGGATCATGAAGGTTTTGATGGACTCATCAAAGGACTGCAGGCTATTCAGAAACTGAAGGATTTGGGGCTTAGAAATTACAGGGATAGTATAGCACTTTTGGTTTTTTTTTTTTTTTTTTTTAAAGATTTTATTTATTTTATTTTTTCCCCCCAAAGCCCCAGTGGATAGTTGTGTGTCGTAGCTGCACATCCTTCTAGTTGCTGCATGTGGGACTCGGCCTCAGGATGAACGGAGAAGTGGTGCCTCGATGCGCACCCGGGATCCGAACCCGGGCCGCCAGCATCGCAGCGCGCACACTTAACCACCAAGCCACAGGGCCGGCCCAGCACTTTTGGTTTTGATTTTACTTTTGAAGACCAATATGGCAGGCCAATGGAGGACAGATTACAATTGGGCAAGAATGGAGAAGGACTAGTTAGGAGGCTATCGTAGTAATCCAGAAGAGATATTATAAACTCCTGAATTAGAGTATAGAGTAGAAGACATGGTTTTGAAGGATTAAGAAAAGTATAGTCTGAAGGATTTAGTAACGATTGGGGAATATTTCAGGATAACTCCTAGGTGTGTGATATACACAATTAGGTGAAGGTGGTTGTATATTTTCTGGGAAAGGGAACACAAGAAGATGAGCAGGTTTTGTAGGAAAATTGATAAGTACCATTTTGGACATATGGATTTAAGGAGCTTGTAGGACATCCAATGGGAAGTGGCCAAAGAGAATTGGGTAAAATGATGTGATTCTCAGCAACGATTTCTTGGCCTGGGATATGGAGTCAGGCATCATTCATGTACAAATTATTGCTAAAGCCAGGAAATTCAACAAGTTTACTCAGGTGCCAAGTATCAAGTATCAGCATCCTGGGAAACACTGACATTTGAGAAGACATTGAAAGAAAGGAATCCAGAGAAGAGATGGATTGAGAGGTAAAAGGAGAACACCAGAGCATAATATCACAAAAGCCAAGGGGTAAGAGAGGATTATGAAGGGAGTCATCAACAGTGTTAAGTGCAAGAAAGAGGTCATGTAAAACAAAGACTAGTGCAGTGGCTTTGGCAATTCAGAAGCTGTTAAAAGGACTAAGAGCCTTCATTGGAGTGGTGGAGCAAGAACCAGACTGCCATGGGATGAAGAGTGAATCAAAATTGAAGTGAACCACAAGTGTAAACTACTATTTCAAGAAGCTTGAGTGTAAAGGGACACAGATTTAAAGAAATGATGCCTAGAGAGGAGGTTGGAATCAAATATAGAAATATTTTTAAGACAATAAAGAGACTCAAATTTTTTTTATAGTTTGCATGGGACAGACAAGTAGAGGAGAATGGCGAAGATTCAGGAGAAAGAAAGGCAACAGAGTATGCTGGGTTTATAATGTTTCTCCAGCAGAAACCCGGATGAAGGAGTCCAGATGTTGAAGAATGATTGGATTGCCCCAGGGTAGGTCTTCTGTAGGGTAGGTGCCACAGGACAGGTAGGTGGTAAGAGAGTATTGATAAGAGAGGGCTTGAAGTGAATATGAAGGGCATGGCCACAGAGTGCACCCTGCATTTAAGATTTCAGATTAAGAGGGAGTCGTTGAAGTCAGGGTACATAAGAAGAGTCATTCAAGTTGAAGAGTCAAAGGGCTGCAAATCAAGGGTATTCTCTCTGCTGTTTACATGGACAGTGCCATCATCCGGGATGATGGTAACAAGAGGTGAGACAGATACCAGGACACAGGTGCCATGGTCCTTAGTGAATGTGGGGAAGTGACCAGGATTTCAATAGAAGCAGTAATAGCAATACAGAGAGTGAAAGCGAGGAATAATATCTGAGTGGCCTGAGCTTCCGAGGAGGTGACTATACAGTCATGTGCCACATAACGACTTATCGGTCAATGATGGACCGCATGTACCATGGTGGTCCCATAAGAATAGCAACATATAGCCTAGGTGTATAGTAGGTTTTACCATCTAGGTTTGTTTAAGTACACTCTATGATGTTTGCACAATAGTGAAATGGCCTAACGATGCATTTCTCAGAATGTATCCCTGTTGTTAAGCAACGCTTAACTGTATATGAGTTTACTTGCCTACAATATCTTTAAAAGAATATGTAAGAAACCGATAATGTTGATTGCCTCTGAGTGGCATCCCTTTTATAACTTTCAGATTTGGGGCCACATGAATGTATTGTATTAAAAATATCAATGTCTTGGAAGTCCCAGAATGGAGCCAGACAAAAGGTACCCCACACCCACGTTTCCCAGCCTCGCAGTGTTTTCAGAGTGGGAGTTCTCATTAAGTAGGCCCGGAGAGAAGTACTGTCTTCAGAGGAGAGTAAGAGTGGTCAATGAAGACTTCAAGGGTGTCAGGGCTGTTTGTTCACAATGGTGCTTGGTTCTAGATGGCATCACAAAATGGTAGCCTCTCAGAAGTGATATTGTGCTTATGGTGCCTCATTTTAAAATTAATAAACTCAATAGTTTTTCAACTGAAAACACTCAACCAGTATCAGAAATCCAATTTAAAGTTCCCTTTTTATTTTTAAAGAGAATATGGAGTCCAGACTAAAACAGCTCCCAAAAGCAGTATTCTTTACTATGTACAATAAATCATCAGCTTTCTATCCCATCAGTAAACTAAGAAGTTGGCGGAATATAATGCACTATTCTTGAGAGCAAAGATTCTTGTTAACTTATATTCTTATCTTCTGTAAAAGTTTATGGCTTTTTTTGTTGTTTCTGTTGCTCCTAAAAGGATAGTATCTTCCACTTAACACAGGAGAGTTGGAGATGTTTTTTTTTTTATTTATCCTGATGAAATCTAATGAACACATTGGCTGAAGAGGATTGTAGAAGTTGATAAGCCCCACTGAGGATAAGCAAAAATGAATGGAACCATAGATCGCAGTAAAGCAAATATCTGGCTTCCTTAACCCAGCATTATTTGACACTGTGGTTAAATACGATATTATTTTGCTTTGAACAGTCTTTCTTCCCTCCTCTCCACCCCAATTCTATCCTCCATAACTCAGTAAGAAGCATCCTAGGCATAGCTGAGCATAAATTGATTCTAATTAGATGGTTTTTGCCTGACCCAAATAGTTTTTGGCTATTATATATTAAATGTTATTACACAGTTCTCTCTCCACGTCATGAAGAAATATGAAAAAAGTCTCCTCCTTTTTCTTGTTCTCTTTGAGAATAGCTAAGTGCTCAAGGCAGGAGCACTCGGTGCTGTCGACTTACTGAATCAGGTTCTGTGAGAGAGAATCCGAGACCGGCCATGTGTGCCACCACTGTTCCCTATCCAGTCTGCTGTGGGGAGAGAGGGACAGTTTTCTTTCCTCCAACCTGGATATCAAGAGGCTGTTGAGGTGTCAGTGTTTTCCATTCTGCTCAGTGCAGGTGTTCCTATTACTGAGGAGGCCTCCTCTAACCCTGTCAGTCAGAATGACAGGAGTTCACCAAAGTCCTCTCAAGGGCAATGAATTTCACATTAAGGTTGAATCTACTGTGGTCAGCACTTCAACATAATAGGTGATGGAGCTGCATCATTAACTCTCTCCAACCCCAAACCCTTCGTCAGCACCCCCATGGGTACCAGGTTCTTTTCTGCATATAGAGAAGAGCTTTGAATTTCACTTGTATTATTTCCACCCACAAGTATTCCATTAACGTAGCAGTATACACAATATTGTGCCAAATTTTGCCTCCAATTCGAATAAAATCAAGGGGGAATTTTACAACTCTCGGATTTATTCTAAAATAGAGCTTTCATAGCTGGAAATAAAGACTGCTGGTTGACCACTATTGATGGTAGACAATTGTTGCATTTTGTAGGACTACGAACTAGATGACCCTTAATGTCCTCCCTAACTTAATCTTTTAAGTAAAAGGAAAGATAATGTGGTTATATAGTATGTGTTTATTGTATCTTCAAAAGATTACTTTAAAAGATGGTTGTTAAAGAGTCATCCTAAATGATTCAGTTTCCCCTGGCTTCTCACGTGTCAAATGCAGAGAGAGCAGAGGGAATGCAGTTCAGTGTCTGTGTATCAAAGTTTGTGTATCGTTTCATATAAAATAAAGTTTTACTTTACAGAGGATTTATTTTAAATGCCAGTGGTTTTGCCTTGAGGGAACTTATATTCATGTTGTTGATATAATGTTGGAGGAAGAATTAGTATTTTTCAAATACATCTAGCATGAGATTACCTCCTCTCCATTCCACCACCCTTTGGACTATTTCTACCTTTTTAAAATATAAATGTAAATATTACCTGAGATAATATCACCTGAAATATTATGAGAAGTGTGCACTGTACTGCAACTATCTATTGGATCAGAACGCAGACTGGGATAAATTTTGAAGTAGCACTTGGATTCAAGCTGAAATTGTGCCTCACTCCCACCACGAGTACCACTGCCTCTGACCATATTCTACATGGACCTGACTGCTCCCTGTGCACCTCACAGAGGATATCCACTGACCCTTCCAATATTGTCAATTGCCTCTAAAACCAACATGATTTTCCTTCTCTTTCTTCAACACTGATAGATTTGAGGCAGAGTTGAGTAGAGATTGAGAGGGTACTATAGAGTAGGGCAGTGTTCATGGTCTGCCACTACTGGATTTGGGGAAGAAAAAAATGTGTGACTAGAAATCACTCTGGAGGTCTGAAGAACTATTTAGAGAAGGAATCGCTTTTCTTAAAGCATGTGCTAGAGTGGAAAACATCCGGACTAGGAGTGAGGAGACATGGAATCTAGTTCTGGCTTTCTCATGAGTTAGATGTGTCCTCATTGGAAAGTAATTGGTCTGGACACTGATTCCTGAAATAGTCATGGTTTGCTAAATTATTCTGCAATAATAAACAACCCCAAAATTTCAGTGGCTTGTAAAAACAAAGGGTGACTTCTCATTCACATTGCACATCAGCTGCTAATCACCTGCAGCTGTGCTCCATGTAGCTTCTCCATTTGGGAATCTAGGCCAAAGGATCAGCCTCCATCTGGGACGTGCAGAAGAGGGAAAAGAGCAATGGTAGACTCACACAACGTGTTTTAAAGCTTCTCCTCACATTCCATTGGTCAAAGGAAGTCACATGGGCAAGTCTGCCATCAAGGAGGTAGGAAGTATACTCCTCTCACGAGAAAGGAACCAAAGAGAAGCCCTGAGAAGACAGACCCGGTAGAGAGGGGCAGCATAGTGCTTTAAGTTGAAAGCACTGGTCAGTGATTTGTGAAGTCTCTCCCAGCTCCAAAATTACAAATTTTAATTCATGAGTTAGAAAGAGTAGTAATTAGTTTGGATGTAGAAATGTTTCACCAAAAGATAGGAGACTGGTTGAAAGATGACCCAGTCCAAGAATGGGCTGAACTCCTACATGAATTAGTAGTTTGCATACGCATATATAATTTATATTATATTATAATATAATATAATTATAATAAAGCAAGTTCTTGCCCTTAAACATTTTTTGTTTGATATTTTGAAGACTACATAAATAATAGTCCTTTCCATATGTATGCTAATTTACAGCTGGCAGAGCACTTTTACATATACCTGTTCCTGTCTCAGCTGTTCCTCACATGACCAAATTGACCATGTTTGGTGTGTTTACTACACAGTCCCAGTGCCTAGAACATGCCTAGCAAATAGTAAGCACTCAATAATATGCTGGGGGTTGGAGCAGAACTACTTTTGTAGGGAGGCTACTGGAGATAGTTATGGAGCTGGAAGAATGCATTCCATCCCCAGGGAGGAAGTCCAAGAAGAGGTCTTACATCCCTTTGCCTAATGGTTGCAGAAATGACCAGTGAGGAAATCAGAAAATCTCCTCTTTGAGAAGACTCAAACTATTATTTTATCTAATATTCTGTGCTTGAAGCCAGCTCACATGGTTTTGGGGAGAATGAAATGAGATGAGAGATGTTAAAGGTCTTTGAAAATTTCAAAATCTCAATGTGCATTTTAGGTGATAGCATGTTGGGTCATTGTAGGTTGGATGGGCCAATCAACATTTTTTCCAAGGAAAGAACTGTGAAAATGTGTTAATTCTAAGATTTTCTTCGTGTCTGGCAATTTTCTAACGGTTTTACATATAATGATCTGTTTAATCCTCAAAACATTCCTTTGAGATGGGAATTACTGTTATCTCCATTTTCAGATAACAATATTGAGGCACGGAGAAACTAAGTAATTGGTACAAGGACTCTAGCTGGTCAGTGGTGGAGCTGGGGTTGAATCCAGACAGTCTGACTCCGGAACTTGTAACGGGTGATTCCCACCTTTGCAGAGGTAGTAATATAGCCATCGTTTTAGTAGAAAGGTAACATATTGGAAACACTATACTAGTTTTGGAAATGCAATGAATGTCCACCTGGGCCAGTTAGTTTCACATGCGTTATCTAATTTAGTCCTGACCTAACCTTGTGGGAGGAAAAAAAAGGTATTTTTCCCATTTTACAAATCAGAGCTCTTAAGTGTAGAAATTATACCTTGCCTAAGGTCATGCAGTCAATGTTCCATGTGGAATTCAATTGAGCGCCCTGTCTCCAAAGCCACATTCTAAAAATGCTTTAACACATTGATTATTAAATCTCTTCTACCAACCAAAAATGCTGAATCCTTATTCAGCAAGTTGAGTTTCTCAACTCCTCTGTTCTTCACTTAAAGGCATGGGGTTTGCTTTATTTTTCTTGTACTTAGAAATCCTCCAATGAAAGCCATTTGGGCGCATTTGTATTCTAGCATCTTTATGATCCCTGCTGGGTTTAGAGATAGCTTTTGGTAATTCCACCAAATCAGTCCCTGCTGACCAACCTCAGGGGTGATCATAAAGTACTTAAAGGATTCTCATCTATTGAATCCTCTCATCAGGCAAACATTCAAACTCTTATTTGCAGAAGAAAGGTAATTTTGTACCCTGCTGAGGGATAAGATAGAACTAAATTATATTTGAGTGGAGAATGCTATTGTCATTTTAGGGGTTTGATTACCAAAATAAGGAATGACTCCTAATTCTAAGGTTGCCTTAGAAAATTATGGACATTCCAAACAGTTTTTCTAAACCAACAGCACTGAATGTCTTGTCTTCAATTTTTTCCACTATTCACATCTCTCAGAATAGCTATCTGTTGTTTACTATCTGTTTTCTAGGAATTCCATTATGTTGCTTAAGATCACTGAATTCAAGATGGTAAAACGTTTTCTTTTCTTTTTTTTTTTTTTTGTACACACAGAAAGGGAGGCATGTGAGCAGGGGCGAGGGAGATGTGGCTGTTTTAAAGACCAGCTCCCGCCTACAAGTTAATGCAATGCAGTGCATTATGTCTAGAAATCCAGGCTCCAGGCACCAGATCTGCCAGTGACGCTGACACTTGGCCTTTTGGGGGCTTGGTTTTCCTTGTATGTAGGCAAAGGATGGTCAGGATGAAAGCTCCCTGAGAGCAGTGACCTTGACAGTCTTTTCATTTGTGTTACCTCCAGCGCCTTGAACTGTGTAGTCGGTAATAGTGGAAGTCCATAAGTGCCTGCTGCATAATTAAATGCCCTACCAAAAAAAATGCCAAGCCTGGCACTCAAGACCCTCTGATTTGTCCTGCTCCTTCCTTTTCAGCCTCATTTCCTGCCCAGTACTTTGGACACATGGCGTACTCATAGGTCCAAGATCATGCCACTCTCTGCCTTGGTGCATGCTCTGCTATCCACCTGTCTGCTCCCCTGACTATCAAAAGCCCTGATTATCAATCAAGGTCAACTCCAAGGCCACTTCTTCTGAGACCTTTCCCCAGCCCTCCTAGACAGACTTAACTCCTCCCTTCCTCTGTAGACCTACAAGACTTTTCTTATGGCCCTAATAAAGCATTTATTTCTATAGGTCTTGTATTATTCATTTATTCATTCCACAGATAATTATTAACACTCAACTGTGTACCAGCCATGTGCTAGGGCTTTACCTGAGTCATCTCGTTTGCTCCTCACAGCAATGCAGTGACTATTTGTTCTTTCATTTAACTAGTACTTATTGAATGCATATTAGTTAACAGACCCTGTTGTAGGTATGGGAGTTGAGCAGTGAAAAATTTAGAAAACGTCTCACCCTCCAGGGGCTTATATTCTAATGGAGAGATACAGACTTGGAAACAAGGACAGAAATAAATGAACAAGATAATTTCACATGATGGTAAGCCATTAAGAGAATAAAAGTTGCTGATGTTGAAAGGAAATGACAAGAGTGGGGAATTAGAATTAATCTAGATGATAAATTCCTCGAGGGCAATTGTACATCTTATGCATTACCCAGTGCCTAGCACAGTGAGTTACATATTTTAGTCATTCAAAAATCTTAGTCAAATAGTGAAGAGAACTTTGAATTCAGTGATCTGTAATCTCTCTTCCAGCTCCCAAACTGTGCTGCTGAGAATAAAGAGATAGGCATAAGGTATAAGTGTGAGACATGAAGTATGCCCAAGAAACATCCATATGCAAGGAATTGCCTCAGCCAATCCTTGGGCATGGGCAACATAGTCAACTCTGAATTTTCCCAGTCAAGTAGAGGAGAAGCAATAGTTTACCTAATCCCTAGAGTATTTTCCCTTTGACTTTGGAATGCATTGTACTTTTAATTTTTTTGGCAGCAAAAATTACCTTTATAATTATATTTGGCTTAGATGAATACAGCAATGAATTTGCATTCTCTAAGTACACAGCATGTAATAATATAAAAAAGTATAGCAGCAAGCAAAGGAGAGCCGATCTAGGATTAAAATTTTGCTGTGCAAAGCGTAGTGTTTTCACTCGTTGAAACTGCCGATGAATATTGCTACGGTAATGACAGGCAAAATTTAAAAATGCTACTGTTAACTGATGATAACCAAAAGTACAAAGGAATTGTAGAAGTCCATAAACGTGAACTAATAGGATTCAAATTGCAGGATCTCTCATTTAAATACCATTTATCCTATTCAGAAGTGATTTTCCCAACCGCTAGGAGAAGACTGAGTTGTTTACTCAGAAGTGATGATGAAGTTATATGGACTGAGTCACGCATCTGTTCCCAGGAGGTCTCCTTCGCTGCCTTTAACCAGAGTCTGGCCACGGTATTGAATATTTCTCTCTGCAAAGCTTTACCAGCTCTTATCAGAATGAAACCCACGACCTATGTGCTTGGCATTCAACTCCGACAAGCTCAGGTAATGGGCCCAGACAGCAAGCCTGTTGTTGAGATCCGAAACCTGCAAAGTGATTTGATTAGTCGAGTGAGGAGTGGAAAGAGGAACTTCAAGGTGAAGAATGTGCTAATCTCACCTCTTGTCAAGAGTGGTTCGCAGGAGTATGGGCACTACACTTTTGTTTCAAGCTTTACTTTAACTGACTCTCTAGTTGAACCATGTAAATGAGTCTGGAAATCCCCTTACAGTCAGGTCAAGAAAAAGGTACTTTGAATTAACTGTTATTTAGTTACGTAGTTTTAGAATATTAACATGACTATTAAATATTTTATCTTTGGTGTAACCTGTAGTACCAAATGGTAATTACGATGAGTGGCAGCTTTGATGAATGCACACTGGTTGAGTGTAAGGATAAAGATGAATGTGTACAGGGAAAATGTGTCACCGGCAGCACAAAGTCACCTCCCTAGGCAATATTCATATTTTTAAGAAGAATGAACAGCTTTTTTAATGCTTTATGACTGATTTGCCCCTGATTCTCTTATAAGATGTTCTCCTTTGCTTTATAAACCTATCACTCACTGAATAACGTCTCGTGAGTGCTTTTTCTCCTGATAGTATGACAAGCTGTGTCCAGTGTGGCTTTGCCTATTGGACTTCAAATGGTATTTTCTCCCTAAAGTCAGACCTTAGGAGTTTTAATTAGCAGTGGAATAGTTTGAGTTCATAGAGGAAATGATTTTAGCTAAGGGATTTTGGTGACATGGTATTAATCTTCATAGTGTTTGTAATTTCCATTTTCTCTAATATTTGTTTTAATAATATAACTAGATTTTGGCCAAGATGAGGATAATTCATTTATATGATGCCATTCAAATACAGAGAAATTTAGCAGTTCTTAGGAGTGTGAATTTCAGGACAGAGTCGTCCAATCAAAATAAAATGGTTTGTTGAATTTTGAATATGAAACAGTACTTCCTCCCTCAACCACAACAGAAACAAAACAAAAAACAAAAAGAGCGCTCACTATGTACCAGGCATTGTGCTAAATGCAAGGAAATATGAATATGAATAATTCAATTCAATATTTCTTTTTTTCATTTCAAACTTTTAATTTTGCTAAGGTAGCAAAATAATTTCCTCAGCCGTTCATTTTAGCTTGGTAGTGTAAATAGTCTTTAAGATTAGCTTAACAATATCAAAAGTACAATCTTTAATAATTTTCAGGCTACTGGGTAACCGAACCAAATGTTCTTTTTGAAATACCTTTAAGGAATGTATGAAAACCTATTCTTAACGCAAAGCAACGGTGTTTGTTTATCTTATAAAAGGATTCTTTATAAATGAAAGGAGGAACAGTCCAGCAGAGATGAAATAACATGGAGGGTCAGCCTCAAGTTCAGATATCTGCGGAGCCTCTTAATAACCAGGCTTGCTTCCATGGGCAAGTTACTTTAAGCATCCTGTCTTCCTGCTTCCTCAACTCTTAAAGCTGCAGAAATGACGAATGAGATAATGTATGGAAAGGGTTTCATATAGTGTCTGTCACATAATCTATGCTCCATAAAAATTATTCTGCAGCTGTTACTACAGAATAATTATAGAATTTTTTTTAAACTACGGCTTTATTGTGTTTACAAGAGCTATTCACAAAATTTAAATCTGCACCTAGTTTTTCAGCAACACATTGTAGAGAGACCTCTGGTGGTATTTTTCTAGATGTGAATTAAATATTCATTTATCATTTGTTCTGCATCAAACACAATGAAAGCTATTAGCAAAGTTGTATTCTGCAATTTGCAATTTTCTGTCCAGCCCCTTGCTAAGATGTTCTTGTTTGGCAAAGAGGCTTTAAAGTCAACCTTCTTTCCCATCCGTCTCTCCTTTCCAGGATCATTATGTTTTCCTCAAGTCGTAGTACACAAGCAATAATTGCAGGTTGTTCATCCTTTTTCTATTTGGAAGACCCCTTCTCTTTATCTGCAAACACGCATTGATCCTTCTCTGGCTCTCAAGTATGACTCTCATGGCACACCCCCGCCCCCTGACTTGATGACCTCTTGTCTGCTCACTGGAGGAGCTTTCTTCTTTGCCCAGTGGACTGGTGTTTGCTTTAATCTTTGCTTGTCCTATTGGGAACAACTACCCAGACTAAGTTTGGTCTGAAGAAATCAGAAACTAACAAGCGTAAAAAGTTCCTTCTCTCATAACATAAGAAGAAAAATGAACTTTTAAAAATATTTTGATGTTAGTATCAAGATAACATGGATGATTAGTTGATGAATCCTAAAAGTTCTAAATTAAAACATTGTACTTTATTGTCAATAATGATAAATGAAAAAGTTATAAAATTAACTCTTAATTCAGTGGAAATCTGCAAGTATGTCTTACCTATGAGAGATATTCTTTATTAAAGGTGTATTTATTTTATTAAAATTGTATTTCCAATACTGGGTAATTCATGCCCAGGCTTCTTATAGCTCTAAGAATATCTGATATTAAATTTCACAGGCAAATTCTCTGACTTTGAAAGATGTTCTTTGATTCTTGTTAATTATTGATTCTTAAACTCTTGATATCCTTGTATTAAATGTTGTTGCCAATAAAAGCTGGCCTCCAGCCAAGGCCTTTCTCATAGTACTTGTAAAAGTGCTCGTTTGATGATGAGCATGTGATGAAATCTGCTTGTAAAGGTTTGGTTGGATCATAGAGTTGGATTGAACCTAAGAGTTTTCAGTTTTTGCTTTATTCTGTTCCTATAGACATTAGGACATCGATATATCATTATATCCATATATATTGCTTGGACTGCCTGCCAGAAATTCATGTACTGAGGTACCAAAGGTTGGTTCTAAAGGATCTCCCCCATAGAGTGATCCCAGGGCACCAGCCTCCAAGTTTAGCACTATTTGAATTTCCCTCAGTGGGTCATGAACAGAGCCGAATGTCATGAACAAATGGAGAAGTCAATGAAGGAGTAAATGTTGATAGTGTATTTGTTTGTTATTGTTTTATGAATCACAATAAATCCCTCTGGGTTTCTTTCGCATTTCAAAAGAAACACCTCTAAGCCTTAGTTCAATCAAGAAGCACAGATACTATGAAGAGAGAGATTTTTTTTTTTTTAATTTTCTGCCTCTGAGATATGAATAGAAAACAACAAACAGAAGAAAATTTTTCAAAATTAGGGAAAGTACTCTGACAAATGTCTTATAAAACTTTCGCCAAATAAGTCATCCTTGGTAAGTTAAAGATTATTTTGGTTGAAAGCTTTTTAAAATCTCCAAGTAACTGCATATGTTTTGTTTTAAGAGATGGTAGAATACATCCCTCTTAGCAATGAACAGTTTATGGCTCATGTACTCGTATACAGCATAATCACCTAGGATAAAAGTGAACAGCCATCTTCTGTGAGATCCAGGAACAGGTGGTACAGCTAATCATCCCAAATGTTTGGAATATTGGCCTGGCAACAGCTGTCTCTAAAGACTCAAAAGACAAGTGTCCCCAGCTCCAGAGTCAAGGGACAGGAGAGGGATTTGTTTGGGCATCCATTGCAGGCACTCAATGATTGAATATGTGTAAGCTTGCGTTGGTGGAGGAATGAGTGGATTATTGACTTGTTAGCTTGTAATGTACCACATGCCCTCTGGGATGGGCTCAAAGTGACTGATGGCAAGGAAGGGTTATCTGGAGATATCTTTTCTGAAAATGGAAATTCTCATTTATATCTTAGTCTTTAATAGTGAAGATTATTATTGAAAATATTCATTACCTATAGTGTTATTTTGTTCCTAGCTATATTTTCTTTCAGCCTGTTAGTACTGTCCTCAAACAGAGCCAAAAAATGTCTGTCTGACCCTGACCTGATGGTTGACTGTGGGTATTCATGGCTGTTTTTAAAGACATCAAAAGTTTGTATTGCATTAGCCATGTTTTAGGTAGAGCCAAATGTGATCATTCAAGAATCTTTTATGTCCCATCTTTGAACAATTCTCTGTTTAGTAATTGGTGAGAAGCATTTCTACAAGAAGGCTTTTATTTTCCACCAGGGAATATATGGATGATACCATTTAATCTAATAATATAACATACACGGCTTTAGGGGTAAATGATATAACTCCCCTCCAATCCATTTTTTCTTTTCTATTTTTGTTTCAATCCTAGTTCAATCAGATATCTGTACATTTTTCTAGCAAAATTGCATTACGGAACATACTCTTTCTTAACATTTGATTTAAAAGAGTTCATTTTATTTTAAGGATAACTGTTTATCTGTTATATCTGTTACAGGTATGTTTCTTAGTGTGTCATTACACTTTCAGTTCTGTCTTTGGTGTTTTCTGGATTTATACAACAGTTTGCGTATGTGAGATGTATCAATTTTTATGTTTTCGGACTTTAGCATTTGTGCTTAGAAATATCTCTTCCACACTACAGTTACATAAAGATTTATCTGTATTTACATGTAGTACATTAAGTTTTTATTTTTACATACCTCCCCAATTTTCTAGTCTTTAGCACTTTTCTCATACAAACAAAACTATGCATACTAAGCTATTTAAAAAGTGAAGATCTGAAAATTATATCTATATTTTCAAAACTACTCCAAATAGTAAAATGCAGAAAATGAGGGAGTGAGTTTCATTTCACAATTCCAAATAATGAGTTTCCCTGCCAAAATATAATTATGAACTACTTTAAAGTAAGGACATAAGCTGAGAGTAAGTTATTATTTTTAATGAAATAAGTTAACTCTTATTAGGTTAAGACAATACAGATTAAGATGCCTACAATTATAGAATGACATATATCATTACTTGGTGGGTTGGAAGGAGCATGTGACTAAGAGATGCACAATAGCTGTTGGGTTCTAGTCCTGACTCCAGTAATAATTAGTTTGAGGATGCTGGGCAGTTCGTTTGGCTCTCTGAACTTTATTTGGCTCTTCTCTCAACGGAGGGCATAGGACCCCTAGAAGACCTCAGTAAGGTACCCACAGCACTAAAGTGCTAAGATTCCCTACATGGACTGAGGGAACAAAGTAACTAAAATATCAGCTCCTTTCTTTTAGGATGGAACTTACTGCATTTCAGGAGCAGGAACTAAGGAAAGCAAGGGCTAAATTTGTACCTACTTCTTGGAACTAGCAAATAGTTCTCTCTGCTCAGAAGAATGGGACATGGTTTTAAAGCACTTACCTGAGTTTGCCATAATAAAGAACAGAAATGTTTTTGTAAGCTGGACTATTTTGATACATTTTAAATGATTATTCGCTGTTGTTCTATTTTAGCATTTCTTAAAGTAATGCTGAGGGCACTGCTCTGCTAAGAGCACCCACAGAAAAGAAGTTTGTCTTCCATTAACCTGGAGCTTGAAAAAGCAAGTAGTCTACCCAGGATGATATTAAAAATATGTAACAAATAGTATGACGTGGGCACCAACTGCTCAGAATGGACTCTGGCTATAAACTACTGCTTTGCCTGTACTGGGGGTAGCAGCTAAACATCATCCCTGAATGTTCACTGGGAACCAGAGAAATTGGGGTGTGTACCAAAAGCCAGCTAGGAACTTGGGATAGAGTGGAAAACAATAAACAAGGTCCCTGCCATTCTAGAGCATACATTCTAGTTGCGGAAAGAGATAATTAACAATAAAACAAATAGAAAATCATTTTAGATAATCATAAATGCTTTAAAGAAAATTAAGCAAGTTACGTGGATAGAGTGACCAAGAATGTGGTGGGGGTATTTTAAATAGTGTGTTCAAAGAAAGTTCTCTAAAGATTTGAACAGAGAACTAAATGATGAGGCGCCAGTCATTGAACACTTGGATTAAGTGCATCCCAGGTGGAGGGAACAGCAACAGATTTATACCCAAGGGAAGAAGAAGCTTAGAGTGTTGTTTGAAAGACTGTAAGAAGGCCAGTGTAGTGGGAGTGGAGTTAGTGAGAAATGTAGAACATCAAGTCAGAGATGAGGCAAGCAGTGGTCAGATCTTATAAGGCCAGATCCTAAGTGAAAAGGAAAGCTGTTGGAGGGTTTTAAGCAGAAGACAGAAGTGACTCGATTTACGGTTAAAAAAGATTCCAAGGAAATAGAATCAAGAGCCCAGAAATAAATCAATGCGTATATGGCCAACTAAGATTTGACAATGGAACCAAGAATACTCAATGGGGAAAAGATAGTCTTTTCAATAAATGATGTTGGGAAAACTTGATGTTCATATGGAAAAGGATGAAACTGGACCCCTATCTTACACCACTCACAAAAACTAACTTGAAATTTAAAGACATAAATGTAAGACCTGAAACCATAAAAGTCATAGAAGAAAACATAGGAAAAAATCTCCGTGGCAGTGATTTTTTGGATATGACACCAGAAGCAAAGGCAGTAAATGGAAAAATAAGCATTGGGACTACTTAAAACTAAAAAGCTTCTACACAGCAAAAGAAACAATCAACAGAATGAAGAGGCAACCTACAGAATGGGAAAATTATTTGCAAACCACATGTCTGATAAGAGGTTAATATCCAAAATATATAAAGAACATATGCAACGCAATAGCAAAAAATAAATAAATAATCTGATTTAAAAATGGGCAGAGGACCTGAACATTTTCCCAGAGACATATCAATGGTCAACTGGTACATGAAAAGATGCTCACCATCACTAATCACCAGAGAAATGCAAATCAAAACCACAATGAGCTATCATCTCACACCTGTTAGAATGGCTGTTATCAAAAAAGACAAGAGATAACAAGTGTTGGGGAAGAGGTAGAAAAAAGGAAACCCTAATGCACTGTTGGTGTAAATTGGTACAACCACTATGGAAAACAGTGTGGAGGTTCCTAAAAAATTAAAAATAGAACTACCATATGATCCAGCAGTTCCACTGGATATGTATATGAAGGAAAGGAAATCACTATATTGAAGAGATATGTGCACCCCTATGTTCATTGCAGCATTATTCACAATAGCTAAGACATGGAAACAAGCTAAGTGTCCATTGACAGATGAATGGATAAAAAAATATGATACATATATATCACATTTTATATATATATAAATATGTATACATTTACATATAAATGTAAATTATATATAAATATAAACTATATATAAAAATATGTTTTATATATTATATATGTTTTTCATTATATATATTTTAAATTATATATATTTTACATATATAATGGAATATTATTCAGCCATGAGAAAGAAGGAAATCCTGCATTTGTGACAACATGGATGAACCTTGAGGACATTATGCTAACTAAAATAAGTAGTCAGACAGAAAGAGACAAAAACTGTATAATCTCACTTATAAGTGGAATCTAAAAAATAAAAAAGCCAAACTCATGGAATAGAGAGGAGAACGGTGTTTGCCAAGGGCAGAAGGGTGGGGGAAATGAGGAAATGTTGGTCAAAGCACACAAACTTCCAGTTATAGGATGAATAAGTTCTGGGGGTCTAATATACAGCATGGTGACTATAGTTAACAATATTGTATTATATACTTGAAAGTTGCTAAGAAAGTAGATCTTAAATGTTCTTACTACACACACACACACACACACACACACACAACTGTAATTGTGTGATGTGATGGATGTGTTAACCTTATTGTGGTAATCATTTAGCGATATATACATGCATCAAATTTTTATCATGCTTTACACCTTAAACTTACACAATGTTATGTGTCAACTATTTCTCAATAAATATTGCTGGAAAAAACTGATAATTCTGGCTGCCATGTAGAATCCAGACTTTAGGGAGAAAGTAGAAGCATGGAGAAAGTTAACAGGCAATTGGGAGACTTGCTGGTATCTTGGACTTGAGAGGTTATGGGGGAAGAGATAAGAATGACCATATTGAGGATAGATTTAGAAGGTAAAATTATGTTCCTTCCCGTGCCGAGATTCTCCTTTTAGGGATAAAATTTGGAGGTTCTGTGTTTTATTTTTAGAAGGGATATCGTTCCCTTTTATAAGCTCATTTTAAATGTCTTTTATAAATAACGGCAAACTTTTGAAATAACATAAAAGAAGGTTGGTTTCTTTTAAATGTCTTAGATTCATGTTACTAAAAGAAGATAAATTTTTATTTGAGACTTAATGCAGTCCATTTGTGCCTATTAAAGTTTCTGACTGGAATCCTGTAGCCTAGACAGTGAAGAAGAAAGTCTTTTCAATAAATGATACTGGAAAAACTAGATATTCAAATGCAAAAGAATGAAATCGGACCCCTATCTTACACTACTTACAAAACTTACATAGAACCTTCCATCAATACTCTGCTTTACGTCTTTCCTGCTTTTCTATTGACTCCCCTTTTGGACTCTCTTCCATCTTTTTTCCCCCAGGCATACAGTTATCCAAGCCAGCTATAATGATGTGAAAGATGAACACACAGTTTGTACTTAGGAATGGGCTGTGATGGTCCAAGCTTTACCAAAAGATGGCTGCATGATACAGAGCACCCCATTTATCTCTCTGAGAATTGGTTTTCTAATTATGAAAATGAAGAGGTTGGATTAGATAATCCTAAAATTCTTTCCAGTTCCAAGATTTTAAGATTGCCCCTCTTCTGATTTTCACACATGATCAACATAATCCATTACTTGCTTTAATTAATTACACAATGTTATATGTCAGCCATTTTTGTGCTGATGACTCCCAAATCTATATCTCAAGTTCAAGACTCTCTCATGAGGTTCTTTCTCATATAGCAAATGGCTTCCTGAACATCTCTACCTGGATATTGCATAGGCACCTCAAACACCCTATGTCCAACATGGCTCATTAACTTTCTCCAGTAACTTGCTCCTTTTTCTGTGTACTTTCCTCACATTGTCTAGATCTCTCTCTCTCTCTATCTGAGTCTACTACTCCACCTTTCTTGCAAATAACCACTACTTACTTATCCACTTATCTGAGTCTACAAAACTCAACTCAAGAGTCACCTTCTTAATGTGAAATTTTTCCAAACCTACTTCCTCTGCAGATGGAATTTTCTGCTGTCTTCTATGGTATCCTAATTAGACTGATATCAGAGCACCCACATGAGCTTATTTTACCTGTTTATTTACATGTTTACATTTTGAACTCCTTGAGGGCAGGGATAGTTTCTCATTTCCTTGTGATTCTATCCTCAGCCTAGAATGTATCACATAGTTGGTGATTAACAAATACTGAATTAATAAGTGAAAATGAAACTTCTATGATCTGAGGATTGCTCACGTCATTATCTTACCCGCCGTTTGTCCTCCCACTAAGAGTTTCTTTATACGTGGAGAAGCCATTGGCTCTCTTGCCCAATTTCACCTGCTCACCAGCTTATGAAGACTCATATAAATGCCAACCTTCATTTGTTTGCACACATCCTTCTGCTGTTGGAATTCAGTGTCCTTTTCCTGTATATTCTGTCTTGCAAAGTGCAAAGACCACATTTTCTTTCTTTCTATCTTCCCTGAGGTTGAGATTAGAATAATGACACCTAGCCATCTTTTAATAGATCTTCATTCCTTGAATCCCACATTTGACTTAGCTGTCTCTTGGTAAACAACTGAAATTTTCTTCAACACAGACATTTATATATAAACCAGTTTCATCAGGAGCAACTAACAAATGCACTTCCAGCTCCTCAAAATGTTAATGAAATTTAGACCTGATACTTAGCTCTCATTCAGTAAGTATACTTGGGTAAATAAGCTGTCAGATTTGAGTGGCTGAATTTTTCCCAGCATCATCTTAAAACACCTCTTACTCCCTGGTCAGGCTGGAAGAAATTAACTAAGGTGATTTATTTTAGTAGGGTCAAGAAACCATCTGTGACATGTAAAAATGGTAGAATCAGCTTTCCTTCCCATTATGTTTTTTAAACTTACTGGTGTGTGAGTAGTTAACATGGAAGTCACATACAAATTGGAGAGAAGTTTGCCTTTTAAGAGAAGTTTCTTTCTCTGAGGTCCTTTGCTATCACATATCCTTTAAGGCTTCTCTGAGGTAACCAACTTTCTCAGGTCTGCCCTTTCCTTCTTTCCTCAAGTGGGTAGTACTTTGTCACTCCCACAGCCATGCTCTGCCCCCTCCCATTCTTCCTGACATCTCTTGATAGAGTCAAGAATAGCCCTTTATCAGTTAATTTTTCTTTGAAAAGATCACTGATATTGTAGACTAGCCCAGCAGGCAGGATTGAACATGATGCAGAACCTAGTTCAAAACAAACATCAATACTGATAATAATTATTATTACTCTTTATTAAGCACTTTATTAAGTGTTAGTTATAATTACAAAATTAATGCATTCAATTCTCAAAACAACCCTGCAATTTAAGCATCCCATACCAGTCTTTTTTAGATGAGGAAGAGAAGGATTGGAGAGATCACTCAACCAGTAGATGGCCAAGTTAAAATGCGAACTTGGGTCTGCACATTTTCCGTTTCACGGGTGCTTCTAAGTAAATGCAAATGCAATTGTCCATGTCTTAATGAGAAGGGCTCTTGAGGAGAGGTGCTTAAGACAAATGGTGACCTGTTCAGCAGGAATGCAGCCCCTCTTCCTATTGTCACTTAGTTGGAAGAAGATTCAGATGGCTGAAATGTTGAAACTGTGCACATAATGAATTGAGCAGAGTTTTGACAGACTCACATGGATGTTTCTTTGCCTTCTAGGAAGATTTCCAACCCGCAGCAGCCTCAGAGACCAACTGGGAGTCAGTCACAAGCTCTATCTCGGTAAGTAATTAATTTTCCTGTTGCCAGTGGAAAAGCTGATGGAGTAGGTAAGGTCAACCCCAGACTGACTTCAGCTGCATTAAGGACCTACGCCTTGACAAAAGCCAGATCTCAAGCGTGATGTGTTCTTCCATTTCATTCAGGTTACAGTGGACTATGTCAGATGCCCTTTTTTCCTCTCTTTCAAAGGTTTCCAGGAAATGCCAGTACACATTGTAAGGACAAGGGATAGACAATGACTTAAGTATTTATCAGGTTTAAAGCAGAACATTCCAACAAAAGGACTGTCTAGACATATCAAACATATCAAACTGGTCCATGGCCCACACTCAAGTGGGAAATTTTGAAATAATTTTTTTGAATATTCCAGGGGAAGTTATTAACCTTTGCATTTTCAGGGATATTTTCAGACGTGAAAAATCCCAGTGTTTACAGTAAGATAACTTAAGTGCAAACCAGGCATGTGTTCTATTTGACTTGGAAATAAAACATAACTCACCCTGAAACTATAAAATGTCATGCCCCCATTTTTTTCTCCAAATTTAGTCATTTCTCAGTATTCTATCGACTTATCTACTTTGTACAGAAAGAAAGACCTTGTTTTTACCAATGCTATGAGTAGCACTTATATAGCAATAAAATCCAAGATAATAAATGCAGTTCTTCATTAAAAGTTGTTCAAGAGCATGGAGAAAGCTTGTCCATGGTTCTAAAGTGGCTCGATGTGGCTGAGTCAGAGTTGATTTTTTTTTTCCCCAAACATGATATGCTATCTTTTGCTCTCTGGGGGATTTTTTTTTAATTCCCTCATATGGCAGGATTTCCTCATCTATGGATTCTGTGACTATTTAATTTGCTTGATGTGGTTGCTGGACTAGAACAATATGATCTGATCAAGAGATCAGTGAGGCCTCTAATGGTGATATTAGGAGTGTTTTATTTGTTTTTGACAGTCCAGAATGCATACTCTGAACCTAGCTAAGTGTAGGCAATCATTGTCAGGCAGGTGAAAATTAAAATAAGGCAGATGATGCTGCAGAGCTGTGAGGCTAAGCAAGAGGCTTACAATTAGCAGCCTGAGACTGACAATTCAAGGTAAATGCCAGCTGCAACCAGGACCTAGTGTGCTATTCTGTCAAGAGATCCTCTGGCTTCTCAAGTATCTTATACATGATTGCTCAGAGTTGTCTAATCATTCCTGACTCAAGTGTACAAATTACAAGCTTAAAGGATCCTTAGCTAATTCAGGATAATCCAGGTCCTCCTAAGGAGAAGGACTGCCCTGTCCATTTGGAGTATCTGCAGGAGCTCAGCACTGGGTCCATATCCACTGGAAACTCTTCTGGATTGAGTTCCAAGTCTAGGTTCTGCTTAGTCCTGTAGGAAAACCAGGGAGACCTAGCTTCTTTCCTCAGCATTCTGTTTTTCAAGAACCTGAAGTAGGAGCGAGGGCCCTCGGACCTACCGTTAACTTCTGTATAAACCATACTTTGTTTTTATTGAAAGCAGTGTACGGTTTTCAGAGCATTTTTTACAAATAGTTATCATTTTAAAGTAATGCGGTTAGCTTTAGAATTGATTTATATAAATGTATAAGAAAAGCTGAATGAGATCAATTTTATAGTGCAGTTGAAAGAGGCATGCCCAATTAGTTCTTTCTCTCAAAAATAATTTTTAAATAATTATCTCAGAAACAAAAATGTTCTCGTGGATTTATTAAGTCGCCTAGGCACTCATAAATATTTTCTTAATCGTCAGTGGTGTCTGTCAACTGCCCTGAGTCAGAACTTGAAAAGAGCAGTAAAGCTCATATATAGGGACAGTTTTACATTTTAGCTACGGTTTGGATTTGCTCTTCACACTAATGTGAGAAGAGATTAGATTTCCCACTCCCCCTCAGGGACTCAGATCCCTTCCACAGCTTTCTCTTAAAGAGATAGATATCTGGGTCTACACTACAATCTAGGCACTATTAAGAGCAACCCCAGGAAACTCCTTGCAAGGAGTTCCCCAGAGCCGTTGTAAGAAACTTTCGCTCGTGTGGGAATGGCTGGATTGACGTCTCTGCTTCTGTTTCGAAAAAGAGGAAAGCATTTTAATTTCAAAGTTATTATATGCTGCCATGTACCTAACTGGCCAGCTCATTTTGATTTTTTGGATCTTAGACCCACGTTATTGTGACACCAGGCTAATTGTAAATCATCTGGTGAATATGAGCCAAGTAGACGGTAGGTTATCTAGACAATACAAAGTTGAATGGGAACTTGGAATTTTGATTCTGAATCATAATATTATCCACCTCTAGCATTTGATGCCAACAGGGATGTGAAAGACAGAAATGATGTGCTTCAGTCAGGGTGCAGCTTATGTCAGCTACACACACACACACACACACACAAACACACACACTCACACACACACACACCCTTAGATGATAGAGCTGGCCTGACACCTTCACCAGTCTATCTCATGTCTTCCACTCTACTCTCCAAATGCCATCTTCCCCCCACTACCCTTCCCCTACAGCACATATCTGAAAACTGCTCCTGAACAATACCAATGGTAGGTTAATGCTTTTACACACTTAGTGTTGCTAAAAAGGGACCATTTCTGGGAGAGCAAGTGATCATAGAATCACTTACGGACGTTTGGACCTTGATTGGTTAAAAAAAGAAAACAGTACCTGAGAGTGAGAATATAAATGTGGGCTTTGCTGTCTGCTACTCTATAGCGTATATTATTTGTCAAGAGGATACCACAGTTAAGTTTCAGGAATGCAAGTTTTCGTTAATTTCCATTTTCCCATAGTGACAGGAGATATTTGCCCTTGGGCCATCTTATTTGTTTGGCAGTCTCTTTAAAGACATTTAGAAATCATTTGAGACTGTGTGCTCTCTATTTCCTTGTTAATGGGTCATGAATTTTGACAGAGTTGTTTGAATCATGGCTCATTTAACTCTAGATTGTACACGAGTTAGTGAAGTAAGTGCTTAGAAATTTATGTGGGAATGTACTCCATGGCAAAATACATAATCCCTTCCAGACTTTCAGTGACATTGTGTTCCCCATTTAAAGAGTATTCCTGAGAATGTTTTAATGGCAACTGGGATCACTAGCAAGCTACAGCACTTTTTTTTTTTTTTTTTTAAAGTGCTTCCCATGTGAATCTTCTACTCTTAAGTCAAGAGAGCCAGTTTCATGGCTAATTAATCTTTTTGACAGTAAATAAGCTGGTTAAAGTGCCAAATTTTATCAAAATCTCTCCAGAGTAGATTCAAACATTGCTCACACAACACCTGCAATGCTAGGTGACCTGTAAAGAGGGGACATGGAGGCTAAACATGGGAGAGGGAAATGGATTATGCAAAACTTGCATGGAAGGAGTTCAGAATTGAAATGCTCACCATTAGTTGTTGGTATAGATATGGATGATTTGAGACCTTGAACCACGAAATTGGATGACTTAATTTTAATATTTCCCTCTAGCCTATGTCTTTTTCAATGGTTACAATTGAGGTGAAGTGGAAATTTTATGATCTGCGTGGTTTTGATTTGCAAAAAAGTGAATGACTATCATTTACCAATTAATTGCTCTTATTTAGGAAGATGGCAAGACTATGGCAGAGTACTTTAGCGTGATATTTATGCATACGATGTCTTATAATCAGAAGCCTGTTTATATTCCTGCCATATAATTGTATTTCATAGCCATGGACTTTTTCTGAGTACACTGAGCTGTGTGTCACTATCTTAGGGGGTATCCTATCACTCTCCATCAGTAACGGATCCCACTCTCACCGCGGATGCTCTGGACAAAACAGTGGCAGAATTTGATACTGTGGAAGATCTGCTCAAGCACTTCAATCCCGAATCATGGCAAGAAGATCTTGAGAATCTGTATTTGGACACTCCTCATTATCGAGGCAGGTCATACCATGACAGGAAGTCAAAAGGTAAGAAATAGAGCCTTGGAGGTTCTTCATAAGCAGATAGGAGTATTAATAGTTATAATAAGTAAGAATTAGCAATGCAATATGTTTAAGTTATTTAAATCAAATGATTACGTTCAACCCCTTATCACATATCTTTTTCACAGCACCTTCAAATGAAGTTCTTGCATTTTGCCCAAACTGTGTTGCCCAAACTAAGAAAGGTTTGATTCAGTCAAAGATCTGTTATAGTTTGGAGCTAGAAAAGACCTTATAAAATCTGCACCAGCTTTGTGCTTCTTGGCATGTAACGCATTATTAGCCCCACTCAATGGAGGCAGCCAAAATCAGGGGAGGTAAATAATTTGCCAACGGCTGCATGGTAGATAGCAGTGGAGAGGAAATGAGAATCATAGTCTTTTGCCTCCAATGGCAGTGCTGTGTAATAATCTACTGTGCCTCTCCGATATGAATGTTAATTTAGCCAGGACTCAGTCAGTATTGACAGGAGACGTTACTGGTAAAGCAATGGTCAAAACTCTTTGGAAGATTTTGATTCTATTCATTCAATGTCCATTCTACAAATTTTTTATGAGGACCTACTAAGTACTTGGTGCCCTGAGTGGTTCATAGTATGTAAATGTCCCAAAGAAGAAGCAAAGAAGTTTGGGATAGTTTGGAGGTGTGTGAGGGCACACATTCAATTGGAAGGTTCCAGAAAGTATAATGAGGGAAGAAGAGAGGAACATTTAGGCAGAGAAAACATCATGAATTAAAACAATACTACTTAAACTCTTAAAAAATAAATATCCTAGTCTTACATTGGAGTGATATGATCTTAGGGTGAGAATGTTTATTTGAATGTCTAACTCAAATTAATAGAGAAATAACTTATAATTACCTCTAGTCAATAAAACTATAATTTCTAGTCTGTTGTGTCCTCTCTTTATTTGGTAAGATTTGTTATCATTAAAATTTTCTCCAGGGCCGGCCCCGTGGCTTAGCGGTTAGGTGCGCGTGCTCCACTGCTGGCGGCCCGGGTTCGGATCCCGGGCGTGCACTGAGGCACTGCTTCTCCGGCCATGCTGAGGCCGTGTCCCGCATACAGCAACTAGAAGGATGTGCAGCTATGACATACAACTATCTACTGGGGCTTTGGGGGAAAAAATAAACAAATAAATAAAATTATAAAATTTTCTCTAAAAGTCTTGTAGGGCTAGCTTGCATCATAGATGTGAAGGTATTTAGCTAAAATACAGCTTGATTCCTATACTTTGTAATATCAGGGATACTTTTAAGAACTGTGAACCTGGGCTGCTTAATAGATGATGTTTGTGTCAGTAAGCACAACCTATTACTACATTTGGGCCAAAATGACTAATTAGTTAACGAATGCCTGCATCTACTGCTTAAGGCTTAGGTCATAATCTTGTATACTTAAAACGCACAGCTAAGGGGAGACAAGGAAGTCCGTAGTGGCCCTGATGTTATGGGGATATGCCGTATGGAGATCACTGTAACTTTCAGACTGAATCTCCGCAGGGCTCAGATTGGATTCAACTCAAAGAAGAAATTGCTTTTCTGTAAGGCGTTGCTATCTTTGGATCTCTACTAAGTCAACTTGAAGGAAAGTAAAATATTCACCATGTTTTGAAAATGCCAGAAAAAATATTAAAAATGGTATTGGACAAAGAAATGATAAATCTAACTCTGTCTTCAAGTATCTTAACCACTACAGCTATTCAAGGAGCAGCCTTTCTTGGCGCCTATTTTTTTGGAAATATTAAATTTTGAAAATCACCTAAGTTCATTACTTTTTCCCCCCACAAATTATGTTGAGTTGGAAGCAGGATGTCTGGGTTCAAATCCTAACCCTGCCACTTATGAGTTTTGTGATTTTTTTAGCAAGTCATTGATCCTTCTTGAGCCTCAGTTTCCTCGTTGGCAATGTGTGTGTGATAACACATACTTCCGGGAATTGTTAGTGGTGCCGTCAAAAGCACCTGGCATGTAGTACTTGTTCAAGAAACATTAGCTGGTTGTAGCTACCTAGAATTCTGAAATATGTTTGCATCACTTCCTTGGTGAAGCCTTCTTTGTCCCTTTCCTTTCCCTGTGAAGCCCACCACTCCAGACAAAGTTCGGAGTACTTGGGACAGCATTTATATTTCCTACTACTGCATCGTTATTGTGTCTTTGTTTTCTCTGAGGGAATATGAGATCCTAGGATCTAAGGGTCTCAATTCTGGCTGAACATTAAATCACCTTGGGAGCTTTAAAAAACTACAGATGCCTAGTCCTATCCCAGACACACTGACTCAGAATCGATGAGGCTGAGGCTGGGGTATTGATGTTATTTTATGGCTCCTAGGAGTTTGAGATCCATCCGTGGAGGCAGCATGGGTGGAGAGCCACTGTTTTAGAAATTATTCATCCAGTATCTTCAGCACTTGGCACACTCTCTGACACATTTTAGATGCTCAATTAATGTTTGTGGAATTCAAGATGTTAACAATTCAGCATTTGTATACTTCTAAAGTTTACAGAAACCCACCTCACAGACTAAGGAGTGTCGCTTTATTAAGAATGCCTTTGGTTACTGAAATAACCTTGCAGGAGCATTCAAGGCAACATTCTACTTATTTCTGACAGAGTAAACATTTCTCTCCCCTTTTGGCTTAGGTTCCATTTCTTAATCTCTTGTTTAAAATGGTCCTAAGGCAGATCTGTACCATTTCATTTAACACTGGCAAGTCACCATTGTCTCCGCACTTGTATAAATGTGCTGATTTAATTGTTTATCATTCCACTGATGCTGAACCACCTGCATGTATCAGAAAAGCAAAGGAAGTCAGGTTTAATATTTCAGCTGTTATTTTCAGCTTTTAGAACTTAAACATACAAATTCATGGTTTGTATTGTGATGTATAAGAAAGGGAGCAGTGAAGAAAGACTGAAAACTGAAAAATAGTTATAGATAATGGAGGTCCATTAGGTGTCAAATAAAACGTGAATTTTATAGGATCCCTAAAAAGTTTCCTATTATCAGTATGTATAATAATTTTTAATGATGTTGTGCAGAGACAAACATCATTTATGAATATCTATTGAACATCCATTCTTCTGGCTAGCCCAGCCTGATCAAAAGAGGCATTTTTTTTTTTTTGATACCAAAGAGTGAGATTCTGAGATGACCCTGAATGTGAATATACAAAACACAGAGTTTTATAAACTTAAAATAAAACACAAACATACTGGGTGAAGAACTTGTGTAATGAAGTAGGTATAATTAACATTTAAAATTAAATTTTCTGCTTTGCTTCTACTCTTTATTTGAAGGGAGATTGGTGACAGTGAGTTTTTAGTTCTGTTTAAGAAAAGAGTTGAAAATGGGAAGCAAGAGAACAGTAGAAGTTTGGGGAGAAGAGGGAGAGAAAGGAGACAGATAACATTGCCAAGTACTGAAGCCAGAACTTCAGCGCATAAGGTCTGCTTTTTAAAAATTCACAAGTAATAGATAAGCTCAAACTTGTCTGTGAAAGCTTCTGGACTGAAGATAGTATAACAAGTTAATATATCCAACTTTCAGTTTCCTATGGGGTAATGGAGAAAAGGGTAGCATGGATAATTGAAAGTGGTAGATAACTGTAGTTCTAAAACCCAATTTTGCCAATAATTTCAACCTCATGCTTTCAACCTCAAAGCTGCCCAAAAGTTAAAAAAAAAAAAAGTTGTTTCAAGTTCAAGTTGCATTTACTTCTGAAGAACATGCTAAAGATATAGCAAATTTGCACATAATTATGGAAAAATTGTATGGATGTTCTACAAGATGTATAATTACCTTCTGAATCATTGCATGGAGACTACAGTTTAACTGAAACTATACTATGATTCCTTTAAAACACATACCTTTGAACTTAGGGGCAGTGTATATTTATTCAAGTTCATAGCATGAAATTTGACATCTCTAAATTAAGAAATGATTGGTCTTAAGCTCAACTAGACTGGGCACTAATTGAGAGATGATTTACAGTGATTAACAATGTGAGATCTTTTCTTTTACTTATTCCAGGAGAACTTGACTTTCCAGAATGGTAGTGTGTTTAGCATAGAAAAATCCAACGCCTTATAGCAAAGGGGAGGCCTGTTTTCATAGTTTGTGTTGTGATAAAAATATGGATATAGTTGTCAGGGCATTCCAAATTAATAGTTTTGAACTACAATTATGCTTAATAAAATTACATCCTTCCCCAAAGAGTTGCCATTTTTTGATGCCCATGCCAAAATTGACATGCACCCTTCTTTTAAAAAATCAGGGGCAGGCCGGTGGTGTAGTGGTTAAGTTCACGTGCTCTGCTTCCGTGACCCAGGGTTTGCGGGTTTGGATCCCACGTGTGGACCTACACACTGCTTATCAAGCCATGCTGTGGCAGCGTCCCATATACAAAATAAAGGAAGATGGGCACAGATGTTAGCTCAGGGCCAATCTTCCTCACAAAAAAATAAAAGAATCAGTATTTTAATATTGAGTGCAGCAAATATATTGATATTAAATTGATTCCAAATGACCAGGTTTGAAATATATGATTTTTATAGACTCTCAGTGGTTAGATATTGTAACTCTGAGACAGTTACCAACCCATTTCCGAGGCTCTAATACCAATTACGTGATTTCCTTACATGACATTATTTTTTATAGGATCTAAAACACTTAACTGTTTAATTTGAGAACTATTTATAAATAAATAACTGGTATAAAAAATAAGGATTAAACGAAATAAATATGTTTTATATCAAAATGTTTGAATTGGTTCTAAATTCTCTTAGGTCAGAATACCTTTTATTTTTAAATTAGTCATTTATAGCTGTTTCTTTGTCATACCTCTGCATGCTGACAAAGAAGATACAAGTTTCACTCTTTCAAAAGTGATTTAGAGGGGCTGGCCTCATGGCATAGTGGTTGGGTTCGGCACGCTCCGCTTCAGTGGCCCAGATTCACGGGTTCAGATCCTGGGCATGGACCTGCACCTCTCGTTGGCCATGCTGTGGCGGCAACCCACGTACAAAATAGGGGAAGATTGGCAGATATTAGCTCAGGGCTAATCTTCCTCAAGCAGAAAAAAGAGAAAGATTGGCAACAGGTGTTAGCTCAGGGTGAATCTTCCTCAGCAAAAAAAAAAAAAAGGTGATTTAGAGTGTAGGAAATAATTCTAGAGTTTATTAAGATACAGACATATTTTAGAAACAAGTTGTAGTCACCACAGTTTCAATGCTTGCAACCTTCTCTATCTGTCTTTTTGATATCTGGGTAAGAATTTGCAAAAAGCCCTTGGCTGACCCTAGTGATGAATCAGATAAGTCAGTCTTGAGATATCATCCCTCTGCAACCTCCTATCTGTAAATTAAATAATCAGAGGGGACATTAAATCAAAATGGATTATTTTTCTAAATGTTACAGGAGAGTTAGCTTCATTGAGTTTCCCCATGTCAGGAAAAAGCTGTCTTTATCAATATTAAAATCAATTAATCAGTATTAAAATTGTTTACCACAAATTTGATAGAAATAGAGCAAAAGAAAGAATGCTATAGTAGGAAGAGCATAGACTTTGGACTCAAGTAAACTTGTGATAAAATTCTAACTCAAAGCCTAAGAATAGTGGCCTTAGAGATGTCCGTTATAGACTCCTGAGCCTCTTTGTGCTTTTTGTAAAATGGCTCTAATTATAACTTTGCAAAGTTGTGTTAGGATTAATAACAGCAGAGTATCTAACACCTAGTGGGTCTTCAATAAATGCTAGCTACCATTATTACTTGAATTCAACGCTCTGCACAGAACCAAGATATTTCTGTGAACTCCTCTGCTCACTTCCCTGTGAGGCGCTAAGATAATCATCAGTAATCTGGAGAGCCTCCTACAGAGTATCCAAATATTGTCAGATTTAAGTATCTGTATAATCAGTTCACTCATTAAAAGTTTACAAAATAATCGCCAAGTACTAAACTTTTCTTTGATACTATTTACCCAGAAACTTTCTGGCACCATTTTGCTTGTTGGATGTTTCCTTTGCAAAGCTTTCTTTTTAAAGACTGTAGCCACTGTTTATAAGCTGTGTGATTTGTAAGTATCTAGATTTCCCATTCAGTTTGCCAGAAAGCATTAATAAAAACCATATGGTTGTTTATCATGTTGCATGTGTCTACAAGGGCACAAACATAGAACGTTTGAGGAAAATCCCAGCCGAGGGACAAGGACCCTTTCCTCCTAGTGCCCGTGCAGCCTCTGCTTTTCTTCTAGATGAGGTTGCCCATCTTTGTGGATATCCTAACCTCACTTTGTGGATATCCTAACCTCACTTTCATCATCAAAGTTCTTTCTCCCATCAGGGCATATGATTCAAATGCAAATTGATTGGAAAAATCCAGTTGGCAGTGGAAAACTGTGGGTAACTTCTAGTGTATGGGTGGACAAACTTGCCTTTTCCATAAGAGTAACTCTTGTTAAAGATGAATGGGTTTGCCTTGTGGTTCCTGTGCCCACGTTTTCTGTGAAGCACTGGGGAACCCCTGCAGCATCCTTTTGTTCAGTGCCCCAGTGGACTTAAGGAGACAGCACAGCCTTTCTAGAGCACGTGCTCATGCCAAAACTGCTGGTACTGGGAGGTCTGGCTCATTAATGTCTTTACTTGCAAAGGACTGTGCTAAGTCCCATGAAATTAAACTGAACACACACAATAATTGCCTTCTGACATGTAGATCAAGGTGGGTGTGACCTTCCTTTCCTCAGTGATCACCATTTGCAGAATTTCAGCTGTTTGGGTGATTCTGTTCTTATCCTTACCTCATTGATCTGTTTTACTCATTTCAACAATAATGTGGGGCATACCTACTAACAGCTAGGATTTGGACCTGTGCTTCAAACACTCTTCATACATTCAATCTTAATAAATTTCCTGGCAGGAGGATACTGTTATTCCCACTTTATGTAGTAAAAGAAACAAATTCAGAAAGGTTTTGTGACAGCTACAAAGTTGAGAGCCATGACATGAATCTGGGTTTGTTGGCTGCGGAGCCCATGCTGTGGGGAACTCAGTGGTGTTTAAAGCTCAGAGACTCGTGGTCTAGTAAATGAGAGAGAGACTACTAAATGAAAGAGATCTCCTTGATTCTTATTCATCTCCTAACTTGTTTTCTTATTTTTCATTTCATAGATATACTACATACATTCTCCCAGGTCTTGAGCTCCTAGAGTTCAGAGAATTGCCTTATGATGGTGTAAGCTGCTTTCATGCCTAATTCAGTGCCTTGCAGATATTCATGCACTCATCTGTTCATTTTCTGGCATCTATTTGTCAAATGCTTACTATATGTCCAGTGACTTTAGGCAAGTCACTTAGCTCCTCTGCATCTCAGTTTCCACATCTATCAAATGGGAAGAGTAGTCTCTAAGATGAGGGTTTGTTATGAGAGTTCAATGAGACTTGAGTTTGTGAAAGCATCTCATACAGTACCAGGTACATGGTAGGTACTCAATAAATTTCCATTTACTCATTGCCTAACAATATTTTTAAACCCTTTTACTGTGATTTAGGTTAATTTCTATAAATACAAGTGGTAAATGTTCCCATTCTTTAGAAATTAAAACTGCAAATAGAGTAATGAAATTCATGATTTTAAAATTAAAATATCCCGATATTCCCTATTACAAGTTATAATATAATTCTTTCCAGATTTATTTGCACTTCCTAATTGGGATTGAAATGTGAAAACAGTTTTCACAATTATGTGCTGATTTACAGAAGAGGGAATCTGAAAATCACAGAGAGGTTGTAATGTCCATAAAGAAGTATGACTCCTCCTGGGGAATTTATGAACCTTGAAAAAGGCTGAGAGCCAGCCCCTGGTTGTTTGGTATGAAAATACTACAATTATTCATATATTCCCCTTACCTCCCACCCCACCCAAAGCATCATAAATCTAGTATGGTAACATCAAAGGAAAATTTTTAGCACTTTGCATAACAGATTGTGGCACTGGTCCCCATTCGGCAAAGGACATATTCCTGAGTACTTTGTGATATGTATCGGACAACCAACCTTCTTGATGCCATCCTGTACCCCGCGTGGCACTGCTTGTGGATTTCATGGGTCTTGGTGCCAGTCATCTTCATGCCTCATAGTTCCTCCTTGATAGAGCTGGTTCTAGAACCCTAGTTTCTCAGTTCTAACCTAACACCATGAGTAGTTTGACTCATTCAAATAGTAGTTACTGATTACCTATTACTTGCAAAGAAAATCTGAATTGATTAGTAGGGCTATAAATGGCCTACGCTTTTTCTAATCTTGACTTTAAGTTTATGAGTATCCATTCATAGTCGCAAAACAGATTTTTTAAAAAATCAGAAACACTTATCTAGGGGGTGCCATAGTGACTTCAGTTGTTTTTTATTTGATTTAATTAGGTGTTTCAAGTATCCTAAAATGGCACATATGCTTGGACTACAAAGAAGTCGTGTTTCTTTCAGCAATACCCTGCTTCTAATTGTTGGCACCAAATGGTCTTAGAAGAGGTGGATTTAAGTGACCTACATTTGGTCCATCAACTAGGAGGAAAGCACTAGGAGAAGAGGGATAAAAAGATGATTAACTCTCTGCTTCCAAGAACCTTACACTTTAGTGGAAGAGAAGCGCCTAAAGAAAGAAAATGATAAAGCAAGGTCTCCATAGTAAGCACTATGGTAGAAGGCAGAGGATGTGTGGTGAGTAAATAGCAAAGGGGTCAGAAGAGATGTAGAGTGAATACGCCTTTTGACTTGGGCCCCAGAAGATGAAAACGATGCAGCGGACTGAGATGCTAGAGATGATAAAATAGAATGACAAAAGCACAGTGTGAAAAAGGCATGGCCCTACTTCAAGCACTGGCTCGTCTCATGCTGTCACTGTGTGCTAAACGTGCACGAATGTATAGGCTGCTGGTGTGTGCCTGCTAAGTTTATAAAGCATTTTAGCACTGTAAAGGCTTGATTTGGTTGTTATAAGATGCTTACTGGCTATCTCTAAGAACATGTGGGAGTTGAATTGGAGACTCGAGCAGACGCAGGAAGATCAAGAGAAAAAAGGCTGGCGACACACGTAGCAGAATAAAGACTGATGAAAGATCAGCGCAGTGAAAGCCAACCAATAAACTTGACACCCAGAGACTGACCCAAGGAAACCATCCTCTGGTTGAAAAAAACAAGCAGTGAATTAAACATGCATGGGGAGGAAAAAATGTGCTTTCCTACATTCAAAGTGAGGACAGCCTTTTGTTTCATAATGCATTTTTGTATTTACAAAAAAAAATTGAAATGATCAATTTAGAAAAGACTTTAAAAATTTTGTCATAAGCTGATCAGCACCTGCCATGCTTGCCAAGCATATGAAATAGAAAATTGGCTCATCTCTCCTATAGAAAGAATCTCTAGGAGTCTAGCATGTGTTTCCTCTGAAGACAAATCACTGCTGTCAATCAGATATCCAGCTCGTTACATGGAACTTCGAATGGTTTTTATGACGAAGACTACAGGTAGATGAGGGCAAGAAAGAGTTCAAGGAGAAATGAGGACAAAATGAAGATTGTGAATTGACAAAAGTCCCCTCAGTTCAGGTGAAAAAGATGAAACTCATTATATTGCTCAATACCAAAGAAAAAAGCAGGCTCTATGCAGTTGCCTGGTTTATTAGCCAGAACATGGTGTACTTTTCCAGTAGGATCCAGTAGATGGATGTGTGTGCATAGGAGCACATGCTTGGGTATATGTAATTGACAACATCTTGAAAATGACAAGTCAGTACCTATCAACACATCTAGGAAGGCAGGTCCTTTGGACAGCAAGTGGGAAGGCTCCAGCATGGTTCATGGAAGCTGCTGTTTGCACTTTCCTTCAAATCTCAGACTGGGCTCATAAGTGCAAGAGGCGTGAAAAAGCCTGGATTCAAAATTTGGCTCTACCACTGATTGTGGACAAGTTTTTTTCTTAACCTCTTAAAGGCTCGATTTCCTCAACTGTAAAAGTAAGCGTAGTAATTGTATGTAATTCATAGCATTTATGAGGATTTCATGCAATCATATATGTGAAGAACATTTCACATTACCTGGTACTTAGGAATATAAATGGCCAGGATCAAAAAGACCAGGCTGGCTCTCCTTCCTCCCACACCTAAGCCTTTATATTAGAAACTGAACAAGGGTGTGCATTCACCAATATACCGTTGCTTTACACATCCTCCCGCAGTGCTCAGATCCCAGAACTCTCATCACAGCCTAGGAACCTCTGACTGGGTTGCACTTTGAGACTGGGGCTACAGAAGGAAGGGTGGTCCCCACTGCACTATGCAGTGCCTCACATTGGATTGACGTGTCCAGAAGAAGCCTTTGAGCGCACCGGAGACTTCTCAGCCTTTCCAGCAGATTATCAGTGCACAGCACCCAAAATTTAACTGGTGTCAAAGATCCATGAAAAGGCAAGACTCAAATTCAAAAGGACAGCAAAAGAGGAATTATAACATTATGTACACCTGGGTGAAATAAGGCAAATTAGATGAAATTAATGGGCCTTTGAATTAAATTGGGAACATCTTTGCTGCCCTGTAACGTTCTGCTATGGAGACTGAAGCAGGAATGGAAAGGGCAGCCGCTTTCCCTGGGTTTGTATTGCTTGGCCTTCCTCTCTCCCAGAAGGCTCACACCAGAGCCTCCCTTTCTGACCGGAGGCACCGGAAGCCTTAATTGCAGCTCAGCCCCCTGTCTGGCTCCTTGCTCTGCTGCACGGCCTAATCAGTCTTCTTTGACCGGAAACTCAATATCCCTGCAGTAAGTCTGCAATCGCGCTTTGAAGTTATTTGCATCCAGTCAGAAGAACCTTTTAGTTCTAGTTCTAAATTGAGTGCCTCAGTGGTTTCAATCCCCTGATAAACAGGGCAGCTGGATTCTACCGCAGTCACACTGGGCCACAGTTCTTAGCCACATCAGTGAATTGATGCATAAAACTGACAGCATTGTAAATCTCTTCATGGCGGGTAGGAAACGGAAGTAACCAGCACTAGTCAGTAAAACAGTTTTACGATGTGAAGAGTTTTGTTTCAAGGCAAGTAAGGCATACATGCCTTATCCCGGTTTGTTGAGGGCTCTTTGAGGTTTAGCTAAATTCCTGTAGGGAAGGCATGCTGTAATTTGGCTTGGGTATATCCTGGAGATAAGGATGTAGCCATTTACCACCCCAATTCTACTCCTTCAACTATTGGGTACCTGTCAGCCCCTTCCCCCACCATCCCATTCTGCTTCATGTGGCAGGGGCTATGGAGCAAAAGGGAGAAGGGCTTCACTTCCATTTTTCTCACTTACTATTCACTTTGGGTAACTCATACCCACCTCAAAAAGATGGGGAACAACTAAATGTAGTCATATGTGTAAGGTGCCTAGTAGAGGGCTGAACTCAAGTAGCCACTCAGTACTGTTACTTCCTGCCTATCCCTCTCTGCCTTCCCACACATCACAACCCCTTTCTACTGATGGCCCCTCTTTACTTGTTAGTGTTGGACAAAATATATTCCCATTATCACAAGCAGCAGCTTTGGCCTTCTGCATCAGCCCTGTCCACAAGCCCAGTAATGCACAGGCCAGCATCAGTATTTATCTCAAGGTGACACTTGTAATGGATGATTGGTGCACTTCTTAATCCATTTCTGTAATCCTTTCTGCTTTGCTTGCAGTTATTTTCAGGGCTTTAGCAGCAATAAAATGGTTCCTTTCCCAAGACAGATTTCATTCAATTTAAATCTGGATTGATTATGGCTAAACTTATGACATGCCTTTACAGAGGAAGAAAAAACACAGCAATAAATTATTCACAGTAATTATTGAGCATTTTTTCAGCCCCCACAGTGTCCTGGGCTCTGCATATAACAAGGAAAAATCCCTGCCCTTGAGAATCGAAGCAGAGTTGTACATAAGAAAAGGCACTCAGGACAGGGCATCAGTCCAATTGCCGTTTAATTCCTTATGCAAGGGGTCATCTGTCTATACGGCCGTCTTTCAGCTGAATTCATGGGGTTAAGTGCACTCTTCACCCACTCCTGCCTTCTTTTCTTTCAGTTTCCCTCAGATGCATTCTACTGACAGCATCCTTAGCCTTTGACCTCTATCCCAAAAAAGCACTCTTTACTGTTCCTCAGGCAGTTTTGGTTTAAGGCTAAGACACTTATTGGAGCTAGAGTCCAGGGTACACCTGGTGATATCTTCCTAACATTTGTAGGATTCCTTTTGTGGTGGCCTGGCTGCTGCCACGGGAGGTGCACAAGGAAGTGGTGGTGTAACCTGTGCAGACAAAGCACTTTCTTTTACCTGCATTCTTGTTAGAAGATAAGGTAGTCTTGTACATGCTCACCAGTCAGAGGGTTCGGATGCCAAATGGTTGGGTGATTAGACGGATTTTGAGAACGCTAATTAAAATGTAATTTATGTAATACAATAATACACATTTAATTCCAGTAAGTACTTATGACTTAAATTTGAAAACGTAGGGTAATGCTCTTAATTCATAGAAGTCCCAATAACCATAACTGCCTTGACAATCGTTTACACAGAGTAATGGCCAAAAGAGAGAAGAGAGTAGAAAGGCCTGAAACTTTTTTCCATATAATTTTTGACCATTTGACTCTGAAGGGAAAAAATGGAGGAGAAATCAAAATGAATCAAGATGAATAACAATAAGCAATATTAATTGAGTGCCACACGCTAAATTCAGTCCTTCAAATATTGCTGTGAAATCGGTAAAGTTATACTATTTACATTTTATAGATGAGGAAGCCAAGTTGGGAGCAGTTAAACAACTTTCCAACTAAAAGGAGGCAGAGCCACGATGTGAAGGCAACTGTAGCTTTACTGCAGAGACCAGGCACTTAACCACTATGCTCTACTGCCATCTAGGACCCAATACACAAATATGCATCATATTCATAACGCCATTTCCTTTGACATTTTGATTGACCTTGGAGTTAAAATGAAGCTAAAACCTTTTTCTTCCTCACATTTACTTGTAAAATTTCTTTTTTTTTTTTTTATAATTTTGTTTATTTATTTTTCCTCCCAAAGCCCCAGTAGATAGTTGTATGTCATAGTTGCACATCCTTCTAGTTGCTGTATGTGGGCCGCGGCCTCAGCGTGGCCAGAGAAGCGGTGCGTGGGTGCACGCCCAGGATCCGAACCCCGGTCGCCAGCAGCGGAGCGCGCACACTTAACCGCTAAGCCATGGGGCCAGCCCTACTTGTAAAATTTCATTGCCAGTTAAATATACTAGGGGCCGGCCCCGTGGCTTAGCGGTTAAGTGCGCGCACTCCGCTGCTGGCGTCCCGGGTTCAGATCCCGGGCGCACACCGACTCACTGCTTCTCCGGCCATGCTGAGGCCGCGTCCCACATACAGCAACTAGAAGGATGTGAAACTATGATGTACAACTACCTACTGGGGCTTTGGGGGAAAATAAATAAAAATTATAAAAATAAATAAATAAATAAATAAATAAATATACTAGACTGATTGTCCCTAATCTGTCTCCAATACAATTCAAATTAGATTTAAGTACTGGCTTACAATCAGGACTTATTTAGAATCATGAAACAATTTGTTTTATTTTGTTTTGTTCTTTTTCTTTTTAATTTTTTTTGGTTTTTTTGCTGAGGAAGATTCACGCTGAGCTAACATCCATTGCCAATCTTCCTCTTTTCTTGCTTGAGGAAGATGAGCCCTGAGCTAACATCTCTGCCAGTCTTCCTCTATGTTGCATATGGGATACCTCCACAGCATGGCTGACAAGTGGAATAGGTCTACACCTCGGATCTGAAACCCCCTAACCCGAACCCGGGCTGCCGAAACAGAACGGTGGGAACTTTAACCACTCGGCCACAGGGATGGCCCCTGTTTTGTTTTGTTTTTTAAGATAAAGGCAATTATTTTAAATTACTGAACATTTCCTTTTCTTTCATCAAGACATTTTTTTTTGCAAGATGCAAGGAAATTTGAGCCAAGGTATAGATTTAGCCAAGTTTTTAAGGGTTTTTTGGTTTTTTCTTTGTTATTGATTTTCTTTCTTGAAGGACAGATAGGATCAAAAGAGAAATTAAATTTTCTACCTTTGGTGTTTGAGATAGTGACTGAGATCCCAAGAACAGATTCAATCCCTAGTTAAGATTGTCCTCAGGGAATCTTCCCACTGTGTTCCCAAAATCACATGCTGAGTATGTTTGTTTACAGTCGTGCGCTTGGTTACGCAGCGTGTGTGTTTCTTACAGTTGACCTGGACAGGCTCAATGATGATGTCAAGCGGTACAGTTGCACTCCCCGGAATTACTCGGTCAACTTAAGAGAGGAGCTGAAGCTAACCAATGTCGTCTTCTTTCCACGTTGCCTCCTCGTGCAGCGCTGTGGAGGCAATTGTGGCTGTGGAACTGTCAACTGGAAGTCCTGTACGTGTAATTCAGGGAAAACCGTGAAAAAGTATCACGAGGTATGTCATGCTCTAATTTCTCGCAGTGCTGCATTTAGCCCTTTTCAGCTGCATCAGTCATGTAATCTCTAGGGTGCTGGAATTCAGGGTCACTGCATGCAGTTGTTCAGATTGTTCACTGCACAAGGGCACTCAGCCAGGGCAGGGGATGATTGGGAGCTGAACTCATACTCGTACTAAACTTATCAAGCCAAGTGCCCTGGGGAGGGGCTAAGTCCATCCTGAAGAAGGGATTCCTTTTTCTGATTCTCACAACAAACCATCTGGGTTGACAACATCCTTGTTAGAATATGTAATCGATCAAATGTATGGTGCAGTAATGTCAGAGTTTACTTGGCTTCCTTATAGAAATATGATGATATTCATTTACAGGATATGACTCCCAAATCTAAGTTGCTTTAAGAAAATGCTAGGAGCCAAACTTTAATTCAATCAAGTCATTAAAAAATTAAGCAAAGATAGCAAAATATAAATTGTCATAAAATATACATTGTCAGAAACCTTTTAATTCTCTAAATGTGAAAGTATTTTTCTTCTAGAAATACTAATTTTTCCTAAATACTATTGAGTGCTACCTGGAGAATCAGCTGAGAAATTATGCAAAAATAAGCAAAAGAAAATATAAAGATATAAGAGGAACAAAAATTTAAGGAGAACAGTAACCTTTAATAATAATAGCAACAAACACTCATGAGCATTTACAGTGTGCCAGGCACTATGGTAAGTAATCATCAGCTCACTTAGCAGTTTCTCAGCAATGTTGTGAGGGTGCTGTTTTTAATCTCTTATACATGAGTGAACTGAGGCCTGAGGGGATCAGTAAGTTGACCATTGTGACATGGTCAATAAGGTCAATAAATTGCAGAGCCAGGACCTAAACTCTAATCAACTGGTTCCAGAGTCTATGTTCTTATCACTAGTAACACTGTGCTCTCTCCTTTCAAATATAAAGCACTTTATTGAGCATTAAAGAAAGAGTAGACTTGGGGGCCGGCCCCGAGGCATAGTGGTTTAAGTTCAGCACACTCCACTTTGGTGGCCCAGGTTCACGGGTTTGGATCCGGGGCATGGACCTACACTACTCATCAGCCATGCTGTGGCAGTGACCCACATACAAAATAGAGGAAGATTGGCACAGATGTTAGCTCAGGGCAAATCTTCCTCAGCAAAAAAAAAAAAAAAAGAGTAGACTTAAGGGGAGTTAGAGCTGCTCCTGACATTGACAGCAGCTCTGTTACTTCTTGATTTGGGGAGTAAATGCAAGTCACTGAAGTTAGAGAGTCAGTCTTCACACATGTGAAATGGGACTAAGAAATTATGTCACATAATCCCTTCAGGGTGGTACTGAGGATCAAATAAAAGAGTGCATATGAAATGCATTTTGTTAAGATGTGAAATGTACAGAAATATGTTTAAAAATATAAACTAAGGGGCCAGCCCCGTGGCATAGTGGTTGGGTGCATGCGCTCCGCTGCTGGTGGCCCTGGGTTCAGATCCCTGGTGCGCACTGATGCACTGCTTGTCCAGCCATGCTGTGGTGGTGTCCCACATAAATTGGAGGAAGATGGGCATCGATGTTAGCTCAGGGCCAGTCTTCCTCCGTGAAAAGAGGAGGATTGGCATGGATGTTACCTCAGGGCTGATCTTCCTCACACACACACACAAAAATATATATATATATATATATAAACTAAAATATAAAGCAAACATTATTGTTAGGAATTATTGTTTGAGTTGCTTTTCTTCACTGTCCACCATAACAAAGCAATAGATAGTGCTCCCTAAATAAAATCTCCAGCTTTTTAAAGCTATTTTATTATCCTGAAAACAATAAAACAATAATAAGTTAGGAAGCAACTTCTGAGCTAAATGAAAATGAATATGTCATAACTGGTATTTTCAACTTGAGAAAGGTAGGAAATCGTAAGCACAATAGCCATGCTTACCTTCGACAGGGGAAACACATTATTTGAGACTTACATAGAATGTATTTTCTTAGTCACCAGAATTTCTTACTCCACCCCACAGTTTTCAAAGGAAAAAAAAATGTTCTCATATCCAGAGAATGCTATCGTCTGTGTTCATTGTGTTTCATTTTTGTATGACCTGATGAACTCTAGATTGGGTGTTGTCCTTTGCATCTAAGAACCTGAATTTTGTAACATTTAGTCATACCCTGAGGATAAATGCAGACTGTGATAATCAGGTTGGAGTTAAAGTAATCTAGGAAGTGACGAGATCTCTACCTCATCATAACTGTGAGGAAAAACATTCACGTTCAGCCTTTGATGTGTTTGTAGAGTGCTTTATTTTCATCTTGATTCTCTGCTCAGATAGATGTTACAGCTTGATTTTTTAAATTCCGTATTGTGGAAACAGCAGAGTTAAACATACACCCAAAAGAACCCTTGCCTCACAGACAGTTAACTCTGAACAACTCTGAAGAGTCCTTTTCTTAGTTCCTTTCTTGTCTCTGTACACAATAGCTGTTCCCTGTAAATTTCTGTTTACAGTTAATATCTGGAAGGGAAGCCCTTGATCTCTTTGTTCAGTCACACGAGTGGGTCTAAAATGTTGGCGTCTTTTTGAAACTGCTCTCTGAAGCATCTCTTTGAAACATGTGTCATAGTATTTTTACTTCTAGGAGTCTGCAGAGCTCTATACAAAATCCCTCTGCCAAGTGCTGGACAAAGGGACGAAATGGCAGCAATCACTCAGTCAGTAACTGCAAACCTGGAACAAACACGCCTGGCATGTTTCCCCTAGACTCCTAAAACACCCTTGAAATCTGTCCCAGTCATCACTCTGTGGAGTGCCCTGTGGAAAAGAGCAGAAGGCTGTTCCATTTCCAGAAATGGGGGGTTCTTGGGCTAGGCTCATTAGGGAAAAATCCTCGTCCTTTATTCTGTTAATTCTCTGTGTTCTTACCTCAGAGAAATGAGAAACGAGTTTCCCCAGCTCCTGGTTGTAACTGAGGAGATGTGAAATGAGTTCTATGAGCGATGAACATCTTTAAGAGGGTGACTAGAACTTGTCACATAAGCAGCCTCCGTGACACTCCACAAATATTTCAATGCACAACGTTTAAGGAATAAATTCCGAGAAATTATAAAGCTTCTAATGAAGCTAATATCATTGCTCTTTTCGCAGATCATGTTACTTCTCCTGTAGGGGTTTAAGCATTCTTCACTGCAATACAATGTTACCAACTTTATTTCCTTTTCTCAAGTTTTGTAGGTATCCTGTTAAAAGTCTTTTTCCTTTTTCTTAACCATTCTATGCCTCTTTGAATGTATAGGATATAAAAGATACTTTGGGTAGTGATTTTTAAAAAGGAAAGGTTCCAGAAAACATATTGTGTAGATAATAGAGGATGCTATTATTTCAGTTCTCGTCTTTCCTTGATAATGCATAATGAAGAAATAGGATATTTCCTAGAAATATGGTGACCTTTTAAATTAATGCTTACTATTTTTCATCATTTGGTCCCCTGGCTATGTCCATTCAGTCAACAGTCAAAAACTTAGGAAGCAGCAGAGAGATAAAGATAGAAGTTAATTTTCTCTGTCCTTCCTCATGATTTTTTCATATGCTGACATAACCACCTGCGCTTTCTAGCAGAACTTTCTGCAGTGATGGGAATGTTCTATATCTGCACTGTTCAATATGGTGGTCACTAGCAACATATGGTTATGGGCACATATTGCAAATGAGAAACTGAATTTTTAATTTTTATTTAATTGTAACTAATTTAAATGTAAATAGCTACACATGGCTAGTGGCTGCCGTATTGAACAGCACAATCCTAGATCCATCTCTGCTTCTGCCACATTTACAACATCTAGAATTATTCCTGTCGTTGGACAAAATGCAAAAATGACTTTAGAGGAGTCTTCTTATTTTAATGTAGAATTTTATATTAAAAATTTGCTTTCTATTACAGTTTAAGAGTTAGAAGATATTTATATATGAAACAAAAGATTAGAGGTAATAAGATGTTGAGCTTCAGAATTGAGATGAAAGAATAGTATTTTTAGGTTTTACATATTTTATAAGCATCTGTCATTAAGACAAATTTAGCTAAAATTGCAAATTGAGACTAAGGAGACAAAAAAAATATTTTTTCAAGGAGTTTCTACTCTATGGCAAGGGCAGTGAGATTTGGGGTTATGATTATAGTAACTAACCATAACAAAAGTCAAGAAAATCTCTTGTCCTGTGTTTTCCTATGAGAAACAGGACAATAGAGCGAAAAACGTGCACAACTAGAAAAGAGAAGATGTGGATTCTGGTTCCAGTTCTGCCACAGGGGAGGCAACCTAGGGCCAGCCACTTAAAACCTCCCAGGGCCTCACGTTTTCTCAGTTAATCCCCACACTAGCCTACAATTTCGAGTTACCAGACAGAGCTGAAACTACATGATATCCATTTACTGTTACACTCTATCCTACACCAAAAATCTTATCTTACTCAAATTGTGGAAGGAATATAAACAAATTGGTGGTTGAAGTGCTAGGTAAACGCAAAAGAATACAGATATGATCTGGAGCAGTTAATGTTTATAGACTGCTTATAAAAATGTTGATTCACTCATCGAAAATAACACCTGTGCTATACTACCTCATGGAGATACTGGGTGAATGAAAGCATCTGAAGATTGTAAAGCACAAGACAGATGTGGGTGGAATTTTTTGAGAGCATGGACTGGCTTTCTCAGTCCTGGCTTCCTTACAGCCCTGAAAACTCACTTACCAAGTGAATGGACTCTCCGTGTAAGTCCTGCAAAATGCTCACACCCTTTCCCTTCTAGACCTTGCTTCACGTCTGGCCTTCCTGCCGAATTTCAGCAAACCTGAACAAGTAGATGAGACCTGTCTGTGTCATGCAATCAATTGGCATACTCAATGCCAATGCCATGCTCTGAAATTTGGTGCCCAGCTAGGCTTCCATTACGTTTTCTGCAATGCGTAGGCCGAACATGTAGTCATTATTCCCCTAAGGTGCTGTCAAAATCATTTAACTGTTTAGTTCTGTAAAGATAGGACTGCAGCTAAATGCACCCCGTAGTAACCCCAGAGTGCTCACAGAAAACTTCTCTTAGAAATTAATGTCTACAGATGTGAATATTACATTTTCAAAATTCATGAGAGTTTTATAGACCCTAACTGTAACCCCAGGCTTTGGTCACCTTCAAATTTAACTTGTCGGTGAAACATTACTGAACTCTTTGTCATTTGTGTCTTTCTCATTGAGTGCTATATCTTATGACTTGGTGTCAGTCCTTCCATTACAGTGCTCAGCCTCGACTGTGAATATTGCCTGCAAGTTGAGCAGCTACCCAGGTAGAAAATAATATGTTATCTCTTCTCAAAATATTTTTACTTGTAGTCACTTAGGTTTCAGAAAAATTGACTAGCAGCCCTTAAAAATCTTAACTCTATGCACATTTTTCGTAGAAGCTATAAGCATGAATGAAGTCAAAATGGAAGCAAAAATATGGAAGCCTTTTTTTTCTTAAAATAAGAAACAGTATGTGTACTGAATATTGCCTGCTTTAGAAGTTGGATAGACTCTTAAATAAACTCTTCATGATTCAGGTTTATATAATGCATTTGTCCTGAAATATGTACTTGTATTCCTATGTCAGCTATTAATTTGAAACTGTTACAAGGCCTTAACAACCTTTTTTTATTTTCCCAATAAACAAGAACCCAACTCAGCAGATAGCTTTTCTGCCTAGTATTGTTTTATTAGTGTAATAGCTGTATGGCAATGATTCATTCAGTGGTTTATTGGCAACAAGGTAGTTAAATATCTTTTGTGATATGGTGATTTGCAAACTGAGCATCTTTGACTTTGTGTAATGCTATATAAGATACCGACTGGCTCAGTCATTCTCCGTTTAATAAAAGTCAACTTCGCCTGGCTTCCTGTGGTTTTCCAGGTGGTGGAGAGGCATCAAGATTTCCATTTCCACCCATACGTGATAAGAAATGGCTGGCTACTCCTCAGTGGATTTTTATTTCAGTGTGTTTGCAGCTGTGAATCGTAGCTCAGAAAATAGGAAAGCATTTTGTGATGGTACCTACTAGCAAGTGTCCTTCAGCAGCTGTAATTAATTCAACAGTTCCTTCCCTTTAAAGGTGACCAGATAACCCATAACCAGCCAGTTTGCTTTCTCAGATAAAGGCTTTTCATTTTTCTTTTAACTTCCCATGCTCTCTCAAATCAGCTTTGCTTTCTTCCTCCTTTCAATGCTGTGTACCTGAACCTAAGACTATTACATGGTCTGAAGGCTTTGAACATCAGTGCTGTGATCAGCCAGAAAAGCAGTCCAATTTCCACTTTATTCAAACAGTGCTTTCCTGTCTTGTCTGGGAAAGTGTCTGCCAATTCATTTTTCTCTTCTTATCAGCAAAACACATATATACTGTCCTCATGTTGCTTAATATAAAACACAGGGAAAATCCCTGAACAATCAGAAGACCGGTTAGAAAAACTGCCCAGGCTCTGCTCTTATCCTAAAGCACACACTTTTGTTTGCCATCAAATGAGAAACCAAATCGACAGAGCACTGATTTTATAGATGCCAGTCATTGCAACTTATTAGGCTTTCATAATAGTCTTCTTTAAACAGAGAATATTTATCATATGCTCATCTTCTTAGGAACCATTTCCCTTCCCTGCATCTGCCAAACCCCAAATCTGGTTTACATGGAGATAGTCTTGGACAATTATGTCTAATTTATATTGGAGAAAGTCTTGGCGAAGCTGTGGGACTTAGCCTCTAACCCCTTCCAAGACACTCTGCCCAAATAGGGCACAATAGGCTTTTCATGTCTGTCATGGGCAGGGCTATTTAATATCCAAAAAGGTAATACGTTCTTCAACATTGCTTTTTTTACTTATATCTTAATGGAAAAGCAACAACCTTTATTTTCTGTAGTTACCCAGCAGGAGACAACATAGGAGCAGGGAAAGGCAAAGGTCATTGTAACTCTGCTCTCAGTACTTTAAATTTTTTAAAAAAATTGTGAGGGATTAAAAGTGGTCCAGGTGCCAGCCCAGTGGCGCAAGTGGTTAAGTCCGCGCTCCACTGCGGCAGCCCGGGGTTCGCCGGTTCGGATCCCGGGCGCGCCCCAACGCACTGCTTGGCAAGCCATGCTGTGGCGGCTTGCCATATAAAGTAGAGGAGGATGGGCATGGATGTTAGCCCAGGGCCAGTCTTCCGCAGCAAAAAAAGAGGAGGATTGGCAGATGTTAGCACAGGGCTGATCTCCTCACACACACACACACAAAAAAGTGGTCCAAAGCATGGGCCACTTTACTTTGCCCTCTGCTTTATTTGCTGGCTTATTTTGTCCCCTGTGTTTGTTGGAGGTGGGATAGAGGAGAGCATGGAGGAGGTAAAAAGGAGAGAACATGCACATATGCCCCCATACTTCCACATTGGCAGCATCACCCACCACGTTCACCCAGGTGCATTTCTTTAGCAGCCACTGTGTTCTCAATATACTGCTGAGCTGTACAGACAAAAGTTTCAATTTCATAGAAAAGGGCATAAGCTAGTCCTTGTGGAGTCAAATGCTGGTTCCACCAATTACTAGCTCTGTGACTTTGGACCAGTAGCATGATCTCTTTCTTTCTTTATCTATGAACAGAATTAGAAAAGTACCTAATAGTACCTGTAGTGTTGCAATGAAGTCATCCAAGTAAGTTAATCTTTGCCAAGTCTCTTACAACAGTGTGTGGCATCTAGTAAATACTCAAAAATGTTAGTGATTATTTTTGCTCTCCTTGCCCTCAAAGTGCTTCTAATCTAATCAATAGAGAGAATGCATAATAAATCATGTGAGAGTATGTGATACATATTGTAAATGCAATAGACTTGCAAGAGAAAAAGATAACAATGTCAATTATCTATCAAAAGTGACATTTGGACAGCTTTACCAATATCAAATATTTTTGAGACTTTGTGCCTTCCTCATGACTTCTCTTACGGTGTTCTTTTTCCCCCCAATTTTGTACTCATAAATATTCCTTTGAAGCTCTGCTACAAGTGGGACTTTGTGTTCCATTCCGTGTCAGCAGAGTCCAGGCTCCCTAGCTTGATTGAACACTGAACAAATGCAGTGATTCATTCTCCTCCTGGCTGGAACTCCCATGGAACCGCATGGCTAGATACTAAAGTAAAGTGGGTATGCAGACCATGATGCCTGACTACTGAGGACTCTGGGCCTCTTTTTCCTAGGAGATGGTTTTGGTTTGTTTATGACTTGAAACAGGTAATGTGAGGACAAGAAAATTGCTGAGAATATAACTTACTTAAAGTAAAGAATTGTGGGGATGCCAGGAAAAGTTATGCAGATGTGAAAGCAAGATTTCACTGCATCTAACCTTCATCTGGGACCAAAGTATACCAAGCAAAGTGTATCAGGTCTCCACTCCAGTTCACATGTGGGGCCCGACACACTTTTGAGACGCGAAAGGAAATCACAGGCACATTGGAGAGGCATTGGGTCAGAGTGTGCTAGGAGCACAAAGGACAAAGCCTTGCTTCTGGGTCCAAGTTGCCAAAAGACCCTGGACAAGGCACTTAGCCTCCTTTAGAGTCCAATTCTCTAATCTATAAAATGGGAATAAAGATACTTTCTCTACTGTGTGACAAGGTTTGTCGGAGGGCAAAAGAAATAGTGCGTCTCTGCAAAGTCTTTGAAAACTGTAAAATGCTACATAATTGTATGGTGGTGCCATGATGGAGTTTACAGTCTAAAAGGAAAATAGAACAAAATCAAAAGTAAAGGCTAATAGGAACCTAAGAACAAAAAGAAGAGAAGCAATTAAACTGACTACATAGTGTATGTTCAAACAAGAATATAATTTTCCAAGTATTTGTGTGTGTGATGACTGATGGTTGACTTCAGTGAAGGCCACAGCAGGAAGGAAGAGTTAGCTTCTATTTAAACTTACTAATTTAAAAATTATGTTTAAACTTATTAATTTTAAAAAATTAAGGATATACTTTATTAATTTAAGAAATGCTGTATTGATACATAGGTATTCATCTACAAAGATTTTAGTGGAGCCTGATCTGTTTTGAATTGTAAAAGGTATTATATATTAGCAAATGTGTGTGAACATAAACACCTTTTCATATATTTATGGCCACTAGTGACCTGCATCAGGGCAAAATGTTTTACATCAATCAAACATTTAGTCATAGCGGCATATTATGTTCATGACTTGGTTCATTGTCCTCTCCACAGAGATAATAATATGCTCAGTATTGTTATCCCTAACACATCCTTTGGTCAGAAGAATCTTTATGACAGTATTTGGGACAGCACCTGGCACAAAACAGGTCCTTAGAAAGCTGTCAATAAATACCTGCTAGGACACCGGAGATCATCTTGGTACTGTAGGTAGTCGATGCAGGAGGCATTACTCTGGGATCAGGAGACCCCTCTACTTCAAGGAGTTCACGAAGGCTTGTAAAAATATTTACATGTGTACATTCTAATAGCAAGCCCATAGCTTTCGTTGGATTCTCAAAGGGTTAAGAACCAGTTGTCTTAAAGATAATAAGTGGTATCTAGTTGAGGTAAACTCCAGGGGCTTTCTAACAGGAAATATGCTTCTTGTCCTAGGTATTAAAGTTTGAGCCTGGCCATTTCAAGAGGAGGGGCAGAGCGAAGCACATGGCTCTCGTTGACATCCAGTTGGATCACCATGAGCGGTGTGATTGTATCTGCAGCTCAAGACCACCTCGATAAAAGAGTGTGCACGTACAGTACTTACATTAAGCATGAAAGAGCCTTTAGTTTAAGCAGGGTGTGGCAAGAGACCCTTCTCCCACCAGCAACCGAACTTCCTGCTAGCCTGCAAAGCAATGAATACAAGTGGTTGCTGAGTTTCAACCTAGCTTTGTTAGTGCCATGGCAAGTAGAAAGGTGTATCATCAACCTCTATATCCTAGAATATAGGATTGCATTTAATAATAGTGTCTGAGGATATATATATGTACACACAAATATATATATGTATCTCCATGTCTATGTGTAAATAGATGAAAATGGTTTATTCAGTATGTATAACCAGGTACACCAGAGCTTACATATGGTTGAGTTATTTAGACCCTTAAAATCTTTTGACAAAATAGGGGACATATACATGAAACATTCCTTTGGAAGATTTGGAAGATTAATTTGTTTATTTTAAAATTTTGAATCACAAAACAATTTTGGATCTTGCTCTTTTCAAGAAAGCACCTTGTGTATTAAAAACCAATAGATGAGCTTTTCTTATGCATACATCTAAATTATAAAAAAGGAAAAATATGGTTTCTGGGAAAAAGGCACAAACCTAACCATTTTTCCCATGAGATGCAGCACATACTTACCTATGTAGACAATAATTACCTGTCTCCAGAAGCATGCCATAGTAATATAGGTGCTTTAGAAATTGTCATTAAGTCTTCTTTTTATGCCTCTTGCTGAGGCATGCAAATTCATTTAACATCTGTCTCAAAACAAGTTTCTCAGAAGGCTTATTATTATAATCCTATGAGAGACAATTTATAAGTTGTAGCAGAATTGTGAATTGTTAATTTCCAAAAACCCCTCTACAGTAGTAACTCTTTTGGAGAACGGCATGGGTAGTCTATATAAGCCTTTCAAAACAGTGTTCATTGAAAGATTGAGGCAGTTGAAAGTCAAAAATGTGAGTGTTGACATATTAACATAACTGGAAATTGGATGGAATATTTGACAGGATCCATATTTAACGGTGGATTCAGACTCTCCAAACAATGCCAATTAATTTTATGTATCTTGTTTTTGTGTTCCTGTCTCTTCAGTATACAGACATGGATTTACAATGACATTTTATATTTGGCAAGCTCTCAAGGATTATTGATAGCCTAAAAGCTTTTGTGTATTCAAACAAACCAATTTTATTGACGTAAATCCCTAATCATGTACTCACTCACCATTCTGAATTCCTGTTTCTGAACTAAGTGAAATCAGATCTGGGGTCTCTGGTTCTTTCCAAATCTACGGAGCTTGTTCGAAGAAGCGACACTACCAATTGTGGGAGCTCAAGTTCGCCCTGCTCTACTACTAGAAACCTGTTTTTGCATTGATGGTTGTTATTGGTATTTAAAGTAATTTTTCCTCCCTGGCTCCTTAGTGTCTGTTTTAAAGGAGAGTGACTCCAGGCGTAGGAAGTGATTCATCATTCTCCAAAGCAAGACTCTTAAGAGAGCAACACTGAAATCAAGATAGCCCAGGGGCTGCTCAGAGAAAGCTACATTTTCCTTCCTGCCGTGAGAGAAAAAAGGAGAGCGGATTTCTTCCATGAGTCAGGGCCCTAGTGACTACAACCAATTTGAGTGAGGGATATGTGACAGGGGCTTGTTAAGTCCCAGTGTCAGATGAGTGGCCTAAATATACTTGGATTTCTAAGCATGGTGTTCTCAGGACCAAGTTCTCAACTACCCTTAGAAGCTCATTTCTTCTCAGCTCCTTGAGAGGAAAGGCCAATGCTTATTGAAGTAAGTACCTTCAAAACTTCCCCAAAAGCATCCAGTGTTTTTATCTCAGGGGTGAGTGGTAAAATTAAGTACTCTATTGTCCAAAGTCTGTGTCCCCAGAGCACAGTCAGAAATAGCTGAGGCAGACACTCTAATAACAGGAACCACTCCTCCCCTTCATGACCACTTGTGCCAGTTTCCCACGAAAACATCAGTTTCTTGTACCAAAATCAAAATGTGTGTTACATCACTCCGGTTTGTTCAGCTCACCTTGGAGCTGTAAGTATGAAAAATTAGAGTGTTCTACTCCATTTTCAATAAACCTTCCAGGCTGCAATAACCAGGATGGTTTTCGGTTAAAGCCCTATCTGTACTTTTTATTTATTAGCTGAAATGTAAGCAGGCATATTCACTCACTTTTCTTTCTTCTTTCCTGAGTGTTTTATTAAAACTTCTCCCTTGGTTATCTGTTATCTATTGCACTTTCAACACGTAGTCAATAAATCTGTTTCATTGCCATCAAAGGAATAAAAAGCTTGCCGTACAAATTACATTTCAAAACAAACCGTAATAAATCTGCATTTTGGCATGGCTCACTCACCTGGAATAATGCCTTTCATTCAATATGTTCTTATAGGGCAGAACACTTTCATAAGGAGAATTTTTTATGTTTTTTGTCATATCGGTAACAACCAGCTTTTTCCTCTCATATCATCATCTATAGCAAATGTAATATGCCTCTTATCTTCGTGAAAAATAAATATTGCTTTGAAACAAAACTATTTCATTATTTAGGACTCAATGGCAGTTTTAAAAGGTGTACAATGTTACAAACTTACTTTCACAAATGCACACAGTTGTTTGGAGTGAAAAGATTGGGTGAGGGCTTGGTTTTAGGATGTTGAAAGAGCGCTAACCTTGTTCTTTGACCACAGGCTTTTACTCTGTTCCTGTCCTGAAGCCGAGCAGCAACAAGGCGGACCTGGGTTCTGTTGTTTTGTTGTTGCTATTGTCGCTTCTTTGTTTGACTGTTTGTTTCCCCACAGGCCTTTTAATGAAATATATTCTCCTCTGACATTCCTTGCTTTTGGGGTTCACAGCCTCTGTCTTCCTTAGGGCCTGAAATAAATATCATCACAGACTCCTTTCCCGTTTGTCTGCCCTTGCCCTTTTTCCCATCTAGACCGACACCCCAGCTTGGTGAGTCAGTCTTGTCAGCTCAGGGAGACTAGTTTTGGGGCTGCCCTCCTATACAATTTGGTTTATGACTTAGCGGGGGCCAAAGCATAAAGAGAGCTCTTCTGGCTGCAAGAACTTTTGCTTTGCTTATAGCTGAGTCTTTATCATCATCCTACTGAAGATAGAACAGCAGCTGCACAGTGTTGGGTGAAACTCTGCCACTTTATTTAGTTTAGTGGTTTTAGGTTATTTGGGTAAAGGGAGTAGAGACATATGTATTCGGTGGCAAAAATCAATTTTACCATTGGCAATACCAGCTATTGTGTGAGTCAAAGTGTGGGGGAGGGATGGGGAAAGACTCAAATAATGCTGTGCATAGTAGTTAATTCAGATAACTTGGATTCTTATGTCAAAAATCATACTAGCCATATATAGAAACAGTATTTTAATGCAAATACATTAAGATTTTATTTCATTTCCTAAAATGTGCATGTATCCTTTTTTACTCGAAGAATAATTCAACAGATGTCCAAATTGTCCATATTCTCCTAGGGTCCTCTGGTAGAGCATTAAATTAAAATTCATAGATTAGTATTCATGACTGAAATCCTAGAAAATACAATTTTGCTTATTGACAGCTCTGATCAGATATGCTAGAAAATAGAATATTTATAATTCACTGGTTTTATTGACGTTCACTCAACTTCTCTTGTTTTTAAAGACCTAGTTAAAGACTACACAGCCCTTCAAAACTCAACATAACACACTGGGTATCTCCCATATGTAATAGACATCAACAATGGATAAGCAGCTAACTGCTTAATTTAAGACTTTATGCTCGCTCTTCATGCTATAGTTCCAAATTTGCAAGTTAATTTGTTTCTTTTTTTTTAAATAAACTTCATTTCTATAGAGATCTCTAAAAATTCTTTAGCAGATCGCATTAGAAGAGAGTGGAGCTGAGCCCGCAATAAAGGTTAATGTACTCAGTGCAGCAAGTTATGGGCCAAGAAATCTTCATTTTCTGATAAAACCATTTGACTTTCTAATTATTTTAAACTGTTGGATACTGGTTGCCAGGTTTAGTGGCCAGGAACCAAATGTTAAAATCACTCTTGTATTCCATTTATATTTTAAATAATGCCTGTCATACAAATTCTCTTTTAAGAACTAAAGTCTCTGGGTCATAGTCTCTAACCTATGTGTTTGGTTGAGGCCATATTGCAAATTCATTCTGTTCTAGTATCTTGTAGTCTTTCCTTTTCTCTGTGTGACTTCCACGTTCCTTCTGTTTCTCACCAGTCTCTACCCACCAATCTTCAAGTCAGAATCAAGATCTATGTCTGCTTTGGGAAGGCAGAGGAGACGAGGATCATTTCAGGAGATCAGGAGATCAAATGCAGGGTTTCCCAAGTGAGCAATTAATAGGGTAAAATTGCCAACGGTTAAGAAATCACTGCTTTTCGAGAGTTGAACCCATCAAGTGAATATTTCCCAATATTGTCCATTTTGGTGCAAACTTCAGAATATGGTGGTGGATATTTATTAAATTCCATCAAAGGAAATTTAACCACAGCCAATATGGGGAAAACTGACTAAAGTAAATGCTTCATTCATTCATTCGACAACAAAATGTATTAAAATACACGATGTATCAGGCATGCTTTGGGGTTCAAAACACAAGATCTGCAACAAAGGAGAAAACTAGAGAAAGATGTTTTAGGTGGGATAAACAGAAAAAATAAAGATCCCCCAGCAAAAATACAAAGGTGAATGCGGGCAGTTCAAAGACTAGAGAGTGAAGTGGCAGTAAGGAAAGGAAGCTGCAGGGGAACAATTGGTCGTATGTTTGAAAAAGTAGATAAAGCACCTGACGACACAAAGTCTCACGTGGATGGCTAGCAAAGGAGTTTCATTTTTTACATGTTAGAGAGGAAGCCATGGGGGCTTCTGAGCATGGTAGGGGCTGCAAGGGTCATAAAGTACCAGAGAGAAAGTTAGAAGCCCTTGAGTATAATGACAAGTCAGCCACTTTCTGGACCTATGTTTCCTCATTTACAAAAATCAGAAAGGTAAGATGTTCTGTAGGTCCTTTCCAACAGAACAATTCTGCATTTTGGAAGTTGGCAGTCTGCAGGAAGGATAGGGGTAGGCACATGAATTAGGAGGCTCCTCAGAGTTCTAGAGGTGAGCCAGTAAAGACAGAAGTGAGACCTCTGGGACAGGAAGGGCTGTAGGCCCCCTGTGGTGGTGCAGGCTGTGCATTGCAAATCTCTAAGGGGTACTATATGCATGGACTAAATAAGAAAGGGTAACAAGAGGATTCAAAGGTCTTCATGACTGGATGGAGAGGGCAGTGCAGGCTTGGGGGCGTGTTCTGGAGGAAGGTGTCATGTGACTAGGAATTTCAAGAGTATTCTCCTGGGAAAACTTGGGAGGCAGGAAGGGGAAGTGAATTTGGAGAGAAGAGATCATGTCTCTCAGAAGAGCCAGGGCTTGTCGTTTTGGCTGAGAGTCATCCTTATGGTGGCAAAGCTGAAACCCTGAGAAGACGAAAGCCAGCACCTGAAGGACGCCCATCGCCACAGAGAACAGGGAAAAAGAGGAATTCACAAAGCTCCACAAACATGTATTCCAACAATTTGGAAAATACTTACCCGAAGGCTAGTTAAGTGCCCAGCACCGTGCCAGATGGTGACAGATTTAGAGAACAATGAAACAGCCATGTTTGGGGGCCAGCCCCTTGGCCTAGTGGTTAAGTTTGGTGTGCTCCGCCCGGGTTCAGTTCCCAGGCACAGCCCTGCACCACTTGTCAGCGGCCACGCTATGGCAGTGACCCACATACAAAATAGAGGAAGATTGGCACAGATGTTAGCTCAGGGCGAATCTTCCTCAAGCAAAAAGAGGAAGATTGGCAATAGATGTTAGCTCAGGGCCAATCTTCCTCAGCAAAAAAAAAAAAAAAACACAGCCATGTTTCCTGCTCTTATCAAGCTAGAGAAGGAAGAGTAGATATTAAATAAATAATCCATTATATTTTGGAAAAGCAAAAGCATAATGTGAGATGACATTAAAAGGTGGAATTTAAAGTGGGAACACAGAGGAATACCTTAAGAAGATGACATTGGAGCAAGAACAGAAAGTCAAATAAATATTAGCCAGGGGGAAGTAGAAGAAGAGTGTGCGTTAAGATGGTGACATTATAAATGAAAAAAAAAAAGTTGTGGTTAGATTAGAGAAATATTTTGAATGTTTAATCCACCAGAGTTAGTGATGGATTAGGTGTTGAGAATGAGGTGAAGGAAAATGTCAAGGATTTTTCCAAAGCTTCTGGCATAACAAACTGGGCAGATAGAGATGCTCTTTATTGAGATGGGGAACATGGGTATAGGAAGAGACTTGGGGTAGATCAAGAATTCCATGTGAGATATTAATGCCAAATAGTCTTTGACATATCCAGTTGGAGGTATTATTAAGTAGGCAGTTAGGTCTGTGGGTCTGGAGCTCAGAAAAGAGGTCTGAGACTGAGATGTAAATTTGGGAGTCATCAACATGTAGCTATTAAAATCCAGAGGAATGGTTGAGTCACTTAGGGGAGGGTGAAGATTGAGGGGAGAAAGGATCACAGGGCAATTGCAAGAGTGTAAAAATATCCTGAGTGCTAGAGGCAGAAATTGTTCCAAGGGGACTGGGCCAGTATCCCCCTGGAATACTTTATCAAGTATTGCGGGGAAGATGTAGCAGACACCTACTGAGGGAAATGCCCAGAAGCACTCCTCCCTTCCCCTGCCTCCACTCCTTTTCTGGGAAAAGCTGTTATCTATAGTGGCGCTGTCCAATGGAACTTTTTTGCAATGATGTAAGTGTTCTGTATCTGCACTGTCCAATACTGCAGCCACTAGCTACGTATGGCTATTGAGCCCTTGAAATGTGACTGGTAAGGCTGAAGACTTTTTAATTTTACTTAAGTTAATTAATTTACATTTAAATGTAAATAGCCACATTGTAACTAGTGGCTACTGTATCAGACAGTGCAGCTCTAGACTCTAGACATCACCCACAGACTTGCAGCCACAAACACCTCACAGTACCACACACACATGAACACACACACACACCAGCCTCAGCTGAATATCCAGGGTTGTGGCACCTGACCCCACCTGGTACCTAAGTGTTTCTCAGGATATATGGAACTGAGAAGAGAGTCAGACAGTCTGTCTTTGGTTATTTGGATGGTAGGATGTAAAACTCGATGGCTTTTGGCAGGCATGCTTCTTCCACATAGACCGAACAGTCCAGAACAAGTCAAACTGCAAAGGGAGAGAGGGAAGAATGACACTGACCCGCAGAAAGGAGCGGAGGGTCCTGCGGGGATCCCTCATCCCACTATCCTGATGTCTGGGCAGATTCCTCTCTTGGGTTCTGAGAATGTCATATGGTGGAGGTGTGTCAGACGATAAAATATTGTGGAGGGAAGTGTTGTGATGAAATGGAGGTTTCGAGTGAAAACCACTTGCTGGAGAAGTTGTTTAGTAAGTGGAAGGAGAGAGAAACAGTCGATTCTTGTTCTGCATGATAATTATGTTCTATAAAATCACAACAAACACTGAATTAGCGAATACTGAATCATAGCTTCTAGGGAAAATATAGGGTTAGGTTTCTGGGAGCCTCCAGTCACAACATTTTCACCAACTGACCAATATATAACCTTGTTTTATGTGTGTTTCCGATTAAGGACACATTATTTAATGTATATTATTGATTCGCTAACATTGAATTCATGGCCAACAGCACTATTATTCAGGCCTAAATGAAGCTTATCTAACACACACATTTTCACCATAAGGCACATCACAGCCTTCTTGTGCTTAGGAACACCAGACAACACTTTAGCACTACATTTAGGGGCTGTGTTAAATGGCAAAATCACCAACAAAAGACATAAAAATGCAAAAAATGTGGCACTAAATAGACCATGAAAAAGACACTTATTTACAGTGTGAGAATTGAAATAAAAGGGTAGTGTCACCTTGTTTGACCTTAGCTGGGCACGGGTGTGTTGGACTACTCAAAATTTTCACCACTCCGTGCATGTCCACTAATGACCACAGAAAAGCACTGAGTGTATTAGTTTTGGAGTCACATATAAATTTTAGGAGTAGGCAAATTTGCTAATATGGAAGCTGCAAATAACGGATATTGACTATAATAATAGCGCCCGTTTATTGAGTGTTTACAATGTGCTAGGAATTTTTCTGAAGCTTACATGTATTTACTTAATTTTCATAATAACCCACTGATAAATGGGTTTATAAAATTGAAAAATTAATATGTATAAAGCTTTTATTATACAGCAATGTTATGTTTACTATGTTTCATAAAAATGAAAAAGTGAAGCATAGAGAGTTCTAGTAAATTACCCAAGGTGGACAAGTAGTAAACTCCAGGCTGTTCCTCTGCAACCCACGTCCTTAATCATGTTGTAACGCCATCTGTCCCAGTCATTGGACAGGAGGCAGAACTAAAGAATTTCTTCATAAAGTCTTCTCACCTACAATCCCAAGCATGGACCCTGAGGTCATCATTGAACATTCTCGTCAACCTTCATTCCTTTGATTAAATAATTAAGCATCTACTATAAGTTAGGCACAGGGACAATGAACAAGATAATGAATGTTCTAGCTTTTGTGGAATTTGCACCAAGGTAGAAACAGGAAATATACACATACATAATTTCACATAAGGACAAGTGCTGTAAGAAAAACAAAACAAGTTAGAGAGGCAAAGGAAGATCTCCCTGAGGAGGTGACATTTTTGCTGAAATCTAAAGGAAATGAGGAAATAATGGGTGGAAATGTCTTGGGGAAGAGCATTCTAGGCAAAGAGAATAGCAGGTGCAAAGGCCCTAAGACAGAAACAAGCTAGGGATGGTGTGAAGAACAGCAAGAGGGCAAGGGTGGAGTGGGCAAGGAACTCAATGAAACAGGGGTGAAAGAGGCAGGCAGGGTCAATTCATGAGGGGGTCTTATAGGTCTTGGTAAGAAGTTTGGATTCTGAGTGTGTTGGGAAGTCTACAGAGAGTTTTGAGCAAGGGAGTGAAACATGAAATCCAACACGTTGTTAAAAGATCTCTCATTAGGTGGAGAATTGACTGTAGGAAAACAAGAGAGAAGCTGGTAGATCACTTAAGGAAACAGGCTCAGGAGGGAGAGGAGGCTTCATCTAGGGAGGCCAGAGTACAGGAAGTGAGAAGCAGGCAGTTTCATGATATTTTGAAAAGCAAAGCTTTAACATAGAGGGAGAGAGAGGAGTCTAGAACGTCTCCAAGTACGAGGCCCAGACTCCTATGCAAATGTTAAAATCTTTTACCTCAGTGGGGAAGATAGTGATACAAGGAGGGTTGGGGGATGGGAGGTTCAATAATTTTCTTTGAGCTTTCACAGTCTTTTACTAAATCCTAGATTCTAGGGTTGGGTTTTTTTCTTTTTTTAAAAAAAGTTGATTTCTGGGTCTCCTGGGTAAGTGTGCCCTCAATATGTAAGAGTAAATCATTTTGGTTGTTCCCTGAAACTCTCTTTTTGTTTAAAAAAAAAAAAAAAAACTGAAATTTTTCTCAGTTAAACCTTATCTGAACACCAAATACAATCTTGGTTATTACATAAATAAAATGAAGTTTTGTGTGACAAATTCCTTGTCCCTGTACACACACATACCTAAGTGAAGACACTTGAGTGCAATATACAGCTCTGACAAGTAAACAGATCAACAAATTAGCTTTGCTGAGAAATACAGCTGGCAATCATCTGAAGCCAGCAGTGGAGAAAAGCCTGGACCAAATCAGCGAGTGTATTAATTGAAAAAAAAAAAAAAAAAAAGGAAATACTTTGGTCAACAATTTACCCAAAAAATGGATCCAAAAACAAACTAAAAATAATTCTCTGAATTCCAATACCCCAAGCTCACCCCATTAGGTTCTACAGGAACTGAAATCATTTCCTGTTTTATCCATAGGAGGAAACATATTTCTTCAGCAGACATTTTTAACAAAATATATGAGCTTTTGCACAAGACTGGGACTAATACGCCTTTTCTTTTTCTTCTCATAGAAATTGAAAATAGACTAAAAGCCCCAGAGCTGTGAATAGCATAGGTCTAAATTTGATCTTAAAATAGAATAAAGGAAGCAAGCCAGAGCTTAATCCTCATCATAATACTGAGTCTAGAATATATCTAGTGTTTTAATGTGACATCTTTCATCATTATTTCATTCAACAATGATTTTTTGAGAATGTAGTATTTTTCAGGCACTGTACAGGGTACTAGGAATGCACCAATGAATAATACCATGTTTATTCTCGCCCTTGCAGTGCTTACAGCCTAACACTGATAAGTAGCAAAACATTGATTACCTAAAGCAACTTTCAGCACCATTGCGACCAGGGCCTCTCCACTCCCCTTAGACCAGGGTTTCTCAAGCTCAGGTCTGTTGACACTTGGGGCTGGATACGTCTCTGTTGCGGGGGGCTGTCCTGTGCTTCGCAGGCTGTTCAGCAGCCTTCCCGGCCTCTGCTTACTAGATGCCAGGAGCACTCTTCCCCCATTAGTGACAATCGAAAAATGTCTCCAGATATTGCCAAATATTCCCCAGAAGAAAACAAAATTCATCCCTGTCTGAGTACCACTGACTTTAGAGGATGACATTAGCAACAAGATCCTGACCTGCTCTGGGGTCTCCCATTCCTTCTGTAAAGCTCCCTTTGCCAAATGATGTTGCCTGGAGAGGGGACTGAGGGTTGGGTTGATGTAGAGGGGCCAGCCAGGCAGACTGGACTGAACTGCGCTTAGACAGCAGCAGAATCCCTCGGTCAATATTTGAAATAGAAAGGCAATAACTGCTTCTGATGAAGAAAATATTAACTTCCAGGATATTCATTCATTTATTCAACAAAAAAGTTATTAAAAACCTACTTCTTTGTATGCCAGGCACAATTATAAGTGCTGAGGATAGTGAACAAAACAGATCAAAATCCCTGTCCCTCTGGAGCATATAATGAGGGGAGGCAGATAAATAAGAAAAATGTATATGCTGTGTGAGAAGAAAATAAATATATGGCTACTGATGTATCAAAGCAGGAAAAGGGGATCAATAGTGGAGGGGAATTCAATTTTAGGTAACGTGTTCATCTAAAGTAAAGGCCCAAAGGACATAAGGGAGAAAGCCATGCAAATATCTACTAAAAGAGTATTCCTTACTGAATGAACAGTAAGTGCAAAGGCCCTGAGGTAGACGCTTGCTTAGTGTACGGCTAGAAAGGCATGAGCTATGTTCAGTGGTAAGAGATGAAGTTAGGAAGCTAGTAGAAGCCAGATTTTATTGAGCCTCATAGGCCCTTGTAAGGACTTTGGCATAGACCACTAAAAATCTTTAGTGGAGTTCATCAAATATTTCAGATTTGAAGGAGGATTATATTTCTCCACTCCCTTAAAATTAGGTGTGGCCATGTGTGATAGATTGGATTATTTGCCCCAATTCTTCACCCCTTCTTAGTAGCCACCCCCATGCCCTGGCTTCATGGTAGGCAGAGTATACTTCCTTACCCCTTGGCTGTGGTTTTGCTCACACAACTTGCTTTGGACCACAGGATGTGAGTAGACATGATGCAAGTGAGGACTTGAAGTGTGCTTGCCAAGGGGGGTTTGCCTTCTTGAGCTTTTGCCATCACATGAGGGAAACATGTCCTGACATGTCCACTGACTCTAGGAGGAGGACGAGGAGCCTGTTAACAGAGCTACGGCAGGTGACTTGCAGCTTAAGGCAGACACCCAGCCTAGCCTAGTCCAGATCAGCTGACGCCCAGCCAGCCTGCAGATGTAGGACAGATAAATGCTTATTGCCGCATGCCACTGAGATTTTGTGGTGGTTTATTGCACTGCAAGGCACCTTGCTTTAGCCAAAGAAATAGATTGGAAGTGGACTGTGTCAATTCTGAGTGGAGTGGAATCTTTAAAAGCCACTGCATGTTTTCCTATCCCCTCTCCACTACTGCAGCGGTGATGGAAGTGTATGTCAAGGCAGGGCCTCTACCGTCCTGGTTCCCCAAGTGACTTTGTTGAGCAGAGCCCCTGACGACCCATACTAGATATATAGCCTGAGAAAGAAATAAAAATCTGTGGTAACGGCTGACGTTGTTGTTTCTGTTTCTGATACTGCAGCATAACCTAGCTTTGCTGGCACAGGAAGTCTTACAGGATTTTGCGGTGAGGAGTTATGGGATTTGACTCATATGTAAACAACCCTGGCGATGTTAAGAATGGACTGAAACGGGTGGGGGCAGAGGCCAGGAGACAAATTAGGAGGTGGTTAATGCAACAATGACACAAGCAGGAGATGATGGTGGCCTAGAATACTGTGGGAGCAGTAGGGAAGTAAAAAGTGCTCAGATCCTGGATGTATTTGGAAAACAGAGCAGCCAAGATTTGTTTCTGGATAGGATGTAGGCTGTTAGAAGAAAGATGAAATCAAGGATGACTCCAAGGTTTGGGGCTGAGTGAAAGATCTGATGGAGTTGCCATTAACTGAGATGGGGACTATTGTGGCAAGAGGAGGCTTGGCTGTGGGCAGGAGATCTGAAGCTTAATTTTGGACATGTTAAGTTAGGGGTGCCTATAACCATCCATGTAGAAGTCAAGTAAATAGTTGGATTTGTCAGTCCAGGGCTCAGGGCAAGAGTTGGGGCTGGAGATATGATTCGGCTGTTAGTGATATATAGATTGAGATTGCATTTAAAGCCAGGAGACTGGATGAAGTCACAAGGGGAATGAGAGTAAATAGCAAAGAAGTTCAAGCCCTGGGGCATCCTTGATTAAGAAGTCAAGGGCTAATGATAACCAGCGGGAACAGCCAGTGAAGTAAGACGAAAAACTGACTAATGGGTTGTGTTGAACATCTTGCCTTTGCATATCCAGATGCTTGCTTCAACATTCTCCACCTGGATCTCTGTCCCAAAAGGCTGATCTTAATGGACCTGACTCCTGTTCCCTCCAGTTTCTGGTTGGGTTTGGCTCATGGGAAGAAGCCCTAACGGGAGATTAGAAAGAAGAGAATAAGATTACACCAGTGGGTCTCAACTTTAAGAATGCATCAGAATCACCCGCAAGGATTGTTAAACAGAGTGCTAGAACCCATCCTCCAAGTTTCTGATTCTCATCCAATTCTTGGGTGAGACAAGGATTTGCATTTTTAAGTTCCCAAGAGATGCTGATGCTTCTGGTCTGGGGACCAGACTTTGAGAACCACTGAGTTAGGGTATGTATGCCCCCGATTTTCTCCCTGTGAGATTCCTTCAGCCTGGCTGTGACCCTCAACAGACGGTCACTGTTCCCCCCCAGCTGGCTTGTACCACATGATTCTATTTCCTCTGGAGTTCTGGTAACTTCTTCCTGCCCTCAACTTGTCAAAGATGGTGACAGCTCAATTCCTGATGGCCCCAGTTCCAGCCCCATCACCTGTCCTTCCCCTACGTCCTACTCATTTTTGGTAATTAGCCTCTTTGTAAATACACCCTCTTTGAATTATCCTAATTTGAGTGAGCCATCAGTGTCACTGATACAGGAGTCCTGGAGATAAATGAATAAGCATTTTTAAAAAGGCACATGTGGCCAATTGTGTCAAATGCTGCTGAAGGGACAAACAGGATGAGGATTTAGAAATGACTATGGCATTCAGCATTTGGAGGTCATTATAGAATGTTGGAGACAAAAAATAATTAGGGTGCGTTTGAGAAAGAGTGGCAGGAGGTATATATCTGCAAATTAAGCTGGTCCTCATAAAAATCCTAAGTAACATTGAGGACAATGACTATGAGGCCCTATGTCATCGTGGTTCAATTTGCTAACCATTGAACCAGACGCTCAGATACCTGTGAGGCATCCTACACCCCTCTTCTAACATCAAATCAATTAGCAAATCTTGTAAATCGATCTGCAGCAGTGATTCGCAGACTTTAGGATGCATCACAATCACCTGGAGGGCTTGTTAAATCAAAATGACTGGGCCCTACCCCTGGGTTCTGATTCAATAGGTCTGGAATGAAACCTGATCATTTGCATTTTTAGCAAGTTCCAGGTGATGCTAATATTGCTCGTCGTGAGACCACACTTAAGAAATCACTACTTTGTTGGAGATTTCTTCTAGCCTGCCTTTTCTTCCCATCCTCAGCTAGTCCAGGCTGTCTTGATATTTGCCTGAATTACCACCACACCCTTCAAACCATCTCCCTGCTCCTAGCTTTGCCCCTTCTCCCATCAACCTCCTACAAGGCTGCCTAAGAGATCTTTCTAAGATACAAATTTGATTATATTACTTCATTCCCTAAAAGGCAGGGATCCATGCCCATGGTCTTTAGGATAAAGGGCAGAATCCTTAGCATAACCCTCTGTTCTCACCATTCCCCACTCTTATCACACTCCAGACATGCTGAATTATTCCCTGAATACAATTCTGCCTCAAATATGGCATTTTCTGATCTTTGGAGGGTCCTTCTGTCCTGAGTTTCACCCTCTCCAGTTCCCAGCCTGAACAGACACCGCCCTCTCCTCTGGGGTCCCCTGACATGCAGGGCAGGTCACAAAGCCCAGACCCTGTAGCTCCCTGAATCACAATGACAGGCTGTCCTGTCTGACTACCAATTAGACAGGTCTCTGGGGTCTGTGTCCCCAGTGCCCAGCACTGAGCCCGGCCCACCGGACGGCAACCCCTCAACCACTATTTGTTAAATAATGAGTGAAATGTCCTATATTATGTCAGAAAGTGGGCATTTCAGTAGGAATTTCAATAAGGTTTGAAACAAAAACCATTTTCTAATTAACCTGAAATTAACCAGAAGAATCAATGAACCATAACAATGTATTCCCTGGTTAATTGATATTTCAGTGAGGTAATGATGTCACAGGAATAATAAAAATTAACGAGGGGTAGATAAACCCAGCTTAAACCGTTAGACTTTGGAAATTCTCAGTAATGTCAAAAATTAATATAGATATGTTGCATTCAGGATTCAATTTGGCTAACCATAAATTCTGTGATACGATTCCTTGATTTTTTTTTTCTTTTCTTGTTACAAGAGCTTTCATTGAGATAAATAAAATAAAGCTTTTAACCATATTTCTGAAGTTTATAAACTCCTCAAAATATTTACATTTCTACACAGATATATATATCAAACCACATTTCAACAAAATGTGAGCTTTACTACAGTGTTGAACAACTTACAGAAGCTGGGTTATCGCTAGTAACCTTGTGACGGAACTGGTCTTGGCACGTAGGGACATTGAATTTTTCTCTCCTTTGAGTTGAACAAAAAATTACATTTAACCAAAAGATCAGTTGACTAGCTTAAAGTTAGATAAGAAGTAAAGGCCAGAGTGTGACCAAGGGCACAGGAGATCTGAGTTTCAGTCTTGAGTGTGGCCTATGCCCTCAAAACATGCCCTTACCATGTGGCTATTGTACAACCTTATTCTCCAGTATTACTTTAAAATTTGTAAGGTGAATTCATTGCCTGAACATGTGCATTGACTGTAATTCTACATCAGAACTGGAAGTCACAAAAGCCAGAGAGCTTCTGAAAAATCCTGTGCTGGGGACCTCATGAAGTGATGTATCTGAAGGCCAGGAAACAGGACTTAGAAGTCATAAGAAGAAGGTAAGTTGGAAAAGTCAAGTCTTGGGAATCTGGTGGCTTACATGCTACAGTTCTTTGTCTGGTTTTCTTTTAAGTGTGTGTGTGCGTGTGATCCCTGACTTCACCGGCCATGATGAGTCTCGCCATCTATCTGGGAAAGCTTAAGGTAAATGTTCAAAGTCACTATTAGAAAATGGAACAATGCTGAATGCTGAAGTTGTTTGTCTGACAAAACACGGTTTCAAACCTCTCTTGAGAACTGCTAGGCTTAAGGAGTTTTTAAAATTATTTTTGAGTCCTTTGATCATTTTTCTTACCAGTTATGTTATTCATCACTGTTTCAAAGATGCTCCTTCTTCGAAACTCATCTTGCACAAACAGTTGCAATTTTTCTATGAGATAGTGCTCATCATTTTAAGGAAAATAAACTGGTCAGCTTTCTATAAAGCGCAAAGCAAGGTTGTGTCTCTAGACAGACTATATCTGTAAGATTACAGTGTATTGCTGTATTGTTGGTGAAATGCATTTGTGTTAAACTATCAGTGTTGTCATAGTCAACCAATCTTTCTCATATAAACATGGCTTAAAATTCTCTGAAAGGATAAATATTTAATCTCCCAAAAATTATTTATTTATTTGGAATCATCCTCCAAATGGCTAAGACCAAGCATTTAATTTGTAGAGAGGCTAATCGTTGTATTAAAATTTATCTGAGAAGAGCCAATGGTTAGGGACCAAAGGTGTAGGGGAGTTGGCAACCCATTAAGGCAAGTCGAGTTATCAGGTTTTCTGGTGTCTTGTCTGGAGAAGGAAATTGCTATTGGTAAAAAGTGAATTGTTTTCTTTTAAAAAATAATTTGTACTCCTTTTGCTATACATGGGTTTGTGAAAAACTTAAAAATCGATCAAGGAAAATTAGTTCACCTAATGTAAATTATGAGATATAGGGAAATTATTGTCAATATAATTTTTAAAGAATGTATGTTTTTTGGTCAGGTGAAAATTTGGGTTGGCACATTGGATGGTGATGTTGAAGAGAGTGTGGGAGGGAGGAGAGAAGGAGCTCTGAGGAAAGAGAATGAAATGGGGAGCTGAGTGAGGAGCTCTGTGCCCAGATAGGAGAAGAGGCCGGTCCAGGAAGACTGACCCAAGACAGGCTTTGGATGGCAGCTATGATGACCATTTTGTACTGAAGGCCGGGAGGAATCTGGCGCTCCGACAGACTAACAGAAAGCATCTTACTTTTTATGGAGCAAAGACAGTAAGAAGTGGGTAAGAATACCACAGACCAAACCAAACCAAACACACACTTATTTTGGAGGGGTTGGGAAGGAGAAAGAGGGAGTGGAAGCACCTCACACCGCTGTAAGCTGAGTGGCGCTGACGGGGACCACATGGGACCTCTCATTTACCAAATTTCCCTCTGCTGGGTTCTCTGCACTGCCCACAAATCTTAGTCAGATATTTTATGCATTGTAAATAGATGTTGGTAAAAACAGTGAGCTAAAATAGAAATGGGGAAGGGGAAAACACATTCCCACCCCTTCCAGCCCCACCCCCAGGTGGTAATAGCACACGGTTTCGAGCAACAAGGCACGTTTCTCCCATTTCCCTCACAGAGTGCGTTGACCGACCCATAATCTCTACAACAGTGCCTCTTCCTTCAAAGCCCCTGGGAGAAGAGACTACTGTACAAACCCACTGTGAACAGCAGCCAGAAGCATTCAATACTATTGATTCACACCATGGCCCAGCAGTGATCGCTAACATGTGTTACGTATGTGCTAGGAACTGTTCTAATCACTAATTCATTGCACACTTACAAAAATCTTTTTCTTTTATTATGTGCGTTTTAGAGATAGAAAATGAAGAGAGAAAATTTTAGATCACAAAGCTGAAAAGGCTTCAAGCCAGAGCTAAACCCAGGAAGCCTGGTTTCAGGGCCTGTGCTCCTCCCACGTGCTATACACTTCACAGGCCTTTGAGAAGAGGCTGTTTCTCCCGTCTCTGTTCCTTCCTCCAGGAATATGTACGCTTGGATTTAGAACAGTAGAATGCAGACCAGAATTGGGGGCCATGAACAAACCTGCGCATCTCTAGTTTGCTTGTGCTGTTTCTTCCTCTTTGAAGTCCAGCTCATGCGCACTACCCCTTCCTTGTTTGGTAAACCATTTCACATCTTTCAAAGACTGCCTGAATGCCACTACCTTACAAAGTCTTCTTTGTCTCCCCTACCCCTACCTCCTGAACTGATCTTTCATTTATGCTGTCATAGCATTCTCAACAAACCTTTACTTCCTATAGTACTCATGACATTCATCCTAAGTCTCCACTCATTCATGTGACTCTCTCTCCCTATGCTCTGTGCCCTCTGGGGTAGATCTTATCTCTCTTATCTTTGAATTCCTGATGCCTAATACAGTGTGTGACAAATAAAAGGTGTCCAATAGACTGAATTAATTAAACAATCAATTAAACATTCTGAAAAATCATTGTCTTTCTTGAGACTTGAGTTGCTAGGATTGTATTTCATTAACTGGACAGTTTCTCTAGATGTGTAAGAAAAATAAATGCAGGGGAATTTTCCCTTCCCTACTGGGAGGTTAGAGGATAAAAAAAGAAAATTGACATATTTCAACTGTGATAACACTCCTTACATTAATTGTAATTACTTGTAACTACTGTCAGTGTTTGCTGCTAGAGTGCAAGCCCTCTGAAGGCAGAGCTCTCCTTTTCTCTCTTTCTTGGTCACTGCTGTGTCCCCAGGCCTGGGGCAGTGACTGGCACAAGGTAGGTGCTTGTGGCCACTTCATATGGAGTGCAGATGAGCTCTGAACTAAGAATCAGAGACCGGGGTTTATATCTTAACTCGGCTGCCAACTTTGCATAAAAAATGGGTTTTGGGAAGCCTAACCCATTCTGGCCTCAGTTTTCTTCCCTTTGTAATAACAATCAAGATCAAGAAAAATACAGAGGTCGGCCCAATGGCATAGTGGTTGAGTTCCTGGGCTCTGCTTCGGTAGCCCAGCGTTCGCGGGTTCGGATCCCAGGCACAGACATGCACACCACTCATCAAGCTGTGCTGTGGTGGCATCCCACATGCAAAGTGGAGGAAGATTGGCACTGATGTTGGCTTAGCAACAATCTTCCTCAGGCAAAAAGAGGAGGACTAGGGGCCGGCCAGGTGGCGCAAGCGGTTAAGTGCACGTGCTCCACTGTGGCCGCCCGTTCACAGGTTCAGATCCCAGGCATGTGTCAGTGCACTGGTTGGCAAGCCATGCTGTGGCGGCATCCCATATAAAGTGGAGGAAGATGGGCATGGATGTTAGTCCAGGGCCAGTCTTACTCAGCAAAAAAAAAAAAAAAAAAAGAGGAGGATTGGCAGATGTTAGCACAGGGCTGATCTCCTCACAAAAATACCTAACTAACTAACTAACTAACTAACTAAATAAATAAATAAATAAAAAGAGGAGGACTGGCAACAGATGTTAGCTCCGTATCAATTTTCTTCACCAAAAAAAAACAAAAATATATATTTGTGGATGTAGAAATATGAGATCTTTGTCATGCAGAGACATGATATTTCGTGTCTCTTACACTGTTCATTTATAAGGCAGGTGGTGGTGGTAGAATGGTCTAAAGTACTTACTGGTCACTGAGCCAGTGTCAGCAAGACGTGGCCCCAGATGACTGTATTCTCACTCTAGCTGTCATTGGAGGCAAATGTCAACAAGGGCACCTAATGGAAAGCAGAGCTGGTAGCAGTGACCAGTTGAGTGATCGCACAGACAATAATGGTCCGTTGACTGAGGATGCCCTAGATTGGAAGACCTGTGAAGTCTTTTCCAGTTCTCAACATCTCTGAATCTATGACATCCATATGCAGCTGAAGTGAGAGAAAAAAAACATATCGGAAGTAACTAGAAACCAAGCTGTCAAAGGTTACTTCAAAGGGATGATGAGTGAACATAATATCATTTTGGCTTATCCCAAACTATCACTTTCCCATTTGAAGTCACACTAAGCTTAGGGCAAAGGGAAAACTTCCTACTTTTCTTGTTTTCGTATCAGAGGTACAATTTATACAAAACTGGAAAGCACAGGGACACATCACCCTTTCTTGATTCTGCCTAAAACAGCAAACTCAGAAGAGCTGAGGCTGAAAAAGCACTCTGGGACTGGTATGCAAATGCGAACACCAGGCTTTGCATTTGGCAGCTTCATATTCCTGTGAAGTGGAAATTTTTTGCTTTGAAAGCAGTGCCGAAACATTGCACGAGATGTAAGTGTGATGTCAACTGTTTGTATTCTACTCGTGTTTTCTCAAAAGACTCAGGGCTTGAAGACCCATAACGTGTTGAATAACCATGGTCAAAATTTTCGGCAGCTTCTTTTCCAGCTGCTCACCGTTGCAGCTGATATGCAACCTCTGAATACAGCAGCAGCCATTGAGTTACCTCTGCGGAGTTCTGGAGACGTAACAGCTGCAATTCTTTCCCACATTTCACCCTCCCAGGAGGGGAAAAAAGCCAAAGAGAAGTGACAAACCAGTCACAAGCTATTGAACACTAACACACAGCTGCAGATTCTGCAGCCTCAGCAGCAGCTGGCACTATCTTCATAAGGAGGTGGCTGTGTTTATAAAGCAAATACAGTTCCCCAGGGATCATTGGCAGAAATTTAGGTAAGAAATTAGTGATCATGTTTAATTTGAAGCATGTTCCTCAGGTCCCCACACTTTATAACTAGAGTACAAAGTTTAATATACACAACAGCCTCACAAAAGAGGCTGGCATGTTAATAGAGAATTGTAGCTGTAACCAGGGGCTTGATTGAATTTTAATTTGCCTATTTGCTGTGGGGAACCTTGAGATGCCTATTGGGGTTCAAGGCAGCCAATATGTGTATGTTTCTTGTGACCTGTGGGGAATAGGTGAAGAGGAATGTGATGCCTGGCTGTATTTGCCTGAAGGTGCAAAAGAGGTGAAGGACTGTCTGCTCCCATACCAGGGTGCGGCATCCTAGGGCTGAGGGGACATCCTGAACCATGAGACCATGTGACACAACACAGGCTGAATTCTTTTGTGAAATTATAGAGACTTAGGAGAATTTCATTATTTTGAAGCTGTGTAGTTTCACAACTCTCCCCAAGAACTCCTCAGAGATACTGCCTTTGAGAGAGTAAAACTGCAGTCTAATCACAAACGGGTCTAGTTGCTGAGGAGAGACCTTCTAGACCCAGATGGTTAACTTGGATGTTGGGAACTATTTAGAACTGTAAGTGAGCTTGGAGCCTGTGATGGAGCAGCCAGTAGAACAGGGTAGCAAGGGCCATCCAAAGTGACAAGTTCAAGACATTAAGATATCCAAGGAGAAAACGCAGACTCCAAGAATACCCAGGCCTCCTCTGCTTAAGGAATTTCCAGAGAGGGCCCCAGGCTTAGAGGACCCTATTCTTAAGGGGAAAATGCATGTCAGCTCTTCTTGATTGTGATCATCCTGGGGCAGGATAGCAGTTGTGCCACCATGAAAAGGAAGGTGGTGACCAGGAGGGTTGAGGATCCAAGACCTGGGGGAGTTGTAAAGGATGTGAACTAGAACAGCTCCATAAATTCCTGAAGGGGAAAGGTGTGAAGAAGTAAATGAAATCTCAGAATGATTTGAAGGGGTGCTGATGAGTCTTCTTTTTTATGTTATTGTAGGAGATATTTCAAAACAGATGAGACTTAAGAAGGTGTTTGAATCTTGTTAATGAGTCCTATGCTTAATAACATCTAATAATGCACACATAAAGAACATTTGAGAATGACATCAATAGTATGTGAAAATGCCTGGCCCAATGTCTGGACATAGTAAGTGCTCCCTCCACCCAGGGTAACTGCTATCCAGAGTCATTTATTCCTGTGAATGGAGCCCAAATCAACGTTTTACACCAGCCTGCACCAGGAAAACTCTACTCATGGCCAGAAGTATGCATCAGTCCACCAATTAAAGTATCCTGATCTCTTATTATTTGCCAAATTCAGAATTGAAAAATGTCTAATATATAGGACTGCTCTTAAAGCCTTTATAAATTCTTTGGTATAGATCAATGACATGAGCATTACCTAAGCAGCTTTGAAAACTATAGCACTTGCTCCAGAAATTCTGATTGAATTGGTCCAGTGAAGGGCCCATACGTCAGTATTTTGAAAGGTCCTCAGGAAATTTTAATGTGCGGCAAGGTTTGAAAACCATCAATATTGCTCAGCTCTTAATTAGTCTCCCACGCTACAATTTCCCCTGTACTCTGCCATCAGAGGAATTTTTCTTTTCAAATTATGTCAAAGTTTCTCATTAAAAATCTGTAATAGCTTCCCATGGCACGGTAAAATTAATTTCAAGGGCATTCAGGGGCCTTAGAAATCTACTTTCAACCTATCTTTTCAGATTTTGCCATATTCTATGAAGGAATGGAATTCAACTTAATAAATATTCTGTTCTCCTAAAAACTGCATGCATTTCCATGCCTCAACAGTGGCCCCACACTCTTCCCCTCTGAAAAGTGCTCTTGTCTGCTTTGCTCATCTAGCAAGGTGTATTCATCTTTCAAGGCTCCACTTGAATGTCAATTTCCCCAACCCCTCAACAGATTTAAATGACTGCATGCTCATGGCTCCCTTAGTGCTATGTACACTCTACAGCTAATACCTTATTTTATTAGAGGATCATATGGCTAAGATAATGCTAAGTGGTCAGCACATTCTATCTCTTTTTTCTTTTCCTGGACACACAGGAAGAATATATTTCCTAGCATTCCTTATTGCTATATTGGGGTCATGTGCAGGCTCCTAGCCAATAGAGTGTAAATGGAAGCAATTAAAGCTATTCCCAGACATGGCCCTTGAGAACATCCCAATGAACCTCCAGTCTTTCTTTCCTTTACTGTGGCAACCGGAGAACAACTGTAAATTCCTTAAGTTCAGAGACTGTACTTTAGTCATCTTTGCATTCCCGGGAACTAGTAAAGTGTCTAACACATATAGTAGGTGCTCAACGAACATTTACAGACTGATGCCGATATATAGTAGAAGAAAAATAAGTGGAACTAGAAGTTTAGAAACAAAGCCTAAAGCTGATTACTGCTGACAAGGCAGGACACAGGCCAATAAACAGGGAATGCAATAGACCAAGAAACAGAAAACTGTTTCAAAAAGGTCAGTGTATCCTTTGGGAAAGGAGCTGGCATCTGTGGAGGTCAGCATGACATTTGTCTTCAGAGCAGTAAAAAGGCTATGGAATAGGTTTATAATTACGGTGATGATCAACATTATAATTCCTTGTGTTTGCCTAATATGCCATATGTTTTCCAAAATATATTCTTACCTATTGTTTAATTTGATTCAAGAAACAATACAGAGATAGTTGGAGCAGATATTATCATTTCTATTTCAGATAATGGAATTAAAGTCTAGGGAGATTAAGTACTTGCCGGAGGTCACACCTTAAGCAGTAGTAGAGTTACCCGTGGGCAGTAGGCTGTCTGTTACTCTGCACCACCTTGTGACTTAGATCTGCCATCTCTTTGTCATGTATGTGCCACATAAGATTCTTGATTATCAGTGGTAAAAGTTTGAAACAGTAAAAGAGATTGGTTCCCCAGGATCTACTTTAGCTATAATGGTTAGTCAATTCCCAAGGCTCTTTCTGTTGTTCTTGCAATGGCCCCATCTCTGACGTTAGTGGAAACGGTCAGATGGATAGAGAACTAAGAAATCCAGACTTAATAAAGAATTCTGGGCAGCAGGCATTGTGCAAGACAGGAAAGAGTTGTAGCTTCTAGGACTCCCTAACATAGTACAATCAGAACCCAAATGTTTTATTTATATGAAAGGTTTGGTAAGCCTGTAAAACAAAGAGGGTAAATAGAAAATTCCATGGGGCTAGATTTAGCATGTAGAAGGCAGGCCTGGGCAGCATCTCCAGCAGGTCGATGGAAGAGGTGAGATCATGTTGAGGATGAATGAGACAAAGTTATGGGTTCAGTGCCTTCATCTCACAAATGATCTTAGTGATAGGCTACCTCATGAAGATGAAGGGTTCTGGTCAAGCCAGGCCCCTAATGGGGGAGAAAATCAGAGCCTGTATTCTGACCAGGGCAGACTCTTTCATTTGACGAGGCTGCTCATCATTAGCAAGGTCAGCCGAGTGTCCTCAGCGAGCATGGTGCAATATGCATATTTTGCATTTCAAGTGATTCTTTGTTCTTTCCTCTCCAGGGCTGCCTGTACGTTGGTTTAGTACCTAATACATTAAACTTAAAGAAATACTGCAATAGTGAAGCTGCCTGCCTGTGAAAACTGCCTAGGTTTTAAAATTCTTATACAATTTAGTAGGTAAAGCATTATTGTAAAAATAACATTAGCTACTATGTATTAAAAGACTACTAGGTGCCAACTAAGTTTTATATATTACAACGTGCCATATGAGGAAACACAAGCACCAGAAAGGTAACTAAGGTCACCCAACTAGAAAGAGAAGATTTCAAAGTTTCTATTCTTTTAAGAAAAGAAAATAACATGGAAAGATGGGAAGAGAGAAAGAATGGGAGATTCCTTTCCATTGTGCAATTTTGAGCATCTGTTATATGCAAGAGAAGTCACTTTCATTGTGCCAGGTCCTCCCCAGCTGCTTCTGCAACCCTCCAGCTTCTTTTTGAGCCTTTTCTCCTGCTGCCTTGAGATCTAACGGAGGGACCTCCAGCCAGCCTCTAATCTTATCCCCCTTAGGATGTATGGCTCAGGAACTGGGGTTGGGGGCCCGGGTGCCAGTTTATCCAGAAAGCTAAGGCTGGATCTAGTGCTACTCAAAGCTTAGGGCTTTTCATCTGTCCTATTTGACCTACATTGTGGGTTAAAACGGCCATTGGGGGCTAGCCTGGGACCCGAACTATGATGGATTGTACTGTTCCTATGGGGAAATAGTTCCAAATTCCAAAGAAGTGACTTACAAGTAAATTTTTGGGGATCCTCCACTCATAAATTTGGGACAGCCTATATAGAAATGACAAGAGTATACATTTCTTTCTACCTTAATGAATATTTAAGGATATGATTACTACATGAATACTGCTTGGAGTTAGGAAATTTAAAGATTCCATGAGCTTTTATCACTCACATGAGGGTAACATGCTTTTTCTAAGACCTATAAAATTGTGATATTATTAAAGAGCTTTATCACAGGCAGCACTTCCATAAACTACTCTCTCTTTAGCAAGCACTTTCTTCCAGAGTCTAATTGGGTGAGCCTTCAGTTCTTTTTTCTGGCTTTGAAGGAAGAAAATGAGTGCAAATGTCCATACTACCCCAGACCACACAGGAAATACTCCCGCCTGGCTTGACCCTGTGTGCCCTGCAATGCTGTGTAGGCCATGGCAATGTGGGGTCTCTACTGCAGTCAGGTGTCTGATGACACAAAAGTGGAGAAATGAGGGAAAGAAGGAGAGAGCAGGGAGGGATCTGATTTCTCAAATGCAAGAGTGACGCTAATGAATTTAATCACAAGCATTTATTGAGTACCTGCTATGTGATCTACATAGTGCTTTGGAAAAGGGAACAGCCAAGTCTGTGCAGTGTGATAAGTGGGCTGTGCCCGCCAACCCTGACAATGAATTTACACTCTAAAATGAATATAAATCTCCTCTTCCCAAGGCCAGTATCATTTCTCATGTGGCTTTCATAATGTAAGCATTTTGCTGAGCTGAATGATGCTAGTTATTTAAAGTTACAATTTTTTTCTACAACATGTGTCCTAAACTCAAGCCAAATGCTTCATCTAGTTTCCAATTAAAAAAACAAACAGGAAAAACAGCCATGTCCAACTTACTGAGGGATTGTGTGTTAGTTCAACATTTTCTAAGGAATGATCTGCATAGTTTCCACCTTACATGCTGTCTCTAAAACCTAACCCGTCTGTAAAATGTGACTCTGCTCTGCTTGGTTTGGGGATTGGATTCATGAGCTAGTTATCAATTTGGACATTTCCTAACTGAGTTATCAGAAACATACATAAATTAAAAATTCTGTCACTTTTTGCTCCTGTGTGCTTATGTTGCATTGTCATATTTCACTATGGTTTGCAATGATTTTTGTCTTTGCATTGCACACAACAACTGTGCTCGAATATACTGCCTGGAACATCAGTGTCTTAGTCCATTCAGGCTGCTATAACAAAAATACCATAAACTGGGTGGCTTATAAACAACAAAAATTTACTTCTCACAGTCCTGGAGGCTAGGAAGTCCAAGATCATGGTGCCGGCGGATTTTGGTGTCTGGTGAGAGCCCACTTCCCCATAAATGGCTGTCTTCTTGCTGTATCCTCACAAGGAAGAAGGGACAAGGGATCTTTCTGTGGTTTCTTTTATAAGCATAGTAATCCCATTCATGAGGGCTCTACCCTCAAGACCTAATCACATCCCAAAGGCCCCATCTCCTAACACCATCACATTGGGGATTAGGTTTCAACATATGAATTTTGGGGGGGGGTGACACAAATATTCAGTGTTTAGTAATCAGAGATCCAAATATCCAGATGAGACAAAAATGCAGGATCTCTTAGGTAAGATATAGGGCTAAGGTAACTAAGAGTATACGGATTCACTTGTTTGGAGCAGTGAGGTTATGGTAGGAAAAAATGTAGAAGGGGTTTGGCCAAGTATGGCTGAGAAACATCAAGGCAGAGAATTGATTTTAGCTTTTAACAATGAGCCTGAGCAAGTAGAAATGTGATACTAAAACAGGCAATGGGTGTACTATGGGACCTTAAAATGAGGAGTGAAATGATGAGAATGGGGTTCACTCAAGCAATAAGTTTCTATGAAGTGTGAACCATTTGATACAAAAGCAGCAAAAGGTCATATGTAATTTATAATCTGGTGGCATCAAATGAGACTTGCACACATGTTCAAACTGGTGAACCAGATGATATGAAATAAAAAGCTGAACTGTGCATTAAAGACTGTAAATAGAACAAGGCATCATGGAGGGAGACTTGTCTGGCTGGTATATATTGAATAAATTAAATTAAAGTGGGGAGAGATTAGATGCTGGATGCTGTATGTAGGTGAGGTAAAAAGGCCTTAAATTAGGATGACAGCTTTGGAAAAAGATATAAGGAGCAAGTAGACTGAAACATAAAGAAAAAATATCATGATTTAAGGATGAATTGGAACTGGGAACAAAAAACGAAGGAAAGTTCCAAGAGATTCAGTGTGAGTGAGTTTCATGGAAATCAGTGAAAAATATTCTATGAGAAAAGGAGCAAGCTGAAGAAAATGCAAGAAGTAGGGTTTAGGAAATCATTGGTCCACATTACGTCAAATAAAATCAAGCTGTCCAGACAGAGATGCCTTATGGATAGTGAGGATTTGTTGGCAAGATGCCCTCCAAGAGAGATCTACAGTGAGACCAAGTCTGTATAAACTAAATCCAGCCATCTGTACAGATAGTGTTTCCAGAGTTCAAAAGAAGGAAAAGCCATTAGGGGACAGAAAAATCATAAAGCTTCTAGGAAGATTTGGAATGAAGCTTAGCCTTCGAGGATGAGTATGAATTGAACAGGTAGAAAGGAGTTGGAAAAACATTTCAAATTAAGGAGAACAACAGTCCAGAAGTGGCAAAATACATAATCTGTTCAACGTGGCAATTTATAGACCAGCTTTTCAGGTGAAGAGTTTCTAAGAAAGAAGAAAGGAATACAAGATTTCTGTGATACCTTGGCACCAGGTTATATTAATTCAGTCAGGAATTTGGCAATGGGTGAGCCTTTGGGGATTTTTGAGAGGGCTGTGAAATGATGAACTCTTTGTTCGAGAAGGTCAATAGGGAAGTCAACTGGAAGGGACATGGTTGTAGTGGCATGGAAAACAGCAGACCTTGGCATCCTCAGATCCAGGTTCAAATTCTGACCTGCCAAGTATCAGGTGTGTGACTTTGAGTGTTCTACCCAATTAACATTTCTGAGGCTTAATATCTGTCTCAGTTAAATGGGGATATACTATGTACCTCTCAAGGTGTGGAAAAAATTCCTGGCACAAAGCAGGCCCCCAACGGTGAGTTAAGTGAATGGATTGGAGGGGGAGAGTCTTGAAGTAGGGATTCTTTAAGCAAGTTATTTCAATAATCTAGCTGTAATTCTAGATTACTATTTCAACAGAAAGAAAGGAAAACTAGGAATGGTGGAAGGGGGAAAAAAAATGACAGGACTTGGCAGTCTATTGGATCGAGTCAAGGAAGTATGGAGATGAAGCTCTGGTTGACTACAAGCGCTCTGCAGGAGTGATAGTGTCCATTGTCAGAAATCAGGCTGTTTGAGAGAGCTGAGATGTATTGAATTTGACTCTAGGCTGAATCCATGGTAGATATGTGAGAAGCTTGAAATAGCATCATTTTCCATATTTCTAAGTTCAGTTTGACCTCTGTTATAGTTTTTTAAAAAAATATGACAGCCCTTTTGTTTGACTTTCCCACCATCAGTGATTTGGACTCCATCATTTCTTCTTCTAAATTGGCCAGGGGAGGAACTGAAGGCAGAGCAGAGAAATAAACTTACCCCAAGGCTGGTAGAAGTCCTTTTACACTCGCCACTGCAGAAAAGCCACTCTAATTGTTTTGTGACCTTTGGTAGCAGCTGCTCTGCCTTCTGGGAATCAAGATTGATTTTCCACATCAGCATAGGTGGAAGCCAATTGCTCAAGAGCTAAGATGGATGGTCTATCAAAAGGCAGCAGCTTTTCAGGAGAAAGAGTCTGTGGCAGAGCATCACAGGTGCTAATAAAATGATTACCTATTCCCTGCCCCTAAGGTGCCAGTACAAAGGTGTTCCCTTTTTGCACATTTGAAAATAATAATGAAACTTGGTATTCATATGGTAGCTTCCTGCCAAAGAGTTTATAGCATTTATTAGCAATATCTCCTTGCTCCATACCCTCTCTAGGTCTCTGTAGAAAGTGGTGATCTTCTCTCTCCTAAAGACTGAGAGAAGGAGCACAGACAAAACCTTGCAGAGGGATAATGTGTGGGCTGTATAAGCAAGAACAGATGGACCACTCTGGGTGCATTTATGTTGAGTCTGAAACAACTATGACATCACAATTTGTAGAGTCCTCTGGAGTTCACAAATTACATTCACAAACATAATCTTAGAGTTCAGAGCAGGGTTTTGGTACCCAAATCCTACCACTGACCCCATCTCTCGCTGGGGTCCTAACCCAAAGACTGAACACACAAGGAATAATTGCCAAACAGAAAGGAAAATACCATTTTATTAACATCTGTGCTTGAGCACATGATCCAGACCACGAGCCTGACTGGAGATTCCTATTCCTCCTCCTTTGAATATAGGATAGTGAGGTTTGCAGAGCAGGTTCTTGGATGTGCCTGCCCCATCTCAAAGGGAGAAGCAGGAATAGAGGTAGCTCTGATTGGATCTTCCCAGAATAACACTATACGAGTTTAGATTTTCTTTAGGGTATTTCATGAAATTTTATGTGGATTTGATTAGTGAGTCTTAAAATATAATCTTAATTTTAATCTTAGAATCTTAAACTTTAATGTCTTTGACCTACCACAGTGTTTTGATCATTCATGTAATGCTACATCCTATTTAGGCTTAGAGGTGAAACCCATTAGCTCATTCTTTGCAGTCTTATAAGGCAGAGCTTGTTCTGGGGATTAATATAACTAGGGAGTCTGGTAACCAGAAATGCAAATTATAGTGTCCTAAGGAACAAAATAAACAAATGGCTTAACCAGGCCAACATCACCATCCAAGAGCTCTAATCCAGTATGGCTGCAGGCAGGTACCAGGCACACAGGGAGGCAGTTCGCGGCATGGAGACTCTGAGGACCCCCTTGGCTTGGAGCAGAGCCCAGCCTGTAGGGAAGAGAATTCAGCTGTGAGTGAGGGCCCCGAGTAAGTGGACATAGTTGAAGGCAGAGGTCCACTCTCAAAGAAGAAATTAGAGAGCCCATCAGCAAATCAAGACCCAAGCAATAATTGGGTAACTGTGGTAGAGGTGATGGAGAAGGCCAACACTTGGTCGGGAAAGCTGTACCGAGGGCTCAGCCTAGGGGCACTGGCAGCGAGACAAACTTTGATGGAGAGTCTGAGCTTTCAGATTCACACGTAGACCAGATGAGCTCTAAAGGAAAGACAGGAAAATATATAGGGAAACGACAGGAGGACAAATCCATTCACCACATACTGTACAGAATTACTGATGTTTCTGTGGCCACCAGAGCCTAGCCTTGTTCCCCACTGGGATTCAGAAACGTCTGGTCATTTTGGATAAACTAGTGGAAGAAGACTATCAGGAACTTATTGTATCAGGAGCCAAGAAATCTGAAAGCAAAATCATTCTGTAAAAAGAGGATCAAGACATTCAGTTCTGCCCATGCACAATGCCTTAGACAGAGTTGGATGGAGGCAGGGATTATTCTGCTTTCAGCATATTTTCTGTCGCTTGGATTTGCCTCCCATCCTTGTCCTTCTGAGGACTTGTGTCTGAGGGATAAGTTCTAAGTAAAAAAGTCAAAGGATGGTTCTCCTGACCATTCTGTAAGACATCAAAGCAAATGAAACACTACTTAATACCATTAATGTGTAATAAAATGATATCCAAGTGAGAAGACAGTCTGTGAACCCATGATGCCTCTGTCTCCAGAGAACACTGCCACTCCCTGGAACCCCAGAGGACTGAGGCGAATGAGCAGAAGTCGTGTCCAGGAGTAAAGCCCATTGATTGACCACAGCCTGCTGTCTCACTCCCCTCTGTTCATTTCACACTCTGCTGCCAGAGGTATCTTTCTAGAACAGTGCGTCTCAAAGCGTGGTCTCCAAAATACTTGCGTAGGAATCATTATCTGTTCAATGTCTAGACCTCAAACAGGGCCTGTAGACTAGTAAAATCTAGGTGAACGTCCTGAGAATTGGCATTTTTATCAACTAGTAAGTGATTCTTGTAGGCATTCAAGTTTGAGAACCATTATTCTAGAACTTAGATTTCACCATGGCGTGTTCATGCTTGAAGACTTTAAACCGTTTTCAGTTGTGTGTAAAACAAATTCTAACTGGTGAAAATGGCCTTCTAGGTCACTCACAATTGGACATGCCATGCAGCCTTTCCAGCCTCCTTTGGCCCTGCCTTGTGGGCCACACTGCCCAGCCACACTGAGAAATTGCCCATTCCTGGAACACACGCACTTCGTCGTGCCTCTGTGTTTGTGGCTTCTTCTGACGGGAACTTTTTGCTTTCTTTGTTTTCTTAGGGAGGGAACTTCTCCTACTACTTCTTAAAGACTAAATCTCATACATGACCCTTTCTATGAATTTTCTTAACCACCCCAAACAAAATGAATCAGTATGTTTCCCTGCTATGGTGGTGAATTTTAGGTGTCCACTTGGCTGGGCTATGGTGCCCAGTTGTTTGGTCAAACACTAGTCTAGATGTTGTTGTGTAGGTATTTGCAGATATGATGAATATTTACAATCAGTTGACTTTAAATAAAGCAGATTACCCTCTTAGTGTTGGTGGGCCTAATCTTATCAGTTGAAGACCTAAGAGCAAAGACTAAGTTTCCCAAAGAAATTCTGCCTCAAGACTGCAACATCAACTGTTACCTGAGTGTCCAGACTGCTGGCCTGCCCTACAGATTTCAAACTGGCAGTTCCCATAATTGTGTGAGCCAATTCCTTTCCTTAAAATAAATCTCTCTCTCTCTCCTATATATATAGGTTCTGTTTCTCTGGATAACTCGTACACCACCACTTTTATTTAGTTTAGAGTGAAGATGATGAACAACTCACAGGGGAGAAAGGTCTGCAAGTTAGGCATCTACCTTATTCCTGGAGTGAAGAGCAGGAAGTTGCCGCTCAGCGCCGCTAACCTGTTCCCCAGGATGGAGAGGAAGGAAGATGGAGGTGTGCAGGGGGTGCGTCTTCTCCTCTGCAACCCCATTCCCAACTGCTAGGTCAGAAGAGGAAGATGGCTTTCTCTGCACACACAGCAATCCTTCTGGATTTCTCCTAGCACCGTGTAGCCTGCTTGGTGGCCCTGCACAGTCGTCGCTTAGCTCTCCTAACCGCCCTCCTAATCCATAAGCTTCTGTGAGTGGTCCTCATATCTGATGTTTCTTTGTATTGACCCCCCACAGCTCCAGAGCCCAGCTCAGTGACCTGGTATTTAACAGTGCTTCAGAACTATTGAATTACTGCCTGAAAGACTATTTTCTTTTCACGATCTTTCTCCAGGCCCCACTCAGACCCTTGTATTGTCCCTGAGTGGCTTTGTGCCCTCTCTCACCTGGAGGGAGAGTTCAGCATGCCAGAGACTTCACAGTATTGGTTTTCAATGTTCCACAGCAAAGTGTCTCTTGAACACGGTGAACTTCATTTCAGAGTATTGTCATTGCCCCCTCTCTTCCTCGTAAATACAGGCTAACAGATTGATCTTACCTTTGATTGCGAAGTCAGAGTGGTGACTTGCTATTTAACCTTTTGTTTGGAACGTGGATCATTTCAGGATGAAAGGTCTGAACTTCCCAAGTGGCATTTTAATCAGAGGTTATTGTGAAATGAATGTGAATTTTAGTCTTCTGTTGAGAATCCTTTAACCAGCTGCTGTGCACAATAACATCTTCTGCCTCCCAGTACTTTATACTGTAGGAAGCCCTTTCATATACAATAATAAGTCCGTAATAAATGTTAGCTACTCCTTTTATTTAATCCTGACAACAAACCTGGGAGGTGGTTATTAATGTCAAATTGTAAAGGCAGCTCAGAGAGGTTAAGGGGATTATTTAAGGCTACAAAGCTAGTAATTCAAGGATAGAGGTATATGTATGTGTATAATAATAGTTACTGTTTTTTGAGGGCTTGTTATATGCTAAGCAATTACTAAGAGCTTTGCTTGCATTATATTTTTTAACTCTTGCTACAACCCCATGCAATAGGTACTATGATTATTCTTATTTTATATCTGCAGAAATTAATGCATAAAGAAGGTAAGTAACTTGCTCAGAGTTGCACAGCAAGTAAGTGGTGGAACCAGATTTCAACCCCAGGTACATTTGAATCCAGAGCCCACATGCTTAACTGCTACCCTCTACTGCTTTTGTACCTATATAAGCATGCACGTGTGCATGCCTGTGAATGTTTGTATGTGCACATTATACCTTACCATGTTTCAAAAAGCAATAAGACAGCTTACATAGTTAGTAAGAGGCACAACCAGAAGCTGAATTAGGCCTTGTACTCTTCATGACACCATGGCTGCCTTCCTGAGTCCTTGCGGCTGCCATTTCAACCATCAGCCTCTGCGTCAACACCAGTTTCCAATTAGCTCTGATGATTGGGGCCAGGCAGAACACAGGTCACTGAAATCCAAAAATAATCCACAAAACATATTTCATGCACTGTCCTGTGTTAAAATATCCTGCCAGAACTGTTTAAAGTTCTGGAGATGTGTCTGGGTTTACTTCATGTCCCTTCCTGTCCTTCCTGGAACAGAGATTCAAACCAACTCCCAAATAATCAAGGCTGAACAACAGGGAGAAGGCTGAGGGGAGGGTGTTGGGGAGAACAGAACTTTAATGATATCCACAAGAGACTGAATAACTCAGGAGTTCTGGCTACATTATTTAAATTTTTAAAAATCTAAAAGCAGGAATGAGAGGAAGGAGGGGAGAAGGGGAGGCACGTGCATGAATGGGTGCCAGTGGGCTTCAGCTGATCCAGCACGGGGTTTCGCACTTTACCCATGTTGACCACATGTTTGTTGAATAGATGACTGACCATTTGAACGAATGAACAATCAGAAATTGTTTTCCCTCGGCTGACTTTTTGCATAGATACCACAACTTGACTTCCATGAACAATTGCTGGAACTTCTCTCCCAGGCACCTGAAAGGGGATATAATGAACAGGAACTGTTTGAACAAGTACCCTTCTCTCCAGAGGAAGCCAGAGTCCCTGAGTCAGTGACAGGCATATGTCTTAAGTTCAGCCAGTCAAACTCACTATCCTGTAACTGTGAGTCTGAAGTGAGTGACATGGGGTCTCAGCTGCTGGAGGTCATATTCTCAGCAGCAGCAGCAGATCAACCTGTGTCTGCTGCATGATCTTTGTTCTAGTGTCTACAGCCAATCTCCAGAGCACCCATGGTATCCACCTGTGTTCTCACTCTGGGCTTCCAGTCTTCTCTCAGTTCTGTGAGTTCCTGTTACCCTTCCAGTATATTCTCTTTTTGGTTTAAGGTTGCCAGACATTTTCTGTAGATTGCAATCAAGAACTCTGACTGATACAAATTAAGTCACTTGAAATGAAAGAGCAGTGAAAGAAAATGGCTATGCATTTAACCCTCACTGGTACCACAGCTATAAAGCTGCAACACAGAACCCAGAGTCCAATATTAGTTTTTTCACCTGCTAGAGCAACTCTGTTAGACACTATCTATTGAAATAAGCACCACACTGAAATCGCTATACAATTCACTCACAGAAATAGCAAGGGTTCAGCTTGGGAGTCCGAGGGAATAGTTTCCATCGCTAGAAAACCGTATTGCTTATTGCCTCAGAAACTGGAAAATGTTTATTTGTAGTTGAAATTAGAACACAGTTTCACAGGAAAGACTTGTCATAGAAATCTTCTTCAAGCTCTTCTCAGCGATGACCTCCCACAAACAATTCCTGTAAGGTTTAATGAGTGGTTTGTGTTAGGGCAAGCTCAAGTGCAGATTTTGCGTGGGCAAACACTCCCCTCAGTCTTCTGGACCTACATAGACAGGCAGCCAGTATCAGGAGAATCCTTCTTGGTAAATTGATAACACTTCCACAGCCATCCAGGAACCAGGTAATTGTAACAATATTTCTGGGCTAAATTCCAGTCATTTCTGCTGCAAATTAGAAAGAATGGGAAAGACATCTTCAGTTGTTTAATATTGTATTATCTGGGGTACAGGACAGGAGTAGGGAAAGAGATAATTCAGATCACAACTAAATGTCTACCACTGGATTTAGTCTCAATATCACTTAAGGAAATTATATATTTAAAAAATAAGCTAATGTGTTGGGCCTCCATCCCTCTACTTCCCTTCTAACCACCCCTTTCACGTGATTGGATTATTGGACTCAGAAAACTAGAGCAGTGATTGTGTGTAGTTGTACATGTGGCTGGACTAAGGTCACAGTGGAGAGGAGAAGGGGAGGAGAGAAGCAAGGGAAGGTGTGAAAGGTCAAGTTCAAAGCAGGAAAGGAGACTTAAAGACAAGGATTTGCTCTAGTTATCAATACATTGCCTCTCAGCTCTAAATCCACCATTTATCACCTGCTGCTGTGATAATGGAACGAGACCCGTATTAGGAATTTCCCTTTTGAAGAGAGCATGAGTTAGACTTTGTTAGTAGAGAGCCCTGGGGGTGGAGGTATTTCAGGAGGAAGGGCTTGTCTTTCTGGTTGTGGAGAGCTGCTGTTCTCTTTCTTGCTTGCTCTTATCACATGGCTGCCAGTGATATGTGTGAGGAAAATCCAGTGGCACTCTTCCCCAGACACTTTCCTGGAGTGCTCAGTCGCCTGGCAGGTTTGCAGCCCCAGCCCTGACCCTGGCCAGGTGATCGCCTCTCCATGGACCTCTCAGTGTGGACAACATGCGCCCCAGGCCTCATGTTGCCCTGCTGGTGAATGGACTCCTACCCTAGATTCCCTCCATTTGCCCATCCCCAGCCTCATCCAGCCAGACCCCAGAGAGTTGTCTCTTGCTTGCCTAGTACTGGAGCAACCCAGGGAACTTCTTCTCTATCCAATGGACAGAAACCACACCTCAACCTCCTACAAGGTCTAAACCTCAGCCTGGTGGAGAGGACCTCCCTTCTAAGTTTGTTCCTTCTTTAGGTATTCTTTCTCAGCTCTAGAGAATTCTATAGATTTCTCTTTACATATTTATAGTTACTCCTCTACTATAGTGAGTAATGCTTTGTATTAAATTTTCCCTAGGTGGTTTCTGTCTCCTAATTGGAACCTGATTGATAAAGAATTGGTAGAGGGAGTAGTCCCACAGAGATGGGATTTGGGGATTGGTTTGCTCACTCCCTTAGGCTGAAGTGCAGTGCTGAGTTCCTTGACAACAAGGAATAGGATACTAGTAATCCATGGCATACAGTGGCATTGTAATTAATCAAGCTATAACCTGTTTTTGATCTTGATGAAGTGCCCACTAAAACAAGTGCCTTAGGATCCCAAGTGGTTGCCGCACTTGACTTTTATGGCAGTAACGACTACAAGGACTGTGATTTGGGACTGATTTTTTTCAATGCACTTGAGCATTTACAAAAAGAAAATGACATGCTCAGTTCCTGTAACTTTTAGCCTAAGTTGTTATCTGAGAACTTCCATGACAGCCTTGAAAGGCTCTCCTTTTTCTTGTAGCCACGGGGCTAATATAGCTGAAAATAAAATGCAACATTTAGTTATGTGGGTTGCTGAATTACAACAATAGTGAAATTCTCATCAATTATCCTGTGAAATTTAGGATATTGACTAGGAAAGAACGGAATCATAAAACTTAGAATGGGGACAACTGGTTTGACCTAGATAAAGCTGACAATCTTGAATCCCCATGTCAGTCTGAGCCTCCCTTACCAAAGGAATTAACAACCATAATCTCCAGTGTCTGAGGAGAATAGCCTACCTTTGTTTGAAAACCCTGTGATAACCTCACCTGGGGCAGAAGCCTTGAAAGTGGATTCTCCTTCCCCTTAAGACACACCACAACTACACTCTGATGCCACAAGACCCATGGTCAAATCTCACCATGTTCTAAGGGGCCAGGACACACTATAACCCATGAGAAAATAGCTTGCATACCAAAGAATTGTAAGACTTTGCTATTAGGTATGGGTAGAAACGCTGAGGAAGTTGTGCAAGAGTGAATTCTAGGAGTGTTAGACCAAGTGCAGCACTTAGCTACAAAGACAAGGTGGAAATATTTACCATAAAGAGTATCAAAGATGTACCAGTAATCAAACTGCTTTAACCCACAAGGATATTCCACGGTGGGCCAATTAATCATAGGAATTAAATAGATTGGTAACTGATTAGTGTATTTCTTGACTGAACAACAGTAAAAACTCTAGATATGGAGCCAAAAACCTGACTTGAGTCACCACAGTGAATAATCATGGCCTGCCACTGAGTTCCCAGACCATAGTCAATTCACAGACCCAGAACCCTTCGATTGAAGGAGAGGCCAAACAAATTCAGAGCAAAGACCTTGGGCTATTATTGCAAGAACCTACTGTAAAAAGAATCCTGCAGCCATTTATTAGAGTGGGAGTGCACTGGGGAATAATCCCCTGATCTTTGTGGGATTATTAGACAATAGTTTTGAATTGATGCTAATTCTTAGGGACTGAAAATGCCACTATGGCCCAATAGTCAAAGTGGAGGCTTATAGTGATCAAATAATAGATGGAGCCTTAGTTCAAATCTGACTCACAGTGGGCTCAATTTATCCCCAAATTGGCTCTCTGACCATAGGGTGAGGGTCATTATGGCAGGAATGATGAAATGAAAGCCCTTGGAAAATCCTTTTTCTATCATGATTGTAAACTAGGAAAACTGCAGAGATTAATGTCATCATCAAATATTTGAAAATATCAGGGGTGGTGATACCTATCACATTCCCATTTGACTCACCATTAGCCCTGTGACAAAATCGGATGGATCTTGGAGAATGATCAGGGACTATTGTAAACTTAATCAGATGGTGACTCCAATTGCTGCTGCTGTTCCAGATGCGTTATCTTTACTATTATCTTTATTGGAACAAATCAACATGAACTCTGGCACATGGTATACAGCTAGTGACCTGGCCAATGCCTTTATCTCTACGCCAATTTGCAGGAACATAAAATGAACTTTGCTTTTATCTGGCAGAGCAAACGGTATGCCTTTACAATCCTACATCAGGGCTCCATCAGTTCTGCTTTAGGGGATAATATAGGCAGCAGAGATTTCGAATGTCTTATTTCAAAAAACGTCACACTGGTTCACTACGTTGATGATGCTATGCCCATTAGATCTGGTGAACAGAAATTAGCAAGTACTCTAGATCCTTTAGTAAGATATGTGCAAAGTAGAGGGTGGGAGAAAAACCCCATAAAAATGCAGGTGCCTGAAACCTCAGTGAAATTTCTAGTGGTTCACTGGTATGCAGCACGTCAAGATATTCCTTCTGAGATGAAAGGTGAATTGTTTCACCTCATACCACCTACCACGGAAAATAGACACAATGCTTGTGTGCTTGGTAGGACTTTCTGGATTTGGGAGACAACTTATACCACATTTGAGTGTGCAAATTCAACCTATCCTTGGATTCACTGGTAAGGCTGCCAGTTTCAAGTGAGGACCAGAGCAAGAGAAGACTTACAGCAAATTTAGGCAGCAGTACCTGCCAAACTAGCACTTGGTTCTTATGAGGAGACTCTGACAAGCACCAACAGGAAAATCACAATAGAGATCTCTAAAATTTTTGAGAATATCTATGCTACCTTCTGCAGAGAACTTCTGTCCTTTTGAAAAATAGCTTCTGACTTGCCGCTAGGCCTTGGTAGAAACTGAGTGCCTAACCATGGGATATCAGGTGACCATGGGATCTGAGCTTACCCTCACAGACTGGGTTGTCTGACCTGCCTAGTCATGAGAGTAGATGTCTATCATGAAATAACAATGGCACATACAAGACTGAGCTCAGGCAGATCTTGAAAGTAGGAGTAAGCAAGTAGCTCAGACTCCTTCAACACCAACTCTTATTGTATTGTCTTCTCTACTTTAATTAATGCCTATGGCCTCTGGGAGTATTCCTTTCACCCAGATGACCAAGTAAGAAAAACCTTAAGCCAGATGGGTCTGCATGATTTGATGGATCCACCAAGGAGAAGACAGCCACAGCACTACAACCTCACCCAGGCATGACTCTGAAGGACAGTGCTGAAGGAAAATCTTCCTGGTGGGCAGAACTTTGAGCAGTACATTTGGTTGCCTACTATGTCTGGTGTGAGCGAGAGATGGGCAGAAGTGTGGGTGCACACTACTCTTGAGCAGTTGCCAAGTTTGGCTAGATGGTCAGGGACTTGAAAGGAACAAGATTGGAAAATTGGTTATAAGAAGTCTAGGGAAGAGCTATGGGGCTAGGCCTCTTTTGATGGCACAGACTGTGAAGATATTTGTGTTTCATGTGAATACTCAACAAAAGGCGTCCGCTCCAGAGGAGGCTCTTAAAAATAAGGTGGATAAAGTGACATGCTCTATGGATGTCAGTTACCCTCTTTCCAGCCACACTAATGCTTGTTCAATGGGCCAATGAACAAAATGGCCATGGTGGCAAAGATAGAGGGACTCAACAAGAGAGATTTCTCCTTACCAAGAGGGATCTGGCTAATGCCACTACTGAGTGCCTAATTTGCCAACATCAAGGCCAAATAGCACCACTCCCCAGGGTGACCAGCTAACCGTCTTGGAGCAGGTTGATTACATTTTACCTCCTATATCCTGGAGGGTAAAGAGACTCATCTTCACTGTAATAGACTCATATTCTGGAATTGCTTCCAGGAATCAAGGGATGGGAATGAATCTTCTCACTATTATGCTTAATAAACCACTCACAGAATTTTTGATTTTCAACTGAGAAACTTTGAGCTCTGTGATTTCGGGGGTCTTGGTACCTAAAGGGGGACTACTTCCACCAGAGGACACAATGGTGCTTCCATTGAATTGGAAGATCAATGGCCATCTGGGCTCCTTATGGCACTTGAACAAACAGGCAGAAAATGAGTTGTTCTACTTGTTGGAGTTAGTGATCCTGAACAGCAAGAGGAAATTGGGTTGCTGCTACACAATGAGATCAAGGAGGATTTTGTTTGCGACCCAGTGGACTCTGCAGTGCCTCTTAGTACTTACACATCCAATAGAAAAAATTAATGAAAATTATAGCAACAAAAAAAGGCAGGTCAAATGATGACTTAAATTCTTTGGAAATTAATGTTTGGGTCACTCTGTAAGCCCAACCAGCTGAGATTGTGGCTGAGGATGGGGAAAATACAGAATTCATAGTGAAAAAAGAAATAATCAAATATCAACTAGAGCCTTGTAACCAACTATAGGAATAAGAACTATAGTAACTTTACAGATTTTCTCTTTTCTTGTTATATTTTTTTATTTGTATAGACTATTTTCTTCTCTCTCTCCTTTGCCTGTTTTTTATTTTATATACAAATTGTTGTAGAGTTATTTTTAAAATTTACTCATTATGTAACAGAATATTCAGTGAGACTGTGATATAATTTGGGAGTCATTCATATAGCCAGACATGGATACAGTGGCTGGGCCTGTGCAGCTCCTCACGTTTAGGAAAAGGTGAGAATTCTTCACTTTTAAGAAGGGTAGCTGTGTCCTGTTAGAGTTGAAATATAGAGTTGCTTAAATGTTGTATAGCACTTTAAATGCGTGTAGAAGGGTGCCTATGGAGTCTGAGTCATCAAAGGGTGGACTGTGACATCAACCAATTTATTCCTTTTCATCTCTAAATCTATCATGCATTACCTGCTCTGTGATAATGGAGCTGGACCTTTTAAGCATTTCTCTTCTGCAGCAAGCATGATGTTACACTGTGTTAGTAGAGGACAACAGAGGGGTATTGCAGGACAAAGGAGCTTTTCTTCTTGGTTCTGGGCTGCTGCTGTGTTGTATTTTTCCTGCTTCTCTCACATGGCTTCCAGCAGTGCACAGAGTAAAAACCCAGTACTGCTCTACCCCAGCTGTTTGACCAGAGCATGCAATTCCCTGTAAGTTCACATCTCTTGCCCTAGCCCAGTGACCTCTCACCATGGCCCTCCCCCCAGACACTACACATTCCAGGTCTCATACTCTCCTGCAAAAGAGTGGGCTCCTTATACTCTGACTCAGTAAACTGAATATTGCTTAGATAAATGGAGTGTCCTCTGAACCCCTCTGAGACATTTATCTGACCATTGAGTTTTCCAGCTTTACATAGTAAATCCACTCTAGCATGTTCTCTTCTCTGAGTCTTTTGTTCACTTTTTCTATAGTCAATAATATCAGTTCTGGCATTTCTACTTCATTTAGTGTGTGCTATCACTTCTAAGCTTTCAAGAGTCGTTCTATTAGCACATTGGCACCTTCTCCTAGGGTCCTTGCTAGGACCCTATATTATGGGAGAGTATACTCGTATCAATCAACTCTCCCTTATCCAGCCTTATATTCCACTTTCCTTGACCTAGAACCCTCAGGATCCAGTTCTGTATATTTTTTTCCACTTTCTGACGAATAAATTAGCCAAATTCTACAGCTCCTTAAGCGTATAGCTTCTCTCTTCCCTTGGCAGGCCCAGCTCATGCCTAGTTTCAGACCCTTGTTATTGGTCCTGCTTCCGGGAGGGCATAAGCAAACCTTATCTTGTAAGGCACTTGCTTCATTTGAGGCCTCTGTATTATCTTTAAGCAAAGAGTGGGTCACATCTGTATGCCCAGCACACTCAGAGGAATCTGGGAATTCAAGGTTCTCAAATGTATCTACACAGCTATCCGTGTCCCAAAGTCTCAGGGTCCCACTTATTCTCTGTTGGAGTCCTAATTTTGGCATAAGAAACCTGCTGAGGTAGAGAATTCAATCTTCTCTTAAGTTCCACTGCTTTCATGACTAAGTCCTGAGCCTGATCTTGAGTCTGTTCCTCCAGCCACAGGAGATCCTTAAATGCTCCCAAGGAGTCCTCTCTTCCCTTCACATTCTGTCTTGAATTGGTGATTTATCATCCTGAGCCTATTATATCTCTTCAATTAATTATTGGTACTCAGCATCAACCACTCAACTCCATGGTTCTTTCTCATGGCTCTCATTTCCTTCATACTCCTTTAGTACCAGAAATATTACGTTAGCCAACGCATTCTCTTTAACCAAAATCTTATCCCAGATCACCACCAGTGGGAGTTTTAACAACTGCACTGCTACAGCATTCCAGGAGCTATTCATTCTCCACCTACCGCTAGTGATGGGATCCTCATTGCCAGCCAGCCAGTGAATGATCTATCTCCAAAATTCCATTTATAGTTTGCTTCCAAGAACCACTTCTGACACTTAGATTGGGTCTCTGGCAACAGATTGCAAGATATCAAGATGGATAGTTGGGCAGGGGTGTCGGAGGTGGGGAGGATGGGGACTATCAGGAGACATAACTTTAAGTGAGGAAGGCAGGATTGGACAGAAAGAGAAGCTGATTTGCAACTGAAGCCTCAACTGATTCTGGTGAGAGTTTTGGAGCTGAGCTGTCTTTCAGAATGTCCCAAATTGAGTCCTAAGGAGGCTGTGCCTATGTCTCCCTACTTCAGCATATTGTTGGCTGTGGGATGACTTCTAAGAGGTGGTGTAACTTTGCACAATGCTGATCCCACAGACTGAGGGCAAGTCCTGTGAGGGATGCAGCTGTGAGCCGTCAACAGCTAATAGTCCCAGAAATCAGGGACTGGGTGTATTAGATCTAAAGAAGGGATCTGAGAGGAGCACCACAGTATTTACTATTCTAAAACCTGCTGAGTCAGGTCCCACTAAATATGCTGCCAGCCTGGATCAAAATTGGTTCTAGAATAAGCCAGTAGGTTCAATGTCCTCAGTGCCTGCAGGTGAGTTTAGCTGGGTAAAGGAGGGACTGACAGCTTGCATCTATTATATCAAAATAAAAACATTGAGAAAGAATCATTTAGTTCATTTAATTAAATTATAATTTTTATATACACAGCTTTGGTATTCTTTTTTGCTCCTGCTGTTTGGAATGAAAGAGGAGTGAAAAGAAGGAAGATGGAGGAAGGTGGTTGGTTTAATGAGCACTGGGGTGTCAGGCCCTATCCTTGGCAGTTCTGTCCTTTTGTAGATAAAACTAAAGGTGGAGATGAGTTCCAGGCTGGCAGCATGAATTACCTCCCTCTTGTCACAGTTCAGTAATTAATCAGCCGTGACTGCAGAAGAAAATGGAAAGTAACCATGGGTACACATGACACTCGCATTAAATCAAGTTAGTTCATCCTGATTAACACGGGTTCACTCAGAAGCAAATAAATTAGTAATCACCTCTGGCTGAAACTGTGCTTATAAGGAGGGCGAGGTCTGAGGGATGTTATGAAGGTTTTTGAAAGTATTGTTTAAATCCCTGAAATTTACACAATGATGTAAGCCAATATGACCCCAATAAAATAATTTTTAAAAATATAAAAAATATCTCTTGACATTGCAATTCCTCAAAAGTTCCACCCTGACCACCCACAGCTGAGGGCCATCTGAGGTTTGTGTGCACAAGGTCCTATGCTGTGTTGCTGAGGTCTGAGTTGTCTAAGGCCGCTTCCAGAATGACTGTCCTGCTATCCTTCATAATCCAGGGTGGCAATAAGTTGACTGCTCTAGCAATCTGTTCTCTCTCCCTGATATGAATGGCCTTTCAAGGTAGTGCCAGGGTATGCGAGTGAGGTGTTCATCCCAGGTGCAAAATTTGGGGGGTCACCAAAAACACAGCCATCAAGATGAATATTTTTAAAAATCAAAATGAAGGCAAAAATTTTACAATGAATAAAATATCTAAATTTTAAATAAAGACAGAATCAATTTATTGATTTTAACTTTTGCCTTAAGCTCCAGTACAGTTCATCATTGCACTGCTAAAGGGAAAGAGCATCATTTCAAGGGACTACATTAAACAGACTTCCTGCCTGAAGTTTATGGTTTCTAGAGCAGTGCAGTGCTTCTCCAACTTTAGTGGGCATCAAAATCACCTGGAGGGCTTTTTGAAACACAAATTGCTCAACCCCACACCCAGAATTTCTGATTTAGCAGATCTGAGGTAGAGCCCAAGAATTTGCATTTCTAACAAGTTCCAGATAATGAGGCTGCTGCTGATGCAGGGACCACACTTGAAGAATCACTATAGGGACAACTATATAAATGATAAGCCAATAGTGCCCAGAGTAGGAGCTCATTTAAAGAGAAATGTTTTCGACGAGTTGAGTGAGTGAATGAAATACCATAATGCCAAGATTGGCTAGTAAGTGTACTCTGAGGGTATTGTTGAAGATGATTTCTTACCCATTGTCTTTTTAAGGAGCACTTCATTATTCACGTGGGGTGGCCTCAGCTCTCCATTGCCCAGGACAAGATGACACATTTTAGATAGACATGGAGACAGCAGGGCTCTGATGCCCGCCCCATGCTCTAGGGCAGGTCACAACTGTGACAGAGGTTGAATTTCAATATGGCTCCAGAGGCGTCTATTCCTTAGAGCTCCCCTTCACTCATCCTCTACCTTTCCTGATATCCCTTACCTGCGTGCTACGCAATCCCTTCCTACAGTGGTACCACCCAGACCTGGCCTCCTAGGCCACCCTTAGAGATGGAGTAGGGGTGGAGGTGGTGGAACAGGGATGCAGGAGACAATTCACTTCAGGTCAGGCAAGAGGCCATTTCAAAACTTAGCCAGAGGTTAAGTACTAAATTTCTAGACTCCATTAAAGTGTCATTGCTACCAATTGAAAACCCATTCTTCAGACTTTATTGATAGCCATTTCCAAGTTGCATCAGGCAGGGGACTCAGAAAGGGGTTATTTACAAGTTGTCTACACTTTAAATAATGTTCTTCTTTTGATTTAGTCTGACAGTCCCTGATTTTAAGACATGGTTTGGCACAACCTAAAAATGTAATGGATTGATTCAATTAAGTAGAAAGGTCAAAGCATAAATTTAGGAACATGAGAAAATATTAGTATTCATTGCTATTTTAAAATTTCCATTCTTTCTACTTATATGACACCTGTAAATCAATTAGGCTTTGGGTTTTTGTTGTTACATTTTCTAATACAATACTGCAGAGAATGGAATAATTCTAAGATAGTCATTCTGGAAAGGAGGTGAGAAACAATGTGCTATCAGCAAGAAATGAATTCAAAAAAAGCCAGCAGAAATACAGAAAAATACCCAGATCTTTTCCCCCTTATCTCTTCTTGTAACTCACCTCAATTGGAGGAAGGGGAAATAAATTCCTGAATCCTAAGTCTTTTTTTGGACCCCAAATTTTCAGAAGGAAAGGAAAGAATAGGGAATTGTGAGAGATGGTAGAAGAAAATCTAGTGAGTTATCTGTCACTAGAGTTGTTCAAGCATAGGCTGCAGGTGTTAGTGAAGAAGTTAATTTGACACAAATGCAAAGTTTTGGCTAAGGATTGGCATCAGTAAACGAAAAGTGAGTAGAAATTCAGGGAGTACTCTTTTCTCCATATTACAACTCTGTTCCCTGTTGTACATTTGCTTTATATTTCTAGCTTTGCTTATTGGCTCACAGAGGAAGGTAGATGCACCACCACTTCTGAGATTATCAACTCCACTCAAGAAAACAGTCCAGACTGAGACTTTAGTAGCTTCATTCCCATTCTTTGTTATGGAGGAGGGTACTCTGACTGGCCCAGCTTGCTACGGGTGTTCAACCTAAGTCCAGTCAACAACAGTTGGGTGAAGAGTCGTGTTGTACTCACCTAGCTACTTTGGGTTCTACTTAGGTTGGATAACAGTCTATAGGCAGAGGAGGCAATTCTTGATCCTTGGGCTTGGAAGACATCCCCAAATTATCCGCTACAGTGGATGAGCACTTGGCAAGAACGTTCATGAGAATCAAGCATTAGATGTGATTCTCAAGTAAATGACCTTTCAGGTCTCTGATGCCATCACTCTTAACAATATGATTGATAAGGAAATATAAAGGGAGTGCAAGAGGAGGGACGGCACTTGAATTGTGCATACTTTAGTGACATTTTGAAGATTAATTAGATGTTTTAGTAGGAGCTGTGAAGATGAAAGGGGCTGGAAACAGCATTAAGTCTTTACTACCAATTCCTGGGAAAGTAGGTTGAGAGATGAATTAGTTTCAGGGCTGTAATGCTGTAATGACAGTCACTGAAGAATTGCCCTCACTGTTTTTTACAGGATATTTTTCACCTCAGAGAGTTATGTAAGGCCCAAGAAACCGGAGTTCTGAAAGCAGAGGAAACTAGGATTTTAGGATTATCAAATAGCCCTAAGATTGGTTCACTATACTCATTCAATACATAATCGATTAATCCTTCAAACATGGGGTGTTGGGTTGGGACAATCCCTCTGGATGTCTCCCTCATTTTACAGATGAGAAACTCAAAGCCTAGAGCTAGGTAATAACATAACTGGTGCTATCATTTGGGTCTTCTAATCCCCATTTCAGTCACAGAAAATTTCTCTGTATGGTGTAATTCGTCATTTGTGAGATTCTGGGAAGCCCTTTTTCAGCAGCTTGAAAATATTTTCTGCACTAGCTTATTACTCATGCTAGGAGCCATACTAATTCTAACGCTTAACTTTCTCCTAAGTACTATTTTCTACTGCTGCTCCTCTTCTAAAGTGAAAGTATTGCAAGGATAGGTAATAGATTGATGTGGCAGCCCATTATTACATTTATTGGTATAATAAAGGAAATGGACTCAGGAGTCACATAAATAGGAGACTGAATCTCAGCTCTACCACTCACCAGCTGTAAAACTTCTTACAAATTGTTTCCATCTGGGAGTGTCAGTTTTATCATCTGTAAAATGGGAAAATACAGTATCAATCTCATAGGGTAGAAAGGATTAAATGAAATAATGCATGTAAAGCCTGGCCTGGCTCATAACAAGCACTGAGTAGACAACACTCAGTGATAGCACTCAATAAATAGTACATACTATCAGTGTCATCATCGTCATCCTTTCTGTGCATGAGTTTATTTGGGACAGTGTCTTCCCAGTGGAGGATGGGCCTGTAGTCACAGGAGGAGGAAATGAGAAGAAAAGTGGTACAGAAAAGGGAGATTTGGAACACCTAGGAAAAACTTCATACTTCATAATTTGGCAGATAATCAGTCTGGCTTATGTTAACCAAACCGAAACTCTTATGGATTCATGGATTAAAATTTAAAAAATCTCTTGTGTTCAAGAAATCCTCAATAATAGTTATGTTTATATCAAAGTTGCCATCAATCACTTTTCAATCATTTGATTAAGAAATCTTTCAAAAGGAAAACAATACATAGGCTATATATATATATATATATTTTTTTTTTGGTGAGGAGATCAGCCCTGAGCTAACATCCGCCAATCCTCCTCTTTTTTTGCTGAGGAAGACGGCCCTGGGCTAGCATCTGTGCCTATCTTCCTCCACTTTATATGGGACGCCGCCACAGCATGGCTTACCAAGCAGTGCGTCGGTGCGCGCCCGGGATCCGAACCAGCGAACCCCGGGCCGCCGCAGCGGAGCACGCGCACTTAACCGCTTGCGCCACCGGGCCGGCCCCCATAGGCTATATTTTTATACAACCTGTGACAGCAAAAGCGGTCATATGTTGTTTTCATTGTGTTTTCACAAGCAAATAAAGTGTTGTTAGAGCTTGCTTCTCAATTTGAGCATTGAAAGTTTTGAGGACCTCTTGGTTTCACTTTTAGCCAAGGATCCAAGAACCTACTAAATGGCCCTGAGCCAACCACATCTGACTTCCGGAGCTATACGTAACTCATGAGGTCTGTCCAGGCCACTTCCTCACCTTGCCATGGAACCCAACTGACCCAATCTGGTATTCTTAGGAACCAGGCAAAGAGAAGTTGATGCTAATGCATTTTATTATTTGATATTTGTTGATTCATAATTCAACAAACTTTTATGAGCCATGCACATATAAAGGTGCCTTCAATCAGTTTGGGAGTATATTCTGGGCCCCCACTGAAGCACTGGGTGTCTGGAATCATAAACACTCCATGAATCAAAACCACTGCATCCTGCTTTGCTGCATTTTATTTTCTCTAAATTCAACTACTTCCACATTTTCCAGAGAAACATTTATGCACATAGGACATTCAAAAATGAAAGAACTTGTTTTATTTCTAGCTCTATATTGGCCCTTAATGCCATCTGTGGTTCCCAAACCTGGTGAACTCTTCTGCTTGCAGACAGTCTATGGGATTCCTTTTGCCCCTTTAGCACAATCTAACTAGGAGCAGAGTGAATGACCTCAACTTGGGATCTTTCCTTCAGGCTTATACTCCAATCTTGGTTCTCTGGACCTTACCCTTCTTTCAATCAGGGAAGAAAAGGCAAAGAAATGGATAAAGGAAAGCTTATTTATTTATTTTTGTCTGTGAGACCTAGAGAAAGCTGACCTAAGATATGTTCTCCATGCCTTCTCCTCTAGATTCTATTCTGGTCCTGTTAGGCCTTCCAGGTGACCATTCTAGGCAGAAGGCATGCTAGGCATATCTTACCACCTCAGTCAAACGTGAACAAAAAATAGATGAGAAGGTAAGGCAATCTACAAGAGAGTCAAGAAAGCATTGCCGTCAGTTGTAATAATAAAATCCTTATTCTTTCTACTAGAAGATTGTTCCCAAAGCATGATGTCCAATGTTTTTTCCTGGAAGTCCATTCTTGCTTTATGTAGAGGCTTTTTTCCTAAGCAGTAGAATTGACAAGGTCAGCAGGGTGTATAGAGAAAGCCTTGAGCTTCCCCTGAGATGTTAGATTGTGTGGTTGGCCTATTGAAGATTGTGAGGTGAGGATAAGGGAACGAGCTTGACTATGGGTTATAATCAGATAATGAAAGGCTTTGTAAACATTGCTAAGAAGTTTGGACTCTATCCTGTGTGCAGTGGGAGGCCATCAAGTGTCTATGGAAGGAGATGACATGTTTGAGAAGGATAATCTTGGCAAGATAAATTTATTGTTATAAATTGCATCCATGAAAATGGCATGTTTAATTTAGTCTATAGAAGCCAAAATGTTCCAATTGGCAGCTACTCCAAGGTTAAATAGTGGAGTGGTTGGATCCTTCAGTAAAGGATACCTTTCCCATCTCTCATGCCATCAAGGATCTTGAAGTTTTACATCAGAAGAATCTGGAAAGTGTACTGGATGAGGAGAGGAATTTGAGTTTTAAGTCTTTGCACTACCATTTATTCCCTATGTGACTTGGAATTAAGTCACCTAAAATTCCTGGGCTGCAGGTTTCTTATCTGCAAAGAAAAGATAAAAGATGCCCTATAACACTTAGCTGTTGTGTAGATAAGTGTGATAATCACGTGAAAATACTTGATAAGCAATATATAGAGGAAGACGTGTGTGTGTCAGCTCTGACTTCTGGCTCACTACTCTATCAGCTAAATCAAATAGCCTTTCACTTAGTTTTCCATGGATTCTCTGGACAACAAAAGGTTTGCTGAGAGCTAAAGACTGATTTCCTTTCTGTGCAGGGTTTACAGAAGTTTCCCAAAGCAATTCTCAACAAAAGAAGTTGGTAGCTCACTAATTACTGTAAACTCTCTTGATTCCTATACAGTGAACACTTTTTCACTATTTTTCCTCCCATTCCATCCACCTCTCAATCTTGTAGTAATGACTGTCCTAACCACATTACTCAAGTAGGATCTGCCATAGGGACTGAACAGGTGTGCATATGTGACAAAAACTGGGTATCAAATCTTTCCCTACAATGTGTCAAATTTGAACCAAGGAGCAGGAGTCCCTTCCTTCTGGGTGGCATTGGCTGGTGCTAGGAGTATTGTGAAGATAATGGTCTACAGTGCATGACAAGCAGCCAACATGTAGACAGAAGCAGATGTGGTTTAAGACTAAAGCTCCCACTGTAGCACTTGGTACCACTCTGGACTAAAGCCAGATTCATCCTGCCCTTACTGTGATCTGAATCACAGACCTATAATCTCTTTTAGTCTTAACCTCATTAGCATTAAGTTTCTGTCATTTGCAAATTAAAAAACTTTTTCACTATACACCCTAAGTTGCAATCAGAGGTTTTGTTGTTTATAACACATTTTAGTGGGCTCTTACTGGCTGTTTTTGGACTAGTATGGTAACTTTAGCCAGCTCTGGTGGTCTGGTGGTTAAAATTCAGTGCTCTCACCGCCTGGCCCAGGTTTGTTTCCCAGTCAGGGAGCCATATCATCCATCTTTCATCTGCTGATTGTCATGCTGTAGTAGCTGCATATTGCTCTGATGCTGAAAGCTATGCTATTGGTATTTCAAATATCAGCAGGGTCACCCAAGGTGGACAGGTTTCAGTGGAGCTTCCAGACTAAGACAGACTAGGAAGAAGGACCTTGCTGCTCACTTCTGAACAGATTGGCCATGAAAACCTTAGGGATAAAGAAGATATGGTATATATACATATACAGTGGAATACTACTCAGCCATGAAAAAAGGCAAAATCATCCCATTTGCAACAACATGGATGGACCTTGAGGGTATTATGTTAAGCAAAATAAGCCAGACAGAGAAAGACAAACATTGTTTGATTTCACTCATATGTGGAAGATAAACAAACACATGGATAAGGAGAACAGATTAGTGGTTACCAGAGGGGAAGGTGGGGGCATATATGTATGGTGATGTATAAAAACTAGACTATTGGAGGTGAGCACAATGCAATCTATACAGAAACTGATATATATTAATGCACACCTGAAATTATACAATGTTATAAACCAATATGACCTTGATAAAATAATTTAAAAAAACTTTATGAATAGTAGCAGAGCATTGTCTGATATAGCACCGGAAGATGAGAGGATGGAGCAAAAAAGACTGAGCAGGGTTCTGCTGTGTTGTACACAGGGTCACTAGGAGTTGAAATCGACTCAACAGCATTAACAACGAATGGTAATTTTAAAACATGGTGTCCATGTATTTTGACATTCCTTTCATCAAAAGGTAGGGTTTATGTCCCCTTCTCGGGATTCTTGGTGGCCTCTGATTGCTTCAACCAATAGAGTATGGCAGGAGTGATGGTAAAGATTCTTGAAGCTAGTCAGAAAGGGTCATAGAGCTTCCACCTGGTCCTGCAGAGCACTCATTCTGGGGGAAGCCAGCCATCATGTAAGAAGTCTGGTTATCTTAAGACCATCATGCTGAAGAGGCTATATGTAGCCATTCTGGTCAACAGTCTCCTCTGAGCTCCCCGCTGACAAGCCAGTAGCCTCTGCCAGTCATATGAGTGAGCCATCTGGGAAGTCCAGCCCAGTGTAGCCTTCAAGGGACTAACGCCCCACTGACATCTGGCTGCCACCACCTGAGAGACTAAGTGGGAACCTCCTTCCAAATTCCTGACCAACAAATCTTGAGAGAGAGAATAAAAAGTTGTTTTAAACTCCTAAATTTGGGGCCAAATTCTTATGCAGCAATAGTAATCAGAGCAACAATCCCTTAAAGACTTTGAGGCTCTGGGAGATTATCCATAAAGCCAAGGTAACTTACCCCCCACTTACAGGATCAATGTGAGAAGTTAATGGTACCTGAGATGGTACCTGGAATGTGCCTCACAATGTGTCTCTACATTGCCGACTCTCGATAAACATTTGTTCTCTCTACCATCCTTCCATTAAGTGGGGTGATCTAAGTAAAGAGATTTTGCAAGTTGTAGATGTTATACCAATATTAATTATTTTTTCTTTTGGACTGACTGTCCAAAACATGTATTCCCAGAACACCCAGTCAATCATTCATCTGAGGTATATCCACAATCCTTCTTTTGTTGTTGGGTCATTTATCCAGAGCCTTTTCTTCAGTTTTCAGAAGTTCTTACTGACTGTCATGTTCACATTAATGTTCCATTGTCCTTAACTCTTTAATGAGTACTTAAAGGCAGAGACAACGTTTCATAGAATATTGTTTTAGCTCTATAAAGAGATCAACACGTCATAAATGCTTGTTAAAGTTCAATACCAGATATTTGAATTTTCAATTGTAGGAGAAAATCATGTACCTCATTAGAATCAAGAACATGGAGAAAGACAAGTGCCATATGATCTCACTTATATGTGGAATCTGAAAAAAACAAAACACCAAGCTCACAGATACAGAGAACACATTGGTGGTTGCCAGAGGCGGGGGGCAGGGCGGTGGGTTAAATGGGTAAAGGGGGTCAAAAGGTACAAACTTCCAGTTATAAAATAAATAAGACATGGGGATGTAATGTACAGCGTAGTGACTATAGTTAATAATGCTGTATTGCATATTTGAAAGTTGTTAAGAGAGTAGATCTTAAAAGTTCTTATCACAAGAAAAAGTTTTTATAACTATATATGGTGACAGATGTTAATTAGACTTATTGTGGTGACTGTTTTGCAATATATACAAATATTGACTCATGTTGTACACCTGAAACTAATATGTCAATTATACCTCAATTAAAAAAAATATATATATATATGCTCTTATCTTCTGCATTCACCTTATTTATGAAATGACTATAAGAAGTTCCTTTTCAAGACAATTCTCAAAATTCATCCAAGAGCTGCCATTCATTTTCCAAATACTGAAAATTCTCAGGAGGAACACATTAAGATCTTTGTCGTCCCCACTCCCCAAAACATAGTTATTTTGTTATAGACAGTGTCTTCTTACTCTACTAGTATATGGATTTTTTTCTTTTTTTGGTCTAAGTGATGTCAAAAGAAACTATCATGATTTCTCTTTGCTATTAAGTTAAAAAGAAAAGCATTCAAGACTTCTGGTGAGAAAACCACATTAGTCAGAAAAACTGACAGTAATCAGAACAATTCCTCTTTCTCAAGTCAAAAACCTCAAATATAAAAAATCCCAGACGTAAAAAAGAAAAAGAAAAGGAAAAGAACATATGTAACTAGACTAAGATAATGATACATCTCCCAGCTCTCTCTAACTCTCAGACACTTTAAGAAGTTAGAGATATTTCTTGATGGGCGAAGCTATTAGAACTCTATTTGTTGAATTTATTTTTCATGGCTCAATGATGAAAATAACAATAAATTCCACAAATAGATTTCAAGTTGGTCAAGCATTTTGGCTTTGGAAAGTTAATCTCCTGAGCAGTGAGCTCTGTACAGGCCTGGAAAGGTTCAATACAACAATGACATGTGAGAGCAAAATAGCCAAGTCCTGCGCAATTCTGAGCCTCATATCACCAAATGGGATTTGGGGGGTGAAAGGGGAAGGGAGGACCAGAAGTTATTTTTGTTGCTATTCTATTACAGCTCTTTCTTCTTTCTGTTATTGCTGCCAAAGCTATGCTGGCAGTACACAGGCTTTTCAGTGTTTACACTAACTGGTCTTAATCAAGGAATCCTGACCTAGACTTATTCTTTCTCACAGACACAGTTCAATGTTGTGATGGATCCTGGGAAAGCACTGATTCAATAGGCATGTTGTCCCCTTAGGCATAGAGTCATAGGGCTGGAAGGAATGAATACCACACTTAGTCTCCCCCTTGCTTCAGGCAGGACTGGACCCCAACCACATCAAATGCAGAATATCTTGCCCTATTTTAAAAGGTTTCCAGACACAGAGACTGAACAGCCCCCTTGGCAACTAAATTTAGTTTTACAGTCTTTGTACCTAGCTTGATCCTTCTCTTCAGATAATCCCATAATGGTGTGCTCTAGTTTCAATGTTTTCTCCTTTCTTGCTCACAGTGGATTTGAAGCCAAATGTGATTTCACCTGCCCCATGGCATAGTGGTTAAGTTTGGTGTGCTCAGCTTCTGCGACCCAGGCTTCACAGGTTCAGATCCCGGGTGTGGACCTACACCACTCATCAGCAGCCATGCTGTGATGGCAACCCACAAACAAAATAGAGAATGATTGGCACAGATGTTAGCTTAGGACAAATCTTCCTCAAGCAAAGGAAAAAAAAAAAAAGAAGAGGAGGATTGGCAACACATGTTAGCTCAGGGCCATTCTTTCTCAACAAAAAAAGAAACATAAAAAAAAAAATAAATAAGTCACCTCTCAGATGTTGAAGTTTAGAAGTCCTCATCCCCTTAACTTTTCCAGGTGTCCTTATCTATGAGAATCTGTTAACATATTTTATTTCTATGGAATACCTCGCCACACAATATGGAATTCTTATTGACTGGATGTAGTGTCCCCACCTAGGGAGTCTACTTAATTTATGCCTCAGTAATAAAAAACAATAACGATCATTTGATGGGTGCTGTTTTAGGCAGAATTCTAAAGTGGCTGCCAAGATTCCCACATCTACTCCCTCCTATGTGCCTTGATAATTCCTTTCCCTTGGTTGAAGGTCCTGTGAATATGATAGGATATCTCTCTTATGATTAGGTTACTAACCAGCTGACTTTGAGCTAACCAAAATGGAGATTATTCTAAGGGTCCTGACCTAATCAGGTGAGCCTTTTCTAAAGTCATAGAGATTGAAAGTACGAGAGAGATTCTACTTGAGGGGGATTCTCTGTTGTGGGCTTTGAGTATAGAAGGGACGATGTGATAAGGACTTGCGAGTGGCGTCTAGCTGCTGAGTGCAATCCCCAGCTGACGCTAGCAAGAAACTGAATTCTACAAATGACTTGAATGAGCTTGGAAAGAAAGTCTTCCCTAGTCAAGTCTCTAGAGGAGAATGCAGCTAGCTGATGTCTTGACTTTAGCCTCATGAGATCCTGAACAGAGAAATCAGCCATTTGGTGCCTGGACTTCTGACTGACAGAATTGTGAGACAATAAATGTCTGTTATTTTAAGCCACTAAGTTTATGGTAATTTGTTACACATCAATAGAAAACTAATATAGGAACTCATCCACGTGCTGGACATTGTAGTAAAAGATATTCCCTGTATTATCTCATCTAATTCCTACAGCAACCCTTGAGGTAATCATTATGTCTGTTGTTAGAACAAGAAAACTGAAGCCTGGCTCAACGAACAGAAGCGGCAAAGATTGGTTCCTTAAGTACTGCAAATTTCACTCTCAGTTTATTTGAATTTGTAAGTCCTAGCCCCAGCTGATGCTCTTTCCTCTGAATTGCTTTCTTGTCCTTATAATTTTATTGATACAGGCTATTGCTGGTGCCTTAGTAAAAATATTTTGATCCAAACCATTGGCTTCACTAGCCACTGAGGAGGCTACTTTCCATTTAATTGTGCTTTTGAAAAATTGAATGCAGACTCCAGTATTAAAGTTATTAAGCTTAAACTCTTTCACAAACTAGAAATTGAATAAGATAGCTCTGTCCTTCGTATTTAAAAGGTGGTCTGCATAATGAGGGAAGGTACTGGCCCATTGCTCCCACCTTGTCCCTACCAGCACTCACCACCGTCCCCAGCCCTGCCTACCCCACACTTGGGGATGCTTTCATGCTACCTGCAGGCTTAGTTCCTACCTAAACTCCAGTCTCCCTCCCAGGCTGAGGAAACATAAGGACTGATGGATCTGTGGTTTGAAGCTTATAATCAAGTCAGCGTTTCTGCTGCACTCACTCTGACCCAGGACCCTGGACCAGGTGAGTGAGTCTTTGTTTTCGTTCTGGCCACATCTTTGCCTTGTATCCAAGTTCTATTTATCGGATGGCTATCTGGCCCCATCATGCATTCCTTCAAGGAATTACTTGATTTTCAGCACTGCCAGGAAGCCAGTCTTTTCCCACCAAATCAAAGGATTTCCAAAGGGGTGAAAGAAATGTGCCCTTGCTCCCACCTGATTGAGCAAAGAAGGTATAGGGAAAACTGTGGGAAGAATTGAAGACAGAGAGTGGAAGGAAGGGGGCCAAGTGTGGGGGAAATTTGGATTATGAATATGGAGGCAAAGTGGAAAATGACTAAACTGAAATGGAAAGAAAGGTCACAAGAGAGAATAGAAAAACATAAAACAACTTTCCCAAACAAAGAATAAAGAAAAGAGAATTCAGGGAAAACCACAAGCACATAAGACACAGCAGCAAGGTCCAAGGAAACTGTCTAGTATTTGAAGTTTCTAAGTTTATTTCTCTGCGGTGGGAGATCTTAAAAATGCTACATATGAATAGGCAACAAAGCACCATGACCCTTTCAGAGATTTTTGTCAGTTCAGCAGTCAAATAATGAGAGACTTTGAAAAAATCAGGTTAAGGTAAGAAAAATTATGATAATAATATAATATTAAACATATTTAATCCTATGTGTAAGCATTGTTCTAAGGATTTTAACTAATTTAATACTAACAAAAATCCTCTGAAGTCCTTACTATTATTATGCCCATTTTCTAGATGAGGAAACCGAGGCATTGAGACTTAAGTAATTTGCCCAAGGAGAGGACAAGGACAAGTAACAGTAAGGAGGCCAGTGTGGCAGGAATGTAGGAAACAAGTGGGAGATAATGGAAGATGAATGTGGAGAAGTAGTAGGAGACAAGATTCTGAAGGTGTCTTACAGGCCATTGTAAAAAATTTGGCTTTTATCCTGAGTGAGATGGTAAACCATTGGCGGGTGTTGAGCAGAAGAGTGATGCGTTTGGACTTACATTTAAAAACCATTTTCTGGCTGCTAGGCTGAGGAGCAATTGTAAGCCGGGGTGGGGGCTGGGGTGAGGGGAGAAGGGTGTGTATATCAAGAGTGGAGCCAGGCCAACCAGGTAGGAGGCCATTGCAATAATCCAGGTAGGGGAATGGGAGTGGCTTGGTTACTAAACTGCTTCCAGGCACAGATTGACTATACTTGACTGGGCCTATCTATATCTCTATTGACTAGATAGAGATAGGAGGTGCTGAAAGATCGTACATAAAATTACTATATATTTATTGCAACTATATGTATTTCTTAATTACAACTTACTACATATGGATAAATCTGGATGAGTGTTTTCTACGTACACTTTAGTAAATTCACGGACAACCCATGATCATGAATATGGCAATGTTTATTTTACAAAGCAACATGAATTATTTTGAAAACAACCCAATAAATTATGCATGTCAGTCACATATTGTTCCTGCCACTTAACATGAGAAAACAGACTCAGTGAACTGAGAGGTTAACTTGTCCAGGATCATGTGAATTGTGAGTCAGAAGCCTGTGCTTCCTCCACTGAACCGAACTTCCTAACTAAGCTTGTGCCAAGGAACATCTCAAGAGGAAAATGAAAAAGGAGGTTACCAGTGCCAGGATACAGAAAAGTAAGCCTACAGCAATCCTGCTGCCTGCCATTTGGGAGAAATGTCCACCTTCTATAACCACCAGGCTTGGTTCTCAGCCTTTAAATCATGTGCATTAAAAGTTCAACTTTGGTAAAAGTTGCAAATTACTATGTAGAAGACCTATTAAGATCAAGAAAACCCAAATAAATTAATCTTATTAAGTCAGATTGCAACAAAAGCTTTTCTTTCATAAGATGATTTTAAGTTAAGACACAGAAGAGCCTTTTGAGAAAACAGCTCAAAGCCTTTTCTCTGCTCACTGCAGCTTCAAGAATCAGCAAAACATCCACACCCTCTTAGCTTTGATTTCCAATTCATGAAAACTCAACCCATCATTTTTCTTTTTGCTCAATATTCAGTGACATTAACTCAGCTGTTTCTTCATAAGTTTTCTTCTTTTCTTAGCTGTTAAGTAGATTGTCTCTTTTCTAATGACAAGGCCAAGACTAAGATGAGGTACCAGTTTTGGGCACAAAATTTAGGGGAGGGTTAAAAAATCTACTAATCAAGATAAATAATATTTTAGTGTGATATTTTTAAAAATCAAAATTAATGCCAAAACATTTATAGCAAACAAAATATCAAAATTTTAAATAAAGACAGTATCAGCATTACTGACTTCTCCTTCTGCCCTAGGCATCAATATGGCTTGGCACAGCACTGGTAAATGATACTGCCTTCTGATGTTTTATGCTTCAATATTCTTTTTGCATGTAGTATTCAGTACGAGCCAGAGATGGTTTCTCTCATGTGAAGCTGAAATACAGGAAGAAAAAGAACAGAGACAGGGCAAGTATTGCATCTTGTAGAATCTATTGGGCACACCATGATTTCCCTTTAATTTGTTACACTTCCCTAAAGCATCACAAAATGTAATGTGTCATCATCTTAGTCTCCATCACACAGAGTAATACCAAGTAGGCGCGACCTCCTTGCACTGGCGGCTGAGATGCTGCAAGGTGGCACGTTACACAAAATCTCTGGCCTGTATGGCACCACCTTGCTTATGCTCTGAATGCTGGAAGTAAATGCTGATTATCTGGAGATGATAATAACCTGACTTTTGTATAAACAAAGCACAAACAGTAATCATACAGTTGACACAAAGCTACGACTGTCAGGAGATTGTTATACTTAGCACAATTGCTTGAGCCATTAATTAGAGTACAGCATTTCCTCTTGAGATAATGCTGATTAAAATGTATATACACCCTGCTGGAAAATAACATCAGGGTTGATGTGAAAATAGCAAAGAGAGACCTCAAATAAATACCTTTGAAAGAAAGGGCGGTTTTGTAAAGAGAAGACTACTCATCTCCTTGCCCTGCTGGGAGCTAAGTCTCCCAGAGCCATTTTGTGGTTCGCTGGGTAAGCTTTTCTGAAAGATAAAAGAGATCAAGAATGAAGAAGCGAGTCAGCTAAATTCTTAGTAGATAACAAATGGAATTATCTTCGGAGTTGACTTTCTTCTTAATCTCTTGTCATCACAGAATCATAGTTCAATGTGCTTTCATAAAATATGCATATCATTTTCCCTGTAAACAGGTATAAGGGCAGACTTCACCAATTAGCAAAATCCACATACCTACTGGTTTAACTGACCCAGTGTGCATCTGGAAATCCCTGCAGCATGAGTTAGCTGGGCCTTTTTGGTCTTTAAATACTGATTAAACATTATGGCTAGGTAGGACTCTCTTGGGGGCCAATGTAGGAGCTTTGCTGAGCTGCTCACAGACGACACAAAATTTAAGAAGTGAGGAAGCAGCCGATGAGCCTGCAATATGACTCACCCTGCCTTCTAGTCTAGGGCCTGGCTCCTCAAGTGTGCTCTGCAGACCAGGCGCATCACCAGCACCTGGGATCTTGTTAGAACTGCAAACTCGCAGGTCCCACCCTAGACCTATTGAGTCTCAATCTGCGTTTTAACTGGATCCCGGGTAATTCTTATACACATTAAAGTTTGAGAGGTATTCGTCTAAGAATGTTGCACCCACAAAACTGGGCTTTCAAAGCCATCCTTGTGACAAGGAAGAAATATCAGAAGAGTAGCATAATAACCTGAAACTGGAAGCAAATGCAAAGCAGATGTAAGCCATTAAAAATTTAGCAGCCCTTCTTGGCAGGGAGTTTACAGAGGTTGTGCAGCTAGATAGGGAAACATCTTTAGTACAAGGGAGACGGTTGTAGATAAAACCATTCTTAGATTTCTGGGAATTTTAAGGAAGAACTGAGGTTCAGTGGAAGTGATTACTGGAAGCCACTTGAAGACTGAGCAGCTGAGAAGAAAAGAGAAGAAAACATCTTCTGGTTTATTTGTGGCTGCAGACTGGGCCACGCAGGTCTTGGCAAGTTGACTGGTCCCTATTGCATCGGATTTTACAGAGCCCTCCTGGTGGCTCATAGTTGGTGTCTTATTGGCAGTTTTCACACTTTTTCTACATGGATGGTTAAACCCTTGGGTTTCTTTTGCCACATTTAAGCCAACATAGGTTTCATACAAGTAAATATCAATGATAATAACAGTAGCTTCCATTTATGGAGTGTCTGCTTTATACCAGACACTATCCCAGATGACTTGAAGTATCTCTTTAAATCCACATGGCCTCAAAAGGAGGCATTGTCCCATTTTATAAATAAAGAAGTTGAGACACAGCCACCACTACTTCAAATTTGGCCCCAAACCATTTCATTTGTCTTGAATAATTTTTTTGGAACAAAGAGGCAATTGTGCTTGCTGGTTCCTCTCTTTCAGTAAGTCAGTCTTCTCTGTCAGTTGATCTAGGGCCAGCATCTTGGCTCATCTTTGCCATCTGTTCCCTGACCAGTGACTGGCCACATTTGCCGTTCCTTGCCATGTGATAACCGTGGGTTCTTCCAAATGAATTCTTTTCTTGCCTCCACCATACCGACGCAGACCACCCCTCTCTCCACACAGAATATTTCATGGGTTGCCTTGCTGTGCTTCAAATGCCCACGTTCTCTTTGGGGAATGACTCACTTGCTAAGAAGAGCTGTTATGTCTTGACTTCAGTAAACAGAACAAGTCTTCCTTCTTTCCATGTTCACTGTTCAGGTAAAAAGCTTCTCTCACCTCCTGCTAATTATTCTTCAGCCCAGGTGTACAGAATTTTGGAAGTGAAATGATTCCTAATGTAGGAAAGAAAAAGTTATTTTACAGTAGCAAACCAATCCCCAATTAGGATCAACACTCTGGAGTGCCCTGGCTTGTCTCTTTACATATTAACACAGATTCATGGTTAAAGAAGATCTAGTCTCTTTTAATCCCGGAATAACTTAGGGTAGTGTGTCTCAAACTTTTTCCATCAAAGCAGAGAAAGGTACATGCATGGCCACAGGAGAAAGCTTAAGGGGTCTGGGAATGCATCCCCAAAGGAAATGGATAAAAATATGAAATTTATTTGAAGCCTGAAGTTTTATCTTTAAAAATCATGAAAATTGTGACTACCCTCCCATAATATGTCTTTGTTTGCTTTACTGTAAAAATGATTTAAATTCCATATCAGATTAAATTACCTACATTTTAACCTCCAAGTTTTTGGGTGAAGTTAAAACTCCTGGATGACGTGCTGTGTTTATTCTGCGGCTTTTAGTATCCCTGGCACACTGCCACGGATGCCCCTGAACAGCCAAACATGAGGATATTACTGTCCCTTAATGATTTTGCTAAATAACTATTATGGAGAACAGGACAGTCATTCAAACAAGGACAAGTGTCTGAACTCTGCCTTTTCAGAAAACTTCAGAGTAGTAGTGAGTATATTTGCTATTGGCTCCTGAAATCTTAGCCTCTGTTTCAAATTAGGAAGCCAGTGAATTTGAATCAGTGTCACCAAAGCAGTTGTTCTTGGTGAGCTGCAGAGCGTCCCAGTGACCACTCTTCAGACAAAATCTCTTATAATAGCTTCCTTCTCCTGATCCTTTGAGAAACATCATGATGAGATCTTATTGTGAATATCACTTTAAAAAACTTTTTCCGGGGCCGGCCTGGTGGCGCAAGCGGTTAAGTGCGTGCACTCCGCTGCGGCGGCCCAGGGTTCGCGGGCCCAGAACCCCGGGCGCGCACCTATGCACCGCTTGGCAAGCCATGCTGTGGCGGTGTCCATATAAAGTGGAGGAAGATGGGCACGGATGTTAGCCCAGCGCTGGTCTTCCTCAGCAAAAAAAGAGGAGGATTGGCAGATGTTAGCACAGTGCAGATCTCCCTCACAAAAAACAAATAAAATAAAATAAAAAACTTTTTCCCTGCCTTGTGCAGCAATGAGGGGAAGCCACTGAGTCAGCTAGATATGTGTATGTGTTCCATTCAATAATCTTAAAATAAAAAATAAATACATTCACGTGACTTCAACATTTTGCCACATATCTTCCTTGCCAAAGGAGTAGATCCTGTCATGTGGGAGGGAGTCTGGAAATAGTGTTTAGGGGCCACCCAGTATCTCACTGTGAAGTGCATTGCCACTTGGGAGGCCAGGCAATGATATCCAACAGATTTATTAGTTACGTCTGTGAGCCTTGGGGCCCTTGTAATTTTTCTTGTTGATGAAGCTATCTTTGGTTATGAAAGATTTTGCCAAATCAATGCTTTTGGCTTAAGGAACTTAAATAATTCTAGCCTCAAAATTAATGAAAAGATTATTGAAAATGTCTTAACAATAATTTGGAAGACAATCTACACATGTATTTCTGTTTGGAAGAATAGTAATTTTTAAACTAAATACATTTTAGGCCATAATTACAAGTGTCAGAACAAGAAAAGATTGGTGAATTTGAGAAAAAGAAATTAAAAACAAAACCTTAAAAACTGATTCAGGATATCTTAATGGTACAAAATAAATGAGACAATAGAAACATAGACAGAAATTTCCCTAATTCATAATGTAGTTCTTTGTTCTGGAGATTTGTTCATTCTTGTGAAAATTAGCCACATTTAATCATTTTAATTGTTGTTATGAGAATACTTTTCTTCATTTATTTTGAAATACATCCTACTAAAAAAAGAGTATATATAAACACACACAAAGAATAATATTAAAACAAACATTTATGAGCTTATCAACCACAAAAACGAAAAGAACATTAGCTGTTACCTTGATATCTCTTGTGCCAGATGATTCTACTCCCCCCGCCAGGTGACAGTCATCCAATATTTTGTGTATATCAGTCCCTTCCTTTAAAAAATGTTTAACCATATGTGTATTTACGTCTAAACAGTAGATAGTTTAGCTTATTTTGAGCTTTATATCTGTTTGTAGTTTTCAGGGACTTGATTTATTTTTTCACTCTAAATTAGCTAAGAATCATCCATATTGGTGGGTATAGTTGTGTAACATTCCATTGTGTGATATTGCAAATAAATCCACTTATATATCTACTTTCAAATAAATAGATATTTGTATTGATTCTAATTTATGCTATTATGAACAGTACAGCAACAAAGACTCTTATATATGACTCCTAGTACCCAGGTACAAAAATTTCTCTAGGGCATATACCTAAGAGTGGACTTACTGAGTCATAGAGTATATAAATGTTCAATTTTACATATTATTGTGAGATTGTTCTCCAAAGTGGATATCCCAACTTACCCCTCCACCAGAAGTGCACTCCCGTTGATCTATATCTTCTCTCGAACTTAATATTTTAGACAACTTAATTTTTTGCGAATCACTTTGGTATGAAATGGTATCTCATTGTCTTACGCATTTCTCTGGTTAATAATGAGATTCATAGTATGTTCATATGTTTATTGTGAAATATCTTTTCCTTTATTGCCCATTTCATCTATGAGAATGTTATCTTCTTCTTCTTAATTTTTTCAGCTATATTAAGGTATAAATGACACATAAAATTGTAATATGTTTAAAGCGCATAATGTGATGATTTGATATATGTATACGTTGTGAAAGGATTCCACAATCAATTAACACAACAATACCCTCACATATATATATTTTTTTTTGGTGAGAATGCTCAAGATACACTCTCTTAGCAAATTTCAATTATACAATACAGGATTACATAGTCACTATGAATTACATTGGATCCTCAAAACTTATTCATTTTATAACTAAAAGTTTGTACCCTTTTACCAACCTCTCCCCATTTCCCCCCTCCCCCAGCCTCTAGCAAGCACCATTCTCTTCTCTGTATCTATGAACTCGATGTTTTTTAAAAAAGGATTCCACATCTAAGTGATACCATGCAATATATATCTTTCTCTGACAGGCTTTTTTTACTTAGCATAATATCCTCCAGTTTCACCCACGTTGTCACAAACGGGAGGATTCCCTTCTTTTTTAAGGCTGAAAAAAATATATACATATATCACATTTTCTTTATCCATTCATCCATTGATGGATATTTAGGTTGTTTCCATATCATGGCTGTCATAAATAACATTGCAATGAACATAAGAGTACAGAAATCTCTTCAAGATAATGATTTTGTTTCTTTTGGATATATACCCAGAAGCTAGATTGCTGGATCATATGGTAGTTCTATTTTTAATTTCTTGATGAACCTCCATACTGTATTTCATAGTGGCTGCACCAATTTACATTCCCACCAACAGTGCACAAGTGTTCCCTTTTCTCCACCTTCTCGCCAACACTTATCTCTTGTCTTTTTGATAATAGCCATTCTAACAGGTGTGAGATGATATTGTGGTTTTGATTTGCATTTCCCTGATGATTAGTAATGTTGAGCATCTTTTCATGTACTTGTTGGCCATTTGTATGTCTTTTATGGAAAAATGTCTATTCGGGTCCTTTGCCCATTTTTTAATTATGTTATTTTTTTTTTGAGTTGTATGAGTTCCTTGTATATTTTAGGTAATCACTCCTTACTGGATATGTGGTTTGCAAATATTTTCTCCCATTTCACAGATTGCCTTTTCATTTTGTTGACAGTTTCCTTTGCTGTACTGAAGCTTTTTAGTTTGATGTAGTCCCACTGTTGATTGTTGCTTTTATTGCCTGTGCTTTTGGTGTCAAATCCAAAAACTCATTGTCAGGACCAATGTCAGGGATTTCTGTTCTCTTCTAGGAGTTTTATTGTTTCAACTCTTACACTTAAGTCTTTAGTCCATTTTGAGTTAATTTTTGTGTATGATGTAAGATAGAGGTCCAGTTTCATTCTTTTGCATGTGGTGTCCGGTTTTCTCAACACCATTTATTGAAGAAACTATCCTTTCCCCAATGTGTATTCTTGGAACCTTTGTAGAAAAAGTATTGACCACATACGCGTGGGTTTATTTCTGGGCTGTCTATTCTGCTCCATTGATCTATGTGTCTGTTTTTACGCCAATGCCAGACCATTGAGATTACTATAGCTTTGTAATATCGTTTGAAATCAAGAAATGTGATGCCTCTAGCCTTGTTCTCCTTTCTCAAGATTGCTTTGGCTATTTGAGGTCTTTTGTGGTTCCACAAATTTTAGGATTATTTTTCTATTTCTGTGAAAAATACCATTGGAATTTTGATAGGGAGTACATTGAATCTGTAGATTGGGTAGTATGCACATTTTAACAATGTTAATTCTTTCAATCCACGAACATAGATGATCTTTTTATTTACTTGTGTCTTCTTTAATTTCTTTCATCAATATTTTATAGTTTTCAGTGACAAATATTTCACCTCCTTGGTTAAACTTATTTCTAAGTATATTATTGTTTTTGATGCTATTGTAAATAGGATTGTTTTCTTAATTTCTGTTTTCAACTATTTGTTGTTAGTGTATAGAAATGCAACTGATTTTTGTATATTAATATTGTATCCTGCAACATGAGTGAATTTTCTCATTAGTTCTAACAGTTTTTTGGTGGGGTCTTTAGGGTTTTCTATATTTAAAATCATGTCATCTACAAACAAATACAATCTCACTTCTTCCTTTCTGATTTGGATGCCTTTTATTTCTTTTTCTTGCCTAATAGCTCTGACTAGGACTTCTAGTACTATGTTGAATAAAAGTGGCAAGAGTGAGCATCCTTGTCTTGTTCCTGTCTTAGAGCAAAAGCTTTCAGCATTTCACCATTGAGTATAATGTTAGCTGTGGGCTTATTATATATGGACTTTATTGTGTTGAGGTATGTTCCCTCTATACCAACTTTATTGAGAGTTTTTATCATAAATGGATGTTGAATTTTGTCAAATGCCTTTCTACATCTATTGAGGTGATCATAAGATTTTTGTCTTTCATTTTGTTAATGTGGTGTATCACATGGATTGATTTGCATATGTTGAACCATCTTTGCATCGTAGGAAAAAATTCCACCTGATCCTTTTAATGTACTGTTGAATTTGGTTTGCTAATATTTTTTGAGGATTTTTGCATGTATGTTCATCAGGAATATTAGCCTGTAACTTTTTTTCCTGTAGCATCATCATCTGGCTTTGGTACTAAGGTAATGCTGGCCTTGTAAAATGAGTTTGGAAGTATTCCTTCCCCTTCTATTTTTTGGAATAGTTTGAGAAGGATTGGTATTAATTTTTTAAAAATATTTAGTAGAATTCACCAGTGAAGCCATCTGGTCCTGGACTTCTCTTTGTTGGGAGGTTTTTGATTACTGGCTCAATCTCCTAACTAGTAATTGATCTGCTCAGATTTTCTACTTCTTCATGATTCAATTTTGGTAGGTTGTATATTTGCAGGAATTTATCTATTTCTTCCAGGTTATCTAATTTGTTGGCATATAATTGTTCATAGTACACTCTTATGACCCTTACTATTTCTGTGTTGCAGTTGTAATATCTCGTCTTTCATTTCTGATTTTATTTATTTGAGTCTTCTCTATGTTTTTCTAAGTTACTCTAGGTAAAGATTTGTCGATTTTGTTTATTTTTTCAAAAAATCAGCTCTTAGTTTCATCGATGTTTTCTACTGTCTTTCTAGTCTCTATTTCATTTATTTTACTCTGATCTTTGTTATTTTCTTCCTTCTGCTAACTTTGGGCTTCGTTCATTCTTCTTTTTCCAGTTTCTTGAGGTTAAAGTTAGGTTCTTTATTTGAGATCTTTCTACTTTCTTTTTGACTATGTGTTGGTTTCCATGTGTTAGATAAAACACCCACCTCTCTTAGTCCTGACAGACTGGCCTCATATAGGAGATGAACCTCTTCAATCAGCCCAGCCAGAGCTCCTGGTTGCCTCTTAAACTTTTGTGATTGTCCAACCCACCATCTTTATTGTTAGTGACTCCCAGTAGATGAGGGTGTACCAAGACCCTTCAGTGTCCCAAAGGCATGGGAAATCCCATATGCCTGTTTGGGTTCCTGGAGGACTACTGATTGTCTGGCCTTTCTGCTCCCCAACAAAGACTAATTTGAAGCTTAACCGTCAGTCAGCAGAAGAGAAGGTCAGGAGGTTAGATATGTAGTCTAGCCCCTATCAAGAAGAAATCAGGAGCTGGTTGTTTTTGCCTCCTCACTCTGTGCTGAGCCAGAGGGAGTAGTGGCTGGGATTGCTTATGTGCCCAAATAGAACCACTTCTTTGCTCTGTGTGGTCCTGGGGGACTCACGAATGTCAAGCCCCATCAGCTCCCAGAGTTAGGTGATTTGCGACCAGTCCCTCGGGTGGCAGCTGTAACAGTTGTGGTGCTAGATGGGTAGACATTTGTGGCACTAGATGTGCAGACAAGCTCCTTCAATGAAGAAGCTGGAGATGTGGTTTTACTGTTGGGGTGAGCCACGGAGAGACAGCAAGGGATGTGCTCACTAGCTCTTTCAGGATCCTGGGAAGAGTCCAGTCAGCCCTCTTATGCAAGTTGATTAGAAGTTGGAACCTCAGGCAACAGCTGGGAAAGTACACAGTCATATCATTTGCAAGGAGAAACTAGGAGATAGAGATGAGCATTTTTGCCTGCTCCCTCTGTGCTGAATCCAGGGGGAATAGCTGCAGGATGTGCTTGTGCACTCATTTGAAAACGGTTTTTTTGTTTGTTGTATAATATGGTACAGTGGCACTTGTGAATGCTGAATCCCATTTACTATCAGAACTAGGTGATTTGAGAGCCTGTCACTCTAGCGGCAACTGCAAAAGTTGGGGTGCTAAATGTGTGAACAAGCTCCTTCCAGGGAGAAGCTGGTGTCTTGGTTTTATTGTTGGAGTGAGCCCCCAGAAGAAGGCAGGGGAAGTACCCACCTGTATCCTTTCAGTCTCCTGAGAGGATCACAGTCAGCACCCAGATGAAGGCTGATTAGAAGCTGGACCCTTAGGCAGCAGCTGAGAGTGTATTCAGTCAAATCCTTTCCTGGAAAAAACTGAAAGAACAGCATTTTTGCCTTGTCCCTCTGCCATGAGCCCATTGGCTATCAGAGCTAGGTAACTTGGGGGCCTGTCCCTCAGTTAACAGCCATAAAAGTTAGGGTGCTAGATGTATGAAAAAGTTCTTTCTAGGGAGAAGCTGGCAACTTGGTTTTATTTGTTGGAGCAAGCCAGAGTGAGAAGGCAGGGGAAGAGAAGGCAGGTTCTTTTTGGTTCCTGGGAGGATTCCAGTCAGAGCCTAGTTGCAGGCTGATTAGAAGCCGAACCCTCCAGCAGCGGCTGGGAATATATGCAGTCAAACCTTTTCCAGGGAAAAACTGGAATGTGGGTACTTTTGTCTGCTTCCTCTGCACTGAGCCTGGGGAGGATAGCCTTGGGGAGTGATTGTGCATCCATTTAACAAGTGCTTCTTTGTTTGCTATAGTCCTGTAGGACTCATAAATGTAAGTCCCAATTGGCTCTCAGAGCTAGTTGATTTGGGGATCCATCCCTTGGGTGGTAGCCTTAAAAGTCGGGGCACTAGATGTGTGATCCAAACCCTTCGCTCCTCAGAGAAAAGCTGGGAATTGGGAGTATCCTCCTGATTGTAAGGCTGCCAGAGGTGGGGTTTATGGCAAGAGTGTGTCCTAGCCTTTCCTATCCATTTCAATGTGGGTATTTTCTCAGTTGCCTGATGTATAGGAGTCACTCAAGTAGTGTCTGGATTTCCCTCAGAAGGAATTAATCCATGTATAGCTGTATATTTGGTGCATCCATAGGAGGAAGGAAACTCAGGAGCCTCCTAAGTCAACATCTTGGTGGGGCCCCTTATTATTGATTTCTGATAGTTCTGGTAGTTGTTTGTACATTCTAGACACTAGCCCTTTATTGATTATATGTATGGCAATATGGCTCACATTTTCACTTCCACTATGATATCTTTTGATGAACACAAGCCCTTCATTTTCATGAAGAAGACTTATCAATACTTTCCTTTATGAATTATGTTTTTACTCTTATTTCAAAACACTTCTCTGCAAAGCCCATAAAAATATTCTCCAGTTTCCTTCTAAAAGTTTTGACTTTTACATTTAAATCATTAATCAAATGAGAATGAACAACTTCCATATATACGTAAGTTTTCTATTCTTGCTCCATTAATAGATTTGGCTATTCTTGCACAAATACTTCCCAGTCCTAATTGATATAAATTTATTACTCTTGATATTTGATGTGGCAAATTCCCCCAATGTATTCATCCATTTGGATATTCTCAGCCCTTTACTCTTCCATATAAAATTCTGAATCACCTTATTAAGTTTGCTTTAAAATCTATTGAGATTTTGACCAGAATTTCACCGTAACTATTGATAACTCTTCAAACTTTGACATCTTTAAGACTGAATCTTTCTATCCATGAATGTGAAATATCTTTAAATTTATTATGTATTACTTACTGTTTTTCTTTAAAGTTTTTATAATTTTCTGTGTAGAAGTATTGCACGTCTTAGATTTATTCTTAGATTTTTTAGTTTTGTTGCTTTTGTAAATGTTGTCTGTGTTGGGGGTCCCCAAGACCTCCCTCATACTTTATCATTCACTAAAAGGACTTACAAGGCTTAGAAGCTCTTGTACTCATGGTTATGGTGTACTGCAGCAAAAAAACAAGGTCAAAATAAGCAAAGAGAAAATACACTTGGGGCCAAGTCCAGGAGAAACCAGGGACAAATTCCCATGTATTTCCTCCCAGCAGAAAATATTCAAACTGAAGTATAAAGAAAAAAAGGTAATATAAAAAAGTATAAAAGACATGTAGGACATACTGAAAATAGGTAACACACATGTAATTAGGAGTAGAGGGAGAGACTTTGAGAAGTAATATTTGAAGAGATAATAACCAAAATTGTTCCAAAACTAATTTATAAAACTAACCCACCAAATCAAGATGCCCTGAAGACCATAAGTAAGATAAATACAAAGTAAACTCCACTTTGACTCATCCCAGTAAAACTGCTGAACAGCAAAGACAAGGACAAAATCTTAAGACAAAATCTTAAATCATCCAGAGAAACAAGACATTTCCTTCAAAGCCGCAATGAAGACTGAGAGTTGAATCCTCAACAAAAATGATCGAAGTCAGAAGACAGAAAGATCATGAAGAATGTATTCCATTCTTGGAATTGTACACCTTGATTATAACTGTCTTTTATTTTTTGTAAAAGCCTGAAATCAGTTTCTAAATATTTTGTTTAAGATTTTTGCATGTATGTTTGTGAATGGTATTTGTCTGCAATTTTTCATTTTTTTGATACTCTTCCTATCTGCAATAGCTATCAAGCTTAAAAGTCACTTTTTTAGAAGAGTTGAAGAAAGTTTCTTCATTTTTCTATTTTCTGAAAAAGTTTCTCTACAATTAACATTAGCTGTTTGATAATTATTGAATAGATTTTTTTCTGTGCAACTATCCGCATCTGGTGTTCTATTTATAGGAAAGTTTTAAACTGTGACTTCATTTCTTTAATAATTGTAGGACCATTGACATTTTCTGTTACTCTACCTGTAGCCTGCTCATCTTATTTTTTGTTCTCATTATCATTTAGCTCTAAGTATTTTCTATTTTCCATTATAATTTATTCTTTAATCTAAAAGATGTTTAGAATTTTGCTTTTAAACTTTCAAATGTAAGGCATTTTGTTAGTTTTCCTTTTATTATTGATACCTAAATTTATTTTCTTGTAGTCAGAGAATGTAGTATTTGATACTGATTGAAATATTTAAAGACTTTTTTTGGCTTAGTATGTGATAGATTTGGGCAAACGTTCCTTGGTTGTTGGAAAAAAGTATCCAACAATTGGATAAAATGTTCTTTATATGTCTGTTTTCACTTGTGTTCTTTGCACTTTCTGGTACATTGCTGAGTTTTGGTCAGCTTCATGTATTGATAACTGAGATAGATATGTTGAAATTTCTTACTATGATAGTAGAGTTACCAAATTTTCATTGTAGCCTGTCAATTTTTACTTTATATATTTTGAAGAAATATTATTAGGTCCTATAAGTTTTAACATTTGAATTATTTTATCTTTCTGGCAAATTGTTCTTTTTATCAATATGTGTTCAACTTTTGTTTTCTTCCAGAAATTATTATCACCTTAAAGCCTATGACCAGCCAGACCAGCTTTCTTTAGTTTAGTATTCTTCTGGTGTATCTTTTTTCATCCTTTCAGCATTTCTGTGTTTTGATTTAGATGTGTTTTTAGGAAGAGCACATAGTGAGATTGTATCTTTTGTCCAGTCTGACAAGTTTATCTTTCACCTGGAGAGTTATTCCATCTTATTTATTGCAGTTATTGATTTGTTTGAATTTATAGATGTCATCTGATTTGTGCTTATTAAACTCCTTTTTCTATTTTTAGTTTTCTTTTTCCTTTTTTGCTTCTTTTGGATTGATTGAGTTGTTTGTTTGCTTTTCCCCCTTAATTGCTTACAGTTTGAATATTAAACACTCTATTTCTCTTAGTATTTATCCTAAAATATTCAGATGCCTATTTAACTTTACAAGATCTAAAGTTAATCAGTATTTTTATCCTCCTGAAGAACACTATAAGGACGTTAGGTTGCTTTAGCTCTTATCATCCTCTTCCCACCTTACATACTTTGGTTATCCAATATTTTAGTTTTTCTCTGCAAAGCAAACCTTATTGTTTTTGCACAGTTCATATTTGTTTTGATTTACCATAGGCTTGCATTTTTAATCTCTCTATTCTTTCTTTTATTTCAGGCCTTTCTTGTGTAGTCTCTTCCCTACCCACCCAAAAGTACACATCTGTACAAATCACATTGTCTATCCTTCAGTTTCAGTGAACTGGTGGACCCTTTGACAACCCACATATGGAGCCTTGGTTAAGAGCTCCTGACCTAACTAAAAATTGTCTTTAATATCATACTTCTTGGCGTATTAAGTACAAATAAAAGGCTTTTTTGTCCACAAAGATGTCATTTGCAGACATGACCAATAAAAAATTCAGTGGATGATTAGGTTGTTGCTTCCACTGCACTAGTCCCTCAAAAGGAGAGTACTACCTGGGAAGACCCAGCAAAGGAACATGGGGCCCTGCCACAAGGGTAGAGTGGATCCTAGATAATTCCTCCACACTGTGAAAAGCTCTCCTCTCCCATTCCTGCCCTTGGCCATTGGCAGCCCTTGAATATCAGTTTATGACAAAGTACTGGTTTCTGAGTTCTGACTATACAATTTAGACATGATCTTGTGGGTCTAAACTTGTAGGACTAGGGAGGCAGCCTCTAGTAATAAGTATACACTTGTTTTTGCTTATTAGGTCATTCAAGCTGTGCTGTGTCTTTCTAGGCGGTTGGAGTTCATGGCCTGTGCCAACTCTTGGTCAGCAAAGGCTATATGCATCAAGATACTGTAGAAACATTATTGGGCAACAGGACAGTTTAGTATTCTGAGAGAACAATCACACCCACCATCCAAATGGCTGCACTATATTTTTCTAAGGCAAGGAACAGCCTTGTAAATGATTTTATGATTGAGGAAAACAGGAGAAAGAATGTGGAAAGGGAAGAAGCTCCAAGCAGAGAAGAATACAAGATATAGGTGGTATATGGGAGTGCCCAAAGGGATGCTTATGTATTTATTTATTAATGATCAAGTCAGTAAAGTCCTGACCTGAATATCAAGACTCTGATTCTATTAGCAGTTCCGGGGACAGCTGTGTGGTGTTCTGGTGATATAGCTGTGTGGTGTACTGTGATAGCTGTGTGGTGTACTGAAAAAACCATGGGCTTTGAAATCACATGAGCAGATTCAAATGCTCGTTCTAGTACTATTGGCTTTGTGACTGCTGGTAATTGCTTGAGCCTCTCTTGGTCTTAGTTTCCCAATTTGTAAAAGTGGGATAAACATATGTAGAGTGTGGCATATCTATCAACATATCTATCTCAGTTATCAATACATGAAGCAGACCAAAACTCAGCCATGTATCAGAAAGTGCAAAGAACACGAGTGAAAACAGACATATAAAGAAGATTTTATCCAATTGTTGGAGATATTTTTCTGACAACCAAGGAACATTTGCCCAAATCTATCACATACTAAGCCAAAAAAAGTCTTTAAATATTTCAATCAGTATCAAATACTGCTTTCTCTGACTACAAGAAAATAAATTTAGGTATCAAATGTGAGGATTAGCTATAATGAAGTAAAAGACTTTTGACACCTACCCTATAGCAGCCCCTCAGTAAAAGGTAGCAATTATCATTATGTGACGCTAGACCCATCACTGAATTTTTATCTTTCCGTAGTTTTCCAGTCTATAAAATTGGAACAATTTTTTTTTTCCTGAGGAAGACTAGCTCTGAGCTAATATCTGTTGCCAATCTTCCTCTTTTTGCTTGAGGAAGATTGTCCGTGAGCTAACATCTGTGCCAATCCTCCTCTACTTTGTATATGGGATGCCGCCACAGCATGGCTTGATGAGTGGTACATAGGTCTACATTCGGGATCTGAACCTGCGAACGCTGGGCTGCTGAAGCGGAGCACACTGAACTTAACCACTACACCACTGGGCCGACCCTGACCCCAAATTTTTTGATGTACTCTTACAAAAGGATTGTGAAAGTATAAGTGAGCTTGAGCACTTTGGTGACCATTTGGACAATTCCATTTAACAGAGTTCTTTGAGAATCATGGCCAAAATTGAAAATTCAACTTATATAGTAATGAATAAGCTGGTCTTCTTTAAATAATAATTCATTTCACCTAGCTTTTAAAATACTACCAAACTTTGATCGTTTCTGTGTTAATTTTTCCTCATATTTTTATGGATATAGTATCCAGATTTCTTCATAGTATTTCCAGTCCAAGCCAGAAACTGGAAAAATGAAACATTTATGGGAAGAATCTTCTTGTGAAATAGTTGGCTTTCTTTTACGTTTTGACCCTGTGTGTATTTGAATGTACCCATGATTTTCCTCATTGCCTCTCACAGCCATTCGAAACTACTCAGTGTGGAGTCCATGTCCCTCTGTACAATTGCTGTCCATTTGCTTCAGGAATGCACCCTGCTATCTAAGGTTTTGAATTTGCATTTCTTCTCACTTGAGTGTTCCAATTTCTTCCTTTTAGTTGCTACGGTCAGGCTTAGCTTCTGAGATAAAATGAACAGGACATTAGAGCCAAATAAATCCTATCGTGAGCAGAGTTTGTGTCCAAATCGCTTTCTCCTCTTTACCCTGGTGCACAGAGCTGGAAAATGCAGCAGGCTCATGATCCCTGTCATCCTCCTCCCTGAAGGCTGAGAACACAGCCAATTCTAAGCAGCCAGCTCCCATCCCAGCCTCTTGTTTCCCTGGGTCACTCCCTGGCCTGTCTTCCTTCTCCAGAGACAAAGGCACCTCTTACAGAAGGCTTACTCAGTCCCAAATCATACTGCCCCAAATTCTACTTCCAAAGTAGAATAAAAGAAAAACAAGGAAAAGAAAAAAGAGAAAAAGAACCCAAGTTTTTTTCCCTACCTTTTTATCTTGTTCATTTTGGGAACCAATGAAGGTGTCTAAAACTTAGCAGGCATTCAATAAATATTTATAAAATGAATAAATAGTGTAAGGTATGAGATGCAGTGGGTTTTTAAACCCCAACTATGGTAGATTCTGTGCACTGGCTTGTTTGGCATCCATTCCAATCTCGTTCTTCTGTGTCTTCACAAAATGTAAAGGCTGAAAAGCTAAAAGCTACATTTTCCAGATTTCCTTGCAGCTGGAGTTATAGATGTAATTTATGTTCTACCAACCTGGTGCACTCATATAAGATTTGGATTTGAAACTGAGTTAAATGGGGAGAGAGGCATTCATTTTGCTGATGTAAACTGTGAGAGGCAGTGTAAAACTGTGGTTAGCAGCTGTCTAACTTGATAGCTTGCTACAGCTCAGGTGGAAACTTCCTAATCACTAGATGTTCCTGGAAGCTCAAGCCACAGCCTGCTTCTACACAATTTTGCAAGTCACTCAATACACCATAATAAGTCTATTTTGCATAAATTGTTGTCTGCAACCTAACTCTACTATAGCATATCCATTGATGTTTATGACCTCTTTCATCTCCTTTCACCTCCTCATATCCACTTCTAATTTTTCCTTGTATAATACCTACTAAATAGCTGGTCCAAAACATATTTTATTGTATTGGACTTAGAAAAATAAACAATTGGATCTTTCCATTCTTTCAATATAATAATCAGTATTTCCCCAGAGCTCAATAGTTCTAAGGACACTTGGACATGAATATGTACGTTTCACTATTTTATTGCTCCGGTCTGCTTAATGTAGGACCTAACACCCTCTTTCCCCGTCAAAACTTCCTCTAGTCTGTCTCTTTGTATTTTGAATCCTCAGGTGTTTCTTCTACCTGGTCATAAACAATCATCTTGTGTTTTTTTCAGTATGTTGTTTTTATTGACATCTTCTGTCTTCCGTGCCACTTGAGGATAGCACCTTCCCTATCACTGCTGCTTTCCACATAAGAATGCTGATTCCTGCCAAGGCTGGGGTTTCCATGTGCTTCCAAAGTAACCAAACACTCAAAGTGACTGTACAATGCTGTATAATCCCTTTAGTCGTCACGCTGTCTAAGCAATACTGCTCCAAGAATAAATGGAAGGATGCCATTCTCCTTTAATCTGTGACATGATTTGTAACCAAAGCAAAATGACTTAAGCCCCATGTCTCACTGTAACCTTCTGAAAACAGCTCCCTTCTCTGTATAATGCTGAAATTTATGCATCGGACTTGATGAAGGAATATATACCAGCTATTCTCTGGTACCTTCTGCCTTCTCTTGGTTTATCCCAAAGGAGACGCTACCCAAGAGGGATAAGATGATCCCAACAGAGGGATCCTGTGTGGGGTAGATTGGCTGAAGCTGGAGGCTGAGGGAAAAGTTGTGAGAAAACAGCTGAAGAGGCATTGAGGCCTCATCTTCAGAGAACTTTAGGTACAAGATCCTCAATGATTGTGGTTCTAAAAATCTGCCAAAAGCATCCAGGAGAGAAAGAGTTAGTGCTTGGAACCCTGTCACATGTGGAGGGCTCCAGAGTCAGAATCACAGCTGTTCTAGTCAGGCATGATCCTCCCTGCCCCTCACCTCTCCTGTCCAACTCTGTAGAGTCAGAGGCAGCTGGTAAGTGGACAGGAGGAGTGGCAGAGTAGTCTGAGGAAAGAGAGATCACTACACCCTCCTTCTTCACTGAGTTAGGTGCAAGCAGAGGGCAGGAAGGAGTTTTAGAGAGATGAGAACTGGAAGATAGATATTAGAATGAATTGGATTTTAACACAATTTGTTAATATCCAAATATGACTGAAAATGCTATAGAAACTGTCTATGATTTCTTCTGGAGAAAGAGAAGGAAGAGTGGGATTAAAGCAAAGGCTGTGAAAAGTAGTGAAGTTGCTGTCTGCTTGCATCTGAGCAAGTTTTGATTATCCAATAAGTGGGTGATATATGCACACCAAAATATCCTTGCTTCATTAGTATTTATACCCAAGGTGTGTGTGTGTGTGTGTGTGTGTGTGTGTGTGTACTTGTGTGTATAATCTGTATGTGTGTACATAAATTTTCCTTCTTTCTTTCCCTTGGTGTTAGTGGGAATTAATCAGTAACCCACATCATGCTTGAGAAACTATACAGTTCCCTAGGCAAGAAGGAATTTGGGAGAGGAGCAATATTTATTAATGTTATATGCAATGTATTTTCCACTTATGGGAAAATGATTCCTTAAATGAGAAAATAAAGTGATCCTTGGTTAAAAGCAAACGCTGGATAATTTGAGCTTTAATTAAGGAAGCTTTAACAGAGCTCACTAAGCACTAACACCCTTCATGATCCATGAGCATTATCTGTTTTTCACAAGCAGAAAGGATTCAGTCTGAAAACGATTTGCCCCAAACCCTCAGTCATCTTCAATAGAAATAAAATCCATGTTTTCTTTGACTCTAAAAAATGTGCTTCAAACAGGTATGTCAACAAACAATTTCCTTTAATGCAAGTTTGATAAAATGTTTATGTTTAGGTTTGATTTTCAGTTGTCAGATTCTCTTGGGCTTCTTTGTTTTGTTATAGAATTTCAATTCCCTTTCCCCATCAGATTCAACTATCTGCATACAAGTATCTCTCACAGGAACAGGCTCCTGTCACTTCCATTTTGCTGTCACACTTGCTGTGGGTACTTGGAGATTCCTAACGTAAAATGATTCCCCTCTTCTGCAGACAGAAACTGGAAAAATCTGTTTAGAGAGTAACATGAAAAGTTCTAATTATTTCTTTAGAAACTGGCCAAAAAAACAAGCCCAAGTAACAGCAAAAAAAAAAAAAAAATGCTACGTTTTTTGCTAAATCTGGAAATTGATGATTGATAAAGGGTTTATGGCTCTTGATGTAAAAGGCTTTCATTTGGATTTATCTGTGAGACCCTATTGATGTCAATATTGACTAGTAAGCAAGGGCAGCAAATCCTACAGATTAAGATAATGCTGATTACTTTCCTCAAAACAACACAGCATAAAAACAAAAACTTTAAAAGTGTAAAGCTTTAAGGAAAGTGCTTTCAAAATAATGTTATAAGAGAAATTAGAAAGAAAGAATGAATGTATTCTGTTTGTTTTTATCTAGTAGTCCTTATCTCATAGCATTGATTTTCATTTTTAATATATTGAACAAGTTAGCGGGAAAGAATAATTATATAATTGACCATCAGTTTCCTTAGTTTTTCAGATTCTTTTTGTAATGATTAACACCTTTTAATCATAAAAATCCATAATGTGGACATTCCACAGTAGAAACGTTCATAATGGCTTATCACCCGATAATCATTTAAATACGCTTTCTTAGATTCAAACTATGAAACAACACTGAAAAAGCTACTGTGCAAGATAGAATTTTTGGTTTTTGATTAACAGTGAACCAAATATGATTAAAACAGATTATAATATGTAATCACATATTGGCTGAACAGATGCTAAAATAGAATGTTGCATCTGAAATTCCCTACTTATCATTCGCAACTCAAATTTAAAAACATAAAAAAGTCTCCAGAGAAAAATAGATTTTTGTAATGATGTAATCTCTATGTCTATCATATACATTAAAGCCTCCTTAAAAAGTGGAAAATGTTTAAATGACCTGTTAAATAAGAGGTGATGTTTTAATGAAATAGGACATTGACTAGATGAGGACTATACTTCTAGTTTAGTTTGAAAGCCACTTTTACATCTTCTCCTATTGGGATACTTTTATTTGCTGATGGCATTGCAATCACCCCTGCCACTCCCTACAAAAAGGCATCTCATCCATTTCAAATCCTTCTGTTGACCCTAATGGGGAAGCACTCTAGATTTTTTCCTCACATCCAAATACACTTTAATCATTCTAGTTGGTTCTCTTCCAAAAAAGTTTGCACAAATGTTAAATTTTGAGAAAAGGTCAATATTAAAAAAAGTGAAGAAGTGAGATATAGGTGAAAAGAACAGCAAGCTTACAATTATTTTGCCTTCCCTAGAACGTTGAATGTGAATAGGATTATAATCAATGACTCTGCGGTATGGAAGAGAGGACATAAGGAGAATGAACATCACATAGTTCTACCCCTCCATTTAGGTGAGCCATGTAGTACATACACTGGACATGCATGCATACATTCAATAAATACCCACGCTTATATGACTATCTGTGCATTATATTATGCATGTGTCTCTAGATGTACCTCACAGAATTAATGAACTCATGTTTTATTCAATGGTTATTAAAGATTTGCTTGTCAAAGTTTCCTGGTGCTGAGGCAACCAGACCTTCTCCATTCCTACAACACTCTGAAAACTCTAAGCCAGGGCTATGATCATGGAAGTCCTATGTACGAGTAGTAGAAGGTTAATGTTCCCAAAGAAAGAGTATTCATTCACTCTTTCAGTATTTGTTTCTTCAGTGTTTACTGTGTGCCAGAAACTGAGGGAGGTCCATTGTGAGGAGGGGCACATGCAAGCCTGGTAGAGAGGGCACCAAAGGCCTGATTGAAATTATAATAACTAAGCACTGAGTCACTAGAGGGAGTCAGTAAGACCCTACAAACCCCAAAAGAAACCATCAAAACAAAAGGTTACGGCAGGTCATAATAGCAGGACTGAAATATTTTCCTAAACATCCTTGATTAGACGATGTTAAGCAATCTGTGCACCAAGTGTGATCAATGATCAAACCTAAGTTTGTTCTTGTATGTTCATAATTGGTTGTAATGTTTTATTTATCTGTTTGGTAAATTCAGTTCATAGACCAGCGTGATGAAGTTATCTCCAAGCAAACTCCTTTTTGCCCTGAGCCTCAAGGAAAGAATATCAAGAGGGTCCAGATTTTACTAGATATACCTAAATCCACACAGCTCTAATAATCATTGTCACTAACCTAGTGCATAGGCAGAGACAGACCAGCCCTAATTGGGTCTGCATTTACCCTGACTATTGGTAGAGAGGAAAGGGGAGGTTAACCTATTGGCTTCCTAAAAGGGGGTGGTCCTAAACTGTTAGTGCCTAATAGAGATCAATAAAGTGCTGGTTTAGATGGTGATAATAACAGTTTACAGATGCTCTGAAGCCCACGAGTCGTCATCATTAATTTAGCTCTACATGGGTGTAGGCAGAATAATAGGATTCAGACACGCCTCTGAGGGGAAAATCTATCATATTGATCGAGAGCAGCAGGCAGAAAGATGGGCTTTCGGGTCTCATGTCTGACAGCCTTAGGATGCATTGAAAGGCAATTGATAGAGCCCTCCCATCTGACTGGACTGCCCACTGCTTGGAGCACAGCCTTGCATTATGAACCCTTCACTCCCAGGTCTACTTTTAGCCTGAAACTCCACATCAAGTCACCTGCACCCTCTCCAACCCTGAGGGTGGGCTTCTGCTTGGTTCTTGAGCCACATCTCTCCTTTGTGCTTTGTGCTAATATGTGGAACACGACTTGTTCTTTGAGCTTGTGTTCCTCAAATTTGTCAGCAAATTTAATGTCCATTCCTTTTAGAAATAAGGCTCTGTCTTTGGTGTCTGTCATTCCCATTTCCTGCCTGGGCTTTAAAGCTGGCCTCTGATCTCCAGTCAGGTGACTGGGCTCCCCCCCAAAGACTGTCGTATGCCTGCTGCATGTACTTCTCAATGTCACCTGATGCTAATTCTCCAGCACTTAGCTCTTGCCACTTGTTTGGGGACAACCGTTACTTGAAGTTGGAATACAAATGCTAATTGTTTACCAAGTATCACTTACAGTTTAGAGCTGCTCTCACCAGATGCTGTGTTCTGTAGTGTTCTAGATGGTTGCTCGGCTTCTGCAAATAGATTGTTTTTCCCTTTTGCACTTTGCAGGCAACCTGGTGTAGTTAACTGGGCCAAACCCAGTCCTGCCATGGAATATAGGAGATGTAGGAAATGCAGGTTATCCCTGACCTTGAGAAGGACCAATAATGACAGCAACTATAATTTAATACATTCATTAATTCCATGAAATTTATTGAATTTATCATTTATTAACTACTACACACTAAGTGTTGGAATCAGAGTAGCAACAACAAAAAAGACAAGATTCTCACTCTCACGGAGCTGATATTTTTGGGCATGCATGCACACATGCAAGCGTGTGTGTGTGTGTGTGTGTGTGTGTGTGTGTGTGTTGGAAAGAAGAGCAGACAATAAAAACCAATATCAGGTTATAAATGGTTCAATTTAGAGAATTTAAAGTGGTGAAGTGATAGAGCTACTTCAAACTGGGTGGTTAGGAAACCTCTCTGTGGAGGTGACATTTGAAGTCAACATTTGAAGTGACATAAAGGAGCCAGCTGTTGGATGCTCAAAGAGAACATATTTCCAGAAGAGGAAAAAGCTGGGCAAAGGTCCAAAAATAGAAATAAGCCTGAGGGTCTGAGACTCAGATCAGAGTAGCTGGAGACAGTGGACAGGAAAGAAGTGGTTGGAATGAGGTTGGCAACTTTGGCAGAGGCTGCATCTTGAGTAACTTTATGACCCGTGGTAAAGAGTTTGAGTTTAGTTTAAATACAATGGGAAGATATTTGAGGATTTTAGGATAGAAGTAACTTGGTCTGAGTTATATTTTAAAATGAGCACACCACTTCTGGGCAGACTGTGGATTTATATGGGAGGCCTGAGAGGCAGCTGAGAGTCTTGTTAGGAGGCTATTAGAGTACTTAAACCAGAGGGATGGTGGTTTGGACGTGGCCATGTAAGTGTAAATGGAGAAAAGTGGAGGTAGAATCCGTGGGACTTACAGAAGGATTTGATGTGGGATCATGAATCTTACATTTTTATCTTGAGCAAAAGGGCTGCTGGTGGTGCCATCTTCTGAGGATAGGAACGACTGAAGGGAAAAGCAAGTCTGAAGGAAAAAAGTCAAGTGTGCTGTTTTGGGCTGTGTAAGTTTGAATTGCCTGTTAGACATGATGTAAATATGACAAGTAGGCAGTGGGGTATATCAATCTGAAGGCCTGGGAGATGTCAGGGTTAGAGATGAAGAATTCGGAGCTGTGAAATAAGAGAAAAAAATATAAATGGGTCTTTGACCTTGGTTCCTGACACAGAGCTCCTAAATCATTTGGAATTTCCTGGGTGATAAAAGGGTCTTTTGTTCCAATGAGGTGACTCTTGGTGGGCTCCTGGATAGCTTCCAAATGGGAGCTGGTCGTCAGATATACCAAGCCATTATTAGACATTTGGAATTGTCGGCCCTGTCCCCCATTATCCTGGAAGGGGAGAGGGCCTGGATACTTAGAGTTAATAATCAATCATGCCTACGTGATGAAGCCTCCATAAAAATCCTAAAATTACAGGGTTCGGAGAACCTCTGTGTTGGTGAACACACCTATATCTGTATGCCAGGAGGGTGGCACACCCCAACTCCACGGGGACAGAAGCTCCTGCACTCAGGACCCTTCTGGATCTCACCCTACCTATCTCTTCATCCGGCTGTTCATCTGTATCATATATCATAACTTTTATTACATAATAGACTAGTAAATGTAAGTGTTTCCCTGAGTTCTGTGAGCTGCTCTAGCAAATGATCAAACCCAAGGAGGGGGTCATGAGAACCCCAACTCATAGCCTGTCAGTTTGAAGTGTGGGTGACAACTATTGGCATCTGAAGTGGGATGGGGGGGTTAGGAGGGTCTTGTGAGACTGAGCCCTTAGCCTGTGGGATCTGATGCTATCTCCAGCTAGATAGTGTCAGAATTGAGCTAAATTGTAGGACACCCAGCTGCTGTCAGAGAATTGCTTGATGAGTGGAACACCCACACATCTGACATCAGAAGTACTGTGAGTGTATGAGTAGAAGAAAAACACATGAGGAATGTGTTTTTGTTCACAGGTGACATTAGCACAGAGATGGTGTTTACAAGCTTACGAGTGGAGGGGCCACATGAGGAGAGTGTGGATAGAGAAGAGCAGGGGCCAGGAGAGACCCTTGAGGCACTCTAATATCTTGAAGCCTAGAAGAGGAAAAGGAGCCTGAGAAATGGTCAGAAATGTAAGGCAAATATTTTTGTTAAGCCTTTACCATGTCTGAGGTCACATGCTAATCTTTTATGTAGGTTAACCACTTTAATCTTCACTTCAACTTGCAAAACTAGTTAGAAAGTGAAGTCTGGCATCAGGCTGTCTCTGTTAGAACCCAAGCCCCTCCACTGGCCAGCTGTGTCACCTTGGGCAAGTCAATTGGCTTCTCTGTAACTCAGTTTCCTCATCTGTAAAATGGATTAATAAAAATATCTACCTCATAAGCTCGATGGTTGGATTAATATGTATAAAGCCAGTAGAACAATGCCTGGCACATATTAAGTATGTATGATGTAGTAATTGCTAAATAGCTGTTATTATCTGCACTTTACACTCAAGTGGGGCTCAGAGAACTTTGAATCCTCGAGGGTCACAGGGGAAGTGAATAGTGGAGCCAAGGTTGAAACAACTCTGTTTGATCCCAAAGGAAAGTATTTCTACTTTCCTTTCTACTTTCCTTTCATTTGGGCCTTTTAAAATAATAATAAACTGACTTATGACTAAGCCATTGTTTTTATCAGCCATGGTACCACATGAAGCGAAATATTTCATTTCAGATAGTCTTACAACCTTCCTTCTACCCAACCAAATCTGTTTATGAGATGCTGAATGTTAGCCAAACTCACTTAATTTACTTTGTGTCTTGTCTGTGGAGTGGCTAAGTATACTCTTCCCCCCACCACCAGAAAAGACAGTTAGAGTTAAAATGAGGCAAAATGCCCATACAACTAGTCAACCAAATAATCAGTCCTCAAAAAAATATACAATGTGTTGACCATTATTGAAAATTACAAAGAAAAAAATAATTGTTTTTAAAAGCAGATTTTACTAATTTTCACTATGTAGACCAAATGAGGGAGTCAATTTCAATAAAATAATTTTTAAAGGAAACGTTTTCTATTAATTTCAATTAACAAATCAATTCAAATTAGGCTAACTAAGTATTGTCAAACAAAGAAGTTGAGAAGCTACTTCAATAAATAGAGAAGAATCATTTGTATTTAACATACTAGTTGTTTATCCATAAATTGGTGTTTTTAATTGTTTGAAAGCAATTTATTCTCTTCAGCAAATTAAATGATTCTCTATACAAGCATTAGACTATTTTATTGGCAACTTCTTATAAAGCAAAGTTAGTTTCAGTTTAATTCCTATCCAAATTAATGTGAGTTTCTTTCATTTATGAGATTCTAAATCTTTTCTACTGGTGTTAAAGGTAGGTCCTATTACTAAGTTTGAGAAAGGAGAAGAATTTCTCTGCCCATAATTCCACTATCCAATTACAATAAATTATGTGAAAGGACTGTTGTTACTTTGGAAGAAACTGTGACGAACATCTGCCAACTCTAAGAGGTGACAGGTCTGACTATGATATAATGTCTCGAGGTTCAAATTCATTTGAAATTGCATTAGACATCACAGACATTCTTTAAATGTTGGGAGGAAGGAAGAAAAATGAAAGAAAGGAAAGGAAGAGAAGAAAGGGAGGGAAGGAGGAAAAAAATCTGCTTGATTAGAGCATGGTTTAGAAGCACTAGTTTCTGAAGAAGGTCAATCACCAAGGACTGGCTTAACCCTGAAAAGTTTCCAAAGTTAGGCTGATGTGCTCTGTTGAAATTCACCCAAGAACTGCACACCTTATTGCTGAGGAGTCACACCAGATGTCCTGTCCAAGGACTAATAATGTTTATTCCTATAGGCTACATCCATATGTGAGGAATCAGAAGAGAGCATTTCAGAGCTGGTTAGTCAACTGTAAGTTATGCTCAGTGCACTGTATCGGGAATACACAAGCATTTTCCAGATGGCATCATAAAGTCAGTTCATTTTTGCAAAGCACCATCTCATTTTTGAGAAATAGCCCTTTGTTTTTCATTCCCCTTGGTCATTTTAGAATAGCTTTTTCTTGCCATAAATGCAACACTTAAACTAGAGGTTTGGGTAGGATATCTGCTGTATATTATGAAAAATGTCTAACAGGCTGTGAGTGTTCAGATATAAATTGATAGGGAGGATGATAATATATTGTCTTAACTACGGGCCAGGCCATCAAGGAGACAGAGTACCAGATGGATATTGGGATTCTACTTTTACTGTTAGTGATATAACCTTGTGTAATTCACTTAATCATTTTGTGTTTCAATGTCTATATATGTATGAGAGCTGTTCTAACTCTCAGAAATTCATTTTTGTGTCATCAAGGGCCCACCTATCATTTGAGTTGTTTCTCTACCTGCTTATCTACATGAACTCCACTATAGCCAAACTGTTCAACTCACTTGCTTCCAAATACTCCCTGTACTTTTCTAAATTCATATCTTTCATCAAGCCCTTTCCTCTACCTAGAATGCACTTTCTCTCCTTCTCTGTCTAGCCAAATCCTACTCATTCTTTGAGGCACTGATCAAGTCTCTTCCTCAATGGAGGCACGCATTTATCCTTGTTACTCTATGAACGAATTTACACATATGATTTTGTGTAGTCATCAGAACAATATTATAAAGTAACTATTATGCTCATTTCACAGATGAGAATATGAAACTCTAATAAAATGCCTGTTGTCCCGAGGTCCAAAGATGTCATCAGAACCTGGATTTGAACTCAGGTTTCTTAGACACCATGAGTTCCTGCCACAGTCTTCTAGTGACATTTCCTGTATCCTTTGTTGCAATTATTGTTATTATTGCTGTTATACTTTTTTTAATGTAAAGATTCATATCTCCTTAAACAAATAGTAAATGCCTTGAAAAAAGGAATAGTGTCTTTTCTTACACTAGAATGTAAACTCCATGAGAGGAGAGAATTTGACTCTGTTATTCACTGTTCTTACTCCAGCAAATAGAACAGTGCCTGACATATAGTAGATGCATAATAAATATTTATTAAACCAATTTCTGTGTGTCTCTTAAAGTGTCTGGCTTTGCACATAGGGGTTTCCAATAAATATTTGTTCTTCTGGTTCAATGAGACTCTCCCCTCATAAAGATTTTAGATTAAAATCTTCTTGGATATTTATAAGACACTTTCCCCTTATAGCTTTCCATGCCTGTTATCCATCTTCTAATATTGACCTTGTCTACCTAACGTGACTATTCTCCAATCGTTAATTGAATCATTTACCCTGCTCTTGGTTTCTCATGCTGACACCGAACACTGCCATGTTTGTCTCTAGTGATGCAGAATGAGTAGCACATCCTGAAACTTTATCCTCAAGAAAAATTGCTTACAAAATATCATTTATTGATTATTAATTGTACTCATACTAATCACTTTGTTTATATTATTTTATTTAATTCTCATGAAGAACAAAGATTCTTAACCCCATTTTACAGGTTAGGAAACTAGAACTCAGAGAGATTAAGCAACTTGCTCAGGACAACACAGCCAATAAAGGGATGAACTAGAATTAAAGCCCAACCTCCAAACAACTCAGCTCAACTACATTTATGTGGCTCGTGATTTTCTGGGAGAGGAGGCTGAATATTTTTGTAAGCTGGCCTGATCAAATTAGACATGTTTTAACAGTTAAGTCAGATACAGTATATAATGGCACGGTATTTTTGGGGGTTGACTATTGGGAAAATTTCAAAATCATTGATAGCCACACAAATATCAATTGTTTCTGATTGTTTTGTTGACATAGTCTAAGAAATCATTAAACATTGCAACTAAAGTTCCAACTCTAAGCCATGTTAGTTTAGTTGGTGAGAACTAGCTTCTATTCATTAGTGGAAGAAAATCATTAACATGTAACATTATTATCTCTAACTTCATCCTAGTAAAGGCCAGTTGGTATTTATTAACGTTTTGAATATGGGCAGTATTTCACTAAAGCTTATTTAACAAGATTTTATCGCTAAGTTGACTAGTTTTGGTTAGCATCAAGTCACATCTTTTCGTTATTTCAGGGAGTCATAATGAGTGAAGCAGTAGTGTTCAATGAACATTTAAATGTGAAAATAAAAACACAATGAGAAACATGACTTCTAAGTATTTGCAATAGCTTTCACAGTTTTTACAATTTTGGAGCTGGTGAGTCTAGTTGTTCCTCTGTCTTCTGAAATGAACTGTATTTGGAAACTTGGTTTAACATATTTTTAATTCTTTCTGGTAAATGCTACTAAAGTTATTATCACTGGTACAAATACCTTTCAAGAGACAACATAATCAGACAAAGAGTGTTCTAGGTTGCAAATTTTTAGATTTTTAGAATTCACATGCTATTTCTTTCTCTACTACCTACCATATGTAAGCCTGGACAAATCCTCATAAAGCAAATGTTAGTTTATTCAATTTTAAGTTGAAGTTAATATATAACTAAAAGAATTTGAAAGGGATCTATAAACCCACAAAGTGCTTTTGTTGTTGTTAGTGCCATGGAGTCAATTCCAACTCCTAGTGACGCTGTGTACAGCAGAGTGGAATGCTGCCTGGTCTTTTCTGCGCCATCCTCTCACCTACCGGCAGTATAGCAGACAATGCTCCCTGCTATTCATAGGGTTTGTATGGCCAATTTTTTCTGAAGTTGGTGGCCAGGTCCTTCTTCCTAGTCTTTCTTAGTCTGGAAGCTCTGCTGAAACCAGCAGGTGACCCTGCTGGTATTTGAAATACCAGTGGTATAGCTTTCAGCATCACAAACGTGTAGCTGCCACAGTATGACAACAAACAGACGGGTGAGGTTCCTGACTGGGAAATGAACCTGAGCCATGTTAGTGAGAGCACGGAATCTTAACCACTAGACCACCAGGGCTGAATTCCTTTAATCAAGTCACAATGCAAATGTTGGGTAGAGGACTGTGACATTCTGCTATTTTCTCCATTTGATTTCTCATTTTGATTTCTGTGTAGTATGGTAATAGATGCACAACAAGCAGTGAATTTAGTTCATAATACCTGTTATGTAGTTCAATCTCAGATGATAGGGGAAAAACTGGAGTATAGCTTAGGAGACAGTATTGTTGTTGTGGCTCTACTGTGATATTAATAAATCAGTAGCTTCTGACAGACTCAGCAGGAAGCTGACTCTTATCTTATGGTAGGAGCCCAAAGTCTCCTGATCTACAGGCTTTGAATCATTGCTTGGAAGAAGGTAAAACAATATCTCCTTTTACAGCAAATCAGTAATTAATGATAAATTATTTAAATGACTGCAGATTGCTTTTGGCTTTCACCTTGAGTACATGAACTATAGCAGATGAGTCTTTTAAAAGAATATCTGACATTCTTTATTAGCAGAAAGCATATATTCATTACCTATATAATGCTAAACATGCATTGAGCACCTACTATGTGCTAGGTTCTGCACAGGGTGCTGAATTTCAGTGGTGAATCAGACACAGTTCCTAACTTTAAGGAACTGACCATCTAGTGGAAGGGAAAGATACATCAACAACTAGTTGCAGTATGCATCCCAATAGCATATTCTTTGTCACTGGTGTCATAACCTGTGAACAGATGATAAATAAATAAAACAGAACAAATAATGTGGGAAACATGGCAATATGCCCAAAAGTCAGATAATGAGGGTTATAGAATAAAAATCTATTTCATAATAATAACATTTAGAAAGTATAGACTTTATATATGGGAATCTTGGTGCAGAAGGAGCTGAAGCAAAGAGTTGGACAGAGGTTAGAGGTAATGAGGCAAAGGGAACTAGCTAATGAACACATGGATGGGGAGGAGCTGTGGAAGAGGAAGTCTAGGAGGGAACTTGCCTTTAGGCCTATGCTAGACAAAGCAGGCTTCAGATCCTGGAGGAAGCTGGCGACAAAGGAACACACATTTTCCCATCCATAGGAACCTCTGGGAAAGCCAGCAGAAGCCTTAGTCTCTTCCCCAAAGAATCAGAGGAGGAGAGGGGAGATCTGGGGGAAGCTGCAGAAAAGGCCGTGGCCACCCCTTAAAGCCCTGCTTGCTCAACCTCATGCCACCTCCATAAGCTTTGATCAGGCTTATATGGTGATGTGATACATGACATAAATACCACAAAAAATGTGGAATTTCTCTTGCATTTGCCTTGATCCTACAACAGTCTTCCCCCCACCCCTCCAGCTAGGAGACATGCGGCTGACATTGTCCCATGGTGGAGGGAGGGGGAACCAAAACTTGAAAATTTATATTCTTAATTTTAAGCTTAAAAGGTTTGATCTAAGTGAAACATATAAAGATTTTGGAATTATATACTTGATAAACTGGTTATTTCCTCTTCTCACCAATGCTGCAATGTTCTAGTTTGGGTCTGCTGCTGGGGAAGGTTGTGTTCCTGAATCTGGCTGAGGTTAAATTTTAAATGATGGAGAAATCACAGAGTAATTTGAGTCACCCTAGAGAAGCCTACGGAAATAGGTCTCAAGGTAGAAATCAAGTCCAATTTTAGGAAAACAGAGAAAGCAACATTTTTGCACACTAGAATTTGTGACTTGAGGAAGTTGCATCAGCTAAACTTACTTTCAAAGGTCAGGTGGCCATATGTAATTTCATGGACATCCATAGCCCCAAATTTGCCCCATCTTTTTTCTGATGCCCTCAATTTTTTTTTAAACTAGTGAAATGTGTTTAAAGATCCATTCTACAAATAGGGTCTTTATTTCACTAGATACCAAGAGTTTCCATTAAAATATAATTAATTTGTCAGTGAATCAGGAAGCACAAGTCAATGATTATCGAGTCCTTGCCTATGTTAATTCGTAAGGGGTAGTTAAGATATCAATACTTGAAGGTCTGGTCAACAGCAAAGAAAGAGTCATGAGAGGAAGAGGCAAATGTATCCTCCCAGGGAGAGTTGTTCCCTGAGGCGTTCTTGTTGGTGTCAGCAGCTCTTCCTTCCATGATTTATGAAGATGTTTCCTTCTAACAAACTAATTTCTGGTGACTTATGTCTGAGAAAAAAATCACTCTGTCTGCATTATAGGTGCTGAAAAGTGCTTTAGGATCCCAGCATGATTTGACTTAAACTTTTCTTTTTGTAAGTTCTTACTGGCTAAAGCTTAAAGGCCCTCTCCAGGAGTATTTTTCTTTGGCTTTATAATAATTTGCATCTGAAATCCTGACTCCCTGCAAATAAAACATTGTGATTATGGGAATTGATGGTATGTGGAATAATGTGTCTAGCACTGCCCAGGTAGGTGTAAATAGGAATCCTACCCTAACAGTCACATTTGGTTCCCTCCAGTAGACAGACGAGCCTGGAGAACTCTTGAGAAGGATGGACCAACTGTCTGTTTACATAAGGGATTATCTACATCAGGGGCTCCTGAGAAAGAACTTACTCTAAAGGAAAAGAATCCAGATTCATAAGGTTGCCCTCCAGACTCTTGTCCAGTCACAGGGGGAAGGACTGTAATCAATAGTGGATGAAATCTCAAAGAATCGACTCACTAAAATCTCTATCAGACATTGAGAGCTCAGTGAGCTCGGTGCTCTGTGTAATGACAGTTGTGTGAAAGGCACTTGTTTCGCTCCAAGGTGACTGTTGGAGCCCAGGGAAGTTAAGAGATGGACACGATAGCCTGGGCAGCAAGCTGAGGCTGTCTGCATCTGGAGAGGAGATGCTGTAGAAGGCATCTTGCTGCAGTAGCTTCTCTTTGGTCATGGTGGAAAATGGCAGAAACAGTAGCTATCACTTCTTGGAGCTGGACCACAAGAGAGGAAAACAAACAAAAGATCCAACGTGGTAGGTATGGTAGGTAAATGGACTTATTTCCGAGCTGAAGTGAGACAGTCCTTTGCTTCTCTGTCTCCTGTGAGAGGAATGTGAAGAGATGGAATTGGGGACTGAGGAAGGACTGGAGTTCCTGCAGACAGAATGGGGACAAAGTCAAGGACCTACTCTGGGTGTGTGTGTGTGTGTGTGTGTGTGTGTGTGTATGTGTAGTGTTTACTGTTATTGCAAATCTATTTTTCACTCCCAGGCTGGTACGATCTGGAAAAGGAGGATTTACTTCAGATTTTGGCAGTACCACCCAAGTAGATTTTTGAGTTACACCTTGTTTGGGGTCCTTTTTCCTTGGAGAGTCCTCTGAGGTGGTCTTGACACGTTTATCAACTTCATCACCTTAAAGCGCTGCTTTAACTTATAGGTCCACCAAGGAGGGACCTCGCTGTTTAACTGTGGCTTCTGAGTGGATAGAGTTGTGGCGGAGGTTGTTTATTGTCGTTGCTTTCCAGATAATGGGTAATCAGTGCAGACGGAAGTTCACTCTGGTGAAGTGAAAAGACTATAGGGGAATCAAGAGGCTTTAATTAGCCTCTCCTGGCTTCAGTTTCTTCATCTGTATAAATGAGGTGATTCTTAATGTGAGTGTGCAACAGAGTCATCTGCAGAACTTAAAAGAAAAAACAGCAGCTACTTGAGCCTCATGAATACCAAACTGGATAAAATGCACCTGCATTTTAAGAGCTCCATAGGTGTGTCCTCCACTGAAGGAGACTCTTCTACAGGTTCCCTTCCGCCTTCAAAATTCTATTTTTCGTCACATATTTGTATATGTTGCTCGTGAGAGATTAAATTGGCACAAGATATCTTAAAAGCCTTAAGAATTTGCCTGCCTTTTAACTTAATGAGTTCTTTTATGGAGATTTATTCCTCATAAATTAGGTCATGTACACAAATAGATACATTCGAGGATATTCATTCTTGATTATAAAAGCGAACCATTGAAATAATAAAAGTGATTAACCATAAGATCTTATTTATGAGATAAATTATGGTATATCCCCACAACAAAATGCTGTGTAGTCATTGAAAGTTAAATTTTAAGAGAATAATTAGTGATGTGGAAAATGTTCATGATATGTTTGTAAAATGAAGAAAAGCAGATTTTAAAGTATATGTGAGTATAATCACATGTGATTATTAACATGTATGAGAATTATGCTGAGTGCAAGAAGCGAGACACGAAAGAGTACATATTGTATGATTCCATTTATATACAGCTCTAGAGATGACAAATCTAATCTATAGCGATGTAAAGCAGATCAGTGGTTACCTGAACCAGGAAGTGGAGACGGAGATGGACTAGGGAGGGGCAGAGACACAAGGCAACCTTTTGAGGTGATGGGAATACTTTTCATCTGGATTGTGATGGTTACACAAGCCTATAAATTTCAACTCTGGAAACTGGTACATTTTATTGTGTGGAAATAATACTTCAATTAAAAAATACAGAGAGAGACTTTGTATAAAGTTCTCTATAAAGCGTTTTTTTAAAACTACCTAAAATTTTAACTGTTAAAACAAGTAAACTACTGAAATAAAACCTTGGAAACATTATTCCATTTTTTATGTATATGTCTGTGCCTTAAAAACAAATTGGAAGTATACATATAAATGTAAATATAAATGGTAACTATTATGTTCGGGGAGGGGTGAGTTAGAGGTGATTTTTTTCTTTACTCTTTTCTACTTTTTCAAAATTTCCGTAATGAACATGTTATAATTTTTATAATAAAATAATTATTTTTAAATTTAGAAGATGTTTAGAAGGTGTTAAGCTGAACCCAAAAAGCGATGAAAGAATAGATGAGCCAAGAGTTTCAAAAACCTAAAGTTATTCTTGTCTTAATAAAATGTGACCTGTATTAAAAAAAAAAAAAAATTAGCAGGAACAACAACATGGGTGAAAAGTGACCCAGTGGGAACGTGCACTTGAGTTAGTGAGGACCCCAAATACACAAACACAGCATGTAGGAATGTGTGACTGTCTGTTTCCTTTCACTGAGATGTGGAATCTTGGCCAGTTGTAGCAGAAACTTGGGCCTATTTTTGTTCAGGAACTGAGTGTCTGCCACCTTCCCCAGAGGAGCTAGTGCCCCTCTATTGTCAGCCTGCTGTGCTCCCCGGTGTCCCCAGCCCTCTGATCATAGGTCTGCACATCCTCGCATCACAGGCCCTTACTGTGCCCAGGCCATAAAAAAAATTGAAGGATATGCCAGAGATGAAGGAAATGACACAGGCAGTTGCTCTCGAACAAATAAGCAGAGGAGAAAAATCTGGCTGGGAATCTAAACAAGGATGCAGGAGAGGAAGTAAACAAGTAAACAAAGCTCGAGGCTGGGATCTCCTAGAACAAAAGCCCAGCACCAAAATCATTTGTAGGCGAGGATAAAAATCTCCTCCCCAAGAGCGGAGGAAATAGAGAACTTCCTTAGTAGCACTGACCTGACAAATACCTATAGATTCATTGATTGTGAAGTCTTGGGCAGCTCTCTGGGTCTATTAGCTCCAGAAGAATGAAGTGGCTTAAATCCAGGCTGACCTTGGCTACTTAACAGGATGAACTTGGAATCTGTCAGACTTACACTCCAAATCTAGAGCGCCAAGTTATGCTCTAGGGGGCGCCATTCTCATAGAATGCAATGAAAAGTGTCCCTGGAATGGGGCAATACGCTAATAATCACTCACCAAACCTCATCTGTACAATGGGATTAATCCTACTTGCCTCAGGTTCTGTGGTACAGGTCAACGACATGATTGTGTGTTACCCAGTTTCTCCGAAGGCTCACTAACTCCTGGTCCAAATGAGATTACGATAACAGTTTCATTGCCTCGTTTGAGCCTTTTGTTAGGGGGATACTCAGAGTTGCCAACATTTAAGTTCTTAGAGATTTTTCTACTGATTTAACTATTTAGAGTTTTATTTACTGTTCTCTCTTTTCCTAGAATCTAGACATGGCTCCATCAGGTAAGACTAGAAACTATTCCAGATCAAAGACAAGTTATTTGTATTTTAAATTACTGCATCCCTTTAACCCTGATACTTGGTTCCCAAATAGAAACTGTTGGTGCTGACTGCATTTTCTCTTAAAATGAGTTCTTGACTAAGAAACTCCTCAGTCTCTCTTGTAAAGGGGTTTCCATTGAACGTGAGTCTTGGCTATAGGTGCAAATTGGTAGCACAGTGCCTGCCTATGTCGTAGCAAGCTGTCAGCAAAAGGAAGTTTGGATCTCATTGTCCACTTGGAAATGATGGTCATGTGAAGGGAAGACCAGGGAAAATATTCTCTTCCGAGAGATCTTCCAAGGATCTTCTCAGATGTCTGAACCTAATAGGATCCAGCAAGACCATGAGGACTGAGGGGACAAAAGATTAGGGTGGGTTTCGTTTTTTCTATTGTAATACTTGGTTAATAGTCACATAGGGGCTCTAAGATTTATTCTTAGCCTATTTCAACTATTCCCCCCAGAATTGTCTTCCCATTCAATATATTTTATTAAACACCAATTTTATGAGATGAGAATACTTAGAAAGTTTGACTTATTTTTAAATTATAATTGTTAACAGACTAGCAAGGAGGCATGCACTTAAACCTTTTGAGGAATAATATAGGTAGAAATCTAACATTTTCTTGCTCCTCAGATAACTTTGTGAATAATACCATATTTTAGGTAACCATCTAGATTTCAAGCTACTGATATATTCTGCTACATCCAGTCTCTGTGAAGAATGTGCTAGGTGAGCCCCTCCAGCCCAGGACTGTGAGCTCCTAGAGAGCAGGGATCAGATCACTGAGTTATCCCTCTGCCCATCCCAGTGTCTGGCCCAAAGTGAGTGCTCAATAAATGTCATCACTCGATCTTCCACTGTTTCTTCTAGGGAGCTTGAAAGTGAGTGTGTGGGGTGGGGTGGGGGAATGACACACACCAAATGCCCCTGCCTGCTCCGGACAAGCCTGTTGCAAAAGGATCCATGATATTTTCAAAAGGACAAGAAGTTGTAAGATCTTTAGAAATGCAGAGGTGCAGAAAATCTGAACTATGTCTGACTGTAACTCGAAGTAAAATAAATAATAATTGTCAAGCAATGCCAAAGAAGGAAAAAAATGCCAGAAATGGAAAATAAAAAGAAAGAAGTTCAATGACAAGGGGCAGAAGTGAAGCAAATTCCTACTGCAAACAAACAAAAAAGCAGTTTAGAGTTTACAAACATGAGATGGGAAGATTGACGAGTAGAAATTTCCCAAAAGTGTGTGGGAATCCTAGTGGTCTCAAGATGTCAGTCAATAACATGCTGCTACTGTTTTATTTTTATTTTTATTTTTATTTTTAGTGTAACATGACACAGTGATTACTGGGTAGGATACTCTTATCCTATTTGTGGATGAACATCCAAGCAAGATGAGAAAGAGCTGAGCACTCACTGGAAGAAAACAAAGACACAGATTTAGAACAGCAAATCTAAGAATACACTGATGGAGAGTTTCTATTGTTCAACCCAGGAATGTGATGGCTGAGAGATAATTTAATATGTGTCTCCAGTCTAAAAAGAGTCATTATCTGGTGGTTTATGACCATCTGTTCCTTACCTTCCCCAAGGATGGAAAAGAGGAAATGAGCTTAAACGACAGGAAAATAAATTTAGGTTAGACCAAAGACACTTCCAGACTGAGGTCTGTGTAACATTGCAAGCCTGGGTGGTTGCAGCATTTCCTCCTCTGACCCTTGTCTGGGACACAAACAGGCATTCACGCATCTCGGATGAATTCCACATAGCCTAGCTGAGATTAAGTCCTGAATCCTTTCAGACTTTAAAAAATGATTGAACGTCACTTTGATATAACTCTCTCTCTTTTGCTTTAAAGCTTTGGTCTGGACAGAAATCCTTCTTAAATTCCAAGTAAGGAGTTATCTGTTGATGCTATTGACCCATCATTAGTGGGAATGAACTTTTCATTGATTCACTGCTAACATGTAGGCTCATTCATTCACCCTTCTGCCCTACTACCCAAATATCAGAGTGCTGTTTCTGCAATAAAATCTGAAGCATCCCTTTGCTCGGGATCTTCCCATATCCTGAGGCCTGGATAAAATCCATAAGTCTTAGCAGGTTGTACCAGGCCTTCCCTGAGCTGGCTCAGTCAACTTGCTCCTGCTCGTCTTCCTCGGATCCCCACTATGCAGAGCCACAGTCTCTAACCTTAACATGGCACCTCACCACCCTATTCCTTTTCACATGCATCTCCTTCTCCCTAGAATGCTATTAACTTCCTTGTCTGTGTGGCAAACTAGAGTCTTCAATTCTGCACTCAAATATTTCAGCATTTAAAACCTTCTGAAAGGATTTCTGTCTTTCCTAGGGAAATCTACATTCTCTGTCCCCCATAAATTATAGCCCTTTGAGTGCCTGTATGTCCATGGAGAATTAACATGTCTTATGGTGATCTTCAAGTCTATCTTTCCATCAAACTCTAGGAGACTTAAGAGCAAAAGTGGAGATAATTTTTAATCACCTATGCCCAGTTGCCCAATAAATATTTGTTACATAAAAGGAAGAATGATATGTTAAATAAAAGGAATAAATAACAAATGAATTTGTTAAATAAAAGGAAGAATGAATAAATGAATGATATATAAACAATTGTGAAATTGTTCTTTAGTGTTAAGAGTAGAAATTGTTATCATAGGTAAAAACTAAAATTTTAGCACAGTCACAGAAAACACTGACAATCGCTTTAATTTCATTTCTATTTGTAGTTCTCGTCCCAAACCAATTACTGGTTTACATTGGATAGTCTGGATTAATGCTGTTAACAAATGAGTATTTGTTGATGATATAAACTAGCACTTACATTTGTAATGTTTTCCTGCCCTTCGTCGACATTGCTGATATCCCAGCTCTAACCAACTTTATATACATATACTCAAACATAATAATCTTCAGTGGAAACTAAAGGGTGTGTTTTTATACCAGTTAGGCAGCACTTTTTGAAGCAATTTTTAAAAGCTGAAAGCTTAATCCATTAGATAAAATTAAAATCTTCAATTCTCCATTTTAATTCATTTTACTTCAATTAAATAAATATACACTGTCCACTATATTGAATTCTTAGACTTGGATGTTTGAGAGAATATGATGATAAAAAGTTTCTGTTCTTGAGAATCTAGAGAGAATCTTGAGAACCTGTTCTTTACAATCTAGAAGGAAGGGAAAGACATCTGAATGAAAGATTGTAATGTGAGAGAAGGTACAAGTAGAGAAAAACCGACAGAGCATGGCAGGGGACCAAAGGAGGGTAGGAGGAGGTTTCATGGAGGCTGTGGCATTTGAAACTGGTCTCTAAGGCTGGAATGGATTTCAACAAAAGAATTTGGGTAGTGGGATTTAGTAGGTTAATCCACAAATAGAGCAGGAGCAAAGAGAGACCAGCAAGATTCTTGAGTGTGTTTTCAGAAAAGTCAAGATTATAGAAGGCTAGGGTACATGAGTTCAGTCTGAAGAAAAGATAAGCCAGGGTATTGAACATGAGAATGAGGAGTTTGTGTTTAACTCAGTGGCTGATGGAGAGATGCTGAAGGAGTTGGTTAGGAGAGTGATCAACAGCATGTGGATGCCCTGAAATAGGAGAACAGAAGTAGAGGAGACTGATTACCAAAGTCTACATGAGAAGCAACAAAGGCCTGGATGATAGGCGGTAGCAGTGGGGATGACAGTGAGGAAAGCTAAAAGTCAAGACGTTTTGTGGAGAAAGACTATAATCTGTAGGATTAGGCAACTGACTGGATAAAATGTGAAAAAGAACACCCAGAGAGAGTTTGAGAAAGGTCTGAAGTTCCCATCTGGGTTCTAGGGAGAAAGGTGCCACAAATTAACACAACATAGAAACCAGAGGGGAAGAGATAATAATTGAGATTTAGATACATGGGTCAAATGCAAAAGAAACAGGCAGATGCAGCTACCCGGCACACATTTCTAAAGCTGGGCCTCTCTGGAGCTCGGGAGGGGTGTTTAGGGAAGAACCTTAGGGTTATCTCCATAGAGATGATGTCTTAAGATCTGGTTTTTCCTTTCACTCATGTGGTCCTTCAGGGACACTGCAGTTGGTGAGAAGCACAATTCACTTCACGTCTCTTTTGCTGACATCCGTGAACCAGGTCAGCATTTTCAGCCTTATACAAGAAGTGAGCCATAAGCAATAAATAAAGTACATTTATGGAGCCTTTAAAATATATGAAATGCTCTATAAATATAAAGTATAAAGTGATAATTGTGTCTCCGGTCTGGCTAATGAACAAGTAGGAAACAGCAGCCTATGGGATGCAATGGTAACTAAAAAGAGATTGAATTATCCCAAATGGTGTGTATGTGTGAAAGAGAGGGAGAGAGAGAGAATGAATGAGGGAATGAGAATTTATTTTTCAGTATTCATTGTGAAAACACATCAATTTTCCTTCAATTCTGAAGGTTGGGAAAAGTTCATGTTTTGTGAAGGGTTACTTTTATATGCTGTAGTTGTTGCAATTTGGCACCTACAAGATAGTGTTCAGATGTACGCAATAAACTTGCTCTTTTTGAGAAGCTGTTTCTTTGCTTTCTTCTCTCTAATAGCTCTTCAGCTTGACATAAGACTTAATACCCAGGTGAGAAACGATAAAGTACATTTTACAAACTAAAGAAACTCAAGAAAAAGACTTTCATTCCTATTCCTTCTTCTCTGTTTGTATGGTGCTTTTTATTTTTTCCAATTCTAAAAGTCTCAGTGTCAGCTGTCTTTCATAAAGCAGAGTGGAATCACGGCTACATTCAGTGTTATTTGGGTCTTTGACTGTGTTGTTTTTCACTATGGTGATATAAAATATGTATATCATATATTTCCTTTTATTATTAGTAAGGTGTTTTTATTACCTCTAGAAATTAATTTTCTTTTCATTCCTTTTAATTTACTCACCATGTTAATAATTATAACTTTAAAAATACTTCTTTTCTATATACAACATATGAAAAAAATCTCTTGGCTATGAACCTTTATGATAAGCTCTTTAAAAAATATTTACATTGTAGTAGGGATGACTAGCTAGCACTTTTAACATGATCTTCTATTTCTGATTCTGTGCCTTTCGTAAATTAAACAGGTACTTTAGAATAAATGAAATTCGTTTAACAATTCCTGGTGTGAATAGGGTTGTGTGGCCTTTCAAGGATTTCTGGCATTGCTGTGAAAGTCACGCAGACGGTAAATTTTTCCACATGTATTTGATGATGAAAATGATGGTTGGCCTGGAAAAACCATTTTAAATGTATTTAATAAGGATCCATCTTTGACTTTGAATGACCCAGAATGAGATTCCTGTTCTCACATGACTTAAGAATACTCTTCTAGCACCATCATCTGGACAACTCACAGTCTTTCTATAAATACAGCTATTAACCAAACAACCTCTGTACTCATTTTCTTTAAAAACACAGACGTACTGTACTCTAGCTCCAAAGAGTCATTTTTTAAGTTTAAATATCATATCATTGTGCTTTATCATTCTTTCAGAATATTTGACAATTAATTTTCTCACAGTATGATATTGAAAATGAAAAGTCAAAAAAAATGAGGTCAAGAATTCCTAAATAAAGTAATTGCTTTAATTTTTTTTCCTCAGTTTTTGGTAAAGTTAGGGCCAACTCTAATCATAATGGTGCACTACAAAATTTCGTCTCACAATGGCTGACGTGGCCCTTTAAGTTTAAGTTTATGGGGTAGTTGGGGAGCAACCACAGTGGAGAAGCAACATCTCAAAGTAAAGCTTTATTTGTGCTGGAGATAGTGAGCAGTAGGAGGGCAGAAGTGGGGTAGCAGGACTGCCTAATCTTTGTTGCCTTATAGAAGGAGTGCCAATGTTTCCATATGTTAATATAAGGATAAATACTTGTTAATTATACTTTTTATTTTGACAGATTGTATATTCACATACAGTTGTAAGTGGTAACATCTTGCACAACTATAGCACGATATCACAACCAGGATGTTGACATTGATACCATCAAGATACAGAACATTTACATCACCACAAGGATCCCTCCTTGTGCCCTTTTAAAGCCACACCCCCTGCCCTCCCACCCCTACCATCTCCTTTACCCTGACAATAACTAACCTGTTCTCCATATCTATTTTTTGTCATTTCAAGAATGTTACTTAAATGTAATTGTGCAGTATGTAACTTTTTGACATTGGCTTTTTTTCACTCAACATAATTCTCTGGAGGTTTATCCACGTGTGGGTACCAATAGTTCATTCCTTTTTATTGGTGAGTAGTATTCCATCATACAGATGTACCACCGTTTGCTTAACCACTTACCATGCAAGGACAACTGGGTTGTTTCCAGTTTGGGCCTAATGTTAGTAAAGCTACTATAAACATTCATGCATAGGTTTTTTGTGTGACACTAATCTTTATTTCCCTGGGATAAATGCCCAGAAATGAACTTGCTGGGTCATCTGGTAGTTGCATGTTCAGTTTTTTTTTTTTTTAATTTTTTTTTATTTATTTATTTTTCCCCCAAAGCCCCAGTAGATAGTTGTATGTCATAGCTGCACATCCTTCTAGTTGCTGTATGTGGGACGCGGCCTCAGCATGGCCAGAGAAGCAGTGCGTTGGTGCGCGCCCGGGATCTGAACCCGGGCCGCCAGTAGCAGAGTGTGCGCACTTAACCACTAAGCCACGGGGCCAGCCCTGCATGTTTAGTTTTTTAAGAAACACAAAACTGTTTTCCAGAGTGGCTCTGCCATTTTACATTCACACCATCAATGTATGAGCGAATGGTGTCTCTGCATCATCACCAGAATTTAGTGTTGCCACTGGTTTTTTATTTTAGCCATTTTGATAGGTGTTGATATTTCATTGTGACTTTAATTTGCATTTTTCTGATGGCTAATGATATTGCACGTCTTTTCATGTACTTATTTGTCATATGTATATCCTCTCTGATGAAATGTCTCTTTATTATTTTTGTCCATTTTCAAATTGGATTGTTTGGTTTTTTGCTGTTTAGTTTAGAGCTTTCTTTATATATTCTAGATGCAAGTCCTTTGTCAGATACGTAGTTTACAAATATTTTTTCTGTACCTTGTCTTTTCATACTTTTAACAGTGTCTTTCACAGAGTAAAAGTTTTTAATTTTGATAAAGTCCAATTCATTAATTTTTCTTTTATGGATCATGCTTTTGGTGTCAAGTTTAAGAACTATTTGACTAGCCCTGGGTTCAAAGATTTTCTATATTTTCTCCTAGATGTTTTATAGTTTCACATTTTACATTTAAGTCTGTGATTCAGTTTGAGTTAATTTTTTTTATACACTTCGGTCGAGGGGTTTTTTGTGTGTTTCGGGTTTTTTTTTTTGGCTTATGGAAGTCCAATTACTCAAGCACCATTTGTTGAAAAGACTATCTTTCCTCCAGTGAGTTGCCTTTGCATCTTTGTCAAAAATCAGTTTGGAGATGCTTGAGTGGGTCTGTTTCTGGGTTTCCTGTTCTGTTGCATTGATCTATGTATCTATCTCTCTGCCAATATCCTGCTGTTTTGATAACTGTAGCTATATAAGATATCTTGAAATTGGGTAATTCATCCCACTTTCTGCTTATCAAAATTGTTTTAACTATTCTAGTTCCTTTGGGTTTTCGTATGAATTTTAAAACAATCTTGTCTATATCTACAAAAATGTTGCTAGGATTTCAATAGGAATTGTATGCCATTTGGGGAGAACTGACATCTTTGCTCTGTTGAGTCTTCTAATCGAATGACGCTGTATGTCTGTGCATTTATTTAGATTTTCTTTGATTTCTTTCATCAGTGTTTTGTAGTTTTCAGTATAAAAGTCCTGTGCATGCCTTATTAGATACACACCAAAATATTTCATTTTTTGAGCAACTGTAAATATTATGTATTCTTAATTTTGGTGTCCGTGTGTTTATTGAGAGTATATAGAAATACATCTGATTTTTGTATATTGATCTTCTTTTCTGTGACTTGACTAAGCTCAGTTATTAGTTCTTGGAGGTTTTATGTATATTTCTTGAAGTTCTTTACATAGACAATGGCATCATCCATCATTTCTTCCTTTCTGATCTGTATGCCGTTTATTTCCTTTTCTTACACTAATGCACTGGCTAGAACTTGCAGTATTATGTTAACAAGAGTGATGAGTGGTACATGCTTTCTTTGTTCCTGATCTTATGAGCAAAAGCATTCAATTTTGCAACATTAAGTATAATGTTACCTGTAGGATTTTTGTATTTGCTCTTTATCAAGTTGAGGAAATTTCCCTCTATTCCTAGTTTTCTGAGAGATTTTATCACGAATGCATGTTGAATTTTGTCAAATGCTTTTTCGGGATTGATTTTGATATGACTATATGATTTTCCTGCTTTAGCCTGTTAATACGGTGGATTACATTGGTTGATTTTCAAGTATTGAACCAGCCTAGCATCCCAGGAATAAATCTCAGTTGGTAATGGTATATAATTCTTTTTATATATTGCTAACTTCTGTTTGTTAATAACTCATTAAGGATTTCAATATTCAATATTCAATACATGCAGGATATTGGTCTGTGGTTTTCTATCATTCTTTTTTGCTGTTTTGAGGGGGAAAGGAGTATGTCTTGATCTAGTTTTGGGATCAGGGCAATAATAGCTTCATAAAATGAATTGGGAAGTACTCCTTCCTTTTCTGTTTTCTGGAAGATATTGTGTAGAATTGGTGTTAGTTATTTTTTAAAGGTTTGCTGGAATTCTCCAGGGAAACTGTCTGAGCCTATAGATTTCTTTTATGGGGGTTTTAAAGTTATAAAATCAATTTCCTTAATAGTTATAGGGCTGTTCAAATTATCTATTTCATATTGGGTGAATTGCACTAGTTTGTGTTTTTGAGGAATTAGTCCATTGCATCTAAATTGTCAAATTAATGCATGTAGAGTTGTTCGTAGTATTCCCTATTACTCTTTTGATATCTTCAGGGTCTGTCGTGATATTCCATTTCATTCCCGATATTGGTAAATTTTGTCTTCTCTTTTTTCCTTTGTTCACTTTGTTGGAGGTGTGTTGATTTTATTGATCTTTTCGAAGAACCGACTCTGTTTTATTGATTTTCCCTTTTGTTCTTCTGTTTTTACCTCCATTGATTTCTGCTCTTATCTTTATTATTTCCTCCCTTCTGCTGATTCTGAATTTATTTTTCACTTTTTTCTAGGTTCTTGACATAGGAGTTCATATGAGACTTTTCCTATATTCTAATGTATGTATATAATGTTATAAATTTCCCTTGCAGCTGTGCTTAGCTGTGTCCCGCAAATTGTGATGTTTGGTATTTTCACGTTCATTCAATGCCATGCATTTTTTAAAATTTGCCTTAAAACTTTTTCTTTCACTTATGAATTATTGAGCCATGTGTTCTTTAGTCTCCAGGTGTTTGGAAATTTACCTTTTATCTTTTGTGTGTTGATTTATAGTTTAATCCCCTTGTGGTCAGAGAACACACTCTGTATGATTTCAATTATTCTAAATGTGTCAAGGTTTGTGTCATGACACAGGATATGGTTGATCTGGGTTTATATTCTGTGAGCACTTGAAAAGAATGTGTATTCTGCTGTCATTAGATGGAGTGTACTGTAAGTGTCAGTAAGGTCTTGGCTGCTGATATTCTGTCTAGTTGTTCTATCACTTGTTGAGAGAGAGGTGTTGAGTCTCCACCTACAGTTGTAGATAACTATTTCTCCTTTTAGTTGGATTACTTTTTGCTTCATATATTTTGCAGCTCTGTTGTTTGGTGCATACACATTTAGGATTCCTATGTCTTCTTGGTGGATTGACCCTTTTATCATTATATAACATCCCTCTTTGTTTCTGGTAGTTTTGTTTGCTCCAAAATCTACTTTATCTGATATTAATGTAGCTACTCCTCCTTTTCTTTGATTAATGTTTGCATGAGATATCGTTTTCCTTTTTTTTCTAGCAACCTGCTTGTATCATTATATTTGAAGTGAGTTTTTTTTTATAGATAGTATACTCTTGGGCCATGTTTTTAATCACCTCTGCCAATCTGTGTTTTCTCTTACCTTTTTGCCCTCTCCTCCTTCTGTTCTCCCCTTCACTCATTCTTCCTCAGACACACAGGCCTCATTGCTCTTCCTCAAACTGAAAGGCACGCTTGCCCTCAGGGCTTTTGCCTTTGCTGGTCCCTCTGCCAGGAAGGGTGTTTCTCCTTGCATAGCCTGCTCCCTCATTCTCCTCAGGTTTACCCGAATGTCACCACCCCACATAAAATCAAAAACTTACCACTCTATCATATTCCCTGTTCCCCTTCTCCAATTTATTTGCCTCTTCAGCAGTGATCACCATCTAACATACAACATACTTTTCTTATTTCTTTGCTTGCTATCTGTATCACACACAATAATATAAACTCGACAGCTAAATCCCCTGTGCCAAGAGCAGGGCCTGGCTCGTAGGAGTACTCAACACTAATTTGCTGAATGGATGAAAGAATTCACGAAATAACTGACCCTGGCTTGCTCTCCAGTTTCCTCTGTGCACTCTTTCCCTTTCTTCTGTTCTCCAGCAGCGCTGACCTCTTTTCACATCCTCCAACGAGATACTCTTGAGACCTCAGGCCTCAGGACCTCAATACATGCCGCTCCCTCCACCTGGAGTCCATCCTCCTCCCCATTCCCAGCCCTGCAGCCCAGCTAACCAGACTCAACCAGTAGCCAACACTACCTCAGAGAACCTTCCTCTGGCCCCTAATACTAGGTCAAGTACTTGTTTAGCACTGATCACATTTTGTAATTAACATTTGTTTGGAGGATTATTTAATTAATGTGTGTCTCCTCTACTGGATATTAATAACACCTAAGAGACTATGTCTGATTTTGCTCAGTGATATTTTCCTAGAACTTTGCACAACACCTGACACATAGTAAATAATAAATATTTTCTAAGTGAATGAAATAATAAATCAATAAATAAATGAATACTCATTTTTTAAATTTTTTAGCTTCCAGAAACGATCAGAGAGACTAACAATTAGAGGAGGAGCATCTGTGCAACTGTTAGCTATAGAGGATTCACTTGTCTACAGAAACTAAGAATATGTTTGGATATGTGAGTGTGAAGGCAGAGGGGGCAGTGGGCTCTCTTTTCTTTGTGAAGTTCAAGTGAAGATCACCTGCAGAGAGTTAGGGGAAGGTGGTGTGGAGATACTAGTGTTTTTCATCCTCAGTATTACTGACATTTTGGGCTGAATAATTTCTTGGTGTAGGATCTGTCCCATGCACTGTATGATGTTTAGCAGCATCCCTGGCCTCTACCCACCAGATGCCAGTAGTAGAGCCTCCACTCCCTTTGGTGACAACCAAATTGTCTCCAGACATTACCAAATGTCACCCGAGGGGCAAAATTGCCCGAGGCTGAGCATCACTAAGATAGATTTTAAGATGTTGAAAGGACTTGAAAAAAATATTCTGAGGAATGAAAGAACGAGAAAGAGAGCCCATATGTGAGAGAGAAATTGAGTGTGGCAATAAATGAACTGAATCAAGTCTTGTATAATGATAATTAGAAAAATTTGAGGGCCCTGCTGATCTATAAGACAGTGAATTTGTAGTGCACCAATGCACTAGTATATGTGATTACATTATTTTCTCCAGAAGTACATAGTAACATGGGATAGAGAAGTAAAGAATGCAGCTAATGGAGTGACCCAAGCTTGGGATTTTTGCCAGCTAAATGCCAGTAAAATAGAAGGATGAGGGAACAAGGGCATTAAAACTTTTGATCAGGATTTTGCTAGATGTAGTTACAAGGAAAACTAGAGAGAGGTATAGCCTAACGTTACCCAAACTGTGCTGCACATTAGAATCACGTGGGGAGCTTTATGAAATCCTCATGCTTAGGTCACACCTCATACCAATGAAATCAGAATTTCTGGGGGCAGTGCCAGGCATCAGTAGTTTTACAGATCTCTAGATGATTCCAAAGTGCAGAAAAATTTGGCAACTCCTGGGCCAAACTGGTGTAGGTACCAATGTTTCTCTACACCAGTGTTTACACCAATGTTTCTCAAAGTGCACTTCCACAACCAGCAGTATCAGCATCACCGGGAAACTTGTTAAAAATTCAAATTCTCAGGTCCCACCCCAGGCCTACTAAATCAGAAACTCTGGGATGAGACTCAGCAACTTTATTTTTTTTCAGTTTTTTAATTATTTTATTGATGTCATATTGGTTTATAACATTAAGTAAATTTCAAGTGTACATTATTACATATCAGTTTCTGTACAGACTGCATTGTGTTCACCACCAGTAGTCTAGTTTTCATTGGTCACCATACAGAAGTACCCCTTTACCCTTTTTTCCCTCTCAGCCCCCTGGAAATCACCAATCTGTTCTTCTTATCTATGTGTTTGTTTGTTTATCTTCCACATATGAGTGAAATCATATGGTAGTTGCCTTTCTCTGTCTGGCTTATTTTGCTTAGCGTAATACCCTCAAGTCCATCCACGTTGTCACAAATGGCACAATTTTGTCTTTTTTTACGGCTGAGTAGTAGTCCATTGTGTGTGTGTATACCTTTATCCATTCATCAGTTGATGGGCACTTGGGGTGCTTCCACATCTTGGCTATTGTGAATAATGCTGCGACGAACATAGGGGTGCATAAATCTCTTTGAATTGTTGATTTCATGCTCTTTGGATAAATACCGAGTAGTGGGATAGCTGGATTATATGGTGTTTCTATTTTCAATTTTTTGAGAAATCTCCATACCGTTTTCCATAGTGGCTGCACCAGTTTTCAGCAACTTTATTTTAATGAGACCTCTGGGTGGTTAATACACACTCAATTTTTTAGAACCATTGCTCTAAAAAAAAAGTGTTTTGGTGATGTATTAAAGAGATTGTTTGGAAGTAGTCTACTCTCTTTTTTGTCCTGGTAGCATGTGGAAAGTGAAAAAGTAAATATTCTTTGGACTTTGAGGATGGCATCCACATAACCGTGAAATATATTGTAAAGAACAACCAGAGAGACAAAGGAGGTGTTGGTATTGTCCCCTTTGGTGCCATACCCACAGACAGGCAGCACATTCTTTCAGAATGTACGTCAGATGCACATTTTTTGTTTTCCGTTCCTGCATCAAAGATGAGTGTCTTGTCCTTCTATGAGAGAGGAAACGTAAGTAGGAAATGTTTAGCATTTTCTTTGTATTACCTCACAGAGTTCCTGCTCACTGTTCAGGCTCTTGAACAAATCCCATAGGACACTCTCAGTTTGTCCAAGTGAGGATTGTACAAAATGCTGCCTCAGTTCTCAGGCTTCTGGATGCTAATGTCTGAGCTACCTGCTGCTTTGATTCTTTTCCTGCTCTAAATTTGGGCTGGTGTGTGTGTGTTTGTATGTGTGTGTGATGAGGGAGCGAAGGTTTTCTTAGAGAATCCTGCGGCCCTCTAATTTGCATGAGATGTGATATAGCCAAATTGTTTTTCCTGCCTTTATTATTTCCTTATTTGTCTGGGTTAGAATCCTTATACTTAGCTTCGGCAGTATCCTTCCTCAGTTTCCTGAAGGGGAAAAATTACTCTCGCAGCCTTTTCATCTGCAATTACCCAAGGCTGCCGAGAAATGACTTTTAGTAGACTGCAGCAGAATCTTTGAATACAAATAAATACAGGGGCTTATCAAATAGCATTCAGAGCATAGACTAGTTTCCACTCAAGAAGAAAAATAACAATTAATGTGGAGTCTGAGTTCAAAATTCACTTGATGAGAGAATTATTTACTTGTATGTATGTATGGGCAGGGGGAGAAGTACATTATATAAACTGGGTTAATGAAACAAAGAAATGACAATAATGGTCTACTTCTCCAAACAATAAAATGAAACAGCAAAAGAAGAAAAAAGGTATTTCCTTAAATTTTTTCCGTGTCCATTGTATTTAGATTATGTCTATCATGTTGCCTTTACATTAAAAGTGACGGTGTCATTTTTTACGGACTTTGATTCAGCACCTAAGTGCAAATCATATGCCTGTAAATTCCTAACATGTTGCAGAGCAGCATCTCACTACTGAATCTTTATCCAGCATTCAGAACACAAATAACCTGGAAGGATGCAAAAAGGGTCTCGGAAACAACCAAACAAGACGTCTCAATGTATCTGTTCTACAGCAAGGGTTCTCAGTGTTTTCAGGTTAATCCAAAAAATAGTTGCAGAACTCCTAAGAATAGCGTGTTATGTATTTAGCATTTGGCACCCAAGGAAACCCGCAGTGCTTACTATGGGAATTGGAGGGTATCCTAAGTGTTACACAAATTTAATTCATTTTATCCTCACAAAGGTCCTATGAGGTAGGTGTTTATTACTGTTAAACTCATTTTACATATGAGGGAACTAAGGCAGAGAGAGATTAGGTAACTTAACCAAGCCCACCCAGCTGGAAAGCGACAGAGCTGAGATTTGAATCTAGGAAATCTGGCTCCAGAGTCTGTGTGCTTAACCACACTGCTATACTACGCTTCCTTCCACTAATAAACAAAACAGACTATGAATTCATTAGCACAATTAAATCAATTGTTACATTTAAGCACACACATCTGAAAAGTAGTAACATGTGTTGTAAGCTATTTTGCACGCAGTTTCATAGATCTAGTAATTCTGCCTTCCCCAACATGGACTGGAACCCATTACTCTAAAGCTCAGAGATATTGCTTTCAGGAGAATTTCTTGAACCTAATGCAACACTTATATCCTTTAGACATAGTTCTAATGAGCTTGACCGCCTGGTTTTCCACTCCACAGCAGATTAGAAGCAGAATATCTCATTAGTTAAAAACCTTGGGTTTTGAAATCAGAATGTCTTGGTTCAATGCCTGGCGCTGCCGACATTTTACCTGGGTTACCTCTGAAGGAGAACAAAATTTGCCACCCCAAAATGTGTATAATTAACATGAGGATTATTTTAGGCTGATTATTTTTAAGAAACAAAAGACTCGGAAAGTTTTTCTTGTTACCTCCCCCTTACCTGCCTAAAAGAATTTAGATCAATGGCCTAGAACAAGAACAGAGCTATCTTGAGAGACATCTACAAAGAATATGGGCTAAGTGTGGTGGGGGAGACTCAGCAGAGCAGAGAGATCAGAGTCCTCTGCATGTCCCATTGTCTCTGCGTGGCATGGCAAACCTTTGTTTACCAAACATTTGCTTTTCCCCCTCCATGTGAATTCCCTTCCTCCCCTTTGAAGTCCCAAACCACTACCCTCAACATCTTCTTTTGTCTTTAGCTGAAGATGGTATTTATTATTTATTTTTTTGTGAGGAAGATCAGCCCTGAGCTAACATCCGTGCTAATCCTCCTCTTTTTGCTGAGGAAGACCTACTCTGAGCTAACATCTATTGCCAATCCTCCTCCTTTTTTTCCCCAAAGCCCCAGTAGATAGTTGTATGTCATAGTTGCACATCCTTCTGGTTGCTGTACGTGGGATGTGGCCTCAGCACGGCTGGAGAAGCGGTGCGTCGGTGCGCGCCCAGGATCCGAACCCGGGCCGCCAGCAGCCGAGTGTGCACGCTTAACCACTAAGCCACGCGGCTGGCCCCTGAAGATGGTATTTAAGGTGGTGGCTTTGGCCATTTTGGAGAGGTACTCAGTTTTCCTGGGTCTCTCCCATGTATACATGTTATTAAACTTTGTTTGATTTTCTCCTGTTCATCTGTCTCCTGTCAATTTAATTCTTAGACCAACCAGAAGAACCTAGAAAGGCAGAGGAAAATTTCTTCCTCCCCTACATCTTACTCAGGTTACTTAACTTATCTAAATCTGATTTCTCACATATAAAAGATCTATAGAATACTTATCCTGTGTATTATGAAGATTAAATGAGATAATGCATGCAAAGCACGTTGGTACATTGTACATGCTGAGCCCCCACTGATGGCAGCTGGTAATGGTCCTGTAGGGGGTAGCAACAGTGGTAGTAATGATGGAGACTGTGAAAATGTTAAAGATGATCATTAATAGCCTGGCAGCCTGACAGGCAAATGTCAAGATCAATGATCATTTTCGTTGAGCTTGGGAATATGCTTTAGAAACTCACATGGCTTTGGAAATATTCGTAAAGGTTTTTTAATGGTATCATTTTACAAACTGGTAAACAAGAGTTTTTGAGAGGTTCTTAGATCAATTTTGGTAAATCACATAGAAAATAGAAAAGAAATTTCTCTCACTGCTCTCAAACATGGGAAAGAAGCACATTTTTCTCACATCCCATAATTGCCAGAGTGACTGTTTCACTCACTGTCTGCAGTTTCTTCACGTTATCCCCTCAGGTGGTATGTCAGACAATTTCTTTTGCAGTCTCCCAACATGAATTTTTGGATGCCAATCAAGGCCACATATAAAAGACAGAGGATCATATCAGATCAGTCTGTAGGCGGAAAACGAAATCACTGGTAACATTTATTACCAATCAAAAATGTATTTGCACAGAAGATATACTTGCAGGAATTATTCAAATATAAAAACCTCAGTTAAGAATGGAATCACTGCTGATCAGACACATCAATAATTTCTTCAATGATATAATTCCTTTAAAAATTCCCTCGTCTTCATGATTATGTAAAAGACTTGCTTTTTAGAAAGCAATCTTTATTAATGAGCCATAAATACAGGCTCCTCACTGCCTGCTGCAGCAATTGGTAAGAGAGTCTGGTGAAGAAAGATTCAAATTCATGAATAGGCTTTAAAACCCTCATTATAGATGTTTTGTGATTAAATCTTGATTATTCCACCATTTATGAGAGGTGCGTTGGCACACGTATAAGCTGCCTCTGTACCTCACTTGCTTTTCCAATCATGGACATGATTGTTAAAAGACAAAGCTGCGAAAGCAAGCTTAACATGGGGAGTCAAACAATCCCATATATTAATATAAAGTAATTTCATTTTGAAAATTGTTTAATAGGAGAGTAAAGGACAAAATTTTTCGGTTAAAGACTAGGTGCTTATCAAAATGAAAAAGATTATTGTCAATTCTGAGAAGTGATTGTCTTCATTTCAGTTCTATGATTTTGCTGCTGATGAGAAAATGATGAACCCTTTCCTCCCTGGGGCAAGAGGGAAAGTGCATTCCTCAGGTTTAGAAGAAGAAAAGTCTCTTCAATCTCAGATTCTTTCTTTGTACCATGGAAGACATAAAATATAATCTTTATGCACAAACTTAAGAATTCCTCTCTCCTCCTTCCTCACTGTGCATACTTTCCTTGAACTTCCTGTCAGGATTAACTTCCCATTAGGCCAGTCAATGGCCCCTGAATGCATAAGGTCAAGAATGTCAATAAATCAGTAGGATTCTACTGGAAAGACTGTTGGGCTGGGTCAGATGATTTGGGTTCTAGCCACATCCACCATTTTCTTGTTGTTTGGTGTAGGCAATCTCAGAAGTATGAAGAATATCTGAATAGGATGGGTATTATTATGGTTAGTATAGATAGTATGGACAGAAGAGATCATGAGCTGCTATCTAAAAAGGCTTCATGAAGAAAAAAGAATTTGAGCTGACTCTGTAGGATAGGTGCAATTTAAAGTCACAAATGTGGGAATTTATATTCAGTGAGAATATTTTGCAATGAAAGGCCCATGATAAGGGAAAGACAGAGAAAGCGATAAATGATCAGCAAATAATTGTAGTGCGTTAGATAGTCTATTCTCTATCTCAGTTATTTTTCCCCATGTGCATTAGCTACTGAGTAAAACCCATTATTCGAGGTGATTTTTATTGGCAACCTTGAACAAAATAAACATCAGTCTTTGACTCCAGGCTGCAGTTCCCAAAGATGGCTTGTTGAAGGCCGTTAAGAAGGCATTCTTAAAGGCTGGGTTCAAAAGACTCCTTGTAGGAAGGCCAATAGTTCTTATCTGTTTAGCTTCGGTTCTCTTTTCAGAAGGGCATAATATCCATCCATATCAGTCTCAATCTCACAGGGAGCACTTAGAATGGAATTTCTTCAGAAATATCTAGGATTAGAAACAGGTAGGAATGTGCTATGTAGAGTGAGGTAAAACAAGTGATTTAAGATTAAGGCTACAGACAGTAACAGGTTGTTGAAGGCCCAGTACTTTATAGCATTTACTGTATGGTAACACTTTACAGTAGAGACTCAGGAAATGATGGCTACCAGCAAATGTGGTTGGCTTGTCCATCTGTCTGTGTGTCTGTGAGCCTATGTGTAAGTTTATTGGTTCTTGAATGCATTGAGGTGTTTTCCAATTAACTGTAGTAATCGCCACTTTTAATTTTTTTACTCTGTTTTCTGCTGCTTCATATATTTACATCAGTGGGTTAGCCCTGAAGTCACTTGACATTAGGAAGCTTGGATTAAAGACTCTGTGAAGCCCAGATGGCTTCACCAGCTAATTTTGCAAAAATTTAAAGAAGAAATAACACCAATGTACACAAATTCTTCCATAAAATACAAAAAGAAAGAATACTACCCAAATCATTTTATGAGGCTGCCATAATCTCATAAGGGATAATACAAAAAAGAAAAACTACAGGCCAATCTCACCCATGAATACAGATGCAAAAATGCTAATCAAAATATTAGCAAATTGAATTCAGTAATATGTAAGTATATAATATCATAGTCAAGGTGGATTTGTTCCAAAAATGCAAAGATGTTTTGATATTTGAAAATCTATCAGTGATATGTCACACAAATAAAATAAAGGAAAAATATATGATCATCTCAATGGGTACAAAAACATTCGATAAAAGTCAACATCTCTTCAATATAAAACCTCTTAGCAGGTTAGGAACAGAGGGATCTTCCTTAATCTGATAAATGTGATCTAGAAAAAAAACTATAGAAAACATCATACTTATTTGTAACACTGACATATTTTCCTTTGCAATCAGAAAGAAAGCAATGATGCCTCCTATCACCACTTCTATTCAACATTGTACTGGAGGCCCTAGCCAGTGAAATAAGATGAGAAAAACAGAATAAAAATATAAGAATTGAAGAAAGAAACAAAGAAAGAAAGCTCTCATTATAGCAAATGAAATGACCTGGTAGTAGAAAATCTAACATAATCTACAGATAAATTTTTAGAATTAATAAATTTTTAAAGTTACTGAAAACAGTCAATATAAAAAATAAATTGTGTTTCTATATACCAACAATTAAGAGTTAGAAATGATATTTAAAAGAAATATATCATTTAAAATAGCACCAATACCATCAAATAGTTAGAAGTATGTCTAAGATATTTAGGAGGAAAATGGTAATAGCAGGACTGTAAACAATCCCCTGTCTTTTCCAGGGATGCCTGGAAAAAAGGAATGAAAACCCTGGTACACATGTTAGTAACCCCGCCTTCTAGTAAACATGCTACTGGTGTTTAGTAGCAGAAAGATAAATGAGAGTCCTTTTCCAATAAAATTCTTTTAGCATGATTTACCTCTTATAAAGAAACCTGGAATGTATGGCTTTTTGAGAACATGACAGGCTGGAGAACATCACATAAGCTGTGTCATCTGTTGAGTGTAAAATGGGGATGATCTCTAACCAAAATGATTCCCTTTGTGTAAGCAATAGTCCACGTGCATTGCTTAAACATCCTGTGTTAAATCTCAACCAGAACACACCCTACTACAGAAGAGGAGGAATCTCTGGGGAACTGTGTCAATGGTTTTGGACTTTTGCAAAGGAAGAATATTTTGCCTGAGTCTTGTATTCTTTATCCTGTATGCTTTGAATTATTAGTAATGTTCACTATTGCATAAAATCTATAATTCACGTGTGTCTGAGTAGACAATTCTACCTTTGTGTTATCTTAGAACTATATAGAAAACTATAAAACTTTAATGAGATAAATTAAAGAAAACCTTCCCAAACAGAGAGATATATTGTGTTATGTGTTGGAAAACTCAATATTTAAAAGTTATAGGGGCCAGCCCCATGGCCTAGTGGTTAAGTTCAGTGTGCTCTGCTTCGGCAGCCCAGATTCAGCTCCCAGGCGTGGACCTACACCATTCATTGGCAGCCATGCTGTGGAGGGGACCCACATGCAAAAATAGAGGAAGATTGGCACAGATGTTAGCTCAGGGCGAATCTTCCTCAGCAAAAAAAAAACTATATATATTGAAAAATTATAGATTCAATGCAATGGAATTAACATTTTAAAATGTGTGTGTGTATGTATGTGTAAAAGTTGAAAAGCTGATTTTAAGATTCATATGAAAATAAAAAAACTGAGGAGAGCTGAGACATTCTTGAAGAAGAAGGTGTCAGGACTTACTCCACAGATATTAAGATTACTATAAAGCTGTAGTCATTAAGATAATGTGGGATTAGCTCAAAAATTAATGCACCACTGGAATAGAATGGAAGGCCATGGGACCAGACCTACATATTTAAGGACATTTGATTTATGACAACTGTGTCACTGCAGAGTAGGGGGAGGGGAAAGCTATTTCAATGAGTATTGCTCAGACTGTGCACTAAAATAAATAAATAAAGAGAAAAATAAACAAACTTGTATCTCACACCCCTTATATCAAAATCAGCTCAAAGTAGATGATAGTCCTAACATGAAAAGCAAAATAATGAAAGTTATGTAAAGTAACATAAATGATTATCTTCGTGATTGCAAGGTAGGAAAAATTTCTTAAACAGGATATAAAAAGATGTATACATTTGACTGACCACATTACAATTAAGAACTTCTGTTCCTTAAACACATGATCATGAGAGTGAAAAAGGAAGCCACAGATGGGAAGAAAATATATGCAGATTAATAAGCTACAAAAGGCTCATGTGAAGAATATGTAATGAACAACAAAGACAACGACATTGCTAGGGAAAAGTAGCCAAGGAACTTAGATGCACTTCACAAAAGGAGGATATTTAAATAGCCAATAAACATATAAAAAGGTACTGAACCCTCTTAGTAATCAGAGAAATGCAAAATAAACCCACAATATAATACTACTATATATCATCAGAATGACTAAGCATAAAAAGACTGACAATACCGAGTGTTGGAGAGAATGTGGAATAATTGGTACTCTCAAGTACAGCATGTGGAAGTGTAAGTTTTTACAACCACTTATGAAAAGAATTTGACATTATCTACTAATGTTGAAGATTCTTATACCCTATGACCCAAGAGTTCCACTCCTAACCATAAACCCGACAGAACAGTGTACACATAAGCCTCAGAGTGTTTATACAAGAATGTTCACAGCAACATTATTTGTAATAGCCCCAAACTGAAAAGAACCCAAACACCCATCAGCACTAGTTATATGATGGAATATCACACACAAATGAAAGTGAATGTATTACTGTTACATGCAATAGCATCAATAGAACTCACCAAAATAATGAGTGAAGAAAGACACAAAAGAATACATACTGCATCATTTCAAATATATATATAGTTCAAAATTAGGTAAAACTAAAACGTTTAGGGGTGAATATTTGGGTGGTAATTTACAAAGAAAACCTAGGAACCAAGTCAGAAGAATGAGGGGAGAGAAAGTGTCCTAACGCAAGGAGCTCTGGGAGTGGAGGGCGAGGTTCCGGGTTGTTGGCAATATTCTATTTCTTGACCTGGGTCGTAGTTAGTGTCCACTATATAGTAATTCATTAATCTGTACATTCATGTTTTATGCAATTTCTATATAATATTATGTTCCTCGATACTGTTAAAAGGAGAAAAAAGTGTATGAAGGACCTGGACAATACACCAGCAATCATTTTCTCAAGCTATAAAAACATTGGATTTGGAGACATCCCAGGTAATACAAAGCAGAAATTCTCCATCTTGGCACGATTGACATTTTGGGCTGAATAACTGGATAAGTCTTTGTTGCGGGAGGCTGTCCTGTGCATTGCAGGATGCTCAACAGCATCTCTGAACTCTACCCACCAGATGCCAGTAACACCCCTCCGCCCAGTTGTGACAACCAGTTGAGAACCACTGACATAAACAAATTAACATTTAGAGGCAGCGCTTTTTGTGCTCTGCTTTCATATTTTTTAGGGTAGCCTTCTTTAGGTATCGCGTTTTTTTGAGTTTTCTATTGCCTTACTTTCAGCATTCTGTTCCAGCTTTCTCTGGTAATTTATTTTACAATCCCCTGGGAGGAATTTCTCTTTAATTTGTTCTCTGGGTATATGGACCCATGTGGCTAGAGGAGCAGTCAAATTTTTCTTACTATTATTGTAAATTTAATGTTGCAAGGTTTGGTAACATTGCTCAAGTGGAGATTTTTAAAATGGAATGCAATTACAGTGTGAACTAGCTGATATTAGAGAGACTCTAATCTCAGTCTATGAAACAGACAGATGGTCAAGAAACCCCAGGGATTTACCCACCACTAATTATGATAACGGATCCAGAAACAAGCGAATCTTCTCCCTCATCCATGGCAGACTGTTCCCTCCCCCAGAACCCCCTTCCCTGAGTCCCTACCTCCATACCTTCTCTTACTTCTCTTACTTTGTCCGTTAACAAAGACGGATTTTGGCAGTCATAACTCAACCAGTCATTTCAATTACAGCTTTCAGTGAGCCACATCAAGAACTAAAAGTAAAGGGTAAAAACCACACACAGCTGTGGCATTTCTATTGCCTTATTTTAAGTCATTACCGGTAACTGGAATCTGTATACTTCACTGAACTTTTGAAAGTGAGCTCATTTACAGCACATTCAGGATACATTTTTGGGAAAATGAGTAACCAATTTTGCTAACTTTGTGTATTTTAATTGTTTAGCAATTTCCAAACACATCTGTGGGACAAACAATGATAAGCCACCCCCTGCCAACAAAAGACACAAACAGAATTTCAATTTGTCTGAATATGTTTCTTGTTTTTTTGAGATGAAATCGAGATCAAGTCTCCAATCCTTAGAGGATGGACTCTCTTCCAAGTTTCCACCCTCTGACAGAGTTGTTTCTCTTCCCCATTGTTCCTCCACCTCTCCTTACACAACTGCTGCTGGACTGGGCGATCCAGAGTAGGTGGTTCCAATAGCTTGGGCTCTTGTAAGCATGATATTTCTTAATGGCCTATTGCCCTCCATTTCACTTTCAGGCAACCTCTCACAGCTGTAGCTACAATCTTTGGAACACTTAGTCATCCTGGTTACCTTCTATGAGTTGCCATATCCCAGTTCTAGAATGATATGGCTCTCTCCAGGCATTCAAACCCTGAATAACTTCCAGCCTTCCTTCTCTTCTGCACATGGGTCAGGACAAAATGTGACTTCCAGCTTTGTGCATCTTGGTCTTTCATGGCCTTCCCAGGGCTTTTCTGTGTTTCTCAGATCTCTATTTTTTTTTTTTGTCTATTCATTCCAACACAGTAATTTAACACTTATAATAAAAATTGACACATAAAATATACCGTGTGCCAGGAATGTTCTAAGTACATTAGACTGAACAACAACCCTTTTATTATCACCGTTTTACAGATAAGGAAACTGAGGCACAAATGAGTTAAGTTGCCTAAGGAAACACAGCTAAGAAATGAGGCAGCCCAGGTTTGAGCCCTGGACTTCTAGCTCTAAGCAGCAGTTTCCAGGAACCAGAATCCTGGTGTGGGTGTCCATGGTCACATGTCCAAATAAATCTCCTCTAAACTACTGTGGTTCACTCCTTATACATTTCCAGGGCACTTGTCAGGCACTCCATGCCACTGATACTATCCATATCCCTGGCTTTTGTTTTTGCTGAGGAAGGTTCTCCCTGAGCTAACATCTGCTGCCAATCTTCCTCTTTTTTTTTTTTTTGTATGGGAGCTGCCACCACAGCGTGGCCACTGACAGACGAGTGGTGGAGGTCCATGACCAGAAACCGAGCCTGGACCACCGAAGTGGAGCGTGCCGAACATAACCACTAGGCCACTGGGGCTGGCCCCACTTCCCTGTCTTTTATGCCCTAATATTTTATGATCCCCTGGAGGGGAGAGATGGTATCTTCTGAATCTCGGCGTCCCTCCATCAGGATCTTAAAACATGCTGAAAGATTTGCCAAAACCTTTTTTAATTGCTTCAAAATATTGGCATATTAAAAACTCAGTTTATCTTAAGATGCTCTCAAACCCATGAGTGATTTGCCAAAAGAATGTTTTTGGCCATAATGTGTCCTTTTCTCCTCTTCCTGTGTTCAATTCATTCAGGATATACCATTTTCTTTCTTTCTCTCCTTTTTTTTCTCTTCTCTTCTTTTCTTTTCTCCTCCTCCATCTCCTCTTTTTCTTCTTCTTCATCGCCCCACCCCCCCTTCCCTTCTTTCTGTTTCTTTCTCTCTGTCCTCTCTTTTTGGTCCTGGAATATTTTCTTAATTGATTTCAAATGCTGACACAAGCATCAACACAAGACCTGAATGATTCGGTGCAAAATTTCGCAAAGTGTGTTTTATAGATTGTTAATAGTTGTTGTGTGAAAAAAGGGGAGAGAGCTGGGGGTCCATGGGAAAATAAATTTAAGAAATACAAGGTTAAATAAATATAAATAGCTTTCTATAGAGAAGCCATTAATAAGCCTGGAGTCATTACTAGGCTAATGTACATTATAAATCTTCAAGAAGGGGACACAGCCTGCAGAATTTCTCAAGTCTATGTGACAACAGATTTCAACAGTAGGATTTGAGAGTTGCTCTGTGAGAAAGAGTAAACATAGATCCAAATGAAAGGTTTCATTTCTGGAGTGATTGAGCCTGGGGTTTGAATTCTGCCTCTTTCGTGAAATGACTGTATGACTTTGAGCAAGTCATTGAACTGGTATGGAAATAATCACGCTTATTTCTAGGATTGTTATAATAGATAAGTGCCTGAATTACTGAATAACTTTTATTTATTCATTTTTACTTTATTTTTAAATGATTATTTTTATTAACTGTGCGAGTACCTGAAACAAAGCAGTGTGTGCCTGTGAAAACAAGGGCTCAGAGAAAAACCTGAGTTACTAAATCTTTTTTGACACATCAGTTTTTATGGTGACCGAGCTGGTAGGAAGCTGTCCTGCTATGGCTAGCTTAGGTCAACATGTCTGGACTAGTTATGGTTGTTGAGAGCCAAAAATAACAGAGAACTCGCCCTTTACGCCAGCAGCCATGGTTTCCTGACAATCCCCCAAACCAGAAACACATATGTTGACTAGTCCTGACACGGAGCCATTAGGAAGAATAACTAAAACAGGTTTATTTGGTTAGATATGATTCAAGATTTTTTCATAAGTTAAATTTTTAAAAGTATTTTCAAGATAATCACTCTGTAAGAAATAGCTTTTGCCATCGCTTTGAAAATGGAAGAGAGAAACTATTGGTGTGCCTGTAGCCAGTGCTCTGTAAACTCAGGGGCACAGAATGACAGAGCTTGGTTTGCAGGGTTTTTTCATTTATTTTATTAAACATAGTTTGTTCTTCAGTACTTCAGACTTACAAACTTCTCTAACCCTGTTAGATATTAAGATGTTGGTGAGAGAGCTAGGTAGAGACCTTAAATCATTTTCTCTCATGGGAGGGGTAGAACTGAGACTTCATGATGAAGAAAGAATTGGATTTAGGGTTCCATCTGAGGAGAGCAAGCTTCCATGCTGATGAAAAATCTCCATAGACGTTTTCTCATTTTATTTTAAAGTGGGTTAGATTAATCTGTTTTTAGGCAGAAAGATGTAAATTTTAATGTACCTTTTCAAGAGATTGTTGATTAATAAGTAGAAGTATTTGTTTTTATTTTCAAAGCTTTAAATCAGTTTTCCTCTGCACATTAGACAAGTCCCATGCGTATGAGAACACCTTGGTTATATGATGGTATGTCTTAGTCCGTTCCGGCTGCGTAAACAAAATGCCAAGGACTAGGTGGCTTATAAACAACAGAAATTTATTTCTCATAGTTCTGGAGGCCTGGATGTCCAAGATCAGGGTGCCAACATAGTCGGGTTCTGGTGAAGGCCCACTTCCAGTTTGCAGACTACTGAATATCTGCTCCTAAAAAGGATGATTAGCCAGCCCTGGCGGTCTAGTGGTTAACATTCGGTGCTCTCACCACCGCAGCCTTGGTTCATTTTCTGGTCAGGGAACCACACCATCCATCTATCGGTTGTCATACTGTGGTGGCTACGTGTTGCTGTGATGCTGAAAGCTATGCCACCAGTATTTCAAATACCAGCATGGTCACCCATGGTGGACAAATTTCAGTGGACAAGACAGACTAGGAAGACAGACCAAGACAGACTAGGAAGAAGGACCTGGTCACCCACTCCCGAAAAAATTGGCCATGAAAAGCCTGTGAATAGCAGCAAAGCATTGTCTGATATATCTCTGCAAGATGAGAGGATGATGCAAAAAGATCAGGCAGGGTTCCACTCTGCTGTACACAAGGTCGCTAGCAGTTGGAAACGACTCGACAGCACTAACAACAAAAAAAGGATTATTACCAAATAGTAATGTGGTAAAATGATTGCTGCTTGTAAAATGTCTTGTTTCCTACACAGGAGTTGGCATAACTTAGTTTATTTTTTTCAGCCTTCCATGAGAAATCACAGGAAAAGTTGCATTACCCAGCAAAGAAAGATTAAAGGCACTGGAGGATTGATGATATCTGTAAATATAAAAGGAGCCAATATTGCTTGCTGCTGCCTCCATCAAAGAGAACCTGGAAATTAATAAGGCAAATGATTTATCTAGAAGTAAACCACAGATATTGGTGAGAACAGCAGGGGAAAGCAGCACACCTGTTTCTTCTCCTCTAACCCTCTGCACCTGTGACCCTGGTTTCCCAGTCCGGTCTGTCCCTCTCCGGGGCCCTCTCCCCTAACTGAAATTCCCCCAGCTATTTAGCTTCTCTGAAGAATGACTAAAATCTTCTCAGATAAAAATGGTGAAGTAGAAGTAGGAGTTTTCTCGTCTCTCTCCATTACCTATGTCGACACAAGTCACAACTAGACCCTTGAAGTGTATTTACCAACTTTGTCCCCTCTACACATACACATACCCCACCCACGAATAGAAACCATGTTTGATATTTGTGTTTAAAATAATCAGTGTAGTTATCATTTTCTAGCATAATAGTATTAATAATAACTACTCTTTATCAAGTGTCTACTCTATATAGGTGCTATATAATTTTTATAAAATAATGGCGATGTTAACTAAATTGACCAAGGTCATGTGGCAAGCAACAGTGGTTTGGGGTTTGAATCAAACTCTGGCTGCACCCCGAGGGCCATACTCTTTTCTTTCTGGCGCGCTACCTCCTGTGATCCTCGCTAGGAATTATGGAACAGCAACTATGAGGCGCCACCATAAAGATACTGTGTGTACCTTCCCCTCCATCGTTATAGCAGCTCTGTGAAGTAAATATGTGGTTTCTACTCAGTTGAGGTCCTTGGAAGAATTATCCGCAGCTTTCCTTCCCCATTTAGATGTCAGAGCACATAAAAGGGATAGAGTGATATTCAACATTAGAGGAATTATAAAATAAATTATAAAATGGAAAACTATGTGGCCTTTAAAAATAATGTCTTTGAAAAATGTTAAGTTAAAAAAAAAAAGCATTTAAAATTGTTTTTGGGGAAAAAAGAAAAACCGAAAAATGGCTTAAAAATAAATATTGTCTTCCTTGTACATTTAAAAATTTTCCAATGTATTTTTAAATTCTCTCCCTACACCCCCTATGTCTCTGTCTCTGTCTCTGTGTCTCTCTTGTCTTTTTGATCTTTTTAAAAAAAGTAAATAATAAACATTTTTTGTATCTATGTAAAATGATGGATGATAACTAAACTTATTATGGTAATCATTTTGCAATATATGTAAGTCAAGCCATTATGCTGTACACCTTAAACTTACACACTGTTGTATGTTAATAATATGTCAATAAAACTGGAAGAACAAAAAGAATACCTATAAGAAAGATGTCTCTAAGAACCAAAAACAAAAGTAAATGAAGATACTACCCCGGCCTGCTAAGGATTCTGTGTGTAGTGAGGGAGACAAACACACACATATGTGCCAAGACAGGAAAATGCAAACTGCCGGTAAGCTGGAGTATTGCCTCTCGGAAAACATGGGTGATGTGAAGAGCCAGCAAAAAGAGTGGATAGAAGTGTAGGGCAGAGGGAGGCCCAGCCCCTTAGTCTCATGGCACTTGTGGCTCTTCCAGAGCTGCTCTCAGAGGCCCTCCAGGAAACCGTACCTGAAGGTGAGAACTGAGCGCTGAGCTGAGATTTGATCTTCTCCAGTCTTATCACTCCAGGCTCTGTTGGTGGAATTCCGGTGCCCTGTTGTTCTGACTGACAGGCTGATTGACAAGCCCCCCAAGGTTTTCCTATGCCTCTGGAAAGTGAGAAAAGAGAAGTCATATCATTTAGGATCTTCTGTCTTTCTGCTATCAGAAACACTTGTGCTGACTGCTACCTGGCCTTCCTCCCATACTCTCCCAGTAACTTTGCTTTTCCAGTCACCTAGGTAGTTATTGTATGGGCCTGAACATTGAGATGATCTAGTTTATTTATTTATTCATTCATTCATTCATTTATTCACTCGGTTAATTATTACCCCAAATCATACTTTGGGGGAAAAAAAGACATTTTATATTCATTCAGGTCTTTGCAGATTTTGAGAAAGTAGTTCTCAAGCCAGATCTCTAATGATAATTAATCTTGCTGCTATATATTAAAATTGATTCTGTAAAATTAAAAAACAGACATGGAGATTATGAAAGAAGTGGTAAATTTCATGCAGTTTATTTTAAAGTTATACTTCTTTAAATTATTTTATATAGTATGTGATTTTAAATACATGTGTTTAACTAAATTAAATATTATAAGTAGACAAGTTGGCCAAAAATATTTTTTGAGAGTAGTGGTCATTCTTACTAGGAAAATGAGAATATCATCTTTTATTTGGCATTGAGTTCTATCTAGAGTTGTTTATATTCAGGGATAAACTAGAGGTTTAAAAATTAACACATTCAAAATAGAGCTCTTGCTTTATTTTCCTATCGTGTTTTTCTCCGAGTCTTTCTAATTGGTCCCTTGGTGCCTGCCCTTGCTGCCCTAGAATATTTCCAGTGCAATCCTTTTTTGATGTATGTCAGCTCCTATCACTCCTGGGGGCTCAAATCCTTCAGTGGCCTCCCATCTCACTTTGAACAGAAGCCTAGTCTTTCTATGACCCTCAAAGCACTATAAAACTGGATTTCCTCTACCACTGTCATCTCATTGTTTACAACTGTCCCCTCACTGCTGATCTTCAAATCTGTCAGGCACACACTTGACTCAGGGCCTTTGCTCATGCTGCTTCCCTTGTCTGGAAGACATTTTCCCTAGATATACACAATGAATTCACTAAATTCCTTCTTTGTCTTCCTTCTTTCCAGTCTTTCTTGAAATATCGTCTTAGCAGAAAATACCTTCCTGGGTATTTTTAAGAAATAATAACAACAACCTCTATCCTAGTACTCCCTGTTCCTCTTATCCTGATTTAATTTACTCCATTGCATTTATCTTCATCTCACATTTTATATAATTATGTGTGTATTTGATTATTGACCTCATTTGTTATGTTCACTGCTATTTCCCATATCCTAGATCAGTGACTATAATGTACTAGGCATTGTATAAATATTTGTTGAATGAATTAATCTTAATTAATGTTGCCACCATACCCCTGACAGATCAAGCAGAAACTTAGGCAAGAGTCTTGAAACCTCCCTTTCCTTCAACTCCAAGGCCAATCCATCACCAAGTTGGGGAGATGCCACTTGCAAAGTATATCTCAAAGTCTTCTAAATCTCCAACTCCAATGCCATCTGAACCCAAACCACAGCCATCTCTTGCCTGGACTATGGTAGTATCCTATTTTGTCTCCTTGTTTCTACTTTTGTCCTTCCTAAAACCAATTTTCCACATAGCAGCCAGGGAAGTCTTCAAAAAAATATGTAGATGAGACTACATCACTCCCCTATTTAAAATTCTTTAATAGTTTTTCATTGTTTTCAGAATAAAGCCCAAACTCCTTATCAAGGCCTTGAAGACCCTGCACCATATATCCTGCCTATCTCTCTATCTCACCTGACGCTCTTTCCTGTCTATTCATGAGGCTTCAGCTATGTTGGCCTTGTTCTACTCCGAGGACACACCAGACATTTTCTTACTTTTCTAGGCCATTGACCTTGCTATTGCCTCTACCTGGAATGCTTTTCTTCCAGCTCTCTAGTTGGCTGACACATTTTTATCCTTCAGGACTCAGTTCAAGTATCACCTCCTCCAAGGGGTCTTCCCTTCCCACCCCACCTTTTTCAAAGTAGGTATGAGATTTCATCACTCAGTGTCTTTCCTTCAGAGCCCTCATCACAATGCATAATTATTTCATTTAATTGATTACCTGTGTATTATCTGTCCTACCCCTAGAATAGCAGCTGGCAAACTTTTTTTTTGTAAAATCTTGATGGCTAATATTTTAGGCTTTGCAGGCCATACAGTCTATTAGAACTACTCAGCTCTGCCATTGCTTCCAAAACACCATAGACAATATGTAAATAAATGGGCATGGCTATGTTCCAATAAAACTTGATTTATGGACGCTGAAATTTGAATTTTATATAATTTTCACATCACAAAATATCCGCCTTCTTTTGATTTTTTCAAGCATTTAAAAATAGAAAAATCATTCTTAGTTCATAGGCAGGACAAAAGCAGGCGGCAAGCCAAATTTGGCCTGTGAGCTGTAGTTTTCTGCCCCCTGACCTAAGATGTTAATCATCAGGACAGCAGGGCCCTTGTTTGTTATGTCTTCAGACCTAGAACAGTGCCTGACACATAGTAGCTGCTCAGAAAAATTTTTATTTAAAGAATGACTCCACGAGTTTCTCCCACCTCCCACGTTATGACGAAGTAAATCATCTACCAAGAATAGATGCTGGAAGGGTTAAAACAAGGCTTCTCTCACAAGTCAAAAGTTTTTGCTTATTTAAAGCTAGATATACATCTCCAGTTTGGCCTTACCTTACATCATCCTCCAAGAAACCCTAAACATGATGGGTTTTTGCCAGATATAAAACAGAAGACTAAACTTGTGCAAAATGAGAGACCAGAGGTTAAGCAAAATTAATACACTGGATAAAATCACGATTCAAATAGATTTTCCTGATTCTGTTGAATGCAGATGGTTTACATTAGGCAGAAGAAAGGCTGGAAAGAAATATGTTTAAGATGTGATCTCTCTAAACAACTGTGGAGAGAGAACAAGTATTACCAAGGAGGTCTAAAAAATATATATGCATCTATCTTGACATGAGTACAGCCATGTTTGGCCGCTCCATTGACCTACAGCTACCAGCACAAAAAGAAATATAAAAGCTGCTTTCTGCACGGTGGAAACTGGCCCTTCTCCCACGGAGATAGTTGCAATGTGTAAAAATTTCAAGGCCCTTCGGGCGCCGCAGCCTGGGGCAGACTGGCCATCTGTGCCGGGCTGGGACCATAGCCAGGAGGCTCAGTGCACGTACGCCACTGATAACCATTTGTGCATGGGAACACTAAATGCTTGCTCTGTAAACTCTGTAACTGCTTATATAAACTGCTGGAAACCAAGGTCTGGTGAGAGTCTCACCTGTGGAGGGGACGCCCGGCCCAGGACCTCTGATGATCAGATCCCCGCCCAGCCGTGTCAGTCAAAGGGACTCTCCCCGGCAGTGGGACGTGGATGTTGTGAGTAACTGATCTGAGGTGTTCTCTTTTCGGTCAACCTGGTGTTTCTCTTTCTGGTTGATTTGTGTCATTTCCCTTCTGTCGACGTGGATGTTTTCCATTTCCAGTCAAGCTGATGTTTTTCCCTCTTAATATTTGACCTATTTGGATCTGTTTGCCGACTGTCGCCTTTACTATCCTCTGTATAATAAAATATACCTTCAGTCCATTTGTTTGGAGTGGAAAGTTTCTTTTACATCTCTGATCGAATCCCCACACCTCTCATAACAGCCTCCTAACCAATCCACCTAAAATACTGACTGTTCTTACTCTGACACACCTCTTAGGGAGAATATCTTCCTTTGGGAAAGAAAAATTTTTGAGAAATAACATCTAGGGCATAGAAATAACTTCTATCTGGGGCATAGAGGAGTAAAGGACTATCATCAAGGGTTACATCTTATGTTAGGTTCTGAAGTCAGAAAGTGAAGGCAAGAGGATATGGTAGAAAAATCCTGAGTAAGGAGGCTCATTTCTTACATACATAGGAGCACTAACTAAAGATTCCAAAGAGAAAACATTGACAATTTTGCTTTTCTTCTGCTATGAAATTGCATTTCACTGCCAAGAATATTATATTTCCTTCAAGTTAATAAAAATCACAATATCATTGATTCTTAGAGATGCAAGGTAATTAGTAATGATTTAGTCCATCTTCATAATGTTATATTCTAAGGCTTAGAAAGCCTAAAGAACTTGCTTAAGCTCCCACAGCCATAGCTGCAGGTGAAATCCTCTTGCCCTGATTCCTCGTATGGAAAGAATACTTTCTGATGAATACACAAAAACCTTCAGCATTTACGTCACGATTAATTAAGGTTATATTGAATTGCTTTGGGTTTCTTAGATAAATAGACATAATACTTGGATTCAATTTGGAGTTAGTATATATTAAGAGATGAGAAATCAGCTATAGGAGCTGTTCTATGAAATTTTAACAAGAGGAATTTATATTGGATACATAGCCTTTCATATTACTAAATGTAATAAAATCTGGATAAATGCATTTTATGTATTGAAAGAATAAGATTATGACCATTAACAATTTTTTTAAAATTTCACAAAGACTTTCATTATAATGTTATCCTTTCCACTATCTCTTCAAAAGTATCCAATGTCTGTCTTCCCCATTAGGTGGTAAGGTCCATGCAAGGAAGGATCATGTTGCTGCAGCAACAGAGCCTAGCACAGTGCCTGGTACATGGTGGAGACTTAGCTAGTATTGCAAATGAATAATTCTTGAATGAATGAATAAAACTTATTTCTGTCCCATCTTGGTACTTATACTTCCTAGGGTGAATGCTGTATAGCTTAATTTCTAATTTGTAGACTCACAATGGAAGAAACTGTTTTATACTCATCCACATAGTCTTCCTTCCAGAATGTAATGAAAGGGCGATGGCAGTGATAGAAGCCATCCATACTGATGCACTGCCCGTGTTTACAGACATCGGATTCTTTGCACTTATCCTTATCTTAAGCAAAGAAGAAAAAAATAGTGAATAACAAGGTACTTTTTTAAAACAAAAAGGTACATTATGATTATTTCAGTGTCTAATCAATAAAATATCTAATATTACAATACAATAATGCAATTGGTATCTAAATGAAAAGACAAAAAAGTAGATTTTTTTTTTTTTTTAAATTTTTTGTTTATTGCAGTAACATTGGTTTATAACATTGTAAAAATTTCAGGTGTACATCATTGTACCTCTATTTCTGCATAGATTACATCATGTTCACCACCAAAATACTAATTACAACCCATCACCACACACATGTACCCAATTATCCCTTTCACCCTCCTCCCTCCCCCCTTCCCCTCTGGTAACCACCAATCCAATCTCTGTCCCTATGTGTTTGTTTATTGTTGTTATTATCTACTACTTACTGAAGGAAATCATATGGTATTTGACCTTCTCCCTCTGACTTATTTCACTTTGCATCATGCCCTCAATGTCCATCCATGTTGTCACAAATGGCTGGATTTCATCGTTTCTTATGGCTGAGTAGTATTCCATTGTGTATATATACCACAGCTTTTTTATCCATTCGTCCCTTGATGGGCACTTAGGTTGCTTCCAAGTCTTGGCTATTGTGAATAAGGCTGCAATGAACACAGGGGTGCATGTACCTTTGCAAATTGGTGTTTTCAAGTTCTTTGGATAAATACCCAACAGTGGAATAGCTGGATCATATGGTAGTTCTATCGTTGATTTTTGAGGAATCTCCATACTGTTTTCCATAGTGGCTGCACCAGTTTGCACTCCCACCAGCAGTGTATGAGAGTTCCCTTCTCTCCACAACCTCTCCAACACATGTTGTTTCCTGTCTTGTTAATTATAGCCATTCTGACGGGCGTGAGGTGATATCTCATTGTAGTTTTGATTTGCATTTCCCTGATAGTTAGTGATTTTGAACATCTTTTCATGTGTCTGTTGGCCATCTGTATATCTTCTTTGGAGAAATGTCTGTTCAGGTCTTTTGCCCATTTTTTAATTGGGTTGGTAGTTTTTTTGTTGTTGAGATGCATGAGTTCTTTATATATTTTGGAGATTAAGCCCTTATCAGATGTATGGTTTGCAAATATCTTCTCCCAATTGTTAGGTTGTCTTTTCGTTTTGTTGATGGTTTCCTTTGCTGTGCAGAAGCTTTTTAGTTTGATGTAGTCCCATTTGTTTATTTTTTCTATTGTTTCTCTTGCCCGGTCAGATGTGGTGAAAAAAGTAGATTTTAATTTTCCAAGATAGATGTGGAGAAATAAGAACAGCTGGAGAAAGGGGAAGGAAGAGGCTGGTTGAGAACACTAAGAAATGCTGAGAATCCAGCTCAGGTAACTCACCAACTGCTGTGGGACCTATCATTAGGTCCCACAATGATCCCACTTCCATAGGGACAGATCTGGCAGAAGGCTTCTGTGCTGGGGATGCACATTCGTTTATAGATAGACCAACACAAGTAGCTAGAGGCTTCTGCCCAAGCATTGTGTAGTGGCCAAATTGCCACACTCTGCACATATCAGGAAATGATGAACAAGACAAGCCCAGAAACCAGAGAAAGTTAATAAGTCTCCCAGAGCTATTGTGCATACTATGTGGGCAGCTCTGATTCACAACATAGTTCAGAACAAAATAACTACCTATCTCCTGAAATAAAATAATTTTAATGAACATTTTAGTTAGACTTACAATTAAATTAAATTGTTTTGTTTTCTTGAAGGCCTACAGTCTTACTTATTTCGTGGCAAGTCTGCACCTTGAATGGCCCAAGGAGAGATGCAGAGGATACACATACCATTGGGTTCAGTGGGGCACAGCTCACAGGAATCTCCTCAGCCTTCTCCCTTCAAGGCACAGCAGCATTCCTGTTTGGAGTGATTTCTGTATTTGGATGATGAACACTTTCCTCCTTCAAACTTCGCATAACAGTAGCTCATTCACAAATCTGCAGCATATATTCAAAAGACCCTTCAGTTGCTTTCCTACTAAATCATTATTGCCTAATATTGAATAAGGAACAATCCATCCTGTTAAATGTGTTCTCTTCTCATTACTATAGTAATACTCCTTAAGTGATTATAATAGTAACTGAGCTCAGATCTTTAAAGTCATAGGTAATTTTTGTAGTGAGATCTGATGAGCAAATCTTTGTGGCTTCAATCTTATTATTTATCATTTTAGCCAATTTTCAAAAATAACCTAATTCAACAATAAATATTGTTTTATTCAACAATAAAACCTAACACTAAGATAGCTTAAGACACTTATGGGACGACATCAAGCAGACTAACATTTGTGTTATAGGGGTCCCAGAAGGAGAAGAGAGAGAGAGAAAGGGGCAGAAAACTTATTTGAAGAAATAATGGCTGAAAACTTCCCTAACCAGGGGAAAGACACAGACACCCAGATCCAGGAAGCCTAGAGAGTTCCAAATAAGATGAACCCAAAAAGACACACACTAAGACACCTTATAATTAAAATGTCAAAAGTTAAAGACCAAGAGAGAATCTTAAAAGCAGTAAGAGAGAAACAACTTGTTATGTACAAAGGAACCCCATAAGACTATCAGCAGATTTTTCACAGAAACTTTGCAGGCCAGAAGAGACTGACACAATATATTCAAAGTGCTGAAGGAAAAACTTCCAACCAAGAATACTCTACCCAGCAAATTATCATTCAGAATTAAAGGAGAGAGAAAGCAAAAAGTTAAAGGAGTTCATCACCACTAAACTTGCCTTACAAGAATTTCTAAAGGGAATTCTTTAAGCTGAAAAGAAAGAGCACTAAATAGTAACAGGAAAATGTATGAAGGAATAAATCTCACTAGTAAAGATAGTGGATTAATCACTTATAAAGCTAGCATGAAAGTTAAAAGATAAAAGTAGTAAAAATAAGTATAACTACAATAATTAATTAAGGGATACACAAGATAAAAAGGTATAAAATATGACATCAAAAAGATAAAATGTATCTGAGGGAGAATAAAAATGTAGAGCTTTAGAATGCATTCAAACTTAAGTTGTTATCAACTTAAAATAGACCATTATAAATATAGGTTGTTATATGTAAGGCTCATGGTAACCACAAAGCAAAAAGCTATAGTAGATACACAAAAGATAATGAAAAAACAATCAAAGCATACCACTAACAGTCATCAAACCACAAAGGAAGAGAGCAAGAGAAGAAGAAAAGAACAGAGAGAAACTGTAAAACAGCCAGAAAACAATGAACAAAATGGCAATAAGTACATCAATCAATAAGTACCTATCAATATTACTTTAAATGTAAATGGACTAAATTCTCCAATCAAAAGATATCAAGTGATTGAATGGGTAAAAATCAAGACCTATCTATACGCTGCCTACAAGAGACTCACTTCAGATATAAGGACACACATAGCCTGAAAGTGTAGGGTTGGAAGAAGATATTCCAAGCAAACAGAAGCCAAAAGAATGCTAGACTAGCTATACTTATCTCAGACAAAATAGACTTTAAAACAAAGACTGTACTAAGAGACAAAGAAGGGTGTTACGTAATAATAAAGGCATCAATCCAGCAAGAGGATGTAACAATTATAAATACTTATGCACTCAATATAGGAGCACCTAAATATTTAAAGCAAATATTAACAGACCTAAAGGGAGAAATAGAGCAATACAGTGACAGTAAGGGACTTTAATATCACACTTACATCAATGGATAGATAATCCACACAAGAAACCAATAAGGAAACATTGGCCTAAACAACATGTTAGACCAGATGGAATTAACAGATACATATAGAATATTTCATCCAAAAGCAGCAGAATACACATTCTTCTCAAGTGTACATGGAACATTCTCCAGAACAGATCATATGTTAGGCCACAAAACAAGTCTCATATCAAGCATCTTTTCCAACCACTATATTATGAAACTAGAAATAAATCACAAGAAGAAAACTGGAAAATTCACAAATATGTAGAGATTAAACAACATGCTATTGAACAACCAATGGGTCAATGAAGAAATCAAAAGAGAAATCAAAAAATACCTTGAGACAAAGGAAAATGAAAACACAACATACCAAAATTTATGATATGCAGCAAAAACAATTCTAAGAGGGGGGCCGGCCCAGTGGCGCAAGCGGTTAAGTGCGCGAGCTCTGCTGTGGCGGCCCGGGGTTTGCCGGTTCGGATCCTGGGTGCGCAGTGACACACCGCTTGTCAAGCCATCCTGTGGCGGCGTCCCATATAAAGTGGAGGAAGATGGGCATGGATGTTAGCCCAGGGCCAGTCTTCCTCAGCAAAAAGAGGAGGATTGGCAGATGTTAGCTCAGGGCCGATCTTCCTCACACACAAAAAAAGAAAAAACAATTCTAAGAGGGAAGTTCATAGCAATAAATGCCTATCTCAAGAAACAAGAAAATTCTCAAATAAACAACCCAAACATTACACCTTGATGAACTAGAAAAAGAAGAACAAATGATGCCCAAAGTTAGTGTAAGGAAGGAAATAACAAAGATCAGAGTGGATGAATGAAGTAGGGACTAAAAAGAGAATAGAAAAGATCAGCGAAACAAAGAGCTGCTTCTTTGAAAAGATACACAAAAATTGGCAAACCTTTATCTAGACCCACCAAGAAAAAAAGAGAGCAGGCTCAAATAAAATCAGAAATGAAAGAGGAAATATTACAACTGATACCACAGAAATACAAAGAATCATAAGAGTCTACTATGAAAAATTATACACCAACAATTGGACAATGTGGAAGAAATGGGTAAGTTCCTAAAAACATACAAACTTCCAAGACTGAATTATGAAGAAATAGAAAATCTGAATAGACCAATTACTAGTAAAGAGATTGAATCAGTGATCAAAAACCTAGCTCCACTAGTGAATTCTACTAAACATTCAAAGAAGAATTAACACCAATTCTTTTCAAACTCGTCAAAAAATAGAAGAAGAAGAAACACTTTCAACTCATTTTGCAAGGCCAGCATTACCCTGATACCAAAACCAGACAAGGACACCATAAGAAAAGAAAATTACAGGCCAATGGGTCTGATAAACATAGATGCAAAAATCTTCAACAAAACATTAGCAAACCAAATTCAACAATACATTAAAAGGATCATACACCATGATCAAGTGGGATTTATTCCAGGGATGCAAGGATGGTTCAACATCTGCAAATCAATCCATGTGATACACCACATTAACAAAATGAAGGATAAAAATTGCATGATCACCTCAACAGATGCAGGAAAAGCATTTGACAAAATTCAACATCCATTTATGATAAAAACTCTCAATAAAGTGGGTATAAGGGGAATGTACCTTAACAGACTAAAGGCCCTATATGACAAGCCCACAGCTAACATCACACTCAATGTTGAAAACCTGAAAGTTTTTCATCCAAGATTAGGAACAAGACAAGGATGCCCACTCTCACAAATTTTATTCAACATAGTATTGTAAGTCCTAGCCAGAGCAACTAGGCAAGAAAAAGAAATAAAATGCATCCAAATTGGAAAGGAAAAAGTAAAACTGTCACTGTTTGCAGATGACATAATATTACATATAGAAAGCCCTAAAGACTCCACCAAAAAACTGTTAGAACAAATAAGCAAATTCAGTAAAGTTGCAGGATACAAAAATCAATATACAAAACTCTGTTGCATTTCTATACACTAATAATGAACTATTGGAAAGAGAAATTAAGAAAATAATCCCATTTACAATTGCATAAAAAAGAACAAAATACCTATGAATAAATTTAACCAACGAGATGAAAGACCTGCATACTGAAAACTGTAAGACATTGATGAAAGAGACTGAAGAAGACACAAATATATAAATGATAGTCTGTGCGCATGCACTGGAGGAATTAATATTGCTAAAATGTGCATACTACCCAAAGAAATCTACAGATCAAATGTAATCTCTATCAAAATTCCAATGGTATTTTTCACAAAAACAGAACAAAAAATCCTAAAATTTGTATTGAACCACAGAAAACCCTGAATAGCCAAGGCAATCACGAGAAAGAAGAGCAAAGCTGGAGGCATCATGATCCCTGATTTCAAACTATATTACAAAGCTATAGTAATCAAAACAGTGTGGTATTAGCATTAACACAGACACATAGACCAATGGAACAGAATAGAGAGCCCAGAAATAAACCCATGCATAAATGGTCAATTAATTTATGACAAAGGAGCCAAGAATTTACAATGGGGAAAAGACAGTCTCTTCAATAAATGGTGTTTGGAAAACTGGACAGCCACGTGCGAAAGAACGAAATTAGACTACTATCATAAAACATGCACAAAAATTACCTAAAAATGGATTAAAGACTTGAAGGTAAGACCTGAGACCAAAAAACTCCTAGAAGAAAACATAGGTGACAAGCTCCTTGACATCAGTCTTGGAGGTGATTTTTTGCATCTGACTCCAAAAGCAAAGGCAACAAAAACAAAAATAAACAAGTGGGACTCCATCAAACGAAAAAGCTTCTGCACAGCAAAGGAAACCATCAACAGAATGAAAAGGGAACTTACTGAATGGGAGAAAATATTTGCAAATCATATATCTGATAAGGAGTTAATATCCAAAATACATAAAGAACTCACAAAACTCTGTAGCAAAAAAACAAACAATATCTGATTAAAAAATGTGCAGAGGATCTGAGTAGACATTTTTCCAAAGAAGACATACAGATGGCCAACAGGCACATAAAAGATGCTCAATGTCACTAATCATCAGGGACAGGCAAATCAAAACCACGATGAAATGCAAATCAAGATCACACCTGTTAGAATTGCTATTATCAAAAAGACAAGAAATAAGTTTTGGAGAGGACGTGGAGATTAAAAAATCGGATATTGTTTGTTTTTTTGCTACAGAGTTTTATGAGTTATTTATGTATTTTGGATATTAACCCCTTATCAGATATATGATTTGCAAATATTTTCTCCCATTCAGTAAGTTCCCTTTTCATTCTGTTGATGGTTTCCTTTGCTGTGCAGAAGCTTTTTCGTTTGATGGAGTCCCACTTGTTTATTTTTGTTTTTGTTGCCTTTGCTTTTGGAGTCAGATGCAAAAAATCACCTCCAAAAAGAATGATATCTTGCCATTTGTGACAACATGGATGGACCTTAAGGGCATTATCCTAAGTGAAATAAGTCAGACAGAGAAAGAAAAATACTGTATGATCTCAGTTATATGTCGAATCTAAAAAACAAACAAAACCCAGCTCACAGATACAGAGAACTGACTGGTGGTTGCCAGAGGTGTGGCATAGGGGGTGGGCAAAATGGGTGGAGGTCAAAAGGTACAAACTTCCAGTTATAAAATAAATAAGTCATGGGGAAATAATATACAGCAGGGTGCCTATAGTTAAATAATACTATATTACATATTTGAAATTTGCTAAGAGAGTAGATCTTAAAAGTCTTCATTACGAGAAAAAAACAATTTTGTAACTATGTATGGAGATGGATGTTAACTAGACTTGTGGTGGTGATCATTTCACAATACATATATACAAATATTGAATCATTATGTTGTACACCTGAAACTAATATAATGTTATGTCAATTCTACCTCGATAAAAAAAAAAAGAATTTGCATTTCTAACGTGTCTCAGGTGCTGCTGCTGGTATGGCTGCTGGAGAGAAAATTCATGAACTTATGAATATTCTCCTGGCAGCATAAGCATTCTTCTTCTGCTAAGGTGGTTTTGTCAGGGTAAAAATAATAAATGCACTTCAGCTGTCCTCGTTAAAGATTTCACCAATTTTCCTAAGCTCAAAGCTGAGGATGAGAATGTACTGATGAGAAAAACTCGAAGACATGAAAAATGGGTTTTGATATCAAGTGTAGCCACCAAGAGAAACATTTGAGACCATGAAGTAATTGAATGGCCACTAGTTACAGTCTTGTTTTGCCAGAACATGTTTCTGGAGGGAGAGGGTTGGGGCTTGTTAGAAGAGACCCTAAAAATGAGGGAGTTGGCAGTGGCTTCTGCTCACACGGAGAGTGATATAACTTGGATCTTCCTTTATACTATTTAAGGAAAGAAACGTTTGTTGTTTTTCATGTGGAATTGTGTTATATCACTTTTTACTGAGTTTATTTTCTCTACTATTAAATTTAAGATTCTAGCCCATTTCTGACAGTTGCAACTTTTTTTCTTGTGAATCTTAATCATAAATTTTGGGGGGTGAATTATCATACTGTAGCTACAGGTGGACACACTCACGAGTGTCTCAATTTAAAAAAATCAGCACCAGTCCTCAGCTGCCACTCTGCTCCTGGTTCAATAGATCCAGGAAGCTCATTGGCTGCAACCAATCAGGACCTCAACTCTGACCAATCATGTTCTCTCACCTTCTACTTAAGTGAGTTTTCCGTGGCCTGTCGGGTCCTTAAGCTGCTGACTAAAGCAAGGGTTGAGCCTGAGTAGTTGGATAGAGACTGGGAACTATCTGTTAGTTTCTCTTTTCTGTCAGTGTCTGTTTCTCTCTGCTTTTCTGTTTCTCCCTTCAAGAGATGGGAACTTCCTGCTGTGTGGCTGTGGGAAAGACGAGCGAAAAGAATAAGGCACCCAGATTTAGTCCCTTTTCCTTTCATCCCACTCATAATCACCAAATATGCCCAAGAAGTCAAAATCTGGGCAATAAAGTCAACATTCTTTCCTTTCACTAATGAAAAAGCAGAACTTGGTCCTAAGTTGAGAGAAACATTTTGGGCTGATCAAATGCTAGAAACTACCTCTTCAGGTGGAGCTCATTCCTCCTAGCCTCACTTCCTTTACTTGGCTTGTGGGCTGTTGGAAAACCTGGGACTAGGAATAACTCTCAAAGATGATGCTAGTTAAGGGCCTGGGGTGGGAGCATTAACCCTGCTTTCATTAGGAAGCACACTTGTAATTCTTGGGTTTAGTGTTTCTTATAACGGAAGTCTGAAAGGACCTTCTTGGGTTGGCTCAAGCTTCAGTTCTAACTTGAGCATAATCTCTGCTTAAAACTAGCCTCGCCATCCTTGATAGAAAGTTATGGGCTACTTTCTTTCCTATTCTGACTCAATGTCTCACATCAGAGGGAAGCTATCTATGTATACAGCCTATTGTCCTCCCGGTGCCTTCCCTAAGCTGACTTTATAGCTATCTTCTGCCCCGAAGCCATCCAAACCATCTTTCAGGAAGGACTCAGAACATTTAGTCCATTTTGTAGGACACTTGCTTTGTCTGAGATCCATTTTTCACAAAGCCTTTTTTCAGGACACTAGGGCTGTTGGCCTAAGTTTTAACTTTCCTATTCTTTCAATTCTTCCTCTTAATCAACCTCTTTTTCAATGGCTTGAAATTTGGGAGACATTTTGATGATCACTTAGGTTCTGATTCCATTTGTCTTGCTGGAATTTGGGGGACAGGTCCTAAGGCTAGAGAGTGACTTTTACTGGCAGATAGAAATAGCATCCATAATGTCCTCATTCTTGCTGTTCAGCTCTCCTTCCTTTGCCTTTCAAGCTCATGACTTGGTGTTTATTTTGTCTTCATAGGAAAAGCAGATATGGTCCCTTTTATTGTGTACTTCCTTGGCCCCTAGCTGTTCCAGCCCTTGAGATCACTTTTTAAAATGGATTAATGAATGAAGTGAGCTATTTCAAATCAAAGGAACCACCTTACTATTTAGCTAAACTGAAGATCAGCTTCATGAATGAGCAAACTTGAAGTCGCACAGGGCCTTGCAGTCAGAAGGCCATGTGTGTGGTTTAACGCTTTATTGTCTGCCTTGAAATTCTTAATTTTTGAACAAGAGGTGCCCGTTTTCATTTTGCACTGAACCCTGCAAACTGTACAGCCCATCCTAAAGGTATGCTTGTCAAAGCCAGGGGTATAATGCTAATAGCCCTCACCCCACAAAAGCTAAAATGGAAACTCTTGTCTGCTGGAACAGGGTGGAATCCACTTCCAAAAAATGACTCTGGCAAGAACTAGGCAGGAGACTCAATTTTCAAGCAAATCGTAGAGTGTAAGTGGGTCCTGGCTTAGTGGATGGAAGAAATATGTTAGACCTTAGACATACAAAGATTTGGAAGGGGAAGTGGTTGTTGGAGACCTTACCTGAGTTCCTAACTTAGTTCGACACCTCCCAGACTGAAATAAGGTCAGAAATAAGAGGTTAGAAAGTATGTATATCTACTCATATGCTTTCCTTTAGATAGATCCCCTGGCTCTGCTATAAGTTATCCACAAACTAGAGCTATCATGCCTACCTCGTGGAGTTATTGTGAGGCTGATCTAGATAATAACATAATAGCTATATATGATAATAATAGTAAAGCTAAGATATGCTACCACTTTTAGAACACTAGTCTGCTTTGCTAAGTATTTTGTATGCATCATGCCACTTAGTGCTTACAACAAACCAAAAAGTAGGCCCAATCACACCTCCATATTACCATTGAGAAAAAAGGCTCAGAGAGGTTAAGTAACTTAATTTATGTAAAATAGTTAGAAGTAGTAGATCTCAAATACAAGCTGAGCCTCTGACACTAAACTCATGGCCTTAACCTCTGTCCCATGCCATGATATGAGCATTAAGTATAAATCATGACATCTATATATGGCAGAAAATTTTATCACCATTCCTGGGAGGGGACAGAAATCCCACTTACCTGCTAATCACTCCATGGAAAGAATGTGGCATGGACTGAACAATCAAGCAGCAAGAGCTCCTTACAGAAAGATGTCATTATGCTGTTATAGAGGATACAGGTAGACTCCCCCAGGAAAATTTGCATAAATAGCAGCTAAGAAAGAGGAAAAGAATGGCATTCAACTAACTCCGAATTTGCTGTTGCAATTTCTCCTGTATTCAGTCCTCTCTAGAATTTGTCAAGGGATCAGGTTGCTTAAAGGCTGCTTAAGTACTAATAACAACGAATTCTCCAGGAGTGTGTAGACAGTCTGTTCTTTCCTTAAAAGGCATAGCATAGTGTTGTTGCCAGACAAGTTCCTCTGCTTTTTCTTTTTTTTAAGACTTTTTTTTTTTTTGAGCAGTTTTAGGTTTACAACAAAATCGAGAAGGAGATACAGACATTTCCCAAATACCTCCCGCCCCACACATGCATAGCCTCCCCTATTATCAATATTACTCACCAAAATGGTACTTTCTTACCATGGCTGAACCTGCATTGACACATCATAATCAGCCAAAGTTCATAGTTTACCATAGGGTTCACTCTTGATGGTGTACATTATAGGTTTGGACAAATATATGACATATCTATCACTGTAACTTCATAGAGTATTTTCACTACCCTAAAAATCCACTGTGCTGAGTTCTCCATCTTTTAATGAAGGTTTTCCAGCCCCCCTTAATCTTGACTAAGTAAAGCACAGTGTATGGAGGAGTGAAGCAGCTTTATTGTTATCTCCACGTGAATTTATCAAACCCCTGAGAAATCTAGGGACAGGACATAGGCTTGGTTCTACAAGGGAGAATTGTTTTCTCTTGTCTCTTCCATACCTTGGAACAAATATGCCAGGATATCTGGGAAAGCCATGTCACTTCCTGGAGATTCATAAAGAAAGGATGGTCTGGAAACTATGTGCTTAACTGAGTGATGGGGTAGTTCACTAAATACAGAAAAATCGTGTTCTGTACCTGTAAACACTGTCCTCCCTTAGCTCAGTGCTCTACGGTCATGATCCAAGGTGCACACTTATTCTCTCCCAAATTAATTCCCTGTCCAATCAGGCTGTCACCTTCTCTGGCCTACCTTGTGCCTGCTAATTCCCATTCCTCACCCTTTCCCCTTGGTATCCTCCCTATCCTTTTTTTTTTTTCCCCAAGTAACTCCCCACATTGCTGATCTTTTCAGACAACACTCCTCTGACTTCCATGCCTCACCAGGAAGCTGGTTTTCTCTGATATTTTCCTTTCAGCCCTTTTAATGTCAGTGGCTTCAGTTTCTGTACTCCCTGTGTCTTGGGACCTGTCCGATGGAATCTTACTGTGACTTCCACACTATTGCCTTCCACAGTGCTTCACCCTCACACTCTTTCAAGATCAGCCAATGGTCTCCCTCCTCATTCTTGTTCCAAGTCCTCGTTGACCTCCAGGTCATTCCCCATGCGCATTCAAGAAGTACACCTGTGGCTCAGTCTTGCTATCCACCATCTCAGATAATATCAGTGTTCAACTGGATGAGCTCAGTGATGTCCAAACTCCTGCTTACGGGCTGGAAATGTCTGAGGTGCATAAGAATCACCCAGGAAAGCTGTTAAAATGTAGAATCGCCTATTCACCCCAAACATCCTGAAACAATATCCTGGGATGGAGATTTAAAAGGGGTTCCCAGGTACTTCTGACCCACGGATAAGTTTGGGGACCACTGGACTAGACTGAGGTCTTCAAGGACAAGAACACTACCTTACTCACCTTCACATCTTTGAGGGCAGGGTGCAATTCTGTTGCACAGCAGGGACTCATCACATGTGTTTGTACTCAGCTGAGTTGAGTAAATGAATGATGCAGCCAGAAGAACCCCAGACTCAAAATCCATTGATTTTATTTTTGCCCTCCTCATTTAAGAAACCTAGTACCACGACCACAGCCTGTATCTTTTCATCCCTTGCAAATATTCCATCTTTGAATTCTTCAATTACAAAATTGTGCTTACTAGACCTTTCTCCCTAACTTTGCTCAATAGTCATCTCTGAGGCCCTTAAATTGCAATTGGTTCAGACTCACCCATTCCTAATCTAATACTAACCTGCCACGGAGAGCCTTCACTCCACCTGTGAATGGAGTGAGCTGTGTTGCTCTGGACCCAAGATTCTGCATGCTTGGAGGCAGGCCTGGTGAGATAGAGGGTTCCATTAAAGAGTCATGGCAGATACCGTCAGCTAACAAAGCAGGCTTTGCAATAACATTTACAATTTTGGTCCTGTTCATATATAATATGTCTCAGTTTCCCTTTTGGTATCAAAAGCTTGTTCTAGACCCTTCCCTGCCCTCATGGGTATTTTTGCCTCATGTCCCAGAGCTTGTCTATGTAACAGGATTAGTTCTTAGAAGTAGTAGAATTATTATTTCAGAAAGCAAAGATAAGCTGAGTGGATAAAAATTATAAGAGAATTTTAATTTAGAATAAGGTAGAACTTTCTGACAACTGGAACTATCCAACAATGAAATTGACTGAGGCAAGGAACAGCACTTTCATGAACAATGGCCAATTTAAGACAAATGTTTATGAATTGTGTATTCAAATTGAAATTAAATCAGCTGTATTCCTATAGGAGGATTAAAAAAATATACTGTGCACCCATGTGTATGCATATACAGTAATGTATACCTCTTACCATTAAGCTATCTATATTAGTGAATAGAAGACATAAATGAAAAAATGGCTAAAATGCTTTTTAGCCATTAAAATGCTAATATCTACAGACACCTGGTTCAATTTTGTAAACAGATGCATTTATAATTCCTCTTTCAAGGACCCATTAAAATAAAGGCAAAGGCGGGGCTGGCCTGGTGGCATAGCGGTTAAGTGTGTGTGCTCCACTGCTGCGGCCCAGGGTTCGCCAGTTTGGATCCCAACCACGCACTGACGCACTGCTTGTCAAGCCATGCTGTGGCAACATCCCATATAAAGTAGAGGAAGATGGGCCCACATGTTAGCCCAGGGCCAATCTTCCTCAGCAAGAAGAGAAGTGGCATTGGATTTTAGCTCAGGGCTGATCTTCCTCACAAAAAAATTTAAAAATAAAATAAATAAACAAAAATAAAGGCAATGGCAAAAATCCTCTGTTATCAAAGGGAGTGAGGTAGGGGTGATCCCAACAGGAGATTTCCACCAATTGCTGGAGGGTGGACAGCAACTGATAGGGTCTTAACTGATGACGCCAAGCACAAGATGCCACCTCCTGGACCCACTGTACAGCAGAGGCACTGCTGGAAGGAGGCAGCAGGTCTACCTGGAAGTGACCAAGACAGACTTATGGTTCCCCTCAGCTTGACTAAACTTTAGACAGGTTTCTTCCTGACTATAGATCCCTGTCACTTTTCTTAGAGTATTTACTCTAGAAAACTTGCCACTTTAAATTTTTTTCTTGCCTCTTGAGATGTAAATCTTCCCCCTTCTTACTAGTTTTACAACCCAGGAATGTCTTTCTCAAGGACTGGGAAGCCATCCCTTTGAAATGTAATCTTCAAGGAAGGTAGGGCCCCTATCTTCCATTCTGCACTGGAGGGAGCCTAACTTGACAAGGATAAGTACCAATTAGCAAACACTGATGGCCTAATCACATTGATCAACCTTCTCCTTAATATCCTCCAATAACTTTCCACTAACTCACCCCAGTACTTAAAAACTCTCCTGCCTTTTGTCTCCATGGCATTGAATTCAATCTTGCATCCCTATTGCAATAGTCTTGATCCCTATTGCAAAAGTCTTCCTTAACTGTTTAACTCCATCTATTGCAATTGTTTGGGTTTTTTGGGGGGTGGGGGAGCAGCAGAACTTTAATAACCACCCCATGCTTCTATCCTGGATCTCCCCCTCCTGAGGGAGTGCTGGATCAGAAGCTGAGTCATGTATACCTGAGCACTGCTTTAGCCTCCAGTTTCCCAGAAAGGTGCTCTTCCTGAGCCGTGCTCTGCCTCCAGGGCTGGTCATGGTCCCTACAGGTCCTCCTGCTCGTCCCTGCATTGATTCCTCCCCTCCCACTGTGGGATCCAGCCGTGGCCTTGGCACCCACCAGCCCCAGTCCATCCTGCCCTGAAAAATCTACCTGCCTTGGAATTAGGAAAGCTAGAAAGGCCCCTCTCTACATCTAAGTGGTTGCCGCAGGTTTTTTGCACTCATCTGCACACTTGCATGTACTGAAGGCTGTGTCTGAAATTAGATTTAGCCATATAGCAACATTAGTAGGGCTATTTCTCTTAAAGTAGATGTTATAGAAGAGATTCTTTCACTAGCAGGAGGCTGGCCTATGATAACTTTAAAATCATCTATCATAGGTTAGCACAGTGCCTAGTACCTAAAAATGCATTGTTTGGTAGAAATGGAAATGTGTTATAAAGATTATGAAGTTGAGATTGCTAGCTTTGTGCACAATCCATTTTGTTTCTTCCACTGAGACCAGGTACATAGCTGCCCAGCTAGTTGACATTTCTTAGCTTCCCATGCAGCTGGATGTCAACTCTGACTAAATTCTCACCAAAGGACTGTGAGTCAAAGGACGTAAGACGTTGGTGTGCCTCTCCCACACGCTCTTTCACCTGTCCTCTGGCTCCACCCAGTTCCACCCATGCCTTAGGGGTTGGAAGAGCAATACAAAAATGCTCTAGAGATCAGCTCGACAATATGCTGAAAGGAACCGGGGCCCCAGGATGATCTCAAGGAAGAGAACCTCCCCATCAACTTGGTCTGCTCATTTCAGAACTAGTGCAGCACAAAGAAATGCCTTTCTGTATGCTTGAAGCCACTGTATTTTGGAGTCTCTCTAAAATAGCAGCTTAGCCGTCGGCCAAATGATTACAGAAATGTTAGTGGGTTTTCCAAACTTGGTTCTATAGCAGCGACGGATGATGTAGAACAGCTGCTCAGCCTCTCCATAGTGAACTTGCAGTTTAAAAGAATGATGAAAACTAACATTAATTGAGGACCTACCACGTGGCAACCACTGTGCTGGGTGCAGTCACCAAATCCAGTTGGACTGGATGGAAGCACAGCTTGTGTTCTTCTTTCCAGGGTTCCTAAGTCTTTGGGAATGCTGTGCTGTTTTGTTTGCGAGGTGAACTGTGTAGGCTTTTCTAAAAGGAGGTGATTGGATCATTTTAAAAAGGATGAAGTGAGCCAATTGAAAGATAATTGCTGCCTGAAGGCAAATCAATAGAGCTGTGAAAAATCAGGGCTGCTCAACTCAACTCATCTCTCTCACACTCCCACAGGCACCTCAAACCAGGAACTCCAACCGAATGAAAATTTGACTTGGTTCATTTTCACTTTGGGAATATTTTCAAGTACTTAGTTTATAAGTTCAGTAACCAGTCCAGGTGTTTTTTTTAAAGGGAGAAAATGCAGAGATCTAGACACTAATATTTCCTTACTGGATTAACAACTTAAATGTCAAGATAAATTTCAAGATCTCTTAAGGGAAAAAGTTAATTAGGAAGATGAAGCATAACATTTGACTCAGGAGCTACAACAAATAATAAAAATACACTTCAGTTAAACATCAAAGCTAATTAAGTGTGTAGATATTTATAAACAATTGTTTGAGAATGAGAAACTTTTCTTTTTTATTCATGTAATTACTTTTGCTTTTCTGCAAAGTGTCTGTTGGGATTCTTTTTGGTATTGGCTTAATGGTTTCCCAGTTGTTTAGTACTTTTAGAAAGCATACATGCAGTCTCACCAAGAGTAGGAGGTCTTTTGTGGTAGGATGTGAAGGAAAAGATCTCCCCACCGCGGTCCTGCCACCTCTAAATGGAATGGGTCTGACAGGCCTGGGTGCTTATCTCCCCCTCCCACCACTTGCTCACCCTGAGACCTTAAGCAAGTCACTTAATCCTCGTCAGATGGTGAATTGCCTCACTCCTCAAAACGGTGATTATTTTGCACCAATGTTATCAAGATTGAGAGGTGTGTAAAACCAAGATGCATAGCACCTGGCATAGCGGGTGCTCAATAAATGTTTGCTGGCTTGCCTTCCTTGTCCCTTTTTTCTTTTCCCCCTCCCCCTTGAGGTCATTTTTTTAAAATATAAATATTGTCATGCTAGCTTACACATTAAGCTTGTTTACACCTAATGTTGTTTGCCCCTGACCAGAGAGAGGTAGAGCCACATTAGGTTTGGAGAAAGAGATAGAGAAAGAGAACTGAGTTGAAAAAGGGGGTCAAAAAGGCTCAGAATGCAATTTATTGAATAAAAATTGTGCTGAGAATATTGGCATCTAGGGGCAAAACAAAGGTCTGTGCTCCCTGCCACCCCCCTAACTCTTGTAGGTGTGGGTCACCATTAGGAGTAAAGATTTGGCAGGTTGAAGGACAATGATTAGGTGATAGTGCTGGCATGGCGTCTCTCTCTCTGAGAGATTCGCTCTTACTTAGACTGAAAAAGATATGAAAAAATTTATTTATTCTTTCTCTTCCTTCCAGGTAAGGCAGTCATGCAAATGGTTGCCAGGGATACCAGAAGCAAATTTGTCACCTTTCCATTTCATTCTTATTATACTTCCACAATGCTCCTCTCCTAGGACTATTCTCATAAGTGAGTAAGGTCCTGGGAACACTTTCTCTCAAGGTCTATCTGTCTTGGTCATTTTCTCTGCTGCTGTGGGATATATGTTCTAGATTTGTCTTTCTGTCAGTAAATAATTAAATCTTAGATTTGAGTGTGGTCTTAGAATTAGTAGAGATGGAAAACATGGCCTGCTTTGGTTCTAGTTTTTCAGCCTAGTTAGATAAGGAAGATTGAGTCTTCCCTCGATTTCTAGGCTCTCTTATTAAAGTTCAACGTCAAGATCTGGGCCAAATCCCTAACTAGTAATAAAATATTACCTTCACTTTCCTTTCCCCTGTGCATAAAGCTCCTTCAGGAACACCTGACAGAGGATAAATAGTTAAACCATGCAAAGATTTGGCTAGCCCTGAGACTTCTTTCCAAATACCACTATTAATACCACTTCAAAATACCATCTTTTAATATCACTTCTATGATTTCACCTAAGATTTTATTCTTTACAGGAAATTGAAACATAAAGCAATACTGTAAGTAGACATGACATTTGCCAAGTCACATTTGAATTATTTATTCATAAATTTTATCACTAAGGGGAAAAAACTCTATAAAAGCAGAATTGCAACCTCTGGATAAAGAAGGCAGATTGAACACATCATCTACTTTCTCCTCTAAAGCCTTGCTAAAATGACTGTAAAGGGAAAAGTGCTATCAGAGGAGAGGAAATCATAAAATATTTTATCTTCCATAAAATAAAAAACTAAAGGGAACACATCCCTAAACTAAACGATGAGAATTTCCAGACTGAAGAAATCCATTGCTCAATGGATGAACTTAACCCATACTGAGTCATTTCCTCATGAAATTCCCAAACATTAGGGAAGGGAAGAGGAGTTGCAAGCTACCTAAGAGCAAAAAGTAAATTCCCTACAAAAGATCAGGAATCAGAATGACTTCAGACTGCTCAACGGCAATCCCAGGGATAGATGGCAGTAGAAAAATGCCTTCAAAATTCTGAAGGAAAAGAATTTCCAAACTAAAATTCTATAGCCAGCCAATTTTCAATCAAGTTGGAGAGTAGAATATAGACATTAAGGAAGGCAAGTTCTCAAAAAAAAAAAAAAATGGCCTTCTTGCATCCTTTTTCAGAAAGTTAATGGAGAATGTGCTCCATCCCCCAAAATAAAAGAAAGACAATAGAGGGAGACATAGGATATAGGAAATGCAACATGGAGAAGGCAGAGAATCCCCTGGATTATTATACAGAGAGAACCCAGAATGGCAGCTGAACTGCAAGCCCAGAGAGAAACCAGGCTAGGCTGGAGCAAGTCAGGAGAGACCCTTTGGGGAAGGTGAATTTAAAAGAAAACCTGACATCTCTGAACATCTTGAGAGGAGATTTAGACACTTGGCAAAGAGTTTGGCGTTGGATGAGTAACTTGTGTATAGAAAAATAAAATTAAAAAGGCAAAAAAATTAACTCAAGGGAAAATAAAAGGTGTTAGGGGAAATGAAGTAGCAATACAAACATGTTTTTAAGAGACATAATCAGTAAAAAGAGAAGAAGGTGGTTGCTCCTGGTGGGAGGTAAAGGGGCAGAGAGGGTTGTACTATTTTCTCTTAAAAAAAAAAACAAAAAAACCTTGTGGAGCTGGTTGACACTTTATGTGCATGTATAACAAAGATAAATAAACAAAACAAAATTTAAACTTAAATACACTGCATATATTTCAGTAAGAAGCATCTCACCAGAGTGGACAAAGAAAGCTGCAGGTGTAGCTGTGGTGTCACACTCAGGGCGTCCCCTCTGGTACTGTCCTGTCTGGGAACTCAAGGTTCCATCAGTTTAACAAGAGCTATTTATGAAAATTAACAGGGACTTCCAATGGCACCTTGTAAAATATATCAAGCATTTCAAGAGTTTTTAAAATGTGCACCCTTAATATTTGTAATGATAAATACCTTTGAGATGAAAAACAATAAAATATACTTCCATATATTTATAAATGCATAAAATATTTATGGAAAATACATAAAAACTGGTAACAAAGTAGTCTCTTCCAGAGATAGGAACTGGGTATGTTGGGTATCAGGAAGGAGGAGACTGCCTTTTCACAGTATATCATTTGTAACTGGATTTTAACTAGATTCATGAATTGCCTTTCAAAAAAAAAAGTAAATATAGGGAGAAATTTTTAAATGTTAACCAAAAATGAATCTTAAATATATCAGTCCTCATTCATTTGGTAGGTACATGGACAGCTATGGTGCAGAAGAAACACTACTGGGCTTGGAATCAGGAACATTCATTTCAAACCTCACTTACTAGTAATGACATTTGGGTGAGAAAATTTAATCTCTGATGCTCAGTTCTTCACATAAAATTTATAAAGTCAGAATCTCAGGGAAAATAGTGACTTAAAATAACTAATACTTAAAAACAGTTGGTAAATTTTATAGCACTTGAGAGGCTTAAGTAAGGCTGAAGTTTAAATGTAGAGTGTAAAGTAAAAACGGACTCTTAAACATTCACCTGGCCAAGGTGTTGTTCTATCTAATAGCAGAAAAATGTAGAGAAATAGAGCCAAACACTATTAAAATTGCCACAAACTAAAACTCCACAAATATTGTCAAGTCCGCTGGGCTTTCTCTACCAACGGTGCCAGATGTAACCAGGACGGTGTATGAAAAACTCATAAAACTGAGTTTCTCCTTTCTTTTCTAACAACAGATTTGCTATTTAAAGATGCATAAGTTAGGTAAACATTTCTAGAATTTGGATAAAAACTGTTTGCCATTTGGCAGTGTCTAGATGATTCGTTTGCTCATAGGATCATTCTGGAAGAGAATATAATTTTGTCATATCAATAAAGCACTTTTGTTATGAGTCATCCTCAAGGCACATGAATATATTTCTTATGTAGAATCATGAGGATTTCAATGAGATGATATAGGTAAAAGGTTCAGCATAGTGCTTGGTGAACAGTAAGCATATCACAAATGCAGCTGTTTGAAGACTGAAGTCTATTAAGAAAGCTGTGTTGAGGGGTCCAGACGACTAAAGAATTATGCTATTTCGTATCTGAAGTATATATATGGCATATGTGATAAGAGCTGGTGGCAGGCAACACTGGAGTCTTCACCATTGCCTACAAACCCCACACCATCTGGCCCTCTTCAGCCTCATCTGTCATTCCTCCCACCCCACAAAAATCATGCTTCTCTAGTCATAAGACCACACTTTGCATTTTCTACTCCTTCTACCTGGAATACTCTTCCTGCACATATCTCCATGACTGAATCCTTAACTTCATCCAGATATCTGCTCCAGTGTACCCGCAGACAGACAGATGCTGTGTGTACTCAGACAGGTTCTTGCACCCAATGCCTGTCTCTATCCCCTTACTCTGCTTTTCTTTTTCTTTTTAAATAACACCACTACTTGAATTATATAATTTACTTGTCTGTTTGCTTGGTTTTATTCCCCATTGAAAGTTAGTTTCAAGAGGGCAGGCACCTTTGTTTTCACTGCATCTGTGCCTAGAACAGTGCCTGGGACAGTAAGTGTTCAATAAACATGTGTTGAATGAATAGAGGAATAAGTGAATGAATCAATCAAAAGTATACTAAATTTGTGTTCAAGATACTTGGAATTTAGTATTAGTTCTACCGATAAATGCTCATTTGAATTATGCCCTTAGGTAAAATCATTTATTCATTCTCTAGTTATAACATCTCAACTAAATGAAGAAAAAGGAAGCAGCTGATTTATGTATGGTGGCCAGAGAAAGCCTCTCTCATAAAATGATATTCGATCAAAAATATGAAAGATCAAATAGGAGAGTTCACAGAAGAGGAAAGAGCTTTCCAGGTAAGGTCTTTCCAATCCCATGGCTCCAAGGTGGGATGGTGCTTGATGTCTGAAGAAATGAAGATGCTAATCTGTGCTACTTAGTTGTCTTAGATCTCAGGTGCCTTTCATGGTTTGAGTGTCTTGTACAGCTAGTTATGATTCTTTCCTCAACATAAAGATGGTGGAGAATTATATTTTGCATACTGACACTTGATTATATGCTCTATAGTTTAATGTGTATTATATACTTACTTGTGGCTATTACTTATTGTTCAGGACAATATCAAGGAATGCCAAGGGTAATTTTGTCTACACATGATTTTTGTTTTACAAGCTGACTTTTGAACCAAACCTTTCGCTGTGATTCTAAAATAATTACCTGGTAGCTGTGAACATAGCATGCATCAGGTCAAGACATATCTTAGCAATTCTTCTAAAAAGAATGCTTTGGTTTTCTTTAACAACTTTGTTAAAAGTATACCATGATTTCCATTCCCCTTTCTCCTATGGGTCAATAGTCAAGTACATTTCTGCATCCCTTTATGTGCTGGAAAGGCATCTGAAGCAAATTAGAAGTGGTGCAGAAATCCTTAGAGTATGTGAGACAGTTGGAAATGGAAGCAGTTTGGCACTTAATTAAAAGTCAATTATGAGTCCTAAGAGCATCCAAATCCAACCAGTACTAATAATAATTGCAATCTGAAGTGGGTGAGAAAGGCATGATAAGCATTTCTACTGAGATTAATCGTTTGGGTGAGATGCAATTTTTAAGATAGGACTCTAAAATCAATTTTAAAAAATTACCTAGATATGTGAGATCAGCCCCAATTCCCCTTTCACTATCTTGGAAAATACATTGACACAATTTTATCACTGACTGAAATAAACTTACTCTCACCTTGGACAAGTGTGGGGTCAATTCCAAGGATGGAGTCTCTGTGGCTTGGCTCAAGCGAGTGTAACAAGGTGCTCACAAAGGCAAAGCCGTGGGTGTGAGTGTTCTGTAGGCCTCCTCACTAACAGCTGTTGTTGGTAAAGTTGAGCACCAATGACGTTGTCACCTTTCCTTCCTGAGTGTTCATATGGCCTCATCACACAGAGCTGTGTCTCTACTAACATCCTGTCCCTCCCTCATTGACACTTGTCAGCTCTCTCCCACTCTTAAGCCCAGCCTTTAGGACTTGCGAGGTGACTATTTGACAATCATTAAAGGAATCTGTGCCTGTATAGAAAGCTTTCTTGCCCACTGTCCTTCCTTTTTTCAGGCAATATGCACACTTTTAAAGTGACCTTCTAGAAATAGCACACCTACACCTTTGTCCAGCTCAAGGAGGTGACTGTTTTGAAGCCCAGCTCTTCAATTCACTCTCTTGCTAATTAATTTCACCATTGTCTGCCACCAAACCAAACTGCTCAGCCTATCAAACAAGGCCGTCCATGTTCTGCCTCCAAACTTCCTGTGTACACTTAGTCCCCTGACTATCCCCTTTATCCACGCAGAGGTTATGAAAACATTGAACCCAGCCCACAGGTATGTGTGTCTGGTTAGCATAGTACCATATTGTAGAGCTGTTGCTCTTAACTGAATCTTAACCCTTCCACATGGGCAGGTACCCTTCCTTATGATATGGCCTCACCACTCCCTGTTGTCTTACACTGTCCTGCTTTCTTTTGCCACCCTTGTAAACTGCATCCCAGCAAATGAAAGGACTTCTTATTCCCTTACACTGTACTTTGGTCACACGTCTCTGCATGTCCAATCCTTGCTCACTCTTCAAGGCCCAACTCCTTTGCCACCATCTCTCTTAAGCCTTTTTGGACACTCCCAGGAGAACTAAAATCTCCCTCCTCTACCACCCAGAGAACCTTTTCTATCTGAGGGCACTTAACTCTTCTGTATGAGTTTCCTGTGGCTGCTGTAAGAAATTGCCACAAACTGGGTGGCTAAAAACAACATTCGTGAGAGAAACTTATTCTCATAGTTCTTGAGGCCAGAGTCCAAAATCAATATCACTAGGTTGAAATCAATGTGTCAGCAGGGCCACACTCACTACAGAAGTTCTAAGGGAGAAGCACTCCTTGCGTCTTCCAGCTTCTGGTGGCTGCCAGCATTCCTTGGTCTGTAGCTATATCACTCCAGTCTCTGCCTCTAGTCACATGCCCTCCTCCTCTTCTATTCGTAATCTCCCTCTGCTTCTCTCTTATAAAGACGTGATTACATTTAGGGCCCCCCTGGACAATCCAGGATAATCTTTCCATCTCCAGTTTCTTAACCTAATCACATCCCAAAGTCTTTGTCATTTAAGGTAATGTTCACAAGTTCCAGGGATTAGGTCATAGACATATCTTTGGGAGCGGTTATTAGTCTCCTACACTTTCTCTGCATACATCCCAGTCATTCATGTACTTGCTCAGAGACCCTATAGGGACTGGAAGCTGCTTGAAGAAAAAATCATAGTCTGGTTCTTCCAAGGTTTCTAGCATCTCACTTTGCACTTGGTGGAGAGTGAAATCAGAGTGTTATTCAAAGTATTTAACAACAGGTACAGGGTGGGCACCAACCAATCACAATGGATGCTGGAGGGGCCGGCCCCCTGACTTAGCGGTTAAGTGCACGTGCTCTGCTATCGGCGGCCAGGGTTCGGATCCCGGGCGCGCACCAACGCACCCCTTCTCCGGTCATGCTGAGGCTGCGTCCCACATACAGCAACTAGAAGGATGTGCAACTATGACATACAACTATCTACTGGGGCTTTGGGGAGAAATAGGGAAAAAAAAGGAGGAGGATTGGCAATAGATGTTAGCTCGGGGCCGGTCTTCCTTACAAAAAAAAAAAAAAAATGGATACTGGCTGCAGGGCTGTGCCAGGGGTGAAGCCTTTAGTTGGGGGATCCTGGGGAAGTAGGTGTGTATTGCGGTAGAGAGTCCCTTAAGAGGAGCTGGAACTGTCTGAAGAAGGTGGGCACTCAGTGGGACTGAGGCAATGGCTGCTTACAAGCAAGAAATATTTGTATGTTCTAACAACTGGTGTGGTGGCATTGTGTGGACTGGGACTGTATTAGCCTGAAAGAAGATATATACTTGAATGAGTGAATGGATTACTGAATGGATAAATAAATAATGGAGTTGTTCTCATATAAACAAGTTTTTGGGGGAGAAGTTTTGGGATATAAAAACACATGATTGCCCTTCAGATGCCACCATGAGAGGGCTGCCTACTTCACCTGCGAATCACGTGGTGGTCCACTCAGGAATTTTTACACTCTGTGGTCTCATGGAGCCCCCTGGTCCTTCCTATCTGGCCAGACCTAACATGCACACTTGTGATCACAGGAAGGACGGTATGAGAAGGAGCAGAACCACCAACACAAATTCATCCAACTGCTACTGGAAAATCACTTGATATGCATTATCCTGATGTAGGATCCAGGAGAACAGCATGGAAACAAGCGATTTTGCACTCACATGCGTGTTTGAGGGAAACGAAGCTGCAGACCAGTGACTGACGGCACCAGGCAATTAGGCTACACAGCCGTGGGCAGACATGGACAATTGCAAATGTGCAAGGAGTAGAGCAAAAGGTCTAAAACTGCCCAAAAAACCAAAAACTCAAGAAAGCTTTGGCAGAGTTCAAATAGTGAATAAATCCAAGCCATTTACTAATTTCTCAAGTGTTTTAGTATCAGAACTATCTAAAAAAAATACCCAAAGTCAGAGTGCAAATTGAACCATGATTAACAGGATGAAGGGAGAACTCTTAAGATGCAAATGTAGTTCAAGGTGGGGTAAGGGCAAGCCTTTTGGCTGTTATCAGAAAACTTTGTTGCAGTTCAGTCTTTGACTCCTCACCTCTACCCCGATGTTCATTGAGTTGAAAATGTTAATTCATAAGCATAACTTGAGTATTGCCTCTTCATACTGGTCCCATTGCCATCACTTCATTACTTCTCTCCTGCACTCCCAGAATAATCTACTCATCCAGACTCGTCTGGTTCCAACTCAACCCACCCAAGACTGAGAACAGCTACTCTTAAGAGCAGCTGCAAGCAACCCATCGTCAATTGGTTCCAAGGCCTCCAGAGACTCCCCTCTGTGAGTCAATGAATCACGAAGCTCTCACTTGGGCATTTAAGGCCATCTTCACTAAACAGACCCGATGCTTTCTCTCTGTCACACTTTTTTCTAGGTCTGGAAGTTGCCTTGTCAGCCAGAAGAAATTCCAACCATCCTTCAAACTCCAGATGAATTATCCCAACCTTCAAGAAGCATTCTCCTCCTTCTTGATTCCCAGCGCCTGAATGGAAACTCGCTTTCCTCTGAGTATCTATAGCATCTTGTTTTTATGTCAATTGCCGAACTTAACCTTGCTCTCCTTTCCATTATACTAGGTTTTTTTAAGTTGTTTTCTTTCCTAGACTGTGAGCTTCTTGAGAAAAAAGACATGTTGTTGTTTTGTTCCTGCACTGCTCCCCCCCACCCCGCTTCCACCACCATAGCTCTGCTCTCCGTTACCGACCAAGGGTTTGCTGCCTGATGCACATAGAAGCCAATACTATGGCACTGGCTTTTGAGAAAAATTTTTTATTGCAGGGTTGACTGACAAAGAGACAGGAGACAAGTCTTTCAAATCTATTTCCCCAATCCAGGGTTCTGGGCAAAATTTAAGGAGTTAGAGAAATTTCAAACACGGCAGGATGTGATTCGCTAGTCTCAAATCAGTCCATATGTTGTAATCAAGCTTTTTGGGCTGCTGGAAGCTGTATTTTCCTTTCTGAAGGACTTCTCACTTTGTAAAGGGCTCCAGCGGCATCATTTCTGAAGATTTTTGGTTCTTGGGTCATCCTGGGGCTATGGGTTCCCGCCTGGCACACGCGCAGTGTTGTCTCTGTCATTGAGCAAGGTTTGATTCAACAACCTGTTTTAAGGAAGCAAAACTAGTTTAAGCTGGTCAATGTTTTATGTGCTGTTTCATCTCCACAGAGCTAGAGCTCTGATCAGACCATGTGTGTTCACATGAGGCAAACTGAGGTACTTAGTACTGGATGAAAGTATGCTCTTGGAAAATGGAGCACCACAGAGCTCCTCAATCTTATACCCTCAACTCTTGAGGCAGGAGCTGTATCTAATTTATCCATCCTTATATGCCACCATCTATCTTGGTACCTGGCACCTGGTGGGCCTCCCATCAACGTGTGCTGAATAAAGGAATGAATGAATGAGTGAGTGAATGAATGAATGTATGAATAAAAGGAGAATAGGTAATATTGAAAAGTAGAGGTAGGGTGGTACCAGAAGAGAGCCCCAGGAGAGGAAGGGGGCTTGGGGCTACAAAGAAAGGGGGGAGTCCTCCAAAAATGTCCTCTGCCTCCCAGTTTTTCTTATGTTCCTTTCTCTGACCATAGAGCTGATGGGAAAAAGTCCAACGTTCTAAGAGTGAGCCTGCTGATTGGAGTTTAGATAAAATACCTGGACAGAATTATTTCAACGCTGTCAGCCTGCTGTGTCTGCAGAAAGCCATGGCCTAGAGGGCTCGGGATCCCATAGATGCTGCAAATGGTGCTCCGGCCCACGCTGCGGCCCCTGCTCAGTCTCACACTATTCTCGCCCTGCCTGAGGTTCAGAGCCGAGGAGCCATAATGATGTACAGCAGAGACAGAGGGACAAGGAAATAAACACTTGTGGTCCCAGTTAAATTTGGGGTACCCCATGTTGTCCAGGCTCACAGTTTTTTAAAAGAGTAGATGGAGCAATATACAGCAGGAAGGAATAGGATCATGGGGGGCTGATAATAGCGAAGGTTGATTTGTTCTGTCTATTACAGGAGATAATTAAGCTGACGCATCTCACACTGTTACATTGGAATATAGCTTCTGATTATATGCTTTTTTTTTTTAATCCAAGTAACCACAGAACAACTTACATACTGAAACTCAGACTGCCCTCTGGGAACACTTGAACTATTAATCAGTGAGTTTGGACACCACTCAGTTATCCTCACGACATCTCAGCAAAATAGGATGGAAGTGGCATATTGTCCATTTGGCACAGAGAAAAGCTGAGGCATGAGCAACGTGCCTATTTGTTCATTGGCAAACTCCTGGGTACAAATGCTGGGGGCACACACAGGCCTAGAATACTGTCACCACACAGTCATTCATTCAACAAAGATTGATTATCTACTGTGTCGGACAATTTTTTGGTGCTAAAGATACAGCAGTGAATCAGACAGACAAAATTCCTGCCTTTGAGTTACTTATATATCATTGGGTTAAAAATATAAAACCCAAATAAGCCAATAAATAGTTGGTGTTAGGTAACAATAAATCCAGTAAATAAAAATAAAGCATGACAAAGATTTAGAGTGATGGAGGAGGTTTTAGGTACTAATAAATTTCAATACATCTGGGGAACCAATGCATGACATGAGGCAGTATGTAAGTGTCAGGGGGTAGAACAGACAAACGATACTACGAGGATAAGAGGAGGGCGGATGACTGCAGGTTGCAATAGTCAAAGACTCCATTAGAGAAGTAGACCTTGAACTCAACTTTGAAGTAAAGTATGCACAGTGACTTTAGAGGCTGAAGAGCAGAAAGTGTTATGTGGATAGTAAGTAGTAAAACTTGCACAGTACAAACATCAGGGAAAAATTAATCATTCTGATAAGCTGGTCATCTTTCTGGAAACCATTTTTGAGAGATTTACTTTAACATACACATGTGCACGTGCACAGCCACACACAACACAAGCTAATGTCACATGATTCCAAGCCAATGGCTAAGATATGAAAGATAGTGATCTGAATAAAAGAAGGAATGAATAAATGAAAGAATGGTGTTCATGATTGAGTTCAATTCAGTGGCAATCACTAGAACAGTTTCTCCAGGTATAATTACATATAATGAACTTTCTTGAACAGCTGCTCCATCTCAGAGCTTCAGAGTGTGTGACGGATCTGATGAAGGGCAATTCCAGTGTCTGGAGCACTGATGGAGGCTAGTGGGGGTGCACTGGAACATGGTGCCTCAAACTTATTTGAATTTATCTTCTTTGAAGAAGTTGTTTGGGCTATTTTTCTTGTATATGTTTTGCACACAGTGGGTATTCCATATATACTTATACCGAAGAAACACAACTCTTAAAGTTAAGAGTTGATAGAAGGAACTTAAGAGACTTCTAGCATTTTTATAATGGTCCTTTTTATTTTGAAAACTTCTGGGTATCATATGGCTCTCCAGCCTTATCAACAAATTAAAATCCAAGAAAAGATGTTTCTTGTATAGAATGAGCTCCTGAATTTGGGAATCATATGCCAAGTGACTGTTACTTGTGTACCTCTAATAGCTAGTCTCCGATGATGGCTTCCCAATGAACCATGCATCCTGGTATTCATGCTCTTGTGTGATCCTCTTTCTATGAAGGGGGGCTGGCTGTATATAACCAATAGAATGAGAGAAAAGTGATGCTGAGGGGATGCCTGAAGAAGCCTTGCAGTTTCTGCCTTGGTCTCTTGGAACACTCATTCTGGTGGGAACCAGTCCCCGTGTAAGATGCCTGACTACTTTGAGATAGGATGTCATGATAGGAAGCCCACGCTAGCCACATGGAGAGGTGGCATGGAGAAAGAGGCTTGGCCATCTGCACCTACTCCAGCCATCCCAGCCCAGGTGTCAGACATTTGATGAGGAAGTCATGTTGATAATCTTGCCCAGTAGAATATTCTGATGCCTCAAGCCACAGCCAAGACCTAACTGTACCCGTTTGAGAGACCCCAGATGAGAACCACTCAGCTAAGCCTAGTCCATCTACACAATAGTAAAATTTTAAGGTAATTTACTACATAAAAATATATGATCAGAACAATACTACAGTAACATATGGTATGAAAGCCGCAGGTTACTTATTGGAAATGATATATGTGAAACCACTTAATTTTCAACATTATACAAATGTAAAGCAAATTTTAGAAAAATCTATGATAATTGTTAGGTAGTCTTTAAGGTTTAAAAATCCCTTTCACATATATTATTTAATTTAACCCTCGTAACAACCCTATGAGGTATCATTATTTTCCCTGTTATAGACGGAATGTTTGTGTCTCCCCAAATTCACACATTGACACCCGCATCCCCAGTGTGATGGTATTTGGTGATGGGGCCTTTGGGAGGTAATTAGGTCATGAGGGTGAAGCTCTCATGAATGGGATTAGTGCTTTTATAAGAAGAGGCGTGAGAGAGATGATTTCTCTCTCTGCCATGTGAGGATACAGAAATAAGGTAAACATCTGCAAACCAGGAAAAGGGCCCTCACCGGGAACCGAGCCGGTGAGCACCCTGACCTTGGGCTTCCCAGCCTCCAGAACTGTGAGAAAGAAATTTCACTGTTTAAGGCACCTGGGCTATGGTATTTTTGTTATAGCAGCCCAAACTAAGACACTCCGCATCTTAAATATTAGAAATATAACTGACTTGTCCAAGTACACTCAGTCTGTAAGAAGCAAATAAGTTTTCAAGCCTTGTTTCTCTGACTTCAAATACTAAGCATTCTTATTTCTGGGGGCTTGACCTCCCATTCAAGCTTTCAGTAAACTATTTATAAATAGTATATAAATAAATATACTGCAAACAATTATGTCCCGATGATCCTTCATTGTCTAAATAACTCATACTTACTGAGAGCTTACTATGATCCTAGCACTAGCTAAGTGTTTTGCATGCACTGATTCATTTAAACCTTATAATAATACTGTAAGGTAGTTATCACCACCATCACCATCATCTTCATCACCATCCTTTTCCCCATATTAGAGTTGAAGAAACTAAGGCACAGATGTGTTAGACAAATTGAACATCTCAGACAGCTCATGACAGATCTGGGATTTGGACCCAGGCAATCTGGCCTAAGACTCCCTGCTCCTAATTTCTACACTGTGCTTCCTAGTACTGAGAGTGGTCATCAGCATTTCAGCCACTGGAACTCTCCCTTCTCAGACCTGGTACATGCACTATCACTCTGGCCTTGAATAGGTGTTTCAGTGCAGCCCATTGTTCTGGATCTTACCATCCAGAATCCTATTGTATAGCACTGTTCCACCATTCATTCATTCACTCGTTGAAGCATTTGCTCATTTATTCATTCAGCAAATATTTATGGATCTCTTACTACACGACAAACTCTTTGCTGGGTTGTCAGCAACTGTGGCCCCAGGCATCTGCACATAAGTCTCACCCACCCTATCTTGTGACATCATACGTATACCTTCATGCTCTGTGGTGTCTCCAATCAGCATGGACCATTCTTGGCATCTAATATCCCCTTGCAGTTCATATAAAGCACTTTATATTCAGTAGCATTTTATTGGTCCTTACAACAAATCCTTAAGGAAGTAGTCATTATTACTGATTCCCCTTTACAGATGAGAGTTCAACTTTTACTTTTTCCCTCAAACTTCTCCACCTAAGTATCTACTATAAGAGTCTCCCCTCTTTTGGGAGGCAGCCAGCACAGGGAGGGGAGCCCAGCCAAAGGCAGGGGCCAGCCCACTGGTTCTCAACCATGGGGATATGGCACACTGGTTTATTGCCATCGGCCTCAGGAATGTCACAAATAATTTGATACTAAAAATAAAATACCAAAGCTTACAAGTAATTTATCTTTAAAAAGTAAATTTGGGGCCAGCCTGGTGGTGCAAGTGGTTTAGTGCACACACTTCGCTGCAGCAGCCCGGGGTTTGCAGGTTCGGGTCCCGGGCACACATCGATGCACCGCTTGGCAAGCCATGCTGTGGCAGCATCCCATATAAAGTGGAGGAAGATGGGCATGGACGTTAGCCCAGGGCCAGTCTTCCTTAGCAAAAAAAAAAAAGAGGAGGATTGGCAGATGTTAGCACAGGGCTGATCTTCCTCACACACACAAAAAAAGTAAATTGGCTTGGCTTCAAAGTTATCTCTTTAAGAAACCAGCTCATACCTGCATTTCTGTTTTCTTTAGTAGAAGCATAAGGAAGAGGGCTACAAGTCGTGTGTGCTGGGCATTTCTCCAACCTGAAACCTCTCTGTGCCACAGCCCAGGGGAAGCTGCTGTCAAGAATGGTGACTTGTCCAAGGTCACACAGAGTCAGAATCAGGACTAGAACCACGTCCTAATTCCCTTGCCTGGGGTTATTTTTGCTTTTTAGTTCCATAATAGCCTTTTCTGCTTCAACTGTGCAATTTAGAGTCAGACCAGAAACCTGGTTTAGCAGGTGGGACCAAGGCCAAATTAGGCCAGGATGAGTCCACTTATATTTTTTGGCCACACCTCCAGAAAGGCTTCTTGTAGCACCATCAATGACTGCCAGGGCCTGCCAATAGCTCCCAAGCTCACCTAAGATGGCACCTTCTTGTCTAATTATTTTTTGCCATTTTAAAGCAAATGTCTCTGGAAAAAGCCTAGTCTATCACTTGTCAAAATGTCTTGTGAGCATTTCTAGGCATTCTGATTAAAAAAAAAAAGGCACTGTCATTTTCATGCAAATAAGCCTAAATTGAAAGTGTAGTGTCGAATATCTGAGCCCTGAAGGGTTTGAGGCAAAACCGGGAGAAGCAATCAATGAGGAGATTTTTCAAGGACCTTGGCTCATTTACATTCTGCTAATTTACTGAGACCAAGTGAAACCTGGCAGCTAACGAGGTGGCTCTTGATGCTGAAGTATTTTGCGTAAATGAAAACCTGCCAGTCTGTTTTTCGAGAAAAAACATGCTTCTAAAGACAGAATTATTTAACATTATAGATGTTTAAATTCCTACATTTAAAAGTGTAAAAGTGGACATAAAACATCTTAATTAAATCGGTTTCTCTGCAAAGGACTGAGCAATGGCTTTTGGCTCCTGAAGGGCTGGTATTAAATTTAGTGCCTCTTGCAGGATTGAAGTCTTTATGACACCACACTGCGGTGTCTGTGGGTTTGGTTGCAAATGTGAACTATTTGTGCAGAAGGCCTAGCGAATGCTGTTATAACTTAAGCAATTTTAGATCAACAGAGAGCAAACGACTAGAACAGGTAAGATTCTCCATTGTCAGACTCTGTGGCTTGGAACTCAGACACTGGGAGATGGTTGGGAGGGGGAGGAGGGCAACTTTCTTCATATCCTTTATCTTTCTGACAAAATGAAAGGTATAAACAGAGGATTCTGAACTGATTGGCATGTTTATGCAAACACAGGAAGCTAGGGGAACAAACCAATGAAGAGATTTTACAGTTGTGTTTTCCCCAAATAAATACAAAACACAGAGGAAATGCTGATACATCAGCCTTGATAGCCTGCCTGCAAATTTAAAGCAAGACACTTTGCCTGGTACAATGCCCTTTGGGTTTGCAAAGTACTTTTTGAGACCTAATTGCATTGTGACTTATAGTAGGCTGGACCACACATGTTAGTTTACTCTGGCCCATTACACTCCAAGCTGGTCCATGAGCACCCTGCCTAATGTTCATGTTTGGCTCCCAGGATCTAAACCAGAAGCCTCATTCTAAGGCAGATTGCCAAAAACAGACCCAAGAAGGTCTAATCCAGAGTGTTCTAGTTCTGTAATTGTATGAAATTGAAGTAGGCAGAGAGAGGACTCGAGAGCTGTATGTCTAATGTAACTGAATTGTGCTTCTGCTGAGTAATTGGTATGAAAGCAGTTGAGGGTTTAGCGGGGATAGTAGGGTTTCTGGCCTTAGTGGTAGGCTCTGGGAGTATCCTGTTATGGCTTCATCCTCTTCACATGAATGGGGCACAGTAAATCAGATATTCAAAAGTCAGGCCTGCCTGGGTTGGGGGCCTGTAAAAATAGCATTTATTGAGTACTACCTGGAGTCAGACACTGTGCTAAGTGCTTTGCATACATAATCTTCAATCCTTACTTCAACCCTCTGTAATGTGTCTTCTTGTTAACATCCCCAAGAGAAAACAAAGTGAAAAAGATGAAATAATTTGTCCAGAGTGACAGAGCTGATTAGTAGCAGAAACAGAATTTGACCCCACGCTGTCAGACCTCAAGAACGTTCAGAGTACAGTACACAGAATACCGTTCCCAGGTATGTGCATTCAGGCAGAAAGAAGAGAAGTAGCCTCTACAGATCAGGATGACTGACCCTGGAAGTCACAGAGCAAGATGCAGACAAGGCTGGAATCAAGGGACAGATCTCAAAAGTCACTTTCTAAGAAATGTAATTTAAATGCTTGATGCAATAGCATCTTACCTGGATGATGCTATTTTTCAGAGTTGGCTACCTTTGGGTAGAAAACCCATGACCCACACAAGGAGGACAAGTGTCCTCAAAGGAGAGGGAGGTGGATTCTTATTTCATAGGCTTTTGGAGGACCTAGGGAAGGCGATCACTGGACGCACCACCCCCCCAACCCCACTTTCTCTGCTCCAGAATGCAAATTGTCCAGACTTACAGACAGGAAGACACAGGTCTGGATGTCAAATGGGCAGTCTGCATGCAAGATGCAATCAGGCCACAATCTTGGATCCCTCAGGAAGCTTAGGGAAATAAACCTCTTCTAAGGTGAGAGAATTGAACTCTCTCCGCCCTTCACAAGGTGCAGTCTTACATTGTCTACTGGGTGCTCATGTGATGTATTTGTGCTTCCTGAGCTGGTCTGATTTTTTTATTTGGTGTTTTGCTTTTTGTTTTTTGATATCTATCTAAAGATAAAATGCACTACTATCAAAAATATTGTCCATGCCAATGAGGTGGGATTTCATTTTCATGGCCTTCCTATCCTCCATACTCTCTGGTCCCCAAACTCAATTGCCCAGCCTACATTTTGAATTATGTGGCTAATTGATTTCATATTCAATGTTCATTTCATCCTCTTTTTCCCTTAATTACCTCCCTTTACACCCAATGATACAGTACTCATTTTGCATATCTGGCCATCTCCCTAGGCCATGAATTCCTTTGTTGGACCCAACCAGATCTTAGATCCTCTTCATCTTTCATAAGGCCCTAGCACCTAGCACAGTGCTGAATACATAATAACTGCATTCTCGCTTGTTCTTGCTTGCACTCTCTTGCTCTTTCTCTTTTCTCTTTCTTCAATTGTTAGCAACACAAACTATAATTCTTAAAGATCTAGCGTTCTTCATTTGAATTTCTGTGTTTTAACTTACTAATGAAATAAAGCCAGCTCACTACCTACCTAACTTCTACCCAAATACCTCAAGCTCTACAAAACCAGGGAATTCCAAAGCTCAGGTTCTTGGGGCAGCTCTGAGTGGCCAGATGTATGTCCTGTACATTTGCTGCCATCTCTGCATTGTTCTTTGATAAGTTTGTCTGCCTTCATTCAAGTTTGCCCCAAATAAGCACATAATGCAGTGTGATTTCTATTTTTTTCTCCTTAAATGAGTGTTTTACTATAAAGTATCTTTAATCAAACTACTTCATTTGGCTGCCCTAAAACTAAGGATGTCCAAGAACAGATTTTGATATTTAATATAAAAAAGATGGGGTTTCAGGGCTGGCCTGATGGCGTAGCGGTTAAGTTCGTGTGTTCCGCTCTAGCAGCCTACGGTTCACGGGTTCGGATCCCGGGTGTGGACCTATGCACTGCTTATCAAGCCATGCTGTGGCAGGTGTCCCACGTATAAAGTAGAGGAGGATGGGCATGGATGTTGGCCCAGGGCCAATCTACCTCAGCAAGGGGAGGAGGATTGGCATCAGATGTTGGCTCAGGGCTGATCTTCCTCACGAAAAAGAAAAAAAAAGAATGAAAATGTGGGGTTAGTTACTGAACCCCAATTTCTTCTCATATTTCTCTCTTTAGGGTGCCAGTAACTCTGAATATTTATCACAGGTCTGTTCACAAGGTGTTGAACTTATCACTTTTACATGTTAATGTACATACCCCTCACTAGACAGTAAACACATCAAGGGCAGAAACTGTGTTTTATTCATTTTTCTATCTTCAGCATCTATTATGGTAATAATAAATAAGTGTTAATTGGTTAAATAGACAAGTGAAAGTTTCTAAATTAACTTAATTTTTAAACTTATCTCTTATTACTTGCCCCTTCCTGTTAAGTCTGAAATGTATATTCTAAGTCATTATCATTTCTTGTAAAGGAGGAAGCGGGATTGCAAGTCACAAAACTTGGACCCATTCCCACGTAATTTATAAACCTCTCTACAGTAGCTGCAGCCCACAATGACCTTCTTCTTTCTTAGAATTCCTGTTAACTTGTTTAGCATTCAGTTTAGCACAGAATTCTTCTTCAGTTATTCTTTTATGTGCTACTTTTGTCTCCTGAACTAGACTACAAACTCAGAGCACATTCCTCATAAATAACTTGTGGATAATAAGTAGGGTGACCAATTCTTCCCAGTTTTAGCACTAAAAGTCTCCTGTCCCAGGAAACCTTGCAGTTTCACACAAACCAGGACAGCTGGTCACCCTGATAGTGGATGGATTGTTCAATTGACTAAAGGACTAATTTTACCAGTTCTGTTGATCACTGACTATAAAGTGTTTAGATAACGTCCATGACTGCCCGAGTCTTCCTCCAACTGCCATACATGTGGGTGTGGAAAACGCTGGCAAATGTGCAACCATCTATTATAACACTGATATTTGTGGACTTTTTTACTGAGTAAAAACACACATTTTTTTATTTTCAGTTAGACATGATCTGCAGATTTGGGTTGGCCTATCCCAAAGCATTCTTAATTATATGGAACGTAAGAAATCATCTGATCAAACTTTGATAGAGCAAAGCCTAGCAAGATGAAGTGAACTGACCAAAATCTCATCAAATTTAAGAGGGTTTTAAGTATAACCCTGGGCTTATGTCTCCCAGGCCTGTACTCCGCCACCCCTCCCCCACTGCCTATAGTGGGTGCTTTGGGGCTAGATCTAAATCTCATACGACAATTTATATTTTATGGGACATTCTTTCGCACTCAAAATAGCCACGTTTTGAGGTGACCTAGGTAAATTGAATAACTCCCTTGAGATAAGCATAAACTAATCTGTATTAGGTCAAACTTTCTCCTAAGACTGCTGACTCATAGCTATACTTTCTGTTCTAAAAGCAAAGAAGTAATTCCTGGCAGCTGTCCTTCGCCTATAATGGGCAAGCATTATCCTTTCAAGATTACATCTCTCTGCCTGAGTATACCACTAGATAAGTCCTGAATAATCCTCCTACCATTCACAGTGTTCCTTATAAGTCAATGCAACCAACAAGAGTGCTAGACTAGTATCCCTCAAAGTGATAAATGGACTACCTGCATCAGAATTACCAGGCATGCTTGTTAAAATTCCCGCCCTAGAGCTCTGATTCCAAATCAGGGGGTAGAACCCAGAGAGCCACAGTTTAAAGAGCACTTCAGGTGACCCTTATGCACAGTATATTTTGCGAATCATTGTACAAGAGGCTGGATAAGATCCCAGGCAGTAGCCCAGGGATGCTAATGACTTGCCATCTCGCCCTACTTGAATATCAGCTCCATAAGTGTAGGAACTTGGCCTTGTTCACCGTGGCATCCCCAGTGCCTAGAATAGGAGCTGGTACATAATAACAACTTGATGAAATATCTGCTGAGTAAACGAATCCTACAAGAGTGCCCTGAAAAATGTGCCATTCCAAAGAATTTTCAGAAATGTCAGTCTAATAACTATACTGTCCCTTTATTAAAATTTGATAGCAATATTCTGAAATTGAAATTAAAGTTAAATTTTATTTTAATGCTCCTCTAACTTCAGGCAGATTGTTAGAAATTAAAACTTATGCTTAAATAATAACTCTTTCATCTCTTGATTATTGCCAACACATTTTCACCTTTTGTGTCATAAGGTTAAACTTGAGAGAGAAACTAGCTGGAGGAATTGTTTAGTCTCAGCCGTCTGTGTATTCACCATGGCTTATACTTAACAGAAGTGCCAATAGGATAGACAGCTGCAAAAGTAGCTTGAGGTGAGGAACTATGTTGTGCGGTAGCTCTCAACTTGGCTTGTGCTTCGGAGTCAGCCCCTCAAATGCTGGTCCCACTCCCAGAGACTGAGGTTTAATTGATGGCGTATGGCATGAGCATTAAAATTTTTCCCAGGTGATGCTAACACGCATCCAAAGTAGAGAACTCCCTATCCGGGGAGAGTTTTCATGGCTAATAATGATACAGCTTATAGAATCTTCCCCTCTGTCTTAGTCCATTTGAGCTGCTATAACAGAAATAACATACACTGGGTGGCTAAAACAGCAGAAATTTCTTTCTCACAGTTCTGGAGGCTGCGAAGTCCAAGATCAAGGTGCTGGGAGATTTGGTGTCTGGTGAAAGCCTGCTTCCTGGTTCATAGATGGCTGTTTTGTCCCCGCGTCCTCACAGAGTGGAAGGGGGCAGGGAGCTTGCCAGGGTCTCTTTTATAAAAGCACCAATCCCATTCACGAGGGCTCCACCCTCATGACCTAATCACCACCCAAAGGCCCCACCTCCAAAAACCATCACACTGAGGACTAGGTTTCAACATATGAATTTTGGGGTGACACAAACATGCAGTCTATCGTGCCTTCACTCATGAGTCATATAGTTTGCTCTACACCATTTTACCCTCATCCTGTTTCCAACACTGCTAAGTGAATATTTTCATCCTTCAAATATTCAATATCCACATAGCCTGTTAATTTGAAAATTGTGACTTTACCTTGTGTATCACAGAGTATGTACTAAAGTGTATGGGGAACATGAGAATTAACACTGATTTTCCTGCCTTTCCTTCAATTAGTGTTGAAAATCTGAGGAAAGCAAACTAGAGGCTTCAGTTCTTGCAGAGGAAAACAGCAACTCAGATTCACTTGTCAGGAGGCACCATATCCTTGAACTTAGTCTGATCAAAGCACGGATCATCTAACTGAAGATAATACTCAATGCCTTTCTTCATAAATAAGATGTGCTAAAAAAAATAGCTCAAAGGCTTTTGCTAGTATAAATGCCATTGTTTGCTTCTTTCATGTAGGAGAATGTGCAAACTTTCTAACTAACTACAATTTTATTAAGTTGCTTTCAGAAAAAGAAAAGATCAGAAATTTTAAAGAGTTAAAATGATGAACTTCAGGGAGCTGTTCCCAACTCCTATGATCGTAGAACTATGACTATTGCTACATAGAATACAAATGAATATCATTTGTGATTTATTCAAGGATAAAGGATATCTAAGAGCTAGTTCTGGGACTGACAACAGATCTTAATTTATTCTTGACAATTCACTTTGTGGTTGTCTTTCTTCCTCTTGCTTTCCTGCCCCTTTGTCAGGATCCAGGTACTGTCTTTTTTTTTGCTCCAGGAAGCAAATCTCTGAGCTGGAAAGCAGAAGAGCAGCAAACACAACTCTTTCTTTGCAGAATAAGCACAATCTGTTTTCTTCTAGCCAGCAGGAAAGCAGGAGCAGATGCTACCCTCATCTCGATTCATGTGAAAGGAATATTCTTTCTTTCTTTCTTTTAATATTTCCTAGGATTTACCAACTCTTGGAAATCTAGTTAGCTCTTGATAATCCATGCAACTTGTTATGGACTGAATTCTTGTGTCCCCTCCCCCCAGTTCTTATGTTGAAGCCCTAACCCTCAATGTGTTGGTATTTGGAGATGGAGCCTTTAGGAGGTAATTAGAGTTAGATTAGGTCATGAGGGTCATGAGGGTCCCCTCGCAATGTGATTAACTGCCATAAAAGAAATCTCTCTCTCTCATATTCTCTCTCTCCCTCTGTGTGTGCACTGAGGAAAGGCCATGTGAGGATGAAGTGAGAAGGCAGCCATCTGCAAGCCAGGAAGAGAGTTCTCACCAGGAATCAAACCCTGCCAGAAACTTGATCTTGGACTTCCCAGCCTCCAGAACTGTGAGAAATGAATTTCTGTTTAAACCACCCGGTCCTTAGTATTTTATTACGATATCTTCAGCTGACTAAGACGTAAGTCCTTTCCAAAATTCAAATTCTTTTGCCTGAAGGCCCATGTTGTTGGGAACACATTGGCTAGTTCATATTTCACATTTCTACCATGCTTTTCACAAAAGCAACATGGCTAAGCACACTGATTTCACATGCAATTAAGCATTTCATCACATAACTTTTGATCTTCAAAGGAAATTAGGAGGAAAACAATCAAAGACACTGCGTTGTATTTTCCCCAAAACTCATCTCTTTATTTGCTTTCTACTTTGGTGTAGAGCTTGAAGCCAGAAGAATATAATTGCTTAATTAATCCTTCACAAGGCAACCTTAAATACTACACTATGACAAAACTTCAAATTTTGACCTAGTATGGACATTATCAGGTTAGCTTAATTTTCTATCATTGGGAATAAGTCTGGGGCTGAGTTTCCTTGTCTCCTGGTTGGAAAAAGAAGCTATAAGTCCTAGTAATTACTGGCTTTCTTACAGACCACTAATCACTTATGTCCTTTGAACAGTTGAACAGTGACTAGATATCATTCAGCTTATTTGTTGAAAGATATCTAGTGATATTAAGCCTTGGCTCTTAGAGCATATTAAATACGTCTTTTAAAAATAGATTAACTTCAGAATACTAAAAATAAATATTAAAAAGAGAAAGCAACTCAAGCTATCAATCAAGCTCTGTGGAGTTTTCAGATTAGAAAAAGTTGAGTCTATGCTTGTGGGCCTTCAACTCTCAAGATCCCACTTCAAAGCCTCAGAGACAACTCAGACTCACAAATAGATCAGGGTGTGGCGACCACGACCAGATCAATGCTATTTATGATTTGTCCATAAATGGGCCTACAAGTTGGAAAATAATATTTCAATAGAGAAAATGGGGGCATGGGGGCATGGGGAGCCAGTTCTTATCATTCTTTGAACATTTCTTTAGCAACAAAAAAGAGGGGGAGGCAGGCTGAGTGGAGGCTACATAGGAGAGATTTTAGGAGATTCTCAAATAATCATCCAATAATATAGGCTCTTAAAAGAAAGATGGTATGATGGTCAGGAAGGAACATGAAAGAAAATACCAGCAGAGTTCAAGTCCCAAATCTTACTATGTGAGCTCAGCCAAATTCTTAATCTCTTTGAGCCTCAGTTTCCTTATCTGTGAAGATGAATAATGATAACTCTGGAGACTACTTGATAAGATTAAAGATAACATATATAAAAGCCCTTAGAAAACTTGAAATCACTATATGAAGAGCCTCAATTAGTACAACTATCTTAATTTTATCACTACAAAATAAAAATAATACATGTTCAATATTAGAAAGTTTGAAAATTACTGAAAAGCCAAAAAAATTAATTTGTATGCTCATTATCCAGAAATGAGAACTTATTTTCCTCTAGTATTTTTTCTGTGGATTTAAAAAATAATAGTGGAATAACTTTATAATTTTGTATTCTGCTTTTGTTATTGAACATTATATCATGAAATGTTTCCTATCATCAAATGTTGCTTTTAATTTTTTGTATAATGTTCTATCATATAATTGCATTATAATTTATTTAACCATGTTTCCCTTGCTGATTTTCTTGGTTGTTTCCATTTTTTTAGTATAAATAAACATTATTTATCTCTTGTGCACATCTCTGATTATTTCCTAGGAATACTTAGCTATGGAAATACTATGCTAAAAAGGCTAAAGAATTTTATAGATAGCAATATATCAACTAATAATACTGTTAAAAAAAATAAAATGGGCACAATGTGCATGTAGATTCAAATTTCAGACCTGCTCTTGGCTGAATGTGTGATTTGGGGCAATTAACAGCTGCTCTGAGCTGAGCACATGAAGCAATGTGGTAGAGACTCAACAAATGTTTCCTCTCTCTTCTCTCTGCCCAAATGTTTCTCCAACTGGAAACTTGCCTCAGAGCATTCTTGACAGCCCCAAATACTACTTACCCCATTTTTTCCTATGTGCTAGGGTGTGATACTAGAGGTGGATACCTCAGGCTGAGTCTTAAGGTGGGTGCCTGCATCTTTTTAGAATCCCTGAGGGTGCCGAGCCCTTTCTCAGCAGGGCAGACGCAGCCCTGTGGTTTTATCATTTTACCCTGTGGCAATCGGATCTCGAGAAATGACTCACCAAACTCCAAGAGACTTGCCTAGAAACCAACATGTCAATTTAGGCATTTATGTAAGAAATATAGTTATCAAAGAAACCAGAACATTCTTGCCAACTGGTCATTACAGTCTCTTCCCACCAGAAATTCTATCTGAGGGACTAAATTTATTTCAGCAGTTCATTTTTTTGAGACAAGAGGAGATTCACCACTCTGATTTACGGTTGTTTTTTTTACTCCCCTGCTGGCCTATAGATACTTTGAAAGCCGGAACATCTATTTCTGAAAGTGCAATGAGTAGCACAGTGCCTGACATAGCGCTAAAATTAAAAAAAAAAACAAAACTATTGTCTAAAAGGCAGAAAGACAAGACAAAAGGAAAAGTCAAAAGGTAGGAAAATAGTCTTAAACTACTCAGAAGTGGAGTATAAAAATTAATTCAAACCAAATGCCAGCTGGAATCCGTATCCACTCATTTTTCTATATCATCCATTCATCTTATTTTTTAATTTCACCCTGGGGAGATTGGTTATTTGTGCCCAGGGTCAGTCAGTGTGCGCACATATTTGCGAGCTCTTCTTCCAGGAAGTCACATTGAGACCAGCAACAAGAAACAACATACACCCATCTTTATGAAAATTTGACTGATTTGAAATTCCTTAGATGAGGACCAACAAAATTAGACTTAAAAAGCATCCACCCCTTCTCCCTTAAGCAATTTCGTGAGCTTGTACAATAGATATAAATATTTATTTATGATTCCTAGTCTTTGAAATGTGGATTAGCAGGGCAGATTGAGACGTCTGAGTTAAGTGAAATAAAATTCTGAAACAAGATTTTTAAAAAACCAATGAGAATTGCATTCTTCGCGGAGTTTTTCACATTACAGTCCTGATCTTTGTGTGTCTGAACCAGGAAAAGCAGTGCTTATTCAGAGATAATGAAAGACCCTTCCACAGAATGTGACGCCATGGAGTGGAGAAGACTAAAAGTGACGTAGACACCCCCAAATAACGGGTTCATTCTGGGTTATGACTATCATCTCCAGGTTACTCGAAATCCATGTCTATCTGCCCAACCAACCAGGTGCTGCAAATCATTTTGAAAATAAGGTGGGCATAGCTGTTAAATGAATTAACTCATCAGTAAATTTAGAGGAGAATGGATATTACATAGCTATGAACAATTAAAGGTGAGAGAAGAGGACTCTTGATTGAACAGCCTCTATGTACCGGGTATGGGGATGCATGCCCATCGTGAATGACCTCACTTCACCTTTATGCCATTCCCTTGAAGGTGGAGATTATTATCCTCATTTTATAAATAAGAGAACTGCAGCCCAGGTTAGATAGCTGATAACTGATGGAACTAGCATTCTATCTTAGGTTCTGCCTGTTCCGTAGCCTGGGCTCAGGAATATAAAAGAAACTCCACAGACTTCTAGCAATGTTTACATCTAACTTTGTGACCTTGGTGAGTTAACTATCCTTTTAGAGATTTAGTTCATGAGTAAAATGAGAGAAATGGGCTGATTTTTAAAATTTCTTCTACTTCGTGGGTGTATGGTATGTGTATGTATTTGCAATACATATTTCTACATAAATGAAAAAAGAGGTATAAAATAGAAAAATGTCTATAATAAAAATACATTTATTTAAAACAACAACTATATATGATATATATATAAAATTCATCACACACACATATAAATACATTAGATTTAAGACCTAAGGCCCTAATACCAAAGATGGTATCTAGGCCACAAAGCCACTTCCTGTGTCTCTCCAGCCACATCCCTTCCTTCTTTTGGGTGACCACTGGGTGGATGAACTGGGTTTGGCCCATCTGTGGGGGTGGATTTAATTGTCGGCCGTTCGAGACAAGCATTGTTCTCTGTATCTTTGTTCAACCACTGCAACCTTCAGGAGGCAGGCACACTGAGAGGACTTAACCACTTTCATTAGACCTCTTGCAAGGCCTCTCCTCGGGAGGCTGTTTTATTCCTAGTCTTGTTTTCCCTACTTGCTTTCACTCACTAAACTATGCCCAGCTGCCCCTGGTAGCTTTGTCATGGGCCTATTGAGGTCAGTTGAGCCTGACTTTGTCATGATATTTATCCTGGAAGTCCAGTGGTGTTTGGAGTTCTGGGAAGAGAAGTACTCCATGCCGCCAAGAGACATACAGACAGAATTTTTAGGAGTCTTAGCCTGTGGCTTGTGAATGGAAGCTTGCAAACATTTGCTTAGGTGTCTGAAATCTAAACAAACGCTAACCTCCGGTTTCAATTTACCTATATGAAAACAAAATAAAACAGAGAACCTTGGGAAGGAAGTTAGCAGACCCGAGTGCCAGTTCTGGTTGGTGCAATGTAATCATGAGCAAAGCAGCAGGAACAGTGCTTATGAGAGAGGACTTAGGAGACAGACCACCTGTGGTTCTTATTCTGGTTTTATCACTTACTTCAGAGCTTTACGATTTTAGGTGAGTCACTCAATATATCTGAACCTATCTTCTGAGAAAGGGTAATAATACTTACCTTACAGGGTTGCTGTGATAATCATATCATTATTGATTTCTTAACATTATGACAATATTGTGAATTCTCAGATAAAGGAAGAATATTATTGTTTTATAAAATATTAAAACTAACTCTTGAACCATAATGAATACTTAAAATGTATTTATACAATTCTGTTTCACCTCCACCACTAGATCCCTTCTTGTGGAACATGTATAAAAAGTACATTGTAATTTTACATAGAACTATATTTTCCCTATAAAATTCCTCCCACATGTATGTACGTGTTTATTACGTTTTAAGATTTTAAGATATATAGACAAATAGAGCTTTGTACACAGTCATTTCTTTTGGTACAATCATTAAAAGATGTGGAGGAGCCATCCCCATGGCCTAGTGGTTAAGTTTGGTGCGCTTGGCTTCAGCTGCCCAGGTTCGGTTCCCGGGTGTGGACCTACACCACTTGTCAGCGGCCATGCTGTGGCAGTGACCCACATGCAAAATAGAGGAAGATTGGCACAGATGTTAGTTCAGCAAAAAAAAAGTGTGGAAAAATGACAGGTTTTGAGTAAAAAAAATAATGTATAAAGGTTAAGTCACATCTCATAGTGTGCCTCAAAATATCCCTTCAAGATATTACTTTTTTTTCTTAAACAGATTTTTTTTTGGCTAATCCACCATTGGCATGACAATTCTTATTGTCATCAAAGGTATCTGAACATCACTCATCTCTTCAGACAACCCCCGAGGCTGGAGATCATCTCCCTAGTTGACAAATGCACAGTTTCTAATGAGAGGCAAACCTTGTCCTGGCATCCTTACTGTGCAAAGTTTTTATTTATTTTTTACTAAAATACAATTTGGGGATAAAAATAACTTTATATGCACTGCTGCTTCCAATTAGCAATTTACCTTAGGTGGTTACCATATGCTAATCAATAAAGGATGCCCTTGACATAGCCTCAAGGAAAAAGAGTACAGTTAACAGCAGTGGTAGCATCTAAATGAAGATGTACAGCCCTCCTCCCTAACCAAGGGAGAAATTAATATATTTTTTAGTTTCTCACAAATGCGATGACTGGACTGCTATATTTTATCTGAAGGAAATAAATCCTCTCAATGCTATGGTCTGGCTGTTTGTATCCCCCTAAAATTCATATGTTGAAATCTGGTTACCAAAGTGAAGTGGGGCCTTTGGGAGGTAATTAGGTCATGAGGGTGTAGCCCTCATGAATGGGATTGGTGTTCTTTTATAAGAGACCCCAGAGAGATCCTTTACCCCTTCTGCCACACGAGGTTACAGCAAGAAGACGGCTGTCTATGAACCTGGAAACAAGTTCTCACCAGACACCAAATCTGCCGGCACCTTGATCTTGGACTTCCTAGCCTCCAGGACCGTGAGAATAAATCTGTTGTTCATAAGCCACCCAGTCTATGGTACAGTTATAGCAGCTCAAATGGACTAAACACTGAGTTTGCATATACGGATGGTCTATTAGCACGTTAAGGACAAGAGCACAAAGTGAGAAAACAGCATGGAATTTAGAATCTAAAAACCTGGGTTGGGCCATTCTCCGACTATGAGACCATGGGAAAAATTGCTGTGAGCCTCAGCTGCCTCATCTGTAAAGTGGGGGTAAAAACAATGCTTCCCTCACAGGGTTATTTTGAGAAATAAAGGAGATAACTGATGGGAAATCGTCATATGAACAGAAAAGCACCATATATAAACACAAATTACATGCTTAAGCTTTTAAGAGACAAAAGTGGAGTGTGAGGGTTTGCATAAAAAGCAAAATAAATACTTAACAATATTATTAAGTACTGAGGTTCTGGGTACTTTATTGTTGTTGCAAAAAGTGGTTTTTCATCATTGAGGAGTTGTGGACAGCTACTGTGGCTATTTTGACTGTGCTGTTCTCTTCGTCCCCTTCCTGGCAGAACTGAGTGGAGCTTAGAGCCATTCCTAACAAAGTTCAGAGCCTGGAAAAATACCTGGAGATTTTGAAGCAGCTTATCATATCAAAGACAATTTTAAAGAGGAAAAGGAATATTGCAGAAGAGGCGCAGATGTGTCCTAAGTGTCCATAAGGAGTGTCCTATGGTTAACTAACATTGGCATTTCTTTTTTCACTTGTATTTTAAATGATCTCCAATGTTTCTGTACATTGCACTCATTATCTGGTTGATTTCATACATTGCTGTAATTTCAACTTACATCTACCTCCAAATGCCTCCAAAATCGGCATCTCTGCCATGACTTTCCCTCTCAGCCCAAACTGCCTTTTTGTGCACCTCCACATGGATGTCCCTTAGATGCCTCAAACCAAATATATTAAAAACTGAACTAATTATCTTCCTTCTAATCCTCCCCCTTCTCTAGTGATCCATTCTCAGTTGATCTCTCCATCTTCCACCCCATCATTTCAGCTACAAATATAAATCATCCTTAAGTCAATTGCTCTTACCGCTCAAACGCTCCAAGGATTTCTACACAGAAATGTCTTTCAATTCTGCTGCTTCCTTCTTTTTAGTCCCTATATTGTAAGCTCACTTCATTCATTGGGCTCTTACAAGAGTTGCCTAGGCAACTTCTCTTCTGCTTGTCCTTTAGGCTCCAATCAATCTTCCATATTATCTCCTCCCGTGCTATTTGAATAAATCATCATGGCATCCCTCTGCCCCAAAATATCTTGAGTTCTCATTTTATATAGACTATCCATTATTCTCTATGTCATGGCATTGAAGACATGTCACCATTTGTTACCAACTAAACTTTTTAGCTTCATCTCCTTCTGCTTCATTCTGTATTCTCTATAATCCAGTTTATGAAACTACTAATGGTTTCTCTCTAACCATCATACATGCCTTTGTTCTTACTATTTCTTCATCCTAAAATGTATCTTTTATTTTTTTGGTAAGGAAGATTAGCCCAGAGCTAACATCTGTTGCCAATCCTCCTCTTTTTGCTACGGAAGGTTGGCCCTGGGCTAACATCCGTGCCCATCTTCCTCTACTTTATACGTGGGACACCCGCCACAGCATGTCTCGATAAGCGGTGTTTAGGTCTGCCCCCAGGATCCAAACCTGTGAACCCCGGGCTGCCAAAGCAGAGTGCACAAATTTAACCACTATGCCATTGGGCCAGCCCTCCCTAGAACGTATCTTTTGTCCTTCCTAGAAATCTTTCATCCTTCAGCACCCAACATAAATTAAACCTCATCAGCAAGACCTCCAACCCCCCATCAGTACTAATTGCCACCATAGAACTTTGTAACAAATTAGACCATTGCTTCTCAAATTTCTACATGCCTATCATTCAGATGGGGATCTTGTTAAAAGGCAGATTCTCATTCAGAAGGCTTGGAGTGGGACCTGAGAGTCTTCATTTGGCAAAAACTCCCAGGTGATGATGATGCTGCTGGTCCATAAACCATACTTTAAGTGGTCTAAAGCCCCACTAGCCAATTACATTCTGATTAGTAACATGGCTAAATACAGTTACGTTGGTCTTGCACACAAAATTTCGATTTTTTTCAAGTCAGAAACTGTCATATTCACTTCTCAAGCACTTTATCCTGTGTTTAAAAAAAAAAATGAATTGAATTGATTATCATCTCTTGTATGCTGACTGGGACATTGAAGATGCCATTTTATTATTCATCTTTGTAAGAAGGACACTAAGGCAATAATGACATAATAACAGCCTTCATTTGTTACATACTTACTATATGCCAGACCATGCACTCAGCACCATAATTAGTAGTATTTCGTTAAAGGCTTTCAAGAACCTTGGGATATAGATACTGTCATCATCTCTATTTAACATGGATTGAGAAACCTCCATAAGACCCCAGGCCAGTAAGTTGTGGAGCTAGATTTCAAATCCAGGTCTGTCTAATTTCAAGTCAGTGCTTTGTCTCATTATACTCTTTAGTCTTCCTTGACTGCATGACGAGGCTTTAGAAACTGAGGATAGGAAGATGGATAGTCCCCAAAGTTATGCCAACTCAATAAGTGCACACAATTAGTAGAGATTTACTTGAGAAAAGACGGTGTGCACAGTCTAGCAATTTCAAAATGTGTCATCTAGGGATCTGACCTTTCCTGGCTGATGGCATTGCTCCCATGACCAGTAATCCAGGAACCAGATAATCAATCACCCACTACACAGCTCCCTGATGTGGTCATCACCATGGGACTTCAGAGCATCTGCCTCCATGCTTAATCACACAAAGTGAGAGTTCTTTAACTGAGTGAAAGTATATTTCTCTGCTCTATGCCACAGGCAGGGCTCCATTTATTGCTGAAACTCAAATAGGGTTTGGACATGGTCCTGGACAATTTAAAACTAATGGACTGAGATAGAAACAGACAACATACAGAGACATTTGGTAATTCTTTGGAAACAGAGATCTAAAAATGTTAGTCATAATGGTTTCTGTAGTAAATAGATCCATTTAGAAGGCCACAGAAAGGTACATTTGATGGTTAGGTTTTTCTGAGAAGCCTAGGTTGTAGGTACACAAACAACGTGGGCTTACCTTAGCTGTTCTTCAATGGATATAGAGCCAAACCACTTCCCAAGGTCTAATCTAAATGAACTTTAAACTTTATAAAATCAGAAAACTTTGGTTTATTTTTTTCTGCTCCTCCTACTTCTTTTGGATGAAGCTGTTTTGTATCACAACTATTCACTCTACAATAAAAGGATACAATACCTTTAGAATACCTAAAATTAGAATACCTCGAGATTGCTAGTGATCAGACATTTTTCAAATGTCAAAGATCAATACGGCCTAAGCTATAGTCTGACCTCAATCACTAACTCTTATTTTTTGGAGAGAATTGATTTTGGCACATGCTTACATTTCTTAAAATTATCATACAGTCTGAAACTACTTTCTCTTTACTCTGTGAAATTCAACAAATGCTTCCAGATTTTATTTGCTTAGAAAAGGATTCATATTTCATTTCATTTAAAAGCTAAAGTTATATTTTGAAAACTCAGACTCTGGGTAAGACTGAAAATTCATATCTCATGACCCTAAATTTCAAATTATGACTTCTGTTTCTAGAAGCATTTTCCTACATCAATCCAACATCTAGAAAAGCCTTCTTGATGCAGATAGTATCTCGTTAGTGTCTCTTACCCTAGAATAGAGACTCTGGACCATGTGCTACAAAGGGGATTCCTGTATTCTTTGATTCTTGCCAAAAGCAGGAAATTTTTGTAAAGTCAAACAATACTGGCATTCCTTACATAGATATTAAAAGACTGAGTGTATTCAGTCATAACAAAGTACAAAAATCACTATTTTTGAATTTGTTGGGTTATTTCCAGGATGAGAATGAAACCTTCAACAGCAATTCCACCTGGTACAGGGAAGGTGTTCAATAAGTATCTTCTGGATGAATAAATAAATAAATGAATAAATTTGGTATGATACTATAAACTATCTTCTGACTGTTCATGTGTATATATCTTGTCTACCAACTATACAGTAAGCTCCTTAAATCTTACTTTTTATTCATTTATTCAACAAATATTTATTGAACACATAATATTCCAGGCACTATTTCCAGGCACTGGGAATAAAACAGATTTAAACAGTCAAAAATGACTGCCATCGATGGTAGAACAACTCTGTAAATACTCTAAAACTCATGGAATCATACACTTGAAATGGTGAATTTTATGGTATTTAAATTATATCTCAATAAAGCTGTTTAAAAATTACCGCTATCGTGGGACTCACTTTCTGGACAATCTGCTTTTTAAATTTTTCCCTTATTATAGCTAGCACAGTGTGGGTATAAAATCAGAGCTCAACAAACACTAGCTAATTGATTTATTGATTCCTTCAAGACGTTGGTAAATCGACACATGAGTGGCATGCACATCTGGTACCTTTGCTGAGAAGCAGTGTAGGTTGTGACTCAGACATAATTCAGACCTTTGCTCAAGTTCTGCCTTTGCCATGTGTTACGCTGTGTAACTAGGGTATCCTTCAGTCTCTCAGAACTTCATTTTCCCATTCTAAGTGGGGCTAGCTGTAGTCTCTCTCTCAATGAGAGAATTAAGTAAGAGAAGGAGAGGGGAGAGTAGGCAATGGATATCAACGAAGCAAGACTGATCTTATTTTGCTAATTGTTGAAGCTGAGTGATGGATATGTGGGGGTTCTTGTAAGATTCTCTCTATTTTTGTTTAGTAACTAATGAAAAGTTAAGCCATATAGATGATAATGTATGTTAAGCTCTGATACGTAGAAGGCAATGGACACAAAGTAAGAATTATTATTGACCTAAATGAATGTATGATAAAAACAACTTCAGTTTTCCTCCTGAAAATCAAGCCCTCCTGAAAATAAAATAGTGCTTACTACTTAAGTCTGCCTGCTTTGCAAGAATTACAAATATTTTCACATATGATTTTCTTCTAAGATAAACACAGAAATGGAACCCAGTGGATATTTGTTCTCACAAGACCATTCTGATAACTATTACAATGATAGAGGAGGGAGCTCAGGAAAAATGGAGACCAGTTTTTCACACTATTCATGTCACCAAAGATTGTCTGACAGTCTGTCACGGTGCAGCCGCCTTTTAATTTCCATGTGTAAGAGAAAGATTCAAGCTAACTTCTGGGTTTTGTTTTTTGTACTTCTGTTTTCAAATGTGTCTTCAACTTTCCATCTGGGCTATGTGAAAAAAATGCCACCATTCCTTGATAACATGTTCCCAGAACTCCCAGGCCCCTGGGATCTGAACCTTGACCCCATTAGTTTATTGCCCTTTCATTAGATTTAAAGGAAGAGATAAACACCCATACGAATGTTGTTGTTTGCTTCATATTTTGCAATTACCTCAGAAGTAGGAAACTTGGCCATCACCTTGACCCTTGTATGGGGGCTGGGGCAAGGGAACAGGTGACAACTGCAGCAGGTCAGGGAGGCACAGGGAGTGGAAGCAGGACGAGGGTGCTAGGCTGACCAGATGTCACAGGGACAATTAGAAGGGGAGGAAAGTCAATAGCCAGAGAACCTAGAAGGACTAGCTGGGTAGATGGGGTGGAGCGTGAGAGGCCTGCCTTACAATGGGAGCCAGAAACCAGATTGGATTCAACAAAGAGAGGGAGCAACGTTGCCATAACCAACTGGAGGCAGGAGCCAGGCAGTGAAGGTGAGCTGAGTCTGAACGGCTAAACGTGATGATATTGGCACATCAAAGAACAAGGCCTTGTGACTCTTCTTCTTCCAGCAAGCCTTTAATTAGTATCTACTCTGTGGCTGGCATCGTGACAGTGATATACCAGTGGACAAGACGATAGTTCCTGCCCATGGAATTATCTTCTAGCAGTTGGCACAGACTGTTACACAAGCAATGATAAAGTGTCTTAAGGACTATGAGAGCAGAGGTACAGGGCCCTAACCCAGACTCAGGCAATCCCAAGAAAATTCCACTTAACTCAATCCTGATGTATAAGTAGGAGTTGGCAGGAGAGGAAGCAGGGGTAGGAATGCATGAGTCAGGGTGCCTTCAGCTGTAAGGAATGGAAAATCAAAAGTGACTTGAACAGCAAGCACATTTGTCAGATGATAAAGAGGCAATCTGGAACCAGAGTGGGCTTCAAAGCTGATTGAGCCACAGGTTGTGATGCCATGGAGGACACAGGTTTTTGTCCTCTGCTCCGCTATCCGCAGCTTTGGCTTCATCCTATCTCTGGCTCCTCTCATGGCTGCAGGATTGTGGCCATAGCATTTACCACTGTGTGTTTCCCTGTTCAAACCGAAGAGAAAGAAACAATAACTTCCCATCATTCTCTCAAGAGCAAGAAAGACCTTTCCCAGCAGCTTCTAGCAAACATCTCCTGTAGCACATTGCCCAGAACTAGGTCGTATAAACCAACCACAGACAGTACAGGTTGGATTACCCTTAGGTCAATCCCCCCATCAACCACTGCTCCTCATTGAGGAACAAATAGCATCAACGTTAGGGAGTCAATCACAAAGTCCATTACAAGGTAGGGGGTGGAGTAAAACATGCTGGGAAAAGGAATCGATATTTTTGAACTCCTGGAGGCAAAGCAGAGCATGGGAAAGACAAACACAGGTGAAAGGTGTATTAAGAAGAGGAAGCAGGTAGTGTGTTATCATTCTAGCGAACAGGAAACATAGCAAGAATGTTGTGAGTGTGCACAATGGCCCATACAAAACATCCAGTTGGCTTTTATTCCCAAAACTCCACCACAGATGTGTGAGCCTGAAGTCCCTGGGACTGAGTTTGAGATGCTACAGTCAGGACGGGGAAAGGCAGAAGCTGCCAAAAATGTTCTTATGAAAGGCTCTGTGGAACCTAGGTCATCATTAGAGCTGGTCCTGGGCCCAGTTGCAATAAGAGAGCCAAGAGAGGACAGTTCTTCCATCTTTCTAAGGAGCCCTGCTCCAGCCTGGTGCTCTGAGGTATAGCAGATTTGGGGCACTGGAACCTAGCACTGCTGGCATACAGTGTCCTCAGGGTAGGCACTGGCAGAGAAGTAGTGGTGAGGATCCTTCAGGTGGCCCTGAGGCAGTAGAGGTCAGCAAATGGCAGTTGAAGGAGGAGAGGAAAAGAATACGGAAGGTGCAGCCTGGTGTCCACAAGCAACTAATTTGTTTGTGGACCCGGGTGAGAATAGGTATAAACGCTTCTAGGGGAGCTAAATTCTCAGATAGAGGTCTGGTGGGTCATTGTAATTTTGTCTTTAATATGAAGCCAGGGGGCATTAGATTAGATTAGATTACTACAGAGGAAAATTCATGGAGCAGAGTGCAACAAGCAGTCAGACTCCCTGAGATATGATTAATTATTAATTAATTTATTAATTATAAAAGTGTGGCAATACAGAGGTACATGGTAGATTGTGTTGTTCCCAATGATTCACTATCCCTGTCTCTCTAGGAGGATGATCCGTCCATGCTAGGGTTACCAGACTTAGCAAATAAAAATGCAGGCTGCCTATCTTTCAGATGTGCAAAAAATAATATAGGTATGCTCCATGCAATATTTGGGACATACTTATGCTAAAAACTTATTTTTTTTTTTTCACTGAAATTCAAATCTAACTGAAGGTCCAGGATTTTATCTGGTGATCCTAACCCCTGGGCCTGACCCTGGCCCTAGGACTCACTGTGCCTGCCATGGGAGCAGTGTATGTTGCCATCTCATTGACTTTGGGCTTAGCCACAGGACGTGCTTTCACCATATGAATGGGAGTAGATGTGACACACACCATTCCTGAGCAGAAACGTTGAGAGGCATCAGGATTTCCCACCAGCTCTTTGGCTGTTTCTCTCTACCACAATAGAGTCTGTTCCTTCAGGCTTGATCTCCAGTACAAGAAGACGCGTGGACCTGCAGCCACCAATATGGCACATGAGAGAAAAGAAGGTTCCTGATTGAAAGCCAGGGAGATTTTAGAGTCATGTATTATCACAGCAAAATTTACTGATGCAGATGTCAAGAATAACTTCTGAGAAAATATATATTCTGTGAGTACGTGAATATGAAAGTAAGTTTTTCCTAATTCACAAGGACTACAGGTTTTTCTACTTCTGATATTTCATCTGTATCACAATTTATTTTCTCTCTCAATTTTAAGGTAAAAATTTCATTTAATCCCATTATTCTGGGGGCATCAGTGGGGGCATATTTCTTTTGACCTTTGCATAGATAATCTTCACAGAAATAATTTACAACATGCAATCTATAGTTTAATTGATCAAAAATGTTTATTCTATACATACTTTCTGTGAGACACGCCCTGTGTTAAACACAAATCATTAGCCTATGTGGCTAGCTGATATTTATCTTGACTCAGACCGTATGAAAATCTTCATCTTTCCATTTTGAAAAGCCATGTTTACCAGAACAATTACCTAAAGTATAATTTTTAAAAATCAAAGGTGAGATTACATTTAAACTGATTTTTGTTTTGCAAGGAAGATCAGCCCTGAGCTAACATCTGATGCCAATCCTCGTTTTTTTTTCAAGGAAGGTTGGCCCTGGGCTAACATCCGTGGCCATCTTCCTCTACTTTATATGGGATGCCGCCACAGCATGGCTTGACAAGTGGTGCTTCGGTGCACGCCCAGGATCCAAACCTGCGAACCCTTGGGCCGCCACAGTGGAGCATGCACACTTAACCGCTGGGCCGGCCCCATAAACTGATTTTTTAAAATCCTGTTAAGTATGTACTCACCTTTGAACTTTTGCTGTCTTTTTTGCAGCAGCCACCCAGTTCTCTCAGCATACACTTGATAAAATTCAGGTGTAATGGATACACACACACATGCACACATGAGAAATTTCTGCTTCTGAACCTTTTTTCTCTACTCCTAATGCTGTACATTCTTCTTGCCTATGTCTATGGCATTTTGTTGTTGACATGATTGTCACAGTTTCCCAGAATGCGTTTAGTCTTCATCCAACTCTGCTTTTACGAGGTGGTGTGGGTGTCCCAGGGACTCAGATTAATATTAAATAAATATTTGGCTGATCCTGGTAGACTTGACTTTTATCATTGTTTGCTGTAGCTCTGAAGGGGCTATGCTAGACCTGTTTTGTAAATGCACAGTCTTGACTATTTACAATATTAATAATAAACCTCTATCTTTCACTTGAGAATCACTGTTTCCTACCCTCATCTACACTTTAGCCCTTTAAATGTGCAACTGCAAAGACACAAGGGAAAAAAAAAATCATGGGAACATTTTTGTCCCTTCCATCAGCCCTGTTTCTGTAGTCCTTCCTGGAACATTCCTAAGGCTGAGCTCGCTGAATTTTGTCAACAAGGAAATGTCAGCCAGAGCCTGGTATTTAACTCATTTGCACTGTGCAGTTTGCAGCTCGCAAGGTGCCAATTAAAAAGCAAGAGGAGAGGCAGAGGAGCCTGTCTGTCAGCTTGGTTGGAGTGAGATTTGATATTAATTATTAAAGGAACTCAGAATTAACAGCTAAGCCGGAAGAAGCGCACCTTTCAAGAACAACGGGAGCTGAAATGCTGCGCCGAGAATTGAATGAGATTAAATGGTTTCTAGCTGCAACAAGAGGGAGTTAAGAAAGCTGGTTGGAAGTAGTCCCTTACAGGGTTGTTAAATGCCGAAATGATTACTGATGGAGATTGTGGAATCTTGATTTTTTGGAGGTTTAAGAAACACAAAGGATAGCTAAATATTTTATTAGGGCACCTACCTGTGTGTCAGTTCTATAATAAATAAGAGATTGAATTAGTAATAATTAGTAATAATTAAAACTACTAATCCAAGGCTAAGAGAGCTTCACTGATAAATTCTATGAAATGTTTAAATAAGAATTAACACCAGTCTTTTCACAAACCATTCAAAAAAATCAACAGTTCTCAACTCATGCTATGAAGCCAGTATTTTACCTGTTATCAAAATCAAACAAAAATACCACAAAGAAAACTACAGAACAAAACCTATCATGAATTAGACACAAAAATCCTCAACAAAATACTAGCAAACTGAATCCAACAACGTATAAATTAGATTATACACTCTGACGAAGGGGAATTTATCCCTACAATGCAAAGTTGGTTCAACATGAAAATCCATGTAATACACCATATGTATTACATATTAATATATATGACTAAAACCACATGATCATCACAATAGACGCTGAAAAGGTGACAACACCCAATATGCTTTCATGATAAAAACAACAACAACAAAAAACCTCAAAACTAAGAATAGAAGAGAACTTCCTCAACCTGATAAAGAGTATTTACTAAAATACCCCCAGCTAATATTATATTTATTGGTAAAAGGTTGAATATTTTCCCCCAAGAAAAGAAACAAGTCAAGGATTTCCCCCTTTTGCCACTTGTATTCCACGTAATACTGGAGATTCTAGCCATGGTAGTAAGGATAAGAAAAAGAAAAAATGAAAAAGAAAAAAAAGGCATCCAGATTGGAAGTAATGACAGCCAGATGGCAGAATACAAAGCCCCAGACCCTCCTTCCTTCCATGGAGACACCAATTCAACAACAATACCCAAACCAACTCCCTTTGTGAGAAATCTGGGAACTAGTTAAGATGTTCCTGTACCCCAAGCAAGTGTGAAACCAGCTTTATTGAAGCCAGTAGGAAAACTCATGGCACCCTCTTTCCATAGTCTCTTAACCCTGGCAGAGCACCACAAAATCAGGAAGAAACTCCCAGCTCTCGCTTCTCCCTGGGGAAGGAAAGAGAAGACTAGACTGTATATCCAATATTCTGACTTTTGGAGCAAGGATGTCTCAGGTACTAGCTTCTGTCTCCCCTGTCTGAGGCCTGATGGTACCTAGCATGCTCTAGATGCCTGGGGTTCACTTAGAACAAAAAACAGCAAGGTAGGGTGCTGCTGCTCCAGAGTACCCACAGAACAGCAGGCAGAGACCAATACACCCTGGTGCCCTCTCCATCAAGGGGGCAAGAGAGTGGAGCATGTTCCAATGTTCCAGCTGAGGACTGGTTTCTGTCTGGCCTGTCTCAGAGTGTGGACAGGATCTGACATACTCTAGATGTCTGAGGGCCACTGAGAACAAAAAAAGAGCTGTGTGATGTGCTTCAGAGGACCCATGTGCAGCAGATGGACACCAGAGAGAGCAAGAGATTATGAGCTCCTGAAAAAAAGAAACTGGCAAATCCCTCTAATTAGAAATCTATATACACAAGTCCAGAGAAGATACATCCTTAGAAAACATTTGAGATTAAACACTTAAATGTAAGACCTGAAACTATAAAACTCCTAGAAGAAAATATAGAGAGGAAAACTTCATGATAGTGGTCTGGGCAATAATGTCTTGGATGACTCCAAAAGCATGGACAACAAAAGCAAAAATAAATAAATGGGACTACATCAAACTAAAAAGCTTCTGCACAGCAAAGGAAACAACAGAGAGAAAAGGCAACCTATGGAATGGGAGAAAATGTTTGCAAACTACATATCTGATTAGGGGCTAATACACAAAATACGTAAAACTCCTACAACTCAATAGCAAAAAAAAAAAAATAACTCAACTAAGAAATGGGCAAAAGACTTCAGAGAACAGACATTTCTCCAAAGACGACTTACAAATGGCCAACAGGTACATGAAAAGATGCTCAACATTACTAATTATCAGGGAAATGAGATATCATCTCAAACTTGTTAATATGGCCATTATCCACCCCCCCCCCAGAAAGAGAGAAATAACAAGTATTGGCAAGGATATGGATAAATTGGAAACTTTATGCACTATTGGTGGGAATGTAAAATGGTGCAGCTGTTTGGAGAACAGTAGGGAAGTTTCTCAAAAAATTAGAGCTACCATATGATTCAGCAATCCCACTACTGGATATTTATCCAAAAGAACTGAAATCAGAATCTCAAAAAGATATTACCATTCTCATGTTCATTGCAGTATTGTTCATAATAGTCAAGAGTTAGAAATGACCTAAATGTTCGTCAATAAGTGAATGGATAAAGAAAACGTTATATATATATATATATATATATATATATATATATATATATATACACACACATACACACACACATACACAATGGAATATTACTGAGCTTTGAAAAAGGACATTCTGCCATATGCAACACACAGATAAACCTTGAGGACATTACACTAAGTAAAATAAGCCAATCACAGAACGGAAAACACTGTATGATACCACTTATATGAGGTATATAAAATAGAAGCAGAGAGTAGAATCGTGCTTGCTAGAGGCTGGGGGGAGGGAGAAATGGAGAGTTGCTGTTGAGTGGGTATAAAGTTTCAGTCATGTAAAATGAAAAGAGAAAGATCAGCTGTACAACATTGTGCTTATAGTTAACAATACTGTACTGTACACTTAAAAATCTGTTGAGGGGAGGTCACATGTTATGTGTTTTTCACTACAACAAAAAGTCATCCAGATTGGAAAAGAAGAGGTAAAACTATCTCTATTTGACATTGTCTTGTTTGTAGAAAATCCTAAGGAATCCACAAAACTATTAAAGCTGGTAATCAAGTTCAGCAAAGTTGCAGGATACAAGATCAATATAAAACATCAGCTGTACTTCTATAACTAGCAATGAACAACTTGAAAATGAAATCAAGAAAATGATTAATAGCATCAAAAAGAATAAAATACTTAGGAATAAATGTAACAAAGGAAGTCCAAGAGTGGTATACTCAAGACTACAAAGAATTAAAGAAGACTTAAATCAATGGAAAGATATCTCATGTTCATGGACTGGAAGACTTAATATTGTTAAGACTGGCAATACTTCCCAAATTAATCTACAGATTCAAAGCAATATTTATCAAAACCCCAGCTGCCTTCTTTGCAGAAATTGACAAGCTAGTCTTTAAATTCATATGGAAGTGTGAGAGACCCAAATAGCCAAAAAATCTTGAAAAAGAAGAACAAAATTAGATTACCTACACTTCCCAATTTCAGAACTTATCTCAAAGCTACAATAATCAAAACTGTGTAGCACTGACATAAGGATAGACATATAAATCAATGGAATAGAATTGAGAGTCCAGATATAAACCATAAATGTAGGGACAATTGATTTTCGACGACAGTGCCAAGACAATTCAGTGGGTGAAGAATAGTCTTTTCAGCAAATGGTGCTCAAATAAATGGATATCCACATGCAAAAAAAATAAAGTTGGACCCCTCACTGATACCATATTAAAAAATTAACTCAAAATGTATCAAAGATCTGAATGTAACAGCTAAGACTTTAAACTCTTAGAGAACATAGGAATAAATCTTTATGGTCTTAAAATAGGCAATGGTTTCTTAGATATGACACCTAAACCATAAACAACCAAAAGGAAAAAAATAGATAAATTGAACTTCGTCAAAATTAAAAACTATTGTGCTTCAAAGCATACCCTCAAAGGAAAAAGATAACTCCCAAAATAGAAAATATTTGCAAATCATATATCTGATAAGGGTATAATGTACAGAATATATAAACAACTCTTACAACTTGAAATGAAAACACAAATAACCCCAAAATAAAAGTGGGCAAAGTGTTTATATAGACACTTCTTCAAAGAAGATATGCAAGTGGCCAATAAACACATGAAAAGATGCTCGACATAGTTATTCATTACAGAAATGCAAATCAAAATCACCTTGAGATATTTCACACCCACTAGGATAGCTATAATAAAAAAAAGATAGACAATAACGTCTATCTTTGGTGAGGATGTAAAGAAATTGGAACCTTTGCACATTATCAGGAGAAATGTAAAATGGTGCAACCACCTTGAAAAACAACTCGGCAGTTTCTCAAAACATTAAACATAGAGTTAACATATGACCCAGCAATTCCACTAGTAGGTAAATACCCAAGGAAAACCTAGGTTCACACAAAAATTAGTACATGAATGTTCCTAACAGCATTACTCATAATAGTCAGAAAGTGGAAACAACCTAAGTGTCCATCCACTGATGAACAGGTAAACAAATTGCAGTATATCCATACAATGGAGTATGGTTATTATTCAGCCATAAAAAGGAAATATTGATTCATGCTACAACATAGGTGAACCTTGAAAGCATTATGCTCAGTGAGAGAAGTTAGACATAAAATAACACGTGTGATTCCATTTATATGAAATGCCCAGAATAAGCAAATCCATGGAGACAGAAAGTAGATTAGTGTTTGCCGAGTGCTGGGTGAGGGGAGGGGGAATGGAGAGGGACTGCTAATGAATATGTGGTTTCTTTCTGGCGTGACAGAAATGTTCTGGAATTATAAAATGGTGATGGTTGCACAACAATGTGAATATACTAAAAACCACTAAATTGTACTCTTTATTTATTTATTATTTTTTTTGTGAGGAAGATCAGCCCTGAGCTAACATCCATGCTAATCCTCCTCTTTTTGCTGAGGAAGACCGGCTCTGAGCTAACATCTATTGCCAATCCTCCTCCTTTTTTTTCCCCCCAAAGCCCCAGTAGATAGTTGTATGTCATAGTTGCACATCCTTCTAGTTGCTGTATGTGGGACGCGGCCTCAGCACGGGCAGACAAGTGGTGCATCAGTGCGTGCCCGGGATCCGAACCTGGGCCGCCAGTAGCGGAGCACGTGCACTTAACTGCTAAGCCACGGGGCCGGCCCTAAATTGTACTCTTTAAAAGTGTGCATTTTGGGCCGGCCCCGTGGCTTGGTTAAGTGAGCGCGCTCCACTGCTGGCGACCCGGGTTCGGATCCCGGGCTCGCACCGACGTGCTGCTTCTCCGGCCATGCTGAGGCCGCGTCCCACATACAGCAACTAGAAGGATGTGCAGCTATGACACACAACTATCTACTGGGGCTTTGGGGGGAAAAAATAAATAAATAAAATCTTTAAAAAAAAAAAAAAGTGTGCATTTTATGGTATGTGATTTATATCTTAATAAAAATGAGATTCCATTTTTTATCTATCAGATTGGAAAAAACATAAAAGTTTGATAATGCCCAGTATTCAAAAGTTTATGGGGAAATCAGCACCTTCATATACTGTTGCTGGAAATGTAAATAGGTTCAACCCTTTTGAAGGGCGATTAGGCAATGTCTGTCAGTGTTTTAGATGCTTGTACTCTCAGCAATTCTACTGCTAAAGATTTATCCTATAGATATACTAGCAAACTATGCCAAAATCATGTGCAACAAAGTTCACTGCAACATTGTGATAACGAAAAACTGTAAACCATTTAGACATCCATCAACATGGGATCCATTAAAAACATCCATAAAATGAGAAACTATAGAGTCATTAAAACATGAGGTAGAACTGTGTGTGCTGTAATGGGAAGATCTTCAAGATACATTATGCTTAAAAAAAACCAGTATGAACAGCACTATGATATCATTTGTGTTAAATAAAAGATAAATAGAAAAAAATTCAAAAGTTAATTGGTTGTTAGTTTACCAGTTTAGCCCACACACATTGAGTTTACCCATTATTAGGGGAGCAGTTGTACCACAGCGATCCTGGAAACAGACAGACAGGTTAGTGCCCATTTTACAACTTATTAAGTGTGTAAATTGACAAGTTGGCTAATCTCCCTGAGAATCATTTCTTCATCTAAAAATGGAGCTAAGACTTCACCATAGAGTCATTATGAAGATAATATGAGCTATATACATATAAAAGCTTTTGAAGATTTTAATAAATGATCATATGTAACATTATTATTTTAATGTGAGTAAAATAGTTCTCATGGCAACTCTAAATCCAGAGACTACTCTAAAATTCTTGATTTTTAAATAGATCAAAGATGTTTGTATCTGAGCAGCACTAATGTTGGCATTTAAGTCATTATCCCCCTGGAATGTCTCACTTTTCTGAAGACTCAGCTCAGCACCCTAAAATTCTGGCCCTATCTGTGCACTGAACTATCCAAATTTTGAGCTCCTCCAAGCCCTGGGCATTGAGGAGGTTGGGAAGAGTTGGCAGCAGCAGTGTAGCTCCTACACAACATTGCAGAGAAGGGTTTCCAGCCTCCGGGAGATGAGGAGGCTAAAGGGTATCAGCAGCGGTGGAAGGCTCTGTATGCAGAGAACCTGTGGCAGCAGGAGAGGTGGACAGACACATCTATCAGTGTGTTGTGACCACGTGTGGCCACTGTCCATGTGTCATAGCCCATCCAGACAATGAGTGAATCAGTATGGTGTCGTCTTGTACTTTGCTTTTTGTTTTGCCTATTTGCTTCATTTATTCTGTATTTTTTTTCTGTGGGATGGCAGAGTGGCGTCATGCAAAAGACAAGGAATCTGGGGCCCAGATTTAGGGAGCAGAGTTTAATTGCAGCTCCCCCATTTCCTAGCACAGCAAACTTAGTTAAGTCTCTTAGCCCATCTGAGCCTCTATGTCTTCATTTGATGATAAATACATAAGCACACTTGCACCATACCACAGACATAAAAATTCTCAATCGTTACTTCTCTTCCCCTTCTCCTCCCCTTCCCCTTAGTTCCCCCATTCCTATCCTTATGATATAATTTGCCTTTTTTGTCTTGGTTAAAGATGTCCTTTCTTCTTCACACCAAAAACCTAATAGGGTAGTCTACGTCAGAGGATATGAAGGACATTTGCCCAGCGTGGTTGTTTTTGATTTCTAAGGGCATGTTTCTATGGCTATCATGCAAAGAGCTTAAGTAATAGGAAACTTGCAAGGCACTAGAAAGAATGCCAATTTTATTTCAATTTTTACAATGCAACATCTAAAAGCTAGAAATGGGAGGATGCTGGGGAAGTGTGATAACTTCCAGAGGCAGTCTCCACATGAAAGTGGGAATCGCTGCTGACAGTCCATCTTCACCCTTCATCAGCGCTTTAGTTCATGGTGTGCTCTGCAGTACGGTCGTGTCTGGATCCCCTTGTCGTAAGTGGAAGCTAAGGAGTAAATATTCACTGGCCAGTTGACTTCTCTGGGTAGGAACAAAAATTCCCCCCCCTCCCCGATCCATTGTTCTCAATATACACAGAAAGGACAAAGGGAAATTTCCTTGTAAGGGTTGCTTCACAGGAACTAAATTCATTTAAAGTAAAATGTAAGGAACCTTAAAAGTTAGAATGGCCTCAAGTCTCTTTCCTTTGGAAATTGCTATCTTTGTTTTTATTCAGTTTGTTCATTTGCTACCTGACCTCATCATACCTTTACTGCACTAATTTTGAAATTTTTTTTCCAAAATATGTTCATTACTAGCTTATACCTTGGTAGTTTCTATAGTGTTTTGATTCTTCATCTGATTTTTTTTTTAATATCTAAATCCATTAAGTTGTTTCAGCTCATATACACCCAATAAAAATGAGAGCTCCCTGAAATGGAGTGGAAAAAAAATGCTTTACAATTCTGATCTTCAGAGAAAACAACATTTTGATCTACTCAAATCATAATCAGACAAAGAGGAGTTCTCTGTTAATGATCCTACAGAAAGCCTCTTAATTAATTCCCTTTGTTCTCTCCTGATAGAATAGAGGATAGACATAATGAGAGGAATGAGATATTCCCCCAGGATTTTTCTCTGATCATTTAACTTTTCAAAGTAGGGAACGGATAATTTTTATTTTCCTCTTTCTTTTGACCTCTGGCATAATTTTTTCTGAAAAATATTCTCTTCCGGAGTCAAATTACAAAAGAGCAAGTTGCTTGGTTCCAAACATATGGGCTGTCTTATCTAAAATAAATAAAGTCTGACATTTTCGTGGTTTAAAAAACTCACTTTCTGTTCTAACTGTGTTATTTGTGAAATGACAGCAAAGCAAAGGGAATTATATTAATCCAGCTATCTAGCTATTCCTACCATCCCTGGCTGTTCTACACAGTAGAAAAAAACTTCTATGGTTGCAGTCAAACAAAAGATAGGCTCTGCTTCAATAGCTTCCTCTCTCTTTCCTGCAATGGTTCCAACCTTGGCTGCACATTGAAATTACTTGGGGAATTTTGAAACATACTAATGCCTGTGTCCTACTCCCAGATATCCTAATTTAATTGGTCTGGGGAGAAGCCTGGAGAAACACTGGTAGGTAGAATTGCAGAATGAAGACTGAACAGCAGGGCCACAGTTCCGGGTCCCCACTCCCTCCCCTTCATTATAACTTCAAACTGAGTAGTTCTGCTCTATATTTTATATCTTGGGAGTCTGCTTATTGATTTTTTTGTTGTTGTTGTTCTTTTTGAAAAGAAAAGTTTAGAAACAACTGTTCTCATGCAGAAGTCTAACATCTCACTTCTCTTCTCTAGGCTGGCTTCATGTCTGTAATCAAAAAGAAAATGGTTTTCAGTTTGTTTTATTTCTAATACACCACAAAGATAAATTTGGGTACAAGTTGAGTGATCATTCTATCTTATTCTAGGAGAACTTGGAGAGAGCAGGACTCTTCTGCCCTATGCTCAAGCACTGCAGAGTGATTTAAGAAAAAAAGTCTTTGGAGAAGGAATAGAGGCCTACTTAGGAACACTGAAGATTCCTTGACGTTGGAAGAAAAAGCAGATGTAAATGAAGGTCAATGGTTGAAAACTTCATTGGAAAATGAAATGTATTAAGGCTCCTCAAGACCAGGGAGTTACTGAATATTACCTGCTGAATACAAGTCTCCATCAAAATGACAAAATGAAAGGGTCTAGCACAAAGCTCACTAGAGGCTCCATATATGTTAGTTTATTTTTATTCTATTTAAAAGATAGGATATTTGAAAATTACATGGCTGGATGCTGTTGAAATACCCTGGTGAAAATTACTCTTTCACTTCTAGCTTGTTATTTTAGGACCAACGAGTTAGGGGGTAGTAAGCCACAATGCTAAAGCCCCATGGGTCTTGAGCCCACAAAGGGGATCTTTCTAAACTAGATTTGCTGAAAGGTTAAAGAGAGTTTGTCATAAAATTGTAAAGATAGATTTTTTTTTTTTAATTTGGGACAATTGTAAGCCTTTTTCTTCTCTTCTTCTTTTTGAGCTCAAAAATTCATATATACCCACCACAAAAGGCATACAGAAAACAAACAGCAAAATGAAAGAAGTAAGACCTTCCTTATCAGTAATTACTTCAAATGTAAGTGGGTTAAACTCTCCAATAAAAAAGACAGAGATTGAAAAATGGATTTAAAAAACATCACCCAATTATATGCTGTCTACAAGAGACCTACTTTAAATACAAAGACAAATAGCTTGAAAGTGAAAGAATAGAAAAAGATATTTCATGCAAATAGTAAACAAAAGATAGTGGGAGTGGCCACAGTAATATCAGACAAAATAGATTTTGAGCCAAAAACTATTACAAGAGACAAGGACATTATATAGCAATAAAGGGTCAATTTATCAAGAAGATATAACAATTATAAACATATATGGACCAACCAACAGAGCTTCAAAATACATGAAGCAATCACTGATAGAACTGAATGCAGAAACAATTCTATAATAATAGTTGGAGACTTCAATATCATTTTCAATAATGGATAAAACATCTAGACAGAGATCAATAAGAAAATAGAAGAGTTGAACAACAATATAAACCAACTAGACCTAAAAGACATACAGTTTATTCTGTTTACTTGCAGTAGTTATGTCTACAAATTCACTATGAACACTAAATTAACAAATATTGAATCATTACTCTTAGGAAAAATACAAGGTTTGGTTCATACATGACTCTGGTAACAGCATTTTCATCAACTGATCAATATATAATCTGTTATGTGTTTCTGTTTAAAGACAGCTTATTTAATATAGTTCATTAATTAACATTGAACTCATGGCCAACAGCACTATAACTTATACCTGAATAAAGCTTATCTAATATACATATTTTCTCTGTAAGACATATCGAAACATCCTTGCACTTAGGTACACTAGACAGTAATTTTACAGTATGCTTGGGAGCCATTTTAAACAGAAAAATCATGAATAAAATGCACAAAAAATGTGAAAAACATGGCACTAAAAAGATAGCAAAAAGGACACTTATTTATAGTATGAGAACTGAAACAAGAAGGCAGAGCATCACCTTGTTCAATCTGAGCTAGGAATGTGCACTTCAGGCAACACATCTTTCACCTCTCTCAACATGTGCATGTACACAAATGACTGCAAAAGCATGATGAGTATTGATTTCAGAATTACAAGTAAATTTTAGTAAGTAGGCTAATTGGGAAATATGGAAAATATGAATAATAAAGACTGACCATATATAGAACACTTCACTGAACAACACAAGAATACACATTTATCTCAAGTGCACATGGAACATTCACCAGACTAGACCATATGTTACACAACAAAACAAGGTTCAATAAATTTAAAAATATTTAAATCATGCAAAGTATCTTTTCTGACCACAATGGACGAAGTTAGAAATCAGTAACAGGAAGAAAATTGGAAAATTCACAATTATGTGGAAATTAAACAACACACTCTTAAACAACCAACGGGACAAGAGGAAATCACAAGGGAAATTAGGAAACACTTTGAAATAAATGAATATACAACATACCAAAATTTATGGGATACAGCAAAAGGAGTGCTCAAATAGAAATTTATAGCCATATAAGCCTACAATAAAAAAGAAATATTTCAAATCAGTAATCAAAATCCTGTCAACAAAGGAAAATCTAGGACCAGATTGCTTCATTGGTGAATTCTACCAAGGATTTAAACAAGAATTATCACCAGTCTTTCCTATACACTTCCAAATAATGAAGGAAGAGAGAATACTTCCTTACTCATTCTATAAAGCCAGCAATACCAAAAAAATACATAAGAAAAGAAACCTGTAGATAAATATCCTTATGAATATAGATGCAAAATTCCTCAACAAGATACTAGCAAACTTAATCCAATAGCATATTAAAACCATATTCACTATGACCCAGTGGGATTTAGCCCAGGAATGCAAAGGTGGTTCAACATAAGAAAGTCAACCAGTGTAACACACTACACTAATAGAACCAAAGGAAAAAAACCACATGATCATCTCAATTGATGCAGAAAGGTATTTGACTAAATCCAGCACACTCTGATGATAAAAAGCACTCAGAAAATCAGGAATAGAAAAGAACTTCCTCAACATGATAAAGGACATTTATGAAAAACTCACAGCAAATATGATACTAAATGGTAAAAGACTGAAAATTTTCCCCTAAGATCAGAACAAGGCTAGGATGTACGCTTTCACCACTGTTACTCAGCATCATACTAAAAGTTCTACCAGAGAAATTAGACAAGAAAAAGAAAAAGGATCCAAATCGTAAAGAAAGAAAACTGTTTCTATTCACAGATGACATAACCCTATATATAGAGAATCCCAGAGAATCCACAAGAAAGTTATTATAGCTAATAAATGAATTCAGCAAATTTATAAGGTACAATCAACATATAAATATCAGTTGTGTTTCAATACACTAGCAATGAACAATCTGTAAAGGATTTTAAGACATTGCATTTACAGTAGCATCTGAAAGAATAAAATACTTAAGAGTAAATTTGACCAAGGAGGTAAAAGACTTATACACTGAAAACTACAAAACATTGCTGAAAGAAGTTAAAGAAAACACAAATAAATGGAAAGACATCCCATGTTCATGAAAAGGATAACTAATAGTATTAAGATATCAATACAACCAAAGTAATCTACAGATTTAAAGTAATCTCTATCAAAATTCTGAGCATGTTTTGCAGAAATGGAAAAGCTAATCTTCAAATTCACACAGAATTGCAAGTGGCTCTGAATAGCCAAAACAATTTTGAGAAAGAAGAACAAAGTTAGAGAACTCACACTTTCTGATTTCAAAACTTACTACAAAATGACAATAATCAAGACTGTGTGGTACTGATATAAGAAAAGACATATAGACCAATGGAATTGAATCGAGAACCCCAAAACAAACCTATATATATCTATGACCAGTTGATTTATTTATTTACTTATTTATTTATTTTTTGCTGAGGAAGCTTCACTCTGAGCTAACATCCACTGCCAATCTTCTACTTTGTATGTGGGTCACTGCCACAGCATGGCCGCCGCTGAGTGGTGTAGGTCCATGCCCAGGAACCAAACCTGGGCTGCTGGATCAGAGCGTGCCGAACTTAACCACTAGGCCACAAGGCCAGCCTCTATGACCAGTTGATTTTTGATAAGTGTGTCAAGTCTGCTCAGTGGAGAAAGAATGGCCTCTTTAACATATGGTGCTAGGACAACTAAATTTCCACTGCAAAAGAAGGCAGTTTGATCCCTACCTCACACCATATAAAAAGAATTAACTCAAATTGGATCAATGACCTAAGTAAAAGAGCTAAAACCATAAACTTTTAGAAGAAAATGTAGGAGTAAATCTTCATAACATTGCATTTGGCAACAAATTCTTAAATGTAACATCAAAAGCACAAACAATAAAAGAAAAAATAGATAAATTGGACTGCGTGAAAATTAAAACTTTTGTGCGTTAATGAGAAGGTAAAAAGACTACCTACAAAATGGGACAAAATATTTGTAAACCATATATCTGATAATAGATTAATTTCCAGAGTATATGAAGAACACCTACAGCTTAACTACAAAACAACAAACAACTCAAATAAAAAATGGGCAAAAGATTTGAGTAGACATTTCTCCAGAGAACTTATATAAATAGCCAATAAGCACATGAAAAGATGCTCAACATCATAGTTAAGGAAATGTAAATCAAAACCATAATGATATACCACTTCACACCCACAAGAATGGCTATAATCAGAAAAAAAAAAGGAAAATAACAAGTCTTGGTGAGGATGCAAAGGAATTGGAACCCTTGTACACTGCTGATGGGAATGCAGAGTGGTACAGCTGCTATGGAAAACAATTTGGCTGTTACTCAAAAAACTAAACATAAAAGTACTATATGACCTAGAATTCTAACCCTACGTATATACCCAAAAGAATTAAAAACAGGGACACAAACTGATACTTGTATGCCAGTGTTCATTGCAGCATTATTCACAATAGCCAACAGGTGGAAACAACCCAAGTTGTTTCATCATCAACAGATGAATGGATAAACAAAATGTGATATATGTACTATGAAATATTATTCAGCTATAAAAAGGAATTTGCTTCTCATAGGTGCCATAACATGGATGAACCTTGAAAATATTATGCTAAGTGAAATGCCAGATACAAAAGGACAAATGTTGTGTTTACTACTTATACAAAATATCTAGAGGAGACAACCACATAGAGAAAGAAAGTAGATTAGATGTTACTAGGGGATGGAATGAGAGGGGACTGGCAAGTTATTGCTTAATGGTTACAGAGTTTCTAATTGGGGGGTTGAAAAAGTTTTGGAACTAGATAGAGGTGATGACTGCACAACTTTGTGAACAATGCCACTGACTTGCATCATTATGGTTAAAATGACAAATATTAAGTTATATATATTACCACAATAAAGAAAAACAGTGGTCACCCATAAAAGATGAAAACTGATTTTCTTTTGTAATTTTTAGTTATTCAATAACTGTTCCCAAAATAGTGTGTGAAAAAGCAACACACGGAAATAAGTGGTATTTAAGTACACAGGTTGCCTCCCAAGGGGAATACTTTGAAGGCTTACACTCTTAGCTACTCTGGTCGTCTTGAAAAAATTATCACATCTCCTTGCTTTTCATGGAAATAAAATGCTCATTCACAGGAATAAAATGTTTAATGCATGACCGGCACTTTCTGACACACTGGCCACCTTCCTAGAACGACAAGTGTCATTTCAAGATAGGTTCTGGTGCAGGACCCACTGAAGACACATTTTCAAGTGAATGCTGCTCTTGGTTGATCACTCAGCTGAATTTTCAAGTAGTAATATAGAAGCACACAAAAAATGTAAAGTTCTTAAAAATGAATCAACAACTTATAGATTTGGGTTCCTTTACCTTTTCTTTACTTCCTAACCTTGGAGGGACTCAGGACTCAGTCTCCGGTGACATTACCTTGTCTATCTGCACTCACTCTCGAGGTGACCTCATCTGTTCACACGGCTTGAAATAGCATCCATGCTCTGACTCCAGATTCATTCACCTACAGCCCAGACCTCTGTCCCGAACTTCAAACTCATATATATGCCTATTCAATATTTTATTTGACATATTATTACCTTGTGTTTACTTTGTGTCATGCCCTGTCCCAAGCACTTTACATGTATAAACTCACTTAATCCTCATAACGATTTATTATTATCCCCATTTTACAGATGAGGAAACTGAGGACAGATAGGTAAGTAAATATCCCAAGGCCACACAACAAGTAAGTGGCAAAGCTGGGATGTAAACCAAGCAGCCAGGCTCTAGAATCTATGTTCTTCACCAATACACTATGTTGTTCTCTGCTGGAATGAATAGTAGACATTATACATTTAACACGTGCAAACTCAACACTTATCCCTAAAAGTCTATTCCTCCCCAAATCTTCCCCAAATCAGTAAATGACACCTTCAGTCTTGGATGACCCTTGAGTCTTTTCTTTCTTTTGAAGCCCACATCCAATCCATAGGCCCATCCTTCTGGATGAATCCAACACTTCCTCACCACCTCCACTACTACTCAGGCCAAGTCACGGTCATTTCTCCCCTGGCCTCCTACCTGGCCTATGAGCTTTCATTCCTGCCTCTTCAGCTTGCTCTCCACATAGCAGCCAGAATGATCCTTTTAAAATGTAATGCAGATCATATTACTCCTCTGCTAAACATTCTCCCTTTCCAAGTTAAAATCCAAATCCCATGCTATGATCTCAAAGCCCAAGGCAATCTTGTCCCTGCTGCCTTAATGACAGGAAAAGCAATCTATTCTCATTCTCCTTCTTGCTTACTCGACTCTTGTCTCACTGACCTTGCAATTCCTGAAGCACAAGAAGTGTGCTCCTGCCTTTTTTCCTCTTGCCTGTCTGGCTCTTCCTGGAGATATCCTATGACTGGCTCTCTAACTCACTTTAAGTCTTTGCTCAAAAATGCTCCTATCAAGAAAGCAAGGGCTGGTGAGGATGTGGAGAAAAGAGAATGCTTGTGCATTGTTAGTGGGACTGTAAATTGGTACAGCCATTACGGAAAACAGTGCGGAGGTTCCTCAAAAATTAAAAACAGAACCACCATATGATCCAGCAATCCCACTTCTGGGTATATATCCAAAGGAAATGAAATTACTCTCTCTCAAAGAGATATCTGCATCCGCATGTTTATTGCAGCATTATTCACAATAGCGAAGGCATGGAAATCACCTAAGTGTCCATCAACAGATGAATGGATCAAGAAAAGGGGTGTGTGTGTGTTTCTGTGTATATAAACACAATGGAATATCATTCACCCATAAAAAAGAAGGAAATCCGGCCATTTATGACAACATAGATGAACCTTGAGGACATTATGCCAAGGGAAATAAGCCAGACAGAGAAAGATAAATACTGTATGATCTCATTTATATGTGGAATCTAAAAAAGCCAAACTCATAGAAACAGAGCAGAATGGTGGTTGCCAGGGACTGGGGAGTGGGGCAGAGAGAGGATGGGGAGATATTGATCAAAGGGTACAAACTTCCAGATACAAGCCAAAAAAGTTCTGGGGATCTAATATACACCACGCTGACTATAGTTAACAGAACTGTATTATATACTTGAAAGTTGCCAAAAGAGTAGATCTAAACAGTTCTCTCCATTAAAAAAAGTAATTATGTGAGGTGATGGATGTGTTAATTAACCTTATTCTGGTAATCATTTCGCAATAAATATATGTATCAAGCCATCATGTTGTAAACCTTAAACTTACACAATGTAATATGTCCATTATATCTCAATAAAGCCGGAAAAAATTGCTCTTATCGGAGAGGACTTTCTGATATCCTACAGAAATTAGTACCTCCACGCGCCACCCGTCTCACTCTCTAACCTTCGTATCCTGCATTTTCTATTTTTTTTGTGTGTGTGAGGAAGATCAGCCCTGAGCTACCATCTGATGCCAATCCTCCTCTTTTTTCTGAGGAAGACTGGCCCTGAGCTAACATCCATGCCCATCTTCCTCTGCTTTATATGGGACGCCGCCACAGCATGGCTCGACAAGCAGTGCAACGGTGCGCGCCCGGGATCCAAACCGGCGAACCCTGGGCCGCTGCGGCGGAGCGCACGCACTTAACCACTTGCGCCACCGGGCTGGCCCCTCTATTTTTTTAAACTCTGTCTTTTTCTCATATCATATATTGATTTCATTATTTCTTTATGATCCAAATCCTTGCTCCTGTAATGTAAGTGCCTTGAAGTCAGGGACTTTGATTTATTCACTGCTTTTTCCACTACCTAAGAGAGTGCTTCTCATAGTGGTCAGTGAGCTCAATGAGCATTTGAGTTAATGAATTCCTGGTAAACAGACCAGAGATAATGAAACGCCTCCCCCACACCCCCTCCTCGTATCTATGTGGGATCCTAGATCTTCTCAGAAAGGAAACAGGGATCGCAGAACATGCAGGGCCCAGGGCACCATCAGAGAAGGGGGTGGAGCTGGCTCCTGGACATTCTTTCATCCATCAAACCCTCCAATGCTTCATAGATTGCACTGGTATGAGATCATCTCTGTGGGGTCGTCTCTTTTTGGAAATTTTAGTAGGGAAGCAGTATGCCAGATGTGCATAATATCTAGAAATAGCTATTATTTACTGAACTCCTATAATATGACAAGTTCTCAATAAGGTTTTCATACAACAATCCTAAAAATATATTATTATCCCTATTTTATAAATGAGCAAATAGACACGGTTAGAGATGTAAGGAAATTACTCAAGGTCACAGAGCAAGAAAGAGGCAAATTTATGGATTGTATGGCCTTAGTTTGGATTCCCTCAAAAGCAGACCCAGAGTCGAAGATTTGGGTGCAAGCAGTTTTTTGAGAAGGTGATCCCAGGAAGCACTGTGAGGAAGCAGGGAGGAGAGGCTGGAAAGGAAGGAAAGCCAATGAAGGACACATTAATGAATCCAACTGGGCTCAACTCTGCTGGGAACTGCTAAGAAATGTGGGGAGCGCACCTCCAAACTTCCACTGATGGATGAGGACGCTGGGAAATTTCTCCACCAACAATGTCCCTCACTGCTTAAGGGTTGCTTCTGGAGTTTTAACTTCCCCACACATCTGTTCTGCCCCACTTGTGTACTGAGAAACTCAGATGTCCAGAAAATGCCCCAGAGCAGCCAGACACAGGAAGCGTTTCAGTCTGAAAGGGAACTGACCATAGGTTACCTCAGGGTAGGCTGAGGGAATACTGACTCCACAGTAAAAGTGTCTGTCACAGAAATGCAGGGGTATCAGAGCAAAGCCCAACGCTGCCCAGATCTATTACACCACTAGCCTAATTCGCTCCACTCTGGACCTCAAATTTGTGCAGAATTCTTGAACCCACCTATTCCCCACATCCTACAACCCAGTTAGTCTTCTCCATGGGTTTATTTTTATTTACCCAGCTTGATTCACTCATTTCTTCAGCAAATATTTGTGAAGTCTCTTTGCATCTGTGGGGGGATAGAAACACAATGATGAATAGGGCACAGTTTTGTCCTCAAGAATTCCATCACAGGTTAGTAGGAGAGACACAAGTAGACCAACAATGTTGATACAGTTTAGGGAGACTGTGCAATGGAAATGGGTAGAGAAGGAAACATGTATCGAAACCCATTGAATTGTACACTAAAACTGAGTTTTATTGTATGTAAATTAAACCTCAATAAAGCTGACAATAAATTTGTTACCAAAAAGTTAGGGGAAAAAAGATAAGCAATTAGACCTTGGCACCACTATTCTAACATAACACTTTACACCTCAGTAAATAGAGAATGCTGCTACAACACAATTTTGAGGCTAAAAGACGGATGCGGCACTGGAAAAAAGTTTCTAAAGCTTTAGCACGTGTCTAAATCATGTGGAGGGCTTGTTAAAGCACAGATGGCGAAGCCTTGCCCCCAGAATTTCTGATTCAGTAGGTTAGGGGTGAGGCCCAAGAATTTGCATTTCTGATAGATTCCTCAATGATGCTGAGGTCGCACTCCCCAGAACCACACTTTGAGTACCCTTGTTCGCCAAAGAACATATTGCTAAGGAAATTCATTCCAGTCACGGTATGAGACAGCCTGCAGAATGTAGTATTTGCACATGAATAATGAATGCTTATTTTTATTTAGAAAGTTGCTCTGCAGCATAAGAGGGCTGCCGGGATACTGGTTGGTTATACGAGTGTGTTCACTTCATGAAATTTCATTGAGATATACACTTATGATTTATGCACATTTCAGTATGTGTCATAATTGAATAAAAAATTTACTTGAGAAAATAAGGAATGTGTGGTTTATTTCCATCCAAGAAGCCCCTTTGCTCAGGAGCTTTGGGACTCATATGCATGTACGCTTTATTTTAGGGGCTCTGATAACCTGGTGTAAAAAATCAACTTAATGAACTTTCACTGAAGATGTTTAGCCATATGTCCTTGCCTCAAACACTATTGTATGATCCAAGGAGACGTGATGTTCTTGATGCTCTGCAGACAAAAGAGAAAAAGACAATTAACTAAACACATTTGTTTCAGACTCGCAGAGCAGTAGAAGATTGGTATTTGCTAATGGAAAAATACAGCCCAGAAGGAGCACCACTTGCATCTCAAGCGTTAAAAGGCAATCACAGACAGTGCTTCGCACAGCCACTGAGCAATTTCTGGAGAACTGCACTGAATTTCTTCCTTTTACATTCCTTTCAAGACGTGCTTTGCCATGGGAGAATTTCCAAGAACTGCATAGTCACAATAGTCACAAATACCCTCGGCCTGAAGAATTTTTGGCATTTGAGTTGCTGTAGGGATTAGCACGTTAGAAGAGCCACATGAGTGAGTGTGTGAGGCTGTGGGCTACCAGGAAAGGAACATCGGGCTCCAACGGCACCTATAAATTACCCTACACTCTGGGGCACCAGGCAGGACGATTCTGTGACTTCTGTTTGCTACGCGCTGTTTATAGTTATGAGATGCCATTTTTTCTCCCTTTTGGCATTAAACAGCAACTCCACTGAGGTTATAATAATGTACTGAGCATTTGTACAGAGCAGTGTTTTTGCAAATGCTCTTTACACCTTGTGAGTTATACTAACCAGCATTTCTGCAAGCCCAGCTCCCTCTGTGCTTCCTGTTCTGGGTGCGTTGCTGGAGGTCAGGGCTCAGCTTTGGGGAGGTGGTAATTAGTGTGATGTGCTTTGATCGCCCCCTGGTGTTGGATCTGTGGAATAGCAATAACATGACCTTGGTATCCCTTCGAAGCAAATTGTTGAAAGCTAAAGGTGCATTGATCAACCAGGATTGCTGTGCATTACAGATCCAAAAGATTACATCACCATATAAATAGCCTGTGGGTGATGGAGGGGGCAGAGGGAGAAGCTTGGATGTAGGACATGCCTTTTCTATGGTAATATTCTACAGTCATTTCCTGTGATTTAATGATGGGAACCTGTAAAGTGCTCAGTGCTGGAGAACTGGAGTACAGGACATGCTGCACAGGACACATCTGAGTGCATTGGGGGCAGTGCCTGCCAAGATGCCCCAGTGGAGCACCCGGGGGGACGCAACAGTTGTGGTGATTGTATCCGCCGGCTGCAGGCCTCACTGCTTGCTGAAAGGATTGGTTGAGAGGAGCGAATCCCATCTGTAAAATAAACCATAGTAGGCAGTTTACTAAAAGTTACTCTTCTATTTATATGTCAAATTACAGATTTAGGTAGATGATTACCACCAAAATCTAGATCTGATTTTAGCCACTCATTTCCCCTCACTTGTGTCCTGAGGGTAGCGTTAGCCAGGAATGTCTTGGTAATGTCCTCAGCCTGGTATTGTTCCAGAATGTCTTTACCATACTAGCTCTATGTCTTCATTCAAGTTTTTGTTGTCTATTTCTTACCTTAATATGGCTATTTTCTGGCATTACTAATATACAATTGTAAAGAGTCTCCAGCTGCTCTCAGCCTTGACTAAACAGCTAAGAAGGTAATTTCCTTTTTCCATTGTTATTGCTATTTCCGTTTCTAATTCCAATCACACTGAGACATATAGCACAGGAGACACAAAATGTAGAGCTCCCTAACTGGACTCCCGGGCTCCGGGAGGTCTGGAGCCTGTCCTGCATCTCTAGCTTCATCTAACTCCGCTTCTCATCACACGGGCCACACTGGCCTCTTTCTGTTTCTTTTTTTGTGAGGAGATCAGCCCTGTGCTAACATCCGCCAATCCTCCTCTTTTTTTGCTGAGGAAGACGGCCCTGGGCTAACATCTGTGCCCATCTTCCTCCACTTTATATGGGACGCCGCCACAGCATGGCTTGCCAAGCAGTGCGTCGGTGCGCGCCCGGGATCCGAACCAGCGAACCCCGGGCCGCCACAGCGGAGCGCGCGCACCCAACCGCTTGCGCCACCGGGCCGGCCCCTTTCTGTTTCTTGACGTACCAAGCTGCCTCCCATCACAGGGCCTTTACACGTGCTGCTTTTCTGTCTGGAATGTTCTTTGTTTTTGGCCCTCCACACGGTTAATTGTTAGTGGTTAAAATAACACGTTCTGAAGATTGCCTGTTTCAATCCTGGTCCACCAGTTACTGGCTGTGTAACGTAGCCAATTTACTTAAATCTGCTGGGCCTGTTTCCTTATCTAAAAATGTTACTCCTATTACCACCTCGAGGAGTTGTTGTGAGGATTACTTGACAATACCTGTATAGTACTTAGAATGATATCTGGCGTATAGTAAAGCTGAATATATGTCAACTGATATCATTATGCATTCTTTCTATATCAGCTCACATGTCACTTCCTCATGGAAGCCTCCTCTGATCCCTGGTTGATTCCTTTGTCATGTGCCCTCAGAAGACTTCTGCCTTTTCTTTAAAGTGCTGATATACTCTGAAGCTTAGATTCGTAGTTTCACACACGTCTGCTCAGTCTAGATTGTCAGTTCCGTGAGAGCCATGGCCACGTCTGTCTTTCCTTATTACTGTGTCTTCAGGGCCCAACACGTATCAGGTGGTCAGTAAACTCCTGTCAGTTATTTTAGCTGGATGAATCTCTGAATCCCCCTGAAAGCCTTCTGCTTAGCAGTGAATGGTGAAGAGAAGGGAAGACACCTCTCTAACTAGAGGCTGAGAAGACAACATAGTCTAGCCTCAAACACTCTTCCTCTCTGGTTGTTTCCAGTCTTCCAATCTGTAGCAGCCAGGCTCAAGAGCTTCCCTCTTACAACTAAAAAGTGCCTTGTTTGGGGGCTATGAGACCTTTGCTCTTTCACTGTTTGGGGCTCAGAATGCATGAGTTACAAGCGCCTGCCAGCAACCTGGTTTCCGGGGCAGCCTGATTTTGGAGCTGTGGGATGCGGCTGAAACTGCCCAGTGTGTGGATTTGCTCTTGGGGTCCCTTCCTATAGTCATATCATCCCTTTTAACCATACGTGATAATTGTCTTCTCCCTCAAAGTTAAATTGAGTGCTCACTGGGTTCCACTGTCCCATGTCCCCATAACTATCCAGGAGCAGCAGCCTGAAAAGGTCACAACACTTAAGCTTGTTCAACAGCTATTTTAGGTGAGTTTTGGCTTTGGATTTTTAATCATATTAATTCACTCATATAGACTGGCCCAGCTTGGATGTGAAAATGGCTTCCAGAATATGGTTGGTACTCACAAAATTCTTGTTTCAAATAAATAATATGTTGGCTACAAAGGGAATGGGCTGCTGGGGAAAAAATTGCAGGCTAAAGCACAAAGACTCCCAATTTCCTTTGGACCATCAGTCCACCGCCCTGAAGCTTCCCCATGGGAAGTCTTTTGTGGTCTTAGAGGGAAGAAGGGCAAAGGCTGAGGCCTTTGTAGCATCTGAGTGTAACCTTGGAATGTAAGCATCTGAGTGCTTACTCTCTAATCAACCCATGACTAGAAAAGGACCTGGACATAGGAAAGTGCCCCCAAATATTTGATGAATTAATGAAAGTCCTTTAGACCAGGATCTTACGTGTATTTGCCAATGCTGAAATGGTTATTACAGTGAGATAATCATCTGCATCACACAAATAACGTGTATGAAATGATTGCTATCTGTACTTTGCTAAGTTTGAATAGGCATTATCCAATTTAATTGTCGCAGCACTTCTATGAAATAGGTGCTATCAGTATCCCCATCTTACAGATGTGCAGACTGAAGCTACCAAGTTAAGTAACTTGCCCAGGGTTACTCTAGTAAACCCAGATCTGTGGACCCCAAAGCCCATGTCCCTCACTCCTCTGCTATGAGTAGCAGATGCATTAAGGAAACTACCACAAAAATGTTGGGATTGGTACCTTAAAAAATTATCTTATTGCTGAATTTTTCTTTGCTTTCATTAACAGTTAAACTGGCATAAAAAAGGAAGACTTTTCAGTGCGATCGTTATCATTCCCCTTTAAAATCAGCAGGGCGATTTTAGGAACTATGGTCAACATATAACTGTTTGCTTCTTATGTAAACGTTGGGGTTCCATCTTTACATCTAGACAGTAAAACACGTGAGACTTTACTGGTCTCTGTCAACTACACCTTCACACTCTCAGCATCATCTCATTTTCTATTAAATGTCCTTTGAGAGAAGTCACCTGTATAATCGCCATTAGGACCCCTGTTAACACTGAAAAGAGAGATAAAACTCATCCTCTGGAACTTCTGTGGCAGACAGAGATGAATTATTATGACATTGTGAATGAAAGTGTCATTATTTGATTTGTGGCAAATTAAAGACGTGATAAAGTAACATACTTCAGAAAATGAAGACATGGGCATAGCACAGAGTACACTCCTTCTAAACCTAAAAACAGGCAAGAGGCGTTATAAAGGGATGTGGGAAACTTTCTGGGATAATTAATACGTTGTGAAGGTTTAATGGATGTGTATATATGTCAAAAGTTAGCAAATTTTGTACTTTAAATAGGTATGGCTTGGTGTATGTCAATTATACCTCAATAAAAATATATATTTAAAAAATCATATGGAGTCAATCTCGGCTGAGGTTTCTGAGGCCATTAGTTAAAGAGATATAGTCAATCAATTAAGATAGTCTATATATGACTCTGTATTGGCATAGAACTTACCAGTCCACACAGTATGTTCATGTACTTTTTAAATTTAATTTCACGCCAATCCTGTACACTGGAAACTGAAACTCAAAGAGAATAAGTTACTCATTTGTGGTCCCAAACCAAGATTCCAGTTGTCTGACTCCACATTCAATGTTCTCTCCATTATAAAAAAGCAGACTCCCATGCTACTGCATCTTTCTTTCCAGTAATAATGCTTTTAAAAGCATAATTTCTTGTCTACGTGAACCTGGTCAGAGTAAGACCCACGGCTTAATTACACTATATGGGCACCATTATAATTTCCAAACTGAGTCATTTACTTTGAAACAAGCAATAAAACCAAGCATCACAGTTCACTTCTGGATAACTTCCTTTTCACAGAGAGGGCACAATTGCCAATAAATGTCTGCAAAAGAAATTGTGGCTATTTTCAAATAATTTGGGGAGTTTGTCATTTCAGATGAGTCTAAAAGCAAGAGGCTGATATCAGGGAGCTATTTGATAGAGGAAATATTCTGCAGCCACAATGCCCAGGACCTAATCTTTGGCTCTAAGTAAATGCCAATATTCTCTTCCTTTGGGAAATAAAAGGAAAAATGAAACTAAACAAAAGTGAACCATGTGAGATTCTGACTGTGGCCATTCAATGTTAAAATGTTCTATTAAAGAAACTGAGAACCTAAACACATGTCATCAAGAGCAATTTTTGTTGAAATTTCTAGAATATGCTAAAGGTTGGTCAGTAGAATGGAAAGTGTTGAAGACATAATCTCTATCCTTGGGTTGTCTTAGATGGCACCAAAACTGCTACAGCAGACCTAGGTTTGCACAGTGAGGGCACCATCAATAAAACCAGAGAGAGTAGTATGGAGGCAGAGGGCTCTGAATCCACCCCAGACCTATGTTGTCAGTTTCCAAATGCCCCTTCTTGAAAGTCACTCCCAGAACTCTCAGGGAACTGCCCTTCTGGGTCACTAAGGCCACTTTAAACTTATTGATAGCAAGCATTATCTTATTTCCCTCCCCTATCTTCAAAAGTTCTATTCCAGAAGACTTCAACCCAATGGAGGTTCACAAAATTATTTTTAATTGAGTGGTATCCATCTTACCAAAAAAACACGATTCTTGTCTGCTCATCTGGGATTCATTTAACATAAAGCAGATGGATAAGCCTGTGGTTGTCTCATTTTTGAGAGATGGAGAAAGACTGGACTGTAGAGAAGAAGCACTCTGCTTAAGTCATACAATTTATCCAGAATTCAAATTGCCCCATTAAGTGACATGTATAAATATATATCCGGTTGGCTAAAAGCATTGACAGAATTCATAATTGCAAGTTTTAGAAATGGAATCCATTTCTTTTTCGGCAAAAAGCTTCCAAATTAATAAGACCAGCTATGAACTAGCACATAAACTCTGCATCACTGATAACAAAGTCTGTTGGTTGCAAATTTAACACCCTGCTATTTTATAGTTCCTCTAATGAATACATAGTTATGACTTTCTTTCAAACGTCGTGTGCAGAGACCAATTCAGGGATTCAAGTCACTCATGCCACAAAGCTGTTTTCTATTCATACTTGCTTAAAATTGCACAAGAGAATAATTGGTGTGTTTCCTTCCTCTTGTGGTTAACATAACTGTGCTGTAAGTTAATAAAAGTGCAGACACCTTATTCATATTCAGAAGGCAAGCTGCAGCAGAAAGGCTCCTGCCACTACTACCACAAGTCATAATAAGTGAATCTAATATCAAATAGGTATCACTGGGGTTGCTTTAAGTGAGCATCTGGCCCAAAACTTTAAATTATAATCTAGTAGTAGTCACTGAAAAGGCAAAAGGGATTTAAGATCATCATCTCCAGACCAGCAAACTAATAAACCAGGCAAAGACAGAGTAGTAGACGATTCCAAGGGACTTTTGGTGAAGAAACTCTTCAGTCTTTTTTTTCAAGGACAGAATAAAATTACTTGAGAGTTCTATACATTCATTTACTTAACAATATTTCTCAAGTACCTATAGTGTGCTGGGCATAGTGCTAGGGACTGGGGTGGAGAGGGGAACAAGTAAAATAAGGTCCCTTCCTGCTTAGAAGTTATATTTAATTTGGAGAAATGAGTAAACAAAGTTCATAAGAAACCTTTAAATTCTTTATTTTTGTAGATCCTTTGGAGATTTTATTCACCCAGTCGTGCCCAGTGGACACCATGGGAACAGGCTGAATGAGTCTGGATCCAGGAAGAGTGACTGGTGAAGTGGGAGTTGGACCGGGAGATGATCGTAACCTAGAATCTAAATCAAGTAGGCATGTTAAGGAGGGAGTGATTAACCAGGCCAAATACTGCTGAGAGATTAAGATAAAATGTAATTCACATTGAATTGACAATGTGGTGGTCATTCAGGGAAAGGTGAAGACAACATTTTTGAGAAGTTTAGGGATTTTAAAAAAAGGAGCAATAACTAAAGGAAAAAGTGAATAAAGTAGATTCAAGAAATGAGTTAGTTTTAAGACAAGAAATACTGTAACGTTTGCATGCCAATTGAAATAATCCAATAGACAGAGGAAATTAGTGCAAAAGACAGTGGATAAATACAAAAGCATTTATATACGGTGAGCTCTCAGTCTCTGTTGATGGAAAAGGGTGAACAAGTGAATGAACGAAGCCACAGATTCCTCTCCTCTCCTAACAAACTTGTGAAAGGGCTGCCCATCAGACATAGTCTGTGATCAATTGAGTTTGAACTCTCTGTAACATCCTTGCCTTATCCCACTTCCAGCAGGAACTAAGCTGATTGAGCTTGTATTTAGGAACTTAACCTACTTTTTCGGTGCCTGTTGCAGTATCAGTCCCCAAAGCAAAGACCAATAGAGTGAAGGACGGAACCAGTAAGGTCTATTAGAAACCATATGAACTGCTATATCTGCTATATCCAGATAATTCACACTTTCAATTAAGTTGTGCTACATTCCTTTTGATGATGTCATATCTTTGCAAAGTTGGGGTTTTGGCAGTTGCTGTGATAAAAAGCTATTACTTCTTGAAAATCAATGTGGGACAGGATGTGTGGAATCTGATTCCAAGGTTTGAGAAGGTATACAGTGTCCAACAAGCATACTCATTCCATTTGTATGTAATTAATTATTTAAGAATGAAATACAAATATTTTTTCTTTAAAAAAAAAAGATTGTGATCATCAAAATGAGGGTTGATCTATCTAGGACATAGAAAAATGAAGGGCAATGGGTAAATATTAGTCTCTGGTCCAGAATGAGACCAAGGATCTAGGCACTCAATCCTAATGGCTGGTATATCCCTAAAGTAGAACTGGGCATTTAGCTCTTAGACCGACATAATTAAACATTTGATCCACACTCTGTACCCAATAAGAGTAACTTGCCTATCAACTTCTCATGCTAATTTATATGCAGAGGACAATACCATTGTCAGAGTAAAGTAGGATTCTCTACCACTGGCATTGTGATATCATTCTTATTTATATGTCCATCCCCACATGAGCTAGATTACTGTGAGATTTACCCTGAAGGATGGACTCAGCCCAGAGCACTGGCATAATCAATTGGCTACACCTTCAGAGTCAAGGACAGAGAGTGGGGCTTGGTGACCTCTGGGCAGTCAAAGAGATAGTTTTACCCCAAACTGATCAGTGCCAGGGCCTTTTTTGACAATCTGTACCTTGCACAGCAGCCCATTTAATCCTCATATAATTCTGTAAAGTGAGTGTCACCACTGTACACACTTTACAGCTGTGACAGAGAGGTTAAGCAATTTGCATAAAATTAGAAGGCTTGTAAATGCTATATGTTGGATTTCTACCCAGGTTTTCTGACTATCATTTCCTTTATTTGTAAACTAAACGAATCATTTAGCCCAAGGGTATCCAGTTTCAGGAAGTGTTGCATTAAAAGACCCCACCCTGTCATCAGAAGACCTGGGTTTGAATCCTGGCTACATCAGTTGTGCCAGCTGAGTAACTTTAAATAAGTTACCAAAGCTCACACTGCCTTAGTTTCCTCGCTTGTAAAATAGGACAATAATAGAGCCTACCTTGTAGTGTTGTTGTGAAGAATAAATAAGATAATGCACATAAGAAGGTTAGCACAGTACCTGGCCCACGGTAAGTGCTCAATAAATGTCAGTTCCTGTTACTATTTGACATAGATTCATAAGGAAAATATTCTCAAGCCCTTTTGGTGTCTTGCCTATCATCCCACATAAGTCACTGCTGATTCTACCTACACCAGTTTCCTGACAAGGATGGAGGGGCTTCCAGTCATTTTCTATATAAGGTCACCTAGTGGTTAAGACAATTGCAGGCTGATTGGGAGACCCCTAAGAAGCTTGCCTAAAAGAGTGTATAAATAGGGCTTTGCAAAGAAAGGAGAGGCTCCTCCAACTTTTGCAGACAGAGCTGGGCCTAACAGTTCTGAGGTGTGGTATGTGGTTATTCAGGGCTGTGGCATACCTTATAGTCTCTGTACCTGAATACAGACATTTATTTTCCTGGTTGCCGTTCCCTAATGTCACTACAGCCAGCTACATTGGAGCTAAATGGAACGAATGAATGGAACGAATGAATAGAAAAACTAGATGTCTACCCTCTCCCCTATCTAGCCACTGCTCCAGAAACTGGCTTAGGACCTACCCATCACCATTCTTTTCTAAGACCAAGAGTTTGTGAAAATAATGAGAGCATGTTTGGAATGGCACAGAGTGCAAAGGACGAAACTCCAAGTTCTATCTTTATGTGGTAAAGGCCCGGGAGCAGAACATGACTGTGGGATCTAAGTCAGGTCCTCCAGAAGACAGAGCCTGAGAGAGGATTAAGGCATCAACACTTTATTTGGAACGTCCAAGCCCAAGGAAGTGAGGATGAAGGAAAAATGGAAGTGAGAGTAGTAAAGATGCAGAGCAAAGCAATGTGACATGTTACCACATCAGCTACTGCTTTACAGCAAGCCGCAGGGACACAGCAGGCCACTCAGCAGGAATGTTTTCCTAGCCTGTGGGATATACAGGGAAGAAATATACAATGGACTAGTCCATGGGAAAGAGAAAGGAAGGGAGTTTCTCTGCCCAGGCTCATGTCCTCTCATTTCCCATTGATCAAGATTCTCTGCATGGGAGCTAGCTCTTCTGAGCTTTTTCTTCACCTGGCCCAAGGAAACCAGAGCCAGTATGTGGTGAGCCCACTGTGGCATTTTATCCAAGTCCAAAAGTTACCTGGTGTGGATGGAGTGTTATCAAAAGTATGGAGGGGTCAAAGGCTAACAGTGTACCACTTTGTATTCTTTCCATTGGCTTGGAAACCAGCCAGAAGTACCTTTTCAAATTATTTTTAGGATTATTCCATATAACAAAAAATCATATAATCTAATATAGACTAACCTTTCCTTAATATAAGACCACACCCTCCACACACCACATACACCATATCACACACACATACACACATTCCTTTGAGTAATAGGCTACTGTACCTTAACTTCTAGTGAGAGCCTGTGATGATGTATTAGTCATTCTATAGAGACAGAACCAATTTCTCTCTCTCTAAATCCTTCTCTCTCCTCATAGGCTATCTAGGCACTCTCTGTGGATTGGATCTTGTATGAGGATATCATTAAAGCAAGGTCCAGACAGTCAAGCCAGAGAGTCTATCTTCAAATGTTAAGAGAGCCAAGGAATAGCATGCATCCCTGCACTGGAAGCAAATGCCATTGAGCTATGTAAGCTCAGGGTTCCTGCTCTCTGTAGCAGAAACCTCTCTTCTATATTGGTATCCTTAGAGATATTTCTATTCACATTCTTGCTAGGATGGTCTATACGCCAATGAGCTCCTTTAATATGTTCATCCTACATATGATTCATGCACATGTAAGCTCTGCTAGTCCATCCATCTAGCTGCAGATTTTAGGAGAAATTAAGCAACCTTAATACATTGGTGCTGATAGGACGTGGTGGCTCTCTCTGGAACACTGGGCAGTCCTGAGGGCTGGGGTTGATAAAGGCTGTGGATAGAATTGGGATTCAGAGTTGTCGTTCATATACTCACACTCTGCATACAGTGACCAAGAGACAGGAAGATGTTGTTTAAGAAGTGTCACAAGGTTTGTGTCACAATAGCAGAGCTAAGTAAGGGGCATAATCTGCCTGTTTTTCAGTTCAGTATGCTTATCATAAGACCACTCTTGGATAGCATTGGACCTGGATACACCAAGCATGATTGTATATGGCCTGCCAATAAACATATAGTAGGATGCCAAATAATACGGAAATGATTTTTTAAGGAAAAGATGATAACTCTTTAAAATAGTTGCTATCTGCTTTTATTTGTGCCTGTGGAGAAATAGTCACCTCAATCAGACCCTCCTCTGGGTGGCCCACTTGACTATTCCTTTTGGTTATCAAGACGTAAATCTTCTTTATCTTGCTAAGACCGCATAGCTAATATGTAATATAACCAAGACTTGAGTCCAGACAGTCTAACATTAGAACCTGCACTTTTGATCACTAAGGTTAGCATAACCAGTAATGTCAGTTTTTATTAGCATGGTCCTGACAGACAGTTGTTAAATGAATACTGAATGCAATGAAATGATGCCTTCTATTGCCTTACTTGAAACAGCATAGCATAGTGGTTCAGTATTAATTCAACAGTTCTTTATTAACTATTTATTTATTAAATAACAGCAGAGGTTCTTGAGGAAGACTGCCTGGGTCTGTGCTGTCTAATATGGGCGCGGCTATTGAGCACCACGTTTTAAAATGTAACTGGTATGACTAAAGAACTGAATTTTTAAATTTTTATTTAATTTTCACTAAATATAAATTTTAAAAGGTACTCAATTCAGGTATTAGAAACATTCAAGGACATTGGGAACAATTTGGGTATGTGAACCTACCTTTTCAATTATAAATTTTATAAAATCTAAAGACAGATCAAGTATTTCACATGAAAATTTAATGTCCAAATTGAGATGTTCTATAAGTGTAAAATACGTCAGATTTCAAAGATATTATAAAAAAAGAAATGTAAATTAATAATTTTTGTATTGCCTACATTGTGAAATGATAATATTTTTGATATATTGACTTAAACTATAACACTATCACCTGTTTCATTTACTTTTTTTTTTTTAATTTTTATTTATTTATTTTTCCCCCAAAGCCCCAGTAGATAGTTGTATGTCATAGCTGCACATCCTTCTAGTTGCTGTATGTGGGACGCGGCCTCAGCATGGCGGGATAAGCGGTGCCTCGGTGTGTGCCCAGGATCCGAACCCGGGCCGCCAGTAGCAGAGCGCGCACACTTAACCGCTAAGCCACGGGGCCGGCCCTCATTTACTTTTATTTAATATGGATACTGTAAGATTTAAAATGACATAGATGGCTCATATTATATTTCTTTTGGATAGTGCTGACTTCACCACTTATAAGTTGTGTGCCTTGGCAAGTTACTTTACCTTTTTCTATCTCTATTTCCAGGTGAAATAGAGCAAAATAATGCATCTATAATGAGTTGCAAGAATTAAATGAATTAGCACATAAATGTTTATACACGGTAAACTCTCAATAAAGGTTAATTATTATTACTGCTGATGCTAATTTTGTACATATTATATTTAATCTTAATACTAACTTTATCATTTCAGTGACATTTCCCTTGAGAATAGACATACAGAGATTAGGAACACAAAAATATAAAGGTTGCTCTACTTAAGGTTTTATTTGGATAGGGATTTTCAAAGGAGATTGTGTTTGTCATTTAGATTAACGGCCTGAGAAACTGGGATTTTTTTTTTTCCGGCAGAGCCAGTGTCCCTCTGACACTGTAGCAATTTCTGTGCTGCTGCTTATTTGCAATTTTTATTGTATTTCAACAAAGAACCTGGCTTAGTCTGAGCTATTGAAATTGTAAAGCAGTATGCATTATGGAATGGCTTATTTCATCTAATTCTCAATAAGCATTGTAGGGTTTTTTTGTCTCTTTCTTTATGAAAATATGTCTATTCAATTATAGGATATTATTCACATTAACATCATCTGAATACTTCCTAAAGGGGAAAAAATCTGCAGGTTGAGAAAAAGTAGCACAAGGATAGAGGATGGGAAAGAAGGGGTGTCTTCTTCTGGAGTCATCTGCCTCTTAAAGTGTTATGTACCATCTCTTTCCTAGACAATTGTCTAAGCCACTTTTCCAAGCAACTCTCCAAATTAAGGCAGCATTATTTTAGGCATTCTGAAGACTTCCGAAATAACCACAAGATACCGTTTCTTGTCTATGGAAATATTGGGATTCATATGTGACAAACACAGATCTTCAGATGTGGTTTCTTTCATCAAAGAGCCTACAATTGGGTGGGTGACACACATACGTAAATACATGGTTAAACCACAGAGGGATGTGTGGTCCAGCAGCTGCATGTAAAAAGTGCTGTGGAAGCAGAGAGGAGAAGGCAGAACTCTGTAAAAGGAGTGGAGGGAGCAGAGAATCTCCCCAGAGGAAGTATGCTCTGGGCAAGTCTCTTCACTGCTGTCAGATTCAGGTTTAGTGCCTGTAAAAGGAAAGGCATGGACCAGAGGATGTCCAAGCTGTGATACTCCAGGAATCTTTCAAACGGAGTCAGAACTGCCACAGCTCATGGCCACCAGTTTCCCTTTTGTCTTTGAATTTCTAACTGATAAAAAAAATTTAGAGGAGAGTTGACCAAGACAGCAACATTGGAGGTTTCTAAATTCCCCTTCTCCCATGGTCATGCTGAATTTATAGCTACACACAGAGCAATTACCTCTGAAAGAAATTCAGAAACTAGCTGAGCAACTCGTACACATTGGGGTGAATGAGAAAATACCCACATCAAAACTGATAGAAAGGCAGAGATAAACTCTAGCCATAAACCCCACCAGTGGCACAGCACCATACAATTAGGAGGGAGCTCCCAACTCCCACCTTCTCCTGAGGAGCGAAGGATTTGGACCCTGCATTTAGCAACTCAACTTTTAAGAATTCTACTCAAGGGATGGCCCCCAAAACATCTAGCCTTGAAAGTCAATGAGGCCTGTGTCCACAAGACACACAAGACTAGAGAAAACGAAGAAGCAGTTGTTAACCAGTGCATGAACACTTGCCATGGCTATCTTCCCCAGGGCTCAGCACAGAGGGAGCAGGCAAAAATGCCCATCTCCCAGTCTTTCCCTGAAAGGGGCCATCTGCATACTTTAAAAGCTGCTGCTTGAGAGTCAGTCATCTAATTTCCCACACACCTAGGGGCTAACTTTTATCCTCCCTAGGGACAGGGAAAGCTGGCTGATACCTCCCACCTTCTCCTTCTAGCCCATTCCAAGTCACTAGTATCTCCTTGTACGCACGTCTGTGCCCCAGCTTTTGTAGCTGATACCCAAGGGTTGAGTCCCCAGATCACCTGGCTCTGATAACCAATGGTGCTTCCATTCATGAGTCCTACAAAGCAAACAAAGAAGCAGTTCTTAACAGGCATTGGAGTACCCTCCCCCACCCTCCACCGTGGCTACATATTGTGGCTCAGCACAGAGGGAGCAGGCAAAAATGCCCATCTTCCAGTTTCTCCCTGGAAGGGGCTTAACTACATTTTTCCTATCTGCTGCCTGAGCATCCAGCTTCCAATCAGTCTTCCTCTAGGTGTTGGGTGCAATCCACCCCTTAGGAACATAGATGGATCTAGGCACACCCTCCACTACTGGGAGCCACTAAGAACAAAGAAGGCAGCTTGGACAATCACAAAGGTTTGAGAGACATCCAGGAGCTTGGATAGGGCTTATTGATGAGACTAATCTTCTACTGGAGACCACTCTCTTAAGACTGAGTGAGCTTCCTGATTTATCTAATGTGTAAAAACCAACATAGAGAGTCAAGAAAAATGAAGAAACAAAGGAATATGTTTCAACCAAAAGAACAAGATAAATTTCCATTAATATATCTTAATGAAATGAATATACCTGATTTACCTGATAAAGATTTCAAAATAATGGTCATAAAGATGCTGGAAGCATCACACTACTTAATTTCAAACTATATTACAAATCTATAGTAATCAAAACAGTATAGTATTGGCATAAAGACAGATACACAGATCAATGGAACAGAATAAAGAGCTTGGAAATAAACTCATGCAAATATGGTCAATTAATTTACAACAAAGATGCCAAGAATATACAGTGGGGAAAGGATAGTCTCTTCAATAAATGGTGCTGGGAAAACTGGAAAGCCACATAGATAGCAAAAGAGTGAAACTGGACCCCTATCTTATGTCATACCCAAAAATCAACTCAAAATGGATTAAAGACTTGAATGTAACACCTAAACCCATAAAACTCTAGAAGAAAAGGTTTGTACTTCATAGATTGGCTTGAGGTTTGGTCATCAAGCAAAAGGCTAGAATTGTACTTCATTGATTGGTTAGCAATCTGGAGATCAGCAAATTCCAGTTCCTCAGTTCTTACAGACAGGATATTCTTGTCTTTCCTGACTTCTTGGAATGTTGGTGGTTTGGTCCAGTTTGGAAGAAAAAGAAAACAAGACATGCAAGCCAATTCGTCTGAAATGGCTGCTCTGGCTCTATTTTAATATGGCTTCACTCATGCCATCTTTCACTAGATAGATACAAATATGCAAATATTTATATATATATGAAATAGAATATTATACAGCCTTTAAAAAAGAAAGAAATCTTACCATATGTAACAACATGGATGAACCTGGAGGGCATTATTCTATAATAAGCCAGACAAAGACAAATATTGTGTGGTATCACTTACATATAGAATCTAAAAAGAAAAGTTGAACCCACAGAAACAGAAGTTAGAAAAGTGGTTGCCAGGGTCTGGGATGGAGGAAAGAGGTTGGAAATAGGATAAAAACTTTCAGTTGTGAGATGAATAAATTCCGAGGATCTAATGTATAACATGGTGACTGTAGTTGATAACAGTCTATTGCAAATTGAAATTTGCTAAGAAAGTAGGACTTAAACATTCTCTTCAAAAAAAGGTAAATATACAAGGTGATGGATGTGTTAATTAACTTAATGGGGGAATCTCTTCACAATGTATGCATATATCAAGTCATTATGTTGTACGCTTTAAATATCTTACACTTTTATTTGTCAGTTATACCTTAATCAATCAATCAATCAAAACAACATTATGGAAAAAAAAAATGTGTAGCTGCATCTCCCATCTTGGGAATTCAGCTACCACCAGCCCGTTCCTTACCCTCCACTCCCTCTAGCCTAGGAAATATACTTTTAAAAGAGAAAGTGAGTGAGACACACACACACACAGAAGTATACATTTTTATTTTTATTGTAGTGCCAAGGAGCAGTGATGATAAATTTCAGCAAAGATTAATGCCCCATCCATGTGATGCCTAAACTACGAGTAGGAAAGTGAAAAAAATCAACTAGTTGCCAATGGCTCTATGTGACACAACAAACTGGTTTGTCTGATTCCCCCACCTCCACTCTCAAATTGATTTTAATGGATTATGAAACTGCAGCTACAACTAGATGTGTCCATCAATACAGTTAATAGTTGCCCACGTGGTGCTCTGAGGGATGTCGGAAAGGTTTTTGCCCCAAACTCTCTTATCTACCAGCCTATTCTATATGAAAGGCATTCTACATTCTCTGAATTAAGTCAGATGTTCTTTGAAAGCAAAACTTAGTGACAGTCATCACTGGTGCTCAGTAAAATGGGATTGTTGATTGACTGAGACATGAAGTAGGTCAATCAATGGGAGGGTAATGAAGAGACTTTCAGAAGCAGACCACTTCTCATATAGCAGACCTGAATGGGGTGCCTTAGGGGTGGGAAAACGGAATCAAAAGGTTTTGTAAAGATGCTAGAAGCTCACTCCCAAATAGATCAGGTTGGAGATGGCAGGACACACAATGATGCACAAATTTTGCCTCTCCACAATTTGGAGAAAGAATCCAAGGATGGGGCCAGACATTCCTGAGAATAAATTTCTCCACTGCATTTATTGCATTTTCTGTATCCCTAGCGTCTGATATAATGTTTGGCCCATGGTGGATGAACATGAAGAAGGTCTTGAATGATTATTGGGTGAAAACATAAACTTTCCTCAGGGCCAAAATCAAACATTTGTAATTGGCATTCCCTCTCCTAGAACTCCCAAAGCCTCCTTAGTGCACTATGGCGATGATTGCTGCTTCCAGTGGTGCTCCTGGGTTCAACACATAGGACTTTATATTTAGGATAGACTTTAGAATGGCAATGGTTTTCAGAACTAAAAATCAAAACTGTGTTGACCCACAGTTTGGCAATAGAACAGAATTTGCATAATAGAAGATTAATAGTTATCTTAAATATACAGAAATAACAAGAGGAAAGCTAAAATGGCTTATAATCCCACCACATAGACGTTAAATAATCCTGCCCCTGCAGATGTTAAAGTTTGCATAATCAAGTTGAGAACATTTGAACAGTACAAAGGGTTCAAACCTAAAAGCAAGAGCCTTTCCTCAATCCCTGCTACCTATACACTATAGAATTTCGTAAAATTTTTAGTAGCATGAAGTAGTTAAAATGGGGACTGTCCAGGATGATTTGTGAGTCACGGTCAGTCAAGATTCACAAGTACCACCATGTGCAGTCACTATGCAAGAGTGATCAAAGCACAGTCCTTGCCCCTGAGGAATTTGGTTTCCTGGAATTATATAGTTCTCATTCTAAAACTGAATGTTACGACATTTCCATAAACTAAATTTAACTTTAACCCGGTTATCACTCACTCTAAAGATCATGAAGTTTCACCTGGTGGATCTTCAAACTGGTACCACTGTACATACCTCCCCCCCAATGCACATACCCCCTCCACACACACACACACACACCTCTGAACTTGGCCCAGGAGGAAGCTCTACTCCCTCTCGCTCTCTGTACAATGACTTTACTGCAGCAATTTTCATTTTCCCTGGTGATATCAGGGCAGCTGGGACAATGAAAGCAGCTCCTCTTGATCATAACATCTTATAAGATTGTGGCTCCCAGATTTTATCTGATTCCTTATACTATAGATGAGACACTTGAGGCCCTGAGAGGTTACATGACCATCTCCTTACAGTCACATAGCTAGTTGCTGTCAAAACCCGGTCTTGAACCCAGCCCTGATTACCAACCCAGTGCTCTTTTTATCAGATCTCATTGGAAAAAATCTGGCTTGTTTTTGTCAACACAATTTTGCCCGTGATTCCTGGAAACTGCACAGACCAACAGCTACATTTCTTTTCTAATAGCTAATGCAGTTTCTCATGAAAGCATATTCCTCTCTCTAAAAGTAAATTAAATGGCATAATCTTCCCATAAACTGGATTTACTAACATATTCTCTATGATAAACAACATTCAAATTGGAATCACCTCCTCTGCAATGTGAAATTGAAGTTTACTTTCGATGTGTTATCTGCTGATGACAACTGACTATAAATGTAGGACCATTTAGTAAGCAAATAAACCACTCAGTTAGGAGGTAACATAATACGCAGCAATTTTTATAAATCTCTTTTCATCTTGCCTTTCCACTGGTTTGGAAGAATTAAAGAGGATATTGAAAATGCATTAGGTAAATTGTGATATTAACAATGCCATTTAAATTGTTGCCATGATTTATGAAAATATGAACAAGAAAAACATACATTGGAACTGAAAATAAAAATTTAAGAAGGTAGTTTTCCAGCAGGGCTTCCTGGAGTAGAGGAAACATCTCAAGGGTTAGCTGGGGGAGGGCAGAAGTCGGGGAGTCTTGGGCAGCCCCCTCCTAGCCAGAGCAGCTACCTTTGTAACAACTGCATTTTGCCTTTGAATTCTGTAGAGATTTTCTTTTTTTTTTTTTTTTTTAATTTTTTGTTTATTGCAGTAACATTGGTTTATAACATTGTATAAATTTCATGTGTACATCATTATACTTCTGTTTCTGCATAGATTACATCATGTTCACCACCAAAACACTAATTACAACCCATCACCACACACATGTACCGAATTATCCCTTTCACCCTCCTCCCTCCCCCCTTCCCCTCTGGTAACCACCAATCCAATCTCTGTCCCTATGTGTTTGTTTTTTGTTGTTACTATCTACTACTTGATGAAGGAAATCATATGGTATTTGACCTTCTCCCTCTGACTTATTTCACTTTGCATTATACCCTCAATGTCCATCCATGTTGTCACAAATGCCTGGATTTCATCGTTTCTTATGGCTGAGTAGTATTCCATTGTGTATATATACCACAGCTTCTTTATCCATTCGTCCTGATTCTGTAGAGGATTTCATTTGAAGAAAGGTTTCCCAGGCAGGCAGGCAGGCAAGGGAGGGAGAAAAGAAGGAAGGAAAAGATTGAAAAGTTGTGATTTTGCTTTTGCCTATTTCAGCTAGAACAGCATACTATTTGTCAAATCTCAGCCCAGCCCCCAGTTTTATTGCATTGTAGTAGCACAAAAACTTTTGAACTGATTGGGATAAACACTACTAAATATTGAACATTTATCAAGTGACCATGATTAAAAGAATGTGTTACTGACAAAAGTATAAGTAGACATAGATTAATGGAATAGAATATAAATCTGTAAATCAAGTCAAATTAAAAGAGGATTTTCATGATGTTGAGATAAGTGAATAAATCACGGGATTGGGCAGCACAGTTAGATCCTTATTAATTGTTCTATTAGTCAGGGTTCTCCAGAAAAAGATATATATATATATATATATATATATATATATATATATATATTTCCTATTGGTATATAGGATACCAGTATATTGATATGTGTGTGTGTATATATATACACACACATACATATGTAGAGAGAGATATACATATATAGAGATGTGCATATATATACATAGAGAGAGAGAGAGAGCAAGAGAGAGAGAGATTTATTATAAGGAATTAACTTATGCAATTGTGTAGGCTAACAAGTCCCCAGATTTGCAGTTGGCAAGCTGGAGACCCAGGGGTACCAACAGTGTAGTTCCAGTCTGAAAGCCAGTGACTCAAGACCCAGAAGAGCCAATGTTTTAGTTGGAATCTGAAGGCAGGAAAAAACTGATGTCCCTGGGCCGGCCCTGTGGCTTGGTGGTTAAGTGTGCGCTGCGATGCTGGCGGCCCGGGTTCGGATCCCGGGTGCGCATCGAGGCACCACATCTCTGTCCATCCTGAGGCCGAGTCCCACATACAGCAACTAGAAGGGTGTGCAGCTGTGACATACAACTATCTACTGGGGCTTTGGGGGCAAAAAATAAATTTAAAAAAAAAAAAAAATCTAAAAAAAAAAAAAAAAAAAAAAACTGATGTCCCTGCTCAAAGCAGTCAGGCATGAGGAGTTCCCTCTTACTCAGCCTTTTTATTCTATTCAGGCCTTCAACTGATTGGTTGAGGCCCACCCACATTAGGGAGGGCAATCGGCTTTACTCAATCTGTCAATTTAAATGTTAAACTCATACAAAAACATTTTCACAGAAACACCCAGAATAATGTTTGGCCAAATATCTGAGTGCTCCATGGCCCAGTCAAGGCAACACATAAAATTAACTACCACAATAGTTAAAATTAATTCCAGGTTAATTAAAGATGTAAAAAGAAAAAAACACAAGGAATCCAGATGAATATTGCTCTCTTTCTTGGTATGGGGTGGGCCTTGTAAGTTTACAAATAAATACAAAATTCTGTAAAGAAAAACATCAGGAGATTTAGTTACATAAATGTTCAACTATGGCAATAATTTGCACCTTATACTTTGCTTTATTGGTATTCAAACTTTTTAAAGCCAAGGAATTCTGGAGAAGAATTACATTTAGCGTCTACAAATTATTTCTTCAACTTTTCTGCCAAGCATGAGCCAACCAACTCCAATGCCCTGTTCCTGTTATTCTGAAAAGACTGGATAGGGAAAGATATATCCAGGGTATCAAAAGAATCAGTCCTGCTGTTAAGGTGAACAATCAACTCCTTAGCTAAGTTTATGTGAACAAAAAGAACAATACTGAATTTTCTAGAACTTGCTCTAAGCTAAGCTTATTTGTGATTTTTTTTTGTTTCGTTTTCATATTCTCTGCAACACACGGTATATAACCTATTTCCTATTCAGCATGTAAATTTTAAGGTCATCCTAAAGTCTACAAATTCTTTCTAGGAAATTAATCTCTAAAGAAGGTTTTATCCAGCATGAAAAGTGAGTCATAAAGTTGTGGGCAGACTTAAAGACAGACTTCTTTTCACTGCTTGCTCCCAATGCTGGAACATAATTTGTATGATATCTCAAATGAGGTGACCATTTTTGCAAGCAAATGACTGGGATTTTGGACTTGATCCATAGAAATTTATTTTTACTGAGCATTTATATACAAGAATATAATTTGCAATGTACTTTAATGATCATTTTAGTACCCATGTAAATTAAACTGCCGTCAAGATTTGCAACAATGAAACCTAAATTTGAATGACATTCCTCTTCATTTTAGATGCTATTACTTCATGAAGAAAGAAAATAATTTGCCTCTTCCTTTATTTTTTCTTTTTACTTTTTTGGTATATGATCAAAAATCATTATTCCACATTAGGACTGCCATGTTATTCCACATTAGAGAGCTGTGCAGATTGGGGCACGAGTCACACGGATCTGACATAAATGTCACACTAGCCTAGACCTATGCAGAACTCTGCCTTCATAACTGATTATGGCAACCCCCTTCATAGCGAGTTAATTGTAAAATGTGGTAGTTTTAATCAAATCTCTCTTCAGTGCCCATTTGTAGAAGAGAGCGTCTATTTGGTGGTGGGCTGGAGCCACCTCTAACTGGCTTGTGAGAGTTGAGTATGCACATTTCTTCCCAACTCCATGTTCTACAACAACACGAAATAGGCCGTGGAGGAAATATTTACACCATGGAAATCTGAAAACCCTACAAATCAAAGCTTTAAATTTTTTTTTTCCCCCAGAGAGCTGGTGGTCAAATACTTACCAACATACCACCAGACTCTGTGTAATGGAGGCCTGGACAAACAGACTTTCTAAGTTGTGTTGGGAAATTTCAGCTAAAAATGTAGGTCATAGCCTTTGCCTGGAAAGTAGGATTTGAGTGCTACTCCTAGCTCTCTCCTTAACAAATTGACTCACCAGAAGAAAGATGTAAAAGAGTCACATTCCTACCCGAAGCTCAATCAAGGGGCCAATTATAAGGAAAGAAAAAACACCTGAAGCATCCAAAAAGCCTCCATAAAAAAATGTCTGACAATCTCTGAAGAGAAGGAAACAAATAAAAAGGCATAATCTTGTCCGTGGCATAGACTCATCTTAGCTCTTTTACTGAAAATTCTCTGTGATTATTCTCATCAATAAAATCTCAGATTTTCAATTTACACCATAATAATCCGTATTGGCTTTAGGTGTCCTCTATTCGCCAGTGTCATATCTCAGTACGTTCTCTAATCTCTTAGGATCTCACCTACCAAAGACACTGATGCATCATGAAGGTTAAAGAGAACTATTATCAAATATAACTAGAGAGCCTCAGAAGTTACAGAAGTGTCAAAAAATGAAAAGTTCTTCATTGTATAATAAAAATAAGAACACATTATATTGTCTGTAATGTACCTTTAGATATTTTAGCATAAATTATGTGATATATATGATTTTTCCATTTGGATTAACTTTAATCCTCATCTAGAAATGATTAGTTAATATCTTAATCAGAAGTCCACACTCCAGCCTTGGCTAGTTAGCATTTGAAAAACATTTCACATTCTGGAAGAAGCTACTGCAAGAACTTTTGATATCATCTAATCAATTCCAGAGTGATTATGTTAGCTAACACAAGAGATGTTAAGAGTAATTTTTCACTGGAGAAATGAGTAGTGTTCAAGATATGATTGGTTAGAAAAATTATATAGGCTCCTCCAGCTTTGTGTGAAAAAAAAGTAATAGACCAAAGCAAGCCCAGTAATCTAATACTTTCCTATTAGTACCACAAGTCTAGAACCCCATGGCCTGGTGTTCACCTCACTCGATTGAAGAGAGGGCTTTGTTTCCTACTCCAAATACAAGGCTGGCCGAGCCTGCCATAAGCATTGCAATTCTATTCCAAGGGAAACCCATTTTTTCTCCTGGTCATCCAACTATCCTACATTTATCAGACTTCCCTACAATTAGGTGAAGCCATGTGAGTTACTTCTACCCAACGCAATGTGGGCAGAACCACTAAGTAGAAGAAGCCTCAGTCTTTGAATAACTACATGGAGCAAACCTCCCACCTCCAATGACTTGCATTGGCTGTGACCTAAATGAGATATAAACCATTGTTACATTTAGCCGTAGAAGCTTGGAGTTAGATTACATTACAGCAATTAGCTTACTTGGACTAATGCAGTCGGTTAGTAAGAAGATTGAAAAAGGAACTATGAGGGAAAATCATCTAATGCAATTCATGTCTGCAAGAAGTATACAAAGGTTTTTCTATTATAAGAAGTGTCTAGGGCCGGCCCTGTGGCTTGGTGGTTAAGTGCGCACGCTGCAATGCTGGTGGCCCGGGTTCGGATCCCGGGTGCGCATCGAGGCACCACTTCTCCGTCCATCCTGAGGCCGAGTCCCACATACAGCAACTAGAAGGATGTGCAGCTATGACATACAACTATCTACTGGGGCTTTGGGGGGAAAAAATAAAATAAATAAAATCTTTAAAAAAAAAAAAAAAAAAAAAAAAAGAAGTGTCTAGACTTAATGCCTCAGGAAACTAGACTTAATGCCTCAGGAAAGAAAGAACATTTAATACTGAATGCGGCTAACTCAAAGATATAAAACTTGGTAATCCCTATCAAGCTGTCTGGATGGCTCTTCAGATGCCATTAAACAGAAATTCTAGGAATTAGGCAAGAGGTGTTGATGTTCTCCTATCCCACAGCTAATTCTTCCTTTTCTTCCTCCCAGAAAAAAACAATAGGAATTCAGCATAAATTTACAACAGATGAGTAACACTCAAATGAAATACAAAATAAGATGAAAATTAGCACCTGTTATTTTCGGTCAAAAAATCATAGGTACTCTTGGAATAACACATCGTCATTGCTTGTTGATTTTCCTTTTCTCTCAAAGAAGATTCTGAAAAATATCATCAATATGATGATTTTGTTGAACTGTTTTGTTAAAATATTGACATTATTAATGGAATAAGCAACTTTACTCAACAAAATATTTCTGTTGTGTAAAATCTGATGTGCAATTGTCTTTAAGGTACAATCCACAATGTTTAAGAGGAATTACACCTCAAAGGATTGCTCCCCTAGGCCTCAAAGCACAAGGAGAACAAGACGAATTCAGTTATATCCAACCACTACTTTCTGACACTTTCAAATTACATTATTTTATTTGCATTTAGTTTATTTCTCTGTGGTTCATGTAGCTGTGTTTATTTTATTTTTTTTAATTTTCATTTTAGCATAGTTTTAGATTTACAGAAAAGTTACAAAGTCAGTACAAGGATTTCTACATAACCTTTGCCCAGTTTCCCCTGTTGTTATTGTCCTACATCACTGTGATCCATCTGTTACAGCTAAGAAATCAACATTGGTACATTAGTATTAACTGAACTCAACAGTTTATTCAGATTTCACCAGTTTTGTTCTCAATGTCCTTTTTCCATTCCAGGATCTCATTCAGGGCACCACATTACACTTAGTCACTGTGTCTGTGACAGTTTCTTAGACTTTCCTTGTCATTGATGATCAGACAATTTTGAGAAGCATTGGTCAAAGTTTTTGCAGAAACTCAGTTTGGGTTTGTTTAATGTCTTTCTCATGTTTGTACTGGAGTCATGCGTTTGGGGGAGGAAGACCATAGAAGTAAGGTACCATTCTCGTCATATCATGTCAAGAGAACATGCTATCAACTTGATTTGTCACTGATGGTATGAACCTTGATTACCTGGATGAGGTAGTGTTTGCCAGGTCTCTCTACTATAAAATTACCCCACTCCCCAACCCTCTCTATACTCTACTCTTCGGAAACAAATCATTAAGTACAGCCCCCCCTCAACAGGGCTAGAGTGGAGGATGAGAGTAGGTGAAGAGGAGCTAAGTTCTACCTCTTGAGGTGGGGAATACATATGTAAATTTTTCTGGAATCCTCTGTAAGGAAGAGTAATCTCTTCTCTTCCATTTCTGTATTTATCCAATCATTTATTTACATTGGTATGGACTCATGGGTATTTATTTTATACCCTAAATTATAGTCCAATATACTTTATTTAGTTTATTGCTAAAATTGTTCCAGCTTTGGCCATTGGGTGTCCTTATTTTACTTTTGCAAATGTATATTTCTATAAACAAATACTTTTGAAGGCTGAAGAAGTTCCAAAGTTTCATTTTTAGAAGTAACCAAAAAAATGAAAATGTTCTGTTTTATAGGACATGCATCTTTATGGAATTGGAGTGAACAACTGATAAAACAAGGGTGATTTGTTTTTAATTTTGTGTGTCCATATTTAATAAGAAGGGACAAATAAATCCTTGAATGTTTTATCACTAATTATTACAGTTGGAAAAAAGTATATTAAAATTTCTGAGGATAAGTTGCATATTGCTGAAAAAATATATTTTTCTGGAGTGATTTTATCCAAGGTAGTGGATCAAGGTTATATTTTACGTCATTAAGAAGAGAATGCAACAGAATTTAGGGGAGAGGAGATATGAAGTACAACATTTAAATGAAAAGGCATCATTTTTCTAAGTGTTTTTCACATTGCAGGCCACAACCCATTAGTGGGTCATGAAACCAAGTTAATAGGTCTCAATAAGCTTCTTTTTCAAAATGCAGAAAATTCTTATACGTGTTAGAAAATAAAATATCAAAGTACATGTATTAGTCAGGGTTCTACAGAGAAACAGAACCAATAGGATGTATCTATGTGTGTGTGTGTGTATTTATAGATGTGTATATATATGTGTTTATAGCTATGTCTATCTATGGCTATCTATCTATAGCTGTATCTGTATCTATATTGAGAGAGAGAGAGAGATTTATTTTAAGGAATTGGCTCACAAAACTGTAGGGGCTGGCAAGTTCAAAATCTGCAGGGTAGGCCACAGGCTGGGAGACCCAGCAGTTTGAAATACAGTTCAAGTCCAAAAGCATTCTGCTGGCAGATTTTCCTCTTCCTCAGCAGAGGTCAGTCATTTTCCCACTAAGGCCTTCAACTTATTAATTGAGACCCATCACGTTATGGAGGATAATCTGCTTTACTCAGTCACCAATTTAAATATCAATCTCATTCAAAAAACCCCTTCACAGAAATATCCAGAATATTTGGCCAAAGATTTGGTACCTAGCCAAGTTGACACATAAAATTTACCTTATCATGTGGTAAGAGGAAGTGTTTTTCATGAAACTTTTTTCTTTCCTAGGCCATGGAAAGGGGATTATGTTTTATCTTAATATTACTAGCTTCAGTGCCTAGCCCAGTGTCTTGTAGAGGGTAAACACACAATGAATATTTGTTAAACTAAATTACTTCCATGGACAGGAATAATAATCACTGTTATTTTTGAGAAATTTCTACTGTGACATTTTACATACATTTTTTCGTATTCTTGCAATGATTCCGCAAAGCAAGAATTATCATTTTATAAATCAGAAACTGATACTTAAAGAGGTTAATTAACTTGCCTATGGTTATACAGCTGGTAAACTATAGAAATTCAAACTCAAGACTGTATGTGTGCAAAGCAAATTTTCTTCCCTCTATATTAGGGGTAACAAATAGGTCCTGACTCCTGTGCCTATTCCAGTCGATATTGTTGAGAAGTAAGAATTTCTGGCCAGCCTGGTGACATAAGCAGTTAAGTGCGCGCTCTGCTGCGGCGGCCCGGCGTTCGCAGGTTCAGATCCCGGGCACTCACTGACACACTGCCTGTCAAGCCATGCTGCGGCCGCATCCCATGTAAAGTAGAGGAAGATGGGCACAGATGTTACCCCAGGGCCAGTCTTCCTCAACAAAAAAGAGGAGGATTGGCAACAGTTGTTAGCTCAGGGCTGATCTTCCTCACAAAAAAAAAAAAAAAAGAAAGTCAGGATTTCCATGTGGGCTCTGCAGAGAAGGAAGCCTTGTCACGCAAGCAGAGTAAGTTGTGCATATTTGATATCTTGGCTCAACACTATATTGTGTTACAAAAATGACATGCAAGATGGAGTGAGCAATTTACCCAAGGTCATTGTTCAATAGGATAAGGAGAGAATTTAAAATTCAACAATTTTTAACACTAAATATAAAATTGCACTGTTTATTTCTTTCAGAATCTCATTAGCACTTCACGCAAGTGGTTTAACTGGGTGTGGGCAGACAAGATGGAGAAACAGAACCTTGCCTGGCAAAAGACAAGGAAGAAAATATTTTTTGTATTTTTTTCTTTAAAGCCATCGCAATGTCTTTTGCACACAGTCCCTTCTTTATACATAGAAGCTTAACTCTAACGCTCTCTTTGGACTCTATGCTTCAAGACCAACTTATAAAAAGACTATTTTAGTAGTTCAGCAGAAAAAATAATACCTGTGCATGAGATCTAATACAGACTCACCCTATCTCAAACTCAATTCCACAATAAGTTACTAGGAATTTCTTTCGAGCCCTATGAGATTTTTTTTCCTCCTTTTGTTAGACTGTAAGAATTGATATCTATTTCATCCTGCATATCTTTTCCTAAGAGATAGCTTAAAAATGTAAGAGAATCACTGCACTTTCCCAGGAGAAAGAGGTTTCCTGCGGCCACACTTTTATCTTTTTTTTTGTACATTTCTATTCTGTGCCGTGAAACAGTTTATCATTTTCTCTTATACAAAATGTGAGATTGACTTTAGATGTGTGCATGGCAGCATTGCATTTCTCTTTGACAATCACAAAACTTTGTAGGCAAACTTTCACCCCCAGAAATCTATGAAGGCAAAATTTTCAAAACAATATTAAAATCCATGTAATGCATTATTATTCATATAGTGATAGCCAAGGAAAGAACACTGGTTGAATTCTCCGAAGATCCCCATGTTTTCAAATACAGGTCATTGTAGTGGCCATTTCCACCAATGAGTGCCTCTGGTTTAACAATCCGTCTCAGGTGAATGATGTAGATGGCCCTTTTATATAAAAGAGAGTATTTTATTTCTCCATCAATGCTCACTTATGCTATGAAATGTGAAAACATTACTGAAATTAATATAATTGTCACTTAGAATCTTACCTCACTATTTTCCATTTCATTCCCCTTAGGGAATCTTACCAAAAAAAAAAAAAGATTCAGTGGACAAACAAGAAAAGAGTTGGATGCCAGCTAAGTCAGTAACAGTGTTGTTAAGTGGCAGAGAATAGGCAATGTTTCCCCAGGTATGCCTGCTTACACAGGTTCCTGAATCAGCCATCTGCTCAGAGGGCCAAGAGGTGGTGATTCATTTTGGAGCCTCATCCTGTGGTTCCAAAATTGTCCCATCTCCTGTGTCCTCTTTTTCACAAACATGTAAAAGGAAAAGGGGAGGATGTTCTCAACTTCACTGGATTTATTAATAAGACAAAAATACGAATAAAAGTTGTGTCCTTCCTCACACAGTTAATATACTTCTGAGATGACCTACACACACAAGTGATGGAGAAATTATCATCTGAGATATTTGAAACATGGTTGCACAGAGCTCTTGTGAGATAATTTATAATAAGATAAGACCAAATAGGTAGAGAAGAGTAGGGTAGAGTATCCTGATTTTTCTTTTGTTCATTTGGGGCTAATGCCTACTTTGTAACTCTGACTCAACCCTCCTAAATCAACATCTGAAAATATAGTCATGCTAATAGGGGATAACTCTTTCAACTTTTATAAAAGTCAAACTTACAAGCAATTTACTTATTGTCTCATTTTAAAAATCACAGCTGTTTTGTCAAATAGCTATTGAGAAGGTTACCATTACTGTGCCCATTTTATACAGTTCAAAGAAATGAAATGGTTAGTTCAAGATTACAAAAGTCATTCTAGTTGTAGAACTGGAATTAGCATTTAACTCTCCTTTCTTCCAACCATGTGTGTTTTCAATTATACCTCAAAGCCACTCAGAAACCTATATAGCAGATTTCCTAACTTCCAAATAATTTTGGTAATTATGTCATCCTAGATGAACCCGAAGCATTTTTACTTTGTAAAATTTCCTCAACTGCAATGAGAATGCAGAGGGGGAGCAACAATCCAGATGAAAGAATGACTCCTTAGAAGACACAACCTCTTAGTTGAGTCTCAAAGCACACGCAGGAGTTAGTGAAGGGAGGAAGAGGAGGAGGATGGGAGGAAGACACAGGCTAAGTAGACACAGTGAGACATATAAAGGCATGTGTATGACAGTCAATGGCTAATGTGGAGACTTAACTAAGTTATGGACAGAGAGAAGAATACCAAAGAACAATGTTTCTTTTCATGGCATCCATCTATCCTATAGGGCTTATGCTGTCTTCTGTGTGTGCCTCACCTCCTGCCATTAGACTAGCCCCCAGGGGACCAAGATCCCACCTCACACATCTTTATATCCCACAGAGCCCCTCACAGGTTCAGGCACTCAATAAATCTGAATAAGTAAATGAGCAATTTAACAATTTCTGTGATTGTTACACACAATCCCAGCGTGGTGTAGTATGGTGCGGTGTGATTAAACAAATCATTAACTTCACTAAGTCTGTTTTCTGGCCCAGTATATAAGGGTGATATAGTACTTACTGGTACCTCTAATACACTGATTTAATACGGAAATGCCTGTAGAGATATTGGTGTCACGCACAGAACACAGTAAGAGCTCAGTAAAGCTCAGCTGGCGCTTATTGTTCTTATTGGTGCACGTGCTTGTGTTTAAGTTCAAGGCACGGTTCAACACGAACTGATAAATCACCACTCAAAATAGAAACCAACAAGGAAACCTTTGTATGAAGCAATGCGAGTTCCTCTAATCCCTCTTCCCATCTCTCTACAACCTTGGAAGATGCTGCTTTTTGTATATCTTTTCAGGATGAATAAAAAACCAAATGACGCCAGACACAAGCTGCCATCGGACCTCTTTACACACTATGCCCAGGTCAGAAACGAAGACAGGTTTTAGCTTTGCAAGAAGAATATTCAACAGCGAGAGCAAGGAAGAAGGATTCATTCCCTCTCCTGTAGAAGAAAGTGGATTCTTCAGTATTCTTCTATGCAGGATGGAAAATACTTCATTAGTGGTGACAAGTAGATTTTATACATATATTAAATAAAGGTAAATATATAGTTAACCTTATTTTCAAATTTCAAAGTCCTAAGCTAGTCAGAATCCCGACTAGTAAGAAATGAGCCTTGATGAAGACAAAAATATATCCATTTTATTTTTGAATTTCTACTATATTGTTCACTGAGCTTGTTTCTCTGGGACATACAAAGATATTATTTTATTAATATTAATAGCTTACATTTATTGAGTTTTTACTATATATCATTATCTCATTTGATCCTCATAATGACTGTATGTGGTAGGCACTATTATTAATCCCATTTACAGATAAGGAGACCAAGGCTCAAGAGATTAATTTGCTCGAAGTCACACAGAGAATTGCATGCTGGGATGTAAGTCCAGCTCTATCTCATTCTAAACCTAGTACTTTTAATCATTACCCTCTACAAGTAGAACTACCAATGAATGAATAAATAAATACATGAATGAATGAAGAATGAATAATTCTGACACAGTCAATCCTTTTGTTTTTTGATTGACATGATTCTTCTGAAAGTCTAATTATGTAAATCATATTTCTTTTCCTGTTACAAAGGTAACTGCCTAAGGCTGTTGCTTCAACAGGATCATGATGTAGCAGGCATGATAACATGATCAGCACAACCTTAAGAAAATTGACTCCAATTAAACCAGCATTAGCTGGGCAAAGGCCATTTGTTTTCCCTGGGCCTCAAAGATTCTAGGTAAGAAGCCCTTCCTATTTTTGTTCAGAAGCAAGTCACAAATACTCCTCTCCACAAGGAGATACAATCATCTCAACACTCCAGGCATTCTGTTATCAATCACCTCTCCTTCAACTCAAATGCCCTTTGTATGGTAGCTTAGAATTTCTATGATCTATGCCCATAGCAAGCTCTCTAAACCACAGAGGGAAGGTGGTCTTTTAAAAGTTCACCTTGCAAGTGAGACCAACTTGTTCCTGGGGAAAGAAACCAAACAGAGCTTAGTTTGTACACGTCTTTCAGATGTCCTGTATACAGAAAAGAAGGAAGGTTCAGGGATTTTTTCTGCCAGTGGATATGAGACAATTGGTATTGTGTGTGTCTTTTTGGGTGAATATGAAAATCCTTTCTTGAACAAATAAACTTTAAATCTTAATCTTCTCTCTTCTGTATCAAGCATATTAAAAATTTCTCTTTGTGAATGTTGATTTCCACCTCCCACCTCCTACCTCCACCTCACATTTAGAGTAGGTTGAGACTCATCCCAGCAATGAGACACAAAGGGTAAGGGGATTCTGGAGGGTGGGGAGAATGCTGTCCCTCTTACTTTACCAGGTCCCAGGGCTGTCTTGTTGGACAGCTCCAGAGCGCACCATTCACATCGCACTCTGTGTGGGTAATACCCTTGGAGATGTGCGATGTAGCTGCCCTGCCACAGCCTGTCTTAAACCAAATTGTGAAACATGAAGTTTGTCATGGGCCCATCTTACCTCCTGTTCTGTTTCCCGCTGTTACTTGGTGATGGGCTCTCCCACTCCCCAGCGTTCCTCCCTCCCCAGCAAAGCACTCTGTGTGGTTGGCATGTGCAGTCAGCAAGTGTGGTTGGTCCACCTCTGGATCCACTCCTATGAGCTGTGTGACCTTGGGCAAGTTACTTAACGTCTTTTCCCTTCAGGCTCCTGACTGTAAAATGAGGACAAGAATGGCATCTACATCCTAGGGTTGTTGTGAGCAGTAAGTGAGGTGAAACAGGTGAAGTGTCTGACCCTCAGAAGAGTCAATCAATGTTAGCTAGTTTACCGCTATTATCATGATCACAGATGCCATCCACTTGCCCAACCACCAAATATTCAAAGCACGGGGAGGTCTTTCCACCCTCTAGTGAAGATAAATGGAGATATTAGTTAGCTCAAAGTGGTCTAATAAATTATGCAACCCATCCCTTTATTTTCAGATAAGTAAACTGAGACACAGAAACGACAAGAAATGCCCTAAACTGCATAGCTGGTTGTAGAAGAACCAGAGATAAGAACTGAGGTCCCTTGCCTCCCAGTCCAGTACATTTATCATTGCATCAAACATTTGATTACATTTCCCTGGGACCAGCAGGCTTCAGCTATCTAGTCTTCAATCCTGAACAATTTCACTCAGGCATATGTATCTGGATGATTATAATCAGCTGCTAAGAAACAAAGTCCTGACTGATCAACTCATTTTCACCCTCTTCTCCCTAACATGGGATTAATGAGACAAACGTTTCCAACTCATGAATTCACAGCAGTGAAAGGCAAAAAGGACCTTGTTCCTGAGGAAGGGAGTTGAGAGCTGGCCAGCTCTCCAGGGTTCCTCATCTGCAGGGCTCACTGGGAGCTGTGCCCCCAACTTTCCTAAAGCCAGACAAAGGGAAACTAACCTCTCGGCCTTGTCCCCTTCAGAGTTGTGTAGTAAGGGTTTCTCTTTGCCAGGATTAATCCCATTCTCCCTTGATTACTCCATTTAAATCCCGTTCTTCCAGAAAGGACTTTTCCCCAACCTCTAGACTAGGTTAGTCCCCACCTCCACCTCTTACGTTCCCACAGCCTCCTGAGTGAATAAGTAGTGCTGTCTAAATCATTGTGTACCGGGACATTTTTTGGAGGGGGTCATATTACCACATCTTATTTTCAGATTATTTTCCCTTACAACATTTCACCAAAGAATTATGGTGATTCTCTGGTCACTGACATTAGTGGGGGGAAAAAGTCTAAATTTTTTTTCCTACTATTCTTTGTCTAACCCCTTAAAATGGATATTAGCACACTAACATTCATCCTTTATTTCTAATATAAGTGTTTCTAAGTATAAATTTCTCTCTAAGCTCAGTATAATATTCTATACAGACATTCTTTTCATGCTTACACAGAAAAATTATGAAAATTGGCTTTGTACTAAGCCATAAAGGAATTCATTGAATTTCAAACGATTAATTCTTTTTTAACCATAATGCAATTAAGGTAGAAATCACTAACAGGTAACTAGAACAACCCCAAATATTTCAAAATTTCTAAAATACTCATGTGTATTCTCTAATTGCTGAACACAATGTTCTACAGATAACACATCATTAGATCAAATTTGGTATTGAATTGACCAAATTGTTGATATTTGTTCTGACTGTTGTTTGCTTGATCCATCAATTACCAAGAGAAAAGTATTAAAACTTCCCACTATGATGGTAGATGTCATTTTCTCCTTACAGTTCTGTCAAATTTTGGTTTATATATTTTAAGGCAATGTTATTACATACTTAAAGTTTTAAAGTGTTTATCAACCTTGAAAATTGATTATTTTATCAACATGAAGTGACCATCTTTATTTCTAGTAATGCTTTTTCTTTAAAGTCTATTTTGTTTGATGTTATAAAAGTAACGCTATATTTATTTTTCTTGGAATTTGCTTGACATACAATTTTCTATTCTCTTACTTTCAACTATTCTGAGTCTTTTCATTTTAGCTGTGTCTCTTATAAACAGAGATAGCTAGATTTTTTTTTAAAACATCCATTAGTACCATCTTTGAATTTTTAGTAAACTTTTTGAAGTAATGTTAGATTTACAGAAAAATTGCAAATATAGTAATTTCTATATATCTTTTCCCTGCTTCTCTTCATGTTAACATATTACATATCATTGTACATTTGTCAAAACTAAGAAATCAATATTAACAGAGTATTACTAACTAAATTTACAGACTGTATTTGCATTTCACCAGTTTTTCTACTAATATCCTTTCTCTGTTTCAGAATACCACTTTGCATTTAGTGTCTTTGTCTTTTAATTAGAGTTTAGTTCTTTACACTTTTTGTGATTTGTAATAATCTTAAAATTTTTTCCATCATCTTATCTTATGCTATTTGCACTGTTTTTGCTACTTCCTTTTCTTAGATTTTTATTCTATTAATTAAATTTATTTGAATCATTCCCATTTGTCCCCAACTAGTATGGAATTTATATAAGTGATATTCTATTCTTTGAATGGTTATCCCAGAAATTTTAATAGGTATAATTAATAAAGTCTAAAGTTAATCAGTGTTAACTCCATTAACCTCCATGCCAAAAGATACATCAATATTACTATGAATTCTAATTCTATCTTGTTTTAAGCCCACAAGACACCATTATTGTTTTTTATAGTGTTTGTTTAGATGTAGCAACTTCTTAAACTTTTTCTTTACATTAGGTTATCTTTCATTTAAGACTTTCCATCTGGGATTTTTTGCTTGTATTGGAAATAATTCCTTTGGTAAGGATCTGTTCATGGTGAAAATGCCTCAATTTTTCTTAAAAATGGCTTTATTATACATTTGTCCCTGAAATATAGGTTTATGGGACATAAAATTCTAGATTTGCAGCCACTTTCTCTCAATTCTTTCAAGATATTATTTCACTGGCTTCTCTCTTCCTTCACTGCTGTTGAGAAGTATGCTGTTAGACTGATTGTTCTTTTGCAGATAATCTGTCTTTTCTTGATGACTGCATTTATGATCATCTCTTTGTCTTTGGCGTTTGCAGTCCCTCTGTCAAATGTTTTGAGATGTATTTCTTTTTATTTAACCTGTTTGGAATTTTTTAGGCTTCCTGAATTTAAGGATTCATTAAGTCTTCAAATTCCTTCGTAGTTTTAAGTTCTTTATATTATTTAAAGCTATTGAAAGTCTTTCAAATTCTCAGGAATTATTGCTTCTAATTTTGCCTCTCACTCATTCTGTTTTATTTTGAAATTCCAATTAGATGTATCTTAGAACTTCTCACTCCACCATCCACATCTTTCTTCTCTTTTACAGTTGCCACTTACTGCTTAGTGCAGCTTTAGGGCAATTGTTTAGTATTTATTTTTTAGTTCATTAATTCATTTTTCAGTTGTATGTCATTGATCTTTATTCTTTAAATTTTTAAATTTCAGTAACTTTTTTTTTATATCTAGAAGTCCTATTTGATTCATTTTCAGGCATTTTTTGTCATATTTTATGGCCTCCTAAACTTTGTTCATGTTAATCCTATTTTTTTATTTATCAAAAAAAGTTAAATGTACAAATATTATAGTCCCCACTTGGTAGTTCCAATATCTGAAGGATTTGCAGTTCTGCTCCTACTGACTGGTTGTGTGTGTGTTTGGGTTTGTTTTGCTATAAGCTAATATTCCTGATAAACCTTATTAGTTCAAATTCTTCAAGACCTGGTTGAAGGTGCATTCATCTAGAGAGGATTTGCCTTTGCCTCAACCTGGAGTGGCTTTAAAATTAAACCTTGGCCTAAAGGTTTTTTGAACTGCCTCAAATAATGTGAACTTCAACCATGAAGTGGCCATGAGGAAACAGGCCCAGAGCTAAGAAACTCCAGGGGAGATTTTTTTTCTTCCACCCAAAACTGAGATGGTGACAGATAAGTTTTCTTGCTGTTCCCTTCTGGTAATAATTTATTTTTCATCCTTACACTGTAGTTGTAGTCCTTCAGAGTCTCAGCATTATAGGGGGAGTGGTGGGCAGGAGGGTGTCTTATTTTAGACTCATCATCTTGGGTGGGCTCTGTATTTGTCTCCTGCCCCCTGTGCCCTGCATAGCCATCAAACCAGGAAGTCAAGGTTACCAAATTTGGCAGATGTCACCAGGATGAGAGCCAACTTCAGAACTAGCTTAACTTTCTAAAGCTCCATGGTCACTTCACTGGAATCTAAGATTCCTTACCATCTTGCTGGCTCATCAATGCATATTTTAAATATTTTATTCATCATTTTTAGTTGTTGTCAGTGGATCTGTTCTTACCATATCAGACTGTGATAGACTTAAATAAACATCAAGAAAACTTAAACACTACAGGCTCATGCTAGAGCATTTTTCTAAGCTTACCACCTCCCAAAATCAGTATCTGGAAGTTCAATTATAGTTTATGAGAAAATTCTGTGCATAATTGAGGGAATGCCAAATCTACTAGATTTCTTGATGACTAATTATTAAGCTTCTCAATTTATTAAAGTATTATATCACTGTATTAGTTTCTTAGGACTTCTGTAACAACTTACCATGAACTGAGTGGCTTAAAATAACAGAAATTTATTCTCTCATATTTTAGGAGGCTAGAAGTCCAAAATCAACCCTGTTGGCAGGGTTGGTTCCTTCTAGATGCACTGAGGGAAGAATTGGTCCCATGCCTCTCTCCTAGCTTTGGTGGCTTTTGACAGTCCTTGGCATTCCTTGACTTGTAGCTACTTGACTCCAATCTTGCCTCCTTGTCTTCACATGACTTCTTCTGTCTCTCTGTGTGTCCTCTCCTCTTCTTGTAAAGACACCAATTGTTGGATTAAGACCTTGGATTAAAGACACCATCCTAATCCAGTATGACCTCAGCTTAACTAAATACATCTGCAAAGACTACACTTCTAAATAAGGTCATATTCTGAAGTTCCAGGTGGACGTGAATTTGGGGGGGGGTAACACTGTACAACCCTCTAAGATTACCTTTAGCTTTCTCTCAGAGATAAAGCTTTCAAGAAACTTGGGGAAACAAATTTATGTTGCATCATATCAGAACATAATTATTGCCCTAACATCACTTCCCTCTGTATTGCAGTGTCAGTCATGGTTCACTATCATCTCTTTTATTTAGGAAGAATTTATTATATATTTCTAAGATCTCCTTCAAGGGTTCTGTAGCCCAGAGTCCATCACTCCTTTCTTCCCATCATTGAATTCAATTTTCTAGGCAACCTGACAGGTCCAAATTCTTAAAATGACCCACCAGAACACAGGAAGCCATAGAAGTTGTATTGAGACTTTCATGGTACAGCAAGGCAAGATAGTCAGTTAAACTTCAACAACAAACTTCATCTACCCAGGAAATTCCACGATCTGGCTCCATCCCAACTCTCCAGCCAAATCTCTTGCCAAAATTACTCCCACTCTCCTGCCCTTACATTCTTCTCTTTAGCAGTATAGAATTACTTGTGATTCTCCAAATGTGGGATATGACCTGCCACTGTGCTTTTCCATAGCCTGTTCTTTTTGCCTCGTATGCCCTGACACTTCTTATCCACCTGGTGATCTCCTACTGTTCCTTCAGGAAACTGATCAGTAATTTTCTCCATAAAAGCTTCTCTGATCTACCTGCTCAGATAGTTCTTCTGCTAGTACCCTTCCTAGTTGCACCATTCACAGTACTCTGATATTGCACATTCTCACTGCATTTAATGTATTAGTTCATCTTAAATATCTCTCTTTACCAGAATGTAAACTTTTTTATCCTCAGCCCAGCAGAGAGTCTGGCACATGGTTGGCACTCAGTAACTATCAAGGGGATTCGGCAAGATGCTTATTCTCTACTTATACGCCAGGCACAATTTAATGGGAATAAAAGGATAAATAAGGCCTAATTCTGACTTTCAGGGTATTTGTATTCTATCTCTATTTATTGACCGCCACCTGGTAGCATGAACTTCAAACTCAGGATTTGCCACTTTCTTGCTCAAAACAATTCTGATTTTGGAGATGTGATTTATTCTGCTGCTATCACTTCAAACTTGTAAGCAAAACCTTTTAAGCCATCATCCACAATTACTCCGAGACAAACAGATGGTCACTCCTCTCTGCCAAAATCAGTTACTTTATTAGTATATTAACCTCGGGCTCCTCTCCTGCCAGACTCACGCATTCATCTTTCATTTACTGTTCATCAGGTCAGTCACTTCTATTCCATTCGGATTTCATATTGTAAACCTTCTGAAAAGAGCACTCTTTTCTAGAGTTAGGCATATCATTCAAGTTATTTAATGGAAAACTCTTGGGCCAGCTTAAGAAGCTCTAATGCCTGCCTTCTTGCTTTATAAATAAACAATAAGGTAGTCCTTTTCTCCCCACCATCCATTTTTGAAAGCCTTATTAGATCATTCCTCCTGCCCCGTATTTTTGCCCACACTTCTCTAATCAATGTTCCATCACAATTTGTAAACAAAATGCCAGTTGTTTGAGTAGATGAAAATCTGTATTAAAAGCATCTCATGCTACTGTCAATACACATCTTCACAAGGATCTGGTAGTACAATTATTTCTCCTTTTCCAAAGCTAGAAAGAGCTTCCCTCCCAATTGAGTGTAGTCTTACCTCCTACAACTCCAGATGCTGCAATTTTAATGACAAATTTTACTACATTCTCTCTTTTAAATTAACTGCAAAAGAAAACTCTAGACTAGTTTTTTTTCTCTTTTAGAGATTCTATGATGGGAAAATCCCTGAAAACTAGAAAGGAAAGTAGTAAATCCCCTGCAAAACTGAATGTATAAATCAGTGTCTTGTTCAACATAAAGGCAATTGTGCAGTTGTCCTCCTAAAAGAGTAATCTGTGGACTTTTGTGAATAACCTAGGCTGCTGTTCTAAATTCAATTCCACTGTGTCATATATTGGTCTCACAATATTGTAAATGGTTCATTTATACTAGTTTCCCTTTTCTCTAGAGAAATTGAAGGAAACTCTAGTCAAATGTGGTGCTTCATTTTTTTCTAATGTGAGTTCCACTTATTTGATTAAGTATAGGCGTATGATCACGTGTATGTGTGGTAGTGATGGTGGTATGAGTGTGTGTGTGTGTGTGTGTATGTGTGGTGTGTATGGGGAAGATCCTTTATATGAAAGGTAATAGGATATAGATCTGGATGATTTTACTATACAACCTTGTGATATTCCATTAACCTCTCTATTGCTCACTAGGTGAATTAGATGATCTCTTAAGTCCCTCCTGGTTCTAACATTCTAAAACATCCTTAATTAAGAAGTCGAGACCTGAATTTTGACTTCTGTCCATGAAGAGTATTGACACAAGTTTTCCAGGACCATTTCAGAAGTGTATAGTAGAGTCCAGAAATGTCATCCCTCCCCTAGAAGGCCTTCATTTGCTCTTCCATTTATCCAACAAGCCATTGGTAAATACTCATTTCATGCAAAAACCCAACATTCTGCTTCCATAGTGCTTAGGCATCCTTCAAGTAGAGCCTTCACCACGCTGAATCAAAATGTCTGATTAAAATCTGTCTGCTCCATTAGAATGTGAACACCTGCAGGGAACCTAATGTTTTTCTTCCATCTCTATATTCCCTGGGTCTTACCTAGTGTTGAGCACCTAGTACTGAGCACATAGCAGATGCTGAGTCACTGTTTCCCAAACTGTCAAGCTGAGGAGAGAAGAGTCATGACTCTCAAACTTCATCTTGGAATTAAAGTGGACTTCCTTGAGAAGCACAGTTCGAGGTAGATTCTTAGTGGCATTGTCAACTTAAGCCTTGCTGTTTCTTGCCAGACATGTAATTCTCAGCACAAGAGTAGTGATGCTTTAAGCAAAAAGCCATCTTGGTGAGAAGGTCAGGATAAAACAGCATGCCTTGGTTACTTGACACTTTCAGAGTTGTTGCTATTTTAACACCCTCCCCCCAAATAATAAGCCAATTCTTTTAGGAAACCTTTCTGACAAGTACATATATAGAGGGAGGAAACCTTTCCAACAAGTATACATAAAGACGGAGAAAAGTGTGTTTTCTCTTTTAGGGAGTGTAGGGGAGGGAAAATTTTCCTTCTATCCTTCTGGGTTCTTTGGCTTGTCTAATAATCAAACTGATATAAGACAGATTAAGAGGAAAAAAACAAATTTAATTATGTACATACAAGATCCCCATAAGAATGACACCCAAGGTCAAGCAGGGCAGTTGAGGCTTATGTGTCATCCTGAGCTAAGAAATAGGATAGAGGCCTGGGGCTTCAAATGGAAGGAGGGTAATTCACAGGACAATACAAAGGGCAGATGTTGGGTAATTTGATGTTTGCCCTGCCGTATAGATATTCAGATAAAAGTTATCTTCAGTAGGAGCTCTCTCTCTGAGCCAGGCCACCTATCTAGATTTTTTTAGGTGGCTAAGGGAGAGGTAAAAGTTTTCCTTGAGCCTTCTGGGTCTTGATTGACTCCAGCTCAAAGTAATCCACACGCCAAAGTGGCACATTTTGGGGAGCTCATTCTGAACTCCTTTAGGAGAAAACTATGTTAGGAGAAATAACTTATGAACCTTTTGAGTTAGGGGTGTCTTATTTTGGATTTTCCCAGAAGCAGAACCTGAAACAAAGATTTGAAAGCAAGCGGCTTATTCAGGAGGTGAACTCATAAAATACTGATAGAGGAATGGGATGAGAAGAAGGGAAAGAAACTGACTTTGTGTTATCAACTGGAGCTTAAACCTGCGGGGAATTGTAAGAGCCTGTGTAGAACACAGGCTGACAGTTGTATCACCCAAGGGGTGAGGAACCTGGGGTATCTATGTATGGACATCCATCAGTCATTGGGTTAGGGTTGTCTGAGGAGGAGATATTCCCAGCTCTTCTGGCCTGACACAGCATGGGCACATATGTGGAGCAAGCTCTGATAACTGGAGAAAACCCTAGGCAAAAGAAATACAGGAGCTCACTGTTGGCTTTCAGGTCTGCATGCACTGATATGGTATTTGCATAAGAAAAGAATAGAGATTCCAGAATCAGAGGAAATAAGGACGTAAAATTGAAATGGAAAAATGGAGAAACAGTCCAAACAGGAACTATGACATTTGAAACAGCAAATTAACATCCCCAGCAGCAAAGCTGCTGATGGAATTTTATGAACAAGGATGTCTAATGTTCAATTTGTTGTTGCTCATGTTGCCGAAATAGAACCCTTTCCTCTGCCACCAACCCAATTCCAGATTTTCTGCATAGTCTGCTTCACACAAAGCCCTTGTAACGGGTGTTTTTTAAGAAATAGAAATTGAGGAACGGCTTGAATTTTATACTTTGGTTCAATGTGATGCAGAAAAAAGCCAGGACAAGGAAGATGTTGGGATGACACTTAAATTCCCCTAATTCACAGAAAGCAGAAGTTCATAGCCACAGGTGGCCAGGAGGCTATGAGCATCTCAAGAATTTTCAGATTTTTTAAGGAGAGGGTTTGGAATTATCTCCTTAAGTGCTGGTTTGTGGAAAGCTTATCCAAATCTCAAAGGTCAGGAGACACAGGTAACATGTAAGATATGCATGGAATCAATCTTTTACATCTAACGGTCTGCTTCCCACCACTCCTCCACACCCACTACAAGGAGCCCCTAATTCACACATGAAAGGCTGTATCACACATACCAAAATAATTGTTGAGAAATGAATGAACTTCCACTTTCCCAAAACAATGATAGGTCTAAAAGGCCATGTAGTCATGTGCTGGACCAGATGTCGGCCTTGTCTCCATGAGACCTTGAGCACCTACCAAACTTCTCTGATCATCAGTTTCCACCCCTGTTGAATGAGGATTTTGAAAGGAGATCTTCAACGTCTCTCAGTACTTTACCAACTCTTTAAGATTCCCAATTTGATTTCAAGCATTTACAAACACATAGTATTAGACTGCAGGAACTTTGAAGGCCAAGGTCAAATTTTATTTATATTCTGATAAGAATGCTTTTTGTCCTCTTATTTGCACTTCTAACCATTTCATCGAAAACTTTCTGATGCTCCGATGTCCATTCCCATTGGCTGTTCTCTCATTGCATCCTGTCCATCTGTTCACAACTCTGTCAAGCACTTATCACATACAGTGTTTACATGCCTTTAGAGAATGAATTCCTTAAAACAGAGCATTAAACTTTCATCTCTGTAACCTCAGCACTTAGCATGATACCCGAATGTAATAATTACGTAATAAATGCTCGTTGAGTAAATCTATGAGTAAATGGATGAATGCCTTCTATCCCCCATAGCTCCTAACACACTTTGGTGATGATGCAAGTTACTTGTTTGTAATAGATTTATTTTGTTCAAGACCTTCCAGAATCATTTAAAGACATTAGAGAGGTAGTCAGAGTAACAGCAGGGCCAGGAACTTCTTGGGTGTGGAGAAATGAGTCTTTTCATCTGTAGTGAGACCATGTAGAACTCTTTGTTTTGAATATCTTCAAATTGCAGTGCTTAGGGTTTTAATTTTATACTGTTTCTTAATTCCTATACTACAGATAGGTCAGAGAAGATGTCTTAGTCTGAAATACCCTCTCTGTTTCAAGATACTCTGGAGGAAAGCAGTGATTGGATTGATTCACACAGGATTATTACTGTCATCTAACATTTATTGAGAACCTAGTGTAAGTCAAAACTTTGCTAGGGGTTATAGAAAATACACAGCAAAAAATGCGGCTCTTGCCATCTAAGGGACTTCATTAAAGTGGGAAACTATATCACAGAGTGAATATAGATATACCCATCCAAAGCAGCATGCAATATGTGCCCAATAAAGAATGGACCATAGGTTCTACAGGGTTTTAGGGGACTGAGGGGGACTGGCCATGGCTGAGACATCCGTGATAAAGGAAGGTGGTACTTCATGAGCTTAGATGTCAGATGAGTACTTCAGAAAGGTGAATAGTGAGCACACAGGAAGAAGAGATCCATATAGGCACATTTGCAGACTCATACCACAGACGGACTGAAGACCACATGCTGTTCATTAGGTGAAATAATGTCTGTATTTGATAATGCGTTAAATCACCAGTAAAATTCTAGTCAGTAAATTTCTCTCAGGAATTATTATCTGAAGTCAATTCACACATATCAGCCAGCAAATATTTACAAGTTTCTCTTAAGGGCATTATGTACCCGTAAGTTATACCTAGATCTGCTCTCTTTCCCGCTTTGAGTCATCACTAATCATTATGACACCCACTATCAGGAGAAACAAGGAAGAGAGAGTAGGAAATACGACATAGAGGTTGTAGGGGAGGAAAAATAATTTTCCCTCTACCCTTCTGAGTTCTCAGCTGAGACTCCTGTAATAATAGATAGATTATCAAGAGAAAAACAAACAGAAGTTTACTAACATGTATATCTCATGTATACATAGGAGATACCCAGAGAAAATTGAGTAACTTTTTGAGGTGACTTAAAAATTTGGGGTTAAATGCCATCTTAATAGAGAAAGGGGAGCGAGGACATAGGCCTCTTAGGGGAGCACAAATGACTTTTAGGAAAGATGAATGGGACCTTAGAAGAATAGAGGGGAGGTATGATAGTTTGTGACAAAGTTTTTCTGGGTGTGGTCTAGTCTCCTCTCCCTGGTTGATGAAACTCCACTGGAGGGGATCTATGACAATTGAGTTCCTTTTGGAGGCAGATAGAGGACTTCAGAGAAAGCCTCTCCCTGAATTAGCTGTTTTTTAAATGCCTATAGCTCAAAAAAATCAATATAGCAAAGCAGTATATTTTGGGGTAGTAATTCTGCTAACCCTTCAAGATCAAGAACTTGGATTTTAGACACAGAGACCTGGGTTTGAATTCTAACTCTGATATTCACTGTGTGTTTTGTCCCTGGGCAAGTTACATAAGAGGACGTATAAGTCTCAGTTTTTTCTGTTGCAAAATAAGGGTGATAACAGTGTTTATTTCATAGAATTGCTGTGAGGATTCAATGTGTGAAATTGTGTAAAGCACTTAACACAGTGTTTGGCACATATTTGTGTTTAATAAGCATTTGTAATTGATATTGTTATAACTTAGATGGCTATACAACCGGCAGTGAAATAGAAAAATGATTGAGAAAAGAAGATATATGGTTAAGCAAAACATTATTTTTGATGTTCATTTCAACTCTGATTCTATTTAATTTTCTCCTCTGTCTCATTATCAAGGCTTTGGTAGGTTTAGAGAATCTATACAAAAATCCCCACTAGTCCCTCAATAGAATCCCAACCATGAGAAATGCATAAATTAAGCTACCATTTAAGATATAAGAACAAAATCATTAAGACTAAAAGAATTTGAGTTCTCATGGCACCATCTTGTATCTGTTACCTTATAGCTTCTATCACCATAGCAAAGTTCTCTCTGCTTTGGTATTTTTATTAATATTTCATCATCACACCATTTTTTCTTTATGTATGTGACATTTAGTATTTTAAGAGGTAAATGCAATCCAGTAGACATATTTTTTCCTAATAGAATTCATCTTTAATTTTATAAAAGAGCAGTAGAGCTAGAATGTACTCAGATATTGCAGGGGCAGAAAACTTGTCCCTTCTTCCCTTTTAGTTCTTTGGCTGGTCTAATAATCAAATTGCCATAAGACAGATTAACAGGAGAAAAACAAATTTAATTACATATATACAGGAACCCCACAGAGACATGAAGACTCCAAGGCAGTCAGGCAATTGAGGCTTACATACCATCCTGAGCTAAGGAGATAAGGAAAGGGGTCTGGAGCTTCAGAGGGGAGGAAGAAAATTCACAGGAAGGTTAGAAAGGAAAATGTTTGGTAAATAAATGTTTGCCATGCCATGTAGATAAGTCTTTCTGATATAAAAAGTTATCTCTGATTTCTCAAAAAGTTAAAAATAGAAATACCACATGATCCAGCTATTACACTAGAGTGGTTTATCCAAAGAACATGAAATCAATAATTCAAAAAGATATATGCACCTCTATGTTCATTGAAGCATTATTCACAATAGCCAAGATGTGAAAGCAACCCAAGTGCCCATCAACAGATGAGTGGATAGAGAAGATGTGGTATATATACACAGTGGAATACTACTCAGCCATAAAAAAGACAAAATTGTGCCATTTGTGACAACATGGATGGACCTTGAGGTATTGTGCTAAGTGAAATAAGTCAGACAGAGAAAGACAAATACAATATAATTTCACTCATTTGTGGAAGATAAACAAACAAACACACAGAGAAGGAGAACAGATTTGTGGTTACCAGAGGGGAAGGGGGTTGAGGGAGTGCAAAAGGGGTAAAGGGACACATATGTATGGTGATGGATAAAAACTAGACTATTGATGATGAACACGATGCAGTCTACATAGAAACTGAAATCTAATAGTGTACACCTGAAATTTATACAATGTTATAAGCCAATATAACCTCAATGAAATAATTTTTTAAAAAGTTATCTCTGGTAATAGCTGTCTTCCTGGTACAGATCCTCTATCTAAATTCTTTTAGGCAGTTATGGGAGATTTAACAAATCTTTTCCTGAGTCTGCTGGGTGTTATTTGCCTTCAGCTCAAAACAATCCACATGCCAAAGTGGCACATTTTAGCGTGGCCTATTCTTCTCTCCCTCAACATCATCTGGTCTAACTCATTCATTTTGTGATGGAAGAATTGAGACTCACAGAAGTTAAGCCCAGTGTCACACAGATTTGCAAAACATGTTGGTTGGATGAATGAATAAATGCTAAAATTAAATTCATATTATCTGCCTTTGAAAGCAGTCTTCTTTCTACTACTTTAACAATAATAAGTTAAATAAAAATTTTGCAGACAATGTTTCTAGAAGCCATACAGGCCTTTAAGTGTGAATACCTCTAACTTTGATCATAGGTGACAAATCAAGATGCATAAAAAGAAATGAAACCTCAGACTGAAGCCCTTTGCTTTGACCTTGAATCTGCGGGAGTACTCAGAAAGACATTGAATTTTGAATGTTGCCACTAGTTGCTTTATTCAAGACTCTGAGTTAAATAAGTCATCTGTACTTAACCCCGGGTTCTCAGGAGCCTTTTAACGTATTTGAGACCTTCTTTGAATTGTATTCCAAAGGCATATAAAAGTATTTGAAGCTTCCTGTCTTTTATCTTAAAGCAAGTGTTAAAAAAAAAAATGGACAAAATTTCTCCCTAGGCTATGGTGTCAATTAACACTTCACCGTGAAACTGACGTAGCCGCTCAAGCCCCCAAGTTTTCAGCATGCTCCTTGTATCGTCTCCTACCCATCATTAGCTCTGTGTCCTTCAGTACTGAGTGGAAGGCTTTTCCTAATTATGCAGCTCCCTCACTCCCAACACTTGATGGAATTTGTGGAATTCTCAGGATGTTGTCATTAGCACCCAAAGATAGGAGAAGAAATGACCATTTTAACCAGCAATTGAAATTAGTTCCAGACCTTGAGCATAAGGAAGAAAGAGACCTCAGACAATTAGGCTTCCTGTGGTTGCTCATTGAATGGCTGGTTTAGAGTTTCTACATTCTTCTATAATTCACAGTGCAATTTATAGCCATTGTGTTCTGCCTGGGATCAGGAAATTCCCTGACTGGGTTTACAAAGAGGGTTGTTTACCATGGCGCTGACTGACTAGTTTCATTGAATTAATAAAATGAACAAGTCTCAATGCCCTAGCGACTTTAATACTCAGACACCATGTATAATCCTGCAGGTCAGGATAAAGACAGATGCTACAATCCACTGGGCCTATAGGCTTTGTCTTTACTCTGCATTGACCTCCAGTCTCTATCACTACCCCAAGCCTCAGACTTGTGTTCCTAACTGCTGGCTGAGTTGGATATCACCCAATTATTTATTCATTTAAAATTATAGGTGCCTTCTTATTCCTGTTCCTCCAGATAATATCAAATTTAAACTTATTCCTCAAAATCTGCTCCATTTTCTCCATTCTGTATCTTGATGAGTAGCTACATCATCTACCCCTAATAGTAATGCTCTCCATTTCCTCATTCAATCTGCTGTAAAGTTCTCTAAGTTCTGTATCCTGAATATCTCATGGCTACATCTCTCCCATCCACACCCACTGCCATGAACCTCATTTCATGGATGTACCAACTTTCTCGTGAACTGTAACAACTGTATCATAAGTGTTCTACCTTTCCCTATTTTTGTCCTATATAAATTCACATCGCTAATGTTTTGAACATTTACTTTTTGCTAAACACTTGAAATGTATTTTCTTAGTTAAATCAATAAAATCTAGGATTTAAAAAACCCTCTTTTTTTATTAACCTGTATTAACCATACAGCTTAATAGGACAAAAATTAGGAGTGTCTACATTAACATCACTTTACTATTCTAGGGAATCCTCACCCAGGAAGATAAAGTTATAAATAGTTATTGTCTGTCTAAAGAGACTTCCTTAAAATCCATTTTTCTGAACAACAGACTGCTCAACTAGCCCCCTCTCCAGACAATAGACTGTTAACCAGGATTCACAGCCCTTATGGTATAATAAAAATTATATTTGGTCTTTGTCCCCAGTTCCTGGCACAGAGCTCCTAAAACCCTTGGAATTCCCTGAGTGATAGGAATGTCTTTTGTTATTCATAATGAGTCCCTTTCAACCATACTTAATTTTATGCTAATGAGGTTGTGGGGAGCCCTAAATAGCCTCAGGATGAGGGCTGGCCACCAGCGGAACCAACCACATGATTAGAGGGTTGGAATCTTCAGCCCCACCTCTAGACCTGTGTGGAGGGGCTAGGGAAATTGAGTTCAAGCACATGGCCAATGATTTAGTCAATCATGCCTATGTAATGAAACTCCATATAAAAACCCAGGAACAATGAGGTTAAGAGAACTTCCTGGTTGGTGAATACATAGATGTGCTGGCAGTGTAAAGTGCCCAGAGAGGGCATGGAAGCTCCATCCCCCTCCCGCAGACCTTACCCTATGTATTTCTTCATCCAATTGTTCATTCATATCTTTTATAACAAACCAGTAATCATGAGCATAGCACTTTTCTGGATTCTGTGAGTCATTCTAGTGAATTGTCAAACCCGAGGGAGAGTTGGGGGAACTCCTAAATTTGTAGCCAGCCTGGCAGAAACACAAATAGCTTGGGGCTATCTGAGACTTGCAGCTGGTGTCTGAAGTGGGGGCCAGCTTGTGCCCTTAATTTGTGGGGTCTGTGCTAACTCCAGGTAGTATCAGAATTTAACTGAATTTGTAAGACACAGGGTTAGATGCTGCAGAATCGTTGTTGGAATGGAGCCCTCTTCTCAGGACAATAGATTGTTCAACTGGGCAAAGTACTCATTTGTCAAACAACTGTTTACTTGTCAAGATGCACTTCAAAACACTCCCTTCCCTATGTCCTGTCCATGCAAATAACCAATAACCATTCTATAGATAAGAGACACATAAACTGAGTTTTATTTGAGCCAAGCTGAGGACTAGCCTGGGAAGGCAGTCTCTATAAAAGAAGAAAGCATTCCAGAGAACCATGGTTTTCAGTACAGCTTTATACATTTTTGGAACAAAGAACACATGTCAAACATGCCCAGGACACATATTCATCAATGTTTTGATGAATATATATTCATCAATGTTTCACGAGAATAGCTACCCCATATATCCTCGATATGTGAAATTTCTTATCTCTCTGTCCCCCTCCCCAGATCTTTGGTTTGGTCCACCAAACCAAAACTGTATTTTGAACTTTATCCAATTCCTGTCATATCCTGGTATTGAAAGACCAATTTAAACTAACACCAAAACCTTATAAATATCCTTCCTTGTCCTTCCCCTTCTGAGACATACAATCACTCAGTCAAAGCAGTGTTCTCTCTCCTTGCAGTGGGTAATACACTTGGCTCTGTTTGTTAATGGGTTATTTTGGTGGTATTTTTAGGAAATCAGCAGTCAACCCTCCTATGAAGAAGGTATTATTACTATCCTTATTTTAAAGGTATGAAAACTGAGTCATAGATTCATTAGGAAACTTGCCCAAAGTCACATACCCACTAAGTGATGAAACCCTGCTTCAAGCCCAGGTTAATATGGCTCCAAATTCTAGTTTCCTAACCCTTGAACTATGCTGCCCCCTTTTCAATGCACCCTCCACTCTTCTGCAATAGGGCACTATACTCAAAGTTTTCTAATATCGTGACTTCCAACACCAGGAAAATCTCACTATTTGGAGATTAGAGAGTTAGAAAAGAAGATGGATATAGGGCAGCACTCTATAAAGACGGGGTGGACAGGGATGGCCTAACTTTCTGGAATAGGCCATCTGACATGACTTGCTGGCAATTCATTTTCAAAAGGTAGATGTAAGCAGAGATAAATGTTCATCTTTTCTTAATTAATTCTTTCCCAAAAGAAGGAAGCATTTGGTGAAATGGAAGCGTCAAAGTTATTGTTTTTCATCAGTTCTCAGTTTTTTGATTCCCCAGTTATCGTGGACATTAACAAGAGTTTTGTCTTTGCCATTCCAGGTAATATAAGCCATCTCCCTAATGGCTTAAGCTAGTTCAAGTTGAGTTTGTCATTTGCAAACCAAAAGAGTCTTTGACTAATGCGGGAGATTAACAGAAATCTTGAAAGAAAATTGATGGTAGAAGAATTATCTTGTATTATTTTACAAAGTTGAAAAGGAATTACTTGTTACCATTTTACTTTTGAATTGCCCACTAGACAAAATGACATGGCTCAGAAGTATTTAAAACTCAAAATAGTGAGGTGATAACAAGACAGCACTTAATTGCTTTACTAAGGATAGGACTCCAGGTCCAGATAGAATGCACATCAGGACTCTGAAAGTAATTGTAGACCTGTTCATTACTGCCTTCCCCAGGAGCATTGTTTGAGCAATCCTGGAGCAAGGAGCAGCAGCTTGGGCAGAGCCCGACTCTTACACATGGCTGCAGGAAGGGAGATTGCAGACATTTCAGAGAGAAACTGGGCATGCTTTCATGGTCAGAGACTCTAAACGGGGCTATATATAAAGAGGGATTAGAAACTCTAAAATAGGTTGATTTTTGTGTCCATTTTCCAGAGTATCCCAGTGGAGAGAAGAGAGTTTGATGTTCAATTAGAAGACAATTTCTACACACAGATCACCTTGTCCCTTTTGTTAACTATTTTAATTATTGATCTAGATGAAGTCATCAGAGACAAATATATCAAGTTTGTAGATGACATATAGTTGACATCTATCAACATCTCATAGAACAGAATCAGGATTCAAACTGACAAGTTGCTATTAGGAGCCTTAATCAGCAAGATGACAGTTAAAATCCATTGCCCACTGCCACTGCCCTAAATCATACCCTCATCATCTCTCATTGGATGACTGCAACAACCTCTAATCTCTCTCCATACTTATCCATGGTTTACACTTTCATACATTACTCTTCTGCAGTGCCAGAAAGTTCTTTACAAAATACAAATCTGATTACGCTTCTCTAATGCTTTAAAAGCTTCCACTGTGCCACCACTCTTACAGGATAAAATCTGAAGCCCTCAGCCAGTATATAATGCAGTTTAGTCCAATCTATCACTCCAGCCTTGTTCCACGCAACATCCTCAATGTCTCCTTCTATGTATCCATCCCAACAACTCCTCTGGCATTCCTCAAACAGAGCCAGACACTTCTACCCCCGCAAGTCTTTGCACACACTACTCCTACCACTCACAGTGTCCTGACACCCCTCTCCACCTGGAAAATCCATTCATCCTTCAAATTGGGACCAGATGCCCCTGCCCCTAATGACATTTCCTTGCTCCCTCAGCCTGTCGGCCATTCCATCCTCTCTGCTCCCACAGTATGTTTTTTAGTGCATATTTTAACACTGACACATGTTATGTTTGTTTTCCTGCCTGTGCCTTGAACTAAATCATGAGTTCTTCTAGGACAGGGACGAAATGATTTTTGTACAACTCAGGAGACAGACCACTTGGATTTGATTTCTAACTCTTCTGCTTCCTAACTATTTGAGTTCAGTCAAGTTACCTAATCTCTCTTTGCCTCAGTTTCATCATTTGTGATATGGAGATAATAATAGTGCCTAATACAGGGTTGTTGTGTGGATTGAACGAGCCAACATGCATCCAACTTTGCTGGCTTGCCTCCAAATCTTTCTGTCTGCGTCTCTGACCAAGGGCTTCTTTGAATCTTGATTTCTGTTTTGGTGGAAACTGAGAAGGTACTAGTGACAAATAGCCCTCGGGGTACTAGTGAGAGAGCAGAGAGGGGAAGAGATAACAGTCTAAGACAGAAAACTTAGAGTGAAGACTTTGATATGTAGCCTTATCATGAATGAATGAATAAAATTAAGCAACTATCTAATAAGTGCATGTATGGAGGATAAAACAAGATAAAAAAAGATCTGAATATGAAAAAGCTTAAAGATGTAAATGACTCAAGTTTCAGCACAAATAATATAATGTACAAGCATCACTTCAAAATCATGACACTTTGTAGTGTGGAGTTGGTTATTTTGCTTTATAATGGAATTATAAGCTCATATTTATTGAGCACTTATTACACATAGCTTCATTCCAAGTGGTCTTTATTTATCTCATTAACTCTTGAGATGCTTACCTATTTTTAACAACAAAATTCATAATTCTCTTAACTGTGCTGTAAATCTTCACATGTATGTCTATTGTTGTGGAATGTAGTATTTAAGTCTGAGATTCTTAAAGTTTTGTGGAGTCATTTGTTTTGAAGTTGGGCTCATCTAAAGTCACTTGATATCGATCCATATCTGGGGAAACCTGTGGCAGAATCTTTAAACTACTAAACTGTATATTTTACAGGTGTAGTGGACATTTATTGGTTGCCTTTCCCTTCATCCATTTTGCTCCCGCCCTTCCATAAGAGCACCCAGATCTTCATTTGGTCATCTCTCAAAGCACCATGTGCTTAATACATAGTTAACCCCTTGTCTAGCATTAGGAATGGCCTTGATTGTTGTAACCCAAAGAAGGTGATCTAATTCTCCCTGTCACCAGAAGCCCAGACTTAAGTACATCAATATATGGCATTCCCCTGGGTAGAAGAATTAGTTCACAAATGGGCATATGACCCAATTTGTTCCAATAAAACTTGAGAGGTTTTCTGGGGGCTTATTAGAAAAAAAAATCTTTGCTCTTCTGAGAGAGATAGTAGAGGAGACAGTCTTTCTCCTTCTGGTCCATATATGACATAAATGTAAATCCTGGAACTACAGCAGCCACTATGCCATCATGAGGAGAGCTGGCTTGAGAATGAAGCCAATATACTGAGGAGGGCAGAGCTGAGAGAATCATCACAGAGAAATAGAGCTGGTATCAAATCATGCCTGACGACTACATTAAATGTGATTTTTCACTTTCATGAACCAGTACATCTCCTTTTTAAAAATTTGTTAGTTTTAAAAAACAATTTTTTTACTTGCAATCAAACAAGGGAACACATTATTCATAAGAAAAATACCTCAATTATAGCCATTAGAAAATTGCAGGTTCTGTTTAATTGAATGGTAATGCTCTGGTTATATGGGTTCTTAAGCGTTATTATTTTATTGAAGAGTAACAGCTTTCTGTGAATTAGGAAGATATTTTTATTTCCACTTATAGCCAAGGAAATTGGATCCATGATTGTTACCAAATTAATAGTAATAGTAAAATTTAGGTTTCCAAGTCATCAGCCAAGGATTGGCCTTTTAATATAAGAAATATTAGAGAAAGTATGTGTGCATGAAGTTGATGCTTTTGGAAGATGAGCAAAGCACCTGGAAGTCTAAGCTTCCTTTCAACACTTTAAGCATTTTACTCCACTCTCTTCTTGCTTGCGTGGTTTCTGACAAGAGGTCTACTGTGATTCCTATCTTTGTCTCTCCATAAGTGTTTCCCACTACCCCGCACCCCACCCTCACTTCCTTTAAGGTTTTTTTCTTTGTCTCTGGTTTTCTGCAGTTTGAATATGATGTACTTAAGTGTGGGTTTGTTTTTGGCTGGTTGGTTATTTTTACAGGTGTTTTGTTTCATTTTGTTTTTGTTAGTTATCTTGGTTGGTATTCTCTGAGCTTCCTGGATCTGTGTTTTGCTGTCTGTTATTAATTTTGGAAAATTTCTGGCAATTATTACTTCAAGTATTTTTCCTGCCCTGTTCTTTTTTCTCCTTCTAGTATGTAAATTACGTGTATGTTCCAGCTTTTGATATTGTCCCACAGTTCTTAGATGTTCTGTTCTGTTTTTTCATTCTTTTTTCTCTTTGCATTTCAATTAGGGGAATTTCTATTGACCTCTCTTCAAGTTCACTGATTCTTTCCTCAGCAATGTTGAGTCTACTGGTGAGCCCATCGAAGATATTCTTTGTTTCTGTTTCGATATTTTTGATTCCTAGCATTTCCTTTTGATTCTTCCTTAGAGTTTCCATCTCTCTGCTTCCATTACCCACCTGTTCTTGCATGTCATCTATTTTTTCCTTTAGAACTTTTAACATGTTAATCCTAATTATTTTAAATTCACAGTCTGATAACTCTAGCATATATCACATCTGATAATTCTAATAAATATCTGATAAATCTGGTAATTATGGTCATATCTGAATCTGGTTCTGATGATTGCTTTGTCTGTTTTTTTTGACAACACTTGTAATTTTTTGTTGCAAGCCAGACATGCTGTTTACGTAATAGGAACTGAGGAAAACAGGGCTTTAGTGTGAGAATTTGTGCTAATCTGGTGAGGAGTTGGGCTGTGTTTGATATTTGTTGTCACTGTAGGTATTAGGAGTTTTAAATCCCTCTGGCATTCTTGTTTTTGCCTCCTCTCTTGGCTTTGGGCTTCTGTGTGTACTCTACTCAGAGAGACTGTCTTGCAGCTCTTTTAGCTTTCATCCACTGTTGTTATACAGGAACCAGCTTGGCCTGATGGTAAGGTGTGGAGGAGGGGGAGTGTTCTACAATCTTTTGAGTAAGTCTCAGCCTTTTAGTGGGCCTGTCTCTCAGGGCTGTGGCCTCCACAAGGGTTTCTCACCCTTCTCCAGTGGTATAGCTTTCCCCCACCTACACCCTATTCTTGTCCTTGTCTGCAGAATTCCCAAACCATTTTCTTGAAGCCCTGCCTCTTTTGACTGTGTGTCCACACCACCCTCCCAACCTCCTTCACGAGACATGAAAGCTGGAGGCAGCTAGAAATATTCCCTCACTGGTTAGGTGGGGGATAGAGGAGTCCCAAGCTCACCTCCTTGCCCGGCTCCCTAGTCCAGGAGTAGTGCAGCTCACCATTTTACCCATCTAGTTGCCTGTTCTCCAGATTGCTCAGGTTTCTCTGCAGCTGTGGTTCCAAGTGAGGAATTATTTGGGAGAGGCAATGCCAGAGAGAGAAGAACGTTGATGGAGATTCTGATTCAGGCTGTGTCCACCTCAAGCTTCTCCCTTCAGGAAAGCCTGGTCATAAGCGGCGGAGGTTTAGTAGCTTCTGAGGAGTTCTCTGGGCAAGACTGGAGAACACACTCATTACACAAAGCTTTAATGAAAGCCTTCTACCTTCCGGAACACCAGTGAGGGTCCAGAAAAAGAAAACTGAGTCCTACTACTTGGAAAGATCCTTGAAATGAGTTTCACCTGATGCCTGAGGCGCTGGGTGCACTACTCAGCTGATGCTCATAAGCACTTACTGAGAAAGTGATGGATTTAGTTATTTAACAATTGCTCATAAACTGACCTTGGCTATTTGAGCTATTTACTAGCTCTGATCACAAAAAGTTAAAATGTAGATTGCAGCATAGCTGAGCCTGAATATATCAGTTGGCTAGAAATCCATAAACTGTCTTTGTAAATGGTAGACATAAATTCTTACCATGTGAAATTCCTGCAAGGAGGGCATAGGTTTGTGGTAAATCAGAACTGTGTGACCTCCAGTACTTTAATTCAAAATATTGCCTGAGGTGGAACTTGTCTCTTAGGGGATGTTTTTATAATGCATCAGGCCCTGCTCTGGCCACAAAATGACTGGAGTAGAGTATGCTTAAAATAGTTGTTCTTGAATGAAACTAAATAATGGTTAATACGAAAGTGTTCTCAACTTACATGCTGTTCAGATGTCTGGAATTCCTTGTGTTTCCCTCTGCCTGGAGCTCCAGCATATGCCACAGCTGTCCTTCGACAGACCCAGTAGTTATGGACGGTCATATATGTGACCACCATGTCAGGACAGGTAGAGGAGATTTGAGGTCTGAAACTTTCCGGGTTAAAAAATCAATATTTTTATTAATTTTCATGTCCTTGAAGATGTCTCAATTTTCTAAATCTCCACTTACCCATTGGAGTGTCTCTAACTTACTTCCCTCTGTGGCTTTGGGTTTACCGGACTCTAAGGGTGGTAGTGGCCTCAGGCAACACCCTTGCATTCCCTGTTTGACAGAGAGGCACAGTCACATAAAAGGCCCTTGAAATTCTCTGTTTCCACCGTTGATTCTGGGAGTGTGAATTCACAAGATGGCTGGTTAGAGAAAGGGTGGTTGTCTTTGGCTGGGGAACCTACAATGCATTATGACTACCTGTATCTGCACTGCACTGGGGAATAGGGACAATCTTGCAAGCAGAGACAGAGCCATGTTCACAGTTGTAAACCTAGCTCTTAGAAGCATACTGTATATACAACACAGCACATAGACGGTACCCATAAATATTTGTCAAACCAAAGAGTAAAACCAGTGTCCTGGTTAATACCAATCCTAAGAAAAAAAATCCTCAACCAAGGGTGGAGACTTTGGCAGGGCTGTATAGTACTGAGAAGAAAGGTGTGCTGAATCCCCATGCTGGGCGCTGGGTAGGGCCAAGATCCAGTGGCTGGAGGGTGTGTGGAAGAATTCCACTGTAGGCTGCGATAAAGGTAAAGAGAATGGGTTTCCATTCTCTCTGTTCTAAAAAGCAAACAAAAAATGATGGTGGTCGTGGTTGGAGATAAGGGGAGAATGAAATGTTTAGAATCCACTTCACCATTAGCTTCTTTGACATTTAGATAAGTCACAAACCCTCCTTCCCTCCCTCTTTCCTCAACCCACAGCCTTCTCCAGTCTGCCAAGACTGACGATCTTCACTCTCAGTGACTGAATGCTGCTATTTACAGTTTTGCCAATTATTGCTACCCTTGTTTACAGTCCTTCAGTCAGCTCTCTTCCAAGATAATTGAAATTAATTTTGCAAATAAGATTTCACAAGACACTGCATAATATGCTTCCAATAGGATCAAAACATATTACATTTACTGTATATCAAATTAGCAAATTAGCTTTTGCACAGATGATAAGTATTGTTTTACTTATGCATTTCATTACTTTTCTTTCTTTTTTTTTTTTTTAGCTATACAAAGCCACCTGAATTATAACAACAGGCTGTTGAATAACACAACATCTTCTCATGTTACAGCTCAGTAGAAATTTTTCAGACACACCACAGGGGTATACAGAACTATGCAGTTGTACAGAAGTTCATTAAAGGCAAACTTTCAGAAGCAAGTCACAAAGGAAAATCATAAAATACACGTGAAGAGCTCTGGGCTCAAAATTTAGGAGAAAAAAAGAAGAATCTTAGGCTTGTAAGAAAATTTTCCAAGAATCTTTAACTCATTCTGATGTTTACGACAGCCTCGTGCCTAAGAAAAAACTGTTTGGTGTCTTATTCTGGTTCAAATTAAATTATTTTAGTATCTGAAACTAGAATGTGAGCTACAAAGGCATGCAACAGTACACAAAAGAGCTGGTGCGTGCTGTTAGGTCTGCCAGATTGTACTCGCCACGGTGAATTCAAAACATAAGCTTCATAGAGGAGGCAGCCTCCATGCCTGTGATGTGTGTAGCTACTTTGTTCTATGTGAGCTTGTGAGGCTGGTGAATGAGGGCTCCGTGTTGATCTTGGTTTGTTATGTCTCTGATTTTGCTCAGTCCTAGTTAGCTGTGACTCTACCTCAGGCATAGATGTGATCTGTGCCCTCCAGGGAAGGGCCGAAAAGCTTCTTTCTGAGCCCTGGCCTTGGACAACTCATTTGTAACCTAGAAAAGAAAGGTGGGTTAGGAAAGGCAGATGGAGTGAGAAGTAATAACGGTTCTCCGAGTTCTTTTTTTATACAGGTGTCTATTAACATGCCAACATCAGTGACACAGCTGCTTCTGTTGGCACTCCTTATGGCTTAGAGCTAAGTGTTGATGAGGAATAGGATGGTGCAGGGAAACATCTTTGTGTGTATGATCTCTTCAGCTTTTGAAAGGTGCTTATCCTCAATCTATTGAGGCAAGATGTCTCAAAATAACAACTGGTAGCAGAACAAGGTCTGAATCCCTAAGGAAAAATTGCTTGGGACATATGGGAGGATGTGTGATATGGAGGGAAAAAGCCTCCCCCCATCTTTTTTTTCTTTTTCTTTTTTTTTTTTTTTTTTTACAAATCTTGGATTCATTTCCTAGCTATGAGACCTTAGACAAATTACTCATACTTCACGAGCCTCAGTTTCCAATCTGCAAAATGGGAATAAGATTACTTACATTTCCAAGTTGTTGTGACATTTGGTAGATGCTCAATAAATGATCAGTGCCTTCATCTCATACTAGGCACCATCAGTACCAAATAATCAGCTCTTGGGAACCCTCTGCCATGTACGTGGGAAAAGAGGCCGCTGCTGATTGTTCTAGCAAGTGCTTCTGTGGCAGGGCGAGTTAACTGCTTCCTATGTGGCCTGGAGATACAGCAGTGACTATTGTCCCTAACAAGAAAAGTAATGAGTGTTTAACTCCTGCAAGATGAGAGTTACCTGAGTAGATGACACATAAATGTGTCATGAATCCCAGGAGATCTTTGTAACTCCTCTCAGCACCCCACTTTGAAGAGGTATAATCTTCAGACAAGAAGATTCTGGGTGGACTTCCTGGGGTCTATCATCCTCTGGGTCCTGGATATTCTAGAAGTACTTGGGGATAAGCTGTCCCATCCACCCACCCAAGTTATAATTAATGATAATGGAGAAGTAAATATACCGTTGCAGAATTTTTCTCTTTTAAATGTGGCAATAGGGAAAGAAAATAAATAATTACTACCTCTCCTTCCTATCTTTTTAGGTTTAATGTTCACGTGCCTCTGTTAGAAAAATTCTAGAAATAATTAGACCCATTGGTCTCCTGCACTGGTGCTCCTGACTATAGGTACAGCCTATCAATACCATCCAATATAATTTACTGCAATGATGGAATGTTTTAATATCTGTGCTGTCCCATATGGTAGATACTAGCCACATGTGGCTATCGACCACTTGAAATACGGTTAGTGCAACTAAAGAACTGAATTTTTTATTTTATTTAAATTTAAGTTTAAATTTAAGTAGCCACATGTCGCTGGTGTCTACTGTATTGGGCAGTACAGGCTGGGCTGTAGATGAGGTTTGCCTTGAGGGAAATTAAAAACCTACCATGAGGTGATTAAAAACCTACAGCAAAGAAAGACCATTGACACCGGGAAACAATCCATCTATTGCTTCTACTTTTATCTGTTAAGTTGGTCTGGCCTCAAGGTTTTACAAACAAAATATGATTATTATTTAGCACAATTGCCACATTTCTAAGCTGTGATACCCCAAACAGGATCACATCATTGTGCCATTTTTGCAAGATCTGACATCAGTATTTCAAAATCAAACTTATTAGAATTAAGTTTCATTACAGTCACTTGCATAGGAGACTATTCTCTGATAGGAGTAACTTACATTTAAATTACTGGGCCAAAGGACTAGATTGGAAAGACGGTTGTGTACTCTTACCCTTCCTCCTTTCCTTGACACACCACAACTGCCATTGTCTTTTCCTAAACCATAACTCACTATCTTAATATTTTTTTAAGCTGACGCATACATAGTGCTTACTAGGTCAGGCATCATTTTAGGACAAATGTCTTGCCTACCTATCTTCACATTGTAAAAGAGAACATACAAGAGTGCACTGAAATGTTTACTGATGTGTAAAATCTGCTTTTGCTGCAACTGAGGAAGCTGGCTATCATGGTGATGCCCATGCAGTGGAGCATTAGAGTGAGTGTCTTGTGCAATGTGGGTGGAGCAAAACGCAACCTGACGTGAATAAGATATTAGAGATGTGGCACATCATCAGGCTGGCACCACGGAAAGATGGTGGGTTATCTGAAACTTAGAAGAAAATATAATAGAGCATGCTCAGGGCAGTAAATAATTTTACTCAAACAGTTACATGGTGCTGAAGGGCCAATTAGTGATTAGCAGGTTTACTTTAGGTGTTTTGTAAGAGATACTGCTGTACTGTTGTGGAATTGTGATTACTGATGCTACTTGTGTTTTATTGGAGTACTTTAATATTTTGATCTCTTGAGCATACCCACCAAAATTCTAGTATTTAGAAAAGTGTGTACAAAAAAATGCATGCAAACTATTACTATATAAGGTCTGTATTCTCCCCTAAAGAATTATTCTGTGTTATTCCCTGAGCCCAATCCATTCTTTTCATCTTTCCTTCTAAAAAAAACCCACCCTCAACTATCCCCAGTTCATTCCCAGAACTGCTCCTTTCATCTCCCCCCAGCAAAAAAACAAAAGGAAGCCAGCAGCTGGGCGGATAACCAGTTTCTCAGTCAATCCTGAGCAAAAAGGCATTTAGGAGGCTCCCTTGTATAAAGAAAAGGAACTCTATACCCCCTTCATAACTCTTACCAGGGTGTTGGCAGGATGGAATGAGCCAGTGGATCTGGGAACACCTTTGAATATACATCATTCCCCTATGAAGACATATGAGCCAAGAAGCCACAAAGAGAGGATATCATGAATATCTCTGGGTATTAAGATAATTGTGTGTATTAACCTGTAATAAGGAGAGGGAGGAACAAAGCCTGCAGGATAATCATGCCCAGATAGACTCCCTCCCAGTTACCTCCTTCCCCACATAGGAGGGGAAACTGTCCTCACAGAACCACTTAGAAAGTGTCCCAGGAGTATTTGTCAGGTACTGGATTAGAGGTTTTGAGAACAACAGAGTCCAGGGGCCACTCTGTTGGCTTCTCATTTGTCCTAGTTATTAAATTATTGCCTCTTGTTCCTGACTCACCCTTGAATACTCTGTTTTGTGATGCTGGAGCTGGGACTCAGAAAACCATATTTCTGCTTTGCCAGCTGGTCTCATTAGACTCTCCGCCAGTAGGGGACGCTGGAGGGAGACTGCAATGCAGGAGGAGGGAGAAAAAAGCTGCTTTCTGTTTGCTCCCTGAGGTTTCCTGTGTCCTTCCTGTCACTGTAGAGTCACCTCAGGAATGTTCTCCATCCAGTAGCAGCAGTTCCTATCAGCAGCTGAATCCGTTTTTGGTTTTTCCAACACTTGCAAGAACAGCGTCCCCATGCCTCCCCTCTGCTCAGAGAAAACAGCACCAACCGAGCTGTGCCCTCTCCTTGGAGACCTGGGACTCAAGTCCTCGGGGCCCCTCCTCGAAGTTTCTAAGTTTTAATAATTCCAACCTTTACCTTTGTTCCTGCAGTTGTCATTTCCACCTCACCTGAGTTTTGTTTTTACTCCTTTAGTTACTTGTTAACAACTTTATATCTAGTCAATTATTTTTTATATTAAATATGTTCTCTGTTCGGGTAACACGTGTAGTTTCTGTGTCCTGATTGGTATACTTATGAAATGGCCATTTCACTGAACAGATGGAGACATAAGATGTACCAAAAGTTATGACTCATTTCTTGGAGCTACAAACTGGGTGATTTGATGAGGCCATGTGGTGGCTCTGAGTCGCCAGCAGTGGCAGTGGCTGAAGAAGTCCATGGTAAAATGCAGTCAGGTGAAAAAGTTATGCGAAAGGATCACAAGTCATGTGATATTGGGATCATCTGTCTGCTCGCCTGTCTTCTGGGCTGCAAACTGTGAGGGAGTGATAGTGTCTGTCCATTCACGGTTTCATCCTCAATGCTTATGTGTATTTGAATAAATTAATGAATGAAAAATTATACACAGTGCAATTTTAGGGGACAGCAAATTTAACATGTCTAAGGATCTCCCTCTCTAGGGAAAGTTTGAAAATCAGGCTAAAATGGAAAATAGTCCCTTTAAAAACGTGAAGATGGACCCTCCATATTACCTTTTTTGTCTCCAAAATTTCTGCCCTCTCTGTGTCCAGGCATCTTTGTGAGTTCTTTAGGGCCTTGGTTCTTGTAGCATTATTAATTACCTTAAAGCATCATTCAACTGTAGCAGTCTTGGCAATCTTATTATCTCAGAGGGACAAGGAGCAAAGATTAGTTGTTTTATCATTTAAGTAATGAGAATTTTACACTTCTCTAAAGAGATTTATGAGAGTAATTAGTCTAAGCAAGAGTTTCCAGCATGAGTGTTATTAGGTATAATAATTAACCCTAGTGGGGTGAGTTACTGACTAGTAACTTAACAATCATTGAGGATGGCATGAAATTTCAGTTTCAGGCATTTGTAAATACATATAAATGTGCATTACTAATAATTATTTAAAAACACTAAATTTTATTATCAATATAAAACATGAAGTGTCAGCAAATTTTATGTATCTAATCATTAGCTTATTTTTTCATGTTCTTAAAATATAATTACTTGTTAAGAAATTAGAGGGCAGCATGATATCCTAGCAGAGCACTGGTCTTGGAGTTAGCTCCCAGCTCTGCCATTTACTAGCTCTGTGACTCTGGGTAAGTCACTTAACCTTCTAAACATCAGGTTTCTTCAGCTGCAAAAGAAGGAGTAGAACTAGATATGGAAGACCCCTTCCAGCTCTGGCCATTTATAACTATGGAAGACACAGACATGGCTTAAATCATGCAGCCATAGTTAGTGTCTAGACCATCCAGGTTATGAACTGAGTTCTTGATCCCTAAAAAGAAAGTAAAATTGGGATTTAAGTGCCTACTGTGTGCTACAATTTTTCATATACATGATCTTATTTATATTCCTTCAAGTAGGAATGATGTCCTATTATACAGCTGAGGATACCCAGGAAATTTGAGGAACTTGCATAGTAGGTAAGATTTGAGTCAAACTGAACATGTTCAAATATCAGTTCTATTACTTACTCTGTGATATCTGTGAATGGGGATAATCATAATTTCCACCCTAAGATCACTGAAAAAAACAAATGAGTTGTGCATGCAAAGTTCTTAGCAAGATATCTGGCTTAGAATAAACATTCTATAAATGTTAACTATTATTACTATCATTATTGTTATTATTTCTAATGTCATAACTACAAAATGCCAGTCAAGTTTGGAACCTATGTCATTTTAATTATAAACCCCACGTAGATTCAGTTATACCATCTTGATAAACTGTGAGATCTTGGAAAAGTTTTAATTACTATGCATCTCTTTCTGCCCTATTTTGAAACACAACTAATTTTTATGGCTTAACACATTAATAGGCATTGGCTTTGGTGTTAGTTATAAAATGCAAGCAAATCTCTTCGTGCTACTTCATATTCCATTAAATCAGATTCTATAATTGATAAATATTTCCCAGGCATAATAAGGTTAGCACTTTAAAACACATTTTAAAATAAATTAATCTAAATCTAGAACAGAACTAAAATTTAATTTTAGCTCTTTGGTTTAATTTAACAAAGCCCTTGGTAACACCATAGAAATGACAAGACTTAGTCGATTGGTAGGGGAGGAGTCTACGGAGTGCCTGCTGAGTGTTAGGCATTGTGTTATCCTTTTAACCAATATCCAAGTCATTTGCCTTAGTCTTTCCTATTTTAGATTCTTCTGAGCCACAAAATACAGAAAACTATTGGAGTGCTTATTTTCCCCATCTTACTAAAGGCAGTACATATTAGTACACAGCAGACTGTATTTATTATATTTTCCAAAGATGGAAAATATATCCCATCCCAAATGCTTTTCTTAGAATGTGACATTGACATTCCTCCACTGAGAGATGGGCTCTACATGCCCTCTTCTTGAATCTGAATGAGTCTTTGTCCAAAGCAGAAGTGATGCTATGTGACTTCCAAGGCTATGTCATAAAAAAATTATTCAACCTTCTCCAATTCGCTTCCTGGTCCTCATGGAAGTTCACCCTTGGAACTCAACCACCATACTGTAAGGAAGCCAAGCAACCGTGAAACATCATGTGTAGGTGTTCTGACCACAGCCCCAGCTGAGATCCCAGAGAGATTTTTTCATTCAAAAAATTCTCTCAAAAAGAGAGAATTTTTCATTCAAAATCAATTCAGTAAGCCTTAGACAATGATGATTCTGATTGAACATATTCCTTTCTTCTGCAGTGGTCTTACTCTTCACATAGATATTCATATAGCTACAGATATAAAAGGTATAAACTAATAGTATGAGAGGAAAATAAATTCTGAGATTGATTTTAAGTTAAAAATACTTCTGAAGGGCCGGCCCCGTGGCTTAGCGGTTAAGTGCACTCGCTCCGCTACTGGCAGCCTGGGTTCGGATCCTGGGCGCGCACTGATGCACCGCTTCTCTGGCCATGCTGAGGCCGCGTCCCACATACAGCAACTAGAGGATGTGCGACTATGACACACAACTATCTACTGGGGCTTTGGGGAAAAAAAAAAAAAGGAGGAGGATTGGCAATAGATGTTAGCTGAGAGCTGGTCTTCCTCAGCAAAAGGAGGAGGATTAGCATGGATGTTAGCTCAGGGCTGATCTTCCTCACACACACACAAAAAAAATACTTCTGAAGACATTGGATTTCTTTTTAATATCAGAGACTTCCAGCATTTTGTCAACTTCTAAAGAAAAGATAGAATGGTGTGATACATATAAGCCATCAGGAATTTACCAAATCACACATAAGATTTAGATGCTTGCTGATGTGGACAGAGTCTAGTGAGAAATGTACTCTGCTTCTACCAAATATGATCTCCTTTTCCAACACCACACTGTGAATTTTCAACAAACCAACTATCTTCCAGGTACTTCCACTTATTTGTTATTCCTACTTTCATAATAGAAACAGCTTTAGCATAGAGATATTTTCTAATTTTTTCCTCCTTCTTTCCATTTTGATCAATGTTAACCCTAAGCAAAGTTCTTCATCCTTCTCTCATCTCCATACTCCATTTTGATACATGCCATCCCTCTTGGTGCTGTGGTCCACATTTCAGCGCATGACCCAAGTCCCACAGTTGTGCTATTTCCCTGGACTGCTTACACCTGTCCAAAAGATTTAACCTAGGTCTGCCTTTCAAGACCTATCATCAATGTTCCAGAACATTCTCTTTGCAATATCTGGGATGTTTATGCTTTGAGTTTCGGGGAGACTTAAGACCCATAAGGAATTCATTTTGCTCTCCCGAGGGGCTAGAACTGTGAATTATGAAGTTGGCTAAAGGGTAAACAATAAAAAAATTATGTTAATAGTGTCTAGGAATCACTTGACATACATCCTTCCACTTCCCTTCTGATGCCAATCATAAACATCACTAACCAATTATGATTATTTCCTGATAAGCCCTGAGCTCCCCTAAACATCCTTCTTAAAACAGGCAGCCACGACCAACTGCCAAGAAAGAGAAGGAGAGAGAGAAACTTATTTATCAACTCAAACATGCAGTAACTAACAAGCCATTAGTGCTTTCTCCTGAGATGAGGCCATTGTTACAAGTTTTTGCATTTTGGGTACAAGGTCTTCTTTTGCTGTTACCCAGTTTTCAAATGGTGATAGGTTTCTCAGGGTTCCCAGCATTCATTCACAACCAAGTGTTGTTCTTTCATGGTTTTTGCAAGTAAAACGGGTGTAACTTCTATCATATGTAACAATGGGCTGGGCTCTGACAAGTTAATGCCAACCAAGGAGCTAGTCACATAACACTTAGACTTTCTTTGGTGACCTTTATTGCTAGATGATGATAATGCATAATATATTTCAACCAGAAAGAGGAAGAAAAGCAATTATGATATTAAAATAAAAAGGAAAAATAAAAGGACATCATACATTATCAATTGTCTGAGCATTAGGTTGCCTCTTCAAGGGTTGGGTGAAAAAGTTTTAGAGTTTTAGAACCATCATATATTAGTGCTTCTCTATCAAGAACAATTTCAATTTTGGAATGACACAGCCAACCCAATAAAAATAGTTTAAATAGTTGATGATTCTTTTCAATACCCTTATCTTGCTTTTTTCATTGTTTTTTGCCTCCCACATGCCCCAAGTTCTCCTACTATTAGCATCCACCAAGCACCAAGTCAGGATCCCACCAAAGAAGTAGGGAGGTGACGGAAAGAGGGAAAAAAAATCAGCATTTAATCTCTATAACTAAGTTATAATCCAATAAAATGACATTTTCATGCACATTTTAAGAGTAACTTAAACTATGGTTAGAATCCTCTGACATCTTATTAAAACACTGAGTGATAATAGGATACTATGATGGTTAGGGAAATTTAGTGTCTATAATAAGGGAAAAAAGGCTCTCTGAACCCTGACTCTGATTGTTCTGATTAAGGATATCTCTTAAACATGCCCGAAGGAAAACTGTTACTATGGAGTTTTTATCCCTCTCCATGATTTTATTTCTGTATGCCTTTATTTTTAATAAATTTTTTTAAACAGAATATTCCCATAAGGATTGCTGCCCCAAATGTAATTTACAACCCCTTTTAAGAGAGCTTGTTGTCCTTAGTGACCTTCAATAGAAGACAAATTTGCAGTCCCCTTCAGTAGGCATCTGTGTAGCTGCTTTTAGTTTGCATGTTTCACATCAGATAGAATTGCCTGGCATTCCCCATCCCCAGTGTCTGATTAAAGTTACTCCATGGAGGAGAAAGAGAATTTATAATGTGAGCAATATCATCAGGAGTTGATCTATCATCACCTAAGAAACAATGGGCTCTGAATAATTGATCACTACCAGACCTGGAATACACAGATATGACATTGAGTTAGAAGGGCCATCCTGAGAGTAAAATGATAAACTTTCTGTAAGACACCTCCTGCATAGACACCAGCTCTGTCAGTTGTGAAGTTAGCAGTTTCACCTGCCCTAATTAATTTGGAAACAAAAAATAGATGGCACCTCCCAAATGGTAATAGTTTGAACAAATTCAGCAGCTGCCTTTGTTTATGGGCTGGGTACACAGAGTCAGATGGAAAGATTTTAAAACAGCAGCAAATGGCAATCCACATGGATAATGAACTGGATTAATGTAGCAATTAAAGTTTATTAAAATGAAGTATTACCCTTAGACAGCACCTGACAATGATGTAAAAGCCAAAGAACTGCTTTCAAAAATTGAGATTTAGCAAAGGAAATTTAAATTTCCAAGAGGTTATAAGGTCCATTGTGAATATGAATGGCCATGCTGAGACAGTTGAGGTGTGAGAAGTAATCTTAGAAGAGTGAAGGATTTAGAGCAAGGATAATTAAATATTTCTCATCTGGAAGACAGGTTTTCCTTAGACAAAGGTGCAAAGTTTTCTGCTGACAAAAGTCTGGAGTGGGGGGGGGTAATACTATGTTCTTATCTTATCATGAGAAAGAAACTTGTGAATTATAAATACTTTACCTGAAATACAACAATCCAAGGAAAATGGGAATGTAACAGGGAAGGAAGATGATGTGTAAATTATTTCACAAATGTAAAATGAGGCAGAGAGGTGAAGGGAGGATTGCAGTAAAGTTAATGAACCCCCTTCTTAGGAGATAGCTGACATTATCAGATCTTATTAAATCCCGTTACACAGATTATACCCAAAAGCTAAGTGGAATGCGGTCCCTGAATTTTTTCTATTACTCATTGGCTCAAAATTTGGGGGTGGGGAGGAAGTTACCCTAGAGAACAGCATATAAAGTTCCCAAGTTGTACTATTACAATTTGTCAGAATTTCATTGTGAAATTTTCCTCGCTGCTGGAGGTCATTGTTATGCTATCTGGTTTTTTATCAATGGTATGTGAACATGAAACACTTTTTATTTTTCTTTAATCACTGTCCCCACCAGTGCTGTGTTGAATCCCTCTTTTTGGCATGGTGATAGATCTCCCAATAATACTTTACACAGAAAACATCAACTTCCCAGTTATTTTAGGTTTAATTCAAAATTCCACTGATTCAAACCTTCCCCTACACGGCCAGACTTGTGGTTTGAGGAACTTGACCTGGTCAAGAGGTATGGTCTGGTTTTTGATTCCTCCTTTCTCACGCTTACCTTGAAGTGGAGGAAGGATTTTGGTCTGTTCCTGAAATACCTCTTTCATCCCCTCTCATAGGATTTTGGAAAGTCTCAACTCTAGCTGCTTATTAGCGTCACCAGGCACTTTTTAAACAGTATCCACACCAGAGCTCCTCCTTAGTCTCACATAAAATTTTAAAAGTGAGAAAAAAAGGGCAGGTGAATGGCCATGCTGAGACAGTTGAGGTTTAAGAAGTAATCTTAGGTGTCCATTATTTCTAAAGCTACTAGTGTTGTTCTCTATCTTAGTTTTGACCGGTTCTCATGGTAGCATTGACTGGCCGTTGATATCTGCTAGGTGGCAGGCATCCAAATGCTATGGCTGGGGACAGGGAAGTGAATGGAAAGACTCCTTCAGCTGCCTCCCTCTTGTATAGAGAGAGTGGAAGATTTGGCTCCAGCCTGACCTCTTCCAAACTTCTTTAATTCCCTCTCCTGACACCTCCAGAGTGCAATCATTGGCCTTTTTGCTGCTGAGATCTCCTTGCCCCAAGGCCAGCTCTCTTGGATGGCAAAATGGCTCTTCATCAATTACATTCTATAGTTTCTAACTGAGTCATAAGAAACTCAAGTGTCCTGCATACACACAAATTGGTGACAGGGTAAGCAGATCCCCACAACTGCCCTTTCTCCTCTCTCTGCCAAGTTTCTCCAACTCGCTGTTTTTCCTCTGCTCGGATGGCAACAGGGTGCATATCAGCATAGCCTGTGTATAAGCAGAAACCAGTCATGAGATACCATACTCTGCTTTTTGGAGTATCCCAATCTTTACAACTGATTTGGTCAATGCCGTCTTCAATCGACAGGAGGTAGAGTGGGGAGTTCGTGATGTTCTGACTCCAAAGCCCAAGATCTGTCCATTAATGAGGTAATTAATACCCAAGATCTGGGCATTAATGGAAGTAAAAGGAAAATGAGAACACAAAGCACAGAAGTGAGATGGTGGGAATGCTTAGGTTAGCAACCCCATGTTGGAAGCCAACTCCAGACACAGCCTTGCCGTGATACAATCTGAGGGACTTGGCATTTCTCTACCATTTGCCTTGAGCAATTCCATTCTCTTGTATTGAATGAAAACATGGCCTAAAACAATATTTCTCAAGCATAGAAATAATAATTAATTTAGTCATAACAGAAAAGTAGAAAAAAAATTGACTGCCTACACAATTACAAAATACTTGATTAAGTGATAAAGGCTATTGTTCCCTTCTCAGATGTACAGGTAGTGTAATGGGCATGTCCTTTGGGGAAACTTTAATATGTAGGATAATTTTTAAAGCTTCACAAAGCTATTAAGCAAGTATAATGTCACAGTGACAGATTCATTCGAATTTGTTTTAAGATAGAAGAGAATTTCAGTAAGTTGATTATGAGAAGCTTCATTTACACTGATAGGAAAATTTTGGCACTGGATTCTAAAATGCGTCCTAATATACAGACCTAAGAAGGACTTCCAACCAGCACCTTCTCAGGAACACAGCAATGCTTTTAACTCCAGGAGTCGCCTAGAAGATCTGATGATCTATGATGATCTGTGAAATTGCGTGCAATTTCACTGTGGGGATGACACAGATATAGGCAATCAAAAATTTAAATTTAAGAAATGGGTATCAAAACTATAGGTAGAATCTCACGAATTAGAATAATTTCCTTTTTAAAAATTAGTGAGGGCACTTCTGCTTCCAGTAACAGCAGGTTAGACTATTTAGACTAACTCTCCCAGCAAAAACAACTAGAACATATGGAGAAAATATTTTAAAATTCTTGATATATTGGGAATAACAAAGCAGACAAAAATGACAGTGACAAAACTAGGGAAAAGAAGGAGACTTGGAGAGGAGAGCCCTGCAATGGAGACTGCTTTTCCCACAGAGGTGCCTGTCAATCTTGGAAGATGTGGTTGAGAAACTAAGTAATACTTGTGATGGTCAGACAGGGCATGGGGAAAACGTGGAATCCAGGTCCATCAGGCAGGAGTAAACTCCTCAGGCTTTAGGTTGAGACGCAGAAGGGCACCACCTAGAAGTAAGGGAAAACCGTATTTCTTTGTTGTGACTGAAGCCTAGTTGTGAACCATCTCAAATCCCTGAAAGTGTATTAAGGTGACTCAGGTTCACAACTGCCCCTATTCACCTGACCAAAGCAAACATAAATCCAATAGAGGAAGATCATATCATCCAGAACCGCATATTATTTCTACAAATTTTCATACCTGATGAATGGTATTTTATCAAATACCAAATCACACAAAAAAATAAGATATTGTAAACAAAAATGAGAGAAATAATAAACAACAGAAACACATCAAGGGCTCCAAATGTTAGAGTTATTGAACACAGCTTTTTGTTGTTGTTGTTGTTGAGGTCACATTGGTTTATAACATTGTGTAAATTTCAGATGCACATCATTATATTTCAGCTTCTGTATAGACTGCATCGTGTTTGCCACCAAAAGTCTGGTTGCCATCCATCACCGTATACATGTAAGTACAGATTTTGAAACAATTATCGTCAATGTTCAAGGAAATTAAAAAGAAAATTTGAGAATTGGGGGAACAAGCCAGGAATTATTAAAAAGAATCAAGTGGACATTTTTGAACTAAAAAATACAACTGAAATTAAGAATACAATGGATGGGGGCCGGCCCGGTAGCATAGCGGTTAAGTTCACGCTCTCCACTTCAGCAGCCCAGAGTTCGTAGGTTCGGATCCCAGGCACGCACTGACGCACTGCTTGTCAAGCCATGCTGTGGCGGTGTCCCATATAACGTAGAGGAAGATAAGCACAAATGTTAGCCCAGGGCCAACCTTCCTCAGGAAAAGAGGTGGATTGGCAACAGATGTTAGCTCAGGGCTAATCTTCCTCACAAAAAAAAAAAAAAAAGAATACAATGGATGGGTTTAAAAGCAAAATAGACATGGCTGAATGGAGATTTAGTGAACTGGAATATGAGTCAGATGTAAATATCCTAATTACAGAGAGATTAATGAGTGAAAATGCAGACAAGAATGTAGGATATATAGGGGATACAGTCAGGTCTAACACGAAGGCAATTGGAGTTCCAGATACAGAGGAGAGAATGAGCATAGCAATATTTGAAAATGTGATGTTGAGAATTTTTCAAACTGACAAAAGTCATCAAACCACAGATTCAAGAAACACTTCTAACCCTAAGCAAGATAAACATAAGCAGGATAAATACACCAATGCACATCATGGTAAAACTGCTGAAACTCAAAAAGAGAAAGATAATTTTTAAAGCAACCTGGAAAAAATATAAATTAGCATCAAGGAAGCAACAGTCCCATCCCCAGGAAACCATATTAAAAATATGCTGTCAGGGCCAGCCCTGTGGCGTAGTGGTTGAGTTCGTGTGTTCCTCTTCAGCCGCCTGGGGTTCGTGGGTTTGGATCCAGGGCTTGGACCTGCACACCACTCATCAAGCCATGCTGTGGTGGCATCCCACATACAAAATAGAGGAAGATTGGCACAGTTGTTAGCTCAGGGCCAATTTTCCTCACCAAAAAACAAATAATAATAATAAAGATACTGTCAGAAAGATATATCTTATGCACAAGGTTATTCATTGTGGCTTTATTTGTGATAGCAAACAATAGAGAAAAAAACACAAATGTCTATCAATAAAGGACTTGTTGAATCAGGCATGGTACCTGCACAAAACACTGCTCTTGGACATTCAGACATTGTGTGCTTCCCAATATGATGTATCACGAAGTACACAGCTCTGCCTATGAAATATTCTTGCCAAAGATAGTTGACCCTGAATCTTACTGAGCCCTTAGAGTTAACGTCCAATTTATAGGATATATGGGGCTAGGGGAACAGATAAATCATACTCAAAGGAAACAAACAGACAGATACAGAATATGGGACATTTTCCAGGGCAATAAATTCAGTCCTTCAACAAGACAATTGCATGAAACAAAAAAGGTAGTAGGAGGGAATTTAAAACATAACAACCAAGTAAAGTGTGGGACTTTTTTTTTCCTAACTGGAATAAATCAATTGTGAAAAGACTTTTTTTTTTGTGGCGAGGAAGATTGTCCCTGAGCTAACATCTGTGCCAATCTTCCTCTATGTTGTATATGGGATGCTGCCACAGCATGGCTTCATGAGTGGTGTGTAGGTCTGCACCCAGGATCGGAATCCACAAACCCCGGGCTGCCGAAGCAGAGCGTACAGACTTAACCACTACACCACCAGGCTGGCCCCTGTAAAAAGCCATTTTTAAGATAATCAGGGAAATCCAAATAATGACAAAGCAATAGAAGACACAAAGAAATTGTTGTTGATTATGTGAGATGTGATAAAGGCATTGTGGTTAAGTAAGAAAATGACTGTGTTTTTAGAGATGCATCCTAAAATATTCAAGGGTAAATGACATGAGATCTGAGATTTGCAATGAATCTACAAAAGAGGAAAGATGAAGCAAGTGTGGCTAAATCTTGATCTTGATCATCGTTGGATCTGGATTATGGCTGTATGGGATTTCATTATACTCTTTTGTGTATTTTTTTAAAGTTTCATAGTAAATTTTTTAAGTGAATATGTTTCCCAGAGATAGAACCTGAGAGTGTCATGACAATTAGATTTTCATTCAAGCATGAATTCATGCTGCAGACACTTGCACATCCCGTGAGTAGGCTCTGTTTTGGAGTCCAGTGGTCAACAAGGATGGTCCAGGTTCTTGACCTCACAATCTTATAGCTTTGTGAGAGTGAAGATGAGTGGGCAAGTGATTACAGCAGAGCGTAGAGAGAGCAATGGACAGCATGGACAGGATGCTTTGGGAGAACTCAGTAGGGAATGGCTAGCTCAGAACTGGGGTGGGCATGGGGTCAGGATAACGTTCTCAGGGTGTCAGCTATGTTGAGAGGTGAAAGATGAGTAGAAGTTAGCCAAGGAGGGAAGAGGATTCCACCTGATCACAGGCCAGGAGAACGTGAGTCCAGATATAAGCGACAGAAAGAAGGTCACACCCTGTCTTTTGTCACCGAGCCCACATTGCAGTACAAAAGTTGAGTCCTGCCCCTACTCACTCTGCACAGTGATTTTAATTGTTCATGCAAATGAACCCCTCTAATCTGGAGCATCTACCATTGAGACCTGTAAAGTGGGTTCCTGTTTGAAGCCACTAGTTTCCCTCTGTTTGCTTAAATATACATACAACATGTCTTTCATTGTACCTCAGTTTTAGGTCCAATGAAAACTGTGAAAGAAAACTATGTCTCTGAAGTGACCTCCTTGGAGCCCTCAATGTGAATTTTGCACTCCCCATAGAGTTTATGCTTTAAGTACACATTTCCTGAACATATCCCCCACTTGTGGTTTATAATCTGCCTGACCAGTTACATACGATGTGGTAACAAACCAACCAACTCAAGCTTCATTTTGTTTATGCGGTTTTGATCCTAATAACAATCCCATGGTAAAGGCACTGATAGCCCTGCTTTACAGGTGAGGAAATGATGAGGAAACAATAGTTCAGGAAGATTAAGCAACTTGTCCAAAGTAATGACCCGGGATTTTTGTGAGTGAAATCGATTATCTACCCCCCTCTACCAACACTCCCAAATGCATCCCCTTTGCTTAAAGTCATACTTGTTATGGCAGTTAAAGCAGAAATTAGAGTTTGTAGTTTTCAGTACTAGATATAGGGCTATGATAAGGGGCTGGAAATTCTCAGCTGGTTGCAGACTGACTGCTGCAACAAGTCTGGAAATGTTGGTTGAAATAAAATGTCATCATGGTCAGGTACAAGACAGCTTCAGAGAACTATAGTGAACAAATGAGTAACTTCTATCGAATTCATGTTCCTCTTCCTCATAATGTGCTCTGTGAGTTCATAATCTAATTTTTTAGGAATTGCATAATATGTGAGAACGTCACCCTTCCCTTCCATCTCAGCTTGGGCCATCACTTCTGTCCATCTCATCACCAGCCCTTGATTGGACTTGAATCTCCAGTGTGGTCCATGGCTGCACGGAGTACCAACCTGTATAGAGACATATCCAATTCCCAGGAGCAGAGAGATTGGCAACAATGATTATGTGGTTTAAATCAATATAGCAACAGTAATGCCAACACATCCTGGTCCCAGGGTGAAAGTAATTTAGCATCCCTGTTCAGACGTCTCCTGCTCTCTATCAATTACCAGATCAGCAGAAATCACACATTCCAACCGACCCACTTGGATAATTGTAGAAGGCATCTAAGCTTATTTAACCCAGCGGTTCTGGGAAATAGGCAAGGCTGAGAAAGTTCCACTGCAGCAAAAGAAACTTGCTCCTGTTTTTCTTTAGCAGCCTAATTCTGCTGCACTGAAGCCTGGAATAAGTGGCATTTTTGTTTTATTTAAAATGCAGGCAAACGCTCCTCAAACCAGAGTGCCGGTATGCTACACTAACAACAGCTTCTACTTCAGGGTAAAACTAGAATATTCTTTATCAGTATGGTAATAGTGAAAAGCAGTCAACATTTATTGAATGCTTACTGCATGTACATGATTTCATGCCTCACAACAATCTTCTCAAGTAGGTTTTTATTATCTCCATTTTTACAGACCAAGAAATTAAGGCTTAAGAAGGTTAAGCAACTTGTTTAAGCTACTAGGTGGCAGAGTCTGGCTTCAAATTCAGGTGTTTATTTGACTCAAGAAACTGAGTGCTAAACAAATATTTCATATAGGCCCCATATGTAGTATTTAAGGAAGGCCTTGCCTCTCTCCTTTGTTTAGGATGCTTAATGCTGCAAGTCACAGGAAACCCAGTTAATGGCTTAAACCAGGCATTCACTATCTCACTCCACAAGATATCAGGTGCCAGAATAATCCAAGGCTCATTCAGAGGCTCTACAATGCCATCTGGAACCCAGGTTCCATCTGCCTTTTTGCTCTGTCATTATGGCTCAGTAGTTCCAGTAGAGTTACCAGATGACCGCCCCAGCTGAGACTCTCCTCCTACAGTGTTTTCCAGAGGCCAAAAAAGGTGGGAGGAGGGTTTCTCCACACACCTCTCATTTCTACAGGAAGGAAAGTCTTTCCCAGAAGTCTCTCAGGAGAGCTTTCTTGCTGTCTAATTGACCAGGGTGTAGTCACAGCCCACAGTTAAACTAATGACTGTCACTGATAATGACTTTGCCATGGTTGACTTAGTCTTATCAAAATTTATTCCCCCAAGCCTGGAGAGAAACCCCACGAAGCATCTGTATTCCTAATACCAGAAGAAAATTGAAGTCTTTAAATAAGGCACTCCACAATGATAGGAGGCAGAGAGCTGTTGGGTATTCAACAATAGTTTCCCACCTTCTACTCCTTTTGCTGCCCGGGACCCATATGTGCCATTCTTTATGCTAAAAATAACAGCCTCACACTTACATGACACTCATTTTTCCATTTCCTAAAGGGAGAAAACCTCAAATCTCATCCAGTTTCTGTATCCGGCTCCAGGTCCTGGACATCTGAGTGATGCACAGTTTTTTCATTGGTTCCATATGTGCAACCCCATGGCTAAAAGACAAGTTATCTACCCACAACACACAAATGTACAGTGGGGGAAATGGAAGAAGATAACTGCCATAAAACCTTACATTTGGACAGGGTAGAATGAGAGGCAATGCAGAGACACTGGTGCAAACTCATCCCTACTCCTCTGGACAGGAATAATGAGGACTCTGCCCAAGCAGCACAGGCAACTCCCAGGACAGCCATTCTGGAAGCCTGAGTTCTGCCCTCTGGGGGGAATGTCCCTTGTCCATTGTCCTCAGTAGACCTGGTTCTGCCCTTTGAGGGGATGTCTCTTGTCTTCTATCTTCCACAGACCTGGGTTCTGCCCATGGGAGGCTCTCCCTTGTCTCCTGTCCTCCATAAAACTGGTTCTGCTTTCTAGGTGGCTCGTTCTCCCTGACTACATCTGAGATAAGCAATGTGAAACAGCTTTTCTGAAGTATGCACAGATTTAGCCACCCACTTCATGTGGGTTCAGTTTTGCCTTAGATGTTAATCATTCATAAGCTGTTCTCAGCCAGGATCAGGTTTTCTTTAGTAACACAGTGATACAAAAACTTGGCAGACACTTAGTCATTTTCATGGGTTAGTAACCACAGGTAAAACTCTTTATTTGACAGGGTGGTTAATTCTGGAATTTTTGTTTCCCACCCACTGTCTGTCCTTTGACCTCTGCATCCTGACCTTCTTCCTCTCCCGTGATTTAATGGCCTCTAACTTAAGACTTTTGAAAAGGATAGCCTCTGTTGGAGAAGCTCCCATCTTTATTCGATCGTTGCAGACAGACTTGCCTCTCTTTCACTTAGAAATAATTAATAATGGGGGACATTTGCAAGAGGCCTGAGGCACCAAATTTATTAATTTTATCTTCTGATAAGTCTCCTGTTTCCCTGCTGCTATATAAACTAGCTTTAGCTTGGGGGGGCAGAAAGTGTTTTTTCCAACACTGCAAGACTTCAAATTAAAAGACTTGCAGTCAACTCAGTTTTCAGCCCATAGGCATAAAATGCATCTCTTAGCAAAGGCACTTTTTTTCTCTTTATACAGGGGCCACACTCAGACAATTTGTCTTTCTTGTAGAAGCTTACTGAAGGAGTCTATAAACAGCCAACAAATCTCCATACATTGCATTTTTCCTTCCATTTCTTCTAAACTAGAGCCAGATCAGAATGTAATTTGCATTCCAAGAAACAACTGGTAGGTAATTGGACCAAATATTTCTGACTGCATAACAGGTATCTCTAACTTCCCAGGTTGGAGTGGTGCACCATCACTGTCCTGCACTCTATCTACTTCATTTAGCAAGTTCTATATGTTATGGTCTGTTTCTTACAGCATTCTGGAACAGAATTCGTATCATAGCTCTAAGCATTAAATAACAGGCTATCTAATTAAAAGTAGTTTAAATTATATGAAGCCTATTATCTCAACAAGTCCAGAGGCAAGATATTTCAAAGGTTATTTTAATCATCAATAATATTAGCAAGAACCCATATTTCTTCCATCTTTCTTCTTCATCATCCTCAGTGTATTATGTACTCTTCTTATGCTAGAACACGGTTGCAGGAGCTCCAAGTATTATCTCCCCACACAGCATCATCCAGAGGCAAAGGAAAAAAAAAACCCAGTAGCTTGGAGCATTTCTCTCTTCAATGAAAGTGAAAAACTTCCCCAAAAGATTTACCGTTTTATCATATTGACCAGTGACATCTCATGCCTACACCTGTCAAGTGAATGGAATTACACTCACTGGTTTGATCAAATCAACATTCATCCCCTTGAACTGAGAAAGGGCCCACAATACTGAAGAATCTTTTAGTTAAAAATGCAGAAGCGGTGGTTGTTGCATAGGTAACCACATTTTCTAATACCCCTAAGTTCTTATTTTAGAACAGTGTTTCTCAAAGTGCAGTATTCTAATTAATATAAACACATACCCGGGCACCACTCAGACCTAAATTAACAGACTCTCCAGCATAAGGTCCAGGAACTTGCATATTAACAAGCTCCCAGGTGATTCTTTAGCATATTAAAGACTGAGAAGCATTCCAGAAATCTTTGGGACTTCATCCGATTCAAATTCCTATCCTCAAGTCATCTATACAGAACACTGTTCTAGGTAGATGCTTAATGGAGTTTAATTACTCTCATGTTCAGAAATTGATGAACCTTTTTTTCCTTTTTGTTTTTTTCTCTTTTCTAGTTTTCTTTCCAGAAAAAGTCATTACTTCCTATAGGATTAAACACTTCTCCCTGTGTACTGTGGGAACTCAATAAAAGCCATTTAAAGCATTGTGTAGTTCCTTCTACTAATTTTATTCCCAGAAAAGCACTGATAGAAAATATGATCAAATAAAAAACTAGAAGGGAAAATACAAATGAGAAATCAGTTTTCGTTTTGTTTTATTTCTATAAGGAAATCATTTTCTCTGGGTTCCCCTTGATGAAAATTGAAGTAGAATCTAGATTGGGAGTGAAATGGAGGTAATAACATCATGAAACTTGATAATTTTTTAATGTTAGTCATTTGATGGCCTCATAGAACATTCTTCTCCAAGGAAGTCTAACTCATTTCCTACTCCACTTGCCATCCAGATCTATGCAAGTTCCTCATCCACCGTAGATGATTGATCTCATGTCATGGGGCAGAGTGATAATAAGAGCTAATAATAATAAGTGCTTACCATGTGCTGGGCGTGTTCAGGTGCCTTATTTATATTAATTCATTTAATCCTCATACAAATAATTTGAGGCATGTATCCCCATTTATGTCATGAACCCCACTTTATAGGCAAGGGAACTGAGGCAAAAGAAATTAATGACTCACTCACTTATAAGTAATGAGGTGGGCATCTGAACTCGAAGTCTGGCTGCAGAGACTGTTCTTATAATCACGATGTTATTCATGCCTCTCAACTGACACTACAAACTTGACCTGTGAACCACTGATGGCTTGTGTTGAGTTCTTAAAATTTTGTAATTAGTTTGAAGCATATAAAAATCAATAGAATATATTTTAAAGTTTTGTGTGCTGGCTTTATTGAAAAATCAGATGATTTATGCTGGCAATATTAGGCCAGGAACATCCCATGGCAACCAACAGCTGGATCTGAGTAGAAGCTGTCCCTTTCCGATGAGTCATTCTCTTGTTTGTTACAGTTTCTCCCACCCCCTATTACTTCCTGACTTGAGGCTGAGAGGTTATGCTATTTCTCTTATTATAGTAAAGGAAATAACCCACAGCTTTAAGAGAGGCAACATGCATAGTAGTTAAGCACATTGATTCTGGAGCCAGATCGCTTAAATGTAAACCCCAAATCCAATATTTATTAGTCATCTGACCATGAAAAGTTACTGAACCTCTCTGTGCCTTAGTTTCTTCATCTGTAAAGTGGAGATAATAAAATACACTCAAGATAATTATAAGATTTATTAAATGAGTTAATATATGTGAAGTGTTTAAAACAGTATCTGGGAATTAGTAAGTACCATACAGTCATTTTCCTACCTGAAGTGGGAAAATGAAAGATGGCCCAAGAGCGCCCTGCGCTTCATGGACACTGGAAGAGAGCATATCACTTTGGATAACTGAAGAATCTTCCTATGTGATGCTCAATATGCAAACAAGGTTCGTAACCTGACATAGGTAGATTGCTACTATAGATATAGTAGCAATCTAGTATAGATAGATCACTGCATGATCCCAGGTTAATTTCTAAAAGAAGGAAGCAGAGGAAAAGTCTCCTCCATCAGTATCGGTTGAAGAAGCATAATTTCAATCCTGTTTTTACATCCGTGGAGCCTGAGGTTCAGATTGCCCTATGACTCCATCTAACGTAACACAGACCAGTAATGGCAGAGCCAGGATTCATAGCCAGGCTATTCATTCCAAACGCCAGAGTTTCTTCCACTGAGTCTCTCAATCTCAAGTCCTACCACATCCTTGGTATTTATTATAAAATAAACTACTACTTTTAAAATCATATTTGGTGCATTCTGTATAACTGAAACTCTAGTTCACTTGTGCGAGGAAGAGCCAGGGTACTTTGAGCTATTTGCTTCCTGGATCCATTTTTATATCAGTAATTAAAGATGAATTGAGTTGTTTTGGGGGGACAAACTTTACTCTGTTTTCAAACGTTTCAAACTCTTTAATCCCTGAGTCATCTTAGTTAAAACGTTATCATTCTCAGTTTTTTAATACACCGATAAACTAATCATTGGAAGAAACCTTCAGATTGTCTAATGCATCGTCACGGTATATACATTTTCCGAGAAACATGTTGGGATGAATGAACTCACAGAGTAAATAGCAAAGCCCTAACTTCTTGGCACGATATTTAAGACCCTCCACAATCCAGCACCAACGTATGTCACACTAATCCTCACATATATCTCATAGCATCTGGCATGACTAGTTACTCATGGCTTTTCTGCCTGGAATGCCCTGCTTCCCTGTGTTACTGACCCCCGCCACCATTTTGCTCCTTCTGACAACATCTCAGACATTATTGACTCTAGGAAATATTTCTGGGCGTTTCCTTCCCACTCCCACGGGGTTCATCATCCCCTCGTTTGTTCTAGCTTTTACTAATTACACTTAAAGGATGTACCTATAGTTACATCTCCCCCCACCAGACTATGAGGTCCCTGACGGTGGAGACTGTGTCTTTAGTTTCTGATTTGAACTATTTTTATTTGATAATTTTAGTTTTTATTTTATAACCTGTACTTATCACACATTCAAGATAAGTTGAAAGACAGATCCCTTCAAATCCTCTCATATTGATTAGTCAACTGTTCATTTTTCATCGCCTTTCTAGCTTCACTCCAAGTGTCTATGTAATTTCACAATGTTCTGGCACAGTATGGATACCACATTAACAGCTGATATATATTGAACTTGAACTATGGGCCAGGTGTTCTCTGAAGCACTGTATATTCATTATTTCATTGATAATGAGGTAAGAGCTATGTATCATTCCCACGTCAAAAATAAGAGCACTGGAGTCTGAGGAGGTCATATCATGTGCCGAGTCAAGTGGTGGGGTAAGATTTTGGACCCCAAAGCTGTGCTTTCTCACCCTCTGCTCTACATAGTCTCTCAAAGCAATCTCTGTAATCGGCCATTTTTACGCTTGACATTGTATCATCAACATTTGCCATATCATCTAGCTTTTGAGGAATTCTTATTTATACCATATCAATACAAATCATTTCAAAATCCAAAAGACTGGTACAAAAAAAAAAAAAAAAACCAGTAACAACAATCTCTTACTCATTTCCTTCTTCCCAGCACCTCACACAATGCTTTTTACTTAAATTGTTGAATCTGTTGATTTGATTCGATCAACTTCCTTAGATTTCTGTAGAAAATTCCACTTGCTTAAGAGGAAGTGTTTTTCCAGGAAGACAAATGCTCCTCAGAAAAGCAGGAAGCATGGTTAGCACAGCCTGGATTTCTCCTTCGTGCAACCACTGTAGGGCATGGCACATAATGTGTTTAATACATGTTTTCCTCTCATTCACACATTTGTCTGGCCAAATCTGTCTTGGCAAAGACTCTGAAATTTTGGACCGATCAAGTCAAAACATTTGTACTGTAAACAAATATTTTATACCACCGTTAGAAATTCCTTGAAATCACACGTATTTGTGGCCTTGGAGAAGTCATATAAACCAGCCTCCCACTGTCTCTTGCCACGTCTTCCCTCTTCCTTAATGCCATTTAAGGTGACAAGAGACATGCTGAGGGCTCCTAGTTTGCTGACAGCACATTCAGTCATGAGCGTGTTGCTCAAATCCAGCTTTATCAAGTTACAAGTAACAAGTAATTACCATGCAGCACATCACCTGGAGTGCCATTATGCAAATTTGCACATGGCTCAGCTGCACGGTTTAGACAAATATTTATCATCGTCCTAAAGCCTGCCTTGCAAAGAGAAAACAGGCCAAGGGGTATTCTATCATTGTACATTCCCTAGTTTCTAAACCAGAAATGGACGAGGCTGTTTATCTAGGACACTAAAATTTTCTGGAGGAAGTATCCTCTTATTAGTCTTTCACGGAGGAAGGAAGTTTTAAGGAAACTTTGATTAACCTTAAGAAGAGACACTTCCAAGAAAACTAGAGCAGTGTCTTCAAATATGTGAAGGGCTGTCATGTAGGAGAGAGAACAAACTTGACTTCTGTTGTTCTGAAAGGTCATGTTGGAATACGTGGGTCAGACTCAAAATTACAGAGACAGCTCTCAACCCAAACTAAGGTGGAACTTCAACAAAAAAAAAAAAACAAGGGGACTATTCTTGGAAAGTTGGACTTTTCTTACTGCTTGTGTACAGAAGGTTTATATACATTAACCTTACGAATTTTTGTTCCTTTACAAAATGAATCAGATCCCCAACTGGATATGTAGCTTTCGAAATTGTCACTCTGGAAGGTTATAAGTTTATTTCAGAGAGGCTACTTCAACCAGGAGAGTGTTGGAACACCCCTTTGAACCTGTGGACCATTTTCTCCTAAAATGCCTCTGCAATGGCAAATCCTCAATGTTTGATTTTTGAAGTGGTCAAAGTGTATCCAGACCCATATCTGTCTCATGAATCAAGTGATTAATGGAGCGAGATGGTGCTCTTGAGGAATCAGAATGACTAAATCAAAATGAAGGTGTTACTATAAATTTGAGATTGAGCCATTTAGGAGATTTCTAAAAGCATTTCTCTCTGAGATGCCCCCAAAGTCCTCCTTAATTCTGCTAACTAACTTGGGGCCTAGAGGGTCAGCTACTCAACCAAGCAGGAAAAATTTTCAGAATGTTCTTCTCTCATGACTCAAACCAAAAACAGTACCAAAGAGCACGGTGTCACATGGCAGAGATGTTCCAGGAATAGAAAGAGGGGAAATGTGACAACTGGACCTGGGTCCAAACCGTGGCTCTGCTACCACCAGCTGGGTCACAGGGACACGTGATGTAACCTCTCTGAGTCTCTGTTTCCTCACCTGTAAACTTAGAATGATGACAAATACGTCAAAGGTTTGTTGGGAGAATTTAAATATATAAACAAGTATTCACACAGTGCTAGATACACATTAAGTTCTCAACCCATTGTCACTGCTGTCATTATTATTACCCTTGTTAGTTGTTGTTGTTTTCACTCTGAGTCACCCTTCTCGTTGCACTTCCTCACTTCATCCATTCTGCTTTGCCTAATTTTAAAATTAGTTTGCATAAAATACATTTAAATTACCCTACCAATTTCGAGCCCCCTATAATCCACCTTAAGGGACTTTGTCAAATTATGTGTGACAGCATTTTTATACACGACATGAAGATTAGAAAACAAAGCTGTTTTTAAAGCAAGTTTTATCATCCAACTATACAGACTATGTGGAGTTTTCGGTACCACACAGTGTATAAGCTAATACAAATTTATAGGGATATTTCTTAAAGATTTGGGACAAGATTGTTGGGTCTTCTATGAACACAAGACCAAGAGTGTGGACACTGGAGCAGACAGCCTGGGACAAAGCCGTCTTAGTCACTATCTAATACTGAGCAAGTTGCTTAACTTCTGTGTGCCTCAGTTTTCTGATCATAAAATTGGGTATAATAATAGGACCTACCATATAGAGTTTGTGTGAGGACTGGATGAGTAAAAACATTTTACTCATGAGCAAAAAGTACTTAGAATAGTGTTTGGCCTATAGTGAGAGTTTAATGAGTGGTAGCTATGATTACTGTTGTTAGAAGTCCATTGTAGCAGAGACGTAGTGTTCAAAATTACGGAAGAAAAAGACAGAATAATTAGAGTGGATGGCAAATGTGATTTCATAGAAAATAGGCCTCGTTGTGGCATCCAAATTAGCTTGTTAAAGTTTCTGTCCTTGATTAACTGTGGAATATAATCCAAAGAGACTGACAGGCACGCTGGAGAGGGTTATACATGCTACAGATGTGAAGGGCTGCCAGCTGATGAAGACCCTCAGACTTCACAGTCAGGTACAACATGGACTGCCTTTAAAATCACTTTTCAGTATTCAATAGATATCGCCTTAAACACTTTTCCCAAATTATATTTTTGTATCTGATGCACAGAAATTAGATACTTGGTTTAGCAATATAAAAAATTGATCTGTGGGTACAGCAAAGAACAATGTTACACATTTATGAAAATGAAGAAAATGATGCATAGATAAAGAGTCCCACTTCCTGCCTTTAAGCCCCAGGTCTACCAGGAATTAGCTGTGTGACCTTGGGCTAGTCACTTGTCTTCTGGGCCTCAGTTTCCTCAATCGTTGAAAGAAAAAAGTAGGTTTCAGAGTTTCCCAAACTTTTATCCTTACAATTATTGCCACATTCATGTATATATTCATCCTATACAAAAATATCCTTGAAATCATGGTTTCCTTGCACTATTAAAATTTTTGTAATGAATATTAAAATAAATATTTATTAAAATTTTAAAAATAATTCCACTTTGTGTAATCTAGAATCATATCACGTGCTCGTTAAGAAACATTAGACTAGATGGTAGTGAGGTCCTTTATAGTTCACAGAGTCAGTCACACTATATCTGAGGAAAAAAAGAAATGAAGGAAGGACAGCGTGGAGATAAACAATATTTAGCTTTGCAATCTCTGTATGATTTTTTCACTTTCAGTTAGAGAAGCCAGAACCAAGCAAATTGTTATCTCACAATATGGAAGATTCCATCTAATCTCAAAGTCAATGCCTTGACCAGCACATAATAGAGACTATTAGATACAGCAAGAAAATTGAAAACCCTAACCACAAGACTATCAAGAGAACTGAGTCACACCCATTAGTCCAAATGAAGGACAAGACAGCATTTTAACTTGGAAAGAAGTCGAAGCATATGTGATAGAAAAGGGTAGGAGTTTCCACAGTAAGAAGCGAGCAAGATGTAATGTGAGGACAAGGGGAAAACAAAATGTTGTTCCTTTGCATTCTCCCACTCACTTTTTCTCAATTGTCATCTTTGTCACATAAAATTTACTGTCTCAAGTGAATCAGAACATCCTAGTAGGTTGTTAATGACCTTCATCAATCAGGTAAATTAGTTATATTTTTCTTACCATTTTTCTTCTTCGATGATTTTATAATCAATTTATGTTGCCTCTCATTCAAGGGAGAAATAGGGGCCTGCCTTTTCTGTGCAAAGAAAGGCGAATGAAAACTAAGGGACTCATCCTCACCCAGTAGATGCTTCTGTCCTTCCTAAGCCTCAAGGCTCTCCCTGCCAGGTCGAGAAGTGTCCACAGGATTGCGGGAGCCAGAGGAAGAAATGAATCTTCCCTCTGAGGGTTGAGTCTGAGGTGGGCTTCTTGTATGAAAGGCAAAGCTCAGCACTTTGGGATGGATAAGAAGCAGGCGAGAAGAAAGGGCTTTTTGCTGTCCTGTCTGCCTGGTTTACCGAAGGGGCCTCAGGCTCTTTGCTCCCTCAGAGCCTGTGTCTCTGAGTATTATTGAACAAGACCCTTGGATCCTCCATGTGTTAGAGCTTGTTAGAGCTTTTGGAATACTTAAATTACTTATTGCAAGGAAAGCATGGTGAAAAATGTCACCCTCTACACTAGTGTCATAGAAAATCCAGGGAAAAGCTAAATCCACAGCTGGACCTTCAAAAAGAAGATTTCGTAGTTTCATTCTCTCTACTCAGCTTCCTTTTCTTCCACTGTGGCAATGAATTATTCTTTCTCTCTAGAGAATTGCTCTTCTTCTTGAACATAAAATTTGCTCATTCTAACTTGTGGATTACCCACTTAAAAGATGCCGTGAAGACTTGTGAGTATATCTTCCTGATGATTTTCTTTCCTAAAATTAGTCACCCCAAAGCCTCTGAGAGTACCCATAAAGGGATAACATGCGTAGCCTAGATGTCCAAGAGGTTCCAAGCATTTTCCACATGTGAGTGTTCCCAACATATTTTTTAGAGGTACATTTTATTTTCCCAAAGCCTTGATATATCCATGTGAGTGTATGCTCCAAAGTTCACATAGATGGTGTTGGACCTGTACATCTCAGAGAAGCCAGAGTGATAAATCCCAGTCACCTCTCTCTTCCTCACCTTCCCCCAGAAACATTCCTGAGCCCCAGGGAGGAGGCTTTGGACCCTGTCATATCGCACTCATTGATTATCTTTAGACAGAGGGCTGTCGATGCCTTTGTTTTATTATTGGGGAAAATGAGTCACAGAGGAAGGAGAGAATTCTTCCCAAAATTCAAACCTCATACAGAAGTTGCTTCTTGCTCTTAGTAAGCCTCGTGGCTCACCTCTGTCCTAGTACTGACCCTATCATAAGTACCATGTGATTATCGTCAGAGTTTGTGACACATCAAATTCCATATAACTCATGAAACAAAAGATCCAACTAGAGCATTGTTTACTAGAATAACATGATAAAGATCACAATTACCTTAAGCATAGCAAACATCACCATTTTCCAAATAAGGCTTGCTACTCCAAAATTTTCCATATGCCATTCATGCTGTCTAAAATGTCTTTTTCTCTCTCTCCTCTTTGCTTGTCAAGCTCCCACTCATACTTCAGGACCCAACTCAAGTGTTACTTTTCTCGGTGAAGCTTCTATTGGCTTCTACCTGGCTTCCACTGCCCTCTGTTGGTATAGCTACTGTAGCAGTTATGACAGTGCATTATAATTGCCTGTTCATATGTGTGAGAACCCCATAATGCTGACAATGTTCAAATTTTGTCAACACTACAGGCACACAACAGACCCAAGACCTTATTGAGAAAACATAATTCCACTCTGATGAGCCTTTCAACCCATAGTAATCTAGCAGGAATAGGAAGCAGATTGTGCAAACATGCACAATTAGAAAACCAAATTATACATCACTTGGGATTTGTAAAGAGAATCATTGTCAATCACTGCCCTCCTTCTCAAACGAGATAATAATAAATACATCCACAGCCCAGAAGTGCTGGGGGAATATACTGTAGAATGTACAATTGATATTAATTAGGAAAGAATGTAGTGTGCAGGGATTTTACACCTGAATATGACTTTGGACACCACTTCCATCTCTCTTACAGGAAGACCTCTCCACTGCTTCAATAACTGGACACAAACAACAGGTACTATTTTCCACCTCTGAATCCTAATTAGTCACAGCATTATGTTATTTTCGAATCACTGCACAGAGTGATTTGTGGAACCTCTGTTCTCTAGCCTGCGGTTTGTCAGGCATGAGCTTACAACCTTACGAAAGAGCAGGCTACCTTTACCAAAGTGTTGCTGTGTGTGGAATCACTATTATCTGAACAGCAGCCCAGTAAAAGAGATAAAGGTTTTACGTGCCTTCAGAGAAGCAATGCAATGTGACTTAAGGTAACAGGCCTAAGTTATGAGTGGGTATGATCAATGCCACCCCTGATGGATGACTGCCCTGTGAAACAGCAGGACTATGAGAAATACCATGGAGGCATGAGCACCAAAGTGAAAGATGGAGCTTTCCCCCTCAGGCTGTCAGCATTAGGTCCTGCTGTGCTAATGTAGAGCCATAAAACCCAGGCTCTACTCACTGTGTGGAGGATGGTTTTCAGTAGTCATCACTCATACATAGGTAATTACCTTTCTTCTCCCTTCATCTTCCTGCTGCTTCTGCGGAAGCTCAGGGTGGAGGCAGGTCATCCACCTCCCACTGTGATGTACTGTGTTGTCCACTCTTGCCTCTCCGCACTGCCAAAGGCCACCCTTACTGTTCCAGATGAAAGATCTTTCTATAATCACGGTAATTGGTGAAGCAATATGATCATTAGCCAGCACATAACCCTAGACAAATAAGCTTGATGACACGCATAGTCACAAAAATTGTGGGCTCTTTTAGTTCACAATATAAGAAGCCATCCTGCTATGCTTCTTTGGAAGCCTTTTAAAATAATTTGCAAACAGCATTGCAGATAGTTTTCAAAAACAAGTAGGCTGCCAACATCCTTTTGGAGACAACCGTGAATGCAGCCTGGTATAGCGGAAAAAATGTCGAGTCAGCAATCCAGCTCAGCCCCTTATTAAACCCACGGCTTTTGATCAAGTTATTAAAGACTCAGGCCCTGGTTTCCTCATCTGTAAAACAAATGTACTAATGTCTACTTTCTCGGGCCGTTGTGAAGGTAATATACTCAGGTTTTTGGCACAAGGTCGGCGCACAATAAATAGGAGCCTTTAACATGATTCATTATGTTGTGATTATTACCTTCCTCTTCTTTCTCCAAATTTATACCTACATCTAATAAACTGTGTTCTTTTACACTTCAGGCACAGCTGAGTATATTTGTAGACGCAGTTCTCGGAATTGTCCTAAACTTAAATTTTATTCAAATCTTTAAAATAATACCAAATTTCGTACACCTTGATTTTGCAATATTAAGATACCATCCTACTTTCCTCACAAGGTAGATGGTGAAAAATAAACCCCTAGACCATAACGTGGAAGGGAAGAAGACAGACTCTTCCAACAGCTCACTGGACGACATGAGATAGTTCTGTTAGTGCCATCAGACAGAGAGACCCAGAACAGGGGTTGGAGCAAAAGCAATGCTGGAAAAGCTCTTGGACTTTTCTTATATTATGATGCAAGCAATATAATGGAGATATTTTATATCACCAAAAACTTGCTGTTCAGTCACCAAGTGCCAGGTGTCATTCTAGGCACTGGGAATAAAGTAATTAACAGAATCAAGTTCCTGCCCTTAAAGATCTTACCTTCTAGTTGAGAGAAAAAGACAACGAATAAACAAACACAGAGATCTGTGAAGACAAGCGTTACAAAGAGAAGTAAAGCTGTTAAATGGGGCAAGGAATTTCAGCTGTTGGCAGGAGAGGGGTTGCGATTTTATGATGACCATTAAGAATATTATTCAGCCATATAAAGGAAATCCTGCCATTTGCAACAACATGGGTGGACCTTGAGCGCATTATGCTAAGCGCAATAAGTCAGACAGAGAAAGACAAATACTGTATGATCTCACTTACATGTGGAATCTAAAAAAAAGGAACTCATAGAAAAAGAGATCAGATTTGTGGTTACCAGAGGCAGGGGGTGAGGGGTACGGGAATTGGATGAAGGGGATCAAAAGGTATAAATTTCCAGTTATAAGATAAATACTGGAGATGTGATGTACAACATGATGACTATAGTTAACACTCCTGTAAGGTATATTTGGAAGTTATTAAGAGGGTAGATCCTAAGAGTTCTCATCACAAACGAAAAAACATTATTTTTTCTTTTTTTTGTAACTATATGAGATGATTCATGCTAACTAAACTTATTGTGGTAATCATTTCACAATATATGTAAGCCAAGTCACTATGCTGTACACCTTAAACTTATACAGTGCTATATGACAATTATATCTCAATAAAACTGTAAAAAAATATGACCATTAAAATGGTTAGTGAAAGTCTCACTAAAAGGTGATATTTGAACAGAAGCCTAAAGGAAGTGAGGGAACAAGCCAAGTGGATATCTGAGGGAAGAGGATATTAGGCATAGGAAATAGCAAATATATTTGGAAAATTTTGAACAGAAGAGTAACATATGACTTACATTTTTAAAAATCCCTCTGGATGGTATATTGAGGGTAGATTTCATGTAAGGTCAGAAACAAGGAGACCAGTTAAGAAGCTAATGGAGAGAGGAGATGGCGTCATGACCCAAGGTAGTAGTGGGAAAGGTGTTAAGAAGTACATGAATTCTGGATGTATTTTGAAGGGAAAGTCAAAAGGATTTCCTAATGCATTGGATGCGAGGTGTGAGAAAGTAAAGGATGATGCTAACATATCATGCTTGAGTATCTGAAAGAGTGAAGGTGCCATTTACTGAGTTGAGGAAGACTGAGAAAGGAGTAGATTTGGGGGGAAGATGAAGAGTTCCATTTTAGACAGGTAAGTTTGAAAGGCCTGTCAGACACCCAAGTGGGGATATTGAGGAGGCGGTTGGCTATTCAAGTCTCAAGTCTAGGGGAAAGGTCTGGGATGTAGATATAGATTTGGGAGTCATTAGTTTATAGATGATATTTAAAGCCATGGTGCTAAATGAGACCACTGAGGGAGTGAATTGAGAATGGCAAGAAGAGACATTTGAGGACTCAAACTTTGTTAAGTAGTGAAAGCAGAATGAAACAGAAGTATGATATAATTAGAATCTCCTTAAATCCTACATGTAGAAGGGGTTCCAGAATTTCTGCATGCTCCCGGGCAGACATGGAGAGTAGTCGATAACACTGCCTGGTGAACCTGTAAGGAAAGGTGGCTGCGCTGGGTACAAGTGATCCCCAGGTGAGAGCTACAGCAAGATACCAGGGAGATACTCAGCCCAAGCAAGAACCAAGGTGGAGGACAGACTCCTTAGGCTCTGACTCCCCCAGGATCTGACTCAACCAAGAAAGAAAATCTCCCGAGTTTATGAGCTATAGACTTAACCATGAGATGCCAGCAGGACACCACTGGCCAGAGGAAACATATCATGACCTGGGCCTAGAGGAGCCAAGAAGATGCTACAAGGACCTAGGCACTTAGCTCTGGGATTCGTTCTCTTGCCTCCCTCCATGTGGTGACGTAAATCCCCTCCCACATGGTCCCAGATCCATATTGGAGAAAAGCAGAAATGGAGGAAGTGTAAAAACAGAGATTTATCCAAAAGAGACTGAATTATATATCAGATGCTATTAAAATTTGGATTTAACTGATTTTACTGGATTGGACTAAATTCAGTATCCTCTTCCCTCTGCTACTCAATAAGGGAGGGCTTCTTAAGATTAGATGAATTATGAAAAATACAGAAGCTGTACTTTCATTGTATATCTGAATGTGGTATGTAAATTTATAATCTGAGAAATTTATAAAAAGCATCTTGTCAATTGTCAAGTATTTGGTGTGAGAAGTGCAGGAGTGCGGGAGTACCTAGAGAAGCCCCAGAAGTAGCAGGAGATTGGAACCCAGAACACACATTTTCAGAAGTTACTATAAGCCAATGATTAGGTAAAACTACTAATATGTAAATTACATTTCAGTGTCTGGAAAGATAATGGGACCGAAGAGGAAATAGTAAATATCTCAGGGAATTGAGAGTCATATAAAATATGATAAATTATATGATGTTCTTAGGGCTATTCTTTAAGAAGCAAAAAGTGATTTTCAGGCATATCCTCAATTTAATGAGTCCTTCTGGATCACCTTGACACCACGTGACAGCAAGTCTCTCAGCATACCCACATGGTAGGAAATAAGGGATGTGCCAAATGTACAGTCTCTTCCTGATTTACTAATGGATCCACGAGTCAAAGGGTGGTATGGAGGTCAGTCTCTTCTGTTTCTCTGCTCCACTGTTGCCCGGTGCTGGGGAAATGCACAAGAATATGCTGATGGGACTCTCGGGCTTGGAGGCTTTCCACCCCCAGCGGAAACTGCACTATTACTTAACACTCATTTTAACCCTTTTAGGAATAAATATGTTACATATATGTGAAGCTTTGAATCTGTCCCACCTACCACACACACACACACACACACACACACACACACTCCTCCCTCACTTTTGCTCATTCATTCATTTACAATTTTATTCAACAAATACTGAGCACCTGCTCTGTTCCGTACATTCACCATGATGTCAGTTTCCAAGAATAGAAAGATGCCTAGAGCCCTCCTGAAGCTTTTCACAGTTTAGTAAGAAGATTCAGACACATGAACAACTAAACATAATGCATCCAAGTGTGATGGGGACACAAACGAAAGAACAGCTCCCTCATCTGCTTCATGTCCTGTCTTACTGAGTACCAAGGCTTGACAACCTTTATTTTACTCATCAGCCTCTCCACACCCTTGTAATCACCTCCAAATTTTCATTTTCATCCATCATCTATTCTTCCCTATTAAAACCAGCTTGTTTTCTCAACTTCCCCACTTACACCAGGGTTATGACCATTCTACAAGTCACACAGAATCAAATGCTTTGGGTACTCTTCAACCTTACTTATCTTGCAGGGTTTTTAATCAAATTCAAACTAATCAAAGCCTCATAGGCCAAATTAGCAGAAAATTGAGGGTCTATTCTCCCTTGGGGATTATCCAAGAACCATGTGAACTTAGTACAAAGGAGTGCAAACCCTGAGCTGGCACCCAGCCTGCTGATGGCAGTGCAGAAGACCTAGATGTCATAACAAATAACCAATTACCTCAAGTGTGTGGCAGAGGTAACTGGATCACGCTCCCAAGGAATGCTCCTCCTCTCAGCCCAACGTTTAATGTTCAAGCCCAACGATCAGCGCACAGTCAGCAACACACAGAAATTTAGTTTTTCTAAAATGAGACAGGTATGGTGTAGTGGTTTGCATAACACGTAGCCTAGATCTCCCCTTTCTGGATCAAATGCACTGATTTCTCCAGCTGCCCAGAGTATAGCCTGCTAACGGCTCAGAACTGAGTCCCTGCTCAGGAAGAAAGTTTCGTCTTTTTTAGTATATGCACCTTCTCCTGAGGTAACTTACACTCAAGGACAGCATGACCAGGGAGGGATATACAAAGACCCAGCTCCTTGGTCTAAATTCGGGACAACTCTGAGGGGGCATCGCAGCTTCTGAGCTCCTCACGGTGAACTGCATTACAGTTCGACTCCTCCCTCTGCCGGTCCTGTTGGCTCTCCTCTTTTACATGTGTTGTTCCTGGGAGCTCTCCCCAGTAAAACACCTGAACACAGATCTCCTTCTCAGAGTTTCCTAGAAAAACCAACCCTGACAGAGGATCTTTTGACTTTAAAAACTTACCCAATTTTTCTTCCCCAACCTCATCTTCCATTGCCTAGATTTTGTGTTGGATTGGACTCCCTCTCTGCAGTAAAACCTTTTCCATTCAGTGCTTAATCTTTGGTCTCTTAATCTTTATTTTGCCTTTATTAGGAGGCTGTTCTATCTCCAAATGCTTCAGGGCGATAGAACAAAGACTCTAATAACCAGTCTACCGTTTCCAGCTGCATTCACTTCTGTCTCTTGCACATGTTGTCCATGTCAAAACTCGATCATGACCCTTCAGTAATTCCATCCTGTCCACTGCTGGGCACGAAGCTCTTTTTGGTTCTCCAGACTGTGGCTTTTTTCTTTACTCTTACACGTTCAGATCCAGCTATCAAAGGAAGCCACTATGCCAGGACGGCTGGGGCCTGACTGGCTTTTAGGTACGGTCACTAGCTGCCCAAAACAAGCCTCTTCTGGTTGCAATCCCAGCCAAGACACTAAGGCCAAGACTGCCTCACCTGCCATGGAGAGGTTCCTCTTAGGGCTCTGTTTTCTGCCTTTCAGCCTCATTAGGAGCTTCTAAACTCAATAGAGTTTCTTACAACATTAATTTCAAACATTTCAGAAGTAAACGATTTGGGAGTCTTAAATGCACTTCTCCAGGAGGTTTCAAGGACCTATATCAATTTGCCTATTCCCTACCCAAGAACTTAGAAGAGTATTAGGGAGTATTAGAGAGAGAAAAGCCTATTTATCTACACTGGTGTAACTAACAGGGCCTTGCCCATGACTCTAGAAACCAACTTTCAAGTGAACTCTTCTTTATTTAAAAAGAATTGTAAAGTCCATCAAATCAAGCAGCCCATGACATTACTAAACACTGAATTCTGGCTAATAACCAAAGCTTTAAAAGGCAGATAATATCCCTTAATCCACTGCCTATGCTTAATTTCAATTTTTAACTAGTTTAAGTCATGCTTTAAGTTTTCTTAGGGAGTTTCCAGTAGAAAATGTGGGCTGAACTTTATTCCTCTGGTGAAAAATGAAAGATTTACAGAGTGCAAACACAATTTAACTGAGTAATAGACACTATGAGTTTAAAATAAACTCATAATCTATTCTGCTAAGAATTACCTTGTTTGTTTGACTTGTAAACAACAGTTCATGAATGTGTTTATTATTGTTCCCAGGGACGTTGCCTGAGTGTTCCATTTTAGACCACTAAATAAAAACAGAGAGAACAATAAATGAGGAAGGAGGGAACATATGGTAATAGATTATTTTTGTTGCAGTTTCTTTTTGAGACAAGAGACCGAATTCCATATCCTACCTCAACCACACATATATGAACTTTTCTTGCTTTCTCCATCTTGGTGAATAGAACAATTTTCTCTAAGCAGGAGACACAGCTTTTATTCTAGCTATCTCTCCCACAGATTAAATCTTCCACCAAGCCCTGTGTATGCCACATTCTACAGAGATCTTAATCCTTTTCCTCCTCTCAACTCCTTCTTCCATTTCCTTCCTTCAGGCCCTCCCTCTTTCTCAGTCTCTTAGATTCTCGTGGTTATTTCCAAACGGGCTTCCCTGCCACACTAATCTAATCCACCTTGAATTTTCCCTCTTCTTTGCCACTAAACTGATTTTCCAAAATTCAAATTTGATCAAATCACTGCTTCCCTTATCTTTGTATAATTTTTCAGTGGCTTCACATTGACCAGAACAAAATCCTCACCCTTAACTATCCTCACCTGATATTACTCACCTCTCTCGTCTCATCTTCTGAAAATTTCCGTGTCATGTTCTAGGCCTGCTGAACTCCTTATGGTTCGGTTCTCTGAATACCCTGTCCTTTCTCCATTCTGGGCCCTTGCCAATCCTCTACCTCTGATTGAATGTTTAAGTGCTATCTCCTTTATAATCTCCCTCATAATATACTCCAATCTCTAACCCTTCAGAGCAAATACTTTCCTTCTGTGTATTACCAAAGTAGCCTGTTACAGTCTGTTGGTTACGTTATTTACATAACATAGCTATTAGCTAGTTGTACTTCCGTTTTTGTCTTTAGGTTCTGACATCCTTAAGGATGGGGGAAAATTTTTGGTCTTTGATCCCCAGTCCTTAGACAGATTTAATAATTTGTAAGTAAAAATTTATGGAATAAATGAAAGAAGGAATGCAACAAGTACACAATAAGAAGTCTAGGTTTACATTACTCATTGCCATCTGATATATTGCCATTTCATTCAGCAGAGAATTTGGAACAATAGTGAAAAAGGTGTTGCCATAAAAAGCTTCACCATAAAGATGTATATATACACATTCTTGCAGGCATGCGCACACACACACACACACACACATCTACAAATAGACTCTCAACTGGGAAAAACAAATTACATAGGCTATCAACATATAATAGCAGCATATCAGTTAGAAACTTAATTTGTCTGCTAGTTAGAAGTACTCCAGTGGAATGAACAAGTAAAAGTTTATTGTTCTAAAGAAATGAAATTTGAAGGCAGACTGTCCAGGGCTAATAGTCCGGGGCTAGAACACTAGCAGCTCCACAAAATCATCAGGGACCTAGGCTTTTCCTCTTTTCTGCTCCGCCGTGCATGGCTTCCAGCCTCTACTTCAGCTCAGGGAACAAGAGAGCAGCTAGAGCTGCATCCATCACATCCACGTCCTAGGCAGCAGGAAGAAAAGGAAGGAGAGTCTGCCTCCTCCTTTGGAAGGCATCTTCCCAAATGTCTCACTCAACATTTCAACCTACATCTCATTAGCCAGACCATAATAACATAATATCTAGCTGTGAGGAAAGATAGTAAATATAGTTTGTCATTCAGACATATTGCCCTGGATGTCTATTTTGTATCACTTTTAGTAGGAAATATTCATTAATACCCTTCATTGTTCTACTTATATTTCCAATTTAATGCTCACAACAATCTTATGAGATAGTTATCTGATTATCTCCATTTTTATAAATGAACTTAGGTATCAGATACAAAAGATGAAGTAATTTCCCCAAGGTCACACAGCTGATAAGTGTTAGAAATATAGATATAGATATATACCTAGGAAAGGCATGTGAGAAATGTTAGTTCCTTGGCTAAAGGGATCCTTATTTCTTATTTAAAGACTGTGTTTATTAACTGAACAAATATTTACTGAACATTTAGTATTTTCCAGATAATATGTTAGGTTCTGGGGAATAAATCAGTGAAAAGAGAGATAAGGTCTCTGCCCACATAGAGGGTACATTTCAAGAGCAGACACCAAAGACTAAATAAACACATAAAGAGATTACAGATTATGAACAGTACTATAAACAAGTAATTTAAAGGATTTGATATGAAGTGTATCAGTCAGGATAGGTTACGAGGTTATGCCACAGAACAAACAAACCGCCTCTACTTGTGCACTGTGGGTCAGCTGGGAGCTCTCCTCCTTCTTTGTGGTCAGCCAGGCACAGGCTGAGAGAGAGACCATCTCCCTTCTCCACAATCACCTCAGCAAGAGAAGAATGTTGCAGGTTTCACACTGGTAATTAAATACTTCCTTCCAGAAGCAATACATCAATGCATGTCACTTCTGCTCACATTTCAAGTTAGTCAGCCACACGTGGAGGGAACTGTGTTCCAGGCATAGGGAACAGAGTAGGAGAATGGCTTGGCCTGATGAAGAGGCAGAAGTGCATCCTCTGTCCTGCAGCTAGAGAGTTTGGCAGCTTCACATTCCCGGACATCTCTCTAAGTTCACTGATGATACTCTTCATCCTCAGATTGGATCTACTGATAAGGGTTTTGTTTGGTATATTTTTTTATAAACACAGAAAGAGGCGATCATGCCTAGAAGTCCATCTGGTCTGCATTCCTCTCTTTACCAAGAGCGTTTTTGATTGTACCCTATGAATTTGTCCTATCATGACTCTATAATCTTGGCACCACTGGGTCATTTTCTCCCTGTAAACCTACCCATGAGAATCTAGAAGAAACATTTCATCACTCTGTCAACTGCTTTTACTGAAATATAGCCCAGAGAATGTCTGTAGTCACAGTGACTGTAGTGTTTCCTAAAGTTACAAGTTTTGCTTCATTGTGTATAACCGTAATCAGACCCATTACTCCATTTTGGAGAATATTTTATAATCGCCATTCAGAGTCTTCACCAGCAGAATGTATGTTCCTACTGCTTTCTTTGGATTCAGTAAGAGGGAAATGATCATCTCATTTCTTGTGGGGACTAGTTGGTCAGTATCAATAATTTCACTAAATGATTTTACTACCTGGTGGATTATTGTAATTTTTTGGAAAACCGTGATAAAAGTTGTGGAGCTATCCATCTTCTCCTGGCACCTTTCCACTCTTTGAGTCTCTAATGGTTTCTATTATTTCTTCCTTTGTGCTATACCTCTCTAATTTTTCTTTATTGCTCTGTGGTTACTGGTGCATTGCTGTTTTTGTAAAGAAATTTTGGAACCTGCTATACCCTAGAGGTTTTGTTCTGATTTATATTCATTTTTATGAAATGCTACTAAAGCAGAATTAATTTAAAATTGGGCAACTTGAAGCATTCCAAGGCCTGCCTTCTAAAACTGGAATAGAGCCAAGTATTTTATTTAAATAACAGAAAAAGGAGAACAATAATTTCCATATTACATTAATGAAATGCCAATAGATTAATTTTTTCCTAAAAAGAACTATTTTGGCTTTCAGCATTCGCAGAAATGACTGTCTTTAGCTGATGTTCCTGGCTTGGTGATATGTTTCAGCCTAAATTAAGTACATGTTGTACCAGACACTACTATTTGCCCACCCGGTAGCTATTCTCCCCTTTCCTTAATAACAGAATGCAGTTATACTCTGGTGGGCAATGTGCCTGTCTAGGAACTACACTTCCCAGCACGCTTTGCTTCTAGAATAGCCATGTAACCCAGTTTTGGCCAATGGGAAGTAGGTGGTAGTCACTGGACAGGGCTTTTAGGAAAGCTACTTAAAGAGTGAGCTGACTTAGATGCCTTACACATTTGCCCTTGATCTTTCCCCTTCTTCCTGAGATGAACAAAAGAACTAATTTATTTCACTTACTGTTTTTCAAGTTTATGTTACTCAGAATCCAAAGATCAATTTGAGAACAATTGCCATCTTAACAACATTGAGTTTTCCAATCCATAAACGTAGAATCTCTTTCTTTGTTTGGACCTTTAATTTCCATCAGCAATATTTTGTAGTTTACAATGTACTCACCTCGTACTTATTGGTTAATTTATTTCTAAGTATTTTATTCTTTTCGACACTATAATGAATGGAATTGTTTTCTGAGTTTCAATTTTGGATTGTTTATTGAAGGATATAGAAATACAACTGATTTGGGTAAATTAATCTACTAATATGGAGTTTTATATTAATTGACTTTCGGATGTGAAACCAACTATAGTGGACATAATCTTAATGTGACCCCCAGAATCCCCACATCCTAATGTTCACTACAATCACAATCATACCCTGGTGTGATTTCCTTCCTTTGAGTATAGTCAAATCCGTGACTTGCTTCTGATAGATAGAATACAGTAAATACGACTTAGTGTATAAGATTACATGATTACGTAAGATTGTAATGCCTGTCTTGCTGGAGTCTCTCTGTTCCCTGATGACATTGAAGAAGCAAGGGGCTACATTGAGGAACTTCATGTGGCAAGGAAATGCAGCCAGCTTCCAGGATCTTAGAGGTGGTCTCCAGCCAACAACCAGAAAGCCCTCAGCCCTACAGCCATAAAGAACTGCCAAAAACCTGAGTGAGCTTATAGGAAGATGCACCCTCAGTTGAGCATTAGATGAATTGCAGCCCCAGATGATATTTTGATTGCAGCCTTGTGGGATACCAAGCCGAGGACCCAATTAAGCTGTCCCTTGGCTCCTGACCCACAAAACCTATGAGATAATAAATGAAACTGTGAGATAAAACAATCTATGTGCTCTTTTAAGTTGCTAAATTTGTGGTAAATTTGTTACAATAGATAACTCATATACCAAGCTCACATTCCTGGGATAAATCCTACTTCATCGTGGTGTATAATCCTTTTAATATGTTTCCAGATTCCATTTGCTAATATTTTGCTTAATATTTTTGAGTCTATATTCATGAGTGATATTGGTCTTTAGTTTTCTTGTGATGTCTTGTTTGGCTTTGTTATCAAGGTAATACTGGCCTTAGGGAATGAGTTGGGAAGGTTTTCCTCCTCTGTTTTCTGAGTTTGTGAAGCATGAGTGTGATTTATTCTTTTTGTGTTTGATATAATTCACCAGTGAAACACCATGTAGGCTTGAGCTTATCTTTGTGCAAGGATTTGTAATTACTAATTTTTTGTTATAGATGTTTTTGAATTTTCTATTTTAAGACAATTTCAGTAATTTGTATCTTTCTAGAAATTTGTCTAGAAACTTATCTATCAAATTTATTGACGTGAAGTTGTTCCTAACATTCCTTTATAATTCTTTTAATTTTTGTGAGGTCACTAATGATGCCTCCAGTTTCATTTTTGAGTTTTGAAATCTGTGTCTTTTTCTTTCTTGGTCGGTCTCGCTAAAGTTTTGTCAATTTTGTTAATATTTTGTTAATGTTTCCAGGAAATCAACTTTTGGTTTAATTGATTGTCTCCATTGTTTTTCTGTTTTCTATTTCATTAATATCTACTCACATCTGTATTATTTCCTTCCTTTTGCTTGCTTTGGGTTTCATTTGCTGTTCTTTTTCTAGTTTCTTAAGGCAGAACCTTAGGTTATTGTTTTGAGATTTTTCTTCTTTTCTAACATAAGTCTGTAAAGCTATAAATTTCCCTCTAATCACTATTTTAGCTGAATCTCATAAATTGATATGTTGTGTTTTTATTTTTACTCAGTTAAAAATATTTTTTAATTCTCTTATGATTTATTCTTTGATTATTTAGAGGTGTATTGTTTAACTTTCAGATATTTTTAGATTCCACAGATTTCCTTCCGGTATTGACTTCTAATTTAATCCCATTCTAGTCAGAGAATATATTTTGTATGTTTGAAATCCTTTTTATTGAGATATACTTTATTGCCTAGCATGTGGTCTATCCTGGAGAATATTTTCTGTGTATTTCAAATCAAACCCCTGTAGTGAGTTTTTCATTTTGGTTATTTCACTTTTCAACTCCAGAATTTCTATTTGGTCCTTTTAAAAATAATATCCGTCTTTATTCTATATTTGATGACTCATGATAATGCTTTTGTTTAATTCTTAAGAATGCCTTCCTTTATTTTTTTGTGAGGAAGATCAGCCCTGAGCTAACATCCATGCTAATCCTCCTCTTTTTCACTGAGGAAGACCTGCTCTGAGCTAACATCTATTGCCAATCCTCCTCCCTTTTTTTCCCCAAAGCCCCAGTAGATACTTGTATGTCGTAGTTGCACATCCTTCTAGTTGCTAAGAATACCTTCCTTTAATTCTTTGAACATATTTATTATATCTGCTTTGAAGTCTTTGTCTACTAAGTTTAACACCAGGGGGAACTTAGAAACAATTTTTATTTTCTGCTTTTTTCCTGGGACACTCTTTCATATTTCTTTACGTGTCTCATATTTTGTTGAAAACATAATATTGTTGAAAACAGTATTACCTTTGGATAATACTATAGCAACTCTGGATTCTTACTGCACACTGGATAGTTGATTCTTGCTGCTGTCTTTTGTTTGTTTGTCGGTGACTTTGCTGGACCAAGTCTCTAGATTCTGTCTCCCCCACAGTGCAGGGCCACTGGAGTCCCTGTTCAGTATATTTTTTAAATTCCCTTTTTATTTCTAAGGCTGGCATCCAAGTGGTCACCCCTGGGCCAGCCTAGCTTAGTGGTCAACAATGAGTGGGCAGAGTTTGTACTTAAGCACTTAAGCCAGTAAATTTTCCACCCTTAACTAATGGATCTACGTTTGGGTTGAAGAATACATTCAAAATTCAGACAGTTTTCAAGTCTGCTCAGGCTTTTATCGTCCCTGCGCTTGAGGCATCACATTTAGCCAGGGATACATAGATAGCTAGAGACCTCTCCAGGCTCTCCTGAGCACGCATGCAGCCTTGAGCATGTTCTCAGCCTTCCAGACCACCAGGGATATATGGGAGTTTATTAAAGACCAAATTTCCCTGTTGAGTTTCTGACTGGTCTTCAGTCTGCTGCTTGCCCCTAAAAGGATCACAGCCTCAGGCTAGCTGCAATATTAGATGGCCCTGATTGCTGCCTCAGATTATTATTATTTTCATTGATGTTCCTGCACATGGGTTTTTTTCAAGTCAAGTCAGTCCTGTCCAGCAGTGAAGCTGCCAGTCCTCATGGCCTGTTCTTCCCTGCAGAACAACTGCACCATGGTGCTGGGGCAGGGAGGGTGAGGATGGCGCCTCCTCAGCTACAATGCCACAGATTCTCACTCTTCTTACCAAGGGGTAGTAGTTTTTCCTGAATAAAGGCTTCTCGTGATGTATGCCTTCGGTTAACATTCAGAGTCCTGGAATGGTTGTCTGTGCCAATTCTGTTTATCACTGCTTTTTGGTGAAAGAATTTACAGAGCTCCTGCCTCAGCCAATCCAGAAGTTGTATTTTAACTTTCCCTTCATATTTTTAAAAGCTATTTGTCTGTTTGTATTACTTTGGGGGAGAATTCCTTGGCTCTATTTTCCAATATCTAGCCAAGTCTATTCTTTTCACCCTTTGTTTGGGTTGCTTTGTAGGTATGAGTCTAGGTTGGGGTGGTGAGCGTGTGTGTGTGTGTGTGTGTTAAATTTCCAAGATTCCTCTAGTATTTTCCTCCTTATGAAGTCCTATTCTGATTTTATGATGAAGTATCCTGTTGAACTCGGTGGGTAGAATTTTTAACTTCTATTTCCTACACAAACTTTATTTCATTGGGGTTTTTCGTCTTTTAGTTAATCCATTTGCTGCCTCTTTATTCATACTGAGAATACCTGTCTCTTCCGGGAGCGATAATGCTGGTGCCCCACTCCCGCCTCAAGGAAGGGATTCTGCTCTTCACTTATACATTCTTCACAAGTCTTGAGACAGGGAACCAGCTGCTATCATAAGAGCTATTCCAAAAGCCTCGAGTGCAAGGACTGATCTCAGGCTTTGTTGCTGAGGAGCTCCTCGCACAGGCCCATCTTTATGTGTGGAGACCAGCTATCCAGCAACTTCCTGGGACCTCTAGGCATTTTTATTTCCCCCCAAGTATAAGTACAATTAGGAGCTAGACTTTTTTTTAACTGCATAATTAAAAGAAAACACAGGTGGTAAGTAATTTCCAGAATAAATGAAATAGTCTATCTTTGGAAGCAGAAATTCTTGTAACATTTTTAAAGTTTTTATATCTTCAAAAAATATTGTGGTTCAGACTATTTTGGGTATGATATCATATAAGTTTGTGACCCATTTTTAAATGGAGTTTTTTGCGGGATATTTCAAGAAACTAATATTCTGTGGAATATATTTTGGAAAATGCTAATATACACAATATATAAATACTACATTCATCATATAAAGAGTATTACCAAGCTTTGAATTATTACTATTATTCTCAATAGCCTGATTAGATCAAGGTAACAAACTGCTCATTTGCCAAGAAAAAAATGACTGTGATTTGAGAAAAATAATGTCTAGTACAATACCATTGAAACTGATTTGTAATTATAAATTCAAATGTAAACTTTAGGCATGATGAAATGAGGCAGTCTTAAACCTTAATTTCTCAATAAAGGAAAGAAACCAATTTATAGATTTACGTGATAAAGATACATTCTGATGATACCTAGTAAAACGACTAACAACTATGAAGTTCAATAGCCTATTTAAATTATTTCTTCTTAACTTGTTTCAAGATTTCAGAATTCCAGGGGGAAATAAAACTCAATTTCAAAAATAAACTTTGCAGTTTAAAATGAAAGCAGGCGAGCTTTTCCCTTGTGTAGAAAGGGCTACTTCTAAGTTGCAGTGAAATTAATCAGTATGTCAAAGGGCAGCATTGACAGTCAATGCAGGACATTTGTTGAACAAATATCTATGGATGCCTCCTCTATGTGAGACCCGTGACCTCAAGCATCTAACTATCTTAATGGAAACTTGTAAGAAAAAATTCAAGAAAGTTGTGTTAAGTGCATTATGAGCCAGAGGAGCTCAGGGAAGAGAGTAAGAGCATTTAACTGGAATGGGTAGGAAAAGCTTCCTAGTAGAGATGGCATTCGAACTTTGAATCATGGCATCAAAGAATCAGAGACTCTTAGGTTTGGGGATGGAGAGGAGGCAAACTCATAATCCAGGCAAGTAGCACAAATAAAATAAGGGAGATAAAGCCAAAAAAGTTAGGAATATTGGAACTGTGGTTAACCAGAAGGCACGTATCCTGTCTAAACAAAGCAATCTGTTTTTAGCAACACTAGTTGTTGCCAAATAGGAATGCAGGCCCAGTGTTACCATATTTCCTGAATTTTTTTCCCAAGAAAACCTGAAGTTTTAGATTTTTATGTGAATGTTGACATAAACCTTGAATCATAAATATGGACAACCAAATTCATCTGTTTTCTAGCATCATGTAGACCAGATTTGGCCATGAGCTACTGATTTGCTCTTTCCACTTTAAGATCATCTGGTTCAACATTTGCTCACTTCAGAATCCTTGGATCTCCTCCAAGACTTTTCTACCAAGTAGTCGTCTACCCTCTGATTTAACTCCTCCTGCAATGGGAATCTTAATGCCTGGCAAGGCAAGTCGAGTATCAGATCTTTCTTTATAATGTTTGTCCCCCAAATTGTCCTAGTTACTCCTATATACTACATAGAGTTCTTCTACATAGGATGCTTAAAGTATTTGAAAACAGCCATTGTGTTCCTTGTAAATTTTGTCTAGTGTCTTCAACTTTTGCTCAACTGGTGTGGTTTCAAGTTTGTCACCACCTTGATCACCCTCATCTGGGTGGATTTAATGATCTGTTTTCCTCAGTACATAAGACCCAGAACTAAATGAAGTGGTCTAGGTGAAGAATGAATATTACCACCTTTGTTCTAGGTTTTTAACCTGATACAATTACAGATTATATCAGTTGTGCATTGGTGCGTGAAACTAAAATCACGCTAGATATTTTAGTAGAAAGGGACATACCTAATATAAAATCATTAGAATCGCTGAAGGAGAAGGAAACAGAGGGCCACCACTGAGCTTCAAGTATAAGGAACTGTCAAACTTTCCAAAGCCACTGCACCATTTTGCATTCCCACAGCAATGGATGAGGGTTCCAGTTTCTCCACACTTTCCACAACACTTCATATAATCCATCTTTAGTTTCAAATGTTATGTTTTTAAAATATTTAAATGTTTCATGTAGATTCCACCAAAGGAAGAGAGATGAATACCACTGTTTGTCTACTAATGTTTTTGCGGGAACTAGTCAGTATTGAATTGATTATTTCATTGCCCCTACAAAAACAAGACAACAGTAACTTGTTCCCTTTCAACCACAGGGAACTATGTCATTTGAGGTTTTGCCCCATCCAAGAAGCATCCCATGGCCAAAAACTGGCTTATCCAAAGATACAAGGCTTAGCCCCCTTGCCTTAATTTGGGACAATTCTGTTGTCACCACAGCAATGGTGCTCGCTATAGGATTGATTGAGGCCTCAGTTGTAATAGCACTGAAGGTTAGCTTTTCCCTCAGCCCAATCCTGTTCTCATTTCCTCAGAGCTGTATCTCCTGAGAGTGCTCTCTAATAAACCTTTTGCACAAAATTTTTGATCTCGGAGTTTGTTTGCAAGAACTCAATCTAAGACAGTTAGCCTCTCTGGATCTTAGTCACATAACCCATTAAAATGAAGATGATAAGGGGCTGGCCCTGTGGCTCAGCAGTTAACTGCGCGCACTCCGCTGCAGTGGCCCAGGGTTCGCAGGTTTGGATCCCAGACATGCACCGATGCACCGCTTGTCAAGCCATGCTGTGGTGGCATCCCATATAAAGTAGAGAAAGATGGGCATGAATGCTAGCCCAGGGCCAATCTTCCTGACCAAAAAAAAAAAAGAAGAAGAGGAGGATTGGCATCGAATGTTAACTCAGGGCTGATCTTCCTCACACACACAAAAAAATGAGGATAATAAAACTTTTTCAAAATTACTATGAATGAATATTTGTTATTCTTCTGAACTTCTTTCTAGGTTTAAGAACTTGATAGGGAATAAAAACTGTCTCCTGAGGTAGGAGCTGAAAATGTTAGATAATTATTTTTCTAAACCTCTTTGCAGCAAGAGTAGAGCCAAGTGATGTCAGCTCTCCTTCTTCCTATTCTCTCAAGAACTGGTGATGCAGCAGTAGTAGCAGTGGCTGAAATTTCAAGAAATGGCAGTAACGTTAACGGGGCAAGCATCTGCAATCAAGTTCATTTTCCGGCATAGAAGTTGACAGTGGTGCACCAAAATCCAGTTTTTGATAGCAGCTGCTTTGATTTTTCTCCTCGGTTTATGCGGTATGGATATTGTTCTAGGAAGTTCTGTCTTGGGCGTGGTTCTCCAGCCCCCCATGTGTCTCTGTGGTATATCCAAAGAGGTGGACATCCTTTTGATAGCATCTTTTTCTGCTGAGTCGATCAGAGTTTGCATCTGTTGTTTGCAACTAAATACCTGACTGAGGATTAAGTGGTGTAATGTGTGTAAAGCATGTGTGACATAATGTGTAAACTAAGCACACGGTAGGTGCTCCATACTCTTCATATATTATGATTTCATGGCCTTTCTGATGGCTGTGTGGTTTTCAAATCATGGCTTTGGTCACTGTGAGGAGTAACTGAGTTAACAAATAGAAAATATCTAGAACAGTGGCTTGCACATAATAATCATTTAGTACATGTTTGCTATTAACATTATTGCCCTTTAATCATAGGATCATCCCTATGTACTAAATTGTTAGCTCAGGCTGGGTATGGGACTGAACCAAGATGGCTTTGTCTTGACAAAGGTCAGAAGTGGGATCTGAACCCAGCTCTCCTTAGGAAGACCTGATTCCCAAGTGTGCAGTGTCCTCTGATTAACTGGTATTCTAGTGCCAAGTCCTGCCCTCATTCTCCATCCCATGTATTTGAAGCTGAAAGCTTTATAAAAAAGAAATTGATCTCTGTGTTTACTCTCAAGCCACAGCTGTAACGTCATCAGGTGCCATGGAAGAGAGGCAGGTGGTCTCGAAGTGCATTCAGAAAGGCATTTGTCAGAAAACTTTATGTGCTCTCTATGCTCTCAATGTTTCCGGAAAGAGCTGGGAATTTTTAACATTCTTTATTACCACAAGAAAACTTATTTAAATTCATTGCAGGAAACTTTGTAAATCAAAGATTAAGAAGTTGTCTCTTTGATGGCTGATTTCCTAGATTTCACTAAGCAAAAGCTTTCTGTTTCCAAGAAAATAATGTATATTTATTTTCACTTCATTGAGAACTGAATTTACACAGACACAAACTTTCCCAAGGTCAGAGCAACATGGGTCTTGATCAGAAGACATGATTCATCAGTCTTCATTTTCAATTACATGAACAGGAATAAAAATCCTCAATTAAAATGGAAAAAGAGAGCCTCTCCAAATTTAATTTGTTTCCCTAGCACTCAAGCAGAGGATGTGCAGAAAGAAGTGATTTTGAGTGTGTTCACTCTGCTTAGAAGTAAAGAATTTAATAACCAAATGTGTTTTCAGAAATATCAATATATTGAAGAACAAAGTAACTAAAGATTTCAACTATACTTTTAAGTGTAAGATGTTGCATATGCTTTGAATGAGGTCTGATTATTTTCTCCAATCAAATTAATTTTTGAAATTACAAAGTAATGGGATGATCTGCTCTGCTTCCTTATTTTTGTGAAGTGACTCCCCCTGGGAGTGTGACCTGGGTTTGTCTGGTGAATGGTGGTAAGGTTGTTTTACCCAGTATCCATTATTAAGAAACCCATGATAGTCACTCATCTAAGGCACATTCAACATCACTATCAACACTAAAGCTGAAATTTGATCTCCCTTTGTCCTACTCCCAAGTATCTCCCTATTAATTAAAAACTCAAATAAGGAATAAAGATTGTAATTTGTGTTTTTCTCCACAAACACCAACACCAAGGTCCCTGAGGGTATAACTGCTGAATTAGTCAGCCTTAGACCTATCTTATCTTTGGACTCCTTGTTATATGAGAATAGTAAGTTCAGCACTTGAAGCTAAAAGCAAGTCAACTGATATACATAGGATTTTTCTCCATCTCTCTCCATGCCCTCCTCACTTTCCCAGATTTAAAATACCCAACATAGTATTCCACCTTTCCTACTTTTTTCATACATTCAAATATTTATTGATCATCTTCTCTGTTTCAGGCGTAATGCCTCCCATGAGAAGTCACTTTATCAGTAATCACCTCTTTCATCTATATCTTCAGCCTTTCACTCTCAATTTTTTCCTTACCTTCAAGCCTTAGAATTTTCTTTTCCATCAGCACCCTGCCCAATCCCCCAAAACATAATTTGATTCCATATTATACTATAGCTAATAACCATTTCTCCCTTTTTCTTTTAAGTCAGGCTTAGTTTAAGAGTTGTTTATGCTTACTAGATACGCAGTCTTTTCATTTATTCATTAATGCATTGCATCTGAAAAGACCCCAACACTGTAACAATTGCTCTTCCAAAGTCACCATAGCTTTCAAGTGGCAAAAAAAAGTAATATTTCCTCTTTCTTCCTCCACTCAGCATTTGGCCATATTGACCACTCTCTGCAAAATCTGTCGTCTGCTATATGCCAAGCGGCCACTCTCTGATGGCTCTGCTCCCACCCCTGTGAAATGCCCCCGCAGTCATCCTCATGGATCCTCCTCCTCTTCTCATCCTGTAAATGTTGGTGTTACTCCATTTCCACTGTCCATGTCTTATCACTCTACAGGCCTGCCCCTTTTCATTTCCATTCAGATGGGAAGAAAAAAAATCCACCAAATCTCCCTTGTCAGATTCAGAAAGATAGTAGTTTTGAAAGTGCTTCCAATTAGGAAAAGTGCTTTTTAGAATATCATGTCAGAAACACAGAATCTTCAACCATATGCATATTCTTTAGGTTATTTTGTCCCCTGATGACAAGTGGGAGCACATTTTTGAGGGGAGTGTCCAGGGGGATTCAGATGCTAAACTGATCTATTGGTTGTGTGGAGGGACCCCTTAAGTAAAGGTGTGTGGAGAATAAAGGCAGTCATCAAGCTTATTTTGAATGTTTCAGTAACTAAAGATTATATCATCAGAGGACATTCCACTCAATTTCGGAGGCTAAAGTTATGTGCAAACATACAATAATTCTGAATAAAATATAATCTCCTCCCTAATTAAATATAGTACTGAGCTCAAAACCAAGAAAGGGAAATTTCCAGGTACCAGAAATGAGGAATAAACTCAAATCCAGAGAAGTAAGTGGCATCAAAGCAGAGACCCTAACAGAGGGTTTAGGCCTAACCAGCTATGATGCCCATCCAAGTAAGGGCATGTATCGCTCACTTGTGGGGCCGTGGAACTGAACTATCAGTGCAAATCCAGCAGGCCTGTAGGGCTGATCCATATGTGAAATGGATTCTAGAAGAATCCTCTGTTTGCCACCCAAGAAAGGAATTTGGACATTTGCTATCAAATCAAGGTCCTGATATAAAAAATAATTACCCCTGAGATATTGTAAAATATATCTCTTGAAACGTAAGCTTACAAATTTAAGCATTCTGCTAAGGTCTGACTTCCACGGCATCAATACACATGGATAAAAGGTCAGAATTAATCCTTCTCTTACGGTACAAAATTAAAGCTTGGTCCAGGCCAGATGTAGTCTATAGGCCCTGGGCAGAAGCAAACTCAAAACATTCTGTGAGCACATTTCCCCAACTCCACAACTTCAGAGAAGATAATTAGCCTGACCAGGAGATTACAGATCTAAATAAAAAGTTATAAAGCATAAAAAGAAACACACTACCGTGATAAGAGAATTTGTAACCCAAGACCTAAAGATAGTGAAATTATGTGATAGAGACTTTGACATAAGTATGCTGAAAATCATCAAAGAGACAAAGAAAGAAATAAAAATCATATAAAATGACAGGGCAGTATGGAAACACAATAGGTGGTTTGAAAATAACAAAATAGAAATTTTATAAATGAAAAATAAAAACAACCCTCAAACGATGATTACAGTAATACAATTCAAGAGGATTAATGAATGAGAAGGAAGATATGAACCTAACATGAGACAGAGATAAAAATAAAAAAGAGAAGTGAAAAGATTGAGAAAATGTAGTGAAAAGATTAAAAGGTGTGTGTGTGTATACATATACATAGTATACATACACGCATACACACACACACGCATGTGCACATATATATTATAGTTCTTGAAGAAGAAAATAGAGAAAATGAAAGAGAGTTGATATTCAAAGAGATAATAGCTAAGAAATTTCCCAAACTGATGGAAAACATGAGTCCTTAGATTGAAGGAACATGCCAACACTTGAGCAGAAAAAATAAAGACAAATCCACACCTTGACACATGATAGTAAAGCAGTAAACACTCAAAGTAATGAAAGCTACTGGAGGGGATAAACCTTGAAATGCTAATGAAGATAATGCAAACCAGTGGATTATTCAAAAATCCTTCTTTGTAGTTGGGAGTTATATTTAACTTCTATGTAGTTAGGAGTATTATATCAGATTATTTCTAATAAATGGGGAATTAAAAAATGAATAACTGAAGTTTTACCATGGGTTTACTAATTGGTAGCCAGATCTTGGTTTAATTGCAATCATCCTCCCTCACTATTTAGCAAAACTCTCTTTGGCCCTTAAACCTGTGCTGATAGTGACAGCACTGTATGGTTTTATACAAAAGTCATCTGACAGTGTCTCTTAGCCGTGTCCACCATTGCTATCCCTCTGTCTCAACTTATTTGATCTTTGGCTAAGAGCTTTCTGAGAGAGGAAGGGGCAATTCAGTGTTTGAATTTAGAAGGAAAGATTAAAATCTCTTTTAGGGACCAGCACTTGTCTGCTTTAGAATCCGACACCCAATGCTAGACTCCATCTGATCCTTTTTCCGCTGACCCTCTCTTTGATGTTTAACACAATGATCACTCTCTCCCTTGGTTTCCTTTCTCTCTCTCCAACTGCTGTTTCTCTCTCTGCTATTTCCTCTTCCATCAACACTCCTGGCTTCCCTCCTTGACCTGCTTTCCTTGTCACTCCATACACTCTCGCACGCTGATCTCATCTACCTGCATGGTGTCAACTGTTCCTAAATTGGTGTTGACAACCCAACCAGCATGTCAAAGTCAACAAACCTAAAATAAACTTGTGATCATCTTTCCTTCAAGAGTTCTTCCTTTTCTTTTCTCTATGTGAAGCTCCTGTTTGAGGAGCGCACCAGACTCTCTCTTGGGGTGTGAGTTGAGTTCTAAGGAGTTCAAGCTGGAGCAGGGAACCCACCTGAGTAGAGTGGGATGGGAGGACCCACAGAAGCACAGCCAAGCCATCCGGAGAAGACTGAGAGACAGAGCTGCGAGCCAGGTCTGAAGGCCTGGTCCAGGGGGCCAGAGGGAGCATCTGAATGGGGGCACACATTCAACAGTACCACTGCTCACACAGAGGTGGAGGGGTAGTTCCAGAGTTGTTTGGCTAAAAGTGAGAAGGGCCCAAAATGGGCACCTTGAATGGCCCTTGAACTTGCTTTTATTGGCCAGAGAGAGTGTGATAATGAGGAAGATACTTGGCTGCTGAAGAGGCTGAGAGGACACCCTCAGCCCCCTAAATTAGAAACTAGGAATTGTCATTGACTTCTTCCTCTCCTTCAATCCAAGTGTCCAATCTATCATCTATATTTATATATTTAAATTCTATCAACTGCCTTACTTCATGCCTTTCTTTCTCATTTGGCCATTATCATGGTTGGCTATATAGGTCTGCTCCCTCTAATCCTGTCTCCTCTAATCCACCCACCACACCATTTCCAGAATATTATTTTCAAATCCCTATAGAATCATGTTATTTCCATAGTTCAATAATTCAGCTAGCCCACCTGTGACCAATATTACTTTGGTGGCACAGTAATGGAACATCAGAAAGTATTTGTGGGAGAAAGGATGGACAGAAAGGCAGAAAGAAATATTATATCCTAATTCCTTAGCATGGCATATAAGATCCTGCCTCATCTTAAGATCTCATTTCCTACCTTCCTCCTCCATGAGGGTGAACCACAGAAAATTGTTTTCCCCTAAGTTAATGACGTTGGCACAATAAACGTTTGTTGAACAAAGGTTGTTAAATGGCTGCCTGGGCCCTGAAGTCCTGTGCTCCAGCTATGAAAAAATCTCTGTATATAAAAGATCTACCACAGATAGTTTTCCCATGGGCTGACTAGCTCCTGCCTCAGAATTGTGAGTCTTGCTCTGTGGTGCTGGGGGTATGGGGTAGCCTCACAACTAGCACAATACAGTTATGTGTTGACCATGGTAGGAAGTAGAAAAATACTACTACTTCTGTTAGATGAAGAAATGATTATAATTAGAGGAGCTGTAGTTCCTAACTTCTGATTGGGGTTTTGTCTAAAGATGTTAGGTGGAGACTGTGATATTTTCCATCCAAGAGTTGGAAACAAATAAACAAAAGCTGGTTTTCCTTTTTCTTCCTTCCTTCCTTCTATTTTCTAAGTTCTTATTGTGAAGTTGGCAGACTAGAGAAAACATCTTATCATTTTTGAACTTCCAGATATTTCCAGAGAACACTGCACAGATAACAAATCTGTGGACACCGCACTTCTTTATTCTCCTTTTGCGTGCTGCTCCTTGGTCATTAGTATTTCATACAGATTTTTCTATGGAAATTCATTATTCTTGGCCTTAGACAACCCTCCCTCTGTGTCTCCCCCTCTGCAAAGAATGAAGAGAGGTGAGCAGTTTAATTATGTTCTCTCTTGAAAGTCTGATGTGGGGAGTGACTTTTATGTTACTCCACAACACAACTACAAAACAAACTTTACAAATTAACGGATTCAGGTGGATCCCATTACCTCCATCACCAGAAGGGCTAGGTGAGCTCAGCAGGGACTTGGATGGCTGGTGGTGGCTTCCCCAGGGCAAAAACAGACTGCAGGGCCAAGAAGTCTTCAGAGAGGGAAAGAGCCCTTCTCCCTCTATCCTAAGTTACCATGAATCAGACAGAGTTTATACCTTAATAACTAACCTGTTTCCTTTCCAACCCACAACCTTCTTCTAGGAAAAACAATCAGAAGAACCGCCTTCATTCCATGAACCTGACTGACATGCTCCTGCGCCCCAGATCACACAGAAGAGCAGGGGTTGGAGTCTTCACCTCTCCTCTTTGCCCTCACCTTTCAAGTTCCCTGCTAAGGAGAATGCTCAGATTTGTCACCAATGACTCAGAGGAAGAGGACAAGTCAGCTGTCCCTAATGACATGGATCCATGACAACAAATGTCCTATTATCCCTGAGGGCCAATTCTACGTTCCTAAAATGGGCCTTGTTTCTAACAACCACCCACCTACCACTACCATCTCTCCCCAAACTAGTCTCTGCCATTCTGTTCTCTGCTTCCCCTGATGAGTCCTCCAGGCTTCTCCTGCAGCAGAGTGTAAAGAGAAGAACGCTTCACCTAATCTGCATCACCTTGGATTTTGAATCAGAGCCTTTCTTTTATGTTTGGGAATCAAGGAGGTGAAGAGGAGGAGGAAATAGTTTATGCACATTTCCTGGATAACTTAAAGAATCTGCAAATTTTTAGTTTAAGTAAAGGTGCAGAAAAAAAGACTCACATCAGAGGGATATTGAAGAACAGGAGGCTTAATGTTTCCCAATATGGCCTTATTTGTAGGGGAGTCGTGTTTGGAGAAACAAGTGTTATTTAATATACTTCTCAGAGAGAGATTCACCGGAACCCCAGGACACGTGGGGTAATTGATAATGCTGATGTAACCAGTGATGAACAGAGTCAAGTCCCATTGAGAGCAGAGGTAGGGAAAATGCTAATGTAATTGCTTTTTGGAACAATACCACCTAAGTGAAAACTCATATCTTTATTTACAGTAATGCTTCCGTCTCCAGAGCCCAAAATATAGCCAGATTCTCTGCTGATGCAGAAGTGTGCAATTTCCTCCCAACTAGCTTAGAGAGCACTCTGGCTGCTGCAGTTTCCAGCTCCTAGAAATCTGTTTTGGCATTGCAGTTCCTGGTTTACAGCTTATGAGCTGTTCTTTCTAGCTGGAAGTGTATAGCACTCCAAATGCAATCTTGTTCTTTTCACAGAAACACAATGTTAAAGCTTCTCCTACCTCCTTTTGAGAAAGGAGGGAAGAACCTTCTATGGCCAAGGACACCTAGGGGAAAGATGCAACTGAGAGATGTGTGTTTCAAGAAAATTCCTGAAGAGGGAAGACAGCCCGCCAGGCTCTTTTCCTAAACAAGTTCCAGCTCTAAGGAGTGTACCTGGAACTGGCAGTGAGGAGGCATTCTCCACTCCCAGCCTCTAAAAGAACTCACCCACTCCCTCCTATAGCAATTCTCACCCCTGTACCCCCACTTCCTCGGCAACCAGATTCCTCTGCAACCCAGATGGGTTTCATTTATAACCTCTATTATGACTGTACCATTGCCTCCCCATGTTTTCTATTTTACCCAATTTGTCCGTATCAGTGCTGTCCATTTGACACTGAAATGATTTTATTCATTCTTGCATTCAGTTTTTTTTTTTTTGTAAGTAATAGTCACTCAGAAATCTGGACTACAATGTTTTCAAAGACGAGTCTCTGTTATGTTTTACTTTCTGTAGCTCCCTGGCCAGGTCAGGCTGGCTTGATGCAGTAGTGTGCTGGTAAGCTCACTCTCTGGGGAAGGGATGGGGGAAGCCCTGGTTCATAGCATGTGCCGACCTCTGTGGTATAAATAGCCCCAGCATAGCTAGATTGAAGCTACCAGTGTGATGTCCCTGAATGTAGAATTGGGAAGAGTTCTGCACAAACAGCTTTCATATGCTAGTACAAGCTGGCTAGAGCATATCATGTCTCACAGATACCCCACCCACTGGCTTCCTGAGATTAAATTATGGTATTATAGGAATGTAAAGGATTCAAAATTCTAGGTGTTTTCCCAAACTTGATTAAACAACTTTTCCCCCTTTCTTCATCCTCAATCCTTTTTTTGTGTGGAGGACAGGATGGAAATGGAAGGGAGAGAGGTTAACTGTAAGAATGGAAGCAATGTAAAATTCAACTACTTTTATTTTGCTTTTTTTCTGTTAGGAATACACTTTCTTGGTGGTAGAGCTGAATTTATAGAATGATGGAGTATCCTTCCCTCAACTCTCCTCCCCTGCTCCCACTAATCCTATTTCACCTTCCCATTTTAACTAAAATCAGGCTGATTATGGAACATTAAAGACAGCCATGAATTTGTGGACATTCCTCCCACTGAGAGGTGGGCTCTATGCCCCTTATCCTCTATAACTGCTTAACCACAGTCTATGGTAGAAGTGATGCTGTGCCAGTTTCTGAGCCTGAGCCTTAAGAGAATTGTAGCTCCCATTTCCTGACTCTGAGAAGTACTTGCTCTTAAACCCACCTGCCATGCTGTGAGGAAGCCCAAGCAGCCCCATGGATAAATTTGTGTGAAGGGAACCAAGGCTCTTGCCTAGCCAGCAGCCTCTATTGACTGAACTCCCATCTACCTGCCAATCATGTGAGTGAGTCTTCTTGGAAGCAGATTATCCAGCCCCAGCTGAACTGCTTCAGCTGATGCCACATGGAGCAGAGATGAGCTATCCCCAACACACCTTGACCAATTTGCACATTCATGAGCAAAGAGAATGACTACTGCTGTTTTAAGCCACTAAATGTTGGGATGGTGTGTTATGCAGCAATGGATAACAAAATATTAACCAACATTTCTTTCTCTCTCTCTCTCACCTACCACCTCACCACAATTAGCACATTATCTGTCTGGAATGCACCTCTTCCCCTTCCCATTCATTTCCAGTTCTAATGTCAGTGAGACATCTCAAGTGTCACTTCTTCCTCCTCCCCAGTCCTTCCCCCCAGCCATCTGGGTTAAGTTTCCCTGTTCTCTGTTCTGTAACACTGTGTGAATCACTTACTGTGTTGTTCAGATCTATACCTCTTATCTGAAAAATTTGGAGCCGAATGTGTTTTGGGACTTACAATTTTTCATACATTAGAAAAGTAATGTGGTAGATACACTGGATATTATATAAAATTTGCAATGGGATCTATAGCAGCACCTTATAATCAAATACAGTAATATTTCAGCAGTGAAATATACAAATGTTCACAGTAAGTGGGATAAATAAAAACTATAAATAGGAAAAATAAATAGGCTTTAAGAATTGCGAATAAGACATTGTAGACCAGCATTCCAAATTCTAGATTGATCATCTGTCTCTTCCACTGGGCATTGAAATCTTTGAGTACCAGACATATGCTTCTTATTATGCATCTCCTCGGCCTGGCACATTATAAGTTCCCAAAAGAAGCATGCTGAATTCATCACACACTCACAAACACACACACACACCCCAACACCACTGGGGTTATTGACACAGCCTGTAGTTCTGGAACCATGTTTGTTTCTGGAAAGGCTGCTAAACTGGAAAACATCTTGTATGTCCTGTCTTGGACTTACTTGGATCAATTGTCTGAGCCAGCAGTTCTCTGGTTAATTTTAATAAGATTTAGTAATGGGGTGGAATTGAGAAGGAAAATGAGATTGTCATAAAATAATGAGTAATAAGGTGGAAATCTAAACCACTAGCATATATAATCCATGATATGTCTACAGGATATAGTAGTTATGTTTCATATTCCATATGCTACTTAAACTTCATTTGGTAATCATGGTTTAGACAACGATTTCAAGTCAATAACTATGTTCCATTTAAATTGGTGCCTCTATAAGTAGACAAAAATATCATTGGAAAGGCACTGGATAATTCTGTCAAAGTATTTAGACGACAAAAGAAATGATTTCATTACCGATCTCTAGCTCTTTTGCTCAGTTTATGATACGCATCATCTTAGTATTTAATTGAAGATAATGAATTTTTACCACTTGAGAATGAATCATTGCAACACTCAAGTCCTAGAATGTGCAAGATCATCAAATGCTTAAATATTAGTCTTATTTATTCATCAAAGAGGATTCTATTTCCATATAATTGATATTTGAATTGTTTAGTGACGACCAAGGCTGTGTCAAACTTTTAATTCATCTTTTTGAATTATTTGAAGTACAAACAAGAGGTGAAAGAATAAGAATGAAGGATTTATAGATCCTTAACAGTTCCAAATTCCATTTATATCTGAGTAAATTTGAAGAATTAAATGGGAGGAGGGACAGTGCACACGACCATAATTAAAAAGAAGGTTCCATTTGAGTTTCCTCTGACACAGGGCAGATTACAGAGCTAGGTTTCTTTCCGCAATCTTTAGAAAACTGTCAAAGAAAATCACTCATAGCCCATGCCTGGCTTGCAAAATCGGGTTAATTAATCAGCATCTCTGACACATTTTCAGTTTCAGATACTAATAAATTAAATTGGGGGGCTTTATAGAGCTTTGGACTTTGTTACAATCATATAAAGCTCAAGTGGCTTTTTTATGATTTAGGAATAACTTTTTAATTGATACCAAACAGCTGTTTATGAGCAATCTCATTTTTCTATACCAGTTGAATATTCAGGTTTTTAGTTTAGTTCAATAAAAAAAACAAATGAATCCTGGAAATGGTTTCTATAAAATCATGAGGACTAAATCTCAGGCTTACATCACTCTAAAATGAACAGGGTGTAAATAAAAGTGCACATACAAAGAGAGTTTGTAGTGAGTCTTAAATGCGTCCATCCCACTCTGTGCTAGATGCTATACCAGACATAAAACATGATTTCTATCCCTAGGAACCTTTGTGTTTCAGTAAGTTTATGGCATTTCCTCCTTTTTCTGTTTCATTTCATTTTACTCTTATAGATTTCTATTTGCAGGAATTCAGAAAACACTTTGAGATAGAGATAACTTGGGAAACCACAGAATCGGGGTTGGTTATTAAATAAGCTATAATCTGAAGCTGTTAGTTTTCCTATTTAAATTATCCTAGAAGGAAGAACTACCTGTGTGGCCAGATAGAACCATTTACTAGCTAGGCCCACTGTTCTTCACCTCCAGAGCCCCAGCCTATCTATCCTGACTTGAGACGAGAAGCAAAGCACGGGTGCACTCTCTGCCCTTGTCACCCCAGCCCTCTGGATACTGCGTCACTCTTGCCTTTAGTCTGACCTGACATCAAGGGGCTCAGTGGGCCCTCACTCTGTTCCTGAGTTTCAGTCCCGCAGTGACCAGAAGGGAACCACGGGGTGCCTTTCCCATTCCACCTTATATACACATTCACTCACACCCTCTCACACATACTCGGCTCACACACATGCTCACCCTGGTTCACACACACGCACTCACACATACCCTCAAACACACATGCTCAGATCACACCCTCTCTACAGTGTTCCAGGGGCACAGGCTTTTTGATCAAGTCTTCCATTTAGGGTGACCTCAGATAGAAAGCTGAGCTAAGCACACAGAATTCAGTTTTCTTGTCCATAGGATGGACTTTCTACTCTATTGGGCCTTTGCAAGGACTAAAGAGGTTAACTTGGGTAAAACACTTAGCACTGTGCCCAGTATATGGTAAATGCATGATAAATGGTAACTGTTATTAACGGGCTCTCTAATCCAACTTGAACCTCAAACAAGTCTGTCCCTGGCCCCAACAATGTGCCTTGGTTCTATACTTGGGTTTTTTATTCCATTCCAAAAGTTATTTCCTCTTCCGGTGCTTGGTTCCTCAACTCCTCGACAAAGCATAGAGCCCTAACCTTCCCTGGGTGGTCTCTTCCTTTATGGAGATGCTTCTCGTGTTATTTGCAGCCCATGGCGCTGGCCTGCTTCTGCAGTGCCTGTCACCATCGTGCAAAAGGGTGAAGGATATGTGCCCGCTCTCTCCTGCCTGCCTTGCCTCTCTGGGACAAGGCATGAGCCGCCAAATCCTGTCTGAAAGGTGTAGTCAAAAGAGAACCTGCCATTTCTAAGCTACATTTCTATTTATGAGTAAATATAAGATCTACAGGATTCAGACAAGCAGAGAAACTTATCAATTACAGTAAACTCCATTTCTTCCAGAGAGTTTTAAGAACAAGACACTCGGGAACATTCTCTTTTCAGAGAGATTCCATTCAAGCTAACTATAGGTTTCTAATTTTCTAAGCATTAATTCATAAAAAATAAAATCTAAAATTCTATTAAATACAATTATATCAATTGTTAATGATTTGAGAGGTGCTTTGTGACCTTAAAGTGACCATTGCTTATCATCATTAACCTATAGATGAAATACTTAGCTCAATCGGGCCTAATCTGTACAAATTAGAGGGTAAGTGGTATTTGTTTCTTATCGTGGTTTTTAGGCCACTTGCCTCAAAAACAGGCAGGCCTCTCCTCAGATTCATTAGACCTGAAGTTACTGCTTACATAAAGCATTAAGAGAACAGTGAGTCTAGTGGCTAATAAATCTCTAAAATAAATTTTTTAAAGTATTTATTGTGTAATAAGCACATGTTCATCAATGTAGTATGGTAAAATTGTTCTGACCACCCATTTCCAATGTGGCAGGGGTGTTCCCCACACCATCAACAAGCAAGTCTCTGATACCAGCTGGGGGTCCTACAATTCAACTCAGTTCTGACACTACCTGGAGATAGCATCAGATTCCACAGGTTAAGAACTCAGTCCCACAAGACTGCCCCTCCCTCTTCTCAGATACCAATTGCAAACCCAGGTTATCATCAGTGCTTCTGACTAACCAGCTACAAATTGAAGGTTCCAGTGACACCCTTTGGGTTTGATTAATTTGCTAGAGTAGCTCACAGAAACATTTTACTTACAAGATCACTGGTTTACTACAAAGGGATATAACTCAGGAACAGTCAGATAAGAGATGCCTAGGACAAGGTGTGTGGGAAGAGTGCCGAGCTTCCATGCCCTCTCCAGGTGTGCCACTGTCCCAGCACTTCCACATGTTCGCCAACCCAGAAGCTCTCCAACCCTGTCCTTTGGGTTTTTATGAAGGCTTCATTACATAGGCATGATTGATTAACTCATTGGCCATTGGCGATTGATTCAACCTCCAGCCCTTCTCCTCTCTCTGGAGGTGGTGGGAGGTGTGGGACTGAAAGTTCCAAGACTCTATTCATGGTTGGTTCCCTGGCAACCAGCCCCAATCCTGAGTGGCTTCCCAAAAGTCACCTTGTTAACATAAACCCATTTCACCTTTATGGCTCTGAAGCAATTTCAAAAACTGAGGACAAGAGACCAAATATCATAACAAAAGATGCTCCCATTGCTCTTATCGTTTGGGAAATTCCAAGGGTATTGCAAGCTGTGAGCCAGAAACCAGGACAAAGACGAAATATATATTTCTTATTCTAAATCACAATATCACATATGGAAAATACCAAACACACACACACAGATTACGGTCTTGGGCCTCACCATCCGAACCTCAGCGTCTACTTGTACAGACATATTTTAAAATCCTTTAGCCACAATTACGCATTACAGAGTCAAATGGAAGAAATAAAAAGATACATGTAGGAGTCATTTAGAAGAAAAAAGTCAATAGAACTGATAACTATCGAAATCAGTTAATGAAAGGGATGAATCAAAGATGAAACTAAAGTTTCAAAATTGAGCTTAAGAAACATTTACTGTTAGAGGTATTTGAGTCTGACAAAAATCTGGAGAAGGATATAGTTTTATATCGACTAATGAATCTGTAATATATTCTTTCCCAACCGTCACACAAAATGTATAAATTACGTGGCTAAAAAGACTAGATATTGTTACTGGACCAAAGTGGGTCCAGTTCTTGGTGAATTGAAGTCAGAGACTTCACCAGAAGTAGTTGTCACACAAAGTAAAATTTATTTGCCACACATAAAGGAGACCGTGTGGAATTCTTTCCAAAGATATGGCTCCCCGAACAAGGGCAAGCACTTGTCTTTTATTTCGGGTAGGGAATGAATATTTAAAAGAGTAGTTTTATCATCACGTGTAGAGGTGGGTATTAGCTTGCGCAAGCACAGTCTGAAAACATGCTCTCACATACATTGTGTGTTATGCTAACAAGGCTTAGGCTCCTCCTGGGGTGGAGATTTTAGTATTAAAACGACGCGGAGGGTGACCTTAGGTCATCTCCCAAGCCATCTACGTAGGCGCTGCTTTCGTGGCGGGGCTCTGTCTGGTTCAGGCCGGTTGGTGATGGAGTCTCTTACTAAAATAGCTGTGAACAACAACCTTGAGGAAATGTTAGGCACTTTTGAAACTTCCTTCGGGCTGCTTAGGGCATACACTGGTGACAAAATGAGTGTCAATACATTTGAAGAATGTGAATTTAATCCTTAAAATTTGATGTGTTCAAGCCTCCTCCTTGAAAATTCCATTTGTCTACATGTGTCTTTCTCCCACAAAGTTCCAACTTCCTTTTCTGGTAAAAATATGGTGATGCATTAGTGTCACACAGCCACCTGAGGGATCCCAGGTGTAAGGAAAGAAATCAACAGAAGGTGGACTTCTTGGTTACTCCCAGGATAGCTCCAGCATGGAGCCCAGCAGACCTGCTCATCAAGACAAGGAATGTGGCTTTCTGAGTTAAAGATGAGAGTGACTGAATCCAGCTACCCTTCTGTGGTTCTTACATTGCATTGCCCTCTGTGATGTGATAATAAAAGCATGGACTTTCTCTACATGAAGAAGACTCATAGGTTATTTTTTTGTGGCTGAAAACAAGTTTGTAGCCATGTCCAGAGCGGTGGCCGCAGAGGCAAGAGGAAGGGGTCACACACTTTAGGGAGGATTTCTAATGTAAATAAAATGATTGTCATCACTTTTAAGTTGTGGATTTGTGGACAGTTTCTGACCAAAAAATGTTTCTATTTGTCAATGTTAGTGTATTAGGGTTCTCCAGAGAAATAGTACCAACAGGATGTATAATACATAAAAATGGATTGATTATAAGGAATTGGCTCACACAAACATGAAGGCTACGAAGTCACAAGAGCTGTAGTCAGCAAGCTAGAGAAGGAAAGCTGATGGTGTAGTTCCAGTCTGAAAGCCAGCAGGCTTGAGACCCAAGAAGAGCCAATGTTTCAATACCAGTCTGAAGGCAGAAAAAAACTGATGACCTGGCTCAAGGCAATCAGGCAGGAGAAAATTCCCTTTTATTTGGGGGACAGTCAGCCTTTTGTTCTATTCAGGCCTTCAACTGATTGAATAAGGCCCACCACATTAGGGAGGGCAATCTGTTTTACTTAGCTTATTGATTTAAATGTTAAACTCATCAAAAAAGTCCCTCACAGAAACACCCAGAATAATATTTGACCAGATATCTAGGCACCTTGTGGCCCAGTCAAGTTGACACATAAAATTAACCATCATAGTTAGTATTCCCATTTGATAAGTTATTTTTGGTAACCAAACTTCCATCTAGTCAATGTTGTGGCCACAGTCTTCCCATACATTCTGGAAATCAGAAACATGATTAGAGTTGGTGAAGTCAGCTGTTAATATTGTGATTAGAAAGAGCCAAGAGCCCAGGACTTGGAGAACATCCAAGAGTCTATGGAGAGAGAGTCAGGAGAAGTAAAATCTAGGACTCCAGAAAAAGAGAAAGTCATTGTAGCCTCACCAACCCCTTAAACAAGCCAAATTATGCAAAGGGAAGAGAATCATTTCAAGTTTTTATAGCCAGTTATATTTACAGAGACTAGATAAAAAATCACAAATTCCTGTAGGATAGAATTGACTTGAAATATTCTCACCCGGTAAAGATCCAAACACAAGACTATCTTGGCATCCTTTCACAGCTTTTATTGAGCATTTACTGATTGCAATAATTATATTGTGGCTTTAAGGAGATTTGTAAGATATAACATACCATAGTTTCATCTCAAAAGGTTTCTTCTCTCCAAATCAATAGGACCAATAGCACTGGTATGTCTATATAGGTTGCTAAATACATTGAATATCATCACTCTTGGCATGGGGGAAAAATAGTGGTGACATCATCTATTTATTTATAATGTGTCATGCAAATGATGCCCTATACCAAGCACACAAATTAGGTTATGACTTCTTAGACTCCCTTTTAAAGAATAAGATATACAAGCAATTTCCATCTTTGTTGTGGAATGCATCCTTAAAATATATTTAAAAAGTGACTTTTGGAAGTCAAAGTGAAGAACTATGTGTGTGTGTGTGTGTGTGTGTGTGTTATTCCCATGAAATTAAAACATTATAAAAGTATTGATACCTTGTGTTTTAGAAACAATCTTCAACATGTATTTCCAACATTTCACTTATTTCTAAATTTTAATTTTGTTCCTTTTCTTCATAATTAATATAGTCAGCCAGCTTAATTCACTAAGCATCTAATTGAGGCTAAAAAGTCACTGCTTCAGCTCATCTAATGATGATCTCAATTAGGTTGAGTTTATAAGCACTGTGCTATTTAATGCTGGTATAAGCACTTTCTTTTCTCCCAGTATACAGTCATTTTTATAAAATAAGAAGGGCAAAGGGCATTGAAGTATCCAGATAACTGCACAAACACTGCTAAACAAAGATGGTCGACCATATGATAGCTCAAAATGCTTATCAGCTAAGGGCCAGAGTTTAATTTCTACAAAAGGCAGCTGGATATCAACGTGCAATGTATGAAAGGGCAGGCGTTCAAAAGCCTGTAAAAGGGAGGACCCAGGGAGCCATTCCATAACCATGCAGTGAATTCAGCAGGTCAGTCTATAAGGTATTGATATCTGCTGTTGGAGGGAGTATTCAGGGGACATTGGATATTTTGACCTCAGTAGGGCAAACCTCCTCCAGCCATGATTATTCTGAATGACAAGCACATATTTTAATCTAAGAAAAAGGTTAAACTGTACATATTCAGAATATAGTTTTCTAACAAAATAGTGTATTTTTTAAAACAGCAAAGCATAAATATAGAGACTTGACCTAGTGTTAAATCCTAAAAAATAAATTGTAAAAAGCAAACCTATTACTGGATGCCCTACTTATTAATCCATTGAGTTTCAAGATGGGAGCTGGTGGACTAGCTGGGAGGGGGCGTGGGGGCGCCCACTTAGAATGACATACCAAAAACACAAGGATGTGATTTGAGAATGCACACTCTGAAGCTGGCTTGGCTGGGCTTTGTTTTTAGTCACAATATCTAATTTTTTTATAAACTTCAAACAATATTATGGATGATGTATTTTACATTTGTCAGAGGTTAGATATTAAGAACTATTGAGAAATACTGCTGTATCATCAAACAGTGACCCTTTGGGGGGTTTCTAAGTTGTATAAAATTTGATTTAGGTGCGTTTTATGTAATATATTGTGTAAAGGGAAGAGTAACATGCAGTTTGTCAAATAATCTTCTACTTTCTAGCTGTAGCCAAGATTGAGTAGAGTGACTGTCCAAATGTACCAGGAATCTTGTCCGGGCTTTGGCACAAGGGCAGGATTTTAGGAGGTACGTGGACGAGAGGGAATCATCACAAAATCCATAGGTACTTTAATGATATTTAGACAAAAGTGCACTATTTTAGTGCATTCTGAACAAAGCTACTCTGCATGTGCTGGGAGTGGGCTGGGAGTGGGGGAGTCTCCGTTGTATAAATGCTGAAACGTTACCCCAGAGTCATAAATATTTATAGCTCTGTCTTCATCTTTTCCTGTCAGTCCATCTTGATTTTTCTCTTGTGTTTAGAGCTCCTTCTTCTCGCTTGTGTTACAAGCCATCTATTTTTAATGACTGAATCTCACACCCTTTGCCCTCTCTCTCCCTCCATATACTGCTCTAGATCTGCACTCCCTCCATACTTAAGATCCCCCTAGAGAGACACAAACAGAGCCCATTATTCCTTTTTTTTCCTGACACATTTTGGCAGAGAAGCTTCCCCTGTCCTCCTGGTCCTGGCAGTGCCCCCCAACTGTTCACCGAGCTGGAAGCAGCACACATAAGCCACAGTCTTGAACAAAACAGGCCTGACCCCAACCTCATTATGCACTGCACTTGAGGCTGCATTAACAAAAACAGATGGTCTGGCTGCAAAGCCACAGATGCCAATCAGGTACACTGTTGGCAAACATGTTCTCTAATCAGGCCCCTTTCAAATGGCATCTGCTTCTCTCTCCCTGTAGGTATAGGTAATGATTCAAAACCTTCTGGGCGTTTCCTATTGCACTTGGGATCTAACAACACGTACACAGAACGCAGCTCCCAGTCTAAGAGGGGCCGGCTCACCCAGGCTGAGACAGAAAGACAAGCAGCAGGACTTTGGCCCAGAGTCTTGCGAAGGGCACATCGATATTTGTGCTTCTCTTGTGTGTGGCGCTGGAGTCTGGGGGGGATAGAGTGAAGCAGAAAGGGGCAGCGACAGGGCTTGTTGATTCCGGTGTCATAGAGGCTGGCCCACCAGCTTAAGGGAAAGAACACAACACTGCTAGACTAGAAGACAATGTCAGAATATATCCATTCACACGATGCTTAAGAACAGGCAAAACTAATCTATAGTGATAGAAATGGGAGCAGTTGTTACTTAATGAGGGTTGACTGGAAGGTGGCGGGAAGAATTTTATGGGGTGATGGAAATGTTCTGTATCTTGATTGGTTGGTGTTCATACGGATAAATGTCTTTGTCCAAACTCATCAAACTGCTGGTGTGTGTTTTTGTTCCCCTCAGTAGACTGTAAGCTCCATGAGAGCTAGGACCGTGTCTTCTTTTCACCGTTGTGTGTTTACACTGAGTACAGTGCCTGAAACATGTAGGCATGTGATAAATATTCATTGGAAGGAAGGAGGAGAAAAAGAAGAGAGCAGAAAGGAATGAAAAGATTGAAAAGCCATGTCTCTGTCTTTCCCCATTTCAGGTAGAAAGATGTGCTATTTGTCAAACCTCAGCCCAGCTCCTGTCTCTATTTCACTAGAGCAGCACAAAGATTTTCAGCCTGATTAGGACAAGCACTACCAGATATTAAATATATTATTTAATGACCATAATTAAAATAGTGTATTACTGATGAAAGCATAGATTGACAGCATGCATTTAAATCTTCTCAAAATAACGTGTCACTTCCAGTCACATTTCATTGATTAGAGCAAATCCATGGCCAAGACTGATGTCAGTGTCAGCACGGTGACTGAATACAGTTTACCACAGTATGAGTCTTTCAATGTGACTTTTTATAAAGAATTTATAATTATACCAGGAATGTCTTACAGTGTTAAAGAAAAAAGGCATAAATCTTTATATTATTTATGTAAACTCAAGTTCCTTTTTTAAAGATTCGGAAAATATGCCTTTGCCAAAATTATAATGAACGATTTCTTTCTAATTTTTTCAAAACTTTAAAGCTTTATTTAGGAATAATTGAGTTTCAATAAACTTCACATGTTTAAAGTGTATAGCTTGATAAATTTGACATGTATACATCTGCAAAACCATTGCCATAATCAAGGTGATGAACATATGCATTATACCCAAAATTTCCTCTTGCCTCTTAAAAATCCATTTCTCCCTACCTCACCCTGCCATCATCCAAAAGCAACCACACTATCTGCTTTATGTCACCATAGATTAGTTTGCATTTTCTAGAATTTTATGTAAATAGAACCATAAAGACAAAACATCTACATTTTTTTTGTATGGCTTCTTTCAATTGGCATAATTATTTTGAGATTCATCTATCAGTAGTTCATTCCTGTTTATTGCTGAGTATCATTCCGTCGTGTGGATATACCACAATTCATCCATTCACTCTTTGATGGACACTATGGTTATTTCTAGTTTGTGTTTATTACAAATAAAGCTACCATAAAGATTTGAGGTATAAGTCTTTACACGGACATGTGCTCTCATTTCTCTTGGGTAAATACCTAGGAATAGAATGGCTGAGTCATTTGGTAGGTTTATGTTGAATTTTTTACGAAACAAACTGTTTTCCAAAGTGGTTGTACCATCTTACACCCTCACTAGCAGTTTATAAGAATTCTAGGTACTTTCCATCTTGAAAAACAATTATTTGAGTGGTCCTTTTAAACTGAGATGTTCTAGTGGGTGTATGGTGGTATCTTGTGGTTTTAATTATAATTCCTTTAATAACTAAGATGTTGAGCGTCTTTCCATGTGCTTATTTCTCATCTGTATATCTTGCTTAGCAAAGTGTCTGTTCAAATTTTTTATCTGTTTTTATATTGGGTAACTTGTTTTCTTATTGAGATGTAAGAGTTCCTTATGCATTTTTTTTAAGTCCTTTCTCAGATTTTTGTTTTCCAAGTGTTTTATCTTAGGTCAAGTTTTGTCTTTTTGTTTTTATAAGAGTGTCTTACAAAGAGCAAAAGTTTTAAATTTTTATGAAGTCCAATTTAAGAATTTTTTTCTTTTACAGTTCAAGCTTTTTCTGTCATCTTGCAAAATCTTTGCCACACTCAAGACTACTCAGAATCTCTCTTATGTTTTCTTATGTAGTTTTATAGTTTTAGCACTTACATTTAGGTCTATGATCAATTTCTAGTTAACTTCTGTGCCTAGAGAGGTAAGGTCAAAGCTAATTTTTTTTGTACATGGCTGTCCAATTGTCCAACACCATTCATTGAAAATATTTTTCTTTCCTCTTTGAATTTTCTTGACAACTTTGTCAAAAATTTACTGGCTGTATAATTATGTGTCTATTTATGGATCTGTAGTCTGTTCCAATGATTGATATATATATTTTATGCCATCACAATATTGTTTTAATTATTATAGCTTCATAATAAGTCTTAAAATCAAGTAATAAAAGAGTTCCAGCCCTGCTGTTTTTTTTTTTTTAATTTGTTGAGACTACTCTAAATTCTTTGATTTTCTATACAAGTTTTAGGTTAAGTTACTTAAATTTCTGCCAAAAAAAAAAAACCCTGCTGGTATTTTGATTAGTACTGCATTGTATCTATAGACCAGTTTGGGGAGAATTGGCATCTTAATAACATTAAGTCTTCCAATCCATAAACATAGTAATTGCTCCATTTATTTGAGTCTTCTTTGGTTTCTCTCAGAATATTTTGCAGTACTCATGAACCTATTTTGCACATATTTTGACACTTAAACTGTTAAATGGGGGTCATAAAGCCCACACCCTATAAGGTTATGGATGAAGCAAAGGTATGCAAGCAGAGTGCAGCATGAGCACGTGGTAACCTCACCACCAGCACCACCTGTCAAACAACCAGAGGCCATCTTGCAATGAAGAAAAAAAATCTTAAAGACTAGGTATTTATTTTAAGGACAATCCAACCAAATAATGATTTGGTAAGTCTAGTCTGATTCCAAAGCTACTTTGTTAACTACTATGGTATTCTGTTTCCCAACCAGAAACAGTGATGCTCAACCTTATGATGTGCTGGTAGGGTTTGGTTGGTTGGTTGTTATTCGTTTCAATACAGGAATTAACTTTAAAATATTTTTGAATATTAGTAAAAATAATTTTATTGGCTTTTCCTCTCTTTCACTTCAGAATGCCACCATCACTCATGCCTTCCACTCCTCTGCTCCCTCTGTCACACACTACATTGCAGTCATTTATTTTAAAAGTCTGTAGTTCTTTATACAATTGCTTTTTCTTTCAAAGTAATTCTTTTCAAATGGAATTGCTAACATATATGATACTTTGTAGGACCTCCTTTAAGGAACTAGAATGGAATACTTTCATTCTTTAAACATGAAAAGGTTAAAAGAAGATCTATAGTACATTTTGTAGGATGAATTTCTAACAATACGCCCATAACTTAGATAAATTACTTACCATCTGCTATAGTAAAATAGAGCTCAGTTAGAATAATCTATTTAATGCTCTTGATGTCATTCTATGAAAAAGGCACATTCTCTTCTTTCCTGTGGTAGAAATTTTCTATCCTCTGTGGATTCCCCAAGGTCAAGTCCAACAATGGTTCATAGGCACATTTCAAAGGCATGGCCCAAATGCATATTTCCTCATTTGGAAGCTTTTAAAAAATTTTGTCACTTTTATGTTATTTAAATTATTTATCTTGAATATTTCTTATGAAACAGAAGGCAACCCATCCATTCCTGGCAGCTGATAAATCTTTGTGTATTGTTAATATTAAGGCAATTTCTGTTTAACTCCTCTACAAAGAAAAGTAATTGTTTTCTCTTTTTCTCGATGTCTCCCTCAGCTTTCTCAAGGTCACTTTGCCATTTTTCAAGCCTCATAAAAGACAGACTGGGGGAAGAAGGGAGGGGCCCTCAGCAGTCTACCGTTCAGCTTCTCTTAGGATGAGGAGTTAAGCAATTCCACAAGGACATATCCTCTGGGCTCGCTGCAAGCAAGGCCTGAAAAGAAGGCTTGTGGCGCACGTAGTGACAATACAGGTCAGCAGAGGGATGCGTCAAAAATAATCTTTCTCCAGAGGATTCAAACCTTTTCTTTTTGACCATATGATGCTGATAAACTAAGACAAATTTGAGAAGTCTTATGTAAGTTTTCCCCAGAATTCTTGCTCACTTCTGAAAGTGTCATACCACTTAGACACTGCCAAGGTCAAAAATGAGCTATCTATTCTCTTAACCCTTTCTCCAGCTCCTGAAGTTCCCCAGAACTCTGAATCCACTCAAACTTTACCTCACTCCATTATCACTCGTTCAATCAGTCAGGTTGCTTTGCTACATACTAGGGATTTAGAAACAAGTAAGTCAATATCTCAACTCAGGCATTCACGACCTCGTTGGAGAGTCAGACTGTGATCAAACAATCAGGCTTTGAAATCAGATAGTCTGGGTTCAAATTTTTGCTCCATTACTCATTAGCTAAGTGACCTTTGACAAGTTACTGCTCCAAAAGGAAAGGTGAGACTCCGGTCTGAGAGGAGATTGTTTTGGTATATATTTCTACTTCATCCTGTATTGCCAATACATGTCAAGCCTCAGTTTCCTCATCTGTAATATGGACATAATAAATCACCTACCTCATGGTCTTGTAGTAAGGATTAAAGGAGATAATGTAGATAAAGTGAATACATAGTATTGCCATTAACTGTTACCTATACCGCAGAGGGTAACATGACTGAGATCAAAGGTAACACATGAACTGCAACCACACACAGGTGAAATCTAGGAGAAGGAGGAAATAGGCTTGGTGGGATGGTACTTCTTTTGAAATCCAGCAAAGGGGATGAAAGAGAGGGCAGTTGTACAGGCTGATACACGAAGACAAGTCAGAAGCCAGAGTGAGTAGGGCTTTGAATGCTACAAAAAGGAGTCTGTACTCAATTCATTAGGCAGTGGGAAGCCATCAAAGGCTTCTAAGGGGGAAAAGGACACCATAATATCTATACTTAGAAAGTTGAGGCAGGTGACCACTTAGGGGTTATTACAAGAATCTGGTGAGGTAGGAGAGAGATCTGAATCAGAACGAGAAACATGATGGAGAAGGACGGTAAAACTCTGGAGGAGTGGGTGGAATCAGGGCTGCTGAATCTGTTGATGGCTGGCAAATGGTAAATATTTAACAAATGTTTGTTGACTAAAGGAAGGAAGGACAGAGGAAAAGAAAGAAAAATAAATGAAAAAACCCTAAAACTCTAAATGTAGTAAAACTTACGGTGAACCATGGCATGGGATAATTTAAAATTAGGATGGACATTTTCCTCATTACTAGGGAAGAACAAAATTTTTCATTCAATTTCCTGCATCAGTCAGGGTTTAAAATATATATGTTTATATGTATGTGTGTGTATGCATGCGTGTGCTAAATGCAGATCATGATTTACAATAACCAGAGAATAAAGTCTTTTAAATGGTGATTTAAAAATCACTTCTATAAACCATACATTGACCTCGATTGCATTTTTCAAAGACTCTGTCAGAGCCACCTGCCAGCCCCTCCCATTTGCTCCTAATACTCTCAGTGGGAATGCATTATCCACCAACTTACACCCTCTCCAAATTCCACCAAGACCAAACTCACAGGGATAAAGGAATGGTGTTTTCTTCTGGAATTTCTTACCAGCCAGGGCCACTCAGAGTGCAGCATCATATAATGGTAAGACCCCAGGCTTTAGCATTAGAAAGACCTAGAACTTCAACACTGATGCTTTATAATTTTGCAAGTATGAATAAATTACTCATTTTCCTCCTCGTGAAATGGAGATAACAACCCCTGCCTTGCGGAGTTGTTGTGAGATGGATGATGATGTGTAATGAAACAAGTGACAAAGACCAAGATATCTACACATCAGGCCCAGGTCTATGTGTTCTTCATATACTAACTCACATGATCCTAATGGAGGTGCTGTCCTTTTCCCATTCTACATAAGACACACTTAATAATAAGTGTTTAATTAATGACTCCAATCATTATTTTTTATGAACTTTATCCCATGGAATGGGGCAGCTTTTTGTGTTGTTGCTGTCTGTCACATCACCACAGTCTGTCACTCCTCCAAGTATATCGTAACACAGCGCAGAGACCATGACTTACAATTGCTTTAGTACGGGACCTTAATAACTAAATAAGACAAAACAAAATACATGAGAATAAAATATTTAAAATCCTAAACGCACCCTATTTTTCTTCCTTTGATGGTTGTTGTAGTGTTCATTGTCCTGACTCCAATTTCCTCTAAGTAGAAAGAAAGGATGTGAGGCTCAGAGCAATGTGTGGGAGTCTTTTGTTTTTGATGTAATAAAATTAAGACTATATTACTCATTATAATTGTGGGGCCCAGCGAAGGCAGATTAGCTGAGAGTGACTTCTCCTCACGGGAGAAGCACCTGGAGCAAGACACTAGATGATTCTTTCAAGGGGCCTTGTTGAGAGCAGTGAGGGCTTTTGTAAGGGGTGCACAGAGGCAGTCTTAAGCACAAGTGAGTGAGAGAGTAAGGAAGGGGGCGGGAGGCCAGCGTGGATGCCGTGTGCTCACACAAACCTACAGTGACACTTCCCAGGAAGGATAAAAGCTGTGCTCCAAGACAGCTCCAGGCATGATAAGAGAAGACAGTGCTGAGCGCAGAGAGACGGGACAGGCATGGAGCAGGGAGGCCAGAGGTTCCTGAGCCCAAGGACAAGAAAAATCCTTGTCCAGTCTTTGGTGACTACGAGTGATCTGGGGATGATGTGCATGTGGAATTTAAACCCCACAGATTTAATATTTAAACTTCTTCTTAAAATCTTGGGTTTGTGCCTTTAGTTTAGGAAAGCCAGGGTGTCCAGTGCACATGTGCTGGACACCTATGTCATCTGTGCTTTCCATAAAAATGACCTTAGCCCTTTGCACCAGTTCATATTTGACCAAAGGGTTATAGACAGAAGGAGAGAAGGGGATATAGAATGATACGCTGAAAAGTTGATGAGTAGTCCCCAGAGGGATCTGTCCTTGCCAGGTCAGTTTCTCACCCCACATCCTGTCTTCTGTTTCCTTCTGGGTTCTGATACCAGCTCCTCTACCCCAGTGATTATGCCACCCTCATGCCTTGAGGCAAGCCCCATCCACGGAGACAACACAGAGGACAAGGACCACACAGGCTCTGCCCTCTAGATGCTTATAATTGTCACATGACAGCAGAGTATAGTCATGTGTTACTTAACAACAGGGATTTGTTCTTAGTGTTGTTCTTACTGCCATCGAGTCAATTCTGATTCCTAGCCACCCTGTGTACAGCAGAGTGGAACCCTGCCTGGTCTTTCCGGCGCTATCAGGCAATGCTCTGCTGCTATTCCTAGGGTTTTCACAGCCAATTTTTTTCGGAAGTGGGTGGCCAGGCCCTTCTTCCTAGTCTGTCTTAATCAGGAAGCTCCACTGAAACCTGTCCACCATGGGTGACCCTGCAAGTATTTGAAATACCAGTGGCATAGCTTTCAGCATCACAGCAGCATGCAGCCACCATCGTATGACAACCAACAGATGGGTGGTGTGGTTCCCTGACCGGGAAACAAACCTGAGCCTGGTGGTGAGGGTGCCAAATCTTAACTATTAGACCACCAGGACTGGCAACAATGGGGTTATGTCCTGAGAAATGCACAATTTTGTCATTGTGTGAACATCACAGAGTGTACTTACACAAACCTAGGTGGCATAGGTAAGCTATATGGTAGGGTAGGCTATATGGTACTAGTAGTTTATATAACCACCTAGGCTATATGGTACTAATCTTATGGGACCACCATCATATATGCAGTCTATCATTGACTGAAACATCATTATGCAGCACATGACTGTAGTGGAAAGAACACTTGACTAGGAGTCAGAAGACTTAGATTCTGTTCCTGATCCTGACGCTTTCTAGAAAGGAGCCTAGAACCATTTATTCAACATCTCCAAACTTCAGTTTCCACATTTGAAAATGACAATTATTCAAGTTTATCTCACAGATTTACTAAGAGGATCAAATAATACTAATAGCTAACACATATATAGAACTCACTCTGTGCCAGGCACTGTTCTAAGTGCCTTTTATATAAGTCATTTGATTCTTAAACAACTCTATCACATAGGTACTAATTTTACCCCCATTTTATAGATGAAGAAACTGACGTACATGGAGGATAAGTAACTTGAACAAAGGGACACAGCTGATAAGAGACAGAGCTGGGATTTGAATCCAGACTGTCTGCCTCAAGAGTAGGTCCAACCACTGAAAACAGTAAAATGCTATTCAAATGAGGCATCGTTGTTTCTACAAATTGGGAAGCAGAGAGTGGATGGGCATTAAAGGGCTGAACAGGACCCAAGGCGCACAAGTTCACCTGGGATGGCCATGCAGTGAAGTGCTCACGTCCTGAGGAGATGCTGCAAACATTTTCACGTGTTTCCAGCTTGTGGCATTTCCCATTAAATAAAAGAAGTGGAGACATTTCCAGAGTACTTGCCTTGTATCAGTTGTCCTTGGCAGCACAATCTCAGGTACCTTAATATTTGCTACATTGGCTCTTTTCTCAAATAGCTTTCCTGCCATGGAAACAGTGCTTTAAAGAAGTGATTTAATATCCATCGTCCAAGTAGAAAGAGCATGAGCACTTCCATTTACGTGTTCTTCAGTAGTTTGCAAGCTCCTCGTCCACAACAGGGGCTCAGAAAATCAATTTGGAGTGAGGTTGAGAAGGCGGCAATTCTTTACAGCCCAGTAAGGCATTAGCGGAACAAATAGTCGGAAACAAGCAAACAAAGCGTTAGCAAGTTTATTGTCAGCCAAGGCACACCCAGGACTTGTTCGAAAATGGGTAACAAAGGAAGGCACAGATTCTCGGTAAAACTAACTGTACAGTTGAATCCGTATTGCCTCGTTTGAATTTTGGTTGAATTATATTTAAACACATGAAAAAAATCAGTGTAAGGATGCACAACTTCCATATGCTTATAAGGTCATATGCATTTACTCTATGAGGAAGGCGATACAGTCGCAGGTGCTGGGCAATATTATTAGGAATATCTATGTGCAGCAGTTTTTGTAGGTAAAGTTTTACTCAGGGTAGACTTTAAATTTAATCAGACCAGGAACAGAAAGATTTTTATTTTCCCAAAATAAACACAAACACTATGAATATAAGAGTCGAGGGAGTGGTGGGTGTTGTTGGATGGTGAAGTCTTAGTAGATACCCCGCTCTACATGTCAGTGAGAAGTAGACTCATTCTCTTTCCTGACACATGTTTGAAACAAAATATTCCTCCCCAAACTCTGTGACTCCAATAACCTCAGTGGCAGCCTTGCCAGTTCTGATGGAACAAGAGGTCATGACACTCCATGCCACAGATTTGCTTGTCATCTCCACCGTCGATTCATGCTGGTCCAGTTACCGGGCTGCAGAAATCTGTCATGCACTAATCTGCTTGGAGTGTCAAGGAAAGCCGAGCTGAAGTCTTGACGTATGAATCGTCTGTCCCGAATGTTCTCTGCTGGGCTCTGATGAGTGCATGAAGAGCTGGCAGCTGAGTGGAGTTTTGATTAACTGTTCTGGTGTGTACCCACTCAAGCTTCAGTGAGATTGTGTGTTGTCAGTCAGCTGTCTCCTGGGTGCTGAATTCTCATTTAAGCTTTTGTATTTAACGGGAACTCAGTGTTCTCTCACACTCTGGAGTTTCACATGAAGTTCAAATCAGGAGTAATTTACTGTTTTATAAAGGCTATGAAATATTTTCTGTCTCTGTAAGTAGCTCAGAAACGGAATTGCCTTTAATGATTATAACTTCTTATTCTCAAATTTGCATTAACGTGTGCACCCTAACAAGATAAAAACATTTCTCCACCAAGCACATCCATATGGGGGTTATGTTCACAGATATTAGTGTTCCCAGGTATGGAGCAGCCTCATTTTAGCTGCCAGGACTTAACTTCTGTTGTTTTAAGAGCAATTTGAATGCATGGGATTCATTGGAACACAGATGCACTCTCCCTATCCTTCAAAACAATCAGCAGTTAGATTACAACAGGCTGTGATTAATGCAGGGCTTAACGTGGAAATGCAAGCCAACATGGGCCTAATTGTTAAGCAACAAACACAGATCCCATCTAATGCTCCAGAAGTTAACATTCTCCTTAAGAGTGAAATCTAATATTGTATTCTGGCCCTACAGAACACAGGCATCTAACAGTCCACAGTTACTACTGTTTCCCTGTCGAATAACCACGCTGTTTCTAATTTAAGAGGCATCAGTCAGGGTCTACTCAGGAAAAAAGAAACCACACCACTTATTGTAATAAAAATAATGTAATAAAGGGAATTATTTAAACAGGTATTGGAGAATTGAAACAGCAGAAAAGGGAAGAGTGAGGTAACAGACAGTAACTACCGAAGGCAGCTCCCCCTCCAGAGGGCCAGGGGAATTAAGGGAAGAGGCTGGGTTTATTAGAACCTATTAGTCTGGACCAGGGCCAACTTCACAGGTATGCGACTTAGGCAGTCACACAGCACCCCCACTCAGAAAGGCCCCACACTTGGTTTAATGTTCTGCTGTCACTGTCTTATAATTCCTAATAATTTTTTAAGAAGAGATACTTCATTTTCATTTGGCTACTGGGCTCCATAAATTATGGAGCTGGTCCTGGTTTGAATTATACAAAATTGCTCTGTTTTTAGGTCAAAATGTTCAAATGCTAGCCATTTCATATAGTTTAACATAATAAAACCTTATAGAGTGGCCCTGTGGAACTGGGACACAAAATGCCAGAGAAAGGCACTATCTAGCTAGTAGCAGAATCTCTGAGGGGTTCACAGGACTGATTTCAGGAGGTGAATAAAACTGAGATCTGAAACCAACAACAGCTACTGAAACCAACTGCCCCCGCGAGGAAAAGGCAGTATGGCTGGGGCTCACAGCGACAAGAACAGGAAGCAAATGGGAATGAATGTGTCCCTTCCCTACTCCAGTCACCCAGTCTCTCTCTGTGTCTTTCTCTTGGCAAAACTGAGCAGGGAGCTACTTGACAAAGGGGAAAAAGTGGTTTGCAGAGACCCAGGTGCAACTTCACAAAGCAAGGACTAGAAGGGTAGGCATGGAGCCCAGAGACAATAGCTTAATAATAAACACAGAGGGAGGGAAGCTTAAAGGACACTGAGCCAAATAACTAGGACAGGTGGCTCCTAAGAAGTCAGAATTAAGAGAATAAACAGAAGATGACTATGTTAAAAATATTAAATAATCATTAAGGTGATACAAATAGAGAACATAAAAGAGTTTCTGGGAAGTTTAAAAAATATTTTTACATTTAAAAAAATCAAGAGATTAAAAAAAAAGAGTGGTCTCTGCTGAAAACTGCTCTACTGTTCTGGAAGATTAGACAGAAGAAATATACCACAATAGAAAGTATAAATAAAAAGTCATGACAGCATGAGTGAAAAGATAAGGGCCATAAAAGATAGATTCAGAAAATCTAATGTGTGAAAAGAGAAGCTTTGAGGTACAAAAACACATAGTATATACATTATATTCAAAGAGTAAATAGAAGAAAACCTTCTAGAGCTGAAAAAAAGTGAGATTTCAGACTCACCAAATCATAGGCAAAATTAATGAAAAAACCTTACACGTACCTAGATATCCTGGTGAAATTCTTAAACTCCAAGACAAAGGAAAATTTTTACAAGTTTCTAATCAGAGAGAACTGATTACCTACAAAGGTAAGAGAATCAGAATAGCATCAAATTTCTCATCTGCCACATAGGAAACTAGGATGCATAAGGACAGAGATAGTCATTAAAATCAGGAACAGAAGAGGCAGATTTTACTTCTTTGAAGTTTATGTGATTGAATATGTAACAAAATCCCAACAGCTCAACTAATCACTGTTAGAGGGGCCATATCAAAGGGAGACAGGAGCCAAGCGGAAATAGCTCCCAATGGCTGAAACGGAAAAATTCACCCAACAAAATAATGTAGCATTGTATTATAACCCAAAGTCTAAAATAAATATCCATGAGCACATATTTATATAAGTAAATGACTGACTGACTGACTGACTGACTGAATAACAAACAGGGAGAAGAAAACAAGGGATTAAGAGAAAGAATGAAATTAAGACAGATTCTAAGGATTTTGGTCTAAGCCACTGGTTGAATGATGGTATATATTTCTAAGATGGAGAACATAGGGGTGGAACAGGTTTTTTTGTCTGTTTTTTAATTGGTGGGGAGGGATTGGTGAATGCAATCAGAATCAAGAGTTCAATTTAAATTTGAGATGACTTTTGAACATTCAAGACAAATGTTGAGTGAACATTAAATATGAATCTGGAATTCAGAAGAAAGTTATAAATTGGGAAGTCATGAGCTAAACAGGAACTCAGAGGACTAAGCCTGGTACTCCTACATTTAGAGGTTGAGAGAAGGTTTATTTATCAACAGAGACTAGAGGGGCCAGTGAGGTGGGACAAAAGCCAGGTGACTCTGGTATCCCTAAGGCCAAGTGAAAAAAAGAGAAAACAAATGATCAATGTGTTAAATGCAGCCAAAAGACTGACCAAAATGGAGACTGAGGCTTAATCTTTGGATTTTGCAGTGTTGAATGTCTTTTCCTCAAATAACTCCAGCACAATCCGTTAATAAGACAAAGCTGAATTTATTGCTTACTGGGTAAAGGAAAACACTATCTGGAAAAACAAAAAGTTAGACACATACTCCACATCATATATAAAATTCTGGATTAAATATCTAATTGTAAAAAATGAAACTATAGTATAATTTTTCTATTAATATAATCTTAGAGGTTGAGGTGGAGAGGGAGTAGTTGTTAAGTTGTACAGGAAATCCAGAAGCTATAACAAAAAATATTGATAGATTTGATCTCATAAAAATTGAAATTTTCCATATGGCAATAGACCACTGAGCCAAACCAAAAACAAAAGCAAGAATGGGAAAAAAATAGTTGGAAAACATATGGCAGACAAAGGGTTAATGACACAACTATATCAGGAAGCCATTCATATTAAGTAAAAATAATACAAAAGAAAATGTAGTAAAAACCTGGCAAAATATCAGAAAAGAAAATGTACAAAAGAGAAAATGCAAATAGCTAATAAATATATGAAAATGTGTTTAATCTCACTGTCTTTTAATGCAAATTAAAACAATAATGACTCGTTGTTATCTTCATATTTGCAACAGTTAAAAACATTGATTACAATCTAGTGCTGGTGAGAGTGTAAGAAAATGAACTGTCTCGTTTACTATTAGCATAAGGGTGAATTGCTACTTTCTTTTCGTAAATTAATCTGGCAGCATCTATTAAAATTAAATAGGTACCTGCAATTTGGTCCAACAATTTTAGTTGCAGTTATCCAACTTAGAGAAGTAAAAACATGTACCTACAGTAGCATTTATTGGAGCATTGTTGTTAATAGCAAAAAACTGGAAAAAAAATCTTAATTCCATTAACATAAGAACGATAAAATATATTACACTAGACACAGACTATGGAATGTTATTTTGCAACTACAATGCACTAGTTTTGTACGTAATGACCTGTGAAATATGCATGATACATTTTTAACAGCTTTATTGATATATAATTCGCAAACCACAAAATTCACCCACTGTAAGTATACAGTTCAGTGAGTTTTAGTATATTCACAGACTTGTGCAACCATCACCAATAATTCCAGAACATTTTTATCACCCCAAAAAGAAGCCTTGTACCCATCAGCAGTCACTCTCCATTTTCCTACCCTCCTACCACCCCCAAAACCCAGGCAGTTACTAATTTACTGTGGTGCTATGGTCTGAATGTTTGTATCCCCCCAAAATTCATATGCTGAAATCTTAATGCCCAATGTGATGGTATTAAGAGGTTGGGCCTTTGGGAAGTGCTTAGGTCATGAGGGTGAAGCCCTATGAATCAGATTAGTGTTCTTATAAAAGAGACCCCACAGAGCTCCCTAGCCCCTTTCACCATGTGAGGATGCATTGAGACCTGACCCTGAAAGGGTCTATGACCCTGAAAGGGTCCTCACCTGCTGGCATCCTGATCTTGGACCAGCCTCCAGAACTGTGAGAAATAAAATTGTTTTATTTATAAGCTACCCAGTCTGTAACAATTTGTTATAGCAGCCAAATGAAGTAAGATATATGGGTTTGCTGATTCTGGGCATTTTATGTAAATAGAATCACATAATACGTGGTCTTTTGTGACTGGCTTCTTTCACTTAACATGAGGATTTCAAGGTTCAGCCGTGTTATAGCATGCATCAGTACCTGGTTCTTTTTTATTGCTGAATAATATTCCATTGTATGAATATATTACATTAAAAAAATCCATTCATCAGCTGATGGAAAATTAGGTTGTTAATATTTTTTTGTATTATGAACAGTGCTGCTATGAACATTCATGTACAAGCATTTATATGGACATTTGTTTTAATTTCTCTTGCGTATATACCTAAGAGTAGAATTGCTGGGTCACATCATAACTATTTTAACATATTGAGAAACTGCCAAATGGTTTCCAAAGTGGCTGCATGATGATATGCTTTTAAAAATGAAAATAAGCAAGTTACTTTATAGTATGTAGTCAAACCTCATTTTTGTTGGAAAAATGTAAATCCCTATATACAAATATCATGTAGGTTTATGTATCTCTCTACACACACACATATACAATGCTTGGGAAAGCACAGGATAGTCTACTATACTGTAACATAAATTATACAGGGAGGAAATAATCTCTGAATGGTTTTGAATTGGTATAATGAGCATATATTACTTTTACAATGAAAGAAACTTCATAAAATATTTTTGAAGGAGAAAAAAATCTTTAAGAATTAACAGTACAGATCAACAAAACTCATATCATTGTGATCATCTAAGAGTTTTGTGTGTAGGGTATGTGCATGAATAGTTTCATTACAGGCTTATATTAGATAGGAAGGACAGCATATTGATTAGAGGTTCAATCAGCATTAATGTACCAAACACCTGTTGAGTCCCATGTCAGACACATGTACCACCTCAGACCCATTCAGCCCTGCCTGACCCTGCGGCATTGGCCTCTTGTCCCACTGTTCTAGATAGTGCTACAGGCGCCTACTCTGAACAGGCTCCAACTCACTCACGTGGCACAACTTGAGCAATTTGCAGTGGGCCACTCTCCTCCCATTGAAATGTCTCTGTTGGACCCAAAGGCGAGATTTCCCAAGACCTGCTTGGTGCTCACAAATGTGAAAGCAGGAGTGCAGAGCAATTTTGCATCCTGTAGGCTATACATTAATTTACCTTCCAAGTCTCAGTCTTCTCTTTATTTCTTGGCTGCAGTTTCCATTTAAATTGATGACTGAACCAAGGTAAACAAAATCTTCAACAATTTCAATGTCTTCATTGTCTACGTTAAGGTTGTATAGTTCTTCTGTAGTCATGATTTTTGTCTTCTTCGTGTTCAAATGCAGGCCTACTTTGGCACTTTCTTCTTTCTCTTTTGTCAGAAGTGTTTTCAAGTCAGTGCTGCTTTCTGCCAGTGAGATGGTGTCATCTGCCTATCTTAGATGGTGAATATTTCTTCCTCCAATTTTCACTTCTCCTTCATCTAGCCCAGTTTTTCGTATGATATGTCCTGTGTACAGATTAAACAGATAGGGAAATAAAATGCAACCTTTTCTGACACCTTTGCCTATAGAAAACCATTCTGTCTCTCCATATCCTGTCCTGACAGTGGCTTCTTGTCCACAATACAGGTTAGGCATCAGGTGCTGAGGCATGCCCTACTGTTTCGGAGCAGCCCATAGCTTTTCACAAACCATGCAGTCAAAGGGTTTACCGAAGTCTATAAAACACAGACTAACCTTCTGAAATTCTTTGGAGCACTGAAGTAGCCAATGAATAATTGCAATTAGATCTCATGCATCTCTCCCTTTTCAAAATCCGACATCAGGCCTTTCTTGCTCCACATAAGGTAACAGCTTTGTTGCAGTGCCTTGAGCATCACTTTACTTGCGTGGGAAGTTAGAGCAATGGTCCTGTAGTTACTGCTCTCCTCGACATCTCCTTTCTTGGGGATTAGGATATATATTGATTTGTTTCTAGTCTGTAGGTCATTGTTTTGTTTTCCATATTTGTTGTCAAATTCTTGTTAGGATTTTGACAGACTCAGTCTCTGTGGCTTGAAATAATTCTATCAGTATCCCATCTATCCCTGGTGACTTATTTCTTCTCAGTACTTTCAGGGCAGCTTTCATTTCACTTTCTAAAATTATGAGTTCTTCCTCATAGGACTCTCCTTAAAAGCAATCTGCCACCCTTTCGTCTCTTCTGTACAGATCTTCAGTATACTGTTTCCATCTTCCCTTTATTTTTCCTGATCAGACAGTGTGCTTCCCTGTTGGTCATACAGCATTCCTCATCTAGTTTAAATTTCCTTTGGATTTCTTGAATCTTCTGGAAGAGACCTCTTGTTCTTCCTTTTTTGTTGTTCTCTTCTATCTCTTTGCATTGGCCATTACAGTGGTTCTCTTCATCTCTACATGATAGTCGCTGAAAAACTGCATTCCGGATTCTAACCCTACTTTTGTCATCTTTTACTTTCGCTTCTTGCCTGTCCTTAATAATTTTTAGTGTTTCTTAAGTCATCCATCTCAATTTTTCTTTTCATTTTACTTCAGGCATTGTCTTTTGGCATTCTTAATAATATCTCTTAATAGTAATAATACCCTAAAAATTCTAAATAATATTCTAAATAATAATAAAATTCCAAACAATATTCTTAATATTTCTAGTTTCAGTTCATAGTTCTTCTTGTTCTCAGTCAATTAAGTTTAACAATATAAATCTGTTTTTTTATCTGGCCTTTAAATTCATAGGGAATGTGTTTACATTACATTTTAGTGGTGTGGTTCTCGTAGTGCTCCTCCTCGGCTTTACTCTGATAATTGTTATTAACAGTCTGTGGTCAGTACCACAATCTGCTCCTTGTTCTGGCAGAGAGAATACAGCTTCTCCATCTCCTATTTCCAATTACATATTCTATTTGATTTCTATGTTGGCCATCTAGTGATGTCCATGTATACAGCTGTCTGTTTAGTTGCTTGAAGCATGTATTTGCAATGGACAGACTGTTGGCTTCACTGAAATTCACAAGCCGATCTCTTGCTTCGTTTCTGATCCCTTGTCCAAATTTTCCAATGATGTTTGATTCTGTTTTATTTCCTACTTTTGCGTTCCAGACATCTATAATTATAAGCATGTCTTGTTTTGGTGTATGGTCAATTTCTTCTTGGATTCTTGTATAAAAACTTTCAGTTTAATCTTCTTCAGCATCTGTAGTTGGAGCATAGACTTAGATGATGGTTATGGTAATAGGTTTTCCCAGAAGTCTGATATTATTCAGTCAGAACTTGCATTTCAGCCCATAACTGCCTGTACTATATCTTGCCTCAGTAGTGGAGCCACTCTCTTTCTTCTGAGTTTGTTATTTCCAGAGAAGAACAGGTTGCAGTCTGATTGAAAGTGTCCCATTACAGTGCATTTTAGTTCGCTAATGCCAAACATTGCAATGTTTAAACATTCCATTTCTTGCTTTACAATTTCCAGTTTACCTTGGTTCATGCTTCTCACGTTCCACGTTCCAATAATGTATGTTGTACAGCATCAGACTTTCCTTTCGCCTTTGCGCACCTCAGCCAACAGATGTCCTTCCGACTTTAGCTGCGTCATTAGCTACAGAGCCATTCTACTTGTTCTTTGCTCTTCCCCAGTAACTGTTTGAGTGCCTTCTGACTTGGGGGTCTCTTCTTCCAGCACTATCTCATATTTCATTTTGGACTGTCTCATCAGAGGGTTTTCAAAGTAAAAAGAAAAGTTTAAAAGAAAGAGAAAAAGAAAAAAATAAAAGGAAAATACAGCAGTGGTCTACCATTGCCTTCTGCTGCATGGTGTGTGGGTCCAAACCACATGTGCTCCTGTCTGTGGTATCACAATCACCAAACGCCTGTGAAAGGTAGGTGCCCCTGCAAGTGTAGAGTCTTCAACTGAATGCAAATTACTGGAATGAAATTTTAAAGCAGTTTTCCATATGACCAACAAGAGCCACTGCTAGCACTGTGAGAATTAGAGTATTAGTAACAATTAGCAAGAGGTGCCCCTTCCTCGAGGGGCTGGAGCTCCACCCCAGAGTGCTCAGATGGGCAAGCTGGGTGCAAACTGGATTCCAGGCCCCCTCACCCTCAGCCAGCGCAACCTGCATGACCAGAGGCAACAGTCCTGGCCAGGTCGCCAGGGGTTATCAAAGTAACAGAGGCAGTGTGAGCAAGGAAGGAAAAGCAATCTGACTCCCATGAGGAAGTGGCTAGAGAAAAGAAACAGAAGACTGCAGAAACAAACCTGTATTTCAACCATTTCTAATCCATCATGTAGGTTTTCCTCATGAAACAGAAGAAGGAAACATCTACTGTAATGAAAATATCTGTAATCTATTTTCAGGGAGATAGAAGATAGCAGCAAAGTTATGAAACAAGAAATCAGGACAAGTTCCATGACAAAACACTCATTGGAATCATGAGTAGTAGAATTAACATTTCAAAAACAAATTAATGGAACAGAAAATAGACTCTGTAAATATGTACAGACCACGAAAGAAAATAATAAAAATGACAATCAAGAGAGGAGGACAAAATTATAGAAGACATTACATGAAGAAGCAACCCAAGATTAATTGAATTTCCTAAAGGAGAGTACAGAACAAATGGGAGAAATTTATCAAGAATGTAATTGAAGAAAACTTTCCAGAACTTAAAAAAACACTGAAAACTTAAAAACTTAAAATTGATATCTCGGTTCCAGAAGAGAAATAATAAGTAGACTCTAGCATCAGAACACATTTTAGTGGTATTCTTAATCTTTAAGAGAAAGAAATTCTTCTTACCTTTCAACTGAAGGGAAGAAAAAAAAACATTTTGCAAAAGTGATTTTTTTTCCAAAGGTACCTTAACTCTAAATGGGTAGAAGAAACAGGTTTGACGTTTCCTCGGAGAGAGTGTGACCCAACAGTGCTATGGAAATAAAAATCATAAAATTTCTAAAAAGCAGCAGAAAGACATAGATTTGTAAAAGTTTCAAAAATTTTTACCCTCAATTTATTTTTTCTCCTTCAGGAAAAAAAGGAGAAATGCTAGCAAGAAATGCTAGATGCGTTTACCTCCACTGTTTTACAAAATTCATTCTCACTAAAGACTCCAATAATCTGATTACAAAATCCAGTGGTAAGTTTTCACTCCAGATTTTATTTGACTTTTTAATGAAATTTGACTTTTCTACAGAATTTGAAAATATTACCCACTTCTTTCCTGAAAATATTTTCTGCCTTGGATTCTGTGACACTTCTTCCTACTTTATAGTGACTGTCACAAGACTAACCTGAGACGTTCATTCAAAATGAAACTCCCAGGTCTCCCAGAGATTCTGATTCTGAAGGTCTGCGCTGGGCCCAGGAATCGATCTTTAGAAGCAGCACCTCAGGTGCATCTGAGTCTGCATACAACATTGCTAAACATGCCCTATTAGTTCTCTTCCTACTCCACTGCTGCTTCTCACTCTGTGTCTTTCTTTGGCTCCTCTGACACCAGCCTCCTGGAAACAAGTCATCTTTGGCGTTCAGTGCTTACCCTGTTGAGGTTCTCCATTCTCCACGGGGACTTCACCCACTCCCATGCTGTCAACTTCCCAAACTCTTTGGAAATGACGTCCAAACTCTTTCCTAAGCCCCAAGTCCATATTTCCTTTTGTCTTTTGGGCATTTACACACAAATATCCAGCTTCCATCTTGAAGTCAGTATGTCCAAAGCCAGATTCATTAATCTTACAGCCTTGGACCCGTTCCTCCTCCCATATGCTCTATCTCAGATGGAACATCACCCGCCACCCAAGCTAGAAACCTCAGCTTCCTCCATACCCAGCAAAGCAGTCATCAAATAAATTATTATTTACCATTGCGATAAGTACAACAGCAAATTATGCAGGAGAATATATAATCTAAGGGATCTAACTAAGACTGAGGGGCTATCAGAAAATATTTTACAAAAGAAGGGACATTGAGCATGACTTTCATGGAATGTCACATGCCTGTCCCCACTCCCTTCAGTACCCAACACACACTCCGCTTTATCCACATGGCAGACTTTCACTGACTCAAATGTCACATCATCAGCGATGTCTTTCATGCCGACCGTGGACAGCTTGTCCCTCGTAACTTTTGGCCTCTTCTTTCTTGCTCTCTTTGGCAGACTGCTAACTTTGCTGTCTGTCTACATCCTAAGACGGTTTTTATTTCAGTGTGGTCTGGATCCACTTGTTTCGTTTTCATTTTCTCTAAGTCACTCCTCTTTTCTCACTTAGCATCGCTATGACCCTCATTAATGCTCATTGTTTTCCACTTGAAAAGACTTCAACTTTGCTGCTATGACACAAAAATGGTCACGAAGTATCAAAAAATAAAAACTTATTTTAGGTTTAGAGAAAGTTATTTGTAAGATATGGACCAGAGAGCTAATTTGAATGTAACAACATAGTGACATAAGCAGGACCAATATAACTCACATTAGTAATAAAAACATTTAATCATGTTATTTTGCTTTAGATCTCCCCAGATCCTGTATGTGGAGTTGAACCTAGGAAAGCTGATGTTCCAGTTGTGAAAACTGTATGAAGTATTAAGATAACATTGATTTTAATTTGACCTTGACTGACATTCTTTCCATTTCAGCTAATGCTGAAATAAATTTCTTATCAATTTTTTTTCTCTTTTTTTGGCTTTCTTTCTTCTGGAGAGAAAAAGCTGAAACATTTTAAAGTATTTTTTTTGTTATTGTTTCAATTATATGATATTTCCAACCTTTGCATTTATAACTAAAAGTCTTTTTGAGTTAAGCTGTTCATTGATATTCGTAAAATGTGCTTTCTAACTGGCATTTCTACGTATTCCTTTGGGATTAAGGAAGGTGATGTGGAAGGCGCTGAGATTTCCCAAGTCTCCTTTATTCCACGTTCCTGCTGCTTCGTCTGCTACTCCTGTGCTTGGTGTCTGTTTTCTACACCTTGTCACCTGACTGGACAAGGCTCTGATCTTCTCTCAGGATGCATAGCAAACTTCGATAAAGTTTTCGGTCAATGGAGGGGAATTACATAACACTGCAACACAGGAAAAAAAGAAAAAACACTTACGAATAAATCTTATACATCCCCTTCCTATAACTTCCTCAGTCTTTTCACCTCAGAGGTAAGGCCTGGCCTGTTTTCTACTTAGGCTTCCTAGTATGATGCAAAGATAAGTTTTCCTACCACTTACTTTTAAACAAATTAATTTTTATCACCGCTTACCCTCTTAACTGTCTTATTCAATACTCCAGTGATTCACAATCGTAGGTGCACATTAGGAGGCCTTACTGAGTTTATTAAAAAACACCAACGTCTGGGAACCATCTTCACTGATCTGAGATGGGAACAGGGCACAGGCATAGGAGTTTTTAAAAAGCTTTACAAGTAATTTCAATGTGCAACCAAGGTTAGTCCTGTTTCTAGGTCTTGGTGTTTGTCAATGGTGGGCACCAAATACCCATAGAATGCATAGTGCCTCGAAAAAGTCACTTGGGATTAGATATTAACAAAAAGCTATGATCACCACAAGTAACAAAACTAATAAAATGGGCCCAATGCAAAGTCTAATATGGGTCTCTCATCCATACTCTTTGAGCAGGGGAATGGATTTGATTAAACAAGGATGTGTTTCATAGATGAGAGAAAAGAGGATAGGTAATTTGGAACGTGGAGGATCTATGTGAGAGGCTAGAGGGAACAGGGAGCACTAAGAGGTGGGGGAGGATTCCACACACTCTGTCACACAGAAGCAGGAGGGATGCCCTTCTACCTTCTGAGGAACTCATTCCTCAACCTTCACTGCCCACCTAGTAGGTGGACAAAAACCAAAAAAGATAAGGAAGAGTTAGTGGCTCCTGCCTCCAACGAGAGACAGCTGTGGAGTCCAAAACCACAAAAGCCTGTATCAAGGATAGCCAGATGAGGCCTTCACGATGCACAGATCTGGGCACAGATGCAATTTTTCTATTGTTTGGACTTGGATTTTTAACTCATCTCTTCACTCAGAAATTTACTTTCTTCAGAAATCTTTACAAACCAGCTCTTGGCTTCTTACCTGCTACTTCGTTAAATCTCCAACTAATCCGTAGCTCTCACCATTTCCTCATTATCCTCCTTCCTCTTGCACTACCAAGTCATCATCAGGACATGACTCTGGATGCCTTTGGCCCTTATGAATAGCTCCTGGACCAAAGTGGATGCTAAATGAACGTTGAATGAAAGTGCTATATTAAATTGTATAGGATGTTTGCTTCCAACCAAAATGGTTGCAACAATACATTTACCCTCCCACCTAAAACAACCAAAACATATGAATTAGCAGTGAACCCTGTGATTGCCCCATCTTACTGCCTTTAGAGAGTCGTTATGTTACAGCATAGGGAAAAAAACCTAGGCAGAGCTTGGCCAACTCTATAATTGCAGCACTGTTGCTGAGAGTTCAGGGAGATCAAGGCAGCTGGCATTCTCAGGACAGAACATGAGAGAGAAGAGAGATGCACAGAGAGAAAACCCCAGAGATGTGTGGAGAGTTGAGTATTCAGCTGAGTATTGGTCAGCTCACATGTGTGAGGAAACTACTTGAGGCCATGGAAAAAATCACTCAAAATGATTAGAAGGGCCGGCCCAGTGGCATAGTAGTTAAGTTCTTGTGCTCTGCTTTGGCGGCCTGGGGTTTCCGGGTTCGGATCCTGGGCACGGACCGACACACCACTTGTCAAGCCATGCTGTGGCAGCATCCTATATAAAGTAGAGGAAGATGGGCCTGGATGTTATCTCAGGGCTAATCTTCCTCAGCGAAAAGAGGAGGATTGGCAACAGATATTAGCTCAGGGCTAATCTTCCTCACACACACACACACACAAAAAACGATTAGAAGTAACAGTGCCTGAAACGGTGCCTGATCCCATCAGCAAAACTGGAAAACCTGAAGATTCACAGAGCATTTGGTGCAGTACACAGAATCTACTGGCTTCAGTAGTGGAGGATAGAGTGAGACAGAGTAATGGGCCTTAGTGTGAGCAGTACTCTGGTCCTGCCTAGCAAAAGTTAAAAGCAAGATCTGAGAGCATCAAATTGTTTCCAAGTAACTTAACTAAATCTCAGAACAAAGTCCAAGAATAGTTATAGGAATACAAAAAAATACCAAGAATCGAAAAAGACAAAATTTATGTCTGGCATTTAATTGAAAATTACCAGGCATTCAAAAAAGCAGGAAAATAAGACTCATAGGGTCAGAAGTGACAGTAATTGAAAATGACCCAAAACTGACACAGATGTTAGAATTTGCAGACGAGTATTTTAAAACAGTTGTATGACTGTATTCCATCTGTTCAAAAATTTAAGCAGAGACCTGGAAGATATAAAAAAATAAAGTTAAACTTCTAGAGATGAAAACTACAATGTGTGAGATGAAACAGAAACTGACTGGGATTAACAGTAGATTAGATATCACAGAAAAGAAGATTAGTGATCTTGAACACACAGCAATAGAAAACAGTCAAAATGAAACATAGAAAAAATAATTAAAAAGATAAACTGAAAGGAGCATCGGTGAGTGAGCTCTGAGACAACTTCAAGCAGCCTAATATACATGCAATGGGAGTCCATAAGGGAGAGGAGAAGAGGGCAGAGCAGAAAAAATATTTGAAGAAATAATGGCCAAATTTTTTCTAAATTTGATGAAAATCATAACCTACAGATCTAAGAAGCTCAATGAACTCTAAGCACAAGAAACATGAAGAAAATGAAACGAAGGCACATCACAATACAAAATTAGTAAGAAGGAGAATATGCTAAGAGCAGCTAGAAAATAAAGATACATTACATTCAGAGGAACAAAGGATGAAAATGACAACAAATTTCTCATAGACAACAATGCAAGTGAGTAGATAGTGGCACACATCTTTAAAGAACTGAAAGAAAAAAACTATCAATATAGAATTCTATATTCAGTGGAAATTTCTTTCAAAAATGAGGGTGAAATAGTTTTTATATACTGGATTTCATGCTTAGTATGAAAAAGTAAAGATATCTTGATAACATTTTATATTGATTATATGTTGAAATGACAAAATATTTGGTATATTGGGTTAAAATGTATTATTAAAATTAATTTTATATCTTTTAATTTTTTTAATGTGGATATTAGGAAATATAAAATTACATATGGAGCTTTTATTATATTGCTATTGGATAGCTCTGGTATATGAAATCCATTTACTTTCCTCTCTGAAAAGAAAAAAAAAAAATGGTAGTATTGATGGCTGTCCTCCCCCAATCTCTCTCACCTTCTTGACTATTCTTTAAATATTCCTAATTTTGCTTTGGTAAATTCCTCTGTATGTTGCCCACAACATGGTTACAGAAGACAGGACTTATTTGGGGCAGATGAATGATTTCACAGCATCTTTTCATGAATTCTGTGCTTCAATGCCTCTAACAAGTTTTAATTCTACTCTTTTCAATATTTTGGTCCTTCTCTTTGATAAATAGGAAATAATCAAAACAGGAGTTGATGATCCACAATCATCTACTACACAATTCTATAAATCCCAAGTAGTTTTTTCTTTGTTCTTGTTCTGAACAGAATATTAAAAGCCCTTTTTGGTTGGTGTTAGTATTTTCCACAAATCTCTAGCTTTAGCCTGCATAATGCAAATCTAATAACTCTGTGCCATTCATATTTGTTCTTAGTTAAGGATGCCTCACATCTTTTGGATATATTCTTGTTTTGTTTACTTCTATGCAGTTTCTAAAAATCTGGTTTCTAAAGACACTATTTACAGTGCACAGAACATTCAAATAGTACACAGAAGTATGTCTGAGCTCTAAGGGCAGCCATGGGAGAAGCTTCAAGTCGCACAGTTGACAGACATTCAGTTATTAGCACCTTCAGGTCTAACATTCCCTGCTTTTGTAATGATGTTCTCTCTTGAAATCTCTTCTCTAACTCTATAAATAAAGATGATTAATTTGTTCTCATTTTGGTAAAGGAATCAAAGAATCAAAATGTTGATTATCATATTATTTTTCAAAAAGATTTTCTTAGGCTTCTCATCTATGATTTTGATACTTCAAGCCAGAAAATTCTATATCTATATGTTTATTTCTTAAGGTCATCATCTAGAAAAAGAGATTTGAGATAAAATACTTGTTTTACAATGAATTTATCTAAAATCACTTCTATATATTAGTATGTGTTTGCAACTAAGTATACCAAGTGTGAAAAACCTTTTTATTATTTTCTTTACCATTAAAGTCATTTATTAAGATTTAGCATTGGGCTAAATGATAGCCCATGATAGAAGCTCACATTTCATTGTCTTAAGCTTTGGACTGGGAATTTCCTTGTCTCCATCGTGAGTCTGGTGCAGTTTGACCATTATCTTCATGGTTGGCAAGCTAAAAAGGCCAAATAAAATTCAAACTTTGAGAGTAACCATAAATTTCTTTCCATATGTTTAATACACACAGAGCACAGAGTAGTGAAGGATTTATGCCTGAGTTTTTGTTCCTATTTCTATGGGGGCTAACAACAGAATTATATTATTTTTGGAAAATTACAACTATTAACTTGGCTTTTAAGGAGGAAATAAAGAATGAGGGAGGAGTTCCAAAAGCCAACATGGCATGATATAAATCAAACATGGGGATAGGTTTATCTTAGTATAGAAAAAGCTTTGAAGAGGAATACAGAACTTAAGTGAAATCTGCCAATTGAGCACGGGGAATAGGGCTAAGCAAGAGAAAAGCTCCTCTGAGAAGGGTGAGATGGGGTTAGACCAAGCTTGGAGTTGGTCCTGAGCCTTTCAGCTGTCTGGGGAGGTGGTGCTCTTCTGCTGTAGGGTGGGAGGAGAGAAATAGGAAAGATGGCCTTGAATTGAAGAGAGTCATCTCGGTGGCTCATTTTCAGAGTAGGACATTGAAGTTGCTTCTGTGACACTGCAATATCATTTACACTTAAGAATGAGAGGACTGAAGCATTCCATCTTTTTTTCGTGTGTGTGTGAGGAAGATCAGCCCTGAGCTAACATCCATGCCAACCCTCCTCTTTTTGCTGAGGAAGACTGGCCCTGGACTAACATCTGTGCCCATCTTCCTCCACTTTATACGAGACTCTGCGAAAGCATGGCTTAACAAGCAGTGCATTGGTGTGCGCCTGCGATCTGAACCTGGGCCGACAGCAGCAGAGCGCGCGCACTTAACCGCTACACCATGGGGCCGGCCCCTGAAGCATTCCATCTCATGAGGAGTATGGCCCATGAATTCTTGTGTGGGGTATTATGCCAGATGTACCCAGAAAAATCAGAAGGTTCTAATTAACTTCACAAAATGGTGTGTGCCATTGGCAAGTTGGATCAGTCTATCAAATACCAAAGTTTAGCTATTTCTGAGTAAAGGAATGTCAGGTCTAGTAAAGTTCTTTGCTGATTCTATTCATATTCTTAACATACCTGCCATTTATTGAGTGGTTATTATGTACTGGAGATTTATCACAATATGGTCTATTGTACTAACTACAACCCTGAGAGCTGGGGACATTGCAGCAAAAAAAGTTGCAAAAATGGTAAAGAACACCTATACCTTTACTCAGATTCATCCATTATTTTGTCCCATTTGCTTTCTCTATATGCATATACATGTTACTTTTTCCTGAACATTTGAAAATAAGTTGTGTATATCATGGCTCTTTACTCTTAAATAATTCAGTATGTATTTTCTAAGAAAAAAAATATTCTCTTACAAAGCAATAGTATAGTTATCAACTTCAGTAAATTTACCATTAAGCTAGAACTTTTATTTAATCTACTGTCTGTATTTCAATTTTGTCAACTTACCTGCCCAGGATGTAACCTGGAACATTGTATTGTATTTACTTGTCATGTCTCTTTAGTCTCCTTTAATCTGGACTTGTTCCTCAGCTTGCTTTGTCTTATATGACATTAATATTTTTGAAGAATACAGTCAATGGGTCTTTTTAATAGCTCCTTCTTTTCATGTGAAATTCTCTTTTTAGAGCTTATCTTGGCTCAAACTTTGGTAGTGTTTTTACATTTGGCCAGTCAGGGCTAGAATCAAGCCATATCTGTTAATGTCAGGGATGCTAAGATGTGTGGAGAAACTTTTCTGAACAGAAACACATTTGACAGTAAAGGGAGAGTGAATGGAAGAGGGGTAACAAATTGAAGAGCCCTTTGAGAGTAGGTTATTTTATATATATATAAAACCTTACATACATACATATATATACCTTTGAGAGAGGCTTAAAGGTAGTGCATTAAATGGTAAATTTCTTCCTATTCAATCCTGAGTTCTCCAAGGGTTAACTTTAATCTCTTCTTTCCATATTGTCCTAGGTCCACAGTCGCAGGAAAATATCTGTTGCTAGAGCAATTCTCGGGAAACAGCTCTCTCAGAAGGGGGGTTCCTAATAAGGGAATCGGAACCTGTTCTGCCCATCCTAGGAATGAAAGAATGAAGGAACCAGGCAATGGGTCTTTCCCATCGGGTGACAGTGTGAGATATAAGTATTATCAGTTGATTTTAGAGGTGGAAGTTTCGGGTCCTGAGTTTGAACAAGCTGTTTAACCTCCCTAAGTCTCAGATTACTCCTCCGACCTAATACCTGGCCTGCAGTCCTCACAGGGTTGTTGTGATAATGTATGCAAAATCAGTTTGCAAATGATAAAGCATTATACATATGTGACCCTTACTATTATTATCATGGACTATTTGACCTTGAAAATTAATTCTTGAGGTTCTCAGTCTAATTTTGCACAAATTTCTTCTTAAAGAGCCATTCTACTCAGCTTCCTATAAGATCCCTTTGCTTCAGCCACATGTAACCAAGTGTCCTATTTTCCCAGCTTGGAGACGTCGCCCCAAAGAAGTGAGCTGGCACAAGACCTGCTTGCTCTTGGGAAAAGATTACCAATCTCTCCCCTTCTTTCCTGTGCCCCTAGTTTGGCTTGGGCCTTGCAATTCCAGGGCCCCAAGTACAGCCTGGGTTCACATGGAAAGGGAAACTCAGAGAAGAAGATATGAAAGGAAGCCTTGGGGTGAGGGATAAAAGGAGTAGAGACAGGGGATGTGGGGAATGTAACCATCACCTAGCCTGCCAGGCCCTCCTGTCCTCATTCTGCTCTGGCTTTAGCTTGTACTTCCTGTCTCCTACAGCTTCCCACGCGAGCACTCCACAACAGTTTCATTTTCAGTGAAAGCCTAGACTATAGGCATCCAGAAAGTTCCTCTCATTGCCCTGTATGTCATATGTGCTCTTTTTTATTGTCACTATACCATGAGCTTCAAAACTTAACTTTTATGTAGGAAGCCTTTGCTCTTAAAGGTAAGTTATACACATTACCTGCTTTACTATCTACTCACGAAAATCTGCAATTCAACTCTTGGACTTGACTGGTGTTTTCATTTCTTTGGTTCTTAGGTAGTTACCTGCATTTTCAGTATAACTCTAAAGACATTTGAACTTGATAACTTAAGACACGTAAATTTCCTATCTAATGATGAAGACCAGTTGAAATTAGTGAATTCTTAAAATATGCAAATATGTGTCCTACTGATAACAACAAAAACACCTTTAAATCGACAAATCTTGTACTTAAGAAAAAAGAAAAAGCATCTACAGACACCTAAGTATATATGAGACTTGGCAAGATAGCTAGTGGTCATGAAATCAATTGTTTCTCAGAAGAGTGACTAGAATTAGTAGCAAAGCAGACTGTTAGTGAATTCATGATTATGCAAAGCCTGTTACTTCACTATACCTTCTAGACATAATCCTTTATTCTAAGCCTAATTTGAGCCCGAGTCAATTTGCGGTTTTGGCTTTAAAACCCTGCACCAGCAATCTTCCCCAAAGCCTATGCACGTAGAGATAGTCCCGGTGTGTTTGCACGGAGCTCCTGCCCAGCAGTTGCAGTTCAAATTCTGCTTAGAGCTCACCTTGTCTTAGAGTTTTTATTTCTCCTTTAACAGAAATTAATCGACTTTTACATTCTTTCATTTTCTTAGGATCACGTAACTCTTACAGATACTGAAAATGACGTGCACCTGAATTTTTGATTTGCACGTGGCTTTATTTGACTTAAGGTTACTGTTTAAGGTCATTCTACTAACAAAAAGCAAAACTTTAAACTGTAAGGAAAAAATGTTGTCATCTTAATGACCTTGTTCCGGGAAAACAAACCAGGGGAAAGGCAGAAAAATTCTACTTTTAAGTAAAAAACATTTATTCATCAAAATAAAACATAAGAAAAGACAACTCAATAGGAAAAACTGGTAAGAGATAAAAACAGTATTTCACAGAAGAAAAGTCACAAATGGACAATAAACATAAGTTGCTTAACTTTATTTGTAAATAGAAAAATGAAAATTAAAACTATCATGTAACGCCATTTAATATCTACCAGATTTGCAGAAATGCTAAGTATTGATAAGGATGTAGAATGACAAGAACTCACATACACTGCTGGTGGAACTGTAAATTGGTTCAACCACATTAATAATTATGATCATAATAAGATTAGTGCTAGGTACTCTTTCAAGTGTATTATCTACGGTAAGTTATTTAATCACTTGGAAAATTATTTGGCATTATCTCATGAAGCTGATGTTTTTCCTACTGGAGACTTAGCAATTCCCCTACGAGGTGTATACCCTAGAGGAAGTCTTGTAAACACATGTTAGGAGACTTCCTAAGAATGTTTATGGCAGCATAGTTTGCAGTAGTAAAAAAACCAGAACAATTCAAATGTTCCTCAACAGGAGACTGGATAAATAAATTATGGTTACATTTTATTTAAACAAACATTCACACTGAAAAAAAAAGGTCACAAAATACACACTATTTACATAAAAATAAAAACTGTATAAAAGTGATGGGGCCAGTTCAAGATTAGAAGCAAATATTTGTTGAGTTAAGCAGAAATATGAAATATGGCTTAGGGATTCATTCACAGTTAGAAAACCTATGAAGAAACCCAAGGGAATTATAAAAACCAAAATTAGGGTAATCATCTTGGGTGCAGGGTAGGAAATAAGATACTGAAAATACATCAAGGAGCTTAAGTGGTGTTGGTAATGTTCTTTTTAAGCTGTGTGTTAGGTACACGTGTTTATTCTACTATTCTTTATACTGTATATATACACTACATATATCTGTGTGTTTGAAATATTTCATAGTGTTCTTTATAAGTAAAAAAAAAAAAATCTCAATTTCATTATTCCCTTTATATAGTGAAGAAGGAGACAGTGTCAGGAAGCCCTCAAGGCCCCTAAAACCGTATTGTGCATGCAGAGGACACCCCGAGTTTGGAGTAAAGGAGGCTTAGGTTGATAGTTCTGAGAGCTGAGTTCACCATTCAAAGAACTTTTCCCCTCATATTCTCTTCCTGAGTTTTACAGAGGTGATTTTTCACTGAAAATATGTAATGTAACAAGTATTTTGACTGGCACTGTCAATTCATTTTATCTTCTTGCTAGAAACTCTGCCGTAGCAAATATTTGTCAAAATGAAGAATTGATCAACATGTGGTATTGAAATATCCCTGCTCATTCTTTTTAGCATACTCAGTTCCAAGATGATAGATGCTAGAGAATTTAGTTTTGCTATTATATATTGGTCATATACAGTCTATTGATTTTGAACAAAATTCTACAAATGAGTTATTTGATTAAACTGTGGTTCATCTTGTGAAAACAAAACGGACCTTCAACATTAGAAACATAATCACAAAGAAACCAGATAATATAAAACTTAAGAACACTATAATCAAATCATTCTCAGCTTAATTTTTATTTCTAAATAGTGAATTAATGTTTTATATAAAACTGTGATTTATGATTTAAGAATTTAAATTCACATCCAGTCCGTAGAAGATGATATAACAACACCTTAAATTTAAATTTATACTAGTTTTTACAATGTTATCACATGACATTTCATTTGATCTTCAAATCATACTTGGAAATGGAAATAAGGATCCACATTTCATAGATGAAGAAACCTTAGCTCAGAGAGATCAACTATCTTGGCAAAAGTGATGAGGCCAGTTTCAGACTGGCAGCACTGTGTCCTAACTCCAAGTCCAGGCTCTTGCCACTGTACAGTTAAATATAAGGCTGTAAATTGACTTCAGTTCAACTTTCTGTTGACTCACTTCTCTCATTATTACAGATATTAAACTTTGAAGTTGCATACATTTCTGATTGCAGCTATATAGCAAGGTAGAAATGCCATATTTGCTTTTGATCTAAAATAATTTAATCAAATACTAATTATATACAAATCCCAATGAAATCTTACTTGACGTTATAAAAACTTGAGTAAATTAACTTCTACAATAACAGATACTACAAATAGACTAGAAAGCTCACAAATTAAGGAACTCTGAAGGGAATTATCTCAGAATATGAAAAGCTAACCTTTATGCATTGTTTTTTCAAGTTTACATTTTTATCTCATTGATTTTCTTTAATTTTTAAAAACTAGTGTTTTGTTTGAATTATGAAAGCAACACATTCTCAGAACATTTGAAAAATGTAAAAATGTACCCAAAGTAAAGCAAAAATTACCTATCATTCCTCTTTCTACCCAGAGATATTCATCATTTAATATTTTAAAATATCCCCGTCTAATTTGAGATATGCTATATACATATATTTACACATATTTCACATTAAATTACCTTGTATAAAATATTTTACATCTTTTTTCACTACCACTATATGATAAGCATTTCGTTTTTAATTATCTTACGAAGACCAGATAGAAGTTTATTCCAGAGATGCTTATCACGCAAAGATAACATAACCACCACGGATGATAAGCGGATGCTGACCTGAGTGCTTTCCGGGCTGGGACGGTGTCATTGATCACTTCAGCTGAAGTCGGGAACAAATTTCAGACCACCTTATTTAATTGGATGACTCTCATTACAGGGAAAACTATCCACAAGGGGCACATAAATAATGAAGCAGTTATCCTTCCAGGAACCTCCACCAAGTAACCAAAGGTACACTCATTTTGGAAAGGTCTCTGCAATTGTCTGAGGGATAAATGATCTACTGATGGTGCTTCCTTATAGACTTGCGGCTCTCCTATAGCCACCCATAAGGTGCGAGTGTTTTGGGGAGGGAGGCAGGTTTAATGTCTGACTTCCCCATAAGAAGTGCAGTCCCAAAGTGGCATTTATTTATACAAAATGTCTCTGGAAAGATAGATTTGTTTGTTGCCCATCTGCATCAGTGGGACTTGCATCAATCAGAGGGCACAGGTTGTAAGTGCTTCCAACTTAGGGTTCTCAGTTCAGTTTGAATATTTGAGTCAAGTCCTTGTTTTTGGAGGGACTGTCTGAGGTCAGTCAGTCTTGTTCTGTTTGTCCATACCACCAGCCAGGTGGCATTTATTTGCTCCATCTAGAGTTGCTAAATCTCTCTTGTGTAAATGAAGTCCAGAGTTAAATGGTCCAGGGGTGGCAGCTATGCTCCACAAAGAGATCCAGGTTCCTTATATGTTGTTGCTCTGCCTTTTGTGGCCACCAACACATGGCCCAAGATGGCAGTATCCCTGTTCTAGGCAGCAGAATAAAGGAAGAGATGAAGAAGAGAGAAAATGATATGCCATATGCGATATGATACAAATATCACATGCCATATGATATTTGTACTCACACTTGCTTGGCCAGAAATGAGTCAGATGGCCACACTTGAATATAAGGAATTGTAGTTTTTATTCTGAGTATACATTAGCCCAGTCAAACATTGTATTATTATGATAATCGGTAAGAATGAGTATTGGGACATAAGTAGCAGTCTCTAACACAGAAAGAGTAGTGCTTTATATGCAGGGAAGTCACTTTAAAATTACAAACCAGTTAGCAGCTGCAGCATTGTTAAGGATATTACCACTACAGCAGAACCAGCTCTGTTCAAATAAATTCCTATCTTAATAATCATTTGTTATTTCAAATAGAAATAAAGCCACCTTCCATATCACCTGGGTATCAGTGACTTTAATAAATCATCAATTTTTTTTTTTGAGGAAGATTGGCCCTGAGCTAACATCTGTTGCCAATCTTCCTTTTTTTTTCCTCCCTAAAACCCCAGTACATAGTTGTGTATCACAGTTGTAGAGTTGTAGCTCTTCTATGTGGGACACTGCCTCTGCATGGCTTGATGAGCCGTGAGTAGGTCCGTGCCCAGGATCCGAACCAGCGAACCCTGGGCTGCCAAAGCGGAACATGTGAACTTAACCGCTATGCCACCAGGCCGGCCCCCAATCATCAAATTTTATATTTAGGCTATGATCTGATTCCATCATTTTTTCTGTATGGTTTAAGTTTGTATCTTCATTGCCTTGTGATCTTCCCATAAAACACAAACTTGTTTTATTCTTTACACTTACTAATCCACTTCTAAAAACAAAGAGAAAGCAAAGATCATCTATCCAGTGTGCTGAATCTTACCATATTCCACCTTCCTGTCTCTGCTTTTACCTTGTTAAGTTTCTATTGACTTAATCCCTTTTGAAATGGTTCTTAGGAACTAGAAAAGAGGGGGAAGGATAAATTAGGCATAGAATAACCAGAATTAATAATGGTGATAGCATAACACTTTGGTTGATACTTGTTTTTCCCTTTTCTTTTGTAAAAAAAATAAAGCTGATTGCCATGTATACATGCATAGAGAATATCAACGTAGGTAGACACATATATTCTCAATAGACTCACCTTTTTTTCCCCTTAGCTTAGGTTTATTTTTCCCGTTCTCCCACCAATGACTTAACTATTTGAGTATATTCATTTTTTCAGTGAGCAATTTGCAGTCTTAACACCTGGAAGGGCTTCTGATATACTGAGGGGGGGAACTGGTTTGAGCTTTTGGACTCTGACAGGTATACCTTTACTCCTTATAATAAAGATTCTCTGATTGTCCTGCATAAAATCCACCTCTTTCATGAAACTTTGATAATTAATTTTCCTCCTAGCTGAAATGTTAGAGAATCTCAAGTTCACACGGAACAGTAAAGCATTTAGAAAGGCATGACTATAAAGTAAAAATAAAACAAAATAAACAAAAATCCAATCAGACAGTCTCTAACATCCTTTTCATTTCCAAAAGCTTTTGAATCAAGGACCATGTGTCCAAAGTAGTTGTCTTCTTCTAAGTGATCACATAGGGACAATGACACTACCCTTGCTCAGATATTTTTGGAACTTCTCTTTTAGATTTCCTTAAGAACCTTTGGATAGTCTTCAACTATCCTTAACGATAGAAAAGACTCATTCTTCGAGGATGGGTTTGATTTTTGGGAACGATCTAAAATAATTTGGAGACAAATCTGATGATTAAGTTGTCTGGAAGCAGTTTTAGTCATTGATTCAGTAAATGTGTATTGAGCTCCACCATAAGCAAGAGAAAGAAATAAAAGCATGAGAAGTGCACTTCCTGGTCTCAAGGTGCTTGAAGTACAAGAGGGTCAAAAACAAGGGGTAGGATGACAGATTTTTTTTGAGTTTAACATACTTCATATTGCAATACTTTGTTTTCTGTTTTTTCTGTGTGTCAAGGGCCTGAGGTAGTCCTGCACTTTGCATGCTCTGCAGCTGCCTTCCTGGCAGGACTCATTTGTCCTCACACTTCCTGAGGAGATGGGTGGAAAATGATAAATTATCCATACTTTATTTTGACAAAATGGAAATGAGTGAATGGAAGTAAAATGGAAGAAGCTGTCCCAAGTGACTAGAGTGATTCTGTCATTTTTGTTTTCTTACATCAGTCTCCACATCTTTCAGGAGTTACAGCAGAAAGTCTCAGAATAAAAAATAAAACCTCCAGGGGCTGGCCTTGTGCTGTAGTGGTTAAGTTCAGCGTGCTTCGGTTTGATGGCCTGGGTTTGCAGGTTTGGATCCCGGGCACAGACCTACACCACTCATCAGCCACACTGTGGCGGCGACCCACATACAAAATATAGAGGCAGATTGGCACAGATGTTAGCTCAGGGCGAATCTTCCTCAGCAAAAACAAACAAACAAACAACCTCCAAAGAATTCTTGTTTAGAAACGCTTAACACGAGTTCAATTTCTGCTCTTTAAAACTTTTATTTCTGTATGTGTATATGTTTAATGATTGCAAAAATTGGAAGATGAATAGAGGGCTGATGGGAGGAAGTATGTATGTGCTGGTGTCTTCTCCTAAACATATTTTTCTCTATTTGCTTTTACCTTTTCAATTGCTCTGCCTATATTTTTCTTGTAATTCTGTGCTGGTTATAACGCATCTCTAAACAATGTTGAGTAGAAGTGATAAACTTTGTTGTCTCATTTTAAAGAGAATGCTTCTGTTTCTCCATTAAGAATGATCTTTGAATACATTTTTCATAGATATTCATTCTTCATGAAAAGAAGTTCCCTTCTATTCCTGATTTGCTACGGTTTTTATTTTGAGAATCACTGTCTTGAATTTACCAAATACACAGCTGTTCTATATTTTGTTTTGAGCCATTACAACATCTGTGGGCCCTGGGAACCTAAAACTTTTGTTGGTTGCTTCTACTGAGTGAGAATCTCAAATAGTGTGTCCTTTTGAGGTTTTAGGTAGTTTCCTTGGAGTTCCCATTCATCCCAAGTCATATACATGAGAAATTACAACTTTTCATCATTTAATCATTCTATTTGTAAAAGTTTTATCCTGCTTTCTGTGCTATTATTCGCCATTTCTTTTGGATTACTTTGAGATGCTGTAACTAAACTACTTTAACTAAAGTATAATACACCCTTCAGTGTTTAAAAAGATAACATACATATGTATGTCTAAAACCATGGAAAACTGAAAAAAATATTAATGATCTTATATTTTATTAAATAATTATGATACAAAAATGATACCCAAAATATTTATTACTGATTCCTTAAATACACTATTTTAAACCTCTTATCTAAAACATTAAAATTCTGAGTCACTGGAAAAGTGAACTGTCTCACAGAAATATTTAATGTTATAAAGGGTACTCCATTTTAACATTAATTCCATTAAGTTATTACTTTAAAAGGTGCATGGTGCTGTCATTACCCGTTAAAATAAAAAAACCCAATGAGATCAACAACAGAGGGTAACTATATGCTAATATCTTGAACTAACATTTCAAATGTAGACTGACCACATATTTTATTTAAAGCTTAAACAATAAATGTTTCTTTTTGCTAAGACAGCTTTTATTGTCATTAGATTCTACTGGTTTTTTAGAAATAGAGCTGCTCCACACTGAATCCACTGGTCTTGGTTGCCCCCACATGGAACATCAATATTGGTTACCACGCGATCCCTTTCGGCACTTGTGTAAACAGGCAAAGATATGCACTCATCAGGGGAATATGGACCATATGCATCCTGTTTAAAAAGAATTAATTTTGTATTAAAATGCAGCAATATACTGTTTTGAAGCAGATCATTAAATAACCAAAGACACAAACACAAAACCCTCTGAAATAATATTTATTTAACATTTTATTATGAAATGTTTTAAATAAAGACTAGCATAATAAACCCACATTATATAGCTGTAACAATTATTAACTCATGGTCAATCATGTTTCATTTATAACCTTCCCTTTGCCCCAAATATTGGAGTATTTTGAACCAAATCCTGCACATTATAAAATTTTATCTGTAAATATTTAAATATATGTTTATAAATAAAATATAAAAATATAATTACAATACTATTATCACATGAAAATATTAACAATTCCTTAATATTATCTTATATCTATGATCTTATCATCCTATAATTTTAAAAAGATTTTTTTATTAGAACCATAATTCAAATAAAGGCCATATGTTGCAGTTTGTTGATATGTCTCTAAAGTTTCCTAAATTTATAGGTTTTTCCTTTTTTCCTTGTAATTTGCTGAAGAAACTATACCAAAGAATTTTCCACATCATGACTTTTGTTGGCTACATTCTCATAGTATCACGTTCTTCTGTTCCCTGTATTCTTGTAAACTAGATCTGGAGGTGAGCTCGGATTCAGATTCAAAAACACCATGTAGATGGTACTGTGTACTTCATCAAGAGATATAACGTCTGGTTGTCTCTCTTTTTAGATATTAGGAGCCACTGACGATCATTATTACATTCAAAATTACAAAATGGTAATCTAATTCTATCATTCCTTTTTCATTTCTGGGCAGAAATATATCTTTTTAAAGAGAAACTTCTACCTATCAATCTTTTGATTACCATGAGGTACAGTTCATATAGGAAAACACTGGATAAATGCTATCTAATTTCCCTTTATTTATATGCTTTCAAAATAATGAATTTGTTCCCTACTATACTGTAAAGGTGATCAATGACCCTCCCCTCCTTTTTAAAAGTATCATTATGAACTGGTGGATTAAAACATATTTGACATGCAGTTATCATCTTATTGATGTTCACATTGTCAGTCTTTGCACAGTGGGAACTCTTTAAGTTAGCTCCTAAGCTTTTTTTGATGTGACCCTAGTCGTCTTCAATAGCTTTCTCGCTTTCCAGTATGTCAAGATGTTACAAGCTCATCTTACATATATCCTGTTCCAGAAATCAATTTAGTTATTACTCTGAGGATCCTTGGTTCCTTTAATAAGAAATGGTATTATAGATCGTAATCTGGGTGCTAGGAACGATCTATCATTCTCCTTGTAGGATTTTTCAGTGACTGGAACTTAGAAAAATATATTTTTTAAAGAAAAACATTGTGAGTTCATAATAGTATTTTCAATTCAAATTTAGGATTCATGTTTTTCTGAACTTACGTAATTTCATTCAACCAATGAATTATTTCTTAAGAGTTGGAATGAAACTTAAGAGAAAAGTTAGACTCATTCTAGAATTTTACAAGTGATGAATCAGAAACCTATAGAGAATTTACCATGGTAACCTAGTTAGGAAGTGGCAAGTTGCCATAGATAAAAGGTTTTGGCATATGAATATTAGCACCTAAAGACTCTGTTATTCTGTTATTTTTCCAAAGAGAAGACATTTATGGAAATAAATCATTTTCAGGCTCTGGAGTACTTGTCTAGGAGCTCCTGACCGTAAGTAGGTTACTCTCTGAGCATCAGTTTCCCTACTGTACAAGGGAGATGAACAACACTTGTCCACCTAACAGAATGTTGAAAGAATCCGATGATGTATTAAAGAGCTCAAATATAAAGTATTATTTGTCCACATATCATTAATTCTATGGACTTCATATATATACCTTTTCTTTACTCCCTACTAATTCTCAAACCAACTGGAAAAAAAATCCCAGCTTTTTAGCAACCACTACATGTCGTGGATGGTGCTACTATAGAAATAAAAGTATTTTTTCCATCAAGGAAAACTTTAAAACAAACATTCTATTTTTAAGTCTGAGTGGGCATTATATGAAATTTCGATTAGCTTTTCTAATCCCCACATCTCCCCCCCATGCCCACACAAATACTGGTCTGACTCTTCTGGTCCTTGATACACATCAGTTAAGTTCTTCTGAAAACTCATTTATTCCTAACATTCCTAATACAATAAAATTCATTCTTGATGACGAATCATTGTGCAAATAGATAAAAAGACCACCTGCCCTGAATTTTTCTAATTTTTCTCTATGTTTGTATTGATGATTCTGTCAGTTATTCATCTCTTCATTTAACAGCATTTTATGTGCTAATACTGTGCCTAGAAATATAAAGGCTAAGCATTTCAATATATACCCAAATAGAGAAAATAATAATCTTCTTTGAAGCTTAAAATTTAGTTTAGAAAAACAATACACATACCAAATATATAGAACATAATTTTTGGAACAATGAGTACTTTAGAAAATCAAAATAAACAAAATACTACTCTGGGATATGTTAACCTAACAAAGATTAATGGAGAGAATGAATCCTGAGTTGGGTCTCAGAAAAAAAGATAGGATTTGGAGTAAAGAGAATTTTTAACCACTATTAGTCACTGCCTAATCTCTTCCTTCTTCTCCAACTCTGCTTAAATGGCAAAGCTTTAGAATTCAGAAATTCCTGTAATTTTCATAACCTATTAGACATTCTTAAAGTTAATAACCTAGTGCAAGCTTTCTTTTGGAGTTGCCTTTAAATTCTTCAGCAAAGAGCAGACAAACATTACATATTTGTTGGACTGAAATGATCTGAATCTACGAATGCCTATTTATAATCCCAGGAAAGGTCTTAAATTATCTTCCTCTGCCACCTGATATTTGCTTTGCTTACCATAACTTCTACGGTCAAAAATGAAAATAGAAACATCACATTGAATGTTTTACAATGCTATTTCTTTCTATTCAGGAGATTTTCTGAATATCTCTTCATTTTAATGCCAAGCAATTTTCTCTTTAAATTAAGAACTTAACAGTAATGCAAAGTTGATTTTTTGCATATTTACTAACAATTTACTAGTTTATGTATATATTTCCAAATCCTTCCAAACCTGCTTTTGGTTGTAGGCTTTTTGTTTGTTTTAAAGTGAGGGTAAAAATCTTTCTACCCAAACCTACACTGTTTTAAAAGCAAAGCATCACAGCTGCTTCTTAAAATTTTGCTTGTCATTTCTCAAAATCTCTTAAATGGTTAATGTTATAACCTTCTGTAAAAAAGCTATAGACCACCAATAAATAAATATCAAAGTAGCAGGGCTAAGTAATTAGGCATTCTCACTATTAGCAGAATACCTTGTGTAGATAGAAGTTCCATAAATATTGTTTAACTGAATTAAATTCTTATGACACAATTCCCTCTTGAACATGTTTCTCTTAACAGACAAAGTATAAGAGCCCCTCTGGGCTGAAATATTTGGATGAAACTATAATTTTATTAGCAACTATTAATAAATATACTAAGTGCTCAGTTAATGCAAAAAGAAAGGAGATACATTAGAAAGACTTCAAATAATTCGTATTATATGACATGTAAACAAGTTATTTTGACATAATTAAGATTTAATAATTAAAAATCTGTATATTATGATTAATCTAAAGTGGTTAATGTGCTCATATATCCTACTTTATTAAAACAGAAACTGGTCCAGTTAGCTCAGTTCAATAATGAGGCTAAAATTCGAAATTTCGTAATTATGCCTATGCCCATGCCCCAGGGAAAGTGACTTAAAAGTACACATATACTACAAATAGCAGGCAACATGCTAATATTTGAAAGAAGACAATGCATTTTACTAAGGCAAACAGTGATATTAGGTATCACTTAGGCAACAAACCAAAGAAAATAACAAAATAAAACATCACCAGAAAACAAAATTACCTAGGTTGGTTATGTTAATTATTCGGCCAATATCAACTCAATTTCATTATAATAAAACACATCTGAAGGCAAACCAAAATATATTTCTCACTGGTTTATGCATAAAGTCTAACAAACTTATTCTAACACATACCTTCTGAATGGTGATGAATCAAGTCAATGAACAGTTATTTTTTAGAAAAGAAGATATTAGCAAATCAGAGCTTTAATGTACATAAAAGTGGCACAATTTAATAATGCAACTCTGGAAAAAATAAATCTCTCAAGACAGGAAACAAAATAACTTGTCAACAATGAATATTTTGAAAGACGGTTCTGTCAAGAATGTCTAGCTACTCTTTAAAACGTATTTTGGTAGAGAAATACTTCTTTCAATAAAATGATGCTAAAAGCATTGCTTCAAAATAAGTCCTTAAGGAAAAAAAACCTGTCACCTAGAAAAAGATATTAATTAAATATGATTTTTTCAATTAAATACAAGCATACAAGGCAGTGCTTTCAGCATATATCTGCTGATATACATGGTGATAACATTTTATATATATAAAAGCAATATAAAGACTGTTTTTGTGAGTGGCTTATGGAATCACTTCATAGCCATATTTTCCCTGTAAATGAAATTGTGTCTGAAATTGAATTGTCAATTGTGGTGCCTGTTGGAAGGTCAAAGCCTGTGGGGTTCAGGCTGGTTCGGGGCTTCTCTGTTACTGTGGGGCTGATAAACACTAAGTAGCATCTTTACTAGAAAGAACAAAGGCAAACTGACTTCCTGTGGAACAGGGCATCATCTAAGACTGATCTACCCCATAAAGCAGTGTTTCCCAAACTGTATTATACGGAACACTAGATCCAGATGAAGGATGGGGTGTAGGTGCATGAAAATGTTGTGTGTTACATAATCTTTGGGACTTCTCAGAGTTTTTAATATTCTCAAATACATCATGAATTTCAAAGGGGAGGGAATACTGTGTTTATTAAATTTGTTAACTGAACAATTTTTCACAGAAAACCATTATGGAATAATGTTGTATAAAATAGTTTTAGGGAAATGCTTTGGAGAAAGTGAATTTTTTTGGGGGGTAAAATCCCCCAGGAAAATCTTAACTTGGACCTACATTAATTTAACCACCAGTATTGAGCTGGAACTGGAATACCTTTAAGAATCTGCATCATGAATGAGTGAATATAAAAATGATAGTGTGAGTATAGGTTATATTATCTTAGTAGATAATGGTAAACAGAAACACTAGGAAAATATTTTCACCAGCATCTTACTTACTGTTAATTCTCCTTGAGAATTCTAACTCTAATTTTGTAAATTGGCAAAGTACATTATATTTATAATAGAAGCAATGGTAGAGTTCCCCTCACCCCCCAAATAAAAGTTTCAGAATTTGTTGCTCATATCCTTTAAGTATTACCACATATTAAAACAATGTCAAAGAAGTTCTTCAATCTTATGCAACCTAAAATGTTCTTTAAAAAACGAAGGTGCTATCTACCTAATAGCAATGTTGTGCAAATGACTGGGTTGTTGGACACGTTTCTGTTGAAATGAAGGTATTTAGGACTATTAGGTGTCAGATAATATTGTGGAAATAATTTGTGAAAAAACCTTCTTCTGGCCTAAAAGGGATTAGTCACCAAAGTTCTGAACTGCATTATTTCATCCAAGCTTATCAAACGATTCTGGATTTTCTGCAATAAAGTAGCTATAAGAGTAAATGGCAAAAGTAATTCTTTTTTACTGGTTTACATAAATTGATGTTGATGCTTCTTTCGATTTTAGGCTGGTCCCTTCCCTCCCAGTAAAAATGAATTAAAACGTTTATGTTCCCCCCTTAATTCCGTAAAATTTATTAAAAACAGCTACAGCTGCCCTAAAAAAAAGCACTTTCTTGTACAAAATAACGTTTAACTGAAGCAGAAGTTGGAGAGTTGAATAGTTTATACAGAGTAGGAAAACCATTTTGTTAAGGGGCCAGACAGCAAATATTTTAGGATTTGTGGGCCATGTGGTCTCTGATGCATTTATTCAGCTCTGCTATTGTAATCTGAAAGCAGCCACAGACAATATCTACATAAATGGGTATGGCCTTTGTCCAAAGAAAACTTTTATTTATGGACACTGAAATGTGAATTTCATATAATTTTCACATCATGAAATATATTATTATTCTGAGTTTTTCAACTATTTAAAAATGTAAAAACATTCATAGCTCACATGGCAACAGGTCACTGGATTTGGTCTGTGGGCTGTAGTTTTCCAAACTCTGGTTTACACTGTTTGGATACTTGGCTCAGTATTAGGCCTAAGATTAAAGAGTGATAACCTGGATTTGAACCTTAGTTGCCTACCTATTAACTATGTTATTTTGGTCAAGTTACACAATCTTTTAAGCTTCAGTTTTCTTAGTTTACAATGGAGATAATAATTCCTATTTCAAAATTTCTTGGAAGGCGTAAATATCTTGTATTTTAAACACTTCGCACAATGCTTGGCACACAATCAATACAAATAAGTGCTAACTGTTATTGTTCAAACACTAGTCCTACTGTTGTGGGAACCCTAACAAATCACTTACCTTACCTGGTTCTCAGTTTCTTAAGCAGCAAAACAGAAAGAAAACCAGCTCTACCACACTCACACGATTGCTATGAAAGGAATGTGTAATTTTATTTCACCCTGTGCCAATCATCCACCTTCTCACTGCTAGACTGATTTTCCAAAACTACAAATCTGATCTTACCACTTTCCTGTTCTAAATTCTGAATGGCTTCCTACTGACCATAAGATGGTCTAAACTCCTTGGCGTGGCTACATGGCTGGTCATACTTGGTCTTGGCCTCCCTTTCTAACCACATCCCCTATCACTCTCCATATGAACCACACATTCCAGATGTACTATACTTGCAGTTCCCAGAATAATCAAAGTTCTTTTCATACCTCCAAGCATTTAAATATGCTGCCCCTTCTATCTGGAATGCCTTGGCCCTACCTTTTTTGAATTTGTCCTTGAACTCTTCTTACTCATAGTGCGACTACAGTTCTGAGAGAAGCTGCCTTCTCTCTCTGTGAGGTCGTCTGGTTTCCTCTCAACTGCTTACACATGATAGAGTTGAGGCCTCCCTTATCTGCCACAGCACTTTATGTAAATCTCTATAATGGTACTTCTAACTCTGAGTTGTAATAGTTTCTTTACCTATTTGCTCCCTCACTCAACAGAAGACTCTTTGATGGAAGAGTTTTATCTTTGTAACCTCAGTGTTCAGCATAATATATGGTATATAGGAACTTAACAAGTAATTAATGACGATTGAAAGCACTTAGTAAACGATAAAACACTATATGAAATAAGATAATTATCATACTAATGTGAAAATATTTTAAAATACTGGCTTCAGGATAAATTAAACTTACCATGTATGAGGTACTGCATTGGATACCTCACACATACAGGAAATTATTTAATCCTCAGCATGGTCCTACAGAAATATTATTATCTCCATGTTCAAATGAGGAAACTGGCCCAGGGAGGTTATGTAACTTGTCCCAAATCAGCTAGCTCATAAGTTTGGGAGCTGGGAATGGAGTTTAGTTCGTCAGACTCCAAAATTTTGTGTTCTGAAACACTTAGTAATATGCCTCACATTTCCTCCTTCTTAGCTTATATAGGAGGGACAGTCTGAAAGCAGTAAGATTATATGGACAGAAGAGGCTCACTGTAAAGGAAAGAGGCGAAAAGGGAGGTGGAAAAGCACCATAAATCCTTCCATTACATGTCATGAAAAAGTGTGAAAGCCTAGGGGGAAATTCCTTTTATAAAAGTAATAAAAAATTCAGATTATCTTTTAGCCATTTCATTCATTGCCTAAATACTCCAATCATTTTACCTCTCTTTACATGAGCTATTTTTCAAATTAAAATATTTTTAGTTTTCGGTTCCAATCCTGATCTTTTAGAGTGTGGTAAATAAAACTGGATAGAAATAATACAGGAAGTAAATTATTCTTGAGGGATAAATTCTGAGTCTTGTAATGTCATGTTGCTTTTCATACAACTCATTAACAGACTGGCTTTTTCCATAACATTACATTCCTGATTTGCATTCAGTTTGTGGTCAATTATGTGGGTAAAGTTCCAGGTCATTTTCTTTTGCATTTATGCCTACTCAGTTATTCTCCACGCTCTATTTTTATTGCTGGGGTTTCTCCTTAAGTGAACCAGTTTATATATGTCCTACTTTTTCCCTATCAAGGTCATTATATGGCTTTTAATTTTCTTGGCCAGAGAATTAACACTTCACATAATTTGGAGTCATTTGAAATCATCTCTGTCATCATATACAACTTTACATCTTATGGTTACAACCCTTAGCAAATTCTAAGCTTAACTTTTGTATATAACTTTCAATTTGGTTCACACAGCTAATGTGTGTAATCTATAACTTACCAACTTTTTGATAGAACTTTCTTATAGGAATTAACAGCCAGGTTGAAATAATATAAAGATTATTTTATATGATATGAGGGAAAAATGAGGGGTTTCACAGAAATGTATGCTCTTTTAGGTCAGAGGATGCTCTTTTAGCTCTCTAATCAATGACTGCTAATTATTGCTACAGCTTCATTAGTTGTGTTTTAAAAAAAAATATTCTGATGTGTTGATTTTTATTTTATAAAGAGAATTACAATAATTGGACAATTTAATGCACTCTTTCCCAGTAAGAAAACTCATTTTTCTTGTAGTGAGCAGTATATGAAATATTTTGTTGGTCATTAGGTATAGAATTAAAACTGTAAAGTTTATTCACATATATTCATACTTACATTTTAAAATTTTATTGTTAAGTTTTAGTTCTGTGCCTCATCTACATCTGTGTCTTATTTTAAAGGAAAATATCCCCCAAGTTCCATGGTAGAAAGTTCTGTCAATAACTGAAGGGTTTAAAATGGGAAAAGTTAACCCAATAAGTTTTTGTCAAGGCTGTTTTCTTTATCTGCCTATCAGCAGCACAGTGACATGGTATGATATAAACCCAGGTGTGTATTGACATCTTGATGCTGTCAATCTCTGCATGCCTAACTACGGGGAAGTCAAGCAACCTAAGTGTGCACATATTTCCTCATTTGAAAGTGGGAATAACAATATCCACCTTGTAGGGCTCTCTCAAGAGCATAGGAGGTAAAGCAGATAAAGCATTTAGCACATTGCCGAAAATAACAGGAACATAATACATGGTATTTCGTACTATCATTAAAGGCTATTTTCTTACTAGGCTATAAATTATTTAGAAATTAAAAACTAAAATGTTATTCTTTCTATAACAAAAGAAAGATTTTAAAATGTGCCATAAATCTTAAAAATTATAAAGGACACAATATTGTTTGACGGTAAATTTGTTCAAAATACAGGTGAGATTAGAAAGTAAACAAAAAATACATAGGTCAAGAATATCTTATTGGAAAGCTAAAAATCTAGAATGAATAGATTAAATTAAAACTTGTACCTGTAAAAATGTATTACCTGTGGAATCCAGCCCATAAAACAAGGGAGAACTGATGATACACTAGGAGAATCATGCTGATTTTCAGAAAGTCGATTTCCATCAAAACTGCATCCTTCCAGTAATAAGCCACTGATCTGCCAGAGAAACAAATAAACCATTTAAATATGTATTAAAGTCTGAAATGTCAGGAGTTACTGTATTATAACTTAAAAAGAAAGACAGCACTTTCCACTGTGACTATGTATTACAAATAATATGAAAACAAAGATAATGGTATTTTATCTGAGAATAAAAAAGGTGAAGACCTGGACCAGTGTTCACTGTGAACTTCCTTTAGACTGAATTCTCAATTTTAGCAAATATTTTAGAAAAAAATACTGACAAATGTCATCAGTTATATATATAACTGCAGGTGCCTTGGCATTAGATTAACAGAAATATAATGGCAAAAGCCAAAAAGTTCTCCAGGAGGGGGAAAGAAAAGCATAATTAGAGAACAAGAATATGTGCTACCTGCTTAGAATTCTGACGTCAGTTTTTAAAGAACAGAACAAAGTTCAGCAAGTTTAATGTAAAAAATTCTTGACATGCCATGCAGAGCCAAAAGAAGAACAGAGAAGGATTAATCTTCTTCTCTAAATTGACCTTAGTGTAAATTTAAGAAATTGTGATAATGAAAATATAATTATTTGGTAACATTAGTTCACATTATTTCTTTAAAAGTGTTCATTCTTTTAGTTTCTGCAGTGTTAATCTACCCTGAGTTTATCTAAAGGCAACAAATGTAGAGTCAGTATTTTGAATTCAGAGCCACATCTATATTCTCATAATTTGAAGTTGATAGAAAATATAAACAATCTTATAAATATTACATAGTATCTTTAAGTTTTAATATACTAAATGAAACTACTATAGAATTTGAGAGACAAGAGAACACTTTAAGTTGGAAGAGAAAATCATTTTCTGCTGTATTATAGAGTTAGGAAATGGTATAGGTATGAGGAGGTGCTAGGAAAGAATGCCTTGGCAAATAGTTTTGAATAGCTAATTTTACGCTAAGGTTGCTGTACCATGGAAAAGATAAGCAACTTGTTTGTCAATGAAAGATAAAATAAAAATAGAATATAATATGTGTATTTTATATATACACACACACACACACACACACACACAATATAACATAGGGATAAAAACAGAATTATTGAATACCTAAGTTCAATATTCTTTCTACTACACCACTGATGTGATGATATACAGGCCACTTCAAGAGTTGCTAAAGTATTTTGGCCTTGAAAAAATGCAAATTAAAATTTAGAGAGTACCTGCTAATTTCGGTGCTAGAAATTCTCTAGGCAAGATAATAATTCTAAGGCTTCTTCTAGGAATTTCATCAAGTTTTGAGCTTAATTAGTTTATAGAGAAATTTGTACAAGTAGTCCCCACTGATAGTGCCACAACTTGACTATGTAATACACATATATTGAGATATAAACTCATCATTTTCCTCTGGTAACCAGGAGGTGGGAGGGGAGAGAAATACTATTTTCTGGAGTCTTATTTCAGTAATTGGCACTATTGACCATGTAATTGCTTAATCAGACACCTGGGAGACATTCTTGGCTCCCTCTCCCGAACTTCCCACATGCCATAAACTACCAAGTCTTGTCACTTCCAATAAACATCTTCTAAATCTGTCCTTTTCTCCAACACCCTCTATCAATACCTATTTTGGAATTTAAAGTAAATTTGTGGAATTTAAAGTAAAGACATTCTTGGTCCTGAAAATGAAATGAAAATATAAGAATGTCAAAAAGCAATACCCTTTTGTTTATATAATAAAATGATAATATATCCAGGATTAGAGTAGTATCAACAAATGGCACCTTTGTTCCAAATGGAGTTCTGCACTAAAGGAAGGAGTAAAAGCAGACAGACCCAACATATTACCTTTATTACCGAAAGAGATAGTTTGGAGATATAATAGCTCTCCAGGGAAATGGACTTCTTAACAGTAAACTCAAGAATTCAGCAGGCTTAATTCCTAGTTATGACAGTATGAAGCTAAGGAGTCAGCTGCAGCAGGTGCAGAGATTGCCCTAAAGAAGCAAAGCAGAATGTGTATACCCAAGAGAAAAGCAAACGGAAGGCACAGTATTCAGCCGGGGGTTCCTGATTCAAACTCATAATCAGATAAAGGGACTCCTTTCCTGGGAAGGAAGGAGTAAGGCAGAAGGAAGGAGTAAGGTAGAAGGTAGAGTCTAGGATTATCAACATTTGTAAATATCCCTCCACACAGAAGAAAACAGAAGCAGGAAATAAGAATTCCTCACTAACAATATATTTAAAATACTTGGAAAATTGCCTGATATACATTAAGTGCTCAATAAGTATTAGCTATTATTGTTTATTTAATCTAATCCATCTTCTAATTTCTAGATGTTTAGAATTATTTTATAGAGAGTGTATCCATTTAAGTGAGGCCAAATAAAAGTCTGAGTGGAAATTATTTGGATAATTCCAGTCAAAAAACTTTTGCCTATAATAGTTAATTTTGCAAAATATTTTCCAAATTTATTCTATCATTTACCCCATTAAATGATAAACCATATTAAAATGTTATTTATACTTATGTATATACTTATGGGACATACTTCATACTTTACTAAAAGTGTGTTAGAAGTCTATTTTAGCCATTAGTGCCTTATTGTGCATGACACGTATCTTGGATGCAAAAAATAATTATTGAGATCAGAGTTCACTTGTTTACATTATATTAAAAGAACCACATTGTTGAGACTGCCTCTTGACATCTGTACGAACGTACCATTTCAGTCAAATGAAAATAATTAAGTGAACGGCATCTAAATGTGCATCTCTTTGTCATAATATCATTTCCACTAATTATTCTTGTTTTGCTTATAAATGCATAGCTTTCAATTTATCAGAACAGAAACAGAACAAAATCATTACACCAAAAAAAAAAAAAAATCTGTACTCAATGTGATTCACATTTGAACCTCTGATTAAAATAGCTGAAACCCGACAGGCAACTGCAAAAGTATGAGAAATTAAAAAATTATATATTTGGTTTTGTTTACAGTTTCAAAACCACTTATTAAGGGATAGTGTAAATCAGGCAGACCACAATTGCATGAATATATTCCAAAAAACTACCTACCATGACCCTGGTCTATTTTGAAAGGGCTATTCATGAGTATAAGATCTTACTCAGCTCTTAGCTTCTCACCTCAAAAGGGGTTAGCAACAGTAACAATAGTGACTTTGTTGACTAAAAACAGGGTTAAAGCCATTAATTTATTCACGTATGACCTTTAACTTCTTGAACACTGCTGATTTTAACTTGAATTTAACAAGTGAATTTCATGTTCAACTCTCAGTTTTATTTTGATAAGCTATTATATGGCTTTATTTGCCAGAATCTTCCTTTTAAAAATTAAATATTTTAAACACACAGAAAATCACAAAAATATTTTTAAACCTACAAGTTCCTACCGCCCAGTTTTATTAGACATTAACATAAAGCCATATTTGTTCCATATTTCTAAGCAAATAAACCATAACAGATATAGTTGAAGTCCTCTGTATATACCTTGCCTTTCCTTTTCCTCTTCTGTGCTCACTAGACCTAGTCATTATCCTAAATTGAGTTTTATATGATTGTTAAATATATATGTATCCATAAACAATAAATAGTATAGTTTTTCATGTTTTGAAACTATATGCAAAGGGTAACATACTTTATATTAACATACAACAAATTATTTATCTATCCTTCTGCTGATGAACATTTAAGTGATTTCCAATTGTTTACAATTATAACACTGCAATAAACATTATGGTATGTCTCCTTATACATGTTTGCACACATCTGAATTTCTCTGAGACAGAGATGACATTGCTATGTTGAAGCGTATGCTTATTCCCACTTTACTTGATATTGGCAATTGTTCCCCCAAGTAATTCTAGTGATCTACACGTGTACTTTTCATGTATAGGAATTTACATTGTGCCACAACCTTGTCAACACTTGGTCTGTTGAGACTTATAAATTTTGCCAGTATGGTATCAAATTTCTTTACTCTCCAATTGTCATGACTTAGATGTATCTCTTTAGGAAGTATATAACGGGATATTGGCTTTTTTCCCAATCTGATAATCTCTATCTTTTAATTGGTGAGTTTAATAAGTTTATTTATTGTTATTAGTCACATACAGTATTTGGATTTATTTCTACTATTTTACATTTTTTTCTCTATAATTTTTTTTGCTTAATTTTTCTCTTTTTCTGCTATGGATTGTATATCTATTTTTAAGTGCTTAACCATAAGTTTTAAATGAATAACTATAAAATTTTCTAATGAATTCTAATAAATACTTAAGTATTCAGTACTTCTCCTAAAGATGACATGGATTTTACTTTAGTACATTATTCTTAATCTAATTATTGCTGTTTAGAGTTTTAGTTTTAGTTTAAACATAATAAAAAGTTATATTTTACAGTCAATATTTAACTTAAATTACTTAAATATGGTACTTACTTTATTTTTTTGTGTGTGTGAGGAAGATCAGCCCTGTGCTAACATCTGCCAATCCTCCTTTTTTTTTTTTTTTTTTTTTTTGCTGAGGAAGACTGGCCCTGGCCTAACATCCGTGCCCATCTTCCTCCACTTTATATGGGACGCCACCACAGCATGGCTTGCTGAGCGGTGCGTCGGTGCGTGCCCGGGATCCGAACTGGCGAACCGCGGGCGCCGCAGTGGAGTGCGCACACTTAACCATTTGTGCCACCTGGCTGGCCCCAAATATGTTACTTAATTTAAATTACTTAAATATTAAAATTAAATTATTTTGGTAATTTTTAGGTTCACTATTATCTTTGGTATACATTGCTTTCTCTCTGGCTTTTTTTGGTAGAAGTACATGTTTTAATACTTCTTTTATTGAGGCTCTTAGAGTGGTAAGCTCTTGTGATCTTTGGGTTTCTGGAAATGTCTTTTAATTGCTTTCATTATCAAATGATATTTTAGGTGGGAATAAAATCTGAAGTCAACAACTATTTTCCCTCATCAATTTGAATATATTACTCTACTGTCTTCTGGCATCTAGTGTGCTGATGAAAAGTCTGCGTGATTTTTTTTTTTTTTTTGGTAGGAAATCTGACTTTTCTATCTGGTAGCTTTTAAGCTTTTTTTCTTTAACCTTGATATTGTATAGTTTCACTATAGTAATGGCTACGTGTGAACCTGAATTTACTTTTCTTTATTTTTTTGGTACTTTGCATGTGCTTTTCATCTGAGAACTCTAATCATTTTCCAATTCTGGAAAATTCCTGCCATTTAAAAAATTTTGCTTCTCTGCCATTCTGTCTGTTCTACACTCCTAGAAATCCTTTTAGAAGTAGGATAGTGTCTTAAACTATCCTCTATGTCTCATAACATCTCTTTCCTAATTTTTAACCCTTTGCTTTTGTGATGAGTTCTGGCTTAATTCCTTAGTACTATCTCCCAATTTATTATGTATTCTTCAGTTGTATCTAATGTAGAATATATTTTGTCTATAAAATTTTTCATTTAAAGATTATATTTTTCATTTCCAAGATTACTAATTGGTTTTCACATCCAACCATAACCGTACCATCTCTGCCTGTTTCCATTCTGTTAATTCTTGTTATTTTTTAGTGAAAGTTATTCCTTCATGTATCTATTGAAGGAAACTGAAATATTTTAACATTTTTGTCAGATTTTTCCAAAAAATTAATAACAAACTAAATGATAAGATATTTCACCTGATGATTTTGCTAGTATTCTTTTCCAGGATTAGATTTATTTTTCTCCATTTATTTTGGCTTTTGGTTTCTAGGTTCATCTTGAGGGGTCTTTTATTTTTCTCCCATATACCTCTGTAATGATCTTTCCATAACTGCATAGCTATAAGATTTATAATGGTAGTTTGGGAGTTCTGTTCTGGTGATATTGGTGATACTGTAGATCTAGCAATTGATCTGGTGGGTAGTGTGGTTCAACATCTAATGTTAAGGCTATGTCTTTGTCTTTCAGCTTCCTTAAGCCTAGAGCTTTCTAAAATGCCACAGACCCAACCAGTGATTCTGCAACAGCTTTACTCAGTTTCCTTTTATTGGGGAACTATAGAGCCTAACCCCAGTCCTGGATTTGAGCAATGAGCCTTGTTTCAGTCCCCATCTCACATACAGCACTACTAATTCCTTTTACACTGCTAGGGCCACAGTTCTGATCATTGCTTCCTACTTCCGAACTTGGAGCTCATTAGATCTATATTTTCACAATTTTATTAGTCACAATTTTATTTTATGTCCTGTTTCTGATGCAATGAAATATTTATCTTATATTTGAAGCCAGACTATGATGGTGGTTTCCTCTTTTATATTTTATCTATCATTATTATACATTTGTAGCAGAGGGGATCAATCATGACCTCCTTGGGCATTCTTCATCAGAAATCTCAACTGTTTAAAATCAAAGTACATTATATAATACAATAATGTAATATGATATAATATAATATATAAAATGAGGAAGGAAAAATGGATAGACAAATATCTGGAAAAATATCTTAAATATATCTCATAATGAAAGAAAAATAAAGTTTGTACTGAATATGTTAGGTCCATTTAATTATAAAAAGAAGTTCTCAGAAAAAAATTGACCTAAAATACTAAAATTAATCTGTACAATGGTTTAATAGGTCTGTTTACTTTTCAAAAAATTTATAAACTTGCACTCAAGATTTTTTCAGTTTATTGTATGATGTTATACTTCACTATAAAGATTACCAAAAAAAGATATAGGTTAACATGAAGAGGCTCTACATATAAGCCAAAGACTAGGGATAACTGCACATGAAAAAGAATATTAAATGCAATTTACTGAAACACATTAAATATATAAGAAGCTCACACTGATACTTAAAAACAAAGAAGAAATGTCATTAGACACTGCGGGAAATAGTGTATCAAAACCATATACGAATATCCCATTTAAATGAAAAAAAAAAATAAGCATTTATCCTTTCTTTTCTATATAACACGTATTCCATGGTATCCACATAACCACAGAGATCTAGTTGATGAGGTTTCTTTGTAGAATTCCAGCTAATAAATGTGGAAGGAATAACAGATTTAGAAAAATTAGTTTTGCAACCTCTTATTAGTCAGGCAATGATCATCAATGGTTAAAACCATTAAATGGAAGACTGATGGGAAATTGTCATGAAGGAACGAGGGCTGTCACAACCTATACACATGAATCAATCTTAGCATCACACACTGTGTGCCTCATCATGTAATGCAAAATGAAGCACACAGTGCTGCCTATGAAGTATTTTTGCCAAAAAAAAAAAAATTAATAAATAAAAAATGTGAATCAGGCCCCTGGAACTAACTTCCATTTTATAAGAAATAAGGGACAGAGGAACAAAAGTTATATAATGACACAAGGAAGCAACAGATAAATACAGAATGTAGATCATTTTATAGAAGTGACCCTGATTCTGTAACAAACAGTGAGATGAAATAAAAAGAGAAGCCTGATCTAGATATCAAATGACATAGACACATAACAACCAAACACAAACTGCTGGAAAAGAGTTCTTTTTGAGACATAGTGGTAAATAGTCTTATGGACTGTAAATGATGCCAGGAATTATTGTTAATTTTTGAATGTGTGATAAAACATTGTGTTTTTTAAAGAAAATATTGATTTTTTTTTTTTGAGAAATGGAGGAGTAAAATAAAATGATGCCTGGAATTCACTTTAGCAAAGACAGTAAGAAGGAGAAAAAGAAGGAATGTCTCTAAATCTTGAAACCTTTGAATATGCAGATTTATTATACTATTTTCTCTCCTTCTGTATTTGATTGAAATGTTTAATAAGAGAAAATATTAAAAATGATTTTAAAAAGCCTTGAAGACCAGAGGATATTTAAATTTTCTGTAGGGAATTACCTTCTCTGTGTAGAGCTACTGTCCAATATGGTAGCCACCAGCCACATGTGGCTACTGAGCACTTGAAATGTTGCTAGTGTGGATTGAGATGTGTTGTCAACATGGAAGATATGCTGGATTTCAAGGACTTTTTTCAAGGAAAAGGAATGTAAAATATAACATTTATAATTTAAAAATATTTATTACATGTTTAAACAATATTTTGAATATATTAGGTTAAATAAAATATAATATTAAAATTAATTTCATCTGTTTCTTTTACTTTTTTTAATGTAACTACTGGAAAATACAAAATTACATGTGTGGCTTGATAAAGGCTGAGGAAAGGAAAGCATGCTAGGAAAAGTTATATTCCAGACAGAAATATGAAGAAATTTCTTAGCAGTTTTTGAAAGCTGGAGAAGGACTAGATCAGTTGATGGAATTAAGTGGATAATCCCAGCACATTGATGTTTTTCATACAGTATCAAAGTCAAAAAGTTTCACAGAAGAGAGACTTCCAAAAGAAGAAATTGTAGCCAGTTCTTACCCTCCTGCTATATTTGGGGAGCATAAGAAGATAGCATTAAATTGGCAAAAGCTATTAAACAGTACAGTCAACTAAGAATTAAAAATCCTTTGAACTGGTAGAAATATAATAAGATATTCAAAGCTGTTAATACTATGAGGATATCAAACAGATTTAAAACCTCTGGTTGCTGCAGTCACTTAAATTAAGAAAAAACATTTTTGTTGAACTGGTTTTATATCATATTAATTTGCGTATAACGAATCATTTTAGAGATCTACATTTAGAGAAAACTATATTACCAGCCACTTATAGTTCTCCCATGTTTCTAAAACAATCTCTACTTGATAATGACTATATAAGCATATTCACGTTAAGTGCTCAGTTTTTAAAAAGGAAAACTATCAGAAACCTATGTCTTAATCTGAATGGTTTAGGGTTTTTTTTTTGTTGGTTGGTTTGTTTTTTTTGGTAGATACTCCACTGCTGGGCTGATGAGCTACAACTGGCAGCTCACACACGTTGGGGGAGGATGTGTCTAAAGCTCCCCAACTCACAATTCTCATGAGCACATTCTCCTTATGAAACCTCAAATGTCTAAATGTCTAATTTCTTCACTCTTTTCACGTCTATTTCCTGATAGGCTCTATGAGGAAGGGAACTGAAATATGAATAGTATAATAACCGCTTGCTGTATGGGCAGACTCTAGCCTGGCATGAAGCAGCTGAAGTCACCCGGCAAGCGTAAGTGGCTGTATGACTCTACTAGGTCGAAGATAAGCCTGATTTGCCCAAGGGAGAAGACCTGCGGTTTTGCCTTCTGTGCGTGGCGGCATCAGCAGTGAAGGAGGGAGCCGAGAGCTCTCCAGTTTGCCAGGGCAATCCTCTCGCAGCCTTGGGCAAGATCAAACATGCAAACTGAACAGGAGCTTGATTTATGATTTTCCAGTACCAAGTTTCACAACTGCTGTTCAACAAATAATAAATCAATAATGGTAGTGAGGAAATTTTAGAGGTCCACGTTCAGGATCTAAAAATCAATATACATACATGTTCTCTTATGTAGGTCTGCAGGGTTTGAGACACTGATTGGTTTGGGGAACTGCAGCGTTGCTTGAACATTTCACTGGTTTAATTCAGTCTAGGGTGGTAGAAATTGAAAAATTCAAAACTAATTAAATTCTAGAGTGAGTGGAATTCAAATATAATTCAAATCCAAAGTTCTCCTATTGAAATAATCCTTTTGTTGAAAAATATGATTAAAAGGAACTAAATAGATTATTTAACCTACTGATTTTGTTTTATTTATTTATTTATTTATTTATTTATTTATTTATTTATTTATTTATTTACCTACTGATTTTGCCAAGTGTGAACAGTGAGGGTCTTACAAAGACTTCTTATCTGATAAATATTTCTGGAAACTGCAGGTAAGAAATTCAGGAAACGTGCTTTTATAGTTCACATGAATGAGGAGCCAAAGAGAGGAAAAATTCTGTTGAATTTTAAATTTCTTGTGTAGGCCTGGGTTTTTTACTTAAAGCTGTAAGTATATGACATAATTATATTAAACTAATAATGTTGTTAAATATATTTACCTGTAAACATTTTAGTTTTTAACAAAATATCTTTTATGAATGCCAAATGAAAAATGAAAGAATTCTTCTCTACTGGATAAAAGCAGAGAACTTTATACTACAATATACTTTTGTTTCTAATTAAAAAATAAATATTTTCTAATAAAATCTAATCCAAATTGAGTTAATAAAAATAATAAAAAATACACACATAGGTTTTCAGAGATGCTCGTAATAAACGTGTCAAGGAAGTTATTAAACCCATTGATAAACGAGACAACAAAAGCTCAGATTACTCCATTAACTGCTTTAAAAAGTCACATGCGGGGCCAGCCCAGTGGCGTAGCAGTTAAGTTCACGTACTCTGCTTTGGCAGCCCAGGGTCTGCAGGTTCGGATCCTGGGAGCGGACCTACGCATGGCTTATCAAGCCATGCTGTGGCGGTGTCCCATGTAAACTAGAGGAAGATGGGCACTGATGTTAGCCCAGCACCAATCTTCCTCAGCAAAAAAGAGGAGGATTGGCAACAGATATTAGCTCAGGACTAATCTTCCTCAAAATAAATAAATAAATAAATAAAAGTCGCATGGCTTTTTTTTGGAGAACTAAGATTAAAATCGTTTTACTAACCGTCAGCTCTTTTTCCCCATCTACAAAACATAACATATAAGATTGGGATTTTCTCATTGTAGATAATTTTATTCCCATTTTGTAAGAACAGGCAACATAGTTTTAAAATATTAACACAACTTGACACAGAATAAAACTCGTTTCCCTTGCTTTTTATACCACTATGGCTGAATAATGATACTACACATTACGTGTGTGGTTCACAGCTGCCAGGGATCACACAACCAAGTAAAGTGCATGGTTCCTGGATTATACGTCATGTGTCCCCTCCCTCTCCTTAACAGCCGGACAACAGTGTATGACCACCAGTAATAGCTAAGGTAGTTCTTCACATGGGCTGGGGGCTAAAGTTAGAATAAAATGCCAAGGAATGAAAGAGAACCTTTCTAATACTTCAGCTTCAAGGGAGAATTTTGTAGCAATCTATAGAGCCCAAAGAGAAAAGTCTAGATTATTGTTAATAATCAAATTTATGACACACTACATCACTACATCTGATGCTAATAACATCTACTATAATGCCTCTCCTATTGTAGGCCCTCATCTCAACAATTCAACAAAGGTTTCATTGAGCGCTTATTATGTACCAGCTGTTATTTGAGGTATCTGAGATACAACAAAACTGGAAAAAAAAAAGACTACTCTCATGGGACTTAAATTCCAGTGGAGTAGGACAGACAACAAACAATAAACATAAATAAATTACATAGTATGTTAGAAAGTAGTAGTGATATGAAAAGAAAATTGTTGAATGGCAACTAGAACTATATAAACAGGACTTCTGAAAAGCTAGTTAGCTAAGGTTAACTAAGTTAAAGACCTATAGCCTTACATTTAATTTATTTAAAAAATTGAATTATTTAAAAAACTGAATTGTGATACACTGGACTAGATTCTGGGGATCTGAGGATGGATAAGACAGTCTCTGTCTTCAATGACATTATAGTCTCATAAGACAGAACAATATGGATGTATAGAGATCATCATACTACAACATGCAATGTGTTATATTAGCAGTGGAAAAAATGTTAAGAGGGCAATTCTACGTGTGGAAATGAGAAAGAAGAATGGTAGAGAATGCTACTGATGTGGAAGAAGTTTGGAGTTTTTGGGAGAAGGATTTCCATTACAGCCTTTTAATTAGTTTTCTCATTATCATTTGAATGATTATCTATTATCATCTACTATTGTAAAAGTAAGGGATTTTTAACAGGAAAGCTAGCTAGGAAAATGTATACTGCAAAAGATGGTTTGATTTTTTTTTTACCATAGATGGCTTGATTTTAACAGTGAACTAATGTACTTACAAATTGTAAACTCCTTGAGGACAAGATGTGGTCTATTTTTTATACACTACATTTTATATATATGTTATTGTACAGTAAATATTTATTGAATTGAATTTTAGAATAGCTAACTTAACAGAACTTCAAGATTTGTATCACTTTTTACCAAAAGTTACATTTTCAAATATGTTATATCCTTAAGATTCTTTTTTGCATTAGAAGAGGTTGTATCTTGTACAAGTTGCTTCATACCAAATCTTAACTTTTGATTGTTAACATAGGTAATACAATCTACCTCTGCTGATCTTACACTCTTAAGATAGGTGACTTTGAGACTGGAGTTTCAGACTCTTTTCACTACAGTTGGTAATTATGTAATTTTTAGACTCAGAAAAACATCTAAAATTAGTCTAATACCTTAATTTGCAGCTTTGCTTCTTGCAGTCGACCTTTCCATGAGGCTACAAATTTAAGGCTATCCACAGAACAGCCCAGTGCCCTGTAAAAGCAAAGCATCAGATCTCAGAAAGAAATAATTCTCAGGAATTAGAACATGAAATGTAATAGAAGATAGATATATTTTTATTTATTTAAAATTTAAATATTTACAATATGCAAGTAATTATATCTCAAGTTATGCACAAATACCTTAGACTTCACACTGTTTTTAAAGTTAACTGGTTATGTCAGTCTCCTCTTCAAGGTTGTGTAAGTTCCTTGAGGATAGGGCCTTTCTTTTTTATTTTTATGCCCTCCATTTTGACCATCACCTTCAAATGCAGGCACATGATGGGTGTTCAATCAATGTTTATTAGCCAAATATTAATATTTATAACATGATTGTGAGGCAGGCACTACATATTGAAGTCTCCCCAAAACACTAAACAACAATTTTGTCTCGTATATTTTTGGTAGTGTCTCTTTTATTACATTCTAACTTGTTAAAAATTATAGACTATATATGATATGATAATCCAAATTTATTATAAAAAAGAGCTTGGTCTTATGAACCATCAAATACTGTTCCCCACCAAGAAGCCCAGTCAACACTGTTCAACAGAATTTTCTGTGAGATAAAAATGCTTTCATGCAGTCCAAAATGGTAGCCACTAGTCACATGTGGCTATTGAGCACTTCATATGTAGCCACTGTGACTGAGAAATTACATTTTAAATTTTATTTAACTTTAACTCATTTAAATTTAAATAGTTCCATTTAACTTCTGCCTACTATATTGGACACAACAGATCTAGATAAATAAATGACCAAAATTTTAAATGTTAAATTTCACCTTTTTCAATTCTAATTAAAAAAACACATGATAATTAAAAGCAATGCTTTTAACTGACATTAAAAGTCAAGTGTTAGGAAATAATACGACTATCTGGATTCAACAATAAATTTATTTCTTGACAACAAAGGGAATGTGATCAGAAGTAAATAAAGCAAAGTATAACTACCCTCCCAGACAAACAAATAAGTATTTCATTTTATTCACCTTGCAGTTTCCTGGCGAAGAGCATTGAGAAACGTGTCTGGGTGAAAGAGTTCTGACAGGTCAAGTGTATCGGAGAGAAGCGCTTGTTTCTCAGCTCTCTCTACCCAGTTCTACAGGGAGAAAAAAATATATACGCACAGATTTAAAAACCTTGCAACCCTGAAAGATAAAGAAATCTATTAAAGAATATTATGCAGAAGGCATTTTCAATGAGAAAGTTATGCAGTTTCCAAATGCCTTTAAGTGGTGTCTAGAAAAAAGAAAAGATTTCCACTATACATTGCAGGATCTTAGTTTTTTTGACATAATATCCACTCATCACAAAAAAGCTTCCTTGCACAAACTCTGGTTGGGAAAAATCTACTCAAAATGAAAAGTCTAAAATATGAATATAAATCTAATATATAAGATTTTAGTTTGGGCTGGCACTTCTCCAGTGATGACCCCAATTCTCAAGGTGCACTTAGGAGACACTACAGAGCATCTGGGTCTAACTCCAGAGTCCCTAGGGTCCCCAAGTCTTGGCAGTGAAAACTGAACTAGGGTTCCAGATCCAGATTTGACATGAACATGCCTCTTTACTGAATCAAGGACCATAGGAGAGGGTAATGTCCAGGAAGAAATAATTTTTTGTTAAAAGGTGTTTTTAAATAGTCTTTTCTACTTATCTGCCATTTTGTAAATCAACTTATACCCCATTTGGAGAAATATACATCATCATAAGATATGTTTGATGAGTATAATAAAAAATTGCCATTTGGAACAAATAACAAAAACAACATAGTCTTGTGCAACACTTACCATAAGCTCTCCATGTATTAACCAATTTTATGCTTATTATGAATGTGAAAGTTAGTATTAATATCCCCATTTTACAATGAGAAAATGGAGACACGGTGAACTTGAGGGTACAGCCCAAGGTCACATAGTAGGTGCTGGAGCCAGGTAATAAACCCAGGAAGCCTTAAGTGATTTATTTCGCTGTAATATTTCCTGCAGGTGCTAACATGCCTTAAGAGACAGATAGCTCACTGATGATTTCTCAATAAGTTTACTATTTCAGTTGGTGCACAGAGATGGTATCACAGTAATGTCAGCTATTAAAAACTTGGAGAATTCTCATTTACTCAGTGATTCATTTTGCATGATTTATAAACAGTCTAGGAAAAAATTGTGTTTATTTATTACTGTGTAGAAAGGCTGTGTCTCATGTACTGTAACATCCTGTTAGCCACCCAAGCATTTACATCTGTCAGCCACGTCTAGAATACAAGAAATTAAAATCTCCAAAGCTAGTGTGTTTGCATTAATATCTTAATGCATTTGACTAGTACTCCTACCTGTAGCAAAAATGTTTCTATGTCCTTCCTACCAATTGATAATATGTTGATTTCAAAAGTAGAAAAGACTTTAAAAAGAGATCTCTTTAACAAAGTATAATTATTTTCTTGGATATTATCCTTTATAATAATAACACTTCATAAAGTATTTCAATTAAATAATTTAAAATCATGCATAGCAAATGTTGTTTACTCGCTATCAAATACTTTTATTATATTATCTGTCTTCTATTTTCATTACCTAAACATAGTCAACAAATATGCTTGCATGACCCTTTTTTATTGTAGAGAAGTATTATTCCTGTTATTTTAAAACAACTGTTTTTTTAACTCTATATTTACTATATAAACATTTCAAATTATACCATTTCATTAATCCCTTAAAATTAATTTTGAATTCAAAAACTCCAAAAGAGTTGTTGCCAGGAATGGATGTGCAGGATGTACATATGTTCAAATTAATTAAAAATTAATATGTAGCTGATAATCTGATTTTTACTTCATTAATGTTTGAATTAATATAATTAGTCAAGGAGGAAAAGCTTCTTTAGTAAAAATGCTTTTATTAGTCCATAGGAAAAAAATAACTTGTTAGTCTATTAAGCTTAAAGATAGACAAAAGCAAAGGTATATTTGATAAAGTTTAAATAACAAAGATTCTTTTAATGTTTATAATGTCTTTGAACAGCAAACTTTATAGAGAAGAATCAAACAAGCACTTTTTTTATTTTTAAAAACTACATTTAAAGGTGGTTCCTCAAAAATCTTAGTTTAGAATTACCATATGATCCAGAAATTTCACTTCTGGTTATACACCCCAAAAAAGTAAAAGCAGAGATGTAAACAGATATTTGTACATCCTTGCTAATAGCAGCATTATTCACAATAGCCAAAAGGTGGAAATAAGCCAAACGTCCATCAAGGGATGAACGGATAAACAAAACATGATATACACATATGATAGAATTTTATTCAGCCCTAAAAATTAATGAAATTCTGACACATGCCACAAGGTCGATGAACCTTGAAGACATTATGCTAAGTGAAATAAGCCAGATGCAAAAGGAAAAATATTGTATGATTCCACTTTTATGAGCTACCTAGAGTAATCAAATTCATAGAGACAAAAAGTAGAAAGATGGTTCCCAGGACCAAGGGGAAAGGGTGAATGAGGGGTTATTGTTTAATGGGTACAGGGTTTCAGTTTAGGAAGATGAAAAATTTCTGGGGATTGATGGTGGGGATGGTTGCACAACAATGTGAAAATACTTAATTCCACTGAACTGTGAGCTTAACAAAAGGTTAAAATGATAAATTTTATGTTATGTATATTTTATCACAATAACAAAAGACTACTTCTGTCAAAAAAAACAACAACAAAAATAAAAAAATAAAAAAATAAATAAAAACTACATTTAAACCTGCACATATTGGATGTTTATAGCAGCTTTATTCATAATTGCCAAAGCAACCAAGATATCCTTCAGTAGGTGAATGGATAATTAACTGTGGAACATCCAGAAAAAAGACATGGAAAAACCTTAAATGCATATTACTAAGTGAAAGAAGCCAATCTGAAATGGCTACATACTGTATGATTCCAACAATATAACTGGAAAAGGCAAAACTAAGGAGACAATAAAAAGATCAGTGGTTGCCAGGGGTCGGGGAGAAGAGAGAGATGAACAGGCAGAACACAGAGGATTCCTAGGGCAGTGAAAATACTCTGTGTGTTATTGTAATGATGGATATATGTCACTATACATTTGTCCAAACCCATAGAATGTAAAACATCATGAGTGAACCCTAAGGTAAACTACGGACATTGGGTGATTACGATCTGTCAACGCAGACTCATCCTTAGTAAAAAATGTGCTATTCTGGTGAGTGATGTTGATAATGGGGGAGGCTATGCATGTGTTGCAGCAGGGGATATATGGGAAATCTCTGTATCTTCCTCTAAATTATGTCGTAAATTTAAAACTGCTCTTAAAAAAAAGTCTTTAAAAAAACCTACATTTATACTAATTTATACAAATGGAAATAAAGACTTAAATAGCATAATCTTTAATAAGCAGTAATATGTATATATGGATTGGCCTTTCAACAAAGGTGTAGGGATATTAGCTGGCAAATATTTTTCAGAAAATGTTTCTTCTTCACTCCACTCCTTGTTATGGGCCATGCTCTTTTTAAAGGATTAGGTTTGAGAGTGAACATAAGACCTATGCCTCTCCTATGATTGTAAGACTATATAGCAATAATTCTTCAAATGCTATATAATAAATGTAACTATGGAGATAAGTAAATAAATAGCTAATAGAATTGAACAACTTAATGAGTTGGGCAATTTCTTGAATACTATACACACACCACACACACACACACAATCATAGGCAGTAAAACTTCTAAAGTGGAATGAACCATAGAGATCATCTAGTATAGTTCTCTTACTATAACATAATAAAATGATTTTTCCCAGGTGATATGGGACAGTTTTAAAATATTGCAATATTTTATTTAAAAAATGCTAGTGATGAAGCAGAATGTATGAATTCAAATGGCATTCATTTACTCACTCAGGGGAGATGAAACATGCATAAATAACTGTGATAAAAGGTGTTAAGTGGAAAACTATATAAAAACGAATAATGTTTCATGAGACAACTACTCGTATATGGACCAATAAATATAGACTTATGAAGGAAAAGGTTGTTACTTCAAGAATTTTATATCTAGCTAACCGCCCATTCATTTGTGAATGCAACTGAGTATCATTTTATATAGGCTAGAGTTCAGAAAATAAATACACCACACCTCTGTATCTTTTTTCTTTTAAACATTACTCAAAAATGTTCTCCAATTGTTTTATATATAGTCAAAACTAAGATTTTTAACGACGTAGAAGTCAGAAGCTAAAGCTATTGGTTATAAGCAATGACATCAGTTAAATATAGAATTAAATCTAAATGATTATTGTAACAAAATTAAATGCATATAATAAGCAACCTTTTGAAAAACCCAAAGGGCCTAAAAGCATAAAAACAAATAATTTAATCAAATGATTGGAGTAAATCCGATTGTATCAGTTATATCCCACAGAGAAAAAACATTTCCTTTCAAGTGTTCACACACATTTACAACGAAGAAGCTGAACCTCAATCCCTGGTCATAATGAAGCAAAAAAGTAAAAATTTAATATATTATAAAGATGGCATCACAGATCACTGGGGAATGGAAAAAATATTCAATAAATGGTGCTGGGGGAAAATAGTTAACTGTTTGGAATAAAAAAGTTCAATCTTTAATTCACATTCCAGCCTAAAATTATGTTACTTAGCATTCAAAACAGAACGTTATTCCATGGATTAATGGGGGAAGAAAAGAAAATCACTTTAAAAACTAGAAATAAAAGATTATGTATCTGATTATACAACAGTAGACTTTTTTAAAGAGAAAAAAGGAAATAGGTTAGATTATAAAAAATTTTGTATATGCAAAAATATCATAAATAAAAGTAAAAGGCATTAAAGCTAAATTTGGAAAAACATTTTCTACAAATATTAAAATGGGTTAATAATGTTAACACAATGGTAGATTGTTTACATGCTTATTGAAACATGAAAGATAGGATCATCCTTAATAGTTATGTAAATTTAAAACCTAAGATATGTTTTTAGCTCATCAGAATAGCAGAGTGAGAAATGATAATGCTCAAATGTTGCTAAGTGTGTAACACGGACAAAATTTTGGTAGGAGTAGATACTGGTACAATATTTCTATAAAGCAATTTGATGAAACATGTCAAAGCTTTAAAAACATTCAAGTGACTTTACTCAGTTATTCCTTTTATTGAAATGTAAATTAAAGAAATAATCAAGAGACTATTACATATGGCTTGCTCATTTAAAATTATTTATAATAATAAGAAATGAGAAGCATAATCATAATAGAAATTAGCTAATAATAGAAATAAGCCAACTAAATTACAGTACATCAATACAATAAAAAATCACTTAGCAATAAAAATTGGTATTTGAAGAATATTAATGACATTGGAAAATGTTCATGACCTAATGTATTTATCAGAATGTAAAAACGTATACATAGTATGAACCTAATTATGTAAAAACATTATTTGAATACATAGAAAAAATACTGAAGAAATATATCATAATATTTCAGCTGGGTCTGGCCTATAGTCTATTAATGACTGCTTTCATTCACATGATTTAACAATTATTTAGTATAAAACGAAATGCATTAATAAACTGATGCCATTTTATTTTGTTTTAATGTACTGTGTTCCCTGGAAAAAGCGTTTAAGGCAAATAAGTAATTCAGGCATCATTTTTCTCAATGTTTCATTTTTTTATTCCTTCATCTTTTCTTCAAAATTATTTAGTATAAACTTAGAGGCTTAAGGATCTGAGAATAAATTCATCCAGAATTAAAATCTAATTTGTCCAGAATAAAAATAAGTACCTCCAGTCATTGTTTTAATTGCAGTAAACAAAACATTAAAAGTTATTAGCGTGTTAATAATCCTGGGTATAACAAATTTCTCAATTCATTGGATGAATAGATGGTAAAAAACTGCAGCTCATCAACAAGGTAAATTACCAGGAATTGTATTGGAATTAAAACCTCAGAATTAATAATTAGAAACAAGTACGCATTTCTTCCTAGAGTTTGTCGTACTAACTTCAAGAAACGGTGGGTATACTACTAAACATTTGCCATTCCTTCAGTCTAAATTTTTCCTAAACTCAAACCTGGGTTTATGTCATCATTAATTATTAAAATCTTGTGCATTAGGTTTACTAGTTATATTACACAAGCATGGGAGAGAAAATAAATTAAGTAATCTCTTCCAAATTAGTCTTTTGAGTCTCAATTTCAAGTCATCTTTGAGTAGACTTTTGAGATGGAGATGTAAAATTGGAGTTCAAGAGAAGAAGATTGAGCTGGATCAGTTTCCTGCAGCTCTAATCATTCTCTCTATGCATATGATCTTTAAATAATTTCTTGCCTCACATACTCCATTAATAAGGGTACCTTGCCTGCCAAAACTGTAGTTAAGATTTTACCCATTAATGTTCTGCTAACCGTTTACATTGACTTTAATTCTTCACAGTATCTACTAATTTTAATGTTCTGTGGTTTGATTTTTATTCAGCTAATTTAATTTCTATTTTTTTTGATATCTTCTTTGATCCATGAGTTATTTAAAAGTAGGTATTTAATTTCCAAATATTTGAAGTTTTTCTACAAATCTTTTTGTTATTCATTCCTAACTTAATTCTATTGTGGTCAGAGAGCATACTTTGTGTGGTTTAAACCCTTTTACATTATTCAAGACTACTTCGATCTGTCTATGGATCTATTTTGGTAAAATTCCGTGTGTACTTGAAAAGAATGTATTCTGCAGTTGTTAGATGTAACATTCTATAAATATCAATTAGTTAATAATGTTGCTCAAGTCTTCTATATCTTTACTGATTTTCTATCTACTTATTCTGAGAAGTGTTTTGAAATCTCCAACTTGAAATGTGGATTTATTTCTCCTCAAAGTTCTAACAGTTTTTGTTTCATGTATTTTGACACTCTGTTATTAGATGTGTACAAGTTTAGTTTTATGTTCTTTTAATGACTTGATCACTTTATCATTATAAGATAACCTTCATTATTCCTTGTTACATTCTTTGCTTTGAAACTTGTTTTGCCTGATATTAATATAGCTACACAAGCTTTCTTTTGACTAGTTTTATCATGGTATGTCTTTTTGAATCATTTTGCTTCTAACCTACTTGTGTCTTTATACTTAAAGTGCAATGCCCTGATGCCTGATACCCATCACAGCTGGATTTCATTTTATTCAATCTGACAATTTTTGCCTTTTAGTGGTAACTTTGAAACTATATATCAATTTGTAAAAATACTATTTAAAGATTTATTTTAATATCATTTAGTGAAAAAAATAAGCTTATAAATTGCCGTATCTTATAGAGGAAAATTTTAGGCTTTAGGCTGAGCACAACAGAATTCAATGAATAAAATTATGGTTTTTATAATAATAATAATATTTATCATATCAGTAATACAAAATTACATATCATTATCACATGTATCTCACTCACACTAGAAGCCAATGTCCTTACAATATAGCATACAGGCCTTCATTATCTGTCCTTGCCCCAATTCCAACCTCCCTTTCCCAACCAAATCATTGGAATCTTTGACTTCTCTGACCACCTTTCCCTTGTTTACTTTCCTTCAGTTAAACTGGCCTCCCTTTCTCAAACACTCTTCTGCCTCAGGGTATTTGCTGTTAAACTCTCTTCTAGCAGATATATATTTGCAGGGCAATTCCCTCACCTTCTTCAGGTTTCTGTTCAAATACCACCATATCAAAGATGTCTTCCCTAATACTACCACTTAAACGCAACTAATTTTTTATATAATTTACCTTATATCTAGAGCTTTATATGCTATTAGTAGGAATTAAGCATGAAAAAAAGAACCTCTGGTCAAGTTAGTCAACAGCTGTATTTTTTTTTTTTCCATGGAATTGGCTAAAATTTTCTTAAAGCAAGGACTTCATTGTGTTGCTTTCTGAGGGTTTTTCAAAGTAAATAGTTCAAGAAACCTAAATTTTCATTTCCCCATTTTCATGCTTCTAGGCAATTTATCTCAACCAAGCAACTCTGGAAGAAAGAGCTAAGTGCTGGCTTTTGAGAGGGGCTTCAACATTATATCCTTATAAAGAAATGCTGATGTTCCTGGTCATTCTCATCTCCATCAGATCTAGAGATATGCTGAAAGCTGCCTAGACCATAAGAAACATCTTTGCCCTACCCTCTCCCATTGTGGATACAGTTTCCTTGCAGGATAGATAAGATCTCTTCATCATTTTCATTTCCCTTCCTACGGCACAGAAATCATATTTGGAAATGAGACCTTGTTTTTACGGTAATTTAACCTTTATTCTTTCTAAACTTCCTATGAGATGCTAACCATCTTGTAGAATGTCAATGCCAGGATTAGCCGCAGATCTGGAGCCACAGGGAAAAGATGATATTTTCCTGTAAGACATCTTTTTAGAAACAGTATTAATAGGAAATTTCTCCACATACTAATTTATGAACAGAACTTGAAACTGCTTATTGGTATTGTGGAAAAACATAAATATAACATGAACATACCCATATTCATTCCAGTGGAAAGCACTCTAGATAATATAGTAGGTTCCCCTTTTTGCTTAGTATTTCTTTAAACTTAATATTCTAATTTTTCTACACAAAGCTAATGTTTTCTTCCTGTTTTAACCCATGGCATAGTGAGCATAGAATCTGCCTCCATGGGGGTGGAAAAGAACATTTCTGAAAGATTTTCAAACTCTATAAGTGATTTGTTATTTGTTAGGCATTCTTTATAACTGCCTCTGGTATCTTAAAAGATTCAGGTTTATTCTCTCAATATTTATCAGACGATTACAAATAAAAAAAAAATTCCTACCACTTTGGGTCCCACCTTACTGGTTATTATCTGGATTGTCAAAAATATCTGGGAAAATATTTGTCAAAAATGTCAAAAAAAGGCCTGTCCAGTGGCGTAGTGGTTAAGTTCACACGCTCAGCTTCAGCAACTTGGGGTTTGCAGGTTCGAATCCTGGGTGCGGACTGACGCACTGCTCATCAAGCCATGGCGGCAGCGACCCATATACAAAATAGAGGAAGATGGGCACAGATGTTAGCTCAGGGCCAATCTTCCTCACCAAAAAAAAAACAACCCCACCACAGATCTTGAATTAACAAAAAAGAGAAGGAAAAACCAAAAACCCTTTCCCAAATTAATGAGATACCCAAAAGAAACAAAACATTAGTAGTAAATCTAGGTGCTTATGAAACTGAAAGCATGTTACACGTTTCTCATTGCTTAAAAAAACTTAGCTACAATAAACGTTTTAAGAAGAACAAAGTGTGGCCAGATGGTTGGGTAATGAATACAGATTCAGGGACAAACTAACTTTTTTTTTTTTTTTTTTTTTCCACCTGATTTTAATTGGATACTATTAAGAATGAAGCCAGCCATTGATTTGAGATGAATATTGTTACAGAATCAACAAACGTTAATGAAATTTTATATGTGAGTTTGGAAAGATATTTTTAAAATAACATACTTGTGTTAATTTTTGCTAGATTTTTTTTTTTTTTTTTTTTTTAATTTTTTGTTTATTGCAGTAACATTGGTTTATAACATTGTAAAAATTTCAGGTATACTCTGGTTTCTCTTCAAATCGTATAAATCTTTCGCCTTTTACAAACTAACTTCTAATATGGATTTGGTAAGAGAATGACAGATACTAGAAGGCTTACTTCTTCTAATTCTATAAATTAAAGTCAACTGGTCTAATTTTTAAAATCTGAATCACTATCTAATCGGGTTCTGTTAATGATCCCTCATATTGTATAGGTGACTAAAAAAAAAAAAAGCTCAACCTGTACAAAGGATCTGAGGGAAACTTTAGCCCCAAGCTCTCTTGCATGAAAGGATTTTTATTAGCTTGTGTAACTTTATTAACTTAACAGATGTGGTCTTATCTGTTTAGAAACACAATATACTCTATCTTTCATTCATTCATTCATTCATTTATTTTTTTGGAGAGGAAGATTGGCTCTGAGCTAACATCTGTTGCCAATCTTCCTCTTTTTGCTTGAGGAAGACTGTCACTGAGCTAACATCTGTGCCCATCTTCCTCTATTTTGTATATGAGATGCCACCACAGAATGGCTTAATGAGCAATGTGTAGGTCTGCACCCACGATCCAAACCTGCGAACCCCAGACAGCCGAAGTGGAGCGAGCTAATTTAACCCCTAGGCCACAGGGCCGGCCCCTAAATAAGATTACTTTTAAGAACAAAATTTAATTGTAGGTTATTTAGTTCTATTTAACCATGAGTCCTTCACGGGGAAGTCCTAGTTGGGAATACTACCTATCTTGTGAGGATGAAATAACAATAATACCTATAAAATAACCTGTAATATATAATATATTATCTATAACCTCTAATATATAATAACCTCTAATGTCACTTACAAAAATATCCAATATATGTCATCTTCCATCCAGAAGTAAAAATTAAAAAATGAAGAAAAGCAAAAAAAAAAAAAAAAATTTTACATACATCAAATATTTATTTTCTCACTTACAAAATTTCAAACCAATAGATATTAAAAAGAATACTTATTTTGTTGAAGTTTTGAATCCATGAGGGTTAAAAAATGCTTGACAAAATCATTGATACAGATTACCAATCATTTGCAGGACATGAAGCACAACAAGTTTTGAGATTTGTTTAAGCTGTGAATCTTATGTTCAAGGTTCTTCCTAGAAACCAAATTACTGAAATATATTTTCCTAAACTATTTTTACTATATACAAACAAGTTAATATTATTTGTAGTATCATTAAACAGTCTACTTCAATATTATATGCAATAGACAATTAGATAAGCTTATATATCCCAAAGGGCTTTTAAAGTGTAATAACATGTAAATTACCAAGAAAACCAATCACTGCTTTCCTTGTTCGTGAAGTGTTTTCCAGTTGCAAACAGCTAACAACGAAGTGAACTCAACAGAAGATATATTGCAGAATGGAAAGTCAGCATGCAATTATCATTGACAATGGAACAAATGTGGTGAAGGCTATGACTGATTTAGGAATCAAAAGTACAAAATGTTTTGTTCACAACCTTCCATTGTGTTTTCAGAAATAATGACAGTATTTGATAGGACAGACTTATTGACTATAGCAGAAAAACTGTCAACCACTTTTATCGTTCTTCTTTAGCCAAAGATAAACCTACATGACTTAAAAGACATTTTGCAATTGTCTTGTTATATAGTATAACTATGTTCAAACAAGATGTAAAAGAAGGCTTTAAATGGTAAACATGGCTGCAAGAAGCAAGGAAAGCCTTGAAACACTATTTTGAAAATAAAGGCACCAACGTAGCAGATATTAACAATCACTGGTTACTTGCAGGGAAAGTAGTTTGTTTGCTGGAACCTGCTGATTCTTCAAGAAACCAAACGTCCTAAGAGTTTAAGTATTCTCTGCATGTTTTCTGCTGTAAAGATCCTCTTATTATGCTACTCTAGGAAGCTGCTGAAATTGGCATGCATGTGATGAAAGCTGACATGCAGATAAAAATTCAGGGAAGATTTTGTTACCCTGAAAGCCAATTATGTCACTATATTGTCACATTTCTAGAACCAAGATTTATCTTCTGCAAGCAGTACAAATAACATGGTTTATAGAATTGCTTCTATAAAACTGCAGATCATCATAGACTATGACTACTGTTTAGTATTCCAAACGTGCAAGACAGTTGACCATAGGCAGAATTTATCAGCTGACAGTGTTGAGAAACTACTGTCCTTGTACAAAATTTGACTCTAAAAATTTGGTAATACTACTGTGATAGTAATAGCTATATTTTACTGAGTAAAATTTGAAATATATACCCTAAGTTCATTCTATGATGGTGATAATCTAGTTGAAAGTTTGGCTGTATATTAATCTTAAATCTCAGAATTTTGCCAAGATGCATTTTTCTGTGCAATTCTAATATGAACATATTTATTTGTTTATTATCGCTCTCTTTCACTAAATGTAGAGATTCCTGTTGGCAAGAACTTCATGTTTTCTTCACTACTGTATATTTTCAGCACTTAGAATAGCGGCTGGCACACAATAAAAGCTCAATAGATATTCACTGAATGAACAAATAAATTAATGAATATATATGAATAAAAAACATCCATAAGGCAACTCTTCTAGCTGAATGTAGTATATAAAAATAGGGGTGCTGGAGGTTTTAAACCACATACAGACTACTTTTTGAATTTTGCTTATATAAATCTATGAACAATTTTATTGAGTACCTACTATGTGTAAAACACCGTACTAAAGACTATAAGAGTTACTAAATAGGAAACTGAAGGAAAGAAAGAGTTAGGAAAATAAGGTTTCCTTTTTCATGCAAAGTACTGCAGAACCTTCCAAAATACAGTAAGACACCTCTGAAAATGAATGAAAAATAAACAATGCAATTTCAATAAGATTACCTACTTTTGTTGCTGAGGAAGATTCACTCTGAGCTAGCATCTGTTGCCAATCTTTCCCTCTCTCTCTCTTTTTTTTTGCTTGAGGAAGATTAGCCCTGACCTAACATCTGTGCCAATCTTCCTCTACTTTGTATGTGGGTCGCCACCACAGCATGGCTGACAAGTGGTGTAGGTCTGTGCCTGGCATCTGAACCTGCGAACCTGGGCCGACAAAGCAGAGCACACCAAATTTAACCACTAGGTCACAGGGCCGGCCCCAGTAAGATTACCTTTAAAGTACAGGATCTTTTTTTTTTTTTTTTGGTGAGCAAGACCAGCCCTGAGCTAACATCTGATGCCAACCCTCCTCTTTTTTTGCTGAGGAAGATTGGCCCTTAGCTAACATCCGTTCCCATCTTCCTCTACTTTATATGGGACGCCGCCACAGCATGGCTCGACAAGCAGTGCATCGGTGCGCGCCCGGGATCCGAACCGGTGAACCCCGGGCCGCTGCAGCAGAGCATGCACACTTAACCGCTTGCGCCACTGGGCTGGCCCCTGAAGTATAGGATCTTAAGAGAAAATAAAACAAGTCTTCAAATGTTAGATTGTGGAGTAGAGTATAAAGCTAAACTATGTTTATTGGGTAGACTTAGATAGAAGCTAAAATCTCAGAAACATATCATGGATACTACAGAATACATCTCAGGAGGCTAAATCACAATGATTGGGAAACATGAAAGAGATTTAGGTCAGTTTGTTTAAGAATAACCCTAAGATTGACTGACTCATTCATTTATTCAACAGATATTCATTGAAAAACCTACTTGTGTGAGCCATTGTTCTACATGCTTGAATAGAGCAGTCACCAGACAAAAGTCTCAGCCCTTAGGAAGCTTCCATTTTGGTGGACGAATACACAGAAAATAAATAAATAAAACAAATAAGTAAGTAAAATACATAGAATACTAGGTGGAGATATAGGCTATGGAGAAAAATAAAGAAGGGAAAGAAGATAAAAAGCATCAAGGAAGCGACAGGGTTGCAATTTGAAATAGGATGGTCAGGGAGGCCCTCTGGGGAGAAGGTGTTGTTGGAGTAAAGACCTGAAGGAGAAAAAGAAACTTACTTGCAGATATCTGGGGGAGAGCACTCCAGGCAGAGGAAACAGCAAGAATATAGTTCTTGAGAGGGAGTGCGCCAGGTTGTTTACTGAATAGCAAGGAGACCAGTATGGCTGGAACAGAGTAAATGAGCGAGCAAAAAGTAGGAGAGGAAATCAGAGAGGTAATGGGCCTCATCTCAGCTTGCAGGCTGTTGTAAGGATTTTGTTACTCTGGATGGGATCAGAAATATCATGGGGATATTTACAAGAGACGAATAATATAATCTGACTTATGCTTTCACCAGAACATTTAGATTGCTGGGTTGAGAACCAACTAGAAAGGGGACAAGGGTGGAAGCAAGACTAGCTAGGTGGCAGCTGCATTAATAATAACTTCAATCAAGGTTCTAGCAGTGAAAGTGGTGAGAGGCGTCTCTGAATATATTTTGAACACAGAAGCAAGGTAATCTTTCTGGTAGAACGCAGAGTATGAGAGGAGAGGAGTTAACAAGGATTCCAAACTGGGCCTCTGCCACAAGAAGGATGGAGTTGTCATTTACTTTTATAGGAATGATTACGGGTAGCACAAGTTTTTTGGTAAAGGTCAGAAGTTCAGTTTTGAATATGTTACGTTTGAGATGTTTATTAAACATCCAAGTAAAATACTGAGTATGCACTCGAGTTAGGAGAGAGGACTGGGCTGGAGCTTAAACCGAGAATAATCAAAGTTTAGATGGGATTCAAAGTCATGAGATCACTACGGGCAGAGTATAGATAGAAAAGGTCAGAGGACTATGCTCTAGGGAATCCAACATTAGAGATGAGGGAGAAGAAAAGCCAGCAAAGTAGACAGACAAGAAGAAAACAGAAGTTTGTGGTGATCTGGAGACCAACTTACAAAAAGATTTCAAGGGGAAGGAAGTGACCATCTTTCTAAAATGTTGCTAATAGGTTACGGTATGATCAAAAACTCTGGCATGTTATTATAGAAGGGGCACTTTGGTGTGAGTTCTCTCATTTACCATATAAGTTTTGTAAACTATTTAACTATTCTTGAATTTGGGGTTTTATTTTTCCTATCTTTAAAAATGGAAATAATAATATCCACCTCATATGTTATATTCCTAGATTCCATGTAAAGCACATATATGCCTGGCATCCAATTTGTGCTCAGTTCTTATAAATGTTCATTTTCTCTTTCTATCCTTCATTGGATCATTTTAAAAGTTTGAATATACATTTGAAGTGGTGCACAGAAAGAAAAGAACGCGATCTGAAGTTCAAATTTAGGTAACTAGTACATTTTACTGCTAGGGACGTGAGAAGAGCTATTTAGATGAACCCAAGAAGGGTAAACTGAGACACGTTTCTAGATCTGGAAATGCCATTCTGACTCCTTAAAGATAGCCAGGGTTAAAGAGGAAGAAGTAGGAGCTACAGGCTCAGTGATTTTTTTCTGGTGAAGAATCAGTCTTCCTGACGTGGGCAACAGAATTAAATGCAATGTAAAAAGTTAAAGAAGCAATCTATGTGGCTAAGGTAACAATATGCATTTTAACAGACAAACTATGTGCCTGAATGTTAATCTGAACAAAAGATAGGAAGCAGCATCTAAAAAGAATCTCGGGAAAACACAAGACTGAGGGATGTGTACGGGCTGATACCAACACTAGGGAAAAATCTGCTTCCCAGCGTTGAGAGGAGGGAGGGGCTGGAAGGAGCAACATAACATTAGCAACTGCCGGTGGAAGGGGTATTTTGGCAGTCTAACACACAGTGCCCAACATAGGCCTAATTCAGGCTTAATTCAGACTTAATTCAGACTTAGGGCCATTGCAGGAGGACAAATCTGGGGACAGTGGGGACAGGAGATAGCACTAAGCATAAGCACCACAAGCTAGAATCACTCTTAACTCCTATAGTACTGCACTTCTTTTATTGTTTTGATCATTGTGGCTTATTTAGTTGTCTTTCTTTCCTGATAACTCTGAGGATAGTTTATATGTCATGCTGAATGACATTTATTAATAATAACAAGAACAATAACTAACTCTATTTATTGCTCAGATCTCCCCAGACTTCAAGTCTCCTAACAGTTGATATAAACAACAAAACTTCATCATAAGAAGGAAAAATGGCAGGATTTGGTAGTATATGTGTATTCTAGCCACTGGCTTGAGTTAGGTAAAAAAAACTGGGTAGAGTTCAAGAAGTCATTATAAATTTTAAAACAAAAGACAAGGAACCTAAGCAGAAGGTCAGTCCTGAAAAATGAGCAGTTTAGCATATCCAAGCATAACTGGGTGCTGGAGATGAGGGTCTATATATCCTAGCTTATACAGAACCAACTCATGAGCTAGGCTGGAACAAAAACTGCAGGTGTAGAGTCAAGGGATCCAACTGTGAGAAGTGGAGAATATGAAGACAAAAGGGACAAAAGCAAATGCCAGCACCATAAGAACTGGGTAGACACATGCTGGAATTTAAAATGATCAACACAGAAGAATCAGAATATACTGGGGAGACGTGCTGCAGCGGCTATTCTGCAGGCCAAAGGGAAAACAAAGAGTGGATGTCAGAAACCAAAGAAACTCTCAGAAGATGTTATTTTTGAAGAAAAGCAGAAAAATTTGAAGCCAGGAAAATAATTCTAGGGTCCCAAGAGGAAATAACCTCTCTAGTCCATTTATTTGTTCATTCATTTATTCAGCAGACAGTATGCTAGGTATTGGAAATATAGTGGAATTAAAAAGAAAAAAAAAGTCCTTCTTCTAAAATATCTTGTAGAGTGGAGACCAGAGAATGAGTGCCAGGCTGCCTGCAAGACTCTCTTTGGCAGAGATTCTTTGGGTACCTAGGGGTTATTTGGCTCTCTCTAAATTACCAACACTCAGAGGAGAGTCTTAAACCTTATGCCACCCAGTAGATTAAGACTCTCTCCATGTTGCAAAATGATCTCTCTAAATCATAATCTGATTTCTCTCTTTAATATCTTGCAATGGTTCTCTTTTGCCTTTAGGATCAAATATAATTCCTTCACATAGTCTCATGACTTGGCCCTTGCTGCCCCTCCAGCCTAATCTCTGAACACCACTCCCTCTTGCACTCTCTGCTTTGCTTTTAGTTACTTGAAAGCACAAGGCTAATTCTGGCCTTCCTCTTATCTGGCACATTCTTCCCTCTCCTCCTCACTTGGTCTGTTCTTACTAGGTTCTCAGCTTAAGCATCACTTTCTTGTTCCCCTGTAGGTTAGATACTCCTGCTATTTGCTCCCATAGTTCCATACTACCTCTATCGCTCTTACTGCTGTTGTTTATTCTTTGTCCATCTTTTCTGATAAATTGTAAGGATAGCTCCTTGGGACACAATGTATGTCTATTTGGTTTACCATTCCACATTCAGCAACTTCAGCACGGTTTTTGCACCAAGATAGAATTTTTAATTGCTAAGTGAATGAATGTAAGAAATGAAATTCTGTGAGGCAGAAAGTACAGCAATTTACTAACCTTTCTATCTCCAGTACTTCACGCAGAGCCTAGCATAAAGTAGCTGCTTACAATGTTTTTGACTGAATGAATAAATAAATGAATGCCACCCGTGACCCCAGTCAGTGTCACCTTATTTGTATAAAACCCGTGTAATGAACAGGCACTGTATATGATACTCTCAGTTAGCTTGTTCTGTTTCCCTATATGTTAGGCCCTAAAATGAAAGGCTGTGGGATCTTAAACTATGGCTGAAACTGGGCTCAAGCTGCCATGTACCTATTTCGATTCAATCTGATCATTACACTTTCATATGAAACCAAAAGCTGCCATTTTCACAGATCTTTACAACTAGTACTTCTAATTCTCCCTGCCCACCCATGTTATTATCCCTTTCTTCCCCACTTAGGTAGCTATATTGTTCCTCTACCTTCACAAGCTTCTCTGGATATGTATCTGTGAAATAGAGAAGGCATATAAGAAAACAAAGGACCTAGCAGACCCTTGAATAGATTGAAAGGGAATCCCAAACACTAAAGGTTACCTTAGGGAGGTGGTTATTTTTGTACAAATTAAGGCAGAAAAACAAAACAATAAAAAAAAAAAAACATTTTCCTAAGTGGTGATAGAAATGATGAATATTGCATATGTGTTGGTTGGAAAGACAGAAGACAAGCTGTGGTCCGGCCTGAAGGCTATCTTGAGGGTTAGGAGGGTATTTTATTATTACAATTAAGGCTAAATGTCTATAAAGCTTTTAAGAAAATTACAGAGTGGAAAAGTTTTCAGTTTTGATGACCAGTATTCAATATACTCAGTATGAATAATCATGCCAGAAAAACTGTAATAATTCATGTAAAATTATTTTAAATATTAATTTCAGTATCAACAACATATTTATCATTATATGCACATAGCGTAATTAAGTGTGCTTACACATATAGTGTAATATAGGCTACCATTTGCAGCAAATTAAAAAAGTTTTTGCCCTTTATAAAAATAATCTAAAGCAAACACTACTGACAAATATATGAAGTGATAAATTATCACAGCCATACAATAATTTATAACATACCAAGAACTTCAGAGCATTTCTATATTTTTCTAAGATCACTGATGGACTAATTTGTCCTTCCTCTCTGCCCTCTCCATCCTTTTTCCCTTCCTCCTTCTTTCCTTTCACTCTTTTGGCATTTATTGATAAATTACATCCAGGTATATACACAGTAGATAGAAAGATGAGAAAATCAGAATCCCTGACTGGTTCTTCTCTACTTGCTAATTTTATCCTCATTTTCAAATCCAGTAATTTTTTCTCCAATAATCCTACAACCCAGAGATTGGTTATACTAGAAGCCAAATAAACATTCAGACGAGTCCTGGTCCCTTCAAAGGAATCCATTTGTAGGCCGGCAGGATAGAGTAAAAAGAGAGGAAAAGATGAAAAGACAGAACAACAAGCGAAGACCCCCCTGCAGGAAGCATCTAAAGACATGACAGCAGATGGAATCAAGTATACTGGTCTAGGGATGTGCCTTAAACAGCAGAAGGTTAACTTCTTTTATATTAGAACAAAGATGAAGAGGGTGGGTTCAGACAAATTTGTGGGTGGAAGAGAAGGGTAGGAATTTTCAAGTGGTCATATCTCACAGCTTGCATTTTCTCTGTAAAGTAAAAATAAGGTGTTCTGCTAAGGGAAAGGGGAGGCAGTGATAGAATGGAATCTTCAGGAAAGAAGTGAAGGTTTGAGACAATCATTGTGGAATACAGGAGCAGTGCTCAGGGTCCATCCAATACTGGAGATTTTATACCTGAAGTGTCAACAGCAGAGCTCAGGAGCTTGTGTATAGACAGAGTCTGATCCAAGTTCAACAGTTTTCAGGAAGGATGAAGCATGAGAGAAAGCAAGTTAGGATAAGAGAAGATGCTGAAAAGAGAAAAGTTACACACCATGGATTCCAGGCTGAATTGGACAGGATCAGGAAAGAAAGTGACAGACTGGGAGAACACTGAGCAGGAAGTCTGGAAAGTCTAAGCAAGCAAGAAACTGCGAGTGAAATGTGGTTGTGGTCCGAGAGTGGAAGCAGCTCCCAATAGGAAGGATACGCCCTAAAGCAAATTAGTCACAGTTATAAGTCAATTTCAGTTACTATCCATATGATCTATCTATAATAAAATTGTAGATATTTCTCTAAACTCTCAAAAATTATGAAAAGCCACACTAAGCAGAAAGATAATCTTTTTTTTAAAGAGTGCTACATAAAATCATAGACGACAGAAGGAGAAATGAATAAATGGTGCTTTATGTACAAAATCATAATATTCTCACTAGTTGCTAGCAAAAAAGGTTATCTCAATATGCATGTCTATAGTACAAAAGTCATACAGTCACACAATATAATTACTATATAATTTAGTCTTACCTGTATTGCAAGGGCACGAGCTACAAGACCTCTAAGGTATTGTAAGGGATCTTCTGGGCCTTCCCACTTGCTCTGCCATGTGAGAGGACACTGCAATTTAAAAAGGGTCCAATTAAGTTTACATATTCACTATTACATATAAAAGATTTTAACATTAGTGTGATGGTGAAAATGTTTTGGCATAATTCACATTATATGTATCATGAATTCATTCCATTAAGTCTGTTTTTCTTTGATTTTATCTCATTAAAATTAAATGATAAATAGAGACAATGAATTAATCTGTTTCTGTAAGAGTTTTTTTTAAAGTAAAAATTCTTGACAGAATAAACAAATGAACATAAACTGCTATACAGAAAGTTGCAACCCACGTTTTCTTGAAACAGTATTTAGTGCATAATGAAATCAAATTAAGTTTGATAAATTCATTTTATAAGTGGTAAAGATAAAAAAACACACAGTCCTGGTCCCTAAAGAATTTCTTTAAACTATAAATAGAGCAGTATAATGGAAATTTTATCCCCAAATCACATTGATATATATGATAAAAAGACAATAAAAAGAGAATAATTATTCTAAATTAAAATTAAATAAATAAAACAATTCTAAAAAAGTTATCTTTTTAATATCTGACCTTCTATTAACTGGCATTCTCCATTAATGAATACTTCTTTCCTTCACAATATTCTTTAAGTTCATGTTCATTATAATAGTATAACTTTTCTATGAGGGTTTTCTGGATTTTCCAAATATGTAAATATCTTTCAAACTTCTTAATAGCTTATTTTTCTGAAGTGTAGTAATAAAGAGGGAACAATTTCATACCCCAAAACACTATCTGATTGTATAGCTGAGAAACCACTCTAGGCTAAACAACGTATGGAAAATGGAAATTATAAGATAACAGAATTTACAGTGGAAAAGGACCTTAGAAAACATCTAGATCCATTACTTTAGATGAGTAAAGTAAGCCTTCCTAGGGAGACGGTAGATAAGTGCCAGAACTGTGCTTTGAACTGAAACAGGTGTGGTGATTTTAAAACACGACCCCAACCAAATCCTTTGACACTTTTCCCAAGTCATAGACACTCCATGTCACAGGCATTTGAAATCTGTGCTCCTCTCCTTAAATAAGGGTTCTGTGAATACAGCAGAAGTGATGCTGTGTCAGTTTCCAGGTCCAGGCCTTAAGAAACTGGTTGATTGTATTTCCTGTCTTTCGAGACTCTTGATCTTGGAACCTATCCACTGTACTGTGAAGCCCAATTGTTGGAGAGGCCCATGTGGAGAGGAACTGAGGCTCCTAGCTCTTAGATAGCACTGACTTGCCAGCCATGTGAATGAGCTATCTGGAAGACACAAGCTTTCTCTACAAAGGCCTAACCAAATTTCAGATTTGTAAACTAAAATAAATGATTTTTAAAAAATGATGATGTTTTAACCCAGGAAGCAGGCTGTTTCATTCTCAAAACTATACTGGTTTGAATGATAAATTAGAAGGTCATTCTAGGTATTAAAAAAAAAAAGTTCACCTTCACACAACAATTTGAAGCTAAGTGGTCAATTTAGGGATTGAATCCTGACTTTATTAGCACCAAAATTTAACTAAATTAACCCATAATTGCCAAAAAACTAAAGCAAGGAAATAAGCAAACTGGATAATAGGTTAAACATAGAGCTGTTGTAATGAGTAGTATCATATACTGAAATAATAAAAGGTAACTTAAGAAAAGAATCTGATGACTGAAAATGGCTATTGGTGAAAAATGATAAATTCTATTCAAAATGTGTACACTTCTTAAAACAGATATTTCTTTAGTATTTGTCTTTACTTCCGTGAAATTTATTTCAAGATAATGTTCAATAACAAATTTCTATGCTTTTCCATTCTTTGAGATTTTAAGAATTTATGGATTATTTCTGCATTGTTTGTGATACATTCATTTAGACCAATATCATGTTGACATACTTAAATGTATGTATTTATGTATATATTATGCAGGTATGATGAGGTTAAAATAATATGTATCAATATTTTATCAGAGATTTTAACTGAACTCACATCAAGAGCAGAGTTAAATGGGCTCTGAGGGTTTGCATTAATATCAATCTATAAACATTATAAAACTAATAATGTTGAGTTTTGATTTCCATAATTTGCAATACTAAACATGTTAAATGAACCATAACAATAAACATCAACAAATTTATGAATTTTTGTTTAGAATTTTTAATTTAAACTAGAAATGACTACTAATGCAAAATGGCATAATAATGTTTCAACAGTAATTGTTCACATCATCATGGAATAAGTGGTTAATTAATACAAATTAGAATATCATGAAACAATTACTGGGCCAGTCTCAACAGTAATTTCTGGGCATTAATGCAACTAATCAATCAGTTGCTTCAGATGAAACAAAAGAACTTGGGTTCAGCCCATTAGTTTGTTATACCTTTGATATCAAATTAACCAGCTATTAATTGAACCACAAACACAAACTAGATAACAATCATTAGTTTAGCCATAGACTTTGTGTGTTTATGTGCATGTGTGTTTAAAAATCTTATACATATTCTTCCAAACTACATTAAATTTTGGTAAATAATTCCTAAATTAAAAATAATACGTTCATTTAGGCTCTAAATAGTATTAAACTTGTGTAGGGTGAACTCAAAATATAAGCAAAAATTACTGACAATATTTTCACCCTCAAAGTTTCTTTGTTCCCCCTTACAATCTATCAGACTTACCTCAAAAGCCTAATTTCCAGGCAATTGCTGATCTGCTACTAATATATATCAGTTTGTATTTGTCAATTATACTTCAAAAAGCTGGGAAAAAACATTAGTTTGAACTTTCTAGAATTATATATCAAATAAATAAAAAATTACTTTTTACCTTCTTTTGTTACGTATAATTATTTTGAGATGTGACCCATGATGTACTTGTTTATAAAGGATCATGAGAGCTGATTCTTAAAAATTTTATGATTTATGCAAGCCAGCTGTTAAACAGCCATTCGATAGGAATTTACAACTAAATAAATTTTATTTAAAACAAAGCAAATAAATACCCAAAACTCATCACTTCCTAATTATTTTATGACTTATTATCTATGTTTTTAAGACTATTTATATCTATTGTATCTGTATGGTGGGAATACTATTAATAGCGTGCTAATGGACATCTCTTCCCAACTTCATTCAGTGACCTTGCACTGGTAATTTGAAATCAGCAATAGTAGGAGTATTTATACCGTGGAAATCAGCAATGCTACAGATCAGGGCTTCTTTTTTAGAGAGCCAGTTGCTAGCATTTGCTAGTACAACACTGGATTCATCCATGTTGTTACATAAATCAGTATTCACTCTTCTTATTGCTGATTATTTTTCTATTTTATGGAGACATCAGAATTTGTTTATCATTTCATCTCTTGAAATCTAGGCTGTTTCCAGTTTTTGATTATTAAAAATAAAGCTGCTATGAACATTCATAAATATTTGTATGTGCATATGCTTTCACTTCTCTTAGGTAAACGTCCATGAGTGGTATAGTAGGCTCATATAAGTGTATGTGTAACATTTTAAGACAAAGCCAACTATCAGCAGTATATGAGAGTCCATGTTGTTCCTCATCTATGTCAACACTTGATATGATTTGTTATTTTAATTTAAGCCATTCTAGTGGGTGTGCAGTGTTGTCTCATTATGATTATTAAAAATTTCTTTTTTTATTGAGATATAATTCATATGCCATAAAATTCGCCCTTTTAAAGTATACAATTTAGGAGTTTTCAGTAGTTTCACAAGGTTGTGCAACCATAACCACTATCTAATTCCAGAATATTTTCATCCCCCTCTAAAAATACTCTGTATCCATGTAATAGACACTTTTCCATTTCTCCATGAACAAAGGATGACTTGTCATTTATTTTAGTCTTCTTTATTTTCTTTCAAGGCTGTTTTGCAGTTTTCAATGTACAAGTTTTGCTTTTTTTTTTGTTAAATTTATTCCCAGGTATTCATTCTTTTCAATGCTACTATAAATGGAATTGTTGTTTTAATTTCATTTTGGATACTATAATGCTATAAACACGTATGCATTGCTATTGTATAGAAATACAATAGATTTCTATATATTGATATTCTCATTGTCACTTTAATTTTCATTTCCCCGATGTCTAATGATACCCAGCATTTTTTCATGTGCTTCTTTATCAAGATGATATACGATGGCAAAGTGTCTACTCAAATCTTTTTCCCACACTTTAAATTTTGATGTTTATCTTCTCATTATTGAGTTGTGATTTTTTAAAAAAATATGGTGAAAAATCAATTGATCATATATCTCTGGGTCTATTTCTGGACTCTTTATTCTGTTCCATTGAGCTATATACCTGTATTTATGCCAGTATCACACTGCTTTGATTATAATATCTTCATAATATGTCTTGAAATCATAAAGAGTAAGATCTTCCATTTTATTCTTCTATTTCAAAATTGTTTAGGCTATCCTAGGTCTTTTGCAATTTTGCAAAAAACATTAGAATCAAATTGTCAGTCACTACAAAAAATCCTGCAGAGGATTTGATTGGGATTATGCTGAATATCTAGATCACTTTGGGAAGAATTAACATCCTAACAACATTGGCTCTCCTGATCCATGAATACAGTATATCCTTCAGTGCATCTTTCCATCTATTTAGGTCTTCTTTAATTTCATTTATCAGTGCTTTGTAGTTTTCATTGTGTGGAAAAGTTTTTACACATCTTTTGTCAATTTTATCCCAAGATACATCATCTTTCAGATAGTATTACAAATGATACTTTTTAATTTCAATTTTCAATAGTTTGTTTCCAGGATATACATAATTTTTTATGTATTTACGTTATATCCTACAACTTTGCTAAACTTAAACTCTCTTACTAGCTCTAAGCCTTTTTTATAGATTCTTTAAGATTTTGTAAATAGATGATCATATCTTCTGCAAATAAAGACAGTTTTCCTTCTTCCTTTCCAATCTGTATGCCTTTTATTTCTTTTTCTAAACTTGTTGCACTAGCTAAGATCTTCAGTACAATAATGAATCGAAGTGGCGAAAGTGGACTTCAATGCCTTATTCCTGATCTTAGGGGCGAAGCTTTCAGTCTTTTACTACTATGTTAGCCATAGCTTTTTCAGAGATGCCCTTTACCTGGTTGAGAAGGTTCACTTCTAATCCTGATTTGCCGAAAGTTTTTATCACGACTGGATGTTGAATTTTGTCTTTTGAATTCAATGTCTTGTTGAATGCCTTTTCTGTGTCTACTGAGATATGATTTTTTTATTAGTCTATTAAAATAATAAATAACATTGTTTTTTTAATTAACCCAAACTTGTATTCTAGGATAAACCCCCTTGGTCATGATGCATTATCTATTTTCATATTTTGTTGGATTCAACTTGCTAATAATCTTCTTAAAAAGTTTAGTGTCTACGTTCATGAAAGAAATTGGTGTGTAGATTTCTTTTATTATGATGTCTTTGTTAGGTTTTGTTATCAGGCAATGTTGGTCTCCTAGAAAAAGCAGAGAAGTATTCCCACCTCTTCTAATTTCAGGAAGAGCCTACATAGAATTGGTATTATTTCTTCCTAAAATATTTGTTACACTTCACAGTGAATACTAGGAGCTCTCTTTGTGGGAAGGTTTTTAATAACAAATTCAACTTCTTTAATAGGCTATAGGTTAACTATTTCTTCTGTAATGAGCTTTGGTATTTTGTGTCTTTCAAGGAATTTGTACATTTCATCTAAGTTGTTGAATTTATGACCATAAAGTTGTTAGTAATATTCCCTTATTATCCTTTTTATGTGTGTAGGAACCATGTGATGTCCCTTCTCTTATTCCTGACACTTCTCTATTTCCTGATTTTTCTCTCCTTTAGATTAATTGAGTAAAGGTTATATTTCCATCTTATGTCCTATATTGGCCCATTATGCATATCTCTGTGGCATTTTTATTTATTTTTATTGTTTGCTTTAGGGTTTATAGTACACATCTTTAACTTACTATGGTCTGCTTTTAATATTAATAAATGTTAAATAATATTAATAAAACTTCAAGTAATAGTGATAAAACTTCAGATATAGCATGAAAGCCTTACAACAGTGTACTTATATTTCCATTTGCTAAATGAATAAAAAAGGACAAGTAGAAGAATAAACTCTGAAGTTAAAATCTCTGTTAAAAAGGGAAAGTATACTCTATTTTCTTGCCACAATGATAGTATTAAGTTAGGGATACTGAAGGAGAATTCCAAGAGACTAGAGATTCTGGGTATATGCAGGCCCCTTTGTTCTTACATATATCAGTAGGAATTGATTTACATTTATAAGTATACATAATCAAATTCTGATCATAAGTGAAGCTAGAGATGAGGAGGTGGGGGAGTTCCATCCCAGTAGTTGGTAGGCCTTTGGAGATGAGTTTGTAGAGTACAGTCAACACAAAGCTGATAACTATCTCTTATAACAATGACTACCATTTAGATGCATGATGAAGTTAACACATTATGCAGTGAAAGAGGAAGTGGAAAGAACACTGATCTAGGAAATACAATATCAGGATTACAGTATGGGCTTTGACACTTTACCAGGATACCAACTCCTTTCAGGGCTACAAAAGGGCTCTATAACTGGTAAAGTGTTATATAAAACATAAGCTATTACTTTATTCTAACAGAAAAATGCAAATTATTCAACATTAATGATTATCATTTGGTAAAAGAGTTTGAGTATGACTTTCCTAAGCAATTATTTACATGAAGGTAGATAAATTTTAAGAAGGGAGCCTCTAAGAAAAGATGGGATCCTCAACCATTTTATAAGAATTAGCATCTTTTCTTTTCCGCCAAAGACTTGAAGATCAATGATGGAGGTGGTCACAGGTGTTGACAAAGAGGAGTTGGAGACGGCAGAAAGGTGATGTGACAGGTGCTAATGCCTTTTTTGATGGGAATTCTGACTCCAGAACAGCGTTTCTCAAACCTTAGCATGCATTAGAACCATCTCCATGGTTTCATAAAACACACATTGCAGGGTAATATACTTAGAGTTTCTGATGTAATAGTCTGGGGCAGGGCCAAAGAATTCATATTTCTACCAAGTTCTCAGTTGATGCTGATGCTACTGGTCTGGAGACCACACTTTGAGAAACTGCTATAAAGAAGGCCATGGCAGAGAAAGGAATGAAAGGAAAAACCTGTCTAGCAGAGATCTTAACTCTCAGATGTCTTCAAGTTATATAATAAAGCTCTGCAAGTATATATTATAGAGCTTTATTATATAGCTCTGTAATATATGCATATTTTAAGAGAGTACATCTATTTCCTTCAATTTTAAAAGGTCTCAGCGACCCAAAAGGTTAAAAACCAGTTGTTTGGAAACATTTCAAAAAGAGTTAGGATCCACTAGCAATTTTGCTATATTGTTGAGGGACTCCCCAATTGAAAAAATTAAAAAGCCATTAGTGTTACTACCCAGAACATCAGGATAAATTGAAACATACAGCTAATACACTCGTTGGCTTTACAGGGTACTATTAAAATAATTTTTTTAAAAAGCAATACAATCTATTAATTTCTACAATACAGTAATTCCCTTAGTTCCCTTAATTCCGTTAACAAGAAAGATGAAGTAATTTGGAGTTGTGTCTTTTCAATTTTTGTTGTATCTTTTAAATTATGATTTAATGCTTATGTCCTACTATGTAAAAGAAGAATAACAGTATTTTAACAAACAAATTACATGTGCTGTGACTTTTTACAAAGAAAGTTTCAGTAGATCACCAGAAACTGTCAAGGAAATAAAAGTCATAATTCTCTCTAGGAAAATTCCTACTCCAATCACGTCAGACATAGTAAAGAAAATGTCAAGTACTAAATTACATTAAATCATATCACATAATACAGAACCTGTCACATTCAAATGTAATAAAAAATCAAATTTTTATCCTGAAATAAATGGGATAGTACTAAATTCACAATTTTTGGTAAAACTCATTAGAAAGTAAATGTCAGAAACTATTTTACTGATCTTGTCTTAGTGAAAGTCAGCCTAGTCTCATTTGAGTTTCACTGAACACCCTGAAATATTTCCAAAGACAGTATCTGTGTCTGTCTGATATAATTTAAACATGCTTTGCAAAAACACATTTTTCCTCTTTTGAAAGAATTTTAACAAATTCATTTTCATGCAAATTATAAAAATATCAAAGTGTAATGTAGAATACTTAATTTAATAAATTAATAATGAGATTGTCTACTTCCTACATAAACACATTTTAATTAAGAAATAAGTCATCTGGTCCTGTTGCTATGCTAAATATGGAAATACTTAGCAGATCTTAATGGGTCAATACAAGAAAAAGAAATGTTATAAAGAATTAAAAACCTACGACCCCTTTTCTAAAATACCATCCTTTGCTCTTAATCAAGGAAAGTGTTTCATATACTAAAGCTCATTTAGTTCTTTGTTATCTTTCAATATGATCTAATGTAAGTTACATTATATTACAACCATAGAAAATGATGTAAAGTTAAATTATTCATTTTTTCAAGTGTTTATGGCAAAAGTCACCCTTGAATAGTTAATAGTTTAATAGTTAATAGTAGAAGCAAAACAAAAAACCAAGTTTGCCAATTACCTCTCATATTTCTCATTTATATCACACAGAATCCTCTTGAACTACCCTATCCTATGTCCTAACCACCCCTTACTGAGATGAATAAATAGTAACGTAGGGCCAGCCCCATAGCTTAGTGGTTAAGTGCGCGTGCTCCACTGCTGGCAGCCCGGGTTCGGATCCCAGGCGCCCACTGATGCACTGCTTCTCCGGCCATGCTGAGGCCACGTCCCACATACAGCAACTAGAAGGACGTGCAGCTATGACATACAACTATCTACTGGGGCTTTGGGGGAAAAATAAATAAATAACTAAATTATTAAAAAAAAAAAATAGTAACCTACATGGTATCCCTACATCTATAAACTTATTTTACACAATGTTGCCAGATGAATGCTCTAAAACCTGTTCTTTACATAATGAAATTCTCCTAAAGTAAAGATAACAAAAACAATTAACATTTATAAGGTGCTTGCTATGTACCAAGCACCTTACCTACGATTTAATTTAATTCTTAACAACAATCTCATGAGGTTGGTACCTTTATTCTTCTCATTTTCCAAAAGAGAAAAGTAAAGTTTAGAGGTTTAAGCGACCTGCCCAAGGTCACAAGCTACTAAGTGGTAGAACAGGATTCAAAGAGGCAGATTTATTCCAGAGGCCACACTCTTAGCCACTTTGCTACATTACTTCAACATAAAAATATTATTATTGCCTACAGCATTTAATCCAAACTCCTTTTTTTGGCTTTAAAGACCTCAAAATCTGATCTAACCTTAATTTTACTATACTTCATTGTACACCAGTCCCACTGGACTCACTGTTCTGTTCTACACAAGTCATGTTCTTATATTATTGTTATTCTCCTCCTAGTCTTAATTCAACTGTAAATTATATACCACACATTTGCCCTTTTACAGCAAGTATAAGAATATGACCTGTGGGGAACAGAACAGTAAGAAATACACTCTCATGAGTACTTATCTTTTGATAAAAAATTTAAATCGTTTACATTTATTATGGCAAGCAGAGCTGCCTAGGTTCAAATTCTGACTCAGCAACTATTTGAAGCCGGGTACCTGGGGGTTACTGTAAATATTCAATAAGATAACCTTTCCACCTTGTTATGAAAAGAAGGTAATCTTGTCAATTTGCTGTTTTCCTGTTTAACCTGAGGGGTAACACAAGGGTCACAGGATTTATGAGCTTGTTTTACAGAAGAAAGAGAATGTCTTCAGGGATCACCAGATAACCAGCCCCCAGCCGCCATTGATGCCTGGAAGTCAGACTGCCCAGGGGCTTACTGGCAGTGAAAGAAACACGGATTACCCCTTCGGATTACCCCTTGTTTCTCCGAAACTCCTTCTGCCACACTTCTTAGCTCTATAAAACCCCCTGCCTTCTTCTCTTGTTAAGGCAGATCTGAGAGAACCCATGGTCCTGCATTCTTGTTTTGCACAATTTGAATAAACCTTTCTCCATCCCCAAGCACAGATGTCTCAGAGTTTGGCCCACTGCGCATCGGGCACACAAACTGAAACTAAAAGGTCCGGTATTATATTCACTGTGTGACTACAGTTAAGTTATTTAACACTCCTCTGCCTCAGGTTCCTCAAAGTAAAATGGGGATAATAGTAGCACCATCTTGTAGTGCTAATGTGGTGATTAATTGAGTTAATTAATGTAAAGTCCTTCAAAGTTCTTAGATCCTTCTCCACTGGTTCCTTCACTGTGTCAAGGAGCTTTTAAGACTGATAATATATCTACTTCAAATTAAAAACAAATTAGTTACAATTTGTAGTATAATACAGTACTACAGAATTGAGAATCACAGTTGATTAATAGGATAGTCATCTGTACACAAAGGAAAAAATATTAAATTCAGTAAACAGTGCAAAGCTGAGCTTTTTCTCAATGTAAAGGAAAAAGGAACATAACGTTGTTGGAGTAGGTCTTTTTGTATACATGGAAAAGAAGTGGATATTGCGATGGATTGAAACTTTGTGTCCCCCCAAAATTCCTACGTTGAAACCCTAATCCCTGATGTGATGATATCTGGAGATGAGGCTTTAGGGAGATAATTACCTCGTAATAGCCCTCATAGTAGGATTAGTGCTCTCATAAGAAGAGACAGGAGAGAGCTTGCTTCCTCTCTCCTCTCTGCCATGTGAGGACACAGGAAGAAGACGACCATCAGCAAACCAGGAAGTGGGCCTCACTGGACACCAGATCTACTGGCAACCTGATCTTGAACTTCCCAGCCTCCAGAATTGTGAGAAATAAACGTTTGTTGTTTAAGCCACTCAGTCTATAATCTGTTACAGCAGCCTGAACTAAGACAGAAATCTTTTTTATGTTAATGAGTAAGCTATAGGAAGGCGATCTTTTATATTCAAACAGAGAAAACTTTTAGGCTGACTGTGAGATATTTCTCTATATTGAGGATAAACAGCAGGAAAAAACAAAAAGTTTTCTTTCTCAATTCCTATAGACTCTAGTGAAATCTTTTCCAGATGCCAAGTTCTGCAAGGTTTATATTCTCCAAATAGTTAACGTAAATCTATGTAAGATATTCCATATTTTTTCTTTCTATCCAACAGACCTAAAATACATAGATTTTACTATCGTTTAAAATGGTCCAATTATTCAGCAAGAGACGTATTGATTTCCCTTTCTTCTGCTAAAAGTACTCTGACTTTGTACTGGGTAACCATCCTTCCCTTACTTGCAGTATATGTGTTACTGATGGAGCTGAATCCATCCCCAGCTTCTGGGATAGGAATTTGACTGAAGTCTTAGCAAATGAGAGTTTTGCATACCTTGCCCACAGAGCTAGTATGGGACTAGGCATAAAACACAAGCCAATCAGTTTGGATCAAAGCTAATGCCAAGATTGCTGAGTTATCAGGAAACAGATGTTCTTTCTGTTGGACTTGGAATTCAGAGGATATAAGACTCAGGCTGCTAGGATATCGCCATGTATAGAGGATCTGCCCAAAAGTGAACTCAACGGGGAGGATGTCCGTGTACGCAGTATGTATACACACACACACACACTCACACACACAAGATAACTAGATAGGTGGATAAAAAACACAAGATGAGATCCTAATGACAATTTTAAGCTTCTGCATCAGGCTATGTTAATGCTAGCTACCCTTGGACCCTTCGGTTACATCAGCCAACTAATTTCTATAGGGCTAAAGCTAGTTTAACTTGGGTTTTCTGTTATGATTAACTGTAAGACTTCTGACAAATGCATACATGACAGAGAGTCACTTTTAATAACAAAATAAAAACACATATTTAGCATTGGCTTACCTTTTGGTTTAATAAAGCACTTGCCAATTTTTGTACATCTGAACTCAATAAGGTGGTTCCTCTGATGACTTTGCTGAGAGCAGCAAGAGACTGATGAACACTTTGTACTAAGCGAATGGCATTAAACTGTTCAAGAACGATGAATGATACTATTGGAGATCCTTGTCGATCATTAGGAGGAGACACTTTCTGATGAATCAGGTTTGAATTCTAAAAGAATAATATGTCATATTTACTGAAAAGTAACACAAATCACTGATATAGTAAAACACTTCAAAAGTTATTATAACCTTTTGTTGTTCTATCCTGTTTTGAAATACTCTTGCTTTATGAATGGCCAAATGTATTAAATTTGTAATTACACAGGAAGGGAATTCTGGAGTTCACAAACATTTAAAAGGATATGGGTGGGAATTGAGAATAGGGAGTGGGAACTGAGAAAGGGTAACCATACTCAGAAGCAGTAGTCAATATAATAGGAAAAGTGGAAAGAACAGCACCCTGTAAGCCAGTGCAAAGAGAGCAGAACAGCTCCACTACCACTCTACCACTACAGAGAGAGCAGAATAAATCATGGCCTTGAAATGAAATGTGAATGGACATTTAATTCAATTTGAAAGTTACCTGTATATATATTGGAAAACCACACCGAAGATCTTGTACTCAAGGCCAGTGAATATTATATCTTAGTATTTATTTCTACATCTATAATTTAACAGAGGCTCTGATATATGAAATTTCTAGGGCTTCTCAAATTATTAAGAAAAACTCAAGGAATCCTAGTTATTTCTAAACAGCTTATGTGGTTAAGAGGACAAAAATTCACATTCAACAGTATTCTAAAAGTGTCAAAGAACTGTCAAGAGATAAATTTGAGAAGTCCCTTCTCTTACCTACTATCGATTATCCTAAATTTCTCTCTATATTCTGCTTACACTTCTAGTTAAGGGCTCCTTCTCTTTGTTCTAACGGTTTTCACATTCATATATTCTACAAGAGCACTGTCTCTTTTTCATCTATTTAGCATGATAAATAATTAAATAATATGATGACCTAGCATGACTATCGCCATTAAATAAATCAACATTAAATAAATTTTATTGGCATAAGATCATTCCTCAAGATAGATTTAGGCTATGTGCTCAAATGTAGGCATTTTTATTTCTATTACTGCTACATTTAAAACACTAAAGCTGCTGAAATCATTTTTGAGACACACACACATAAATGTACATACTTAAATAAATAATTGATGGTAAATTCAAAACTGAATCTAGAAGAGAAAAATCTACGATATTATTAAAAATTAATTAAAATTATTACACTGAGATTGAAATAGAATTAACTATTTGAACCAGAGCATGCAATAAATAATACTTAACACATCTCTAGCCTAAATCAACTAAGCAATAAAACTGACATAAAATTTGCGCTACAGACTTTCCATAATTCCTTATATTAAAACAATATTCCTGGAAGTGAATAATATACGGTATTTAAATATTTATAAATCTTATACTAAGATTAGGAAATAATAATTTAGTTTATTTAGAAGTAGATTTTGTGGATTTTATTCATTGTATTAAGTTGTGACAAATGTGCCCTGTTTGCACTGCTACATTATACAACTGCTACTTTATAGAACACTCAAACTTAGATCACTCAGGCAAGAGTCCATCTACCTACAATCCCAGAAAATGGAAAGCTTATTGTACTGAGCTTTTAAAGAGGTTTATTTAGAAGATTAGTGATCAAGAATACTTAAAATTCAGAGAGAGTTCAAGTAAGCACTATGGTCTAGAGATGTGCAGCAAGTGTAAAATACAAATTGGATTTCAAAGACTTAATACGAAAAAAGGATGTAAAATATCACATTAATAATTTTTTATATTGATCATATGTTGAAATGCTAATATTTTGGATATATCAGGTTAAATAATATATATTATTAAAATTGATTTCACCTATTTCTTTGTACTTATTTAAATGTGCCTGCTAGAAAATTTAAAATTACATATATGGATCCCATTTGAGTTTCACATTATATTTCTATTGCACAGTGTTGGTCTAGAGACTATCAAGTAAAATGCTGTAAGTTCAGCAAGTTCTGCTGTAAGAACAGAAGAAAAAGGAAAAAATAGCATACAGTAAGGTCTTGAAAAGTATTTGACTAATGGAAGATGAAAAAAATATGTGAAGAGGGGCCGGCCCGGTGGTGCAGTGCTTAAGTATGCATGCTCTTCTTTGGCGTCTCGGGGTTCATGGGTTCGGATCCTGGGCACGGAGCTACACACTACTCGGCAGGCCACACTGTGGTGGCGTCCCACATACAAAATAGAGGAAGACTGGCACAGATGTTAGCTCAGAGACAATCTTCCTAAAGCAAAAAGAGGAAGATTGCCAACAGACGTTAGCTCAGGGCCAATCTTCACCAAAAAAAAGAAAAAACAAATTGTGAAGAAAAGAATAAGAATAGTAAGGCAAACTGCAGTATATAAGCTGTGATAAACTAATGAGTGGGAAAAATATAACATAGCAGAAGATAGAAAAGTGTATCGTAATATATATTACAACAGAATATATTTCCCACAGGCCTTCACAAAATTTTAATAAAAAATTAATGTAAAATAACTCTAATTCTAAAAATAAATGTAGATATTTTATACATTCTAAAAGAATGAAGTATAGAGATTTATAGCAGTAGTAACATGTTAGAGTGTTATATAATCTTAAGACTAAAAAATCTCAAATTAAGTATTATTTATAAATCAAATATAGCTAAAATCACAATGAGTAAATTATAACATCTATACAGTATGATTTTTGGTGAAATTATCAAAGGATGATAGTCATATCTTTAGTCAATTGATTATTACAAGAAAAGCTTTTTTATGAGTGAATACAATTGACTGAATCATGTACTTTTGAAGGATGGCTTTGACATTTTAAAGTTTACCTTGTCATTAAAAAGCTAAGGGTACTCAGAGAAAATCATTATTTGATTTTAGAGCAGCTGGGGGATAAAAGGTTATGGATATTTTAAAATTTAACCATACATCAAACTAAAAACCTTCTGCACAGCAAAGGAAATAATCAATGAAACAAAAAGACAAGCTACCAATTTGGAGAAGATATTTGCAAATCACATATCTGATAAGGGGTTAATATCTAAAATATATAAAGAACTCATATAACTCAACAACAAAAAACCAAACAAACCAATTAAAAAATGGGAAGAGGATCTAAGTAGACATTTTCCAAATAAGATACACAGATGGCCAACAGGAACATGAAAAGATGTTCAACATCACTAATTATTAGGGAAACGCAAACTGCAACCACAATGAGATATCACCTCACACCTATCAGAATGGCTATTATTAAAAAGACAAGAAGTAAGTGTTGCAGAGAATGCAAAGAAAAGAGAACATTCATACATTGTTAGTGGGAATATAAATTGGTGCAGCCACTATGGAAAACAGCATGGAGATTTCTCAAAAAATTAAAAATAGAAATACCATATGATCCAGCTATTCCACTTCTGAGTATTTATCCAAAGAACACAAAAACACTAATTCAAAAAGATATATGCACTCTTATGTTCACTGCAGCATTATTCACAACAGCCAAGACTTGGAAACAACCTAAGTGCCCAAAGATGGATGAATGGATAAAGAAGATGTGGTGTATATATATACAATGGAATACTACTCGGTCATAAAAAAAATACAGAATTCTGCGATTTGTGACAACATGGATGAACCTTGAGGGCATTATGCTAAGCGAAATAAGTTAGACAGAGAAAGCACAACACCGTACGATTTCACTCATATGTGGAAGATAAAAAACAACAAGAAACAAACACAGAGACACAAAGAATAGACTGGTGGTTACCAGAGGGTAAGAAAGGTGAGGAGAGGGCAAAAGCCATAAAAGGAGACATTTTATGGTGATGGATGGCAATTAGATTTTGGGGGTGAACATGATGTAGTCTATACAGAAGTCCAAATATAGTGATGTACACCTGAAATTTACATAATGTTATACACCAATGTTACCTCAGTGAAAAAAAAACAATTATTAGGCAAGGAATACCTTTTGGGTAAGAAAAACTAGTTTAATTTGGTGCAATTTAGGTGTGAATCCAGGATTTTTGTGTTCTAACTGAAATAATTTCCTAAGTGGGATACATTTCAGACTTAAGTAAAATGGATGACACACGGAAGTACTGGTAGTGGCAGTATTTTTTTAAAATAATTAGAGCTTTTAGGAAATGGTTCTTTCTCAGAAAGACAGAGACCTTTTGTCACCAAAGGAAATTTAAGCAATGACTAGACCAGAGGTTAGCAAGTTTTTCTGTGTTAGTCCAGATAGTAAATATGTCAGGCTTTGTGGGCCATAATGTTTCTGTCATAACTCAGCTGCTATTGTAGTGTAAAAGTAGCCACAGACAATATATAAACAAATAGGCGTGGCTGGGTTTCAATAAAACTGTATTTACGGAAAGTGGTGGCAGGTCAGATTTGGACCATAAGCTGTAGTTTGCCAACCTCTCAGGTTATTATTTCTTTAAAGCGTTATGGAGATTCATATATTGGCCTAGATAACGTTAGAGTCCTTTCCAGATCTGCGATTCAATGAAATTAATAAGACGTGAGTTATAGTCTCTATATGTATATTTACCCATGGCTTATAAAATAGTAATCAGCAATTGGACAGAGGTATTTTTTTTCCTTGTCATATGATCATGTCTTTGTCCAAGATACGTTTTCTATGATATGTAAAACATTAAAAGACTCAACACACAATCATTTTAAAAAGCAAAAAAGAAAATCAGATATAGAAACAAACAAAAGTGGGGTGGCTCTATAATGGCCATAGAAAAGGGAGTAATACCTTCATTTTCATGTGGTAGAAATTTTACTTCTGCCTTTTAGTAACCCTTCATTCCTCTTTAGATAATCATTTCCTAATGTCTCTCTGGGGCAGAAAACAACATTCCCCAAGTCTTACTCCAAATGGTTCTGGTGGAGTTGACTCAACTCAATTCTACAAATTAGCATGTGACTTAATAAAGCTTAACTAATTAGAGCATTCCATTCTCCTGACTATAGTGATTGGCTCAGGGATGGGCACATGACCAAAGAGAGATAATGAAATGCAGTAAGAATTTTGCAGAGTTTTCTGATAAAGAAATAACTGTTCCTTTCCACTAGACTTGAACTTAAGAGATCATAAGGTAAGAATAGGTACAGTCATTTTGTGACAATAAAGAGAGAGGCTGAATGAAAAATGCTGCCAACACAGAGGAAAGCAGGGCATACATGTGTATATGTGTGTGTGTGTGTGTGTGTGTGTATGTATACACATACATGTATATATATACACACACATATATATCATATCAGTTTCAGTGCATCAGATCTTTCAGAATATATTTATATATATTATAATTGTATATATATAATAAATATATTACTGGATCCTGATGACATCCTTTCAAGTTCCTTGTGACACGCTGTGACTCAAACCAATTTAATACTTTTTCAGTTATTTAAGCCATAAATTCACCTTTATAGACCCAAGCCAGTTTGAACTAGGTTTTTCCATCACTTGCAATCCAGAGTCCTAGCTAATTAATGCAAGTTCAGTAAACCTCTGTCCCAAGCATTCATAATTAGAAAGATCAAAGGTTTGACATGTTTGCATTAAATTATGTCTATCTAGAAAGGATTTCTGATAAGACTGTGGAAAGGAGAGGGCAGAGAAGGGAATAAAAAAGGAAAGAAAATAGTACTCTGAGTTTGGTGAGTTCAAAGAGTTAAAAGATCTATAGAATTTCTGGCAGCCCATTTCCCGGGTTAGCTGGCTGCTTTATTGTTCTGTTTTATTGTACCCAAAGCCAGTTATGAGTGAACAAACAGAGCTTAGATTCCTAAATCTGGTAACAATTATTCCTTTTCATACCAAATTATCAGGTAGATCAAAGAAAACCAAAGGAGTCATGTTTTAATGATCATTTTCACACAATTTAGTTACAATTAAAGGTATATTACTTAATTGAGCAAGCAGAGCTCAACCAGGACAAGTATGTATTAAATACCCCATAAATTGTTTAAATCAGAAATGTTGAAGAACTGAAATAGAAGGCAAAATTGCTGGTGACTAGTAGAGTAAGTAAAGCCAAGGGTGAAAGATAAAGGGAGTATTTTGAGTTGATGCACTTAAGCTGATGTCATAGGCTGTTACATCTTTCTAAAAGAAAAATTGAGAGGAAGCTAGGGAATGCTAATAGAAAGGAGCTTTTGTTTTAAATATAGATTTGCTAATTTTATATGCCTTGAGAATTTCACAGCTTTTATTTACAATACTATGATATTAATAAACACCAAACCCAGTAGTTAGCCCTGGGGAGAGAGAGACAGGATTCGCAGACATCACTGTCAAGAGGACCTTTACCTTTGTCTGTATCCCTTGATTCTTTGATAGAAAGCCATTATTCATATATACGTTGGGTATATAAAACAAAATAGGAAATTTTTTTGAAAACTTGGTAATTAATATAAAAATGGCATAGTAATAAAACCATATTTGTTTCTAGGAAAATATCTTTTTGCCCCGAGCTAACACGTATTGCCAATCTTCCTCTTTTTTTTTTGCTTGAGGAGGATTAGCCCTGAGCTAACATCTCTGCCAATCTTCCTCTACTTTGTATGTGGGACGCCACCACAGAATGGCTGATGAGTGGAGTAGGCCCACGCAAACCCGGGCCACGGAAGTGGAGGGCACGGAATTTTAACCACTCGGCCACTAGCCTGGCCCCTCTTGGAAAGTATCTTTAATAGGCTATCTGCTCCACAACTTGGCCAAAGGAATGATTCTGCTGCTCTGTGAAGCTATCAAGAAAAGAGGTAATTTAGTAGAATAAGAGAGTGGTAACACAATCTCATATTAAGAGACTTAACACAGACCATCATATTTAAAGGGAAGAAGGACTAACATTTTAGACTAGCGACTATGTGCCAGGCACATCATGCATTTCTATTGGAAGTTATTTTGCTACCTTTTAACAGTTTCAGCAAGATAAAAAAGTGATAGAGAAGAATGTATTATGAAGAATGATAAGGAATGTTATAGAATTTGAGAATTTGTACCTGTTTGGAGGAAATAATAGGAAGATATTTTGTTCAAAATGGACTTACAGAGAGAAGTAAAGATGGCGGCATAGGCGGGCTCTGAACTCACCTCCTCCCGCGGACACAGCAAAGTTACAACTACTCGTGGAAAAATTACCCCTGAGACAGAACTGAAAACTGGATAAGAGGAACTCTTGCAACAAACGACAATCCTAATTGAAGTGGAAGAGGCAGAAACGCCCTTCTGGAGAGAAAAACACCGACTGCACGAGCCGCCAGCTTCACGGCCGCCCGGGAGCAGCCCAAAGGTCCGCCGCCCTCCCTGGAGGAGCGGGGCCTTGAGCCGGGGAGCGCCCCCACTGTAGGCATTTTGTGGACCCAGCACAATCGAGACGAGTGGCATAATATATGACTTTGCCTGCTACTAAAACATTGGAGAGTACCACTAGAAAAGCTGGCTCGCAAAGAAATTAAAACCGGCTCTTAAAGGGCCCACACACAAATTCACCCATTTCAGAAAGCAACCTAAAATCACCGGAAAGAAAGGTGCACAGTGCTTTGGTGAAAAGATACTCACCTGACAGGCTCTGAGCGCATCTCGGTGAGAGGTGAGACCTCTCCAGGGACTGAGACATTGGCGGCGGCCATTGTTGTGGCCTGGTGTGGGCGTGCTGACACAGACACTGGCAGACACCATTGGAGCTCTCCCTGGGGCCTGCTAGCCCAGGGTGTGCCCCACCCACTAGAGCACAGATTTAATCCAGCTCAGCCAGGGCAGGCATCCTACCTTAGGGACTGGCCCCACCCAACAACAAGCCTAGGGCAACTTGTGGGCCTGCAGAGATTGGTGACTGGATTCTCTGCAGGCTGGTGACTGGGCCCACTTCAATGGGGCAGGGCATGTGCAAGGAGTGGGTGGAGAGTGTGGGGCGGTGGTGGAATGTGTGGAGCTCCCACCTTGGAGAGACTGGGTCCATTTCAGGAGGTCAGGGCGCGCACAGGGGGAAGGACTGTGTTGACTGTGTGTGTGCCCTGTGGGTGGTGGGGCTTGTCAGCTGCAGAAGACTTGTGCTCCTCAAAGACCCACATAAATTTGCCCCTCCTTCCAAAGCCTGAAACAATTGGGTGCTGTCGTGCCTGAGGCTAGCCCCACCCAGCTGCAATGCTCAGAAAGCTGACAAGAGACCTAAAGGCAGGAGGCTTATAGCAATTGTAAGCCCTTGAGCCTAACAAACTGCCACGATGGGGGCCTGCTCACTTAAAAGAAATACTGCAATGCAAATGTGTTATTAGAACTTGCAGCCAACTGTGCTGGGGCTCCCCACACCTGATAAAGAGACTGAAGGGCCCACAACAACTACAAGCAACTGAGCATTACAACAGCTGGCCAAGCGGATAGCTCAGCCTCCCTGGGCACCTACAGGGAGAGCGAACACGCCACAACAGAAGGACACACGTAGCCCACATATGGGTCACTCCTGGAACATCTGGAACTGAGGGAAGCACACTGCCGGGCCTCATAAGGCATCATTTATATAAGGTCACCTCTCTAAGAGCAGGAGACGTAGCTGACTACCTAATACATAGACACAAGCACAGGGAAAGAGGCAAAATGAGGAGGCAAAGGAATACATTCCAAGTAAGGGAACAGACAAAACTCCAGAAAAGGAACTAGGTGAAAAAGAAATGAGCAACCTACCTGACAGAGAGTTCAAACAAAGAGTGTTAAGGATGCTCACTGATCTTAGGAGAAGAATGGATGAAGTCAGTGAGAACATCAACAAAGAAATGGAAGATATAAAAAAGAACCAATCAGAAATGAAGAATACATGGGCCGGCCCCATGGCTTAGTGGTTAAGTGTGCACACTCTGCTACTGGCTGCCCGGGTTCGGATCCCGGCCGTGCACTGACGCACCGCTTCTCCGGCCACGCTGGGGCCGCATCCCACATGCAGCAACTAGAAGGATGTGCAACTATGACATACAGCTATCTACTGGGGCTTTAGGGGAAAAAAAACGGAGGAGGACTGGCAATAGATGTTAGCTCAGAGCCGGTCTCCCTCAGCAAAAAGAGGAGGATTAGCATATGTTAGCTCAGGGCTGCTCTTCCTCACAAAAAAAAAAAAAAAGAAATGAAGAATACAATACTGGAAGTGAAAAATTCACTACAGGGACTCAAAAGCAGAGTAGAAGATACAGAAGAACGGATCTGCGAGCTTGACGAAAGACTAGAAGAAATCACCCAAGCTGAACAGGTAAAAGAAAAAAGAATTAAAAAAGAGTGAGGACAGTCTAAGGGACCTCTGGGACAACATCAAATGCACTAACATCTGTGTTATAGGTGTCCCATAAGGAGACGAGCAAGACAAAGGGGCAGAGAATCTAATTGAAGAAATAATAGATGAAAACTTTCCTAACCTGAGGAAAGAAACAGACATCCAGGTACAGGAAGCACAGAGAGCACCAAACAAGATAAACCCAAAGAGGTCAATACCAAGACACATCATAATTAAAATGTCCAGAATTCAAGATAAAGAGAGAATCCTAAAAGCCCCAAGAGAAAGACAAGTTACATACAAAGGAAACCCCATAAGGCTATCAACTGACTTCTCAGCAGAAACCTTACAGGTTTGAAGAGAGTGACACGATATATTTAAAGTGCTAAAAAACCTACAGCCAATGATACTCTACCCGGCAAGGTTATCATTCAACATGGAAGGAGAGACAAAAAGTTTCCCAGACAAGCAAAAATTACAGGAGTTTGTCACCAAGAAACCAGTACTACAAGAAATGGAAAAGGGACTTATTTAAGGGGAAAAGAGAAGACCACAAATAGGAAAAATTATCTATTTCCATGAGAAGAGGGTAATGGATACAAATGCACAAAAAAGATGTTAGATATGATATCAAAAACATAAAATGTGGGAGGAGGGGAGTTAAAGAGTAGAGCTTTCAGACAGAGGTCAAACTAAAGAGACCATCAACTTAATATAGATTTCTATATATGTAGGTTACTGTATACGTACCCCATGGTAATCACAAACCAGAAACCTATAATAAATACACAAAAAACTAAGAGAAAGGAACTCAAACATAATACTAAAGAAAGCCATCAAACCACAAGGGAAGAGAGCAAGAGAAGAAGAAAGGAACAGAGAAAGACTACTAAAACACTAAGGAAAAAAAGTTAAAAAATGGCAGTAAGTACATACTTATCAATAGCTACTTTAAACATCAATGGACTAAATGCTCCAATTAAAAGGCATAGGGTGGCTGACTGGATAAAAGAACAAGACTCACATATATGCTGCATACAAGAGACACACTTCAGACCTAAAGACACTCACGAACTGAAAGTGAAGGGATAGAAAAGGATATTCCACGCAAATGGCAATGAAAAGAAAGCTGGGGTAGCAATACTCATACCAGACAAAATAGACTTTAAAACAAAAACTGTAAAAAGAGACAAAGAAGGGCATTACATAATGATCAAGGGAACAATCCAACAAGAGGATATAACACTTGTAAATATCTATGCACCCAACATAGGAGCACCTAAATATATAAAGCAATTATTAACGGACATAAAAAGAGAAATAGACAGTCACACAATAATAGTAGGGGACTTTAACACGCCACTTACACCAACGGATAGATCATCCAAACAGAAGATCAATAAGGAAATACTGGCCTTAAATGACACACAAGAAATGATGGACCTAGTAGATATATACAGAACATTCCATCCAAAAACCGAAGAATACACGTTCTTTTCACATGCACATGGAACACTCTCCAGGATTGATCACATATTAGGCCACAAAACAAGTCTCCATAAATTTAAGAAGACTGAAATAATACCAAGCTTCTTTTCTGACCACAACTGTATGAAACTAGAAATCAACTATAGGAATAAAATCAGAAAAGCCACAAATATGTGGAGATTAAACAAAATGGTACTGAACAACGACTGGGTCAACGAAGAAATCAAAGGAGAAATCAAAAAATACCCGGAGACAAATGAAAATGAAAATACAACATGCCAGAATTTATGGGATACAGCAAAAGCAGTTCTAAGAGAGAAGTTTACAGCAATACAGGCCTAACTCAACAAACAAGAAAAATCTCAAATAAACAATCTAACAATGCACCTAAAGGAACTGGAAAAAGAAGAACAAACAAAACCCAAAATAAGTAGAAGAAGGGAAATAATAAAAATCAGAGCAGAAATAAATGAAATAGAGACTAAAAAAAGTAGAAAAATTAATAAAAGCAAGAGCTGGTTCTTTGAAAGATAAACAAAAGTGACAAACCTTTAGCTAGACTCACCAAGAAAAAAAGAGAGAAGGCTCAAATAAGTAAAATCAGAAATGAAAGAGGAGAAATTAAAACGGACACCTCAGAAATACAAAAGATTAAAAGGGAATACTATGAAAAGCTATATGCCAACAAATTGGACAATCTGGAAGAAATGGATAAATTCTTAGAATCATATAACCTTCCGAAACTGGATCAAGAAGAAATAGAGAATTTGAATAGCCCAATCACCGGTAAGGAGATCGAAACAGTAATCAAAAACCTCCCCAAAAATAAAAGTCCAGGACCAGGCAGCTTCCCTGGTGAATTCTACCAAACATTCAAAGACTTAATACCTATCCTTCTCAAACTCTTCCAAAAAAATTAAGGAGTGGGGGAAGCTAGCTCCCTAACTCATTCTACGAAGCTGACATTACCCTGATACCAAAACCAGACAAGGACAAAACAAAAAAAAGAAAATATCACTGCTGAACATCGATGCAAAAATCCTCAACAAAATACTAGCAAATCGCATACAACAATACATTAAAAAGATTATACACCATGATCAAGTGGGATTTATTCCAGGGATGCAGGGATGGTTTAACATTCCCAAATCAATCAACGTGATACACCACATTAAAAAAATGAAGAATAAAAATCACATGATAATCTCAGTAGATGCAGAGAAAGCATTTGACAAGATACAGCATCCATTTATGATAAAAACTCTTAATAAAATGGGTATAGAAGGAAAGTACCTCAACATAATAAAGGCTATATATGACAAACCCACAGCCAATATCATCCTCAATGGTGAAAAACTGAAAGCTATCCATTTAAGAACAGGAACCAGACAAGGATGCCCACTCTCACCACTCCTATTTAACACAGTATTGGAAGTCCTAGCCAGAGCAATGAAGCAAGAAAAAAAAAATAAAAGGGATCCAAATTGGAAAGGAAGAAGTGAAACTGTCACTATTTGCACATGACATGATTTTATATATAGAAAACCCTAAAGAATCCATCAAAAAACTTTTAGAAGTAATAAATGAATACAGTCAAGTTGCAGCATACAAAATCAACATACGAAAATCAGTTGCATTTCTATACACTAACAACGAAGTAGCAGAAAGAGAAATTAAGACTACAATCCCATTTACAATTGCAAGACAAAGAATAAAATACCTAGGACTAAACTTAACCAAAGAGGTGAACGACCAGTACACTGAAAACTATAAAACGTTGCTGAAAGAAATTGAAGAAGACACAAAGAAATGGAAAGACATTCCGTGCTCTTGGATTGGAAGAATTAACATAGTTAAGATGTCCATACTTCCTAAAGCAATCTATAGATTCAATGCAATCCCTATCAAAGTTCCAACAACATTTTTTTGTAGAAATAGAACAAAGAATCCTAAAATTTATATGGAACAACAAAAGACCCCGAATAGCTAAAGGAATCCTGAGAAAAAAGAACAAAGCTGGAGGTATCAAACTCTTTGATTTCAAAATATACTACAAACCTATAGTAATCAAAACAGCATGGTACTGGCACAAAAACAGACAAACAGATCAATGGAATAGAATTGAAAGCCCAGAAATAAACCCACACATCTATGGACAGCTAATCTTCGACAAAGGAGCCAAGAACATACAATGGAGAAAGGAAAGTCTCTTCAACAAATGGTGTTGGGAAAACTGGACAGCCACATGCAAAAAAATGAAAGTAGACCATTAGCTTACACCATACACAAAAATTAACTCAAAATGGATTAAAGACTTGAATGTAATACCTGAAACTATGAAACTTCTAAAAGAAAACATAGGCAGTACGCTCTTTGACATCAGTCTTAGCAACATATTTTCAAGCACCATGTCGGATTGGGCAAGAGAAACAATAGAAAAAATAAACAAATGAGACTACATCAAACTAAAAAGCTTCTGCACAGCAAAGGAAATAATCAACAAAATGAAAAGACAACCTAACAATTGGGAGAAGATATTTGCAAACCATACATCTGATAAGGGCTTAATCTCCAAAATATATAAAGAACTCATGCATCTCAACAACAAAAAAACTAACAACCCAATTAAAAAATGGGCAAAAGACCTGAACAGACATTTCTCCAAAGAAGATACACAGATGGCCAACAGACACATGAAAAGATGTTCAACATCATTAACTATCAGGGAAATGCAAATCAAAACTACAATGAGCTATCACCTCATGCCCATCAGAATAGCTATAATTAACAAGACAGGAAACAACAAGTGTTGGAGAGGATGTGGAGAGAAGGGAACTCTCATACACTGCTGGTGGGAGTGCAAACTGGTGCAGCCACTATGGAAAACAGTATGGAGATTCCTCAAAAAATCAAGGCTAGAACTACCTTATGATCCAGCTATTCCACTGCTGGGTATTTATCCAAAGAATGTGAAAACACCAATGCATAAAGACACATGCACCCCTGTGTTCACAGCAGCATTATTCACAATAGCCAAGACCTGGAAGCAACCTAAGTGCCCATCAAGGGACGAATGGATAAAGAAGATGTGGTATATATACACAATGGAATACTACTCAGCCATAAGAAACAATGAAATCCAGCCATTTGTGACAACATGGATAGACACTGAGGGTATTATGCAAAGTGAAATAAGTCAGAGGGAGAAGGTCAAATACCGTATGATCTCACTTATTAAGTACTAGATAATAACAACAACAAATCAACACACAGAGACAGAGATTGGATTGGTGGTTAACAGAGGGGTTGGGGGGAGGGAGGAGGGCAAAAAGGATAATTAGGCACGTGTGTGGTGATGGGTTGTAATTAGTATTTGGGTGGTGAACATGAGAACATGATGTAATCCACACACAAATAGAAGTATGATGATGTACACTGGAAATTTCTACAATGTTATAAACCAATGTTACTGCAATAAACAAAAAATAAAAAAAACCCAAAAAACAAAAAAACCCAAAATGGACCTACAATGAATAGTTTATTTTTTCTTCCATGCTCTCCTAATGTATATTTTTTCATGACAATGGAATGCTTTTTCATATGCCTATGCATACGACTGACTCTTAGAAAGCCAATAAGACAGTATAAAATTTGTGTGTGTGTGTGTGTGTGTATGTGTAGTTTTAAAATTTGAGAAAAGCCCAATTGTTCTAATATAGTGAGTAAATTGGTTCATAACTTTAAGGCTAAAAGAAATAGTCTGCATTTCAACAATCAGTGCACAGATTCAATGAGAAAATTAAAAAAAAAAATTCCAACACTGCATAACATCATTACTTAACAAAAAAAGAGTCTACAAACGAAGCATAATCACTTAAGAGACACATACAACTTATTTTACAATTGCTCAAAATAAGAAATAGAGAATTTCTGCCTTTGTTTTTAGAAGAGCTAGATACTTCTGAAAACAACTAAATATGTTGGATAAAATACTAAAGCACTTTCTTAAATACAGCCAAATGCAACCATGAGCTGAAAAGAAAGTAAGAAATAATTATTCAAATAACTAAGTGTTGGCTTTTCAATCTTCATATTTTTTAATTTCATCCTGAATGTGAACACAAGGTATTCTGGAGTAGAGCTAGATAATTTATTAATTACCTCAAAGTAAATAATAAGTGTGTTGCCCCTACCCCCTTGCCCTCTGAGCCAGATACCACTGATTCTTTTAATTTCAATGAGACACAAATTTCAGAACACTGAGAAAAGTTAGTAGGTTCACATGCTGTTTATTTCCCTATTAAAAGCAATGCTCAAAAGACATTTATTTGGTTTTAGCCCTCTGCTTGAAAGTAAACATCTGAGGGATCTAAGCAGTCCTAGACATCACAGGGGCCTGAGAATCTCTCTCTACTTAGTCCTGAAAGGGCTTAACTCCATTAGCTCACTAAGTGAACAGATTTCTCTTTAAACAAACAGCAAAGCCCTTAATTAGAGAAAGGTAAGGCAGCCAGTTCCACAAGAACTTAAATCAGGGAACTTTACATATATTATTCAGTCTCACAAGAAAAATAAAAAAGTAGAGTGACTTCTGGCATACCTTACTAAAAAATAATGCTCATAAACTTATCAATATATTCCATTGCTTGTATGAAATGAAGGGATTTAGGGGGAGCACAGTGAGGTGGGGTTGGAGATACAGAGAGAATGTTTAGGATTACTGAAATTGACCATTATAAATATTTGGATTATAAAAATTAAAAGACAAAAACATCTGTTAGGTTTTTTTGAAGTTAAAACTTTCTGAACTGCATGCACCTGTCTCTATAAGAAAAGAACAGGGAAGAATTACCCCCAGCCTATGAAAATATAAAAAGTAACCTCACATGCTATTAAAGCAACTGTTCCCCCAGGATATAAAGGAGAAAAAATTCATTATTTGTGTTTTGTATATTCTTACTGGTTTTAACTGTTGTGTGTAAGAATGTAAGAGGGTTAGTTTTATTTTTATGTTTTAGACTTTTAAAAATGGTATCATATAACAAAATGACTTTTGCTTTACTACCTGTAAGTATAATAAAAGAATAAAAAATAGTGTACTTATTCAATAAAAATATTGGTAAATTTTAGTTTATATATATGTTAGTCTAATCTGTTATACAATGTTACTTTATGGAAGATAATACAACAGATCTCTGGATTTAGAAGTATCAGAGACAATAAAATAGAATGCTAAGCTCAAGTAGACCACTCTGTTATCTTGATTTTGCTACCTATCCAAAGGAAATTAAACATATTTTATTTTCTAATAATAATAAAAAACAGTGTAACAACAACAATAATAAGGCTAACATTTATTGATTGCCTATAATGTGCCTGGCACTACTTTAACTATTTAATGCTAATGATAATGTTAAAAATAGTAGTAGTCCTATGCCACAAAGTTTGTTATTAATTTTTATAGTTTTTATTATTGTAAGGATACGAAAATAAACTATCGATAATAACAACTTGGTTTGCCAAAATATTGGCATAAATTACATATATAGTTAAAATCATAATTAATTTACCAGTCAGTGAAATGACACTTCTTACATTCAAAATTTTTCCTTTGAAAAAGGCCACAACAAACAAACAAAAACTAAAAAGAAAAAAAATGATTTTCCATCTTATAGATAAGATACTAAGTGATCTGATTAAAAGAAAAAACTTTTCAGAATGATATAGCAAAAAATTAAGATTTCCTTTCAGAATCTATTGATTTAATGGAAAAATGATGAGACTAATGAGTATTCTAACAATAGGTTATTGAAAACAGGAAACACATTTAAAAAACTCATGTCTGAAGCGGTATACATGTATCCACATTCAGACACATACAAATGTATATGAAATATTATACCCTGGAAACACAATAGAAAAACACTAAAAGTAATATTTATTCAGAACTCACATATTAATCATTAACTAAAAATAATGATCATCATTATTATGCTCAAGAAGTAATTAATTTAAAACAATTTTATTAGTATTCGATTGAAAACCCTCTGAATGTGCAATATGATTTGGATTCTAAAGTGATTCATTATATTAACATTTTTCTACAAACCTAGGTTCTTTTACCTTATTAGGGTAAGCTTCTTTTTTAATTATATCTTTAAGATAAATACTAGAAAATTTATGCTATTCTTCTAGATTCATTATTTAGTTATTAAAGGGATACCACATTTCTAGAATATAGAGATCCTAGAGAAATTTCAGCTTAATATTATCTTTAAAATTTGAATTAATAATAGCTAATATTTATTGAGCAATTAACACAGGTTAGGCACACCTCTAAGTGCTTTACAAGTATTAACCAATCTACTCGTTATAACAATCTATTATCTCCATTGCACAGAGCAGGCAACCAGGCAAAGAGAGATTAAACAAAATGTGCAATCACATCTAGAAGTGGCACAGGTAGAATTTTAAACCAGGCAGTGGAGTTCCATAGTCCATGTTTTACTATATTATACATTAAAAAAGAATGGAAAAAATATCTTATTTCTTTCCTATTTTAATAAAACTTTATATTACCTTGCAATATGGTTTTATAATAAATAATGATAAACTATATTAAACTAAAAATTACATAAAAACCACATATTTTATTTTAGCAGAAAAAAGTGGGAAAGTTTCTTTTCCATTCTTATAGAAATCACTCACATTTCTACATAAAGTTCACCTATAAATGGACCTTAATCTGAGTCCTTATACTCTTGCTTTATTTTCTAGTGTTTTACTTTAAAAAAACATGAATGTAATAGACTACAAGGTCTGTTTTTAGTCCTGGAGCACGTGAGCACACTCTCTCTCTCTCTCTAGTACACACACACACACACACACACACACACACACCTGCATTTAAATGCCTAAAATCGTGCATTGATCCTGTCTTAGTAATGAAAAGTGATCCTTATATTCAACCCAACAAGATATTGAGGAATATTTTGTTTGCATCATTTCCTCGCAAGCCATCTATTTCGTGACACCACTTGAGAAGACACTAACTGGACAGTTGCCCTCAGTTCCATGACCACATTTTACACAAAAGGAAGTTCAAACATGCGTAGTACCTTCAAAATTATAAACACTCCTCTCTCGTATGACGTGAGTTCTGGCCCTCTATTCCCAGTTCTATTGTCCTACATTCAAGACTACTTCACAAAAACTGAAGCAGTTTGTTCTTACCTGTTTCTGTTAAAGATTATGATAAAACTACTTTATGATTCCTAAAAGCTGCATATTAGCCCAAAATGCATGAACTCTATTTCCTTCTTTCTTTAGTTTCAACCAATTTGAACATAGTTTAAACACATAAATGCAAATATAATACAGGTTTTAAAAATTATAGAATAAAATTTCTTTGCAAGATTAAACCTTCTGAAGGAGAAAGAGGGTAAAATTTCCCTGTACAATAAAAGATTGTGGCAGTAAATCTATTTAGCTCACCATCTCAATTCTCCTCTTTTGGCTATATAAACAGGGTTGAAGGTTGGAAACCAATAGGCCAGATTTGAAAAATGAGTTAAACTCACTGACAATTTTTCTACTTTCAATTTGATCAACAAATGTATTTTTGGCCCTTATCTGAATATAGTACTTACTGTATTCTTGTGGGCTTCTAACTTATTCAGCATAATATGAATAAAGAGTTAAAATTTCTGGGTTTTCACAGGATATTTTTAGGAATCTCCAGTAACCTCCTATCACTAAGTTAACTAAACTCCAAAAGGTTTATATACATTTTTAGCTTACTAATCTAAAAAATTCTACAAATGAAAAAAAAAAAAAAAAGAGAGAGACATCAATAATTACTTTGTTAAAAGTCATGAGTCATCCCTGTCCTGAGTAGCAGGAGGACATCCCAGGTGGAGGCTCTGGGCGGTTCTCTGACTTCTATCCTCTCCTTAAGGTAAGAGACATTGTTCCTCGCCTGCCATGCCTATGGATGGAATTCTGACTCCATTCCACCACTACAGTAAAGAACGGGTGTCACTCCCTCTCCCCAGCTGGCTCTACAGACTGTGGGGTGGACTACTGTCACGTAACACACAGTGACGCAGACCAGAACAGCACTGCAGAGGCTTTATAAACTAAATTGACATTGGAACCACAACCCACGGAAGTGAACAGAGATGTGCATTCTGAACCTAAACACGTTGACTATCTGCTAAAAAAGAAGATTTAAATAGACACCAGAATCTCATAATACTAAAAATGTTCAGAGTAGAGTCCAAAATTACTCTAGACCAAGAACCAGTAAAATCTCAACTTGAATAAAAAAAGACGATCAACAGATGCAAACACCAACATGACACAGCAGCTGGAATTATTCAATAAGTATTGTAAAGCAGCTATCATAAAAATGTTCCAAGGAGCACTTACGAAACTGTTGCAACCAATAAAAGTCATGAATTAAATACTTCCCTTGGTCCTTCAAGAAAATCATCGAAATGAAACTGCTTTCCCACTATGCTTTCTACATCCTTTATTTTTGTCAGTGGATCCCTTCTGTTTTAGCCTTTTGCTCAGAATTTAATATTCTTAAACTCTTACAATCTACTCAAGCCTATTAAAATTCTTTTAAAAATAAAGTATATATACTGAGTTAAGATTCTTTACATATATTGTCAATAAGCATTAACGTTACAGAAGGTTAATATTTCAGTAAAATTGAACTATACAGCTGATTTTCTTTAGCCATTTCCTTTCCTTGATTCTCTGTGAAGCTATCTAAAATGGCCAGGCATCTCATTTTTCTACTAGTGACATTTTCTTGCTTGCCTTATAGAGATTCAAGGTCCTCATTTGGAAACAAAACTCCTGTTATGTTGGGAAGTCATAGCATTTTCTCTCACGACTTTTTGTGAGTCTTTGGCTTCATGAAAACAAAACAATATCCAGTGTCACAACAAGCTTAACTAGTCTTCACCTTTTGTATAAGTTGTTCTTTTCTTCCCCATCATAAAACAGAGAAGGCATACAAAATCAGCTACAGTAACATTTTTGTATGCCTTAAATTATTAGTAATAGTTGGTATTGTAGACTTAATTTATATTTTCCAATCCCTTTATTCACTAGAAATATTTCAGGATCTCCACACCCCAGTTTCAACATGATGCTACTCAATTAGCACTGCTTAGAAGCAGATAGTATATAATATTCCGTGTCTTTTGCTCTAAGCATATGTCAATGCCTTCCTGCCTGTTGTTGCTCAGGGTTGGTGACTCTTTCCTCCTGGGTCCTAACATCTTCTGAAAGATGCAGATGCTTTATTTAAATTATTTTGATGCTTCAAATTGCACATGCTTTGGGTAACTTTTCAAAAACTACTTGGCATAAGTGAACGGTCATTTTCCTCTTTTCTCCATATATGGTTTGACTCACTTGTAAATTTCCTAACGCCAGTTTTTTCTTTTTCTAATTATGCCTAACAGGAAAATTCTAAAATCTAGCTGTTGAGAAAAGGTATACAGATTAAGTCCATATCTATTAATATTTCCCTTAAAGGAACTCAGGTTTTGGAAAGAACAAACATCATACTTTTTAGATCAAGAGTTAACCTATGGTAAGCTTTTAAGGTAAGTATTAATCTAAACCACTCATTGCAATTTTAGAATTGCTGGATTCTGGAATGTTTAAAACTTCTCGATAAATATTCTCTCACAGTTGAAATAATACACTGGCAGATCTCTTCTCCAGGTCACTCATAAACACACTCTAAATAAATATATTTTCTCTTAAACTAATAGTTTTAATTAAGAAAAAAGGAGAGAAACTGAGACATCTACTTCAAAATAATTAAAATATGCTTGCATATTTACTTCTGTTTTGTTATGAAAAACAAGTCTGAAGTTTCCAAGAGCTGCAGTAATAGTAAGGCATCTCATGCAAAACTCAGGATAAGAAAAAAGCTAAAAGTGGATCAGGCTTCAGTGTACTTAAATGAGATGCCTCTTACATCATCTAAAGAGTAGATAATAAAGAGTAAATTAGAACAAGGATATTTAGCAACTTTATAGCACCCTATTTGGCTGAATAAGCAAAGTCAAAAAAAAAAAGCATCAGAAAGCTGAAACTTGATTGTCCAAATTAGATGAAGTGTGATGTTGAGAAAATGGAGTAGCTGGGGCTATATCAATAGTTGTAAAGAGTGGGAAGAACATTTCCCTGTTGAGCTAATAATTAAAAAGAAACACACATACCAAACTATCCTATCCAGTAACTGTTGAAACGACAGAATTCTATGTAGCCAGTAGCAAGAACAGAAAAGCAAGGCAAGGTTAAGCCTTCAGACCATTTCACACTAAGAGAAACAGTTATATCAAGTCATCCTGAATCTGTGAAAAAAAAATTTTTTTTTAATATATTTAAGAGGCAGGACATTTCTGTATTTATCACTGACCCCTTTAGCAAAAATCATTGTTTCTGTTTTCTTGAAAGTTTTAAGAACTTTGCTTAATTCTTCAGCATCATCAACTACTTCCTCTACTAGATCATTCCCACTACCCTATAAGCACTCTAGTACTTCCCATCTTTAAGAAAAAACATACTGGGCCGGCCCCGTGGCTTAGCGGTTAAGTGTGTGCGCTCCGCTCCCGGCGGCCGGGGAGGATTAGCAATAGATGTTAGCTCAGAGACGGTCTTCCTCAGCAAAAAGAGGAGGATTAGCATGGATGTTAGCTCAGGGCTGATCTTCCTCACAAAAAAAAAAAAAAAAGAAAAAACATACTGGGTCCCATATCTTGATCACTTTATTTACCCACTCTTCTTTGTAGCACACTTACAGAAAGAACTGTCTATACATATTGTTTCTACCTCCTTGTCTCGTATCTCTAGTTAGCCTTTCAAACCTAACTTCCAGTCTCCTCATTCAATCTAAATTTTTCTTGTCAAAGTCACCGATGATTTTCATTCTGTGATTCAATGATCAATTTTTATCTCATTTTGCTTAACCTCTTAGAAGCAATCTGGCATAGTAAACAATTTCGTTCCTGATGAAAGACTCTCTCCTCAAGGTATCTGTGACAGCACAGTCTCCTCTGTCCTTGCTTGTTGGGCTTTTTTTAAATTGTCTCCCCTCACTAATACTGTTGTCACTCCTTTCCTGACAATAACTCTAAATGTCAGATTCCTCAGGGCTCATTAGTGAGCCCGTTTTCTTCTCTCTCTCTCTCACTATGCTCTCTCTTTAGATGATAAATGCTTTCTACTGATTTAAATGTTCCCTAGATGCTAATATGTCCCAAATTTATACCTCTAGTCCAAACATCCTTTTTGAGCTCCACACTTGTATATCCAACTATCTATTAGATGTCTAAAATTAAACTCTTGATCATCTCAGTATCACTGCCCACTCCACCCTACCTTTGCAGAAGTTGTTGCTCTCTGTTTTTTCTATTTCAGTAAACAGTGCCACCTCCACCTAGTCACTCAATCCAGAAAACCAACACATCTTTTTTTTTAACCCCCACATCCAAACCCATGTTTAGATTCTTTCAGTAATACTTCCAATATCTTTCTTGAATGCACCCACTTCTCTCCTTCTGCTCTACCACCATAATCTGAGCCACCATCAACTCTTACCAGGACTACTGCAAGAGCCTCTTGATTGTTCTCCTTTCTTCTTGAACCTCACTCCAAACTGATTTCTACACAACAGCCAGAAAGATCTTTTGAAATTGTAAACAGGATCACAGCTACTCTACCACTTAAAGCTCTTTCAGGGTTTCCCATTGCACTTGGAATAAAATACAAACTTCTTATGCTATCCTAATCATCCCCCTTATCTCATTCCATTCTATCCTTTAGTCTCTATACGTGCCAATCTAACTGACTTCCTTTCAAGCTTATTGAATACACCAAGCTTTTTCTCTTCTCGGGGAATTTGTGCATGCTGTCCTCTCCGCTTAGAATGGCCTTCCCCTCCAGCTCTGTCTGGCTACCGTCTTCTCATTGCTCACTTCTCAGATTCTATTTCACTTCTCAAGCAAGAAATTCCCTAACTATCAAGCCCAAAATAGGTCTTCTCTCTTTTTCTTTATAAAGCACCTGTCCTTTCATTCCACAGCATTTGCAATAATTTATAATATTTATTTACTTGTTTAATTTTTCAAATATATCTCTTACAAACCAACTGTAAACTCCAGAGGGTAAGTACCCTGACTGTTCTGCCCACATCACAGTCCCTAGCATAAAACCACTGAAACAAACTAGGTGCTCAATTAAAGTATTTTGAATGAAAGACTGAATAATATATAATTATACAAGTAATAAAAATAATTTGCTTAGAAAAGGGGCGAATGAAGTAGTGGTCATATATTATAAATCTTTACACCTTCAGTAAAAGTAAAATGAATAATTAACAGAGAATGCTCAGATATACCAGGCACTATTATAAAAGCTTTACATATATTAACTCATTTAATCCTTATGAGACTCCTATGAGGCAAATACTATCATTATCCCCATTTTATAGATAAGAGAACTGAGACACAAAGAAGTTGAGTAATTTTCCTAAGTTATATAGCTAGTAAGTACTAGAACCAGGATTTGAACCCAGCAGTCTGGCTCTAGAAGCCATATTCTTATATTACCTTGTTAGATCACTGATGAGCATTAAAAATATTTAACTGCCAGTCCCTCCCAGCAGACACAAGGACCATCCATTCAGAACAGAGGTTGGCCGTAACCAAGTGAAATGGCTGTGGAAGTGAAAATCAGCTGCATATCAGCCTTGCCTAAACAGTTCTCTAGAGAGTCTCTGAACAAATTCTCTTCAACCTATTCACCTAAAGAGAAATAGCCAGCTCCATTTATATCCAGATGGATATAAATATTCCATCTAGTGAGAACTTTTAACAAACTGCATCTACTTAATCCTTAAATGGAGAGAAAAATTAGTTATGTACTAATGACATTATATAGCATGGCAAATCATCTCACACTTAAAATGTTCTTTCTATTAAAATTATAACATCATTTACTTAGTAACTACGAGCTTTATCTTAAGGAGGAAAATTACTATCTTTTTCAATTAGAAATTATTTCACTCTTATATTGCTTCGTATAAAGAAATAACTATTAAATTGGAAATCAAGGAAAAGTAAATTTTCAAGAGATTACTAAAAAGAGACTTATATAATAAGCAAAATGTGAAAACAGAGCTAGAGTGATCCTTTCCTACATGCACCATTTTTCTGTGAACGTACACATTAAATATTGTGTGAGCTTCTTAAGGACAGGGCAATAGTTTATTCATCTTTATTACCACAGTGTTTGCAATGCACATCTCTGGAAAGCTATTTGTAGTAGACTAGTAGGCACTATTAAAAAAGTTATCCAATTGAACAGAGAGGAAGGTAAATCTACGCAGAGGGAACCACAAGAACAGATACAAATGTGAAAAAGTGCCCGGCATGTTAAAAACCAACCAACCAATCAACCAACCAACCAACCAACCAACCAACCAACCAACAAAAACCCCAGCAAGTATTCTGGTGTAGAAAAACATGGCACATGTGGTACAAAGAAGTCAGAATGAAGATAGCCAGTCAGTCTGGGATGAGACTACAAATGCCCACACTGAGAAGTTGGCATTTTATTCTATTCCTAAGCAATCAAATGAGTTTTCGAAAAGCTGAATTATGTGATCCAGAAAGATAATTAAGAACAGTGCAGAGGATGAACTGAAAGGCATGGTCCCAGGTTTAACCTGAGGACACCTGTCTATCTTTAGGAGGAACAACAAAAGCCAAAGCAGCTACATGACAATGGGTCTCAAAAATTACTCCAGAATTTACAGTTCACACTGCCCTTTGATTCTTTGTCTTAGGCTAGGATCCCTGGCTGCCTTCCCCTCTGCATGGCCCTTTCAGAATGATGACTCATTTGGAGAGTCTACTGAGCTTATCAATATGACTTCTCCCCAAGGTGTTTCCCCTAAAATAAAATCTTTCAGCATCATATATTTTAATCTGTGCTTCTGCCAGCACACTTACCACAATGTTCCTATGATACTGTCCTCTACCCTAATCCACCCTTTTTCCTCTGTATGTAGGAATGGGGTAGTAACGGGGTATGTTGTGGCAAGAATCCAACATCAGAGAGCTAGTAATAGAGTATATCTACATCCCCAAAATGAGAAAAATGAAGGTTTGGGAAAGGTATAGAATTCACTTGAGTTTCTAATATTGGGTCGTATCTTAGGAGGCAAATAATTTATACATTTGAAGTCACTTCTGTGGTCCACTTTATCTAATAATAGAAAAAAAATCTCCAGAGTTATGAAGAAGGTATCTGTATGTGTTAGCGGACAGTGGGTCGGTGGGGGTGGAGGCAACAATAAAATCTGATGGGCCTGATGGAGAGAAGCAGGTAGGGTAAGGAAGACTAAACTATATATTCCAGGAAGCTTCACACAGTTGGAACGGTCAACTTCAGGATCTTTAGGAACTGCCCAAATTTAAAAGAATGTAGTCCAAAGGAAAGTGAGTTAGTAGAAGACCACATACTCAGCAATGTGAGTTGTCCCTTGCAACTTCACAAATGTTCACTAAACTACTGACAGGACTCAGGACATGCTACCCCAAAATATGACACTTTGACAAACTGAATATTTTAAACTGAAGGAATCTGAGAAATGGCAAGTGCAAGAAGGACCCTCCGACCTTTCCTTGAGGCAGGTTGTAAGACCCTCATGTGAGAGGTGCCCTGGAGGAAAGGTATATCCGAAGATGGACAGAGGCTGAGAGGAACCTGAATGAATAGGCCTTGCTAAGTTTTCCCCAGTTTACCACTCTTAGCTCATACCCCTTTTGTCCTATCATATTTTTCCACAACTTTGCACTCTTCATCAAACCTGGCATAAAAATGCTCAGGTTTAACCACTTCTTTGGGTCTTCATTTCCTTATGAAGGCTCTTGTGTCAAATAAAACTTATATTAAACAAATTTGTATGGTTTTTTCTCGTTAACCTGTCTTTTGTAACAGAAACCCAGCTGAGAATCTAAAAGGGTAGAAGGAAAGAAGCATTTTTCCTCCCCCACACTATAAAATAATGACTGAATTTCTTGTGAAATATACAGACAGAAGTTGCACCTTAAGGCCAGATCTAATGTGAGGCAAAAACAACATGACCAATGCAAATTCAGAAGTAGTGACAAAGAAAATTATAAGGAAGTAAGTTGACAAAAACCTGGAGTGCACTTCATTCTTACTCAAACTTGGAAATTGGGTCAAACAAGTTCACTTATATTTCACAGGGAAGAAAAGTCTCCAACAGCCACCTAGACTATATTTCTAGAATGTAAGATGAGATCTTTGTAATAAGCAGGATTACTTCTACAATAGGTTTGCTATTTAGTAAGGGATACACTTAGTCAATTATTCATATCATTCAATTTCTATCTTATTTTCTAAATGAAGACTTGGAAAATAATTTTACATTATTATTCTCAGAATAAATAGCTATATTATATAATATACATACATATGAATATATATGTGCTTGTATATGTGTATAAATTTTAAGAATTGCATGGACCTGGAAAATCATCAGAAAATTCAAAATAGCCAATCTTATACTAAAAAAAGTTGGAAACTGTTACAAGAAGCTGAATCTTGAGAAGGAGAATATTACCAAACACGGAAATAAAGAATGAATTGCTAAAGGAGAGAAATGAAAATTTGATTATTAATTTAAAGATAAGCAAAGGTTGGTTTAAGAAAATTTGGGTAAAGAATAGTAACTTCAATATGAATTGGTATGAAGAATGGAGATCAGGGCCATGACTTCACAGTCAGGAATATGTACAATGTGATTACCTGTATGACTCAGGGAGATGTGGGGAGCATGAGTTTAGGATGCCAGGGGGTGTAGTATTTCTTTTCGTTCTCTAATTTTTCTTCAAGCTAGCTATATAAAGCTTTATTAATGTGATGAACTGAACAAGAATAGCAATTCTAGTTAGTCTGGATCATTGTTTATGGAAACTCCTGACAATAACCAATTGTTGAGAATAAGTCATAACAACTCAAAATTACAATACTGTAAGGTTTGAGGATTTTGAATTTTTAGAAGGTTTTAACCTTTTTCATAGGTTCTGATATAAGTCTAATTTGACTTCCTTTACTGAAGAAGGTTAGATTTGATATATAGGCATTTTCATAGTACTACTAAACATATGAATTCAAAGTTATATTTTTTTAATTCCAGAGAATAAACCCCTATTTAATAAGAATGGGGATCATAATACTCTAATGGCTTTGCCTAGTGAGAAAGCAACTATTCTATAATCTATAATATAACTATTCTACAATATAAAAACAAGTCTATCCAGTTGAATTGTTTTTCCTTAGCACTTTGATTCCTTTGAAAAATTTCACCTTTCGAAACCATCAACAAAACGAAAAGACAACCTAAAAACTGGGAGAAGATATTTGCAAACCATACATCTGACAAGGGCTTAATCTCCAAAATATATAAAGAACTCATGCATCTCAACAACAAAAAAACTAACAACCCAATTAAAAAATGGGCAAAAGACCCGAACAGACATTTCTCCAAAGAAGATATACAGATGGCCAACAGACACATGAAAAGATGTTCAAAATCATTAACTATCAGGGAAATGCAAATCAAAACTACAATGAGATATCACCTCACGCCCGTCAGAATGGCTATAATTAACGAGACAGGAAATAGCATGTGTTGGAGAGGATGTGGAGAGAAGGGAACTCTCATACATTGCTGGTGGGAGTGCAAACTGGTGCAGCCACTATGGAAAACAGTATGGAGATTCCTCAAAAAATCAAGCATAGAACTACCATATGATCCAGCTATTCCACTGTTGGGTATTTATCCAAAGAACTTGAAAACACCAATGCGTAAAGATACATGCACCCCTGTGTTCATTGTAGCGTTATTCACAATTGCCAAGACTTGGAAGCAACCTAAGTGCCCATCAAGGGACGAATGGATAAAGAAGATGTGGTATATATACACAATGGAATACTACTCAGCCATAAGAAACGATGAAATCTAGGCATTTGTGACAACATGGATGGACATTGAGGGTATTATGCAAAGTGAAATAAGTCAGAGGGAGAAGGTCAAATACCATATGATTTCCTTCATTAAGTAGTAGATAATAACAACAATAAACAAACACATAGAGACAGAGATTGGATTGGTGGTTACCAGAGGGGAAGCGGGGAGAGAGGAGGGCGAAAGGGATAATTCGGCACACGTGTGTGGTGATGGGTTTTAATTAGTATTTGGGTGGTGAACATGATGTAATCTATGGAGAAATAGAAGTATAATGATGTACACCTGAAATTTATACAATGTTACAAATCAATGTTACTGCAATAAACAAAAAATTAAAAAAAATTAAAAAATAAAAAATAAAAAAATAAATAAAAAAAATAAATAAAAAATAGAAATTTAAATTTTGATGAAGTCCAAATTGTCAAATTTTTCTTTTTACAATTAGTGCCCTTTGTGTCTCATGCAAGAAATATTTGCCTCCTCCAAAGCTAAAAAAAAAAAAAAGAAAAATTTCACCTTTAATATCAGTCTTTGACTTCACAGAAAGAGGACAGAGAAGGCAAGGAGTGAGTAAAATATATAGCAGGTATAGAAGATGACACAGCACATTACCAGCATAAGAGAAATTACACTGGTGACACTGCTTCTTGAGCTGATATACTTCTATTACTATCATTTCCTCCAACTCTTTCCAGGATATTATATACATTAATAAGGGTAGATCAATACAAAATTTTACCAACATGGACAATCTGGATATAAAACTGGAAAAAAAGGATAGGGAGAAGAAAGAAAAAAAAATCAGAAGAATATTCCACCACTAACCTGGTTTAGTTTCTTCCAGAGATTGAGGATAGGAGAAAGTTCATTGGACCAGATTTCTCTATCAAATTTGCAACCAGCTGTTACTGATCTGCCCAAGATCCTCAACTGTGAAATAACCTGAATGAAGAAAATAATAAGTAGCAATAAATGAAAATGATTTCAGTCAGAGAAATAGCATAGGTATAAAAATAGCCATATTTCTTTTATAAAAATAAAGACCAAATATAAATAAGTTTTATTCCCATTATCTCTGTTCAATTGGGTCAATATTTTAATGATTTATTTAAGAATATTACTGAGTATGATAAATATTGTATTATAGATATGGAGTGCGTGCATAAAATCAGTGAGGTATCCACTGATTGTTCTTCATAAATATTTCGACTTAATAATTAAATTGTGCTATCTCATTGCTTATCTGACATAAACAAAATATACTAAAAAAACCAGGTATATGTTTTCCTAAGCTACCATTTGAAACATCAACATTTGCAGCCTGTTGACTACTTTTCTGTTTTACTTCTTCAGAGATGTAAGTTGTTTTCCCTTCTTAACAGATTGGGCTACATTTCATATTTTGTTGGGTTCTTGTATTAGTAAAGTTTGTAATAAAGTAAGGGCCATAAATCTTTCAAAATGAATGCACTACTTAATTGTTAAACATCCGCAATCTAGAAGCCACTTCAAGAGCTTTTGACTGATTCTCTAATCTTGAAAAAACTGTGGTGATTCAGTGTTTCATTTTCTTTGTTTTTCTGATAAATTATTTTCATTTTCTCTAGCTGAACCCTACAACAGCACCTAATTTATCAGCTTTCCTAGATGGTAAAACATCACTAGTTGGTAGTCAGAAGAAGTTCTGTTTTAACTCGGGTAACATTTGCTATCACTTACTTGTGTTTTAAATTTGTCAAACATGTCAAAAAACAAATAAGAATGCAGTGAGATGTCTAAAGGAAAAAAGGTTCAAATATTTTTTTATACATGATGTTAAAAACTATTTTAAGAATAAAATGTTTACCAGCCCTGAAAAGGTCACGTTTTCTGTCCTAGAAAAATAACATGTGAAGCTTGCTTTTCTTAATAACGCTATCATTATATAATCTTTAATGAACAGAGAATAATAAAAAGGGAGTTCAAATATATAATAAAATATTTTTATAATGAGAATATGGCTATAACTTACAACAATGGATCATCTTTTGTTTTTACAAAATCTTACATATTTATCTTTTTACAAGGCACAGATAAATTATTCATGTTTTAAACCAATTGAAAAATACTTTTTTCAATAACACTCCTTTAAAATGGAGTCAAAGGGGGTAGAATTTCCCACGAGCGACACATTTACATCACTCCCATGTTCGATCCACACTGAACAGCTTGCATTAGGCCGCACTGGCGTGCTCCGGGGCAGCACTGAGGCTGTAGGGAAGTCACAGCAGATGCTGATGCTCCTATCCCACCTGGCCTCATTCCAAAGAGCAACGAGAGACACTTCAGAAATACCTATGTTTCTCCTGGGCAATTGGTGTGCTTCTATTGTCAGACACGAAATCTCATACCACCACTCTATTTTCCTTTTTCCTTTGGATATTATGAAGCAGAGAGAATGTCTGATCTAACAATATCAACTTTATAGAACCTTAGGAACATGGGCTTTGTTGTTTGTTTTATCCTCTTTTGGCATAAACTGTTTCCCTAGTTTTATTTTCTTTTCCTTTCCTAATTTTCTCTTTGACTGATTTCCTCAACTATCGATTTTATACTAATAGATTATTTATATTTTTGTAAGTCACCTCCAGTATAATCTTTCCTGGAATTAGAAGAAATATAGATTTTAAAAATAAACACTTATTCCCAGTTTACAGATGAGAAAATGGATTGTCAAAGAAATTAAGTAAATTATATTTCTGTCTTAGGGAATACGGTAGACTAAACGTCTGGAGAAAATTTTATAACACAGTACGTTTAAAAATTATGAATAAACAACAACACCATCAACAAAAAACTTTTTAAAATTTATGACTGAAGTACCAGAGAAATCAAGGGAAATCTGTAAACGCTAGAGCCAAAGAGCAGAACTAATCTAGAGACCTAGGTGAGTTCTGAAGCCAGCACTTGCCCTGGGGCATCTGCCTATCCCCAGGGGCCTATAGCTTGTTTTGTTGACTTTTTATTTTGAACTACTTTCAGACTTAGAGAAAAGTGGCAAAAATAGTACAGAGAATTCTCATTCTACACTTCACCTGGCTTCCCCTAATGTTAACATCTTACATAATCATAGTACAATTATCAAAACCAGGAAATTAACATTGGTAAAATACTATTAACTACACTACTACAGGCTTTATTCAAATTTTGCCAATTTTTCCATGAATGTACTCTTTTTGTTTCAGGAGAAAACCACATTATATTTAGTTGTTCTTTATCCGTAGTCTTGCCCAAAACTGTAACAGTCTTGTCCTTCATGACCTTGACACTTGCAAAGAATGCCGGTCAGTTACTTTGTAAAATGTCCCTCATTTGAGTCCATAAGGTCCACATTTCCAAAGGTAGGAAATAGAAATTTAGAACACTCAAAAAGCAGCAGCCAACAGGATAGTTAGAAAACAACCTGCCCTGCAGAGGAGAGACTAGGGACACTCGCTTTTCTCTGCCTTGGCTTTGGGGTGATAATACTGTGCTGTTTGAAATACTGTGATCATGAAAATTCCACATATCAAAACTTACGGAACTGCAGTGAATGAGACTCTTGAGGAAAATTACAACAGTAAACATTTATGTTTGAAAAGAAGCAATGCTGAAAATTGAGCCAAACTTAACAAATTATGAAGTTGAGAATGTAGATGGAAGTAAATAATAATAAGAGCAAAAAAAAATTTAATACAGTAGAAAACAGGTACAAGAGAGATCAGATAAAAAAGACTCAGTTTACCAAAAAGACTAATAAAATTATGAGACTTCTGACTAGACTGAGTGATATATAGATAGATGATAGATAAAATAAGAGAATGCAAAAATTTATTTTAAAATTCTAATTTTAAAAGGAATATAATTACAGATATAGAAAAGACTAAGAGACAATATGAGATTATTTTGAATAGCTTTATGCAATAAAAAGTTCCAAATTTGTCTAACAGAAATTCCTAGAAAATAATAAAACAGTCTCAAGAAAAAATAGAAAAACTAAATGGGGCTACAGTTGTTTAAAAAATTAAATAAGAAGTTAAAGATATTATCTCAAAGTAAATCCCAGACACCATATAAATAACACCCAGTTCATATAAAAGTTCTACTAAGATTCCTCAAACAGAAATACAAATCTTGCACTAACCATTTCAAAGACTAGAAAACGAGGCAACATTCCCCAAATCAGTAAGAGGCTAGTAAAAACATTATACCAAAGAGAACAGACATTCAAAGATCAGTCTTACTCCTGAACACAGATGCAAATAAATAAATATCAAGCAAAATTAAAAAAAAAAGGTATACATGATGATTTTGAATATATAGTTCAATCATAGAAAATATAATTCACCACATGAACAGATTAAAGAGAAAAATAATTATTTCAACATTGGGAGAAAATATGGTCAATGAAATTCATCAATATATTCTTGGCGAACTACTCCTAGCAAACCTCGCAAAGAAGTGCCAGATTGTTATAATAGCCTTTGAAAAATTATGCTTCCTTGTAATCATACCTCTTTGTAATATTTCACTCTTCCCATATCAAGAGATATCTATTTCTCCACCCCCTTGAAGCTGGACTAATCTTGTGACTTGCTTTGACTAATAGAATGTGGCAAAAGCGATCTGCAATTTTCAACCTGAGACTCCAAGAGAACTCGCAGTTTCTGCTCTGGCCTTGGAACCCTGAAACACCAGGCTAGCCTCTGGTAGATGAAAGCCATGCAGTTGAAAACCAAGTCACCCCAGCCAACAGCCAGTGCCTTCCACAAACATGAATAAGGCCATCTTGAACCTTCCAGTCTAGTCAACTCTCCAAGTGAAGGAGGCCTCATGTGTGAACTCAGATGAAACCAAAGAGGAATAACCCAGCCAAGCCACAGAATCAAAAAATCATAAAACATTATTGTTTTAAGTCACTAAATTTTGAGATAGTTTGCTATGCAGCAAAGAATAATTGAAGCACCAGAAATAGTAGAAAACTTCTTTAAACTATGCTATGGACTGAAAGTTTGTTTCCCCCCCAAAATTCATATGTTTAAGCTCTAACCCCCAGCATGGCTATATTTGGAGATGGGGCCTCTAAGGAAGTAATTAAGATTAAATGAGTTCATAAGAGTGGGGCCCTGATCTAATGAGATTAATGTCCTTATAAGAAGAGACACTAGAGAGCTCTTATGTGAGCCAGCTCTCTCTTTTTCTCTCTCTCTGCAAACATACACAGAGGAAAAGCCATGTAAGGACATAGTGAGAAGACAGCCATCTACAAGCCAGAAAGAGAGTCTTCACCAGAAACTGACTATACTGACACCTTGATCTTGGACTTTCAACCTCCACAACTGTGAGAAAATAAATTTCTGTTGTTTAAGCCATCCAATCTGTGGCATTTTGTTAAGGCAGCCCAAGCCAACTAACACAACCTCACAAATGGTATCTACAAAACATAGCAAATATAATCAATAATAAAATGTTAGAAAGCATTTTCTTCAAAATCAGAGCAAGATAAGAATGTTGACTATCACTACTTTTATTTCACATTGCACATAAGGATCTCAGTATCACAAGAAGACAAAAAAAGGCAATTAAATGTAAAAGGATTGGAAAGGAAAAAATCTAAATCATCATTTTTCTCAGACAGTATAACAATTTACAGGAAAACAAAAGAATTTATAATACTTTTCATATAATATAAACTATATACTATATATTATACTTATACCTTATAATACTTTTCATATAATATAAACTATATACTATATATTATACCTTATATTTTTCTATTTGTGTGTATTTGAAATGAATAAAAATTCATTAAATACTATTTTTTTTAACTTCAGCTCAAGTATTATTCCCTTTTTCAATGATTATTTGGGAGCATTTAAAAGTTTACTTAGTCAATGTTCTCATCAGCTACCCCTTAACATTTTCATGCTTCCTCTGGGTACTTGGCCAGATACAATAAATATGTTTAAATGTGTTACCAAACACATCAGGATGTAACAAACCATATTAAATCTTCCCACATACTGCAAAAATGAAACAGTACACTAACATGTTAAAGTGAGATACAGGAGAATATCCAGAGGTGTATCTTTCTAATGTTAACATATGCAGGATAAAGGGGGTGGGAGGAATCCCTTTTTCTGTCTCTCATGTCTTTCAATAAAAATGTTTATGCCAGGCACACACAGAACCAAACTGTAATTTATGTTGGTGACCTGTGAGATGAGATTTCACCCAAGATCAAAAGTGAAATGTACAGGCACTCTACCATGTAAATAACTCACATCATCATTTTTTCAAGGCAATATGAAAGTAAAAGCCTGAAAATAAATTTGAGGAGACCTCCTAGCTTGTACAATTTTAACATAAGCAAATTAGGATGAACTCTCTCATCAAAGGATGTTTAAATTTTACTAAGACTAGTGAATATACCAGTTTTCAAATACTGAGGTATATATTATTTGAAGCAATAGGCTAAATACTTCATAATAAATCATATACATTAATGTTTTATATGTAACTCTGGTTAATGCTAAACAACTTAGACCTGGAATTAATCACTAAATTGTGTGAAATGTTTGGATCCATCTCTGCCTTGATGAGATGTAATTATGATACTTTGTTGCACTTTGTATAATTAGTGGCTCTAATAATCCTACTTGCTGAGAGTAAAATTATACTTTTGTTATTCATGGAAGTAAAGTAAGACAGACAGAATATATAAACCTATTATATTATATATACACACCCATACACACATATATATGAGACCTCATGTCTCCTAATACTTTTATCTATTTATTTTTTAAAAAATATTTATTATCTACTATATTTGAAAACAGTTTTGTAGCTAATTAAAAAACTAAACATGTATCTATCATATGCTCTAGCCATTCCACTTCTAAGTATTTGCCCAAAAGAAATAAAAGCATATGTTCATACAAAGACATAAAATGTTCTAATGTTTATAGCAGCTTAATTTTAGTAGCTTCAAACTGGAAACAATATAAATGTCCTTCAATGAGTGAAGGAATAAGCAAATTGTGGTACAGCCATATAATGGACTACTAGTCAGCACTAAAAAGGAACAAACTCCTGATGCACACAACATAGATGAATCTTATAACAATTATGTTGAATGAGAAAGAAGCCAGAGAGAAGAGAGTCCTTAATTGTATAATCCTTTTATATGAAACTCTAGAAAATGCAAACTAATCTACTGAAAAAAAAGAAATAGTTGCCTGGGACAAGGGAAGGGAGATAGGAGAAAGGATTACAAAGTGTTAGAGAACACTTTTGGGGGTGATGGGAACGTTCACTATCTCGAGATGGTGATGGCCTCACAGGTATATATATGTCAAACCTTGTCAAATCATATACTCTAAATATGTGCAGTTTATTGAATGTCAAATAACCTCAATAAAGCTGTAAAAACTGAAAGAAGATAATCATTAAAACAACGTTAGGTAGTTCACAGAATAACCAGGAAACTGGAAAAGTGGGCTTTATGGCCAGTAAAAACACTGGTTATTCTGGTGGAAAACAGCAAGGAAAAGCTGATATTGCCACTGAACATAGAAGCTGTGGATTTCTCACTATAGGCTCATCACTGGCCTTGGCTCTGAATGCTATCCAGGAACTAGAACTTGCTTCAAGTGCCACTGGTCCCAAGAGAGGCAATGAGCACAGCTGTTTGATTCACTATATCCCTATTCACAGGCTGGGGCTGGGGTCTGTCATGCCTGTGCTCCAACTGTGAGGCCGGCTTGGAAAGTGAATCATTTTCAACACCTACTATGTAGTGATGTGCTGCCTCCCACCATGAATTTTTTTTGGGAAAATACTAAAAGCTGTCTACATTTAATTGGGTGACAAGGTCAAGGAGACACATATAAATATCTATCACATTTATTTTAACTTTGTAAAATTAATTTTACTATGAACGTTTTCAAAGATACACAAAAATTGATTTTTTAAAATTTTTTTTATTGCAGTCACATTGGTTCATAGCATTGTATAAACTTCAGGTGTCCATCATTATACTTCTATTTCTGCATCGATTACATCATGTTCACCACCCAAATACTAATCACAATCCATCACCACACACATGTGCCTAATCATCCCTTTTGTCCTCCTCCCTCCCCCTTCCCCTCTGGTAACCACCAATCCAATCTCTGTCTCTATGTGTTTGTTTGTTGTTCTGTTTATCTTGTACTTATGAGTGAGATCATATGGTATTTGACTTTCTCCCTCTGACTTATTTCACTTAGCATAATATCCTCAATGTCCATCCATGTTGTCACAAATGACTGGATTTCATCATTTCTTATGGCTGAGTAGTATTCCATTGTGTATATATACCACAAAGATACCCATCATCCAGATTCAACCATGGTCAAGATTTTCTTGTATTTGCTTCAATCCCTAGTTTATTTTCTTTTATTTTGTTGTTATTATTCCTTAAGTGTTTTAAAACAAATTCCAGGCCACACGATATTTAACTCCTACATACTCAGTACGTATCTCAAAAAAAATGGGCATAACCACAATGCTGTTACTTTACCTAACAAAATTAATCAAAATTCATCAGTGTCAAATAATACTCACTCCACATTTAAATTTCCCTTATGGTCTCAAAATTTGTTTAAATTGGATTATTTGAATTAGTATCCATAGAAAGGTCATGTAGTTGTTACGTATTTTAAGTCTCCTTAATACAGAGCAGTTTCTCTGCCCTCCCTTCTTTGTATGCCATTAACCTGTTGATAAAACTGAGTCAGTTATCTTGCAGAATGTCCCACAGTCTAGATCCACTGGTGTTATTTAATTTGCTCCTTTACCTCCTGTGTTTCCCATTAACTGGAAATTAGCTCTAAAGGCTGGATTAGATTCAGGTTCACTTTTTTTGGAAACAATACTTTTGCAAAGTGTACTTCATGTTGCATCACATCAGGAGGCACATACTGTCTGAATGCCTCCTCTTTGTGACACAAAGACGGATGACTCGGTACAAGTAGTGACAGCTGATCCCTCTCTTTTTTTCCCCCATCAGCCTTCCATCTAATGGTTTCAACCTTTGATAATAATTATCTGAATCAATTATTTTATCACAGTTTATAAAATAGTGATATTTTAAATACTGTCATTCCTTCTATATTTACTATCTAGATTATTCAATAAAGAAGAACTTACTTTCATCAATTTTTCTTTCATTACCATGAAATACAGTTCACAAAGGAAAGGTAATATAAATGCTTAATTCTTTCCCTTTAATTACCATTTTTCAAACCAAGAGATACTTTTATTTTTTACTAAATGATAACCTATAAAAGTAAAAAATCAAGTTTATAATATTAGTGAACTTAGTATGTCCCTGTAAACATTCGAAAGTAGTAAATATAGAATCATTGTGTATATTACAAAATTAAATAGACTGATAATGTCTTTCAATTTACTTGCTTTTGTCTGAAATGGTCTTAGAACTCAAAATGTGACGAGTATTCAAACTTCTGACTTCTAACTGCCTGCAGTTAGAAGTCAGAAGTTACTACACTGTGTATCAAAGTACATATATTACCTCTGTTTGCTGATGGTGCTATTGGCAAAGCTGTAGCTAATAAATATGTTCCTGAAATATGAGTTTATATATTCAAATGGAAGATATCTGAGAGAAAAGAACATCTTAAGCTTCCTAATTTCAAAAACTGAATTTACCAGGAACTTGTGACTTCTCTAATAACTGATGAAAAACCATTAGAGTCAGGATAACTGCAGCTGCTCAGTATGAGTAACCACAGCTGCTGAGCTCACAAAAGCCATTCAATGTGAGGTTGCTAAAATTATTACGCTAGCAATTAATCCTCAAATCTTTGGCAACAGAAAAACCATCATTACATTTTAAGAATAAATACAACACATTTTAAGAATTTTGCTATGAAATTGCTATTGAGTCTATGAAAAAAATAATAAAGTTCTGGAACTTGAAAGCACGTTTAGGAAAAAATAAATGAATATGTAGTTAGGCTCAAAAAGTATGTAGCTCTTATAGAAAAATAAACATTACTTTTATAGAACTTCTTTTATAGAAGAATTAAAGCTAATAAGGAATTTGATCAATAACAATCCCTTTCCAAAACCTGCTACCATTTTTGAGCCATAACATAGCCTACTGCAATTGCTTTCTAACTTGTCTCCCTGCTTTAAGTCTTACTCCCTGTCGTCAATTCTCTACATGACATGCTACCACAGTGATCTAGTTATTACCATGGCTCATGAAGCTCAATGTTATCTAGTGCCCCTCTACCCCTGCTACCTCCTGCCCTCATATCCCACCTCTCTCCCTCTCCCTCACTGCGCTTCAGCCACATCTGTCTCATTGCTGTCCCTCCAATTGAAAAAGCAGGGATGGCTTATAAATATATGACAGGATGTTCAATCTCATTAGTAATTAAAAATACAAATTAAGACCACGATGAGATACCATTTTAACCCACTAGATTGGCAAATATGAAGGCGTCCAAAAATACCAAGTACTGGTGGGAATAAAAGGATGTAGATATTACACACTGCTGGTGAGAAAGTAAATTAGTACAACTACTAAAAGCAATTTGACACAATTCTACTTCTAAGTATATACCCCAGAGAAACTCTTGCACAGACATACCAGGAGACATGCACACAAATGTTCATAGTAGCATTGTTTATAACCAAAAAAATGGATAAACAAATTGTTATATTTACATAATGAAATATTATATGCAATCATAATGAATGAAACTACAGCTAAAGCAATAGCATAAATAAATCTTAGAAAAATAATGTGGAATGAAATAAGCAAGTCCTAAAATACCACATACAACACACCTTTTTATAAAGTTCAAAAATAAGCAAAATAAAACAATTCATTTTTAGGCACAAATGTGTGTGTGTGAATGGATACATGTAATACAACTATTTAAAAAGTATAAAACTATAATGGGGTCGGCCCAGTGGCATAGTGGTTAAGTTTGGCACACTCTGCTTTGGCGGCCTGGGGTTAGCGGGTTCCGATCCCAGGTGTGGACCTACACCACTCATCAAGCCACACTATGGTGGCGACCCACATACAAACTAGACAAAGACTGCCACAGATGTTAACTCAGGGTCAATCTTCCTCAAGCGAAAAAAGTGGGAGAAGATGGGCAACAGATGTGAGCCCAGGGCCAATCTTCCTCATCACAAAAAAAGAAAAAAAAACTATTAAAAAAGTTTTAAACACAACAATCAGAATGATGGCTCCTTCAGCAGAAAGGCAGACAGATAGGATAAAAGAGAATCACATAAGATGACACAGTGACTGGTAATATCCTAGTTCTTGGGTAGTTATTGGTTCATGGGTTTCATTATATCATCATGCTTTTAATATTTTATTTATATATGTATTAATGTTACATATATAGTCTTTTATATGTATCGAAGATTGTATTTTGAAAATACAGTAAAAAGTCCAAAATTAGAGAAACATGTACAGGTCCTAGAGAAACCTAAGTTTTACGAAAAAACAAAGCAGGTTAAGGAGAATAAGCAAAACTACGTGTTGAGGGAAGTTACTATTTTATAAAAGTGGTCAAGAAAGACCTATTTGATAAGGTAACATTTAGAGACCTGAAAGCAATAAAAGTAAGTATGTAGTAAGCCATGCAGATATCTAGGAGACGAATGCACCAGGCAAAGCAGACAGAAAATGCAAAGGCTCTTAGGCAGAAGCTCAAGGGGAGTGTAGCCAGTGTGGCTGCCTCAGAGTGAGCAATGCGAAGAGGACTAGAAGAGAAAGGCAAAGAGGGAGTAAAAGGCCTGAGCACCTCGGTGCTTGTACACCTTCGTAAGGAATGTTTTTACTCTGAGTTAGATGGGAATTTAGAAGTGACTAGAGAAAAATGACTATTGCTACTGACCACCTACAGAATACGAAAATGTCCATTCTTTTGTCAGAAGATCTTTCTCCCTGGATAGAGTTGTGCTGGCCTAAGAATAAGGAAGACTTTGCTCAGAGGCCAAGTCTTATTTGACTATATCTAAAATCTCTATAGAAAGATTTAAGTGCTTGTGTAAATGGGGATTCAAATGACTTTTAAGACTTTTTTTCTGAATCAGGCAGGGTATTGACTAGATGCACAGAAGTAAGAAGTATTTGTACCAAAATTTCATAGCAATTATCTCAGATTGCTCTAGAGATTCACTGATTCCTAGAGAAAGTGAGGGAGTGGTTTTGTTGAAGACTATTTTAAGAATTGCACTTTACCATATCCCTGAGTTTATTAATTCCATAAATCACAGCTTGAAATTGTTAAGTAAAAGGTCTTAAATGATATTCAATGATAGGACATTTTTTTCTTGTAGCCATGGAACCAAATCACAAACTCAGTACCAAAAAAAGCCTTTTTTTTTTTTTTTGGTTTTAAATGGAAGAGCAAAACTGGCAGTTACCAAATTCAGGAAACTCCCAGGTTTAAAACATTCATTTGAGAAAAACATTTCTGAAAGAATGGAATTCTTGAAGGCAGCTTTCAATGAGGGGACTTGAACAGTTCAGGAAAGCTGCGTTATCTTGCTGAGCCTTCTGCTTACCAGTGTACAACAGGAACTCAACATCGCTCTCAATATCGCTCCAATAGATCATTCTCAAAGTCTCTCCAGTAGTATAATACCTTAGCAGCTAAGGGTTTTTTGTTTTTAATTCTGAGCCTATAGTCGAGTGAGAAATGTGACTTTGTTTGGACTAGATTATAAAAAAAAAAAAGAATCTGATACGCAGATTTCATGTCATTTAGAACACCAAAACGAGGAATTTTCTGCAGTTTCTCATCACTCTACTACAGATGCTTTCAAAATTGAAGGTGCCTAAGAATCACCCAAAATGCAGATTCCAAAGCCCCCCTCTCAAATAGTCTAATTTTACGGATCTTGGATGAAATTTAGGAATCTACCTGTTAAAACAAACTTCCCAGATAATCCTCAGGTAAGTGGCCAACACCACTACCCTGAGAGAGATTTTCCGGGATTTAACTTAGCTAGAAAGACAATTATGTCAGTTTGGTGATTACTTTAAATAATCTACATCTGTGATCGTAGGTTAACTGTTGAATTTAAAAAGAGGGAAAGAAAAGCAAAAAGAAGCTGTAAAGATGTGAATCTGTTGCTGTTACAAGGACACGGAGACAAATCTGAGAAAGAAATAGAAAGCAACAGAATTATTTGGATAATTTAGGGCTTACATATCTACTGCCAAGATTTTGAATGAGTGATTCCACAAAGAAGTCTGGTATACAGACGGCAGCTGGTGTTACTGGTACAGATCAGTGCATATGGTTATTGTGCACAGCAGCTTTCAAAGAACCAAGTAGATAACCTTGATACTACTTTGACTGTTTCAAATACTTGATACTACTTTAAGATTTCACCAATGTGGGGCCGGCCCGGTGGCTTAGTGGTTAAGTGCGTGCGCTCCGCTACTGGCAGCCCAGGTTCGGATCCCAGGCGCGCACCGACACACTGCTTCTCTGGCCATGCTGAGGCTGCATCCCACACACAGCAACTAGAAGGATGTGCAACTATGACATACAACTATCTACTGGGGCTTTGGGGAAGAAAAAAAGGAGGATGATTGGCAATAGATGTTAGCTCAGAGCCAGTCTTCCTCAGCAAAAAAAAGAGGAGGATTAGCACGGATGTTAGCTCAGGGCTGATCTCCCTCACCAAAAAAAAAAAAAAAAAATTTCACCAATCTGGTTAAAGCTTTGAGTTCCTTATCAATTTTACATGTCCATTACAAAAAAGAAAAGGTTAAGAACACTGCCCTAAAATATGATTTTTAAAGGGTTTGGTGCTTTAGTGAGTATACCATAACTTATTTTACCACTCCCCTATTGTTAGCCATTTTGATTTTATAAAATGTTGCTATGTAAATAATGTTGCAATGAGTATCCCTGTACCTTTATGTCTGATTATTTACTAAGAATAAACATTTAGACATGAAATTGCTATGTCATGTTACCATATTGCCACCATCTTTCTGAGGCTTCTGGTAGACTATGTCCAGGCCTGCTATTGGTTCAATGATGCAGTAAGAAAGAATATGTGAAAATAAATAACAACGGCATGGCAAGAATTTCCTAATATGGTAGTAGACGTCCCTAACTACAAAGAGACCTCTCCCCTAGGTAATACTATAGAAGGCATTAAGCCTAATGTTCTGAAGCCCTCTATCAATAGCAAAAGAAACTATCAAAATCAATGCATAGAGATAGAGATTGAAAAAATAAAGAGAATCTCACTGAGCATTAGGATAGTACCAAGCACATAATAAAAATTTCAGAAGTAATCGTGGGCAAAATTTTTTTTCCAAATTTAATGAAAATTATAAAACAACAGGTTCAAGAAACTCAATGAACATGAGTAGTAAGATAAAAAGAAATATACACTATAATCAAACTATTGAAAATCAATTATGAAAAGAAAATATATAAAGAAGCCAGAGGAAAAAAAGACATATTAAGTAGAGAAACAAACACAAGAATAACACAAAGACTACATTAAAAGGATAATAAAAAAAAGTAATGAACAACATTATACCAATAAACTTGATAATTTAGATGAATGGACAAATTCCTTGGTATAGATAGATAGACAGAACCAAAACTGACATAGGAAAAATAAAATAAAAATGACTAGACATAAAAATGAAAGAAGTTGAATTTGTAATTTTAAAACTATCTAATAAAGAAACTTCAGGCTCAGATGGTTTACTGGTGAATTCCATCAAACATCCAAGAAAGAAATACCAATCCTACACAAACGCTTCCAAAAAATGCAAGAGGAAGAAAGACTTTCCAATTCATTTTATGAGGTAGCATGATTCTAATATGAAAAGTTATCAAAAATATCAAAAGATATTACAGAAAATAAAATGAAACACTAATATCTTTTGTGAACATAGATGCAAAAATGATTAACAAAATATAAGCAAATTAAATCCAGCAAGGAAATGGAGTTTATTCAAGGAATGAAAGATTGCTTCAACACTGAAAATCAATGTAAATCATCATATTTACAAAATTAAGGAGAAAAAAAATCATATAATCATCTCAGTAGATGTACAAAAAGCACTTGACATAAGATCATAAGTAAGAACAGAAGGAAATTTTCTCAATCTGATAAAGGACATCTATAAAAAAACCTTCAGCTAACATCACACTTAACGGTCAGAATGCCGTCTCTCTAAGATAAGGACAAGGCAAAGTCTATTCCTGCTGTTCACCACTTTCTGGAGATCCTAGTCACATTTAAAAGGCAAGAAAAATAAAATACAAACAGATTGGAAAGGAAGAAGTAAAACTGTCCTTATTTGCAGACAACATGATTGTTTACATAGAAAAACCTAAGGAAGCTACAAAAAAAGTTATTAAACTAGTAATTTAATTTAGCAAGGTCACAGAATAACAATCTTATTTAAAATAGCATCAGAAAAGATAAGTAAATTCAAAAAGATCACAGAAATATATTTTAAAAGACCTAAAAATTGAAAAAATTCGCCATGTTTATAGCTCTGTAAACCCAATACTGATACTTCGATTCTCCTCCAATTGATCTCCAGTTTCAATGGAATCCCAATCAAAATCCCAGTAAGTTTTTTAGTGGAAATTGACAAACTGATTTTAAAACAATATTAAAAAAGAAGAATAAAGTTGGAGGACTTTAGATTATCTGATTTAAAGACTGACCACAAAATTACAGTAATCAAGACATGTTTTAACATACTAATAGACATACAGAGCAAATGGACAGAATAGTAGTGGGTCCATTAAATATGCCCACATATACACGGTCAATTGATTTTTTACAAAGGAGCCAAGGTAATTCAATAGGTGAAATGATAAAGTACCCTTACAACTCATTAGTAAGACAACCAATGACGGATTTTTTTTTTAATGCACAAAAGATTTGATGAGACACTTCACAAAAAGATATACAAATAATCAATAAGCACATTAGAAGTTGCTCAATATTATTAGTCATCAGAAAAATGTAAATTAAAACCACAATGAAATACCATTTCACACCCACTAGAATGGGTAATAGTAAAAAGACTGACAATGTTAATATTTTTAGAGATAAAATTTTAATAAGTCTCAGTAGTGAAATGGCTTGAGAATAATTCACATCAGCACTAAACTAGTCTAAATATAAAATTAAAGCTAATGATCTATAAAGACAAAAAGTATCTTTAAAAATCATTATAAGTACGAGACAAAAAACAGATGTTACCAGCAACTAGAAAACAATTAGATACTGAAGAAAGGAAGTAAGAATAAGACATTTCACTACAAATTCATGCCATCCATTCTCATTGAGCATTATCAGATTCCCTCTGACAAACCCTAACCACAGAGACTTATCTAAACTTTTCCCACTTTCCTAAACTTCTAAGCTCACACTTTAATGAGAAGATCCAGGAAACCAAGGGCATGAGAGCCTTCAAATTTCATCTATTTCAAAATACCTCTTTTTGTTTACTCATATTCTTTTTCATCTCATCTTTAAGAAAGAATTATCCTTTCTGCTTTACAAGGCTAACATATCTGCCCAAGTCTCCTATAGGACCTTGTTTGCATAAGTCACTCCACCTCTCACATATCCAATCTCTACCTCTACACTGGTTGCTTTATCTCAGTCAACAAACATGTTCAAGTCTCCCACAGTCTTAAAAATCTTTCCTAAACCTGTGGCTTACTCAAGACATTTTCACTATTTAGATTAACAACACAGGACACATTATCTCAAAATATGGCACCTTGGCATACTGTATTTTACACTAAAGGAATCTGAGAAACAGCAGGTGCAGGAAGGACTCTCCGACCTTCCCCTGAAGCAGTTCATAATACCCTTTGTGAGAGGTGTCCTCATTAATCTGGAGGAAAGGAGCATCCTAACCTCTGAAGACAGAAGACACTGAGAGAAATCTGAATAAACAGCCTTGCTAAGTTTCTCCCAGCTTACTATTCTTAGTTCATAGCCCCTTGTGCTATCACCTTTTCCCATTGCTTTCCACTCTTCAGCAAACCTGGCATAAAAACGCTCAGGTTTAACGGCTTCTTCTGGTCTTCATTTCCTTGTGAAGGCTTCCAAGTCACGTAAAACTTATATTAAATAAACCTGTATGCTTTTATCCTGTTAATCTGTCTTTTCTTACAAAGCCCCAGCTGAGAATCTAGAAGAATGGAAGAAAAATATTTTCTTCCTCCCCTACAGTATTCTACATTCAGTTGATTCTATACAGCACATTACTTGCAATCTGGATAAAAATATTATTTTCTCAAAGGTCATAAAATATGCTAATATACAATTCCAGTCCTCAATTGAGCATTTTTATTATTTCAATTTATCTCCACTATTAACTTATTATTTATAACTTGTTAAAAAAAATAATGGTTGTCTTGGGCTTATAGTATATATCTTGATTTAATCAGAGTCAGTCTTCAAATACTATTACACTGTTCCACATGCTCTGTAAGGACCTTACAGAGGACCTTACTGGGAGGTATACTCCCAGTTCCTTCCTCCTAACCTTTGTGCTATTGTTCCTCATTTTACTTTTACATATGCTATAAACACACAAGAGATTGCTACTGCTTTTTTTGCTTTGCATAGTTAGTTATCTTTCAGAGAAATTAAAATAAAACTTTAGCTTAAACTTCATTTGTTCCATTTCCAGAGTTCTTCATTTTTTTGTGTAGATCCAATATTCTGTCTGGTATCACAACTCTCCTGCCTGAAAAACTTCTGTAACAATCTTAGAGAGTAAATCTTCTGGCAATAAATTCTGTTTCTGTTTGTCTAAGAAAGACTTTATTTCTTCATTTTTTAAAGATATTTTGCTAGGTATAGAATTCAGAGTTGAAAGTTTTTTCGTTCAGCACTTTAAAGTTACCATTCCATTGTTTCTGACTTGAATGGCTTCTGAGGAGAAGGCTGCTTTAATAATTATCTTTGTTCCTTTGTATGTACTGTGTCTTTTTTTTCCCCCCCTCTGGCCGTCTTTAGTATTTCAGTCTTTTGTTTTCAACAGTTTAATATTTTATGCCTAGGTGGGTTTGTTTTTCTTGGAGTGCAGTGGGGATTTATCTAGCATGGTGTTCTTTGAGCTTCATGGACTTGTGGATTCCAATTACATAACTGTTAGACTATTTGATATTGTCCCACAATATTGGATGCTTTGTTGTATTTTTTTTTTCACTCTTTTTTCCTCCTGTGTTTCAGTCTGGGTAACTTCTATTGATCTATCTTCAATTTCACTGATTCTCTCCTTGGCTGCTTCAAGTCTATTGATTAGCTTGTTGAAGATATCATCTCTGTTACTGTACTTTTCATTTCTAGCACTTTCATTTTATTTGCTGTTATACATTTTATTGGTTCTAATAGTTTCTATATCTCTGCTGAAATTAACCATCTGATTTTGCATATTGTTTACCTTTTCCATGAGAACATTTAGCATACAAATCATAATTATTTTAAATTGTCTGTTAGTCCCAACATCCATGTCATATCAAAGTCTGGTTCTATTGATTGTTTTGTCTCTCAAAAGACAAAATTCCCAAAAGACTACGTTATCTTTTCTTACATTTTCATATGTCCTATAATGTTTTGTCAAGAGATGAACATTTTGTGTAGACCAGTAGATACTAAGGTAGTTTAATGCTTGGAAATGGGCACGACTTTCCTTCTGTTAGTCCTTTAGTGAGGGAGTTTGTATTAACTAAGTCAGGCGTTGGGCTACATTTGAGAGTTGCTGTTGCTAGAGTTACCCTTAGTATACCACAGGGTTCAAATTCCTCTGTAGATACCTTTTATTAAGGCTGGGGGCTGGTTTGGCAGTGGGTTTTTATCAACGTCTGCTCCACTCTCATGTTTAGGTCTTCTCTTTTTCTGTACCTCAGAGAGGGTCTATCTCTTGTGACTCTCTCAGCAGTATAAAACTGTTACTTACTACTCAATGTTTACTAGCCCATTTTCCATTTTTCTAATTAAGCCTCAGTCTTAGATAGACACTATATTTACAGGTCTTGGAGATACGGCCTTCTCAGAGACCCTTCCCCTGTCCCAGCTGTAGTTCTGGGCCTAGCACAAATTTCTACCCCCTCCCACAGGTCTAGAGGGCTTTTTCTGTTTGCTATTATACCTCAGACAGGGTCTGTCTGCATTCTTACAACCCTTCCGCCACTGGAATCATTGCCACTTATTACTTGACACTTATTAGCCTGGTGGTGGGGGATGAGGGATGGCAGCATTCTTGTTGTTCTGATTAAGCTTCAGTCTTAGGTAGACACTGTGTCCCTAAGTCTCTCGGATGTGGCCTTCTCATTGCTCCTCCCCCTCCAAACTGTAATTGGGGCACAGATTCCTTCCCCTAACAGAGAGAGAAAGTTTTTTTCCTATTCCCTTCTCCCACTTGCACTGTTTTCACCAGTGCCCTAAGGGCAACAGTGGTTTTTCCCTTGTTTTGGTTTTTGCCCCTCTCCTCACAGATTAAGTCTTTTGTTCCATAAGGCAGACAGAGGCAGAGTTTCATGGCCCTCCTCCTCCCAAAGTGACTCTGTTCCCCTCCCCCAGGCCACCACCACAAAGGAAGCTTTCTAAGCACTTTCATCAGGTGGGGGTCCATGGAGAAAAAGCCCGCAAGAGGGTGAGAATTCACTCCGTATCTGGGCCTTCATTCTCTAGCAGCCTGCACTTGGCCTTAACCAATTCATTAACTATTCCAGCTGAAGTCTCACCAGCACCTGGCAGCACCTACTCCAGGTAATCAAATGCTTGTGTCTTGTCACCACCTGCAGGCACTTGTCTCTCCTTAGATTTCAGTTAGTTGTTGCTCTGCAATCTCATCTCTCTGATAGGTTCAAGAAAAGTCATTTAACTTGGTTTGTCTGGCTTCTTCTGTTGATGTAAGAGTAGAACAATGCTCTTTACATTTCTTTCTCTCCCTGAGGTTAACTTATTACGGATTACGATGGTCTTCCTTCTTTCACGCCCAGTAGGGCCACTATCAGGAATAGAGTTCTAATATTCCAACTTATCTGATCCAATGAAAAGAGCACATTTTTGGTCTCAGTGTCTGATCATCAATCCAGGGAAGGAATCAGAGTCACTTTGCAGGTGCCACACTCTATCTTCACCAAGGAGATAAGATTACTGTTTTTGGCTCAGTTTTGGTTCAAGACGAGAAGGGATGTGAAAGAGACGAAGGAGAATGGCATTGTCATTAACAATCTCACCAGAACCACACAAAATAATGGGAGCTATTATTTCTTGAGTGTTATTTTAAGTATTTCATATGTCTGGGCAGACAAAAATCAACATATATGTCACCTACAGAAGATACTGCCTCATCTTGCTAAACAAGGACACACATTAATGATAACAGTTTAAAGCTTATTTGAGGAAAGAACATGATTTTGAATATTAAACTTAGTTCTGTTTAGCTTTCATTTTCTCAAACAAAAAAATCTGTTTTGTTTAATAAAACAATAAGCTGCAGGAACAAGAAATCTTCACTATAAAAAAGGTAAAATTTGAAACATTCATAACTCTGAAATTATAAGAGAAGTATAATTTCTGCTTTAAAGATTTCTTTGGTAGAGCTTAATTTGGCTTAATTTTAAAGTGTTCTTCATGTACTCAAACTGTCTTAACTTCACAAATTCTGTTCAAACAATAAAAAAATCATCTTCTACTTCACGTAAAAAATTCTTCAGCAATTAAAAGTGAAAAGTGCATACATTCATTGAGATACAAATTCACAGGATACATACTCAATTAACCAGAATACATGTTTGTATTTTACCCCTTATATTGCAGAGGAACTTTTTCATACATTATTTTCCCCATTAGACTGAATTCCTTCAAAACAGAGAATATTTTTAATTGATCTCTACATTTCTAAAACCTATCCCAAAGTTACTGGAGTTATATAGTCAAGTTACATTGGAGGCAATTACTGTTGGATAATTGAACACATAAAAGTGAAAAACCCAGAGGACCAACACAAATACTTCATGGAGAGGGTGTGCTTTGGATTGGGTATTGAACAAAATATTTAAACGAGCAAAAAATGGTGGCAAGGGCAGTTCCAGAAATGAGGTAAACAAAGGAACTTTGAAAGGCCTCTACTCAAAAAGCTAATAGAAGTATTTTAAAAGCATTTTGTCTGCAAATCAACTAAAAAAACCCAATACTTACAGTCGCTTTAAATGTAAAATACTTTTTTAAAACTAGAGCAATACTTAGTTGAGTATTGTACTACGGTCCAAATACCAAACAAGAAAAAAATACATTGTCTACCCTTGAGTAACTCACAGTCCCGTAACAGAATTAAGGAAAAAACACGCTTCAGTCTTTTCCAACATCAATAATAACAGTTTCTCCCTGAATCTTGTATTCCCATTAAATTACCATCTTTTCATCTTTTCCTTTAAGTTTTTTGGCAGAGACATAGGTTTTGGTCATCCTTCCTGAGTTAATCATCTATATTCCTTTGCCCAGTTTTTCACTCACTTTCCCTCCCCCTAAACCACTGCAATTCAATTTCCACCCCCCAACATTCTACAGAAGAGGCTCTACAAAGGGGTTTGAAAAATTGGTCAGGCCCATGACTTATTTTCAACACTAAGCAATCTTTAGCACTTAGGCTTCCTCCTCTACCGCCTAAAAACCACTGACATCCCTCCCATTGCCTGAAACGGTTCGTTAACGCTCTTCTGATTATCTTCTTTTCTTTTGTTTTATAATTTTATTTATTTATTTTTGCCCCCAAAGCCCCAGTAGATAGTTGTATGTCATAGCTGCACATCCTTCTAGTTGCTGCATGTGGGACGCAGCCTCAGCATGGCCGGAGAAGCGGTGCGTAGGTGTGCGCCCGGGATCCGAACCCGGGCCGCCAGCAGTGGAGCGCACGCACTTAACTGCCAAGCCACGGGGCCGGCCCCTGATTATCTTATTTTCTGATTGCAGTTTATTCTTGCTAAAATTCTTTCAAGGATTTTCTCACCTTCAGGCATCTTCTCTTCCTGTTCTATCAATGCTCCCTAATCTCTGATTCCCATGGCTTCATCTCTCACAGACATGTTGTTTGTCAAATCCTTTAAAAATCAAATCTATATCTGAATTTTCTCCTATGTTTATTTAGTCCAAATTCATACTAGACATTTCTGACTAGATACTACATGGACATCTCAAACAAATACGATTCCACGAGTACCTTAAATTAATACACTGAATTGATCTCTTCCCCTCCCCACCATGAAAAATAAAACCCCAAGTCTCTTTCTTTTGACTTTCACATTTTGACTAATGCAACATCATCCATACAACATTTATAACATGGTGGAAGAGTTGAAGGAAAAAGGGATAATACCATAGCTGATGCCGATGAGAACATTATATGGCATGTATATTGCAACAGGTTACAAAAAGAAAAAAAAGCTCATAACTGCTGACTCACAGCACCTATACAAAAGTATCATTAACACTGTAATAAACACCACCTGTGGTTACTGCCTAGTATAGATGCACTCAATTCATTTTCAGCCTTCATATTCGCACAAAACTGGCTATTCAACTTTGGCATTGGTCTTGGCTTTTAAAATGCCGAATTATCAAATACCTGCTTCAACATCAGTTTTCATATCCCTAAAGTTACACATGACCAATAATGTTTTTTCTTTAATCTACTTAGTGTCATTCACACTTCTTAGTATCTGAATGTTCCCTTCTAAATGTGGCTCCAAATATGACTTGAAGTGAAACCTCTAAATATGCTCTAAATATAGAAATTTTATTAACACAACTATACATACATGTTTCTAACAATGTTAGAATAATTGACTTACTGCAAAAGCTGTTTAAGTATAAAAATGATAATAAAGAACTTTTAAATAGTTAAGTAAATAAACAGTAAAATAGGCTGACAGCTAAAATACAAATATTAAGAGAGTATGTGTCACCAGAAAACTTCAGATAGAATATGTTATCCTTTTCTCATTCAATAAATATTTACAAAAACTTAAATACTAAGGCAAGACAAAGTAGTAGAGATTAGATCACACTAAAATAATAAGCCCTGGGCCGGCCCCGTGGCTTAGCGGTTAAGTGCACACGCTCCGCTACTGGCAGTCGGGGTTCGGATCCCGGACGCGCACCGACGCACCACTTGTCCGGTCATGCTGAGGCCGCGTCCCACATACAGCAACTAGAAGGATGTACAACTATGACATACAACTATCTACTGGGGCTTTGGGGGAAAAAAAAAAAGGAGGAGGATTGGTAATAGATGTTAGCTCAGAGCCGGTCTTCCTCAGCAAAACAGGAGGATTAGCATGGATGTTAGCTCAGGGCTGATCTTCCTCACACACACAAAAATAAAATAAAATAATAAGCCCTGGACCTATGTGACTAAAATATAATAAAAGATTGGTGGGAAACTAAGGCTACAACTTCTCAATGCCAAGACGACCCTCACACTCTGGGATCTTGTCAGTAGCAGTCACGCACGTTCCAGAAGCAATAGAAGCTATGTATATAGGTGGCTGTTAGGCCTCTCCACAAGATGAAGATGCTGAGCATTCCGCATTTCTCGTCCTATATCCTTCCCTCAAGTCTCTGAGACTATATCTATTCTACGTAATTCTTTTGTCTTTATCAGATGTTTGATCTAAGCTGTGCTAAATCAGATTCTCTCAGAAGCTGAATGCTACTAAGATTAGAAGTTGAGGAAGCCACGTTATGTTAATAACAGGGCTTTAAAGACAAGACTCTTGAACTTCTATTGATAAAAGTTCCCAAAGTAAACACTTTCTTGGATTCTATGAAATAACTTTTTATTCTTTTAATGACCTTTTAATTCTTCTAACCTGTTTTGCTTAAGTATTGTTGTAAAATTATACACACACACATGCAAACACAAACATATATATATAATTCCTAAATGTTATTGGTAGGGGTATTGAAAAATAAGTATTTCAGGTCAGCTAAAAAGCATGGAGGGAAATGATTAGAGTGTAATCATATACATTATGAAGCTAAGGGACATGTGGGACTTTACATTCTTCCGTGGACTATCTGACTTAACACTATGAGAAGGGAAAAGGAACTGGAGAGTGTCTTCAGCTAGCATAGATGAAGAGACTTTGTTAAGATCTTATTTATTTCAGAGAACATTTATACAACTTATTTATATATTATATAAATGATCATATATTTACATACTTAAACATTTTTTTACAAAGATGTGAGAATGAACATTAAAATTGATGTTTCCTCTCTTCTTTTATTATTAATTATATCGTTCATTATGCAATTTTATAAATGCTGGCTAAAATAGCAAAAAATACAAAACTGTACAGTTAAACAAGATAACATAATCTAACTTTACAACCTTAGGTAAGGGTTCATAATTTGGGGTGCATAGCTTAGCACTACATTTATGCCTGAGGGGCAGCTGTACCACATGGTGCAGAGGCCACGTCTTTATTCAGACAGCCTGAATTTAAATTCTAGTTCTGCTCCTGACTGGCTCTATGGTCTTGAGTAAGTAACTTAACTCTGCATCTCAGTTTCCTCACCTATTGAGAAGGAAAAATAACAGATCTTACCTCACAGAGTTTATGAAGACTAAGTTTCTGAACATAAAATACTCTCAGGCACACAGTATGAGGTCAATAAATGTTAGTTCTTCTTATAATTATTTGGTGTCAATAGAAGCTAGAATATACACTGTTCATGGCTAACATTTTTCTATTTCTCAATAATTTAAAAATCCATACTTGCCCCAATTTTTATAACATTCAATCATGAGTAAAATCATATGAAATATTAAATATTTATCTTTTATAAACTAATACAAAAAAGCAAATTATATATCTATATCTGGTATTTGTTACAAAAATATTAAATTTAGTGACATATATTCAATTGTATAAATTACATTTAAAATAAATCACAGGAATAAAACAAATATATTTTAGGTGAAATTGATACTGTTCAATGTTATTTTACTAATTTTAACAAATGTATTAAAATAGAGCTATTTGGCTCATTTAAAATTTACTTAGGGTAAGACTGGAATCTATTGTGTTAATAAAATAAAAATTTTAAATAAGAGCTTGTGAGGTCTTAGTATTAAATAAAATCTAATGTTGTTTCTTTCAGGTTCAGTAGCAACATTTTTTCTAAGAGGTAGATCTTTGCTTAGGTTACCTGAGAACTGATCATGCGCTGAGAGGAGCGAGCAATATTGGCCGGCAGACCAAAGAAACTAGGTTTGTCATCCTCTGGAAGTTTTTCAATGACAGCACGGTAGTCCTAAATATAAGAAAGTAAAAAACAGCTTTTTCAATAAAGATTGAACTTACAACCATTGAGAAAGAATGAATACTGTGAAGTATTAAATTATTAGTTAGTCATATGTTACATTTTCTAGGTAAATCTTACTTTCAGTTTGTATATTAACTCAATTATCTATGGGAAATATTCTTTGTCACTACTACTTCTTCACACTTAAATTATCTGATAGTACATTTTCTTATTCTCCCTCCCCATATTCAAATAGATCCTGAATTGAATAAAACAAACATATTTGAGTCGCTATGCCTACTACGTGTAAGATATTATGTTAGATGTTTTCAGGAAAACCCTGTAATTATTTTTCCTGTAACTTACTAAAAACTAATCTACAGAGTGAAGTTCTGCTTATACCAAGATAAATATTCCAGCAATCTTTTTTTTTAAAGCTTATAGAAACCCCAGAAATCTATACACACACACTCTGGTATGCAAGTACTGCTTTGTAAGTCACTCTATCATAAAGCAATTCCATAGTTTTCAGTTTGCTGGTGAGGTGTGATGAAAAGTATTGATAATCCTATCACTTCATCCCAAGAATTACTATAAGCATTGCAAAGGGTTGATCTGTCAAGCACGCATCTGAACAGTTATTCACTCATGACTCTAGATGGGAAACTAAGTGTAGACCAAGAGGATTTTTTCAGTTTGGCCCAAAGATGAGAATTGTCGTTTGTTTGTTTTCATGAAGAGACAAGTTACTTTAAGGCTGGTATTGTATATGCATCTAAACTGTTCTTGCTGAAGTAGGAGAAACTGTTCTTGGTAAGAAGACTCATTTTCTGCACCCTCCCACCCCCATCAACCTTTCTCATCCTTGGCAGCAGCCCCTAAAGTATTTCCAAGGAAACAGTTGGACTTCAGGAAGCCTGGGACCTATAAATATATCAAATTTTGCAAAGACATGCTGTTCTTTGAAAGTTTTACTCACCTATAGCTCAACATTTGTAAACTTCCTCAAGATGTTCAATCACAACGAATACATGGATAAATGTATATGTATGTATATGTGAGTGTATATATACATATGTATGCATTTATATATGTGTATGTGTATGGGTGTATGTGTTCTCATCCTCCTGGGAAACTCTTGGCTTCCTCCTTCTATCTAACTCAATTAGACAGAAAGCTAAACATTGATTCTCATAAATCATCCTATAAATTTAAAACTACTACTCTCTTTGTATTTATACACTTTGCTCATTTCAAAATGGCTGTGAAATCTTCTCATCCAGACTGGCTACAGTCTTCTCGCTACCTAGGACTATACGTACAGTGACATGTTTCCTAAATAATAGAGCTACATATCCAGACTGATTTATCCTCTCTTGGACACAAAAGAATATATACCAAATTATACCATTTACAATAAGCACAAAAACAGGCAAAACTAATCTACGCTGTTAGAAGTCAGGATAATGTATCCTTTGTAGGGGAGGTAGTACCTAGAAGGGAACATGAGGAGGACTTCCGGGGAGCTGATAATGTTCTGTTTCTTGATCCCAGTGCTGTCACACTCATGTGTTCAATGTATAATAATTCATTGTATTGTACATTTATGATGTACACTTTTCTGTATGAATTTTATTTTTCAATTTAAACCTCAAACAGTAGAGACAGAAGACTTGTCAAGGTACACTATCTGAAACAAGTATACAATAAATAACTATGTGATATAACTGTTTGCTCATTCACTCTAAGGTTCTCTCACTAGAAAGTCAACTCCAGAGATGCATCTTGAGATCCACAATGTCTGGAACAGAGCTATCATTAAGCAGATGTTCAGTGCATGTTATTGAATGAATGAGTAAATGAATGAAAGACACTAAAAAACAAAACAGATAGGATACTTAATAACATAATAGATGTAATATTCAATAAGAGTAACATATTTAATATTGGTTTTTATGCTTTTGTTTTTTGACAATTATGTAACTGAAACAAAGGAATTTTCTTGAAAAATATACGGATGAGAGAAAAAGGTACAATCCTGAGAGAAGAACTATATAATTGAATACACACACACACACACACACACCTTGGAAATTCATGAAGAAATGTATAATTATAATACCCTATGTAATAAAAAAATTATTTGGGCATTTATATAAATAGAGGTTTGTGGCAAAATAAACAAGAATTGAAATCTTGGGCTATATTTAGTACTATTTTCAGGAAAAGATGACGGCATTATAGGAGGCTTTTATATGCTGACTCAAAGCAAAAAGCTACAGCTCGCTAAAATAAATACACATAAACAAAAATGTTGCCATGAAAGCCAGATGAAAGGAATCCCTCTTATATATTTAGAACTACTCTAAATTTATAAGCCAGAAAGTGAACATAGATATTTATTAAGCAATATTGGATATATTTCATATTTTTTAATATATCAGAGCACTCTCATGCCTACTAGGTAGGAAGCAGAATGTTTTCCCATTCTGGATCTTCACAGCAGTCCTATGTTTTTAAAATTGTCTTTGGTTACTCCTATCAAGATTCACCTACACACTATATCCTACTATCATCAAACTTCAGTAAGGATCCAAAACTGTACAGGACACCTAACTAGAGTTTGGAGAATGAGGCTGCATATTGCCATAACAAATAATAATCCATATTTGTGAATAATTACTTGTGCATTTGAAAAGAAACAACATATATTTAACAATACAAGAAATAATTTAAGCATCTATCTAGTAATAGATTGAAAATGATTATTATTACTACTTACCAAAATGCTGCAGGATTTTGGTAGAGATAAGGAATACGGAAAAACACTTTTCTTGTTCCTTTGGTTTAAAATATCAATTACTGAAGAATTAAAAAACTGTTTCAGGTATGACTGAAGAACTCTAAGGTCAAAATAGTTATCTATACGTCCTCCATAAATAGCATTTTCAAGTAAACCATGTACAAATTCCCACTGTATATCTTTGGTACCTATAATTTAAAAAAAAATACTTTTATTAGTTTCATTTCTAAGATTTTAGAAATAAGCTAAAAAATATTCTAAAATATTAAGTAAATTCCTGGCTCCAGTTATATTTATAGAATATAACAATATATATTTAATTCTGTTAAATCATTCCTTAAAATGCTCATTAATATTAATATAATGCTCATTAATAAAAATAATATAATCACACGATGGCTAATATTTATTGAGAGATTAATCAAGTAAAATTTCCCAAATGTTTTACATATATAAGCTCACTTAAGCCTCATAACAAACATAGAAATATTAATATTATCCAATTATACAGATGGAGACATTGAGGAATAGGGAGGTTGAGTAACCAAAATCAGAAAGTCACACAGTGCCACAGATCTGAACTGGAATGAGGTACTTTGAAACCAGAGCCATACTCTTATCTGCCACACAATACTGTCTCCTTAAACTGGAAATTCCTTAGGAGAACGTATCCAAAACAGAATTTTAAACAACGAAAAACTCAGCTCATAAAATAATCTGATTAATGGGGAAACTTGACAACACCTTCACACATTATGGTCTTCTAAACATCATGATTTTTATAGTCAATTGTTCATTTTCTATTCTAATAAAAGAAATGTGGTACAAAAAACCACGATGGGACTTTTCTATAAGATATTATTTCATTTTGCAACAGAGACATCCTCTTAATCACAGTTCATTGGTAATGTTAAAATGTAAGAATTAAATTTCAGACATGCAGTAAATATAGGAAACACAATTGTATGTAAACTAACTTGTTAACATCACTGCTACCATTACTAGTTTAGTTCTATTTCACTACTATAAAACTCAGAGATAATCACAAAGATTGATGGCAGTGTTATTATATGCCTTGGGACACAGTGCCTTAGGCTGCCTCCTGCAGAACAAGGGCACCTGTAGGGTGGAGCACTAATTAAAGTTGTTTCTTGCTTATATCTCACTACCAATAGCAGGTAAGTAGCTATAACAAGGGACATTACTAGGACTCAGCTTTCTAGTTCTGCCTGGATGTTCACTAAATAATACATTAGTAATGAAGATGTCATTCATTCATAAGTAGGTTACCAGGGCATACAGAAATATTAATGTACCTTTCAACTTATAAAATACAAACAGCCATTATGTGAAATATTTTATAAGAAAATCTTATTTTTCTTCTTAAATTCATTGGTCTCAAGACAAGTTTCATTTTGTTTAGGACTAAAAAAAATGAACAGAACTTAAATTATAACATAGCAATAGTAATAACAGTAAACAATTATTGCTAGCTTACTCAATATATTAAATGTACTAAATGTCAAATGTTTCATGTGGCTTTTCTCATTTAAACTACTCAAAAAATTGAACCAACTGAGGTAGTGCCTACTATTATTCCTATTTTACAGATGAGAAAACTCAGGCTTCAAGGTTAAGAAACTTGCTCCAGGTCTCACAGCTACATAATCTCTATGCCACCTGCCCCTTATAATTAGAATTTTTTCTCTTTTTTGAATGTAATTCTACAAAAGTGGAAGTCTCTTAATATCAAGAAATTTGTAATCATAAGATTATACAGTTAGATTTTTACCATGAGATTCAATATCATTTTAAAGCATCTGCCTCTTATTCACAACAATTCAATGATGAAATATATATAAAAATCACATGATGCTATTAATTAATTCCATCACAAGCTTGAAACACAATGATAAACAAATCATTCAAATGCTGTGCTTTGGTATTCTCATCTTAAAAAGGCACTAACAATATTTGCCTCAAAGTGGTATTATAAAAATCAAATAAATGTTCAAAAGCATTTAGGAAAATTACCAATTTTCTATGCAAGCTGAAGTATTAGTATATATCCTTTGAAAAATTCTGTGTCAAAATAAACATTAAAAACAACAGCTCATGGAAATCAAGAAAGTGGTTACTCTTGGCAGAGAATGGGGAAATGTTGATTGATGTGTGTAAAGGAGTAGAGGAGATGCTTCTGGAATGTTGGTAATGCTCTGTTGACTGATTTTCGGCTAGTTATATAGGTTCAATTTATGAAAAGTTATTGAATTATAAATTTATGTGCACTTTTCTAATATATAATGCAATTTTTTTTCTTTTTTTTGCTGAGGAAGATTTGCTCTGAGCTAACATCTACACCAATCTTCCTCTATTTTGTATGTGGATCACCACCACAGCATGGCTGCTGACAAGTGGTATAGGTCCTCACCCAGGAACTGAACCCAGGCCACCAGAGCATAGCGCACGGAACTTAAGCACTAGGTAACAGGGCCCACCCCTCAAAAAATTTTTGAATAAACAAAAAAGTCACTGGGAATACTATTTGGCGTTAACTAACAATGGCGAACAAATGAATATCCTATCTACTACTACAGAAATATGTGCAAATATTCACCCAAAGATATAGCAGCATTATTCATAATAATCTCAAATTACCCATGTGTCCCCCAAGAGAAAACTTGAAAACTACCCACATGTCCACAAAAAGAAGTAATATAATCACAGAATAGCATACTATATAGCACCGAGAATAAATGGACTATACTACATGTAACCATATGGAGGAATGTCTCAAATACAATGTTAACTGAAAAAACCTAAAGACTAAAGGGTACACGATGTATGATTCCAGTTTTACAAAAACAGGCAAAACTAATCTATATAAGAGGGGTGTCTGGTGTTTACTACAGGAGTCGGGCTGGGGCAAGTTGGGTGATGGTAGTAACTGGAAGGCAGCATTAAACAGAGTAGAATCTGAGGTATTAGTACTGTTCTGTTTCTTGATTAAAGTCTGGTTACATGAGTGTGTTCTGTCTCAAAATGTCATTGAACTATAATCTTATAAGTACTTTTTGTATATATATCATACTTCATTTAAAAGTTTTTTTTTTTTTTTGCTGAGGAAGATTCGCCCAATGCTAACATCTGTGCCAATCTTCCTCTATTTTGTATGTGCCACCACAGCATGGCCGTGGACAAGTGGTATAGGTCTGCGTTTGGGAACTGAACACGGGCCAGCGAAGTAGAGCAAGCCTAACTTAACACCACTAGGCCATGGGGCCGGCACCCTAAAAGCTGTTTTAATCTCATAAACATATAAATTAAAATGAGACTTGGCCACATCCTAGATGTCTATCCTTATTTTTTTGCCAAAGACAAGTTACAGAATAATTTCTGATGTCATTAATTTAACAAACAATAACTGAGTGCCTAAGATGGGCAAGGCCCTGCTTTAGACATTAAGGACATACATAGTAACCAAAACAGTCAAAGATCTTGCTTTAATGTAGATTACACTCTAGTGGGAAAAGATAAACAAAATAATAAATGAATAAACAAGAAAACAGCAGGTAGTACTAATGTACCAAAACAATAGAGGGGCCGGCCCCGAGGCATAGCAGTTAAGTGCGTGCACTCCACTGCTGGCGCTCTGGGTTCGGATCCTGGGTGCACACTGACACACTGCTTGTCAGGCCGGGCTATGCTGGCGTTCCACATAAAGTGGAGAAGATCGGCACGGATGTTAGCTCAGGGCCAGTCTTCCTCAGCAAAAAGAGGAGGATTGGCATGGATGTTAGCTCAGGGCTGATCTTCCCCACAAAAAATAAATAAATAAATAAAACAATAGAACAAGAGGACAGAGAGTAATTAGAAGATTACTTTAGATTTGGTGGTAATAAAAAGCTTTTCTGAAGAGGATACCTCTAAGCTGAGATATGAATGATAAGAAAAAGGAAGTCACTTAAAGGTTTGGGAGAAAAGCATTTCAGACAGAAGGAAGAGCACCTACCAACACCTTCTGGTAGGAACAAGCCTGGCTTGTTCAGAAAACAGAAAGAAGATAAATATGGCTGTAGGTTTTAAATGGGAATAATATGCTTTATTTTACTTTTCTAAAAAAATGTTTGTTTACTGTGTGGCGCATTTTTGAAAAGGTGCTCAAATCGAAATTAGACTAGGTAAGAAACTACTGCTGGGACTACCAAGACATTGATGAAGTTGAAAGAAGTGAACAGAATCATGATGTGACTTAGACATGGAAGGGAGAGAAACTGCCAAAGCCCTCAATGTTTGAGGATGAGAAAAAGAAAAGAATCCAGGGTGACTCATAGGCTTTGAACTTGAACAACTACATGAATGGCGGTGCCATTTACTGAAATGGGGTAGACTCAGGGAAGGGTAGTTTGGCAGGGTTGCAGAGTGAGAGAAGGAGACAAAAATCAAGAGTTCTGTTTGGGACATTTTTAAGTTTGAGATTCCTACCAACATCTTCTCTTCTCTAATCCATCATTGCTCTAAACTCTAAGTGTCCCCTTGCCTTGGCCCTGTGCAATCAACTTCAGAGAATAGACTGTCCCTGTCTTCAGGAGGCACAGGGCTGGATGCCTTCAGGGGATCAGTTTACATGGTCTTGTTTGCTGCCCTATTTCAATATTTGATTTATACCTTGATTCCTGATTCCTACTTAATCATACAAATAAGATTCTACAGATCCTTGGTACTGACCTTAATCCACTATACTCCTGAATTTTAACAGTTTCCTTGAAAGAGATCTGAATAATTCAGTAGAAGGCTGAAACTTCTGAAGCCCATAAAGTAAAGACAAGGTCTTTCTAGCTTTCTACTTCTGAGAGCTACATATCAATCAGAAATCTTATGGGTTATATCAAAACCAACGATCACAATTGATAATTTAATGTAAGAACTCTCAGATAACAGGAGCATGGCAGTCAGGACATAAAACACAAAATAAAAAGCGAAAAGCAAATTTTATGATAGGAAGTTAAGTCATTCTTGAAGAAATCAGACTGTTAATAAGACTTTAAAAAATTTTTTTCATTAACCCCAGAGATAAAAATTTTCATCATTAGAACTTACCATCAAAGAGCCTGTCAATAATGTTGTACCCAGCCCGAAGATCCGATAAAGAAAACTCATAAAACTTGGTCCAACCCTATCAAAACAAATTTTAAAAACATTAAAGAACTATAAGCAGTGTTCAAAGATATATATGTATGCATCATTGCCCTTGCAATCTTAAAAAGAATGTTCAATATATGTTTAAAAAAAAGGTAACTCCTGAGAATTTTTAATAAAAACAATGAATAATAAACTAAAGGAATAGAAATTTTTTAAAAAAAGAAATGTATTGACATCCACTGCATGCAAAGGACTTTATAATACCATAATAGTATGTGGCAATACAGTCATATGTAGAGAGAACAAATTGGTGTAGTAAATTTTTGAGTCTACTTACTGTGTACACATTGAGATAGTTCCTACAATTTTGTCCTTCAGATTTGTGGATTTTCTCCACAAACATGAAAACAGAAATATTACAGAAAAATTTAAAAGTCCCAAAGGCATATAGCATTATTTTCCATACATTTGACCCACAAAGCATTCATGTTGGAACTAAATAAAATTATAAACTTACAGCTAATAACCAAAATGCTTGTATAAAAAGAACATTCATAGAGATCTATATTTTATAGAAGATAATATGAAATAATTAAAAATAATTCCTATGGGGTTTCCATTAACTGTAACTAATTAGTTTTATCCAATAAAATAAGTCCAAACTAAAATCTATTTAAACTTGAATAGTATTTAGGAATATTGATATAAATTTCATTCATTACTCCAAAAATATTTATTAAATGTGTTTTTTATATCAGGCTCTGGGAATAAAAAAATGAATCAAAACATAAATAATCCTTGCCCTCTTATAGTTTTCAGTCAAATGTGGGAGGAGGGTAGGAGTGGGATGGATACAATCAATCACTCAAATACATGTACAACTACAGACCTTAATATGTTTGATGGAAGGAAATATACTTGATATATATCAGAAAGAGATCTGACCTAATCTAAGAGGTAAGAGAAAAGTCACCCTGGTGGGTAGGGCGTAGAATAGAAAGACAAAGTAGATAGATAGGACAACAGAATTAAAGAATTTTTGTACTGTATTGTAATGGAAGGCGAAGACACTAAAAAAAGAGGTGTTAAGAATGATTTCTAAGCTTATGGCTTATTCAAATTGATGGTGGTGTCATGCATCGATAAGCGGAACACTGAAAGAATACAAGGTCTGGAAAGGGATATCATGAGATCATTGAATAAAAGTGTTCAACAAAAACTTACTTGTGTGCATGATATATACTAGGCACTGTTTTGGTCAATGAGAATATTGCAAAGAACAAAAAAGACAAAAATCTCTGCTCTCAAAAAGCATATGTTCTAGTACTTGGATTCAGAATATGTGGGTTTTCAGCCATTTTTTGAGACATCCAACTGGATAGGTCAAATAAATAGTTGGATATATAACCCTAGAGCTTAGATAATTGGTCTGAGTTGGATATACAAATTTGGAGGTCACTAGCATTTGGATAATTATGAAAAAAAAATTATAGATATTGTGAAAACAAAAGAAATGTAAACTTCACTCACTAAGTTATTCTATACCTAAGAATTAAAGATCTGTAAGGAATATGTACCCATCAACAATTAACAAAGTTCCTATAATATTTTTTTTAAACAGTTTTTATTTATTTATTTATTTATTTATTTGTTTGTTTGTTTGTTTGTTTATTTATTTAGTGAGGAAGATCAGCCCTGAGCTAACATCCATGCTAATCCTCCTCTTTTTGCTGAGGAAGACCGGCTCTGAGCTAACATCTATTACCAATCCTCCTCCTTTTTTTTTTTTCTCCCAAAGCCCCAGTAGATAGTTGCATGTCATAGCTGCACATCCTTCTAGTTGCTATATGTGGGACGTGACCACAGCATGGCCAGAGAAGCGGTGCGTCGGTGCGCGCCCGGGATCTGAACCCCAGCTGCCAGTAGCGGAGCGTGACCACTTAACCGCTAAGCCACGGGGCTGGCCCCTCCTATAATATTTTAAATAATACTTGTACCAACTCAAGCAAAGTCTTATTAATAACATTTCTTATATCACTCTATTAGATGTTATTTGTGAAATGTTTTATTTAAAAACTTTTTTAAATACCTTAAAGATTAATCGATACTTATAAAATTCTCAACTTAGAAGAATATTGCTATCAACATTACTTAATATAGCAATTTCCAACTGAAATACTAATTCTAAAATGATAAGAACTGTACTCCATATATAACAGTTACTGATATACTGTTGGATGATTAATGATTTACAAAAATATGGCACAAAAATTTTGAAAGGTTATTTTTGTTATTCATGTCATATTTTCTGACAGAAATAATGTTGTAAAATGTGTAAACTGTAAATTCTCTAGACAGCCAATCAAATCCTATTTAGCCAACTTAGAAATCCAGGCACTGTGTTAAGTGTTTTTATGAAGATGAATGAGATGAAGCCTGTTATCAAGGTGCTCACAATCTAGTAAGAATAACAAGAAATAAAAGAAAAAAAAGACACAAAACAAAACTGACATTACATCAAGTGCAGTATTAGAAGTACAATATGCATGTGTAAAATAGAAGTTAATTCTGCAACCAAATATAGCATTGCAATGAAAAATAGCAAAAAATAGCCTTTTACTAACATGAGAAATAAAAACTGAGTTGAATTAGTAGCAGATTTTTACTTCTGAAAGTTGGTGTTTAGGAAAAAAAAAGCAAAACCAAATGAGGAAAATAGGTAAAACAGAGACTTTGTGGATTCCATATCCCTATGACAGGGTCGCTAGCAATTTACAGTATTCTCTATTTTGTCTGCTTTTATCTCCAATTTTATGATTTTCATGAGAGCAGAGTAGTAAAAAATAAAGTGACATTTTAAAATTTTTTTGTGTGTGTAAAAGTGAATTTCTCTGTATTCTCTGTGGAGGGCATTTTGGCAATATTTATGAATTTTTGAAGTATACATATCTTTTGACCCAAACATTCCACATTTAGGAACTGATCACCATGAATAAGCATTAAATGAGGCAAGTATAGGGATAGCCATTGCAATATTTTCTGCAACAGCAAAGATTGAAAAGAATATGCATGCCCATCCAACAACTAAAAACTGCTTAAAAATATATGAATATCAATATAATGAAAACAAATAATATTTTTAAATTAGGCATTAAATGGGTACTAATATTAAACAATCTCTAAAATGTACTGGTTAACAAACCAAGGTACAGAACTAAATTTGTAATGTGCAGCCATTTGAGTTAAAAAGAACACATATGTGTATATAAATACATAAAATATGTTTGTATATTTATCTAACATCTCTGAAGGACACCCAAGAAATGGTGAACAGTGGATACGCTGGGAATAGAAACTGGGTGGCAGGGGGATAAGAGGGGAGGAGACTAAATTTTAATTGCAAACCTTTTCAGAGCTTTTTAATTTTTACATATGCATGTATTACTTAGTAAAAAATAAAATCTAATTTCATTTTAAAGATATAATTTTTCTTTTCTCAGTAAAGGTGCATGGCTATCATTATGCTACATGTATCCACCAAGATTAATTGATACATTAAGCTAAGGACGAATATCAGAGAAATTAGGGGCAAACGCTTTAGAGAAAGGTGGGTCTGGTCATTTCCAAGCTCTACAGCTTTTTAGGTTGATTCATTCAGCAAGCTAATTACCATCGAGATTCATTGTCCTCTTTTGTAAAATGAGAATAATAGGCATACCGTATCTTCCCAAAAGTGTAGTATTCAAATTATTTGAAACAACACATTGCTATTATTATTTACTATTTCATCAGTTTGACAAATATTTCTCGACAGGCTATGTGCCAAGCACTGTGTTAAGCACTTCTAAACATACACTGTTTCATTTAATCCTCACAACAAAGGTAAATATGATCATCATACCCATTCTACAGCTGAGGAAACTTGCTCATTGGGGTTAAAGTAACTTACTTGAGGTCACACAGCTAGGAAATTCTAGAGTCAGGACTCAAACCCAAGTCTGTAACTCCAGAACCTAACGCTCTTATTTTGACACATAACTGAAATAGAGAGGCTAAAAGGAGAGCAACTGTGGAGGGCAGTTTGAGGAAAGATTATCCCAACAGAAGTAGACAAAGTTGAAAAAAGAAGATGGGAAAAATTTAAAGATGGAAGAGTGATGCAATTTATGGGTAAGATAGGTATTTGGCAAGAAGAAAGAAGCACTGGTACCAGCTAGGACTGCCATGGCAATGGAAAAATGTGGTTTATTGTTTGTGATAACAATAACAGCTAGGGCCTATGGTGAGAAAGAGCTTGATCCAAGACCATAAAGAAGTCCAGTGTGACTGAGGTGTAGAGAACAAGTGGGAAGATGAGGCCTGAGAGGAGGTTGAAGAAATAGGTAAATCTTTCCTTCTGGACCATGGTAAGAAATTTGCATATTTTTCCCAAGTACAATAGAAAGCCATTTGATGGGTTTTAAGCAGAGTAGTGAAATAATCAAACTTACATACTAGAAAAATAATTCTGGCTGCTAAACGGAAAAAGCAAGAAGAGTTGGAAGGTTATCTCAAAATAGTACAGGTGAGAGGCGATAATGGAAAAAATGGTAAAGAGAAATGCACAGATGTGAATTATATTTTGGAAATAAAATCAATAGGACTTGATAACAAATTGGGTAGGCAGGCTAAGAAAGCAAAACATATCAAGAACAACTCAGGTTTGTGGCTTGAGGAAGTAAATGGATGTCAATGCCTTTCACTGAGAGGGATGTACTAAAGGAAAAGCAGATATGGGGAATTCAGTTTTTGAACTTTGAGATGCCTATGAAACATAAACCATAAAAATGATACCTAACCATCATTGAGGGCTTATGATGGTTCACGCATTGTTCTAAACACTTTAATTCAAAGAGATGTGAACTAGATAACTATATATAGTTCAGAAGTTTAACAGAAAAGATTGAACTAGAGACATAAATTTATGAATCAAGAGCCAAATTACGAAGTAATCCTAGCCATTTATACTAAACTGTAAAAATATTCTAATATAAAAAATACGTACAGCTTAGAAAAATTTAGGACATGTTCTTACTTACTTGCGGAATATAATTTCTTCTTTCTTGACATGCAGCATGAAACCATGCAAAACTGAAGAGAGCACGAGCTCGATGTATATTATCTTTTTTGCTAATTTGCTCAGGAGTCCAAGATTCATAAGTACGCATTAAATTCTTCTTCAAACCTGGAGGTGACTAAAGAAAAACATTAACAGACATCACATTGTTTACAATCTTACAAATAAAATACATCAGTATTTAACATATTTGAGAACATATTTTAATGAAGAAAATTTTTCACCATTACCAAGTTTGACTTAAATTATTATGCTATTTCAAAATGTACAACTATAAAACTAGTTTTAAACTCCTTATACCTAACAGTTCACCTCAATTATAAATCCAAAATAATTTTTCAAATTAAAAAAACCTATATAACCAACAATATTCAAAATAATCAAATAGATTTTATATGATCATCAAGGTATTTTACTGAAACTAACTCATCATTTATAATACAAATGTGGTATTGATTGTTAGGGGGCAGGTGCTTATGACTGTAATATGTCAGTTCTCCCTCTCCAGGTACTATTTGAATTTCCATGAGGACTTCAGCATATATTTACATATAATATCAACTAACCTTCCTTGCACATTAGTCCACTACAGTTAAAGTGGGTATTACCTGACAGGGCCAGGCTCATAAACACAAATTCAAATCCAGGACTGAAATTGTATATTGGACTAGTACTCAACCAAAAAACACTTACCCATATGTCCAGAATCTGTTTATATTTTTAAATTACAAAATAAAAAAAGAAGAATTTTGAATTCTTGGAAAAAGAGCAAAATAAACCCATTTCAAAAAGAAAGAATTCTTCCAACGTAAAAAAAAAAACATTAATGTGCACTCATTTGCTCAATTTGTTTTAATTAGCTTGTTTTAAAAGTACAATTTTTCTTCCAAAGTGGTTTACAACACAAATAGAATAAATAATTCAAGTCAGTACTTTAAGAATGCTTGCTACAAAGAATAGTCATTCCCTTTGCAATCCTTTTCATTCTGTTTTTTCTTTAAAAGACTTGTTTAAAATTGAAAGAAAAAATACCATTAATTTACTAAGTACATATCCAAATTTACACTTTTAAAATGAAAATGTTTTATGTTTATGAAACATTTATAAAAACTTATCATAGAATAGGCCAAATTTTCTTAGCACCATTCAATAAAACATGACATTAATAGGAAACTGAACATCCACTTCGAGTTGTTTTTAAAGGCACTACAGTAGAGATTATGCAAAATGAATAAATCATACATATTTACAGAGAAAATCATACACAAATGCAGACAATTTGAAAAATAGCAAAATGAAAACACTTATATATCAAATTATGAGATAAGGCCAAAGAAGATGTACTCAATTGCAAACTCGCAGACTTAAATTAATTTCAATATTAATGCAAGTAAATATAAATCAATTAAGCTTTCAACATAAATCAGGAAATACAAAAGCAAATACGAATCTACGGAAAACAGAAGGAAGAAAAAAATAAGGAAAAAAATAGGAAATTCAGTGAATAGAAAAGAATTAATAAGAAAAAAGTAAATTAATAAGTATGATCAGTAACTTGGAATAAATTTTTAAAAACAACTCTGTCAACTAATCAAAAAAGAGAAGAGATAATAAAATGGAGATTTAACAACTTTTAATAATAATATATACGTATGTGTGCAGATATATGTACATATATAATAATTTTGAACATAATTAACTGCACTATTTCCTAGGATAGCTAAAATTATCTACATTGATTTAAGAAATAGAAAACAAATTCACCAATAATTTGAATAAATCTGAAAATTTCCATAAAAATATAATTAAATGACCTCCTAAAAAAGGATTCTGGAAAAGGTTACACATTATGTTAAAACATTAAGGAACAGTTACCCTGATATATTAACTTTTCATTTATTGAAATATTTACTGTGTTCTTCCTACACGCCAGGCATTATCCAAGGTATGATAAGTACAAAAAGGAAAGAGAAAAAAATAGCCCCTGCCCTCGTGGCTTGTACAATCCAGTTCTAGAACACAGTTTAGTAGAAGAATGTACCGGGGAAGTGGCTGGAGAAGATTCTGGAAAGGTTCTTTCTTACTAGACATTGTAATGATATTCATTCAATTAAAATATTTCCAAATATTAAATCATCTTTGCATTTCCTGGATTAATCCTTATCCCTTTTCCTCTTTAAATGAGACTAACACCTTCAGTTGAAAAATAAGAATAGAAGTACTGACCTAAAATAACAGGTAGTTATAAAAACTAATAAGACATTTTTCTTCAGAAAGAAGATTATATAAAACAGAGAAGTTTCGACAAATTGAGAGAAAATGCAAGCAGAACCTCTTTTACCAGTTTCAAAAAGTTTTAATTCAGTTTATTGTTTTATTTATGACTCACCAGTTATATAATGTCATTATAAACACATATAGTTTTGGATATATCAGGTTGGGGGAGGACCCCCCCCCCCAGTCTCACATGTTAGGAGGAGAGATGGATGAATGGATGAAAGGAAGGAAACAAACACTGAAAATCTAACTTAGCTATGTCAAAAAACAAATGATATGAAAACTGGATATCCATGTGCAAAAGAATGAAGTTGAACCCTTACCTTACACCATATACAAAAATTAACTCAAAATGGATTAAAGACCTAAATGTTAAAGACATGAAACTATAAAACTCCTAGAAGAAAACATGCGGGAAAAGCTTTATGACATTGGATGTGGCAATGATTTCTTGGACATGACATCAAAAGCACCAGGCAACAAAAGCAAAAATAGACAAGTAGGACTACATTAAACTTAAAAACATCTATGCAGCAAAAGAAATGATCAATACAGTGAAAAGACAACCCCATGGAATGGGAGAAAATATTTGTAAACTGTATATCAGAAAAGAAACTCTGACAACTCAACTTCAGAACATATAAGGAATTCCTACAACTCAACAACAACAAAATAATCCAGTTAAAAAATGGCCCAAGGACTTGAATAGACATTTCTCCAAAGAAAATACACAAATGGCCAACAAGCATATGAAAAGATGTTCAATATCACTAATTGTCAAGGAAATGCAAAAGAAAAACCACACTGACATATCACCTCACACCATTAGGATGGCCACCATAAAAAAAAAAAACCCAAAAATAACAAGTGTTGACAAGGATGTAGAAAAATTGTGTGCTGTTGGTGAGAATGTAAAATGGTACACTGTAATGGAAAAACAGTATGGAGGTTCCTCAAAAAATTAAAAATAGACTTACCATATGATCCAACAATTCCACTTTGGTATATATCCAAAAAAAAAAAAACTGAAAACAGAATTTCAAAGAGATATTTGCCCACCCATGTTCATTGTTTCATTATTCACAATAGCCAAGAAGTAGAAGACCTAAATGTCCATAAACTGATGAATGGATAAAGAAAACATAGTAAATATGTACAATGGATATTATTTAGCCTTAAAAAAGAAGAGAAATCCTGTCATATGCTACAACATGGATGAACCTACTGGACATTATGCCAAGTAAAATAAGCCAGCCACAAAATGACAAATAATGCATGACTCCCTTATATGATGTATCTAAAGCAGTCAAATGCATAGAAACAGAAAGTAAAATGGTGGTTGCCAGGGGTGGAGGGAGAGGGAAATGGGGAATTGCTCTTCAATGGATACAGAGTCTCAGTTTTGCAAGATGAAAAGTTCTAGAGATCTGTTGCACAACAAGGTACACATAATTAACATTACTATACACTTAAAAATGGCTAAGATGGTAAATTGTATGTTACATGTCTTTTACTACGATAAAAACAGCAAAAAAAAGATATGAAATAAAATTTGAAAGGAAAATTTAAATGTATTTTTATAAATATCATCTTATGCTATTATTTATGTATATTATACCTCATCTAAATGTAAAGGGAAGTTTTTGTGTATTTTGTATAATAGAAAGTTGTTTACAGAGCTTTAGAAGGCATGTACAGATTACCTCACTTATACAACTAGTGATTCAAATTTTAAATCTTATTACCTCATATGTTATCTTCAAACTTGACTGTAATAAAATAGGAGTAAAGTTGGGATGAACTTCTGCAGTGAGCCAAAGACGAAAGGTATCTTTAGGTTGAAGAGTATTCAATTCCTTGTTTATAAAAACAACAATAAAAATCTACTTAAATACACACCCCATTTTATAAATATATTATTTATTCCATTTTATTTCCATTTTATAAAATTTCCATTTTATAAATATATTAAGTAATTTTTCTTACCAAAATCTTTCCATGACATTCTGATATATTTCTTAATGTTCTAATTATATTTCCTTTAAATTTTCATCTTCTCTATGACTAGCTTAGTGTAACAGACAAGAACTTGGACCTGGAACTAGGCCAACTAGGTTGAAATCCATATTCTGCCACTTACTTGCTGTGTAACCTTGGGTTCTATGACTTACCACATCTCAAGCAATAATCTCTAATAATAGTACTAACCTCACAGGATTGTGTAAAACCTTAGAACAGAGCCTGATACATAGTAAGTACAAAATAAGTGTTAGTTGTAATTGCTATATCTAAACTACCAGACATCGTCAGGCCTTCAGTTCTCATTGCTTCAATTCATGCTCCCACAAGAGATATATAATAATATCAATTCCTTTATTGACAATTTTTTGTGTATCCTATTACTTATAATATAAATTCAAAAGTTCACCATACAAATTCATCTATCCATGCTGTACGCGTTAGTCACTTATTCAAATTTTTATCTGTGTCTTTACTCATATTCTATCTGCCTGTTATTCTCTTTGTAACCTGACAAATTCTTACTCATCTGTCAAAATATAATTTGAATATCATGTCTTAGTGGAATATCTTCTCCAACTCTTCACTACCACAATCCCAAGCAGAATCAATCACTGACGGCATTTTATAAATTCTCTTTTGTAGTATTCATCATACTACAATATAGTTATTAATGTGGTCTGTCTCTTCTAAACTAAGTACCTACACAGCAGGTATAAATTTTGTATGTAACCAGCACCCACGACAATTCCTGGCTTTTTTCTGTACTCAGCAAGTGTCTGTAGAATGAATGAATGAATGACAAAAGAAATATTGACAGCTTTAAAAGAGAAGGAAGTCTAAAAATTATTTTAATCAATATAATCTATTTGTGATACCAACATTCATTATTAATATTATGTGAAATGTAGAGTTAAGATGACGAAAAAGGCAAAAGAATTGGCCGTAAAAATATTGTGCTTGCTTAAAAATGTAAGTTATAAAATGTATCTATACTTAATAACTTCAAAATGTAAAATTTATTCGAAATTTTGCCTTGGGTTAGCACATTTTAAAAAAAGGTAAAAGAAACAATGTATTTGTGATATAGTTGGGTTTAAAATAAATTTGTAAATTTATATCCAAACAATTCATGCAAACTTCCCAAAAGAAACCAAAATTTTAAAAAATTTTTTCAACTTTTGTTAATATAATCTACCCTATACGGTTCAAAAAGTTCTAATTAAGATTTGCTTCCAAAGTAATAACTGCAATTATATTTTACATAGATTAATAGCTATCAATCAACTGTTTGGAACACAAAGCAGGATTTAAGTATTCACATGCCTTCTTTATATGTTTTAAAACATATGATTCATGAGACACGAATTTTATAATTTTTATACATTAGTCATTTTTACAGAAAACTACAGCAATAATGGAATTACTTGAATATTCACATATACCTAGGTTCTAAAATCTATATCTTCTTTTGATTATAAATAAAGAACCATGGTCCATCAATTTATTCACTCAGTCATTAACTCATTAACCAAAGATTTATTGATTATCTATTTTGTGTAGGTGCTATAGCTGCCAATCTACTAGGACTGCACAAATTTTCAACATATCACAACTAGGCTACAGCTTCCCTCAATCCACTCAATTCTGTTTGGTTCTATTCTGAATAGTACTTCTGCCAAATAAATTAAATTAACTAATTCATTATTGACTCCCCTGTTAAGGACCTCCTTTGACTCTCTCTGTCCCAGGACAAAAATCCCAAGCTCTTCTGCATTGTTCTCACGGTATTCCATAATCTACCCCTTCCTAGCTATCTAACGCCATTGCCCCACATTGTCCTGCCTGGCCCTTCCAGTATATTTAAGGACCTCTTGGTTCTCTCTATTAGGCATGCATATGTCCACCACTGTCTCTAGTTGTGCTGATGGAATTAACAATGATATCCTTTTTCTTTCCCCCTACACTTAGCCAAATCACACGTAGCCTTCAAGGAACATCTTGTCTTTGGAGTCATCTGTAACTACCCAAGACTGTATTCATCTTACTTAAATAAGTACTAGATTTAAATGCAGGTTTGCATTTAAAATCTACCCAGCAATTTGTTCTGTCTTAAGGTTATTTTTGTCTTGGGGCCACTTGAGTTAAATGAAATGATTGCTTCACTTTACATTCTAGCTTCCCTAGCACCTAGGAAGTTCTGCAGCTCCCTCTGACTCCTCTACATCTTTGCTCCCCATACAGATACAGCAGAACAAGAGCATAAAGCCAAAGTAATGGTATGTCTCTTACAATCCTTTAAAGCATTTCCCTATTTTTCTTGTGAAAAAATTCTCTAAGCCTCCCTTCAATGCTGATTAATAATTTCTTGGCTTCCATTAAATGCCTTTAAAAAAGAGGTTCTTATAGACATCATATTAAAATATCCATCTTGGTTGGCACAAATGTACATATTCAAGAAGAAAATACTTAGATTTTAAATGATTTCTCATCAAATATTAACTTTTTAAAAAACATCATAAATAATGCATAACACATTTTAATACTGATGTTCCTTGGAGATTACTGAATTGAGTATATTAGATATTATTTGTACCACATTTATCTGAATTTACCTTTTCCAGAACTGGCAGCCAAGATACCACAAGATGTAAGTTCTTCAAACAGAGCCAGTCTCCATTTCGGGCACATTCTTTTAGCATTTGAATTGCTAAATCAGCTTGACCTTGACCCATGGCAACCTGCCAAAACAAAAACAAAAACAAAAACTAAAAAAACAGATCTGATAACAAGTTGTAACATAAGAGATTCAAATTATCCTGCCATAGGTACTGAAGTGACTCCATTACTGTAATCAGGGCTCTAAATTTTTAATAAGAAATATCAACTCTATTGCCACTTCCAACAATTGTCGTTTTTGTTGTTACATCAATGGCACATTTCTAATATTTTTCTATTTATTAAAAATATATTGTCATTACAGGTTTGCAAGTTATAGAACAGTATAAAGAATTATTGAATAGTCTTTTGTTCCTTATCTCACTATTTCCTGCAATTCTTACTCTTGGAAACACAGACCTTTGAAAAAAAAAAAACTAATGTTCTTTATAACTACAGTCTTGTTGAATTTTTTGAGGACTTTAACATTAATACTACCACTTCCTTGAAATTTACTTCTCTTTTCATTTCTCCAACGTTGCACATATTTGGCTCTCAAGCTACTGGTCTAACTACTTAACTGGGTAATTCTCTAGCCCTTCACCATCTAGCAAATTCTAACATGCTGGTGGGCCTCTAGACTCTACACTCAGCCCTCTGCTCCTCTATTGCTTCTCAGAGAGAGGAGGCACGAAGGAGAGAAAGAGAGAAAGGAGGAAGGAGAAAATGCAGACAGGGAGAGGCAATAAGAACCCTGATCTCATTGGAATTCCATTCCAATTTTTCCAATCCCTGTAGTCCTTCTGCCCTTAGGACACTCATGTAGTGGAGTAGGCCCTTTATAAAATAGAAAACTTCTGAGCATTGAAAGGCTTCAAGCAGCAGCTGAAAGACCCTAGACAACAGATTCAATACATGAGATTTCTGTATTATTTGAATACTTGGACTAGGTGAATACTTAAGTCTAATATTCTATAAAAGTTTTAGTCATGGCTAAAATGGCTACATGCCACTTACCATATGAAGTCTAAACTTCTCCATATGTTTTTTAAGAATAATTTATATTATACTTGTATATTAGTATAGCTATATTAGTATAGCTATATCTGTGTGTATATATATAATTTATATAAACATATACTGGGAGTCCTGGCTCAAATTTTTTATTTGGTACATGGTCAAAACACTTTGAAGAGTACTGTTATAGATTACTTCAAACCACAGTGATTTTTTTCATAATGAATACAAGGTAGCATTTCATTGTTTTTTAGTTGACTTTTACAAGTATTGATTTTGTTTTTCAATTAGACTATAAAGTCTTTGAGGGTGGGAACCATGTCTAATTCATTGCATACTAAAGCATGCAACAAAACAGGTAATAAATACTCAGATATTGATTTTTTTTTAATTTTCAAGGTTTAACCCTGAACTAAGCAAACAGGAGGGAGGAAACAAATACTGGCTGAATTGTTTCGATGTACATCTTAGTTTGCTATTATTAAAATGGAAAAAAAAAAAAAATGAAGGCACGTACAACAGAATCAGAGGAAAAAAGAATAAATATGTTGCTCAAAATCTTCCATAAAGCATAAATTGTGTGAAAACAGCTTACATGTTCACAAAACCTTAGAAGAAAATATTTACTATAAGAAAAGAAAAAAAAATTTTAAAAAGCACAACAGGAAAATGTCAAGGAGATGGTTAGCTCCTCCCCCCGCCCCCAAAAAATCACACCACATTTTCTCAAATTAAAACTTAATTTTTTGCACTAAGAACATATTATTATCCTTAGCATATATATTCAGCATAGCAACATTTTAAAATAACAGGAGAATTATGAATAAATACATCCATATTTAAAGGTTTTACTATATTAAACAATTTTTCAAGTTCAGTACACAAAACTCCAGAAGTTTAAATAGTCAAACCTACTGTGAATGTAAATAGTTTTATCTTGCTGTCAAAATCACTGTTAACAGATACAACCTGTAGAAAAGGACTCCCTTTCCTTAAGACAGCTCATTGACAATTGAATATTGTCCCAATGAAGATAGTAATACACCATGACTAGGACTGAATGAGGCTCCCTAGAGTTAGTGCAAAACCTGCACAACTGAGCCTAACACTCTGCTTATCTTGCAATCTTCTATTCATGTTCCTGGTAACAGTCTTACTTTTCCATTTTCGGTTTCTGTGAAGTATTTGCTTTTTTAATCATTATTAATTATTTTTCAAATGGAAAAGGCTGATTTATTCACTTGTCAAAAATTGAGGGTAAATTATTCAATTTTCAAACTTGCATGGAAACTGAATTGAAAACAGGAGGTATTCTGAACAAACGAAAGCTCCTCAATTTACCTCAGGAAACAATAGTATTGTATTAGATAAATTTTACTCAAAAATTTATGTATTTCTTTCAGTTTTTGCAGGTAAATATTGCTATGATTTATTATAAAAGCATCTATGTAAACTTTTTAAAGTTATTCTCAAAATGTAAGCAAACATATTAATATCCTATTACTGCTATTTTACCTTAGACTTCTGGAGGCTAGAAGTCTCACTGGTCTAAAACCAAGGTGTCTGGGTTTGAAAAAAAAAGGTGGTACTACAGGGCTGTGCTCTTTTTGGAGACTCTGGGAGAGAATCCTTCCTTTGCCTGTTCTAGCTTCTAGAAGCCACTTACATTTCTCTGCTTGTGGGCCCTTCCTCCATCTTCAAAACCAACAACATAGCACCTTCTCACCTCCCTCACCTCTGCTTCCATCATCACATCTCCTTTCTTCACTGCCTCTGCTGCCTCCCTCTTACAAGGACCCTTGTGGTTATGTTGGGCCCACCTGGATAATCCAGGATAACCTCTCCATCTCAAGATGCTTAACTTAGTGCATCTGCCCAGTTCCTATTGCCATGTAAGGTAACAAATTCACAGGTTCTGGGATCAGGAAGTGGACACTCTGGGGAGACATTACTCGGCCTACCACAATAAAAAATGTCTGTGTCACTGATAGGATCAAGTATGGCAGGAAGAGCAACAGCTGCAGCGAAAACAGCAGGGTAACACGTACTGACCTGGTGATAACACTCTCCTCCTCTCTCAGCATTCGCAAGTTCTTGAAGTTCCTGAGAAGGATCAGCACCCGGGGAAATTATTATCAAGATGGGTTCAATTTCTAGTGTCTCTTTGTACAAACGTTTGAGATTTAGAGGAAGTGGGGACAACTCTTTCAGTCCTAAAAGATGTATTAAAGAAATTAAAAAGCAACATGAATCAGAAAAATTCTATTAAAACTAACTGCATGATATACAATAGAGAATAACTAGGTGAATTACAATCCCACACATATTAAAGTTTTCTCACTCTAAAATCATTCACATACTAGTAATAACTAATATTCACTGAATGCTTAAGGTGCCAGGCATTTTTCTAAATGCTTTCCATCTATGCTATCATTTAATCATTACAACATCGCTAAGAGGTAGGTATTCTAATGATCACATTTAGCAGATAAAAAACATACAATCAGTACTGTAGTCTTGATATACAATTCTCTCTCTATAAAAGAAGACTGAACCCAACCATCCATCTATACAACCTTTCATTTATTCATATGATAACTGAGTGCCTACTCTGTGCCATGCATATAGGGAATCAGACATCTACATGATCTGGCAAACTATTTCACTGTCATGATATACAATAAAGAGTTATTTCTTATGTCCATGAATTAAGAGACAAAAAGTGGTATATAATGAAAATAATGCTTAGTTTGGAGATGGAAATATACAGCTCTCAATTTACATTTGTTAGCTGAGGGACTCTACGCAAATCACTGAAATGCACTGTGCCTCAGTTTCCTCAATTGTAAAAGAGGGATGCAACAATCCATAAGTCTTTTGGGGATAAAATAAGATATAATAATAAAAATAGATTCCATTTATTCATCACCTACTCTATGCTAAGCATTATACCAGGTAGTTTATTTTACGTATAAGGAAATTAATACTCAAAGAAACTTAATGTCTTGCCAAAGGCCACCCAGCTGCTAATTGCTAACTATATTCAACACAATTCATCTGTGCTTTTTTCTACTCTGAAGGTCTTCACTAACTATAAAGTCCTATACAGACAAGAAATTATAATTTTGCTATTATATTTAAGTCTCTTCTTCTAAAATTTGAATGTTTCTATTATAAATGTATTTAGTAAAAGCCAAGCTAAAGATGACCCACTTCAATTAATATTCAAAAACATACTTGTTTGAATTGAGCTAAAATGAAGAGTATGACACAAGAGTTTAAAAATAGAAGATTAGTAGAATGTAATAGAATGACTACAGAAGCAAGAAGGGCTCCCCTATATCCTCAAAAGCAAAAACGAACAGACAAAATTGCACCTTAGAAATTCTAAAATGGCAGGAAAAAGAAATTCTTAAGGATTTCTGTAGCAAACACTTTAAAGTATGATTTCAATCCCATCAAGATGGGCCAAAAATGAATTTCTAGATGACCATCTTGAAAAGATAAATTTCACAGCCGAACCACCCCCCTCTATTTTTCACAACAGCAACCCATAATGATCATAAGAATTTCAAAGACAGAAATATTCTTAATATCAGGGGAAATTTACTCCAACAGCCACTTAAAATTGATGAATTGCTTCTAGAGGTATATTTTATGAATTTTATTTTTAACTGAATTTAAATTGCTAACAATCATCCTGCTTTAAGACCTAATAGAAAAGAATTCTTATGTACTTGTGGCAATGTAATAAAAAATATTTTCATTCATTTATTCATAAGCTCAATAAACATTCTAGGGCAACTAACTGTACTGTCTGATATGATAAAATGCATCAAAAGTCTTAAAAATGCACATGGCATTTGACTCAGTAATTTAAACTATGATAATTCAAGAAATAAGTCACGGGCCAGCCCCGTTGCCTAGTGGTTAAGTTCGGTGTGCTCCGCTTTGGCGGCCGGGGTTCACGGGTTCGGATTCTGGGTGCGGACCTATACCACTTGTCAGCCATGCTGTGGGGGCGACCCACAAACAAAACAGAGGAAGACTGGTGTGGATGTTAGCTCAGGGCAAATCTTCCTCAGCAAAAAAAAAAAAAAGAGAGAAATAATTCAGGATAATGAACACAGAAGCATGTACAAGGACTTTCATTGTATCTGTTGGTATTAGTTAAAAACTGAGAGAAAGACATTAAGGAGTCTCTGCATAATTTCTGATAGCCATATACTGAAATTGAAGTTACAAAAATGGTGAGGTAAAAGATAATTTACTGAAAAGCAGATTACTCAACAGGATAGATAGTATGATTCCATGTTGCAATGTATACACATCTCCATGCCTATAAAAAATAGAAAGGTAGGCATATAAACATTAACAATGATTATCTCTTTGTTACCAGATAACGATGGAATGATGAAATAACGAGTATTTCTTTTCTTTTTATTCCTCCATCTTTTCATAGACCTCTGATTAGATGTATTTTGTGATAAAAACATGTCAAAATAAATATAAAGATATTTTCATATAAAATGACTACTGACTGAAACGTGTTTTACTTGGAAAATAGAGGCCAATAATAGAAACTGTCTTAAAAAAGTTAAAATGCAGATTACCATATCAGTTATTAACTTAACAATTATAGACCGTAAATGGCATGAGGGTAGGAATCACAGCTGGTTTGTTCACCATTTTATATCCAGAGCCTAGCATAAATTCAATTATTACTTCTAAAGTTAAAATTCCATAGAAGATAAACAGATGTTCATTAACTCATTTTATACAATATTTCAAAGTACTGGAACATTTGGGATTAGAGAAAAAAATCATGAAAAATATCATACTATTTAAGATAACATAGGTGACATTTATGTTACTTGGAATTCCATATTAGTCATTCTGCCCACAAAACTCTAATAAAATCCCCATTGCCTTTTAAGTGAACTGAGACTATATATAAATAATCATTGATTTTATTAACCCAAGTAATTTTGACTCATAATACCATTAGAACTGTCAGTGTGAATTATTCAAAACTACTCAATAAAATTAAAGAGCCAAAAATGTTCACTGCATTTTGAATTATCATAGTGTAGGACGACTTGCAAATCGCTGGGATCTTATATTTGACCACACATGTTCAAAATATATCATTTCTTTCAAAAGAAAAAAAGAAATAAAAATAAGTCAAAGAAATAATTTAAACCTTTATTGTATTTTATTTTAATCAGATAAAATACTGAGATAATAAAAAGAAATAATTTGCAGTTTAAAAAGGAAAAAATATCACTCCTGCACTTTTAAGGTACCTAAGTGAGCAAAGAAAGTAGCAAATTTAATATCAAACTATTATAGGTGGTAAGTATAATAGATTTTTCTTCCTCATTCATCTCATCCTCCCTAACAAAGAGACTGATAAGCATCAAGTGTATAAAATTACTCTTCCCTTGTTAGAAAACAAAGACAACTCTAAAAATACACCACAAACATCAATAAAAAGAAGGAAGATCAACAACCACTATCTAACCTAATACCCATCAACCAACTAACTGGGGAAATACTCTTTAAAAATGGAATAATACTCAAGCCTGCGAACAAACAAAAAAAAATCAAACATTTTGTGATAGGCATAATTCTAAAGATATCCATTTCAAGATTCCTATCCTTTGGTTATTCAAACACTAACCTGGGTACTGCTGTGAAGGGACTTTGCAGATGTAACTAAGGTTATGAACCTTAAAATAAGACCATCCTGGATTATCAACGTGGGCCAATTTAATCACTTGAGCCCTTAAAAGCAGAAAAATTTCTCCAACTCAAGTCAAAGAGATGCAGCAGGAAACAGAAGCAGGAAAGATGAGGCAAAGAAGGAAATCAGAGAGAAGTGAAGCGTGAGAAGAAATCAATCCACCACTGCTGGCTTAAAGACGGAAGAAGGAGGCAACAAACCAAAGAATGTGAGTGGCTTCTAAAAGCTGAGTAGGACTCCAAACAACAGAAAAAAATGGGGACCTCAAGCCTACAACTGCATGGAGCTGAATTCTGTGAGGAACCTGAATGAGTTTGGAAATGGATGCTTCCTAGAGCCTTCCAGTAAGAGCCCAAATGGCCAACACCTGGATTTAGCCTTGTGCAACCAGAAGCAGAGAAATCAGGTGAGCCCACCAGACTTCAGACCTACAGAACGGTAAGATAACAAATGGATGCTGTTTTAAGCTGCTAATTTGTGGCAATTTGTTACAGAAGCAATAGAAAATTAATACACATTTTCTTATGTCTTTCCTTTTCTCTTAGACACAGACTTCACAAGACAGATTGAGCTATGGAAGCAAGGTGCATAGGACGGGATAAGAGAAGCAGAGGATTACAAAACTAGGAAAGTTGAAAGGTTCAAAAAGACTTTTTGATGGAGAATCTCTGAGAAGTTATCAGTTCCTGTAGCTTTTGCAGCATCTTCTGGAAACAACATCTTATAGTATCTCAATACACACAGCTTAATATCTTGCTCAGAATAGTTAATTAAAAAAAGTCAAAATTAAATCAGAATTACAGAAGTCAGAATATTTGCACCTGGTAACTGCTATTTATTTATTTATTTATTTGTGAGGGAGATCAGCCCTGAGCTAACATCCTGCTGAATCCTCCTCTTTTTGCTGAGGGAGGCCGGCTCTGAGCTAACATCTATTGCCAATCCTCCTCCTTTTTTTTTTTCTTTTCCCCCAAAGCCCCCAGTAGATAGTTGTATGTCATAGTTGTACATCCTTCTAGTTGCCATATGTGGGACGCGGCCTCAGCATGGCCGGATAAGCGGTGCGTCAGTGTGAGCCCGGGATCCGAACCCGGGCCGCCAGTAGCGGAGCGTGTGCACTTAACCGCTAAGCCACGGGGCCGGCCCTGGTAACTGCTATTTTAAAAAGTAACATAGATTTTGCCAATACATAAGGCTTGGTTTGTAGGATTATATTAAAATGGCATTCTTGGTGCGGGCCCAGTGCGTAGTGCTTAAGTCTGCGTGCTCCATTTCGGCAGCCTGGGGTTCGTGAGTTCAGATCCCGGGTACGGACCTACACACCAATCAACAAGCCACGCTGTGGTGGCATCCCATATACAAAAAAATAGAGGAAGACTGGCAGAGATGTTAGCTCAGGGACAATCTTCTCCAAGCAAAAAGAGGAAGATTGGCAACAGATGTTAGCTCAGGGACAATCTTCCTCACTAAAAAAAAAAAGGCATTCCTAAAAGTTTTGAGGATTGCTCAAAACTTAAATCCTCAAATTGAAACTACTTTTATAAACACATCTTTATAAGTTCCTATTTTTAAGCTTATAGATTATAAAAAGGATTGCTAAAATTTAATAAAAATCTCTCCATATGAATGATGCTCAAGAAATTACATTTGAAATCAAATCTCTAAAATTTGATTAAAAAGAGTTAAGTTCTTGTCATTCTCCAGCAAGTTGAATTTTTTTTTCCTCCCCAAAGCCCCAGTACACAGTTGTATATCCTAGTTGTAGGTCCTTCTAGTTCTTCTATGTGGGACGCCACCTCAGCGTGGCTTGATGAACAGTGAGTAGGTCCACATCCAGGATCCAAACCAGCGAACCCTGAGGCCACCAAAGCGGAGTGCACGACCTTAACTGCTGCACCTCCGGGCCGGCTCCTCCAGCAAGTTGAATTTTTACAACTTATTCATACAATAACAACTCCAGTTTTATCTAAAATCTGTATTAATAAAAGCACTTGACCAAATACAAAGTCATCCAGCCATACACCAGCCATTCTATGTATTAGAAATACATAGAATATGGTTTTAGAAGTACCTTAAACTTTCCAAGAATATAGAACTTTCATAGAATATATGAATATCAGGAGGTTTTTACTTTAAACCTTAAACGCCATTAAGCCTTAAATGTCATTTAACCTGGAGATGACACAGTATCACAACAGAAGTATTCCAAAGAATGGTAGAGGGTCAAAAACTACAAAGTCAATAAGAAAGGTCATGTGCAATGTGGTACAAACAGCATATTTTAAACCAAATGAAAGAAGAGACGCTTAAGAACCTCTCTGAAATTTGCCTCATTTTACTTAAACTTGTATCAAGTTACAGAAATAGACAATAAATATATAGATAAGCTAGAAATATATCAGATAGTGTTAAGTACAATGTGGAGAATTAAAATAGGTTGATGTGTTGGTACTGATTAGATGGCCCAGAAAGACCTCTCTAAAGTGCAGCATTTTAAATCAACATCTGAATGATACAGATGGAGCCATCCAGGGGAAAAAAAAAAAAAAAGAGGAGGAAAAACACAGAGCAAACAGTACAAGGTCTTAAGGCTCATTTGCCCACTAATACATAGGGGACAAGCAAGAGGGGTACAAGATGAGGTCAGAGAAGTAAGTGGGCGCCAGACTGTGGGGCCTTGTAAGCTCATATAAGGAATCTGGATTTAATTCTAAGTGTTTTGAAAATATTTTGGAGACTTTATGCAAAAAGAAGAGAGACGATTTGGTTTAAGTTTTTAAAAGATTACACAGCTTTCTGGAAAGAATTAATGGGAGAGGAAGCAAGAACTGAAGTAGGGAGACCAATTAGGAAGGTAGTCATTGATTTAACAGACATTACAATGCTTCTATGTTCTAGAAGCTGTTTAAAGCATTGGACTACAACCATGAACAAAACAAAATTTCTGCCCTCATGTGCCTTACATATTAGCTAGGGGACAGACAATTAATAAACAAATTAATAATAATATGTCAGGGTGATAATATGGTGATATTATCACCATATCACTATGGTGATAATAGTTACAGGGGAAAATAAACAAGGTAAGGAGGATATGGAGAGCAGAGGAAAAAGTGAGTATGTTATTTTATCTAGAGTGCTCAAGGAAATCTTCACTGAAAAGATGACATTTGAGCAGAGAAGTGGGGGAGATAACAGGGGGTGGAGCTCTCTTGGAAGAAGGAACAGCAAGTGTAAAAGTCTTGAGATTGCAGAAACACACTTGGAGCACTAGAAGGAGAGGACAAAGGCTATTATGGTTGGAAAAGACTGAGCAAGGGTGAGAGTGGTAGGATATGAGATCTGAGGGGAAGCAAAGGACAAGAGGAGGTAAGACCCAGGAAGACATTGTAAGGACTCCAAAAGACGAGATGCCATCAGAAGAGTTTGAACAGAGGCATGACATAATCTAACTTATATTTCAAAAGGCACTCTGGTTGCTACGTTGAGAATAAACTGGAAGTGGGAAAGAAAAGAAGCTTGAATGGTAACAATGCTCATATGGCAGTGGCTTCAACAAAGTGGTAGATGGTCATGGAGGTGTGAGAAGTGATTGGATTCTGGATACATTCTGAAGATAGAGCCAAAGCTATGGCAGTAATTGAGGTGAGAGATGATGATAGTTTGCATTAGGTTGGTAGTAATGACACACAGGAAATGAATTCAGAGTGAATTTTAGAGTTGAAGTCAAAAGGACTTGCTGGTAGACTGGGGTATAGAAAGTAGAGAAAAGGGAGAAAAGATTACTATTGGAGTTTTGGTTTGAGCAACTGAGTGGAAGCTAGTATAGAGAAATCAAAAGTTCTGTATTGGTCATGTTAAATTTGTGATATGACATTCATATGAAAACATCAAATATCCATTTGGATATAGAAGTCTAGAATTGCAGGAAGAGGTCAGGGCTAGAAATAAGAGATAAAAGAATCACTAATTTACAGATGACATTTAAAGCCAGGGACTGCATTATATACTCTAGAGAGAGAGTGGATAATAATGAGAGAAGGGGAACCAGGGCAAGACTGCAGTGGAAGGAAGAATAGTCCACATTTAGAAGACACGCAGAGAAGCCACCAGTAAAGGAAAGTGAGAAGGAACAGCCTAAAAGGGTTGAGGAATGAAAGAAGAAACATAATAAGAGAAGAAAGTGCAGAGTGTTTAAAGAAGGAAGAAGGGATAACTTTGTTGAGAAATCAAGTAAGACAAAAGCACAGAAGTTGCTGTTGGATATAGCAATATGGAAGCAGACATTATTATTATTATTTTTGTGTGTGTGTGAGGAAGATCTGCCCTGAGCTAACATCTGCCAATCCTCTTTTTGCTGAGGAAGACTGGCCCTGGGCTAACATCCATGCCCATCTTCCTCTACTTTATATGGGACGCCGCCACAGCATGGCTTGACAAGCAGTGTGTCGGTGCGCGCCGGGGATCCAAACCAGCGAACCCCGGGCCACCGCCGTGGAGCACACACTTAACCGCTTGCGCCACCGGGCCAGTAGAAAGCAGACATTATTAACCTTAACAAGAGCAATCCTGTAGAACTTTAAGGATGGAAGTCCAAATAGAGTGAGTTGAAGAAAGAATAAGAATTGAGGAAATGGGTTACTCTAGTCTCTGACTACAGACACACTTTCAACATGTTTCGCTTTAGAAAGAAGTTAAGAAATGGGATGTTAGCTAGAGAGGGGAATACGGTCATGGGAGGCATTTTTAAGATAGGTGATACTAAAACATGCTTGTATGCTGACAGAAACGATCAAGTAAAGGAGGTGAAATTGATAATGCAGGAGAAGGGGACAATGGTAGGAATGAAAAAAGAACGAACTTTAATGGAACAAGGGCATCCATTCATAGTAACAGAAGGGAAAGCAGAATGAATATGAGTACCGATGCAGGTAGTTGGTAGATTTGTTGGTGAGAAATAAAGAATTCTGTCTTATTGCTTCTATTTTCTCAAAAATGGTAGTAAAATCAGCTAATTTAAGTGGTAAATACAGGGATAGTTGGTTTTCTTATTTACTATATGCCTAGTATTCAGTTATTACTCACCTTGTGTGTCTATATTAGGCAACACGTTAAATGTTTCCATTACAAGATAAAGTATGCTCATAAGCATTTTTTAACATGGACACTGATATCTTTGTTCAACTATTTCATTCTTCAGAATCAAAAGTTAGATATTTGTGACTCTTAAAGGAGTCAGACTCTCAAAATGCATTTTACAAATTAATGGTTCAACTATCAAACTACTGCAATATGGAAATTAGTTAAAACAGATTATATGTAAGATGATTATAATGGATATCTATTGTTCTGTACCAGCAGTTTTTTCCCCATTTCTGTTAACAGCCCCTCCCCCAACCATGACTTCTTTTGGGAAAACTGCTATTTCATATATTTCTGGTGGGATTAGCTGTAGAGGTGATCATATTACTCAAACTGAGCAAATCAGAGTCCTTCCCTAGGATTTTTGATGATGAAGTTGGGAGGGAAAGTTTTCTTTCATCAGAAGCTTTAAATTACATCCCAGGAGGTCGGCTGCTTTATCCCCCAGAATATATATGAACCCTGAGACTAACGGCAATGCACAGGCAGGAATTTATTTAATTGGAGTCTAAGAGCAACATTATAGATGGAGAGAGATAAAGACACAAAGAAAAAGGGAGAAACAAAGGAGAGAGAGGGAGAGAGAAAGAGGAGGAGATAGAGAGAGACACTGCAAGGCTGAGACAAAGACAGCAAGTCTCCTGATGTTGTCTGAGTCCATGAAACCAACTGGCCCAGAGGCCAGCCCTACCTGTTCCTTTCTGAGTCTGGGTTATATATACTTGTCCCTCTTTTTCATTTAAGTGAGTTTGAGATGGGTATCTGTCACTTGCAACCAAGAATTAGGTAAACATTGTGCCACAAACGTGAGTAAAAATTATCTAGCAGATAAACATTCTATCAGAGATGAATAAACAGGGACATTTTCTCTCCATGCTTAAGGAAAGGAAAGCACTGAGTATGTCCAGACTGATTTCCATATACCCATCACCAACCAAACAAGCGATCAGTCTAAAGAGAGCCTCAAAATATTTGTACGTATGGATGTGTGTGTGCACATGCATGTTGTGGTGGAGGGTGAAGGAGGAGACGGCCATTATGTGAAAAGTTGGATTGGTAGGTATTATCAGTTGAATTATGTTCTCTCGAAAAAGATATGTTGAAGTCCCAACTCCAATACCTCAGAATGTAACCTTATGTGGAAATAGGGGCATTGCAGATATAATTAGTTAACTTCAGATGAGGTCATACTGGAGTAAGGTGGGCCCCTAATCCAATATGACTGGCGTCCTTATAAGAAGACAGCCATGTGAGGACAGAGACACACAGGGATAATGTCATGTGATGACAAAGGCAGAGATTCAAGTTATGCAGCTGCAAGCTAAGGAAGACCAAAGATTGCCAGCAAACCACCCAAATCTAGGTACAGGCATGAAAGGATTCTCTCCCAGAGGTCTCATGGGGAGCCATCTGATTTGTGGTACTTATGGAAGCCCTAGGAAACTAATACAGTAAGTTAGAGTAGGAATTGATGTGTGTACGGAATAACTTTATCTAAGGTTTAACAAGACTTTTTTATGTTAGCACCTACCAATAATATTCCTCTAAACTGAGAATAAATTTGACTCCTTCAGTATTTAATAAGAACACAGGCTTTGGAGCTAAGTTTGAACTGTGTCATTTATTAGCTGCGTGATTTTGTTTCCCCGTCTTTAAATGGATATAGAAATAGAGTTGCTGGGAAGATTTAGAGAGCTGATACATCTATAGCACTTAGACTAGTACCTGGCATATACTAAGAGTTTTTTAAGTGTTAGCTGTGATTATCATTATGAACATCCAAGTTTTATGAAAGAGTGTGTTCACTAGAGTAAAACTGATCATCTGAAGCTAAAAGACAGTTTCTCAAAATAATACCCTGATATAACCAACAACAACAGTTTTATAAACTAACAAAAGAATGATTATTCAGTACTGTAGAGTTTTTCAGTGACAAGTATGGAAGGCCTAGTATATTTTCTCAATTTCAAAAAACTCTGTGCTAAGCTTGTTTATATGATAAATTCTAATTTAGAGAAAACATACATAAAATGATATTAGGCTTACTTGATTGGAATATATGTAAGTTACAATAAATAAAAACAGTTTCTATATAAAATCTCATATACATACACATGGAAAAATTAAACAGAAACTGAGGATTTCTAGAAAAAATTGTCAGCATACTATTTTAACTATGCCAAACTTTTCGTTTCCAACATAATTCTAAAACCTCCTGTGGTCTAGAATAGTAAAGATCCATTATTCTTGGATGACTTTGTGCTTCAACTAAAACACTTTTCAGTCTTTCTTTAACATACTTTTCCCAAATTTTCTTGCACAAATGGAAATATGGTATAGTTTATTATTTCCAAATGAGTGATAACTTTTAATTCTTCAGACAAGACTATCTGAAAGACTTAGAAAATATATTGCACAGTTTGTATGTAATATAAAAGACACACAAATTCTTCATTTTTGTTTTTAACAGAGCAAAAATAACTCATTTTGAAGGCTTTCTTTCCTAAGACTGTGGTATCTGTGAGGATGTTTTACTTTGTCTAAATCAAACATTTGATTCCCTGCTTTGAAATCCTAATCATGGACAAATGTCTAAATGTGTAAAGTGCTTTCATAAGAAAATAATTTTTAAAACTTCAAATGTCTTAACTAAATACAGGATGTCAATAATACATCAAATGTATCCAACACAGAGAATAATTTTTTTTAAACCAGGTAGAGATTGTAAGATAAACAGAATGAAGGAAAAAAGACCTTATAATCTTCTAAACTAAGATCAGCATAAAATAAAATGTGAATTAAAAACAAATCATTCATGTTAGTGGTCTAATTCCAGAAAAGTATTACACTTACCCAGAGTTCTACATGCAAATAGAGCCATGGCACTTTGCAATCTGTCTGGTCTAAGAGCCTGTACCACAAGAACCTTAAAATAAAGTACAGTGTATTTTTAAATAATCACAATAGCTTTAACTAAACAATAGTTAATGTTAGTTAATTAAACAAATGTAACCTAAAATACACGAACACTGTTATCACTTCCACAATACTTACTATGCCTCAAACTGTCACAATAGGTATTATAAAGACACATCTTTAATAGCCAAAATATTACTAAAATCTATTCATTCCTCAAACCTATCATCAAAAGCAAACATCTGCATGTAATGGTCATAGGACTATCTATGTCTTCAGGATCTAATAAAGGACCAAACGGCAAGTGAAAATAAGGGTATGCAGATAAGGCACTTCTGACAACCGCAGAACAGAGGCCCAAAAATCTTGCCTAAAATTTTCAAATCACTATTTTTATGCTGAATCATGTATATCTATTTCTAGATGTTTAAGTTTTCAAATGAAGGTTTTTTTTACACACACTTGGTAAAATAGAATTCACCAAGGGGATGCAAAGGGGACAGAACCACAGTCAGCAGCCTAGTGAAAAGATATACATGGAAGGGTCATTTCCTGGAGCATCAACTCCTATAGAGCTCTCTAACTCTAAGCCTTTTGCCTCACCAAAAGACTGGGTGGAACCCACTAGTAGGGTTCATCATTCTATTTTGAAATAGAATGGGAAAAAATCCTCTGTTCCTCACCATGAGGTCTTTCCCCTAGATAGAACCCTGGGAAATGAGTGAAGAACCTGCACAATCTATACATCAATTTCTTTCTGTAAGACATTTTCTCTATTGCAAAATCACTCTTGGGACAGAGGCAGAGGGAGTAAAAGGAGTTACAGTGGAAAACACCCTACACAGAAATTTTGTCAGTGATTTCATTATCTGGATAAGATGGCAAAAGGAGAAAGCTCCTCTTCACCTATGCCACATTAAGGTTACGTGACAAACAGAGGCAGAGCTTTCATTTAAATGGCTTCTGAACAACAAGAGTAATGTTAAATACTTTTATGCATTTAGATAACTTACCTGCTGAAATAAAGAGACTTTCTTTGCAAGAATAGATGGAAACTCTTGCTCACACATTGAATTATGATAATACGCACGCCACAGAGCCGCATCTTCAAAGCAGAGGGTCTGATAAAGACTGGGGAGAGCAATCTAAAAAATAAAAATAACCATATATAGTAGTGAGCTACAAACAAATATAAGTAAATATGTGTACATATTACTAAAAAAGTAAATGGACACCAATTATTGATAGATGTTTATTACTTGTTTTCTACTTTATGTTGCCTTATCTAATTATTTCTAGGTCAGAAATAATATGGCAGACTTATCCAATCTGGAATTAATTAAAAGAAAATATTTCCAAAGTAGCAATAATTCAATACTTTTAAGTTAACAAATCTTTTCTCCATGTAAAAATATTTGTACCTATCTATCTCCACCTTGTGGAGAAACAAATGTTTTCACTAAAAACAAGTTCAGATGTTTTTCTTTTTTATTGAAGTATAATGAACACATACAAGTGCAAATTTTAAGCATTGCCACAATTGATTTCCACGTTAGAGTGTAAAAATATGCCAAATTTCATATTAATATAAAATCCTTAACAAAGCATGCTTTTCTAAACCATATTTCTTGATGCCCCTATTTGTGAACACGTTGCTTCCTTTGCCTCTAAATATTCTAAATTTCTACTCAAGATTCCTCTAAATTTCTACTCAGCATTCAATATTCACCTTAAACAATATCATCTCTCAGAGGTTTTCCTCAACTTATTCATTCCCTCTACCTCAAACAGTATTCTCTCGTCCAAACTTTTTTCAACAGTGGGCTATGAGATCAGAAATGTAACTCTGCATAGATGGAGAATTTTTATTGAAGAAAATGGTGAATTTGGAAGGTCTATCTCTGCAGTACTAGAACTTCATGTAAAATAAACATAAATCAAGTACTGAAGGATGTTTTATCCAAATACCTATGTTCATTTCTAAATAACTCATTATATTGCCCAAATTTCATTATGTAATCAACTAAACTTATACAGTAGAAAATTAACTAAGTACATTTCAATTTAATTATTTTGAATAAATGATCTGAGCCTATTAGGAAACACCTGATGGCAGTCTATTAACTTTGCACTATTAGTGTATAAGGCTGCACCGCTACTACGTTACTGTGTCATGTGTGTGACACCTTATATAATCACCATGTCTTTGGCTAGAAATTTGAGATAGGCTACATGGCCATTAGGAAGCTCTCTGGCTGCATGTCAGACACCATAGGGTGTAGCTCTAGTTTGGTGCCGACCCTACTACAAGGTAATTATCTGTTAGATTCTCTACAGTGTAAGTTTGTTCAGTACAGAGTCTTTTTATACTATAAAATATTTCTCATTCCACTGGCACTATGTGGACTCATAGTAGGCACTAAATAAATGATTAATAAAGAAAACAATTAATGATATAAAGCAGAATCCATTTATTTTATTCAACAAATATTTATGAAATAAAGGCAGTAAAGACTAGTGGTAAAAAGCCTGAACCGCAGCAAAGAGCTCATTTTCGAATTCTGACTCTACTTTCTAAGTGACCAGAAGCAAGTGACTATATCACTCTGTGCCTTAGTTTCGTCACCTACTAAATGAGGAAACAGTATCTACCTCACAATGCTGTTGAAAGTATTTAGTGAGACAATCCATTTTCAAATTCCGCATAATGCCTTGAAGACAATAAGTCATCAATAAATGCTTGCTATTCTTACTGTTTTTACTATGTGCTACTGCAATGTTATGATAGTTGTGAAGAAAAGCAGGGGGAGGAAAGGAAGAATGGAAACATATGTAGAGATTTTGAGAGAAGTGTATTTGTCTTTCACTCCCCACAAAAACAACACCTTGGCCTGAGTAAAGAAAACAGACAAGACTGTTCAGAGTCAGGCCTCTGAACTGGTTTTCCTTCCCCATGCCCCCATCCTCATCACCCCTCACACTGGGGAAAAAAGAGACAGAGAGATGGGGAGGGAAAGAAAGGGAGGAGAGAGAGAGAGAAAGAGACAGAAAACATTATATTTGCAAAATATAGATATTAAAGGCATGGACTTGGGTGTTAGAATGCCTGAACTGAAATCATAGCTCCAAAACGTCCCAGCTATTTGATCTTGGGTAAATTATTTAACTTCTCTACACCTCAAGTTTCTTCTTCTCTAAAACAGGCATAATTGTGACCTCCTCATTAGGTTATTGTAATGATAAAATAAGATAATGCAACTAAAGTATTTAACATGATGCTTGGCACATAATAGGTCCTCAAAAAATATGTATGAAATTAAAAAGAAATCTTAGGTTCATTCATTTAACAACTCACTACTACTGACTCTCATTTCTCCTCTGTAAAAAGAGTTAATAATACCTATCTCTTGGCATTTGTATAATAATTAAATGAGATAATTCGTTAGAAAATGTTTTGTAAACTAAAATGATAACACTAATGTATATTATAAACCTTCTCTGAATAGGAAAGCTGCCTTTCCTAAATGTTTTGCCATTCTTTACTTAAATAGAAATGAGTATGTGAAAAAAAGCATCATTGAAATTCTTAGGCTACCACTGTAAGATTTTTCCCCAAGTATAACCTCTTGGTAGATAAACTGTTGAAATAATAATGATCTGTACTATACTGATTATTATTAACTTTGCCATTAGGAGTTCATGAGATAGTCAGAGGTCCTGCCCAATAATCCAGAAATCCCTTCAAATTCTCACCGGTTTTCATTTTTTGCATTCTATTTTAATTATTTGTTTAAAAAAATGTTTTCTACATTAGGTAATAAACACCTGGAAAGCAGGAGCCAAGACTTTTATATATCTCTACTTTCCATCCCCAACCAGCACATTATAAATACTTAATAAATATTTTAACCCTACAGAATATATAAACAACACAAAATTCATCTTATCCATGTGTCATCAGTTTATCTACTCATAATCTTATTTGTTCAACCAAAAAAACTAGAATTTAACAAAAGTAACTACGCATCTGGCATATAGTAGGCACTTACTGAATAAACAAAAGAATGAATGATCAGGTTTTGCACTAAATGTTAGGGAAATAAAGTTTAATAAGGCAAGGATCCTAATCTCAATGGACTTAAAATTTAGCAGAAGAGGTAGACATAACAAATCATTTTGAATCAGTATGATAGGTGCTATGATATAGGAATGTTCAAGATACATGCCGATTGAAAAGACAGAATGGAGAAATCAGGCAACAAGTTATATAGGAGGTAATGCTTTTGGTAAGTCCTGAAAAATAAACAGATGTTTGACAGATAAAAACAGTCAAAAGGCATTCCAGGTAGAGGGAATAATGGGACCAGTAAGAACAGGGAACACTGAGGGGATGGACTGGAAGTAAAACTGAAGAGGCAGGCAAGGAGCAGTTCATGGATCATCTTATATGTTTTCCAAAGAACTATGGACTTTATCCTATGAGTGATAAGAAACCATCGAAAGGTTTTAAATAGGGCACTAACCATGTCATAAGTAAATTTTAAACTGGAAAGGATATAACAAAATGGAGAGGTGTAAGATTAGAAGCAGGGGCTCTACAGCAAAGTCAGCTGCATAATGAGAGCCAAAACTAAGCGAGTGATTGCAAGGATGAAGAAGAGCTGAGTGTGAGAGATATTTACAAGATAAACAAAAGTGAGAGAAAGAGTTTGAATTTGAAACTCTTTCCAACATAAGTATCATACTGCATCTCATTACCAATCCTGAATTACTCTATAAATAAAGCCTCCACATATCATATCAGAGGATATTTTATCTGCTTATCTCTATATTCTCTACGGGTATACAGCATAGAGTCTTGTGCAATGTGGAGACTCAACATGTATATGTTGAATGAAAGATGTAATTAATTAATTCATGATTAAAGGACTAATCAGAATAATTCTTTGATGTGCTTTTACCCACGGATTTTATGTCATATTCACAGAAGTATCAATACTGAGTATGAATAAGTAGCACATAAAAAATATAAACAGAAATAACTCGAATACGGAAAAAATTTAAATATCCCTCATAGCAGAAAAGGAATACCTTTAATGTTGCCACTGCCCAGCTTCTTTCCTGATCTATCCAAGAGGGAAGCTGATCACGAATTCTTTGTTGAGAGTCCTTTAATAAGAGCAATTATTTTCCTTCGTATATTTGGTGAAATTCACACTTAAAAAAGTAAACAATTGACTAGCTAATTTTATGAATACCATTTTGAAAAAAAAACTCATTCTATGTCTTATTTACTTTTCTTTGTTTTACAAGTCAATATTGTAAAATTCTTTATAACATACATAGACAACCACTTAGACAAATGTTGCATTTATTTTCACTGAGCTTAATCTTTTGGGAAACGTAACAAAAACTCAAATGTAAAGAAAAACTACCATAAAAATTATATTATTTTTAATCATATCTTGCATTTCAGACATAATCTAGGTTTTGCATTACAGTTCGTGTATATTGCTTTGAAGAATAATATTATCCACTACATGTTCAAATAGAAAATTACTAGATAAAAAGCTAAATTTGAATCAAGTTATCAAAAGTTTTAACAAGTAATTTTTAAACTTCAGTTATATAAGAAAATTTTCCTAGTTATAATACAAAATTTGATTTTCTTAGTATTATAAAAGTGTTTTTGGAACAATATATATATACTGAAAAAAAAACTATATTAATTTCTTAGTATTTAATATTATTCTCAAAAGAATATATGTATTCAAGGACAAAAAATATACTTCGATCCATTTTAAAGTAGGGCAATAGAGGCAAGGACATATCCCCTAATTAAAGTATAATTTCAACAATAATTTAAAACTCCTCTGAAGCAAATCATATTTCATAAAGTCAAAGCCAGAACTATTTTCTCTAAGAGTAAAATAATTTTATTATTTTTACTTACAGCTTTCCGCAACATGTCTCCAACAACCACACCTGTAAACGTATCCCATTCCTAGTGAATAAAAATATGAGAAATATAAAAATACTAACCAGTAACAAAGTTTTCTTAATTTTCCTGTAAGATGGCTTACAATGCAGTTTTTTAAGGATATGGAAAAAACTCCTTTCACACTTTCCCACTTCTAGTACAACACTAACGTTATAAGAATGAGTTCATGTACCAACATAAAATATTAATATGAAATCTAGGAATGATTTTATTAAAACAAAAAATATAACTACATCATATATATGTAAGTCTCAATATCTAAAAATTTGAATGTCACGTTTATCATTTGTCACTACCTATTAATTTGTCCTATTATATGATATTCCTCACTAACAGATAAGCATAAGGTGCACCAAAAGTTTAAAAATCGTGTATGTTGGGAAAAAATAGAGAAAGTACTTCCATTAACTTATCTTTTCTAAAAGATTGAGAGAAGACTGGCATTATTCCTTTTTTTAATTAATCCATGGAATCAACATTGATCAACGGAATCTAGTGCTCTATGAAAATCTATGTCTTCACTCTGGGTTCCCCGTCAGTCAGATAATAATGGACATTATCATATTATTTGTTACACATTGGCCAGCAAATAAAGCAAAAACATATTAAAATTTGAGAGCAATATGGAAAAATTACCAAAGCAACATATTTCCTGCCTTCACCCACCCTGACCATTCACTCTTCCTACTGAAATTAGATAGTCACAAATAAGTAAAATAGGAATGATTACTACTACAATACGTGAGTCAGAGAAAAATGTTCTCCTTTCACAATAATAATTTATATATACTCCAGGAGGGAAAATTGGGAATATTAACTCTTATACATGGTGGAACATATTGATCATGATAAAAAACACACAAGATGAGAGAAAGGCATCAAAGCTAACAGTAGAAATAAAAGGAGTCAAGTTCATAAATTTAGGAGAAACTATACAAGTCAGCCAAAGCATGAGAGAAACAAATAGAGAACATAGGCATGTAGACTGGTTTGCATTTTTTTAACTATTCAAATGAGGGGAACCCAGAACATAATTAAAATCTGACCAAGTAGAATCAAAGGTTACTAGGTCAAAGTTGCACTGTCCCTCCCACCCTGGCTACTGGACTCTCACTTTTTTTGTGTGTGTGTGAGGAAGATCAGCCCTGAGCTAACATCCTTGCTAATCCTCCTCTTTTTTTTTGCTGAGGAAGACTGGCTGTGAGCTAACATCTATTGCCAATCCTCCTCCTTTTTTTCCCCAAAGCCGCAGTAGATAGTTGTATGTCATAGCTGCACATCCTTCTAGTTGCTGTATGTGGGACGAGGCCTCAGCATGGCCGGAGAAGCGGTGCGTCGGTGTGCGCCGGGGATCCGAACCTGGGCTGCCAGTAGCAGAGCGCGCGCACTTAACCGCTAAGCCACTGGGCCGGCCCCCTGGACTCTCACTTTATGTTAAGGGCATAATAATGAGAAAATCACTTATAAATAATTTTTTTTAAATATTAGAAGCACACCAGAGATGGATTAGCTAGCTCTAGCTTAAAGGAATTTCTTTTCAAGTTTTACAGGGTGTTATACGGCAGACCAGAAATCAAGTCATAGACAAAGAAGATAAATTATACATAAAAAGGTTAACATAAACCTGCAGGCTCAAGGAAGCTTCTGAGAACTGCCCACCTCTTGCTTCATCTGCTGACTCTGAGCAAGTCAGTGGTGGTAACAAACAATGTAGCTGCTTCCCCATATTTTTTCACTTTTTATATTTATCAGTTCCACTGCTTAGACCAAGAAATAAGAAAGCTGACTCTCTGGTGTCCTGAATAAGTAGACTTGGCTTTAGAACAATCTAGGCAGTGTGGTAAGTTACTTAGATTTCTTTCTCTGCCTTACCATCACTACAGAATATTGGCATCACCCAGAAGGGAGCAGAACTGGAAATCAGCATCTTACACTAAATTTCTAACTTAGTAAAAAATTAATAGGTTTATATATAATTTCTAGCCTAAAGTAATTTCTAATCTAACCATAAATCCACCCATTACCAAACTTCTATGTAACCCTAACATTTTCCTCCTTTACTTCCACTTACATTTTCTTGAAAAAGTTCAGGATGCATGCCTCGAACAAAATGCAAAGCGAACATCAACTGATCGGCCTGAAAGGAATAAGAGATGTTACTTGCTTTTTCTAAATTTGTGTTTTTGGAAAACCATAGTCCTTAAATTTCAGTTCACAAAATCTGTATTCTATCTTCAAATTATCTTTTATGTACATACTAAATGACCATCTGAATAGTCATTTCTTATATTGAACTTAGAAGTTGGAGGTGGGGAGGATAGAGTTAAGTACTAAAATTTTTTGAGAAAGTGCTAAGAATTAATCATCATGTACATCTCATTAAAAAAAGGAAACAGATTTATTTAACTAGCTGAAATCCAAATGTGAGGTTTGAATTAGTCATTACTAACCAGATCAACTTCTTGCTTTAGTAATCTTCAATTTGTCATTGGGTATGTTTATACGCTCCTAAACATTTAATTTATATGCCCCTAAATCAAGAAATTTCATTTCTAGAAATTTATGCAAAGGGATCATGAATGTACTCCTCCATGAACGTACTCCTAGATAAGAAATAAGGTTGTTCATTGCAAGATTGTTTATTATGGAGGGAAAACGGAAACAACCAAAATGTTTAAAAGTCTATCAAGAATAATATTCAGGGCCCGTCTGGTGGCGCAGCAGTTAAGTGCACGCGTTCCACTTTGGCAGCCCAGCGTTCGCAGGTTCCGATCCTGGGCATGCACCGGCACACCGCTTGTCAAGCCATGCTGTGGCGGCGTCCCCTATAAAGTAGAGGAAGATGGGCATAGATGCTAGCCCAGGGCCAATCTTCCTCAGCAAAACAGACGAGGGTTGGCATCGGATGTTAGCTCAGGGCTGATCATCTCACAAAACAAAACAAAAAAGAATAATATTCAAATCAAAATATATAGCACAGCTCATATTGTGGAAGGGGGGGGTCATATGTTTATATAAACATGTAGAGAGATATATATATCTGCAAAAAAAATGGAAAAATGATTATCAAAATTTTTATCCGTGATTTATTTTTGCAATTACAGGTTATTTTTGTTTTCTTCTTTTTTCTTAGGTGTATTTTCCCAATTTTCTAAAATAAGCTTATATCATTTCTGTAAAAACAAAAAAAAACAGTAAATGTTTACTAATAAAAAGAAACCATCTACTCAAACACCATCTTTCCTACCAAGTTCTTTTTTCTTTTTTTTTTTTGTGAGGAAGATCAGCCCTGAGCTAACACCCATGCTAATCCTCCTTATTTTTGCTGAGGAAGACCAGCTCTGAGCTAACATCTATTGCCAATCCTCCTCCTTCCTGCCCCCCCACCCCCAAAGCCCCAGTAGATAGTTGTACGTCATAGTTGCACGTCCTTCTAGTTGCTGTATGTGGGACACGGCCTCAGCATGGCCGGAGAAGCGGTGCATCGGTGCGCGCCCGGGATCCGAACCCGGGCCGCCAGTAGTGGAGCGCACGCACTTAACCACTAAGCCACGGGGCCGGCCCTACCAAGTTCTAATTTAAACATTTTAGTTAGTTTTTCCCACATTGTAAATAATACTTTATATTTAATATGTATTATGATTATAAACCTACATATAGAGACAAATACAAGGATATTAAGATACAATAAATGCAAAGTATATATATATAATATAATATATACTATATATATATTATATATAATATATTATATATATTATATTATATATATAAAAGACCCTCCTGTAAATACTAACAGCAAGTAATCTCCTTGTCTGCAAGAAAATCACCCCTCTGTTGGAAAGATCTAGTGTCTTCAATAATTCAAAAGAAAATTTATTTTATAAAAGTATATGTTGCATATGTTCGTATATACATACACAAGTACTCAATAAATATCTACTGATTAAGTGAATAAACAATAAACAAACACATGTTCACAACTATAATATAGTCAATGAATAAAAACACCAAGAAAAAATCTTCAAAATATAAAAACTAGAAGCAGATGGCCAACACTCAGGTGTGGGAAAAAACCAGTTACAACCAACTACCATGTGTATGAAATAGCTACCATGTGAGTTAAAACTATAAAAAGCAAAAATTCAGGTTTGGGATTGAACAGTGACTAGCTGGATAAGCCACTAAGATGCTTATTTTATAAATTAATGGATATTTAAAATGATCATAATAGCATTCCTCATCTAAGGTAAAGAAATAATGATTAAGATAAATAAGACAATAAATGTATTACTTGGAAGACTTTATCACTTAATAATATAGTTAATTCTTTATTATAGAGATACACACACACAAATTCACACATAGTATTACTACATTTATTTAGCCATTTTTTCCTAACCGAGGAAGAATAATGCACTTTCTAGTGTTAATGGAGAGAAGGCAAGGCCCTGCTACTCTATGATTCTCAGAGTATCCACCAGAGTCAGTGAGCTAATTGTTAATTACTACTGAGGCAAAACTCCAAAATGTTGGCAAAAAATAGCCACATAATATGTAGTCAATAAATGAGTAATGGTGGCGACCCTCCTCTCCATTTTCTGGTTACAGAAGACTTCCTGACCTTAGGGATAAGCAAATAATCATAGCTGGGCCGATCATAATATATTGCTCTACAGATAATGATACAAGGGATGCCATATGACCTAAGTCAGGCCAACCAGGATCTTTTTCCATGATTTTCTAACCTGGAGATGGTAGAAGAAAGCTGTTTATGGCAGCTGTTTGGTTGCCCATTTGGATCAATGAATCCTTTTAGCTGTATTTAACAATAATATTATAATGAAGAACAATGATGATTCAAGAATAAACCTAAAAATACAACGTACTAAGGGACAGAGAAAATGAATTATTTCTCATTAAATTGAAGTAAAATTAAGAATTAATAAATCAAGCATAAGGACTTTCTGAATACTTATTTAAAAAAAAAAACCTGTGAATATCCAGAGTTGAGAAAATATTTTCTACTTCTAACATCTTTGATCTACACTGCTTATCAAATCAGGAAATCTGGGTGTTTTAATTCAATGTCAATTTATCTTAGTATACCTGGGTTCTGTTTACAAAATATGTTAATATCAAGTGGATACATAATTCAAAATCTCAACTGATCATCTACATAATTAACTAGCTGAATGAAGAAAAATCAATAAGAGATGGTAGACCACTAGGTGGTATAAGTCAGTCACACATTCCGTATCATGCCATCACACACACTCTGGTAAATATTCAAAGAGTGAAACTATTAGAGCCGGATTAATATGATCTGAGGGAATCTTAAAGTCAACTTTATAGTTGAGATTAACTTCACATTTCCAGATATAATGTTTTGTTTCACCCACAGCCTGTTAGCAAGAAGTCTTCAGAATCAAGCAGAATGGGTTTTAATTCCAGCTCCAACATCCTCTATATCTGAGTAACCCAGAGAAAGGTTACTAGCTCTAAATCTTGGTTTCCTCCTTTACATAATAGGATTGTTGTAGGATTAAATAACAACCTATGTAAGGCACTTACACAATGCCTCAAACATTGTAATTCTTTTTTTTAACTTTATTTTTTTATTGCCATAACATTGATTTATAACATTGTATAAGTTTCAGGTGTACATCATATTTCAATTTCTGTGTAGACTACATCATGTTCACCACCCAAAGACTAATTACTATCTGTCACAGTACACATGTGCCCTTTTACTCCTTTCACCCTCCCCTCTCCCCCCTTCCTCTCTGGTAACCACCAATCTAATCTCTATATCTATGTGTTTGTTTGTTTGTTGTTGTTTATCTTTCACATATGAGTGAATGAGTGAAATCATATAGTTGTAAGTCTTAAAAGGTGACACAGGGCCAGCCTGGTGGCATAGCAGTTAAGTGCGCCAGCTCCGCTTCAGAAGCCAGAGGGCGCGCACAGACGCACCACTTGTTAAGCCATGCTGTGGCAGCGTCCCATATAAAGTAGAGGAAGATGGGCACAGATGTTAGCCCAGGGCCAATCTTCCTCAGCAAAAAGAGGAGGATTGGCATCAGATGTTAGCTCAGGGCTGCTCTTCCTCACAAAAAAAAAAAAAAAGGTGACAGATAGCTATCTGCTTTACAGTAAACTGATATACTACATATCGGACAGAAAAGTTATTTCAAAAATATTCCATAAACCTCACGATTCTGAGACTAAGAAGCAGTAGAAAGTATAAGTAATTCATTCCTTTTATTTCTACTCTACAATAATCATTGCTTTCAAACATGTTCAATGAAAACTATAAAGTAGATATTACCATATGAAGAAAAGTCTTGCTATAATCTCAAAGAAGTTGATAATCTCAACTTCTTTGATAATCTCAAAGAACTTGAGTTCTTGCATTTGTGCTTGAAGTTAAATCATACATTTTAATGAACAATTCTATGCACATTCAGTTATGCCTCCAGAAAATCTAAACGGTTGGATATAATACTAAAAGTTTCAAAGTTACCTAAGCAGAAGAAAATCATCTAAAGTATCAAGATTCACTTTAGTAGCCACAGGTTATAAGATTTCTAAACACCCAATCAGAGAACTTCCACTTTTTTATTATAAGAAAACACATTTCAATAGGAAAAAAATACCAGAATCCAAATTAAATGATGTGTAAGATAAATATAATCATGAGATGCTATTATTATTTTATTTTTAAAACATAATATTTATATGAATTTTACTCAGTCATCTAGCAAATTCATTTGAAGAGATAGGCAAGGTGAGCTGCATAGGTTTGCAGGAAAACACTTCTACTCATAACTCGCCAGACATTCTTCCTATACCATTTCAGATCTCCTTTAGATAATACTTCCATAAGGAAGGGGAAACAGTAAGAATATATGCTTTCCCAACCCTTCTTTCAACCCTTTTCCATACTCTCACCCAATATAAGTGGAAATTATTTAACACTCCAACAACAACTTTCAGTATGTTGTATCTATTCCTAACGATAAAATGGGATGAAGAACTGATATGTAAAGTTACTAACTTTTAAATAGTTTATTATAATCTTAAGTTTTGGGGAACTAAATATGCTACTTATCCTATAATTGTTCAAAATACTTAGGCTACTGAAATAAATACTTTTGATCTCTTGAAAAAAAAATAATGACATAGGCAATAATCTAAACTGAAATTGCTAGACAGCTTTCTCCATTTGGTTCAGTTTATTAAAAGACTAAATTTTCTGTTACAAAACAAGTCAATCATTTTTTGTTCCAGGTCAAGTTGCTTTCACTTCAATGTGATGTGAATATTAATAAATCTGGTCTATTTCCAGAGTCTATTGTTGCCATACTGCTGTCACCAACACAACAGCAAAATCAGCATGAGAAAAACCCTGGCAGGCAGTTTAATGCAATGCTGATTGCTAAAAACCCAAAAAGCTTTCACTAAAATATGAAATCAGTTCCATCCTAAGTAAGATTATATGGTGCTAAATCTTGAGAAATGTACCTACCTCGTTGCTTTACAATTAATGTGCTTTCTGAATTTTTATTGACCACTGAAACTCTATGGAATGCTGAATTCATGGTGAATAAATTTAATATTACACAGAGACATGAATTTTATGAAACAGATATCCCAACATCAATTAAAAACATGTCTTAAGAATTATAACCATAGCATTTTTTTTTATGATTTTAACTGTTCACAATAAAAAAGTATTAGTCAAGACAGGCAATGAAAAATTCCAATTTGGTACTAAAATGTGAAGGACGTTAAGCCTTACAAGCTCTTTCCTTGTGCAACAAAATGCTGGCTTTAGCCCAACTGAAATATATTTTTAAAAGGTAAAGTGACTTAGAAGAAGTAACTCTCACTATACTTCACTGATATGTTCAATAATTTTCATTCTAAATACGTACTATATCCTTCCCTAATTACATTATAAAATATACGACACAAGGATTTAAATCTCATTAGTAAATATACGGTATCACTAAAAATAAAATAACAATACATAAACAAAGGTACAGATATACAGGTTAGAAACAAATAAGAAACTCCTAATAAGAAAAGCTACTAATCTTTGGAATGAATATGGAAGTTTATATTATCTTTTGACTTAAAACATTTTTCAAGGGTCAGCCTGATGGCGTAGCAGTTAAGTGCACGTGCTCTGCTTCAGGGCCCAAGGGTTCACAGGTTCAGATCCTGGGCACACACCGACGCACCGCTTGTCAAGCTATGCTGTGGTGGCGTCCCATATAAAGTAGAGGAAGATGGGCACGGATGTGAGCCCAGGGCCAACCTTCCTCAGCAAAAAGAGGAGGATTGGCATCGGATGTTAGCTCAGGGCTGATCTTCCTCACACACACACACACACAAAAAACATTTTTCAAGAATAATAATTATTTATAACATATCTACTTTCAAAGAGGATTTGGGGGCACCTGAAAATAACTGTAGTTCCACAATATTTTCATAAGTCACAGCTTATTTTAGTGTAGAAGTTTTAAGTGGAAAGTAAAAAGCATTAAATATATTGTTAGGAGAACGACCAAAATGAAACTTCGCAGACTTAACATATTCACTATAAAATAAAAAAAATTAAAGCTACATTAAAAAACTAATCATACAGGGGGCCGGCTTGGTGGCGTAGTGGTTAAGTTTACACGCTCTGCTTTGGCGGCCCTGGGTTTGCAGGTTCGGATCCCGGGCGCAGACCTATGCACTGCTTATCAAGTCATGCTGCGGCAGGCATCCCATATATAAAGTAGAGGAAAATGGGCATGGATGTTAGCCCAGAATCAATCTTCCTCAGCAAAAAGAGGAGGATTGGCAAAATATGTTAGCTCAGGGCTAATCTTCCTCACCAAAAAAAAAAAAAAAAAACAAAAACCACTAATCATATAAATTCAATGATATATAAATCAAAAAATAAATCCAATGATTAAAAAATAAAATATAGGGGCCAGCCCAGTGGCGTAGTGGTTAAGTTTGCACGCTCCACTTTGGAGGCCTAGGGTTTGCAGGTTTGGATCCCGGGCATGGACCTATGCACTGCTTATCAAGCCATGCTGTGGCAGGTGTCCCACATATAAAGTAGAGGAAGATGGGCATGCATGTCAGTGCAGGGCCAATCTTCCTCAGCAAAAAGAGGAGGATTGGTAAAAGATGTTAGCTCAAGGCTAATCTTCCTCACCAAAAAAACCAAAAACCAAAAAAACTAATCATACAAATTCAATAATATAGAAATCAAAAACTAATTACAATGATTAAAAAATAAAATAAAGGGGCCGGCCTGGTGGTGTAGTGGTTAAGTTCACACGCTATGCTTCGGCAGACTGGGGTTCACAGGCTCAGATCCTGGGCGCAGACCTACACACCACTTATCAAGCCATGGTGTGGCAGGCATCCCACATATAAAGTAGAGGAAGATGGGCATGGATGTTAGCCCAGGGCCAATCTCCCTCAGCAAAAAGACGAGGATTGGTGACAGATGTTAGCTCAGGGCTAATATTCCTCACCAAAATAAAGAAACAAATAAAATAAAAACAAAATATAAAAACAATCATTACCATAAAGTAGACTCGTTCTACAAAGCTAAGTTTGTTCTTTAAAATACTAAGAAAATAGGTAAATACGGCAAATACAGGAGGAAGGCAAAAATAAACAAATTTAATAAAAGTTCAGAGAAGATAAAAAAATAAGATATCTAAAAACCACAACGTGGTAAAAATTAAAAAGACTGATACTATCCAGGGTTAACAAGGATGCAAGGAAGGAGATCCCTTAATTAATCTGTGGGTAGGAGTATTAACTCATAAAAAAACTTTTAGAAGGCAATTTGATAATATTCAACAAAATTTCAAAAGTATGTATCCTTGGACCAGCTATTATACTTCCATTGAGAAATCTACTGAATAGAAATGCTTACTTACACATGTACCTAAAGATAATACTGTACAGGATTTCACTGCAGTCATTCATAATAGTAAAAATATATAAATTAATAATATCCACCAATAAAGTAGTACTTAGATAAAGTAGGATATCACCATATTATGGAATACCACACAATCACTAAAAATAATGAGCTTAACATGTTTTTACTTAGGGAAAGAAATTCAGGACCTAACTGCAATAAAAGAGATGCAACAGAACAAACTATATAGTAAGGAAAATAAAAAACCATATCTATATATTTGCACATATGAATATGAAGAAATAGGAAATGAACTATAAGGAACAACTCAAACCCTAAACTGGTTTACTCTAACAAAGGAGTAAGAGTTGGAGAAGAGGGTGAATGACTTTTTAAGGTAAGTTTGAAACTCTTTCAGAAAATATTTTTAAGTTTTGTGTAACAAAATTTTTAAGCTCTTACATGAGATAATGCATTCTGCAAAAGTTAGAGATACCTGAGATCTATGACAATGAAACTCTATTGATAGGTCATCCTCATATCTAGGATTATAACATTTTAGTGACAAAATGGGCTTTGAGATCATTTGCTTACAATCCCTCATTTTACACAAGCTAATATTGAGGGCCAAACAGGTGATTTTTAGAATGATAGCTATAAGACCTTTAAAAGAAAAATATAAATCCACAGTTTTCATTAAAGAAGGAATTCTACAGAAATGCTCAACTATAATTCTTTGAACTTCCAGTAATATCCCTTGTCAAAGTGCTGAAAAGCACTTTGACGGATTTATTCTCTGTCTCAAGTAAAGATCCTCAACAATATCACTCTAATCATAAAAATTACTATTCCTTTCCAAAGAATATATTAACTATATCATTTTCAAGATTTTCTAAAGACGCCTATATGATTGGACCATAATAACTCGATTTCTCTCACTTAGTTAAGTGCCTGTACAAAGCTCTTCTTCAACATATTTCAAGCTATACCCTAAAACTGATAGTAAAAAAAAAAAAAAATCTTAAGTAAAAAGCCTCTGTGTTTTCTATAATATTGAAAAATTTCTAAAATACATTTCACTGTGTATTCCTCTGGGGCCCTTATAATACGAAGACTTCTATGACAAATTTCTCTCCTAACTCAGTATCAGGCATTAATTTACTTCCTAATATCAGGAATAGGAAATGATTTTGTCTCCCAACCCAGGGGACATTTGGCAATGTCGAGAGACATTTTTGATTTTAACAACTGGGGGGCGGGAGTGCTACTGGCATCAGTTGGTAGAGGCCAGAGATGCTGGTAAACATCCTAAAATGCACAAAACAGCCCCCAACAACACATAAGAATGTGGCCGAAAATGTCGATAGTGCTGAGGTTGAGAAACCCTAGCTAGAAAATGACCAACATAATCCATCGTAGTTTCCTCCTGTAGTGTCTACTGGGATGTTCAGAGCTAAGTCAGCTAACCCAATGTTTGCGCTCCCTTCTTCACTTGTCACTTTTCTCCCCACATCCCAGAACGCTGTAAGACATTCTAGTTAGTAATGAATATTATTCTGGGAAAATATCAGAAACGCCAATTTCAATACGTTTCTAGTAGGTAAGAATTATATAATTTAACTGAAATATGTATTAAATCAAGGCTCAGGTGGTATTTTATATGTGAAAACTATAATGTTTCTTACCTTAAATAGACAATGGCATATATATTCATACACCATATGTTTTAATGAGCTGATAAGAGATTGGATTCTCTGCTCTGTATTTTCAGAATCCTGTGGATTACAATTTGAAAATTAAAAAACCATTAGGAAATTTATAAACATTTAAAAGGTACCCCATAGTTTAATCATGCTTATAAATTGTTCCTCCAGACTCAAAGCTAATTCTGGAATAATTATCTTTGCCAATCAAATTCAAGGGACTAAACAAATAAGTGCATTAAATTTGTACCCTAAAACAATTAAAAAATTTATTTTTCTTTAATGTATACAGTTAAAGCTTTCAATAAATGAAAATTATAATCAATTTCCAATAATACAATATGAATTGAATTTGACCATACCACTTTGATTCCTACTGGCATTAAAAATATTACATCAATCTGAGTTAAAGCCATTTCACTACTTGTACCAAAATTACCAATCCAGCCCCCAAACAGTATGATCAGAACCACCCTATAAAGAATTTTCTCATCTTCAATATAAGAACCTAACCAATCTTAAACCATGCCTTCCAGGTTGAATAAGGATGAACAAAAACTTTGATATTGATTCTGTAAAAACTCATACACACCTTTGGTTTTTTATCTGCTTTTGTACTTCCATTGCACATGATTGCCATGATTTGAAAAAATATCATTAATGGCTATTTCCTTTGATTAATGAAAAATGGCTTGGGGTAGATAGAAATTGGGGAGAAGGAGGCTATAAAGGCTGGTCTTTTCCCTAAGTGTGATATGAGTTTTACGTCTCACTTCAGGGAGCATTTGGAGAATACACGTCTTGAAAAGCTCAATTCTGGTATAATATTTAGATTAAATTTGCTTGCTTCCTTGTGATTTTATAATTGACAAGAAAAAAAGACCTAGTAAAATAATTTTAATAGTTTAGATAAATACATCCAGGATGAGCAATGTAATGTATGAAATTGGTATAAAACATCACGAACTAGAAGGCAGATGCACCAAAACTAGGTTTCTGGCCTTGTTAGTAGTATATTCTAACTGGGAGAGCTCCTCCTTTATAACTCATATAAAGGCGCAAACACTCCTCTTTATTTCATCATGTATTAACAAACATCACAAGTGAAACTGAAACTTGGATCCACTAAGACACTCTATTGTGAGACAGAGTACAGCATCTACAAGATCCAATGGATTTTCAAAACACTGAAAAGCAAGTTTTTTACTCCACATACTTAGGATTATATTGCTTTTTAAAATAATTCAAATGCACATACACAAGTACACACACACACGAAGGCCAATGTTATTCAATGACCATATTATCACAGAACTATTGTTACTGAGGAGATACTGGGTTACAAGCTTTTCTAAAGAGTACAAAATAACCAACGTTCTTATTAAGTTTAGTTAGAACTTCTAACCTATATCAGTTCTCATACCAGTTTAGAGTCACTGACTTTTAACATGAATATTTTTTTGACTAAAGGATAAAAGGAAATTTAAAATGAAGTTATTATTGTGTACTTTATAAGTAATTTACGGGAAATTTTTAATGCAAAAAAGGTTAAGTATAAATGACTCAGTTTTATCTGCTGACACAGTGAATCAGAAATATGATCAATTATATATCATGAACCAACTCTCACTGAATATACCATTCTGTTTTTTTGTAAAAATGCACAATACTAGCACAATATTATAAAAGGTTTGATTAAATTAAACATATTTCAAAATTCAAAAATATTTTTAAAAAACTAAGGACCAAAACCACAATTATTTATTCTTCTGCCTTCCCCTGACTCTTGAAACTTAGTGTTTGTCCAAACGACATTACAAATATACATGTAAGAGAGGGAGGGAGAAATGCTTACCTTGTCTACCATGACTGAGTAGACAAATTTTTGCTAACAAAATTTATGCTCAAAGCACTAGCTCTTCATTAGGTGTCATTTTATTTCACTTTTGAATGTAAGAACTTCAAATGAGATACATTAGTGGAAAATAAATCAGCAAAAATTTAATCATTATTTATAATCAAATTCAGATTTTTCTGAAATAGCTCATTCATGAAAATATTAAGTAGTCATACCAATGAAGACAAGGATTTTTTTTCCTGTTTCCTTCTCTGCTATATAACCCAAGCACCTAGAAAAATGCCTGACACATGGTACATCTGCAATAAATATTAATAGAAGGAATAACAATCCTTCTTCAGAAAAACAGATTTAAGTAAACCTACTTGAATATGAAATTTTACTCCCTAATTTAACTAGAAGAACAAATAATAATTTGTTCTCCCCCAAAAAATAATTTTAAAAAATGCCCATTTTAGGATTAGACCAAACCCAAAAACTATAAAGGATAATTTGATGAATTTGGTCTCATAAAAATATTTTTGAAATAAAGTGAAAAGGCAGATAATAACCTCAAAATATTTGCAACATATGACAAAGGTTTAATGTCCTCAATATATAAGAATCTCTTATAACTGAACTTTTTAAATATTAATACGAGATGTAAAAAAATAATTCACTGAAGAAATATAAATGTAAAATAATCCTATATTTATCTTACTAGTGATCAGACTTACAAGTACAATGAAATATTTTTCAATTACCTAATAGGACAATTATTCAAAGATATATAATCTCCATTGTTGATTAAGGTGTAGATGGAAGAAGGCACTCTCATTGCATCAGTTTAATACATCAATAGCATATATTTCCAAAGGATAATTAGACAATATTTGTCTAAAGGCTTACAAATGTGCATTTTTGCCCCAGCCATCCAAATCTAAGAATTTAACTAAGAAATAATTGGAGAAGCGAAACACTGAAAACATAAAACCATAAAGGTCTGTAGCTGTTTCAAAACATAACCCCCAAATTCTTTCACACTCCTTCCATCAAGAGGTGAAGTCTATTTCCCCAACTCCTTGAATCTGAGTAGGCTTGTGACTGCTTCAACCAACAGAATACAGCAGAAAAGACACTGAACCCGGGCTGGGTTATAAAAGGTGATTCAGCTCCTGCTTTGTTCACCAGAATATATATGCTTGGCACCCCAACACTTAATATGAGAAATCCAACTACTCTGTACTGCGAGGAAGCCAAGCCTCACGGAGAGGTGCTGCAGTCAGCAGTCCTAGTCATCAAGTCCTCCCACCCCAGGGAGGTATGTATCCCCATTATCTAGAATAATACCTCACACATATCACAGCCTCAAACAAGGATATACAATGAAATTTTAAATATTGTTTTTTCTCGCTAATGAGATCATGTGGATAATTTCTTATCTTTATACCTTCCTGAATCATCTGATTTTTTTAATGATCATCTATTACTTATTAATATATACGCAGAACATGAATCATTTCCATTAAGAAGAATGTCACATTGTGACAGTTTGTTAAGAACATAAAACACAATTAAGGAGCTGGTTTCTTTTAAATATAGTTTAAAATTGTTACATGTGGTCTATTCAAACAAAATTCTAAACAAGTTTTCTCAGGAAATTATTATTATAAATTAAGCACTTAGAAAAGTGATCTCTGTTACTCAGTTTCAGCTAGAAGGTCAACAGCATACCTGCTTGTTTTGCAGAGCTCTCTGGAAAAGTCGGAGAAATGCAGCCAAACTAAAACGGTACATGTTATTAATTTTGGACAAGTCAGAGATAATGAAGTACATCTTGCTGGCACTCTCAGCCAGAGGAAGATAGGCATCCCGCTCCTGTGGATCATTGGTTGAGGGGAGAAAAACACCTTAGTACTAGTGCTTTACTGCCACCTACAGACCACTATGCACATATCTAGCCACAGCCTCACTATTTCTACATACATAAAACAAATGAAGATGACGATTTATAGACTTTTATAACTAAGGGAATAGCATTATCTAGTTTTTCTTATTTTTATGAAACTAAGGGCAATATATTTTAAATATTGCTCTACCCCTCAGATTACAGAGCTAGAAGTGGTTCATGGGTTGATCTTAATGAGGACCAAGAGTTTGCATTAGGGAAAAGAGGGTAAGACAGAACGTAAACAGTTGTGATCAGAGAATAAATGACGCAATTTTACATTTCAAAAGAGAACCAGTTTAGGTAATGCAAGAGGGCACACTACTAGGCTATCCCTGCAGAAGAGAAAACTTAGAACTATGAATCTAGTGTGTGGGACTGCTGTCAACAAGAACACTGATGGACCTGGAGTAGAGAAGAAGACTGTACCGGGTGTCCACATTAATGCAATAAGGCACCTAGCATTGTTCAACATAAGCACAGAAAGAGCCAATACCCATAGGGGTTTTCATTCTGACTGAAGGTAAAGAGTGATAAAAATGAGAGGATCATAGGATTAAATGGCTTCAAGGTTCTAAATGAAACTCTGAGAAGGTTCTCCATGTCATTCTGATCAGAGCACCAGGATTACAAATATGATATTGGTAAAATTATGTGTGTGACTCAGCAACACCTGTTTAGAAAGAGAAGGCACAGAAAGTTCAAAATCCTTTTGGTGTAGAATGACAGTCATGATGTGTGCCAAGTTTAGCCCTGGTAGAGAAGGTGGGGTGACTAAAAAGAAAATTTGGAAAAGTCATTGAAAGTGAATGAGAAAGAATTAAAGGATGTCAATGAGGGCCCAGGTCAGGTTGGAGCCTGGGAATTCATAGTAACATTAATCTGCTTGGTTATCTGATTTACTTCAAGCAAAGCTCAGTCACTAGAATGTAGGAGAGGAAAAGATATATTGTACTGATATAGGATTGGAATTGTGCAAAAGAAAATATCCAAAAAACAAAGCGACAAAAATTTTAACCATTTGTAAGAAAATAGTTCAGATCATCACGATCATGGGGTCCAGGATGAGTAGAAAAGAAAAATGTTTTTAATGGGAAAAATAGATTATAACCCTTTCAATTAATATACTTAACTTGCGTTAACTTAAGAAAAGTTCCAAAAATGGCAAAGATGCTTTTAATAGTCATTTTCAATACACTCATTTTCAATTTCAGAACAAAACTGCAGCTCTAGAACATTAGATAATGTTATGCCAGAAATCATTAGAACCCAGCAAGGTATAGTGACCAGCCTTATCCTTAGTGCCCCCAACCAACATCTTATCACACTCTCTACAATAATAAGAATCAGATCCAAGGCTCTGGTCTTTTTGAATAGCTTTCTTTTTTTGCAATCATTGTTCCCCTGAAGTCCTGATTCTAGATTCTGATTTCTAAATCATATTAACAAAAGTTTAAGAAAACATGATATAAGAGCACAAAGAAAAAAATAATTACTTGATCAAGGGAAATTTGGAGTTTGTAAGATTCTTTAAGTGACTCTTGAATAAGTGCACTACTTGCTTTTGTCTGATTCAAAGATTCAATCAAATCCTTATTTTCCAAAATATTGCCTTGTGACGTAGCAAGTGTCTGTAGGAAAAATTAACAAAATAATATATTATCATACATATTAAAATAATCAATTAAAGGAAGTCCATATTAACTATCATTAGTTTGAAGACTATGGGAACTTATGTTATTTTAAAAGAATTTCAACATTTCAAAGCCTATAAGAATAATATAGTAAATCATTATATGATACTATATCATCAAAGCATTGCATATGTATTAATTTTATCAATCTAATAAAAATAAAAACTACTTAAAGTGACAGATTAAATCATAATTTCATGCTACCTTTTAATGCTTCTTGAAATTCTGAGCATGCAATATATAAATATTAAATAATGTAGTATAAAGACAATATTAAAAATTGCTGTCTTAAACATTACTCTTTAAAATCTTATATTCTAAAATATCTTTTTTCTGTTTGAATTTTGATTTTAAGATATATATTGAAATGTCTTTGACATAACCAAAAACATGCTGAAGGCACTATTAATTTTTTTAAAAAAAACAATATTGCTATTTATGTTCATTAATGAAAAAAAGTAATAAAAGATATCCTGAATAACTAAATTTTACCTCTAAAAGAGATTCTTCAAGCTTGGCTAACTGTATTTTCTTATCTTCTTCCTGTTGTAACAGTTTTGTTTTCTGTTCCTCTAAATCAGGTTTCTCATGCTGAATAGTTAAAGCCAAAAGCTTAAAAAAAATTTTTTTAAATCAAGGTTATTCTAGTGATAAGGTTCAAACAAAACAAAAACTTCCCACAAACAGGCCCTGTGTGTCACCAAATATTAAAAGTATTATGGTAGTATGTACCTCATTTGATTCTTTCTAGTTAAACATATGAGACACCTTCACAATTACTTCTGACAAAAAAGAGGCCAAACAAATAGTTAAACTGATTGATAAAATTTTAAATCTTATAGGATAACTGTAAGAAATTTCATTACTTAACATATCAATATGTAACGTAGATCTAAAATTAGATTAAATATATAAAAACTATGAAAGCTAGTATTTTTCTAATGGTAAGTATTCACATAAGGAAATAAAAAGATATCTTACTTAAAATACTGTATCATCAAAATCACAATGAGATACCACTTCATACCCACTAGGATGGCTACAATTAAAAAGATAATAACTAGTGTTGACAAGAATGAGGAAAAAGTGGAACCTTCATATATTGTTGGTGGGAAAATAAAATAGCTCAGCAACTTTGGAAAAGTTTGCCTCTTCTTCAAAATCTTAAACATGGAGTCACCAGGTGATCCAGCAATTCCACTAAGAAAACATTGAATTGTACGCTTTTACTGAGTTAATTTTATGGTATGTGAATTGAATCTTAATGAAGCTCTTAAAAAATGTTATGTCAAATTCTTAATTTTGAAACTTTAAATTAGGAAATGACACTGGCATGTCATAAAATATATAATTCAAAATCTGCTGAATAAGTATCTTCACTTAGATTTTGTTAGATCTAAATAGCCCCTTTCAGCAATTATAGGGAGAGCTTCAGATAGAAGGAACACTTTTGTCAATTAATTCTGCCAAGTTTTGAGTAATCTGTACACTGTTTTATTTATAAGAAGTATCAAGTAAGTCAAAAGATATTGTTCATAAAAATATATGTTGCGAGCCATACAGTATGGTAAAAAAAAAAAAATATGTTAAATGGAAATTTTTAAAAATTACAATAAAGTAAAATTGTAGCAAATATACATGCTATCATATAAATCAAAAGAGGAAAAATCTACTATTGTTAGGTGAGTAAAAATAGGATAACAGTCAAAAAGTCAACAGTCATCATATCTTTAAAGAGAAAAAAAAATGAGTGAGGAAGTATATAAGTAAAAGTGTGGACATAAAAAATCATTTTGAGGGGCCCGCCCCGTGGCATACTGGTTAAGTTCGGCATGTTCCGCTTCAGCGGCCCGGGTGTGCAGGTTCAGATCCTGGGCACAGACCTATACCACTCGTCAGCCATGCTGAGGCGGCGACCCACACACAAAGTAGAGGAAGATTGGCACAGATGTTAGCTCAGGGCTAACCTTCCCCAAGCAAAAAGAGGAAGATTGGCAACAGAAGTTAGCTCAGGGTGAATCTCCTTCACCAAAAAACACCCATTTTGAAATTCATGTAATAATTCTAAACTGTAATAAGCCATACACAAATAAAGTGAATCAAAGATGCATATGTTCTAGTAGGAAAAAAAATGTTAGATTGGGAATCAAAATCCCTAAACTAGCTGAAGAGGTCAATTAAATGCAATTTTCACAATTAAAACTTCAGTTTTCACAACTAAAAAAATAAAGTAGCTGATCTTAATCTCTATGATTTTTCCATCTCTCACATTCTACCATACATGACAGAATTTAGACTGTAAAATTAAAGTTATACCAAAAGAAGCAGCAATTTGACGTTAGCAACAAATGTACGTCTAACACAAATGATAAATGAAATAAACCAGAATGCTTTACTCTAACTTGCAAGTATATTTTCAAAAGTTTAAATGCTCATCGGTTTAACAAAATAGCTTCCCACTCAAAATATCTGAGTGTAGAAAGTTACAAAAGATTTCTAAGGTAAATTATGATTGTCCGTGTATACCTGTCCTCGTAATCCACTTCTTGTTGTAGTAAAGTTAACCTCAGTAACGATGGAGGCTGCATCCGGCGGAATAAAGGGATTTGGGTTTCTTGTTGACAAAAAAAGGCGGAATTCTTCATTGTAGTCAATGATTTTGTCACCTATTTGTACCACATAACGTGGGCCTATTTTTTTTAAAATAACACAATTAGTTGGACTGAATATTCTGTATTTTGCTACATGACATTAAAAAATATAATTTTCTAAATGTGGTATATATATACAATGGAATACTACTCAGCCATAAAAAAAGACAAAATCGTCCCATTTGCAACAACATGGATGGGCCTGGAGCGTATTATGTTAAGTGAAATAAGCCAGAAAGAGAAAGACAAACACTGTATGATCTCACTCATATGTGGAGTATAAACCAACATATGGACAGAGAAAACTGTATTGTGGTTACCACGGGCAAGGGGGGTAGGGGGTGGGCAGAAGGGGTGAAGGGAGACATATATATGGTGATGGACAAACAAAAATGTACAACCCAAAATTTCACAATGTTAAAAACTATTAAAACATCAATAAAAAAAAATATATATATATAATTTTCTAGTATTTCTAAATAGTTTGTATTATAAGCTTTTCAATAGAGTCCAAAAGATAGCAACAGTTAGGCTACTCAAGATACTATTAACCAGAATGCTCTATTAATCAGTAATGATGCAAGGAAGGATAAATAATATTCATTAAGGTGATCCTAGGATACTGAAGCATCAAAGGAGTATCTACTTTATTCAGTGTGGTTTTAATGTTAACTATAGGTTTCATATTCCAAATTTTTCTAAAATGATTGATAATATACGACAAAAAATAGAAACTCTCAATTACATATTATTCTCTATTTCTAAACTCATCAGTTAAAAAGTGTTTATTGTACTAGTATTTAAGATATAATAGTTAAAGACAGAATGAACTGGTAAAAACCTAGGATTATCAACACATGAGTAATTGCAAAGATACCCATTATTAACATCAAAAAGAATTTATTCAGAGCCAGCCCTGAGGGCCTAGTGGTTAAAGTTTGGTGGGCTCTGCTTCAGCGGCCCAGGATTCGGTTCCCAGGCACGGAACCACACCACTCATTTGTCAGTAGCCATGCTGTGGTGGCAGCTCACACAGAAGAACCTGAAGGACTTACGACTAGAATATACAACTATGTACTGGGGCTTTCGGGAGGAAATCAAAAAAAAAGAGAGAAAGATTGGCAACAGATGTTAACTCAGAGCAAATATTTTCCAGCAAAAAAATAAATAAAAAGAAAAAAAAAAAGAAAAAAGAACTTATTCAGACTGCCATACACAAATGATTCATGACAAAAAGTTAAACTAAGAAAAAATCACGCTCTGCCTCATAAAGGATGTAAATGAGTACATTCTAAAATTAAAAAATGATGTTCATTATACAACATATAGAGAAAAATGAATCAACAGTGATATCCACAACTTACAATTTTAAACTGACAACAAATAATTGATTTTTTAGGTACAAAATACACATTATCAAAGATTATTTTCAAAGGTTAAGAAAAACATTGTAAGGAATTTTTGAAAACCCTAGAATAGATTTTAAAATTTTACCTAAAAACTTTTTTAAGTTAATGTGAAAAGAATTCAATAAGCACTGTATGAAAGAAGATATACAAATGTCCAAGAAACAATATCAAAATTATATTGAACTTTAATCATTAGCAGAGAAATACAAATTTAAAAGCCCAATATAATACCTCTATGCCAACTGGAATGGTCAAGAAATCTTAAGCAGGATAAATGCAAAGAAAACCAATCCTAAGGACACCACAATCAAATCACTGAAAACCAATGACAAAGAAAAATTTTAAAGCATCCAATGAAAAATGACACATCACTTACAAAGAGCAACAATAAAACCAGCAGGTGATTTCTCAACAGGAATGACATAAGCTAGAATAAAAACTTGAAAGTGCTAAAGAAAATAACTGCCGACACAGAATTGTATGTCAGGCAGAAAAAATAAAAATTCTTCAAAGAAGAAAAAGAAGTTTGTTTCCAATGGGCTTTCACTAGATAAAACACGAAAGGAAATCCTTCAGACAGAAGAAAAATAATGCAGATGGAAATGAAGAGATAATGGAAATGCTGAGAGAATTTAAGAACACTAGAAAGGGTAAATATGTATAAATACAGATTTTAAAAACAATAATCGTAACATCATATGGAGCATGACAATGTATCACAAGAATAACGCGAAGGCAGGCAGGGGGTGTAAGAGTTAAAGTGCAGTACTGAGAAGTGGCAAAATATTTATTTGTATTAAAATAACAAGTCAAAGATGTATATTGTTATTTATGGGTAACCATTAAAAAATAATACAAAACATTTGATTAAAAAATCAGGTTAACTAGTAAACTATATCAGTTATTGCATGAATTGGTTAACTGCATTAAATTACATTACAAATATTAAGACTGCGTGGTGAATGAAAATGCAAAACCAAATGACACACTGCTTATCAGAGACATGCTTTATAAAACAACACCAACAGAAAACTGAAAGTAAAACAATGGCAAAGTATTACCATGCAAACATTAGCCCCTCAGAAATTATTGTAACCCTTCTAATATCAGACTCTAAAACTTGAGACATTTCTAGAGATAAAGAAGGTCATTTCATAATGATAAAGAAAATAATCAAACAGGAAGATATCACATTTCCAAATATGTATATATCCAAAAACATAGTTTCAAAATATTTACAGCAAAAATTGACAGAAGTAAAAGCAAAACAGACAAATTCAAAAATCATAGAGACTTTAAGATATTCTCTCAATACATGATAGAAAAAACAGAAAAAAAATAAAGATATCAATGATAACATTACAATTAACAAACATGACCTAATTGACTTCAGTGAAAATTAAAACAACCAAGAGCAAAATTCACATAATTTTCAAGTGTACATGGAACTTCTATGAAAAGTAACCAATTCCAGATCATGAAGAAAGCTTCAACAGGATTCAAAAAACTGAATACTTCAAAATAAGTTCTCTGACCACAACGGAGTTAAGCTAAAAACCAGCAACAAAAAAGTAATGAGAAAATCTCCAACTGCCTAAAAATTACACAACAACAAAAAATGCTAAGTAATTTAGAATCATTTAGAATCAAAGAAGAAATCAAAACTTTTGGTATGAAGCAGAAGAAGGGCTTAGAGAGAAATTTATAGACATAAATGCATGCACCAGGAAAAAGAAAAGATTGAATATCAATACATTGAATTTCCATCTCAAGAATCTAGGTAAAAGACCAAATGAAATCTAAGAAAAATAATACGAATGAAATAATAAAGAGCAAAAATCAGTTTAAAAATACAGTAGAGAAAATCAACAAAGTTAAAAGTTGGTATTTTGAAGGGGCTGGCCTGGTGGTGCAAACGGTTAAGTGCGCGCGCTCCACTGCGGTGGCCCGGGGTTCGCCAGTTTGGATCCCGGGCACGCACCGAGGCACCGCTTGTCAAGCCATGCTGTCGCGGCGTCCCATATAAAGTGTTTAAGATGGGCATGGATGTTAGCCCAGGGCCAGTCTTCCTCAGCAAAAAGAGGAGGATTGGCAGATGTTATGTCAGGGCGGATCTTCCTCACAAAAAAAAAAAAAAAAGTTGGTATTTTGAAAAGATTAGCAAAATTGACAAACCCTTATCAAGACTGATCAAGGAAAAAGAGATAAAATTATCAATATCAAGAAAAAGAACACCTTACAAAACCAATACAAATTAAAAAGTTATGACAACATTATATAAAAAACACACCAATACATTTGACAATTTGGATAAAATAGACGAACCTAAATAGACAAACCTAAAAAAAAAATACAACTTAACCAAAGCTGACACATACACAAAATATAGAATACAAAGAAAACAAAATATATCCAATGCTTAAAGGGCCTCAGCTCAGGTTTACTGGCAATTTGCCATGAAAGATAGACCACCAAGAGAAACTGTGCATTGTCTCAGTAAGAAGGTATTGAGATGCTTATTATAGGATTTGGGTTTATGTTAGGTGATTTGGGAATGGTTCAAAGAAAGCGTAGTTTTGCTGGGGCATGGGTGCTATCAGAAAGAGCAGACAATTCTATGATTGGTATCTTAATTTTTATCTAGGAGATGAAAGAAATGAAGTGAGACTAAGTCATAATTGGTAAAAAAGAAGCAGTCACTCAAATTAGCTGGGAGAGGAGGATGTTTGGTTGTTTTTGTGATGTGGAAAGTATTCTTGTTTTTGCACTCAGACATGAGTATGGTCACACAGTGACCCGTCTGATGTTGGTGCTATGAAATGGTTTATGTTCAACAGAACACCATGGCCAAGCTGTTAGAGCCAAGCCAGCTCCCAGCCCACAATAGTCAGGCACTCCATTTTTCTTTCTCATTTATGCAATGTACAAATATAAGCAAAACTTATCTATGTTGTTATAAGTCAGGAATGTGGTTACCCTTGTTAGGGAGAGTGGTAATTAAGGGGGCTTCTGGAGTGCTGATAAAGTTCTATACCTTGACCTGGGTGCTTATACAGGTGTATTCCATTTGTAAAAATTCATAAGCTGTATACTTATGTTTGTGTGTATACTTATGTGTGTGTGTATACATATATTTTTTGTATAAATATATAGACATATATATATTGCATACATATATATATTTCATACATACATATATATATTTCAATAAAATGTTAAAACAGAAAAATAACTGGTTTTCTCTGGTGAGTAGGACTAGTCATGAGGAAGGGAGGGACAGAACACCACTGCCATTTTGTATTATTTGATTTTGTAACTGATGCATGTATTATTTTGATACAACATTTAAAAAAATATTTCAAAGTAAATGGTTTATTGTCTAAAAAAGACCCTTGGGTATCACTTTCACCAAATCCAACTTCAGGGGACCTTGTCAACACCCATTCTCAGACAACGCCATAGATACCGCTAAACCTGACACCAATCAGAGCTCATGGTTTATATTTAATGAGCTCTCAAGAGCCAGAATACAGACTGAAGAGAGCCAAATGCAGATGGCCCCACATCCTACTCTTAGAAAATACTAGATGTACAACTATAAAGTCCAACATAGTCTTAACTGTACAAGTCTTGATTTACATTGGAGTTAACCTACAATGGAATTAATTTTGACCAATTTTTTCTTCTGGACACAAAATCTTTACTGCACTTTAGAGAAATATGAAGACAGAATGACTAGACACAAGTACAAGATTTGGTCTCCTGCTCTCTTTCCAGGGGTAGTCCTAACTTATATGTCTACTACCTTGGTTTCTGAATCTAGATCAGGCTTAAGTACATTTTGTTTTGTTTTCTTGGTCAACATATAGATATTTGGGGTGCTTGTATATAAGAATATATTAATTGAGTACATTCATTGTGATGCCGTGTGACTTCTATAACAATTAGCTGAAGATACAGGAACCATAAAGTAAAAAACAATGACAATTTGAGGAGGAAAGTAACTCGCTCTCCTTTTTTGACCAACACACATTTGAGGGGATTTTTGAACAGTATAAATTTGAGAAGGAAAAGTATATTCGATTCTATTATTGGTGCCTGCTTTGACCTCAGTATATAGAAAGGTAGTTCATATTGTTTAGATTAGGGACACTGGGATATAAACAAAATTGGACACAGACTTTGTGTTTTATGTGGTTCTAGGACAACCATCCTCTGTCCCCAAAGGAAATGTATAATGACAAAACGGCAATTCATGAGGAACTCAACATTCTGGAAAAGGACAATCTGAAGTATACTCAAAGAGGATAACAGACTTCAACTAATGTGACATGAATACATCCAACCCTGGGAGGAAAGCAGAGAAAGTAAGATGAGGGCAGAGATTAACTCTCTTTTCCTAATTCTGAAATAAACGCATTGACCCAAACAACCCTGCGCAACTATCTGGAATAGTGGTTCATAATGTAAACCAATCATGATGTGGAATATATCACTTTCACCAAATCCAACTTCAGGGGACCTTGTCAACACCCATTCTCAGACAACGCCACAGATACCGCTAAACCTGACACCAGTCAGAGCTCATGGTTTATATTTAATGAGCTCTCAAGAGCCAGAATACAGACTAAGAGAGCCAAATGCAGATGGCCCCAAAGGTTCATTTCCACCATACCCCCCTCCATAAGATAGCACAGCAAGAGCTAGCTCAACAGATCTGAGTTAGCACCAATAAAGAACAGACTGAGACCAGAAACTACACTCTGGAAGGTAACTCCAAGTGACAAAGGCAAAGGTCCTGCTACTAGAGTTCTTTTCACAACATATCAACCACTGCCAGGCCAAGCATACCGATTTGTGGCATAATAGGTGATCAACAAATAGTGCGTGCTTTGCTATTTCTCTGCTTTGCGCCAGTAACTCCAATTTTCTATATAAACCTTGTAGTGCTAGCAATGTGCATGGTGTAAGTATGTGTATGTATATGTGTATAAGTACATGTCTATGTATGTATACATATATACTTTGCATGACAAGCTTTTGGAGTTTAAAGCATTACTTTCTATTCGTCTAAGTCTGGGTTAGACTTTGCAGAAAAGAGGTAACATGGCAGTCCTGAGACTGCTATCTTTAGAAAGTCCTGCTTGCAAGGTAGGCCCATAACTGGCATCTGGGAATTTGGATTTTGGGAGGGTTCTCACCATTCCCAGATCACATAAGAGTGGTTCACTGTGCTTAAACTGTTTGCACAAACAATGTGGTTTATGCAGAACATCTGCTTCCCTTTGGGGAGTCTGCAATTTTGCTATGTGCTAGGCAGAATGTGCTTACATAATCAGCCCCCACTGAAAATTCTGGGCTCTGAATCTCTAATAAGCTTCCTTGGTAGACATTTCACACGTGTTGTCAAAACTCGGTCTTGGGGGAATGAAGCACATCCTGTGTCACATCTGTGTCCAATGGAAGAAGACTCTTGGAAGCTTGCACCTGGTTTCTTGACTCCTGACTTCACCCTATGTGCCTTTTCTCTTTGCTGACTGCTTTCTATCCTTTCCCTGCAATAAATCTTAGCCATGAGTGTGACTATGTAAAGTCCTATGAGTCTTCCTAGTAAAACGTTGTACCTGGAAGCAGTCTTGGAGACCTCAGACACAGTGTCTCTTCTATAAAGGCACTTTAAGAATTTGTTTACTTGCTATTACTACTAGACTCTCATGACATTACCATCATCCACCCAAAAAAGTTTCTATTTCCTTACATTCAGCGGCAAGACAAAAAATGGCAAAGTTAGCTATGAAGTCAATTACTTTGGAAATTTCAAAAATAGTTACTTTCTGGAAATTATCAAATATTTACCTTGAGCAACCAGATCTCGTCTCAGTATTGGATAAAGAACAGGTTCTACACCATCCATCTCTTGTATAATAAGGGTTTTCCCAAAACGTACCGCCAACTCAAGAGTTGTGATGAAGTTACTATCCTAAGAGAATAAAAAAGAATACATATTAATTCCTTTATTACCTTAATATTTACAAAGGTCCTTACAAATAATGAGTCAAGATGTTAACAGGAATAACATGAATATTTTAAAATTTAATACGTATGTCAATAATGTATGTCAAATTATTCATGATTGCTTTTTTAGTTATAAGTACTTCGTGACGAATCATTTTAGTTGAATAAATTTCCTAAATAATTTAAATAGACAGACAAGAAAAATAAGAAGTTTCACACTAACAATAAAAAAAACCTTTTAATCTTCTACTATAATTTCAAATTGATGCAGAAAAAAATTTTCAAATTCTATATGCAATAAGTTATCACCCAAGTATAAATAAGAACTATGTTGGTTATGTTCAAAATCAAACATTGAATAGAAGAAGAAAGGCAAGATGATACATTCTAGTAAACTTTTCTTGGTGTGATAGGTCTAGTCACTGTGAAAAGAACCTTTAGACAAATTTCTATAATGATGCAAGAATATTGAGGCTTTCTGGCTAGGAAAAGAGTAGTTTTAAACATCACTCTAGGCCTCCAACTGTGGTTAAGAAAAAATTAAATATTTGGAGTAATAATTATCAAGATCTCCTACTGTAAACCATAAGTGACATTAAAGTATTTTATGTATTATCTAATTTACAATTATTCTTATACACAAATGAGGTAAATACTCCCAATTTATAAGTGAAGTACGTTTTAAAGAGGTAATTTTTCAAGCACCTGAAGAGTATCCATGAAAATTAATCATACATTAGGCCTCAAAAAAAAAAATCCGACCCCAAACATTTCTCAGCAAGATAAATATGACAGTGAGAAGTCACTACCCAAAAGACTATGATTACATTTACCTGACCAATATATCAAATCTTGAGACACATCAATGATGCTCATTGGTGAGTTATAGGAATAGCAAATTATAAGAGGCACTGAGAGAAACTACAAGTATGCTAAAAGTCCAGGAGGCTTTCTCCAACCTAAGTTAGTAACTCTTACTTCTATAGGATCCTATACCTGTGTCTTTAATCATACTTTAGTATAAATGCTTATTTAATTGTCTCTCTAACTTACTAGACAGAAACTGTGACTACTTTGCTCACTATTAAGTTCCCAGGGCTTAGATTAATGCCAAGCACATAGAAGGAATCAAACAAATATTCGTATCCCCTTTTTACAAATGGGAAAATTGAAGCTAAGAGAGCTACATTTCTTTCCCCAGGTCCCACACCAGGTAAGTTATAGACTCAGCTTTGAATCTACGTTTTCTGATTACAGACCCACAGCTCTTTGCACCATAAGGTGCCACTACTAGTTGGTATCTAAACTGTAAGTAATACATACCTGTTGGTTAATAACTTCCAAATGTGAGTCTTTCAAATGTGTCTTTAACCATTCTGTAGCTTGGGAAGAAGGGTCTATAAGAAATGGGCAAACTCGACTCTAGTTCAAAAAAAAAAAAAAAAGATTATACACTTTCATCCAATGGAAAAATGGAAATAATTTCCTAAAAATTACGAATCAATTACTGGGTGAGTTTTTCTCTCAGGTTTTGGAGAAAATAAATATACAACCATAACAAGGAAATAAAGGTGCAGTTTTTAACTGCACCAGAGGCCACAATAATAAATTTTACAATGATCAGGAATTAATATTAAGTAATTACTTACCCACAGTTCAGTAAGTATACTCCTATTTACTGCATAGTAATATAGAAAATGTATATTAATAATATATTAAGCAAGAGCCCTAGTCCCAATCTTATGCCATTTGTACCTCTCTTTTTGGCTCTTAAAATATACAATCAAGTTACTCCCTCAATATATATATTCTATGGTTAAAAATAAACCACAAAAGCCTTAGAAAAGAAGTATGAACTAATCATAAAAGTTTTGCTGAAATAATTATCAATATAATTCTTTATATTTAAGACATTAATTCTTATAAAGCCATACATAGTTAATATTACAAAAGGAGTGCCCTAGAAGAGAAAATTACATAAGTTACAGTTTAAGATCTAATGAACCAGGAACTAAATTCATTACAGAAGACCCTGTACTAATTAAACTCTGAAACAAATAGAAAGTCAGAAACCAGTGAAAATTCCCTATACACATAATGCCACTTAGCAGATAAAAGGAAGCCAATTATGTATATTTATATATAAAAATGATAAATTTAAATATATGTAAATATATCAATAAATGATATGATAAATTTAAAAGTCATCTAATAATCATTACGTAGTAAATCAGATGTAAATGACGACTGACCTAATTTTTCTAAAATTTTCACATTTATTTGAAAACTGTAAAGCAGTTGTATGCTATAACTCACAAAAGTCAAAGTAAAATGAAGACTTAGAACTGAGGTATATCTAATAAGAACATAGATGTTATTTCAGCGACATACCAAGAAGGAGGTGGATGTGGGGACCATCTGCCCCAGGGACCAACAGCATTTTATCAGCAACATTGTTTAAAATTGCCAGCACGTGGTGATAGTAAAGAGCTGACTGATTTGAAACAGCTTTATCATTGTTTTAAAATTCTCTCCAATGTACCCCCTTTTTGCTTGCACCCAGAATAGACTACTCACTCCCCGAACACAGCTCCCCCAGTGTCACACTACTGTATGATCTTCCCCCAGCATCTATTTCTAGAGGTTTCACTTACTGCTCCATCAGAGAAAAGTGCTAGTCCTAGCAAAATGAGGTGGTTGGTAAACAGCCTCTTAAGTATTACTAACTCCTACACCTAGGTTTTAGATCTAATTTTATGCTAGCATTCAATAGCAAACATTTCGCAAGTCTACTAGATTTTGCTTAACCATGAAAATAATTATTTTCAATTTTAAAAGAAGTTCTTACCCATGATTTCAAACCAATGATCTGATGCAGTTAAAAAAAGAGAAGATGATGTTTCAAAAAATCATGTTTTTAGCAAAGAAAATACGCTTAAAATTTTCAAAGAGTACTTTATAAGTTTGTATTCATTCTTATTCACACTTCTCCAGAGAGACTTAGATAAAATCTCTAAGGTATATTCTAGGTTTTTGTTCCAAGATTAAATGTACTTAAATTCTACATTTAACAAATTATAACAGATCCTAAAACGTTGAGCTTTCATTCATTCATGTGTTCATTCATCTACCATGTTGAATAACTACTACAGTAAGACATTGTAAGAGATACAGAAATTAATAAGATACATTCCCTTACCCTCAAATGAGTTTACATCCAATAAAAGGGAAAAAAATGAAAATTCTATAACTAAAGAGTACACAAGATTCTACAGGTGGATCACAGATGTTGTCAGAGGAAGATGCCAGGAAGCAATTCAAGTCAAACTAAGGCAAGAAAGATAAATCGGACTTAGCGTGACAGAGAAGTGAACTAGCATCTCAGGCAAGACAACAGCACGATGGAGAGAGGAATACAAAGCCTGCAAGCATTTGGAAAACTAACAGTAGTTTGGCACAGTTGGAGTAAAAAAGCGTAGGCAAAGATGATGCAAATAAAATGGCAGTAGCAATAGAGGTCTTCCTGATCATGAAGAGCTTCTTATGCCATGTTTAAAGATAATGAAATTTTTATGTTTCAGGCAATGGAAAGTGACTGAAATATTTAATCTAGGGACTATCATGATCCGATTAACATTTTAGAAATATCACTCCAACAGTAGTAAAGGAAGTGATACTGGGGTCATAGGACAAACTGCTATAGTAATGTATTTATTCAGGTACAAAATGAGGAAAGACTAAAGGAATCCACTGGCAGTGGACATGGTTAGAACAGGATAAAATCATAACATATTTGAGAAATAGATTTGACAAGACTCACTGAATAACAAACTGAATGTAAAATTAAGGAGACATAGGGGCCAGCCCCGCGGTGTAGTCATTAAGTTCCACACACTCTGCTTCCGTGGCCCAGGTTTGTGGGTTTGGATCGCAGGTATGGACGTACACCACTTGTTAACCACGCTAGGGCAACCTACATACAAAATAGAGGAGGATTAGCACATATGTTAGCTCAGAGCTAATCTTCCTCAAGCATAAAAAGAGGAAGACTGGCAACAGATGTTAGCTCAGGGCAAATCTTCCTCAACAACAAAAAAAAATTAAAGGGACATAGTAAGAATGACGTGCAGATTTGCAGCTTGCATTACTGGGCCAAGATTGTGACATCTCTACCGGTAGGAAATAAAAGAGAAGCAGATTACAGGAAGTTAGGGAGGAAGAGAAAAGATTATTAGAGTGGATAGCTCCGTTTGCCTACCCTGCATGCCCCACTCAGTGTATTGCTGATGGGATTATCAATCATCTAGTACTGTACAAAACGACAAACAGGTGACTCAAGCTAACTAATCAGAATCCTTTTAGGGGACTGACATAAATGCCAGGGAATGTGGGGTAGGTGAAGACATATCTTTAGTCAGGGAACATAAACTCTGATAATGATGAGCCTGGAATCACCAACGGCCATCCTTAATGCAGGGTGGAGAGAATCCATCTGAGAATGAATCCATCTCTTAAAATGGAGAGAGAAAGAGTGACGTCCTGGTAACACCATTTGAATCCTGAAGCTAGTCCCAATATTTTGAACATCTCAGTTATTTAAAAGTGTAAGTTGCTTTTTTTGCTTAAATGTACTGTACTTGGCCACAGAAAGATTCTTAACTAGAAAAAAAAACAAACAATGATTAATTTAAGGACAGAGTTTGAGCTACCTAGGAAGCTCCAGATAATTATATCTAATAGGGAGTTAGAACTACAGGCCAGGAGCTCAGCATACAGGTCAAAGGCTAGAGATACACAATATCTATTTTAACTCTTCTCTCCTTGGGGAAAAAAAAGATTGGACAGAGGATATTTTTGAAAGAGATTATTTTTAAAACATCTAGGACACTCTACAATTTTATTTTTAATAATATATATTTAATAATAAGAGTAGAAATATATTTTATAAATAAAACTAAAGCCTATCTCTTGATTAGCTAAGGAGAATTACATTAATAGGAATAATCGAAAATAAGTAAGTTTAAACATACACAGAAACACACACACCCACATGTATGACAGGCAGTTTAACAGCACAGACTGGCTAGATGGCAGTGTTTGAATCCTGGCTCTACCACTTGCTAGCGATGTGACCTTGGACAAGGAACTTAACCTTTCTGTGCTTCAATTTCCTTATCTATAAAAGGGATAATACATGTACCTACTAGATAGGGTTGATTCAATGAGGTAAGTGTTTAAGTGCTTTACCTCTATTAATTATTAAATAGTAATACATGCCCAACATAGTAAGTAATGCATAAGTGTTGATTATAATTATTATTTGGGGTTTATTTGAAAAACTTTTCCGTATGTGCTTTACCTTTATAATATCTTTAGACTAATATCAAATTAGTTTGCATTTCCTCAGCATACACTGAATGGCAGGAAAGAAAAATAATTTCAGAAATCCTGAGTAGTTTAAAGAAAACTAATTTGACACTGAAATGTCTATAAATAATAAACTAAATATTCAATACATAGCTTCACAAGAAAAATTTATAATATTGTGAAACTTTAAGAAATTTTTATAATGGTGTGAAATTTAAATTAATCATCTTTTCCACCTCCTTTTTGCATGCTTTTCCATAGTTTCTAGTAGCCTTATGCTCTCCATTATCCACTGAGTCCCAGAATACTAAAAAGATCATAGAATTTATTACCCAAACCAGGACACTTTTGAGAGTAAAAGGAAAACTATTAACAATTACATCAGGACAATAGGTGTAAATCATTTCCCAAGTAATTTAGGATATATGATTTCCATGGATAAGTTCCTCCCCTGCCCCTCAAGGTCATAGGTCATATAAGCTTTTTGCTAATGTAATAAAACTAATTCTTGTTATAAGGCCAATGGTAGATAATTATTTGACTATTTCTTCTCCTAGACAATACATGCACTTCAATAGTTAGCTTAACAAAAATCTGAGAATTTCAAGCACCTTTGTAAGACAAACAAAGGAATAATTTTGAACACAAAAGGCTTTTCTTAGTACCAATAAATGATGGAGTAACCAGAGGCCTGGAATGTGGGAAAGCCTCCACTGAGAGGGAGAATATCAGAAAAGCTCTAGATGTGATACATCTCTGAATCAAAAATACATTCTATTCATCATGCCTGGCCATTTTTTCTCAGGGAAGACGTTCCAGAAACCCAATTTGTATATATTTAGAGTTCTAACTTCACACATGTCACATGGTGATGTTAATGAGAAGATGTTAGAGGCATGTGCTACCCAATCACACCCTTACCTACAGCAGCTTATTCTAAATCTAGTCTACTTCAGAACTGAGGTGGAGTGTTGACCATAATGGTAAATTCACTTCAACAAAATAACAAATGTTTCCAACTAGTTTTTGTTTGGTCATATAAATATTTATAAGTATCTATAAGAAACTTGGCAATATTAAATGCAAAGTAAATCTAAGCTTATTTTAAAAATTAATTTCAAAAACTATTTCCTCTATATTCATCATGAAAGACAATTCAGAATACAAAAGTAAATATTTTCAATTACTACCATCAGTAAAAAATAAAAATTATTGTGATAAATATATTTTTCCCCAAGGCTTACCCCCCAGATTTCCTGTGGAATAAAAAAAGAATACTTAAACTGTGTGTTTTTTAAATCTGCAAATGATTGCTTTCTTGGATTACTGAAAAATGAAGAGGTGATTACAAAATCTTGGGGAAGAAATAACAAATATGGTAAAAAGCACATAGTTTGCTATAATGTAATGAATCTATTTACATACACATTTAGAGTTCTAGATTTGTAATTCTAGTGTGAAAAATAATGATGAAAAATATTTAAAAAATAAATTAAAAAACAAGCCCAATCAAATTAAAGAAAGGCAAAACTGTTTAATCTTTGGTCAGCAACTTGTCTAATGGTTAAGACACGAATGTCATGAGCCAAAGTATACCAGCTGATTAACAGGTCTCATCAAACTAAACTATCCAGGAATGAACAGGGCCCACAATACAAATCCTATGAAACTATGGCTTACGTTACCTAAAGAAGAGCATTTAATGTTCATGCTTTTTTTGAGACTATGGATTTGCAGAATAAGGAAATGGTGTGTGAGCAGAGAGAGGGGCTGCAGAGAGGAAAGAGAAAACTGGCGTTATGGAGTATAAGCTATTGAGATAGAAAGAAGAGAAAAAAAAATCACATTACCAAGGGGGAAAAAATTGTCTTCTAAGCTCCATAACAGAAAGATAAACCAAGTTAATGATAAAAATCAAACTTCATTCAAAGAAACGACTTCCTTGTATATATGATTTGGAATTTGGTTTTCACATTCACTGCTAACAATACTATAATAGTTTCAAGTTTAAACAGTGACTTTTGGGAAACATAAAAATATGCATATGGTCACCTCTAACTTATAACCCACCTCTCACTTATCTCATCTTCACTTTGTATAACTTTGTTTTGCAAAACAAAATAAAATTAAAAAAAAAAATCATGTACTCTAGGTGAAGGAATTATACAACCAAATAAATCAGGTACCCTTAAAATATTTCTATTACTATTAGGAAGTTCAATTTAGAATAGTCTGCCATCAAAATAATGTCACTGTAGTTTATACTTTTGTAGTAAAATAAAAATAAATTATACTGAAAATTATAGATTTACCAACCAAATCATAGATTTTCATTAGCAAAATATTTTCACTTTTATGTAACTAAGAAAAGAATAACTACGAAAGCATAAGAAGTTGAAGAAGGTACCTCCTGGAACAAGCTTCAAAAGAAATACTTCTACTGAGAAAAATACAATTGATTACCTGTAAGATAACAAGAGCATTTTCTATGGAAAGGTCATCTGATGGTAGGCCTTCACTTTTCCAAATTAACTGCTCACTTTCAGTACAAAGAAATCTCCTCAGATCAAATTCTGAAAAGTTAGAGAAATCAATAATACTTCATTACAATGCTATTATACTTGACAAAGGGAAGGGAATAAAATTATTTAAAATATACTCAAACAAAAGTCCCATGACCATCCTTAACATTCAATCCATTCTTTCCCATTTAGCACCAGAAGCTAAGAAAAAAAAAGTTAAAAAAAATGCAAAAGAATGGAACTCAGTTAAATTATATTTCTTCTACTAAATGAATGTTTCACAACTATGACAATTTGTGATAACCACAAAATTCACAAGGTATTTTGGAGTTCCTACATCTCATCTTATGATACGAAATTACTGTAAAAATTAAAGTAATAAAATGTTTAACTGCATTCATGCAATATCAAAAATAATTCAGTGGTCTCAGTTTCATGGAGTGATTTTAGGAATAGAGGAATCACTATAACAAAACAATTCTCAGAACATTTGTAGAATTTGGCAAATCTAAAGTAGCTATGGTATCTTTTAACTTAAGAGAAAATTTTCCTCATTTAAAAGAAGCAAAATGACAAAAATCAAAAGATGCATTTTTGGTATATTGAAATTTCAAATTCATGAATAACTAAATACAAACTTTCAAGACAAGCTGACTTGGTCCATTCTTCCAAACAGGTTTTTCTCAGATCCTCAGGAGCAGCAGAAAGATATGTAATAAATGCAGCAGCTAGTTGAGCTCTTTTAGGAAGAGTAGCTAATTCCTCTGTTATCTCTGCAACCTGGAAAAAAGAGAGAGAATGATGTATGAATATGTTCTAACATAGAAAAAAAATGACAGCTTCATAAATTAGAGTTTTGACTGTAGAAAAAAAATCATTTATTGGTTTAAAGTAGTCACCCCTGTCTTGAATACAATTGTCAAAACGTAAACATATCAAGACTTCAGACCCTGATATTAAAAAAATGTAGGAAATCCCAAAATATTTGTAAAGATGAACATATTTTGTCATTGATAGTTCCTAATGATTCTAATGAAAGCAGAACTTTTATCCCAATCACAGTTAAATATTGTGAATTAGCGTCACTTTGTAAAATATGATTAAGATGCAGAGAGTACGAGCAAAGGCACAAAACAGACAAAGCACAGAGACGCATTAGTTAAAAGCACAGTGTGGCTAAAGCACAAGCAGAAAGAGCAGCAACACAGATCAATGAAAAAAGGGAAGTCAGAGTTGACTGGAGGCAGGAAGACTGTGGAAGGTTTCCCACGCCATGCAAAGGGTCTTTTGTTTTAACCTGTGGTAATAATGAGCCATTGAAAGCGTTTAAACAGGGCAGTGAGTAACGTAATGAGACTCAGTTTTAGAAAGATAATTCAGCTGACAAATGAAGAAGAAACCAGATTAAGGGGTCAGATAGGAGAAAGACAAGTGAGGAGAATTAAGGCAAAAAAAAGAAAAGGATTGGCATTAAGGATAGAAGACAAATGAGGGATACTTGCAAACGAAACAAAGAAGAGTCTAAGACAACCATGTTTTTAGTTTTGACGCCTAGAAGAAAGATGCCTTATGAAAGAGAGGAAATATGAGAGATTTGGGATGAGAAAAACACGTAATTTAGACATGTTGTGCTTGAGTTCCTGAGACAGTTAAATGCAAAAATCTAAAGTGTAGTTGGAAATACGAATTTAAAACTCAGCAGTCTAGAAATATAGCTCTGGTTAGCATCATAGTATAGGTGATATTCTTAAGACTGGATGAGATAATCTGAGAATAGTTGCAGAGAAAGGAGCCAAGGAAGGGAATACTAAGGGCAATCAAACATTATTGGATGAGCAGATGAGGAGAATCCAGTGGAGGGTTATAGGGGCATCTAACTGGTTAAAGAAAAAAAACAAACAAAAAACCAAGAGACAATACTTTAACAAAGTCAAAATAACAGAGTATTTCAAGAAGAAATAAATGCCTAACAATGTCAAATCCTAAGATTCCTGTCCTGGTAAAGGTAAATTCAAAAAATCTCTAAAGAGTACTAAATTTTCCATTAACTCATTTTCATCCCTACCCTTCCCCTCAGTAACACAGATAACTAAGAGAGGAATAGGTTGCTTTATCTAAAATTCTTATGAAGACATTTTGCTTAAAGATTAATTCACATAATGGCCATTAATATTTAGATCATTTATCTTAAGCCAGCTAAAAGGTAATGGATATTTCTCTCTTTTTTATTTTTTTTAACAAATACATTACATTATAGATTTCCTTTGTTTTAAAGGAAGCCTCTTCATGACTTCTCCCTCCCAAACAAACCTGTGCATTCCATCTCTTGTGTTCTCTATCGAGCTGATTAATTAAGACTTCTGCAGCTTTAATTGTTTCTTGGGCTTTGCTTACTTCAGCTTCAAGTTTGGCAGCTTCTGAAGTCCTGCTCTGAAATCTGTGAAAACAAAATTTAATCAAAGGCAAAGAGATTTAACAGAGATTTGATTAAATTATCCTTAGGTAGTAAAGTGACCTTTTATATGAGAATTTAATCAATGATAATACTGATAATATTTGTGTCCAAAATATCATTAATAGAACAGACACATATACCGGCACATATTTAAAGTGTAGCCTTCTCACAGGGCCTTGATGCTCTACCACATTATGTACAAACTTCTCCTTAGGACATTCAAGGCCTTGTCATAAGAGATCCAATCTACCTTTTCAGTTTTATTTCATTCTATTCCAGTCCAGATATGTCAACATCTGAAGAATTTTATATTCTCAGAAAATGCCCTATCCTTCATCTGCTGTGCCCTTCTTCAGGATGTTCCATTTGCCTACATCTTCCAGCCCCCTTCCTTATCCCTACCTCACTCCTCACTCTAACTCCCTCAAACATCTACCTATCAAAAATATAAACAAAATTTGAAAACTCACCTCAAATACCCAGTCCATTATATATATTCCATCCCTATACGCCCATTTGCCAAAGTTTATAACTTTTGTTTTAAATCATTTTCCTTAAAAAATACTTGTGGCCCAGCCCTAGTAGCCTAGTGGTTAAGTTTGGCACACTCCAACGTTGGTGGCCCAGGTTCGGTTCCTAGGCGTGGAGATACACCCTTTGTCAGTGGTCATGCTGTGGTGGTTGCTCACATACAAAATAAAGGAATATTGGCAACGGATTTTAGCTCAAGGTGAATCTTCCTCAGCAAAAAAAAATATACATATACTTGTACAAATTTATTATGTTATTAAATAGAATAGTAATATTTCACAGGATTACTTAGTCCTTCAACAAATGTGTAAATGCCTACAAGATGCCCAGGATTATGCTATGCATCAAGTGCGTGCACACACACACACACACACACACACACACAATAGCATGTCATTTAATTCTCAGAACAACAGTTCAAAATAAGTATTATAATCCTCATTTTACAAATATGGAAACTTAGATCCAAAAAGATTATTGCACAGGTCTCACCAATAATCAGTAGAGATTCTAAAATTCATATACAGGTGTGTCCGATATTAAGTTCCATGCACTTTACAGTACATTTTATTGCCTCTCTAAGTGTCCTATTCCTTCCTCCCCTAGACATAAAACTCTAGAACTGAGTTGTCCAATACAGTAGCCACTAGCCACATATGGCTATTTAAATTTAAATTAGTTAAAATGAAATAAAATTTAAAATTCAATTTCTCAATCTTCTCACCCACATTTCAAGTGCTCAGGAGCGACATATCACTAGTGGCTATCACAGTGGATAGCGTAGATCATAGAACATTTCCATCATCTCATAAAGTTCCATTGGACAGCACTGCTCTAGATCCAGAAACAGAGACTACAACTTCATTCACCTCAACAATTCATACCACACCTTATACATGGTTTTGAAATAAATATTTGCTGAATTAAATTGACTTGTATATTTCTGTACAAATTATGTTAAAAATAGCAAATGTCTCCTTAACTCTGTCAAATTAGAATCTAAAAATTGATAGACTATGCTTGTTGTTCAACTCTCCTATTCTTTGTAAATACACAAGAAAATAAGATTGTCATTTACAACCTAGCGTCAATTAAATCTTAATTAAGGATCATGATAAGTAACTGCATGTTAACCAGCATTAATTCATCCTTGATAATGACTCCAAAATGGAAAATGTCATTCTGTTTTACTTAAAATTAAAAGTTAATTCTGAAGGTTTTCATAATAATCCTTTCAAACTATTGGTAGTATGGTGTAGTGATTAAGAACAGGAACTTTATGGAGTTAGACAAATCTAGGATCTCATGCTAGCGTAGTCATTTACTAGCTGCTCAACTTAGGCAAATAAACGTTTCTAATTTTCAGCTTTCCACTCTGCAAAATAGAAGATGTAAAGTGCCTAACGCAATACCTGACACATGCAAATGACTAATAAATGGAATTGAAACATTGCTACCATATGCTAAATAGTCAATAAAAATTTGACAATCAGTTGAATATTGTGTACTGATTCTGACCATATGACAATGGAAAGACTACACCGTTTTCGTTATACTTCTGTAATTATACCTGGAAGAAAATTATGTGATTTCTTTCCTATATCTCTAACATAAAAAATATTCAGGAATATTGACAATACTGGATTTATGGGTTTGAGGTTTTCTTGTTGGTTTGTTTTTTTCTCTATAAGTAAATATATACAAATATAAATAGAGATAATTGTTTCCTGACTATATGGAGAAAAAAATTCACAGTTTTTATTTGATAAATTTCTTTCTTGGCATAACAATTTGTATTTCTTCCATAATAAAAAAAGGAAATGTAACACACCACTTGAAAGAAAAAATACGTGTTTATAGAAAAATTTTAGTCTCATAAAACTGAAAGCAAATGATAACATATACTATATTTAATCACATATTCTCCAGTTTTCCAACCTTGACAATTTTTAAAGGAAAATGCTCCCACATTTATAATAACTGTCACACCAATATTTTCTATCCTATAATAAATAGCAATCATAGGAACGCAGAGGTACATGAAAGGTTTTAAGATTAATAATATTCATAAATGGTCCTTAAATTTGAATATAATATTCGCATGAAGGAATATTTTTTTCAACACAAAAAAGTACAAAGTTAAAAGGACAGAATTCTTTTAACATGATCAAGTACTCTCAGGAAGATTATAGAATAGGTGGTCCTATAGTATCATCTGAAATAAAGGAGTCTAAAATCTTAAAGTCAGGGCCCGCCCCATAGCCTAAAGGTTAAGTTCGGTGTGCTCTGCTTTGGTGGCCCAGGTTCACAGATTCAGATCCCAGTCGTGGACCTACACCACTCACTGGCAGCCACGCTGTGGTGGCAACCCACATACAAAATATAGGAAGATCGGCACAGATATTAGCTCAAGGAGAATCTTCCTCAAGCAAAAAGAAGAAGATTGGTAACAGATGTTTGCTCAAGGAAATCTTCCTCAGCAAAAAAAATTAATTAATTAATTAAAAAATAAAATAAAGTCAAAATAATAAAGAAATTAGAATACCAAATGTAAACAGTCTCAGCATTAACTCATTACATTGAATTCATCTTTACATTTAATTACATTAATTCCTCAATTTTCCAATGCTTGGGAATATATATAGTGATAGCTATACAAATGGAGATTTAAAATATTTTTGTTCTTACCAAAAAAAATTTTTTAAAGGAAAATTTTCTACATTATTTTACAGCCTTCCCCATTGTGGAGTGATAAATCACAAAAATAAGTGAAAATAGTGATTATAACCAAGATTTTCAAAATTAAAAAATCAGTTAAGGTATGTTTTCAATATCCAAAAGACATTTTAAAACTTACTTCTCTTTGAGTTCTGAAACTTTTTGACCAACAGAATTAAGAAGCTCCTCTAGTTTCCTTTTTCTGTCTTCAGTTTTCTTCAAATTTCTAAAATATAATTCAATTTTATAAAAGTGATTCTATTTTAGATATCAACAAAAAGCAGGAACACCATCTTAAAATGTAATCTGGCAGTAAATAAATGACAATGAAGACTGTTAATAATTCAGTAGTTATAATACCTTTACTTACAATTTGATTTGAAAAGCTATGCTAAAATTAAAAGTATTCACTGACCTAACCATACCACTTTCAGGACTCTATTTTTAAAAACATTTGTGCATGTAGATTTCTGGATAAAAATGGTGGAGCAAACATATTCATTTATCTTTGATCCCTTCTAAAACCCTACCAAAATAAAACCAAAGGAATAAAGAAGATATACATGCACAAGGATAAACAGAATGAAAGAGAAAAGGAGTAATTTTAATAAAATTTGAAAGGTGATAACCGACATGCCAGAATGTAAAAAGCCATAAGTTAAATGACTGCAGGAAGAGAAGCCAAAAGAAACATTTCAAAATGCTCAGGAAATGTAGACAACAGGTATCTCTGAAGATAATAATAGAAGTAAATACAGAGGATTGTTCAATAGTCAATATTATAAAGAGTTTGACCTCAGATTCCCTCTTCCACTGACAGCAGACTATCCTCTTAACACATCCCTGGAGTCAAGCTTATACCCCTCACCCACCCCCATCTACCCTCACCCACACTCTAGGCAGAAGCTATGGGGATTCTTCTAGAGAAATGACTGACCTCCTCCCCTGTAAAATACCCACAAATATTGAGAGGTTGCCATCAAATAGCTGGTCACTGTGCACTGCACAAATCAACTGGAGGGTTTGTCAAAACACGGACTTAAGGCCTCATCCCCAGCATAACTGATTCACTAAGTCTGGATGGAGCTCAAAAATGTGCACTTTTAACAAGTTCCCCGGTGATGCTGATGCTGCTGGTTTAGGGACCACTGCAGTAAAATAAGGCCTTCAAAATTGTGAGATTAAACTATTTCTAGCCTAGTATTCTAAACCCAGCACAATTACTGATCACATATAATGGTATAAATATAGATAATTTTAGACATGCAAGATCTCAAGATATTTTTCATCCCATATACCCTTTCTTAGGAAGCTAATATGGAGGATGCTTTCTAGAAAAATGAAGGACTAAACTAAGAAAGAAAGACAGGGATCCATAATAAAAGAATACAATTAGAAAAGAGACAAAGGTAATCTCCACAATAATGGTGAAGCAAAATCTTAAGATAATAGCTGTCAACTGCAGGCCTAGGGAAGAACTAATCCACATCGGAAGGAGGACAAAAGGCTCTAGGAGGGATAATGCTAAGAAAAAACAAATAGAACACACACATTCCGAATATGTTTTAGAGTTTGACAAAAAGACTGCGGATAAATATGTGATATGTAAATAGAAAAAAATGATCAATTGAAAAAAATAAAGCAATTATTAATATTAAGAATAACAAAAAGGTATATAAGAAAGTATACTCATAAAACATGATATGTCTCAGCTGTGAAAAATATTTATGTAGTCAAAGTAATATAAACATTTGATATGATTTAACACAAAAATTTCATATAATTATATTGAGAAAATTAAGAAGATTAGGCAGCTAAAAATCTCCTTGTCCAGAATGAGAACAGATAATGTCAAAAACTGAACAATCAAGAAGATAATACACCTCTTAGCCTACATATAGAACAAATGAAATTAAAATAATAACAGCAAACTGAAATTTTAAGCTCCAAAAGTAAATGGTTAAAATTTCCCCCTACCTGCCCAGATAATGTTTTAGAAAATACATACTAAACATTTCCTAGAACTTAGAAGGAGAAAACAAATATAAAAGCCCTCAATTTCCAAAACCTACTTTTGGTACTTTAATATTATTCCTTTACAAAACTTTAGATCTTTCCGAAAGCACTTCTACCAACGCATCCTTCCAATAACATAATAATGGTAAGAAAAAAAAAATGAGTTGGTTCTGTTATCTGTCTCCTTCTAATTGCTTTTTCTTCTTTTGGTCTGTTTAATATTTAATTTGTATTTAATTGACTCATTTTATATGCTTTAACATTGTGAGGTGTCTTTTTAGATATAGACAAGAAATAAATCCTAACATAATTCAGCCATAAAATTGATGAAAATAAATAAAGGTTAGAGTTGTTTATATTTTATATTTCACTTACAATTCTAATCCTGCCTGTTCAGTTTCCAAAGGCTGAATTCGTTCCAAGACGTGGGAATACTGCACATTTGCTTTAACCCAGGCAGCCAAAGGAGCAGCAGCAGTGCTGGCACGCTTCGCATTCTGGAAAAATCCATCAGAAGTTATCCAGCAATCTAACTTCATTTCAGATAAAAGCAAAGTTAATTCTAGTATTCTTTACTTAAGTACTTATTTAATAATTTATCTCCCAAAATGAAGTTTTGGGTTTATAGCTAAAATAAGGTGAATTGCTATTTTGATTAAGATACTCTCTACTTTTTTCTTCAAAATAAATATTTTTGAACCACACACAATCTTTAATATAATGATATTTTATTAATCTGCGTACATAAGTACGCAGTCACATTTCTAATGAATATACATCTGTCCACAACAATGTTCAAGCATCAGTTCTTTCTCTTCTATACACGGGCTACATCTTTATTACATAAAAGCAACTTTGTGTCAAAGAAGATCTACATAACATTTTGAATAAGGGATCCAAAAAAATACCAGAATCATGGAATTTAAACTATTCACTGAAATTAGACGCAAGTATTCTAACACAGATTCTGTTATATTATGACAAGTATACAGTAAGAAAGAAAAGCATACCAGGCAAGTTGGAAGTTAAGAAATGATAAACTGGGAACTCACCATTGGATAGCCAATAGTAAGATTCAAAAACCCCTTAAGATAATAAATCTGCACCCCCTGCCCCCAACAAATCTGGATTCTAGTTTACCTAATTCTGCTGGTGAATGCTTCCTACCTATAATAACTTCAGCTTATTTTTTTTTTTAACTTTTAGTTTTTAGGCAATCTAAACAATCAATAACGAAAAGTCATCCCATTTTAACAAGCAGAATATTATATAGTATAGAAAGGGAATTTATGGCATAATTGTTAAAAATTACCTTTGGGTCAAAAGATCCTTTATTTTTAAAAAGAAGTTCTTCAACACTCTCTCTTATTTCCCTTGGAATATTTCGTGCATCAAAGGTTGCTATATCCTCTCTCACGCCTCTTTTGGCAAGGAAACTAAAATTAAAGCATATAACTTCAAATGAGGCTAAATAAAATTTGCTATTTCTGCCAAAAATACCAATTTAACAAATAGTGTATGCAATACCTTCGATCTATTAGTTAACAAAAAAATAGGATACTAAAGTATGTAAGTTTCTAAAGTACTATCCATCATTTTTTATAGACAACAAGGAGGAACTCCAAAACGATGCACAACAGTTTTTCTAATGTTCTGGAATACCCGGGAGCAGTGAAATGAAGGAATTCCAATTCTACCCACATCCCCTTATGTGAACTACTGGGTACTCACATGTTCTAAGCTATGCAAGACAATTTTCTGACACTTTTCTAAGAAAGTTATTTAAAGTACTCCCTCAACTCAAATCTCTTCTCCCATCTCCAAATAGAAAAAGGACTCTACTATTAACCTAAATCCTAAAACGGAATTGAATATCAGCATTAACTACAATACCATTGCTATATTGTGAAACCTGAAGCTGTATGGTTGCATATTTAGTTAATACTCAGCCTTTTGTCTTCTAGTGTACATCTCTCTAGTATTATTTATGGGGCTTGCTCTTTCTCTGTCTCTGCCAAGACTACAAGACTCTGAGAATAATGACTATATTTTCCTCATCGGTAAATCACAGTAAACATAATGCTCTGTACCATGGGAGGACCAAAAAAATGAGGATATTTAGATGCTCTTAAAGATTTTAAGGCATTCTTTTTCTCCTCTTTTGACACTTCTTTTTTTTTTTTTTGTGAGAAAGATCAGGCCTGAGCTAACATCCATGCCAATCCTCCTCTTTTTCTGCTGAGGAAGACTGGCCCTGAGCTAACATCCACGCCCATCTTCCTACACTTTATATGGGACGCCGACACAGCATGGCCTGACAAGCAGTGCATTGGCGCGCGCCGGGGATCTGAAACTGGGCTGCCAGCAGCGGAGTACGCACACTTAACTGCCTACGCCAGGGGGTCGGCCCCTCTTTTGACACTTCTAACCATCACTTTTGGAGAAAGGAAAATACAGATCTTGATATATGACTGCATAGAATATCTTGAAATATCAGGGCAAAGTGTGTAACCAGGCAATTAGTCAAAGTTTAGTTTCAGAAGCAATATGAGAAATATTTTAAAATATGAAATAATAACATTTTTCACAAATTCAAAAACTTACCTTTTCATGCTCACCCAGGATGTATCAAAGATACCCATCAATCTTAAAACTCCTTCAAGAATGTCTCTGATTACATCAGGTGGCATACGCAATGAGCGAATTTCTGAAAGAGATTCCGGCTTAATGTTTCCAACTGCTAGTTTAGCTTCATTGACCAGAGGCTAAAAGACAAAAAGGGGCATTTTTACTTTCAAAAAATATAATTGAAAAAAAAAAAAAATATATATATATATATTTGAAAAAATCATTAACTCTTTACAAATTATTGAATATTTGTCATTTTATTAAAAATGACTCTAGTCACTAATATCCTTTCTTTTCAAATATCAAAATGCTTTAAAACACACAAAGTACAAAACGTTCAAGTTAAGAAAGTAAGAGTTCTTGCCACCATAACTGCGACAGTCAACTTGGAAAATCTAATTTGTTTTGAGACAATGTGCCGTTTTCAAGAGGCTCTGTATATTGTAAAACTAGTTGGCTAATTCTTGAGAAAAAGAGCCTAAGAGTTTGTCTTAATTTACCTATGATACATTTTTTTCTTCTACAGTCAAAATAACATAATTCATGGAAAACAAAGATTATTTTTAATTCTCATCAGTTAATTTGCTTCTCCTGGCATATTTTCCTTCCTGCTTCTATTTATAAACAATATTCTGGTTGAAAGCGACATTTAATCATATTATTAGAAAATAACGAGGAAATAATGCTTAAATTCGTATAGACAATTGGTAGTCAAAAATGTAAAGGCCTTACAATGTTTCCTTTTGTTAACTTACCTGTACTTCTTTTAATTCATCATCAATTTTACTTTTTCTTTCTTCAATTTTAATGGCTTCTTCTGCTATTTTGTGCTTTAGTCTTTCAAGTTCTGTCTTTTGCTCACTAGCGTCCTATAGGAATATTTAAATGGCATTTCAATCACTTGTAATGTACTCAATATTTAAAAGCATGATACCAAAAATATGTTATTTTAAAATGATATTTTCTATGAAATGTTTTTCTACTGTTAATTGACATGAGACTCTAAAATGCCTGGGAAACCAAAGATATAATTTACTCTATATTTACTATCAGCAAGTTTCTATGCTTTATTTGTTTTATTTTTTTCTAAATAGCAAAGCAGTAAATGTTTATTATATAAAAATCATACAAGTCAGTAATGCATAATTTAGAAAGTGATCATATTACACATTTAACACTTACAACAAACAACCCAGAGAGGTTAGTACTGTTATGTTCATTTCATAAACAAGAAAATTAAAAATAAATTCTGCTATAACTCTAATAATAGAGACTAATAATTGTTAGAGACTACAGTATATTAGAAGTTTGTGTTTCTATACTTTATTTTAGATAAAAATTAACTGAAATCATGACACAATAATATGATGGCAAACATACGAACAAAAATTAGTAAAGATTCAAAGAACACTAAAGTATATATCAATCACATGAACTCTTTGCTTATAAATGCAAAAATCAAGGGTCCTACATAGGTAAAAAGCGCTTGAATATTACGAATGTTTATATTTGGGTTATTTATACTAATTGAAAAACCAAAGAGGAAATTTGTCAAGAAACCTTTCAAGAGTCCTTACAACAGTGTTTCTCAACCATATTAGAATCATTCAGGGAGCTTAAAAACTTAATGGCTTGTGCGCTATTGCCAAATATTTGATATACTTAATGTGAGTGTAGCTAGGGCACAGAAATTTTAAAGACATCTTAGGTGGTTCCAATCTATAGCCAAAATTGAGAATCACTGAACGAATCAACTTTTCCTTATATCCCACTCTGACCTTCGGGTACCTTATAAACCAGCTCAACTGGAATTTCCCATATTCCACGAGCATTTCTACCTTTTTATCTCTACTATCACTCCTCAATCGGGAAAGTTATTTTCTCCATCTCCACTCATCAAAATCTTCCTTAAAGGCTCCGCTTATGTGTTCCTTCTTTTATTAACTTGCTATTCCAATTGGAAGTTAAGCCTATTCTGCATTCTTATAGCATTTAGTTTGTACTTTCCTTATGTCACAAACCCAGACCTGCAAGCTTTAGAAGTCGCATGGTTTGTATGTAAGCTGTCTCAACAGATTGTACCTTTTTTACAAAATAACATAAATGTCTGCTATCTATAATTAAGAAAAATTATTAACTTATAATTTGAGATGCAGAGTTATTCTTCTGAGTCTCTGCTAGGCAACACAATTAGCTATGGTCTTAGAAAAATCTCTTCTCAGAACAACCTAGAGAAAGAACAGCATAGTAGTCAACGTATATTACTAATGTTCACTAGTTGGAGAGTACACAGGCACTCACAGTGCTGAATATTTCCTTTGGTAAATATACAATCATCAACAGTATTATCCTTTATGTAACTTTCAACTTTTTTCATATTTCAAACTACTCTTCAAAGGTAAAAAGTTTTTGACAAATATTTTTTAACAATAAAAATGGCTGGCTGCTTTAAATAAATATGCATATTAATTTGGTTCCAAAATGCCTTGAGAAAAAAATTATGCTAAAGTTTTACAGTATGAAAATTACATTTGATTTTCTGATATATTACTTACCAGGTCAGGTACTCAATAAAATTATCCTGGAAACACTGAATGTGTACATAACCATGAATTATCTGGAAATGTTACTGCTTTTGAAAATTTCCCATATGCCAATAGATTTATTTTGACATATCAGGTGAAATCTTCTTTTGATTATGTCATTCAAACCAGTCTGGACAATCCTCTTATGAAGCTCACAATACATAACTCCCCTTCCTACTCAGATTTCCAATGAAGATGACCAGACGTAAAAGGCAAGTTTCTTTTGTGAATAAGTGAGAATAAAGTAACCAAGCAAGAAAAAATAAATAATAAAATACATTTGAGAAAAATAAAATTTCATAAAATATCCTCTGAGAGCTAAGTGGAGATACTGCAACAATGAAACAAACAACAAAAAAGACACTGCCAAAAAGAAATATTTAGAGGTTAAAAAAATCTCCTGAGAAATAATATGAAAACAGAAATGAAAAACTCAATAGGAGAACTAGAAAATAAAGTCGAGGAAATTTTGAAGAAAGTACAGCAAAAAGAGAAGAAAAAAAGGTAAGAAAATTAGAGAACCAGACCAGGAAGCCCAAAGTCCAAATAATAAGAATTCCAAAAAGTGAGAACAAAGAAATGGAGGGAAAGGAATTATCAACAGAATAATTGAAGGAAATTTCCCAGAAATGAAGGAGATAAGTTTTCAGGTGGCAAGAACTCACAGTGAATGAAAATAAACCTAAACCAAGGCAGATCATAACTTTCAGAACAATGAAAACAAAGAACTAAAATATTTCAAGAGAGGGAAAAAAACAGGTTATCTCAAAAGGATCAGGAATTAAAATAGTTTTTGAGTGTTTTAATCACAATGACAGAAGCTAGAAGAAAATGAAACAATTCCATCAATGTCCTGAAGAAAATATATTCCAACCTAGAAAACTATTCCCAGCACCAAATAATCAACCAAGGACAGAGCAGAAGGTTCATAAACGTGTGATCTCAAAGTTTATCTCCCACATATAAGCTTTCTCAAGAAGCTTTCGGGGATAGACTCCACAGAAATAAGGGAGTAGACCAGATGATGATGAAGAATGATCTCAGGATAGCAGCTGTGACCAGGCAAAGAGGCATCCAGTTCAGAATGAAACAAGTTGGAAGGCTCTATGAGAGGATGCTTTAGGCGGCTGAAGAAAATTACAGAATAGCTGATGTTTTTTGAAGTCTCGAAAGAATATTAAGAAAAAAATTTTAAATATGCAGTTCATAGAGTCATACCACTCCCCTTCCTGACTAACAGAAGACTGGAGAAAAGGTTACTTTTCAGAGAAGCTCTGGATGGGATTACCAGGCACAGCTAAGGACTAAGATGAGGCCTCATACTGAAAACAAGGGGATTACTTTCTTGATAACTAATGATGTTGAGCATCTTTTCATCTATTTACTGGCCTTCTATATGTATTCTTTTCATGGAAGATACGTTCAAATCTCTTGCCCATTTTGAAACTGGATTGTTTGTTTTATTATTATTGAGTTGTAATAGTTTCTATATATTCTGGATACAAGTCATTTATCAGATATATATGTTTTGTAAATAATTTCTCCAGTCTGTGACTTGTCTTTTCATTTTCTTCAGAATTTATTTCAAAGGGCAGAAGTTTTTAATTTTGATGAAATCCAATTTATCAATTTTTTCTTCTATTTTAGTATGACATCTAAGAAATCTTTGCCTTATTCAACATCATAAAGATTTTCTCCTTTGTTTTCTTCCAAAGTTTTATAAGTTTATGCTGTACAATTAGATCTATGATCCATATCAAGTTAATTTCATATAAGTTGTAAGGTAAAGGTCTCTACATGGACATCCAAACATTCCAGCACCATTTTTTTAAAGGACTATCCTTTCTCCATTTAATTGGCATTTTTGTATAAAATCAATTGGCCATGTATGTGTAAGTCTATTTCTGGTCTCCATAGTGTTCCATGATCTATATGTCTATCACTACACCAATATCACACTGCCTTGATTACTGTAGCTTTACAGTAAGGCTTTAAATCATAAGCCCTCCAACTTTATTATTTTTAAGACTTTTTGCACCATTTACTTTTATTGTGATATATAAATACTAGTCTCATAAATATTGAAGTTAATTTAAATAAAAGAGGCATTAGACTTAAAGTAAGGTTAAAGTCACCAACATGGAGATGGGGAAACATATTTGATACATAATCAAGGAGGTAAAATTAACAGAATTTAACGATTCACTAGATATAAGGATTGAGGGAGCAAAAGTCTAATATAAGTTATAAGTTCTGTATTGAATAATTAGCTATATTGTAGTACTATAACCTGAGGAAAGGAATGCAGGAGAGGAAAATTATGAATTCAGTTTTGAATGTGTTTCAAATTGCAATGCTCGTGAGACTTCCAAGAAGACATGTCTAAGAGATTATTGGATATTTGAGTCTGAAGCTCGGAAGAGGGATGAGGGTTGAAGGCCGAAAATGATGCATTTGGTGTTCGTCAGTATGTAGTTGTTAGTAAAAAGTAAGGTAATGGGCAAGAGTACCCTGAGAGGGCATGCAGACATAAAAGACTACCTGGGCAAAGAAAGAACTGGGAGAAATCTCCTTTGAAAGGGTTCAACAAAAGAAAGGCAATGGCAAAAAGGGAATACAATAAAAATATAAAAATATCATGAAAGTAAAAATAGAATGAACAAAGACTTATTTTGTAAATCTTGAGAATATTAAAGGCAGGGAAAAGCCTTGAAGCCTGAGGGAGATAATTTTAAGAAACATAAAAGGAAATATCAACTTAACTAGCAGAGGGTAAACAAACAAAATCACTTAAGAGACAAATCTATACCAATTCAAAATGTTTATATTTTTATATTTATAGGGTTTAGATAAATTAGTATATGGTGAATGGAGGAGAATATAGTTATGATTTTAAAACAATATATGCAAATACCACTCTCTACCACAAAATCTCAAGTACATAATACCCATCAGGCTGACTCAGCAAAGACAGGCAATATTTTTTTTAATTTACATAAATAAAAATGTTATTTCTCACACTGATTAACAGTCAGGCATAAATGTCTCCCTATTGCTTGTAGTTTTGTGCTCACTCTTAACCTTACCTGCATTGACACTGTGATCTCTTGAAGGGCAGCATCTGCTTCATCTTGCTTAGTTTTAAGTAATACACTTTGTTCTCCAGCTTTTCTGTTCAGTTCATCTACAAGAGCTTTAGCTTCGTTTAGTTTAGATACACCAGCCTACATCAATAAAATATTGATTGGTAATATTACAAAAAAAGGAATTTTGTACACACATAGTAAATAAAGCCTATAAGAAAGAATCAGGCAAAAATGTAAATATGTGCATATAAGACATTTGCAAGTGGACTTAGGTTTTTTTCTTATTGCTAATTATAGTGACTTATTCAACTATATACCCATCAAGATGTAGTAAAAGACTCTACACAGGCTTAAAAGAAAAACAGATTTTAAAGCATCACACTAAAGCTGGACAGATCAACACACATACTTGATAGTTTAAACACTGGAGTTTTTACCCATTGCATTGGATGGGAGAGAAAATAGAAAACAAGAAAAAAACTCAGTGAACCTTTTCCACTCTTTAGTCTCACTGAGTAGGTAAAAGGACTCAAGGGCCACGCTTCTTATATTGGACATGATTTGGTGTTGTCTGCCAAGTACCTTTTTATAAGAGACTGCCTCACATATGGTTCTGATGGGCTATCATTCAAAATGCCTTACCTATTCTTTGGATGGTTATTTGAGCCTGGACTGGTAATTATGGTGCCCCATCCCACTGCCCATGAATAATCTAAGGAATGGACATGAAAAATATTCCATCTCTTCTACAATATGAGTTGGGTTTTTGTCATTTAACAAATCAGAAGATTTGGAGAGATAGTAATGGCAAAAAGGAATGTAACCAATATTTACTGAGCACCCAACATAGAGGACAGCCATCATGCTGGTTCTTTACATACATATTTTATCTAATACACTCATACACAACTACCACTTCCTCAATTAAGCTGCAACTCAGCAAGTTTAAGTAATTTACCCACAGCACCATAAAGAACTAAATCATGAAATTAACCCTCCCAAAGCCTGTATTGTTAGTGGCTTAATATAAACAAAAACGAATCAACAGAAAGAAGAATAAAGATAACTTTGCCAATTAAGATGGATCCTAGTTTATTACACCAACAAAGAGAAGCTAGAACTTTGGAGAGGAAAGGCTCTCTGAAAACTTATGAGGATGGCATTTTAATGCCACTTTTAAGTTTAAGCTCTCTAATTAGAGAAATATAGAAAGAAAACTGTTCAGAATGTACTAAGTGAAATGACATGGATAAGAAAATTACTTCATAAAATTTAATTTTAAAGGTATTATAAAGCATAATCTTGGATATTATGTTTTAATTAATAATAGGCATTTCTGAAATTCTAAAAATGTTTTCATGTAAAAGAGACTTTTAAAGACAGCACCACAGGCTATCAAAAGCATATAAATACCATCCAGTGAAAAAAAAGAATAATTACTGAATCAAAAAAACCCCCACAACACCATTACTATAATCTAGTGGGCAATACAGGTAGGTAAGTGAGACTGTTTTAAAGCATTTAATATAGTATAATATTTATTTATACTAAATATATGCCACAGGCAACATGGATTGCCATGTACATAATCCTTGTTCTCAGTATATAGGTAAAATAATTCAAGATTATCAACATTGTACCTGCAAATGACTTTGTCTTTTTAGTAATTCCTTTTTCTTGCTGCTACTAATGGCAGAATACACATGTAAAAAGGTCATATATCGGCTTGGTGTAGCACCATATGCTTTACAAGATTCATGAATTAATAAAAATGATTTTAGAAAATCAGGATCAACTAGAAAGAGATAGAAAACAAAAATGACTTATTATATGCATGATCCAGTAAGAATTAGAGAAAATAATCTTAACTATATTTATTTCATACCAGATATTTCTACCTATATAACTATAAATTTGAGATCTCATCTTTGCTTAAAGTGCTTTGCTTAAAATGCTTTAGGCATTCCCAAACATCTATTCACAGCTCCCATTTTCCTTATGAATTTTGAATTATTTAATTTCAGTGGTCTCTATCCTTCCACTGTTATACATTTCCCCTGAACACTTTTATTGCTACAAGAAAGATAAATCTCCAGGTGTCATAACATATAAATTAACCGGAACTACATAATACACATAATCCAGAAGTATGCTCAATAAAAGCTGCTTGATTGAAAAAGAGATACCAAACCATACAACACCAATCCACTCCCATTTGACACAGGGAGAAACAGGACTTCAAAAGCCAAAAAATTAAGAATAAGTTCACATTAGATTCAACATATCCATGACCAAACACATGATCATCTTCCTCTCATCACCTCAATCTATTTCCCTCTGTATTCCCCACTTGATTTATAAAATCAATTTGTAACGAGTTTTCTAAGCCAGAACCCTAAGAAACATCCTTGACTCCTTCTTCCTTATATGCCACAGCCATTACATAACCAAGTCCCCTTTAGGCTACCTCCTAATATCTCCCCAAGCCCATTCTTTCCTCTTAGGTTACTGCAATAACCTTCTACAGTGGTCTAATTGCCTTCTGTTTCTCCGAGCTGCATCAATCTATTTTCCAATAACTGAAGAAAGGAATGGATCCAGAGATTTCTGTTTCTAAAACAAGACTCTGGTTACATCTCTACTAAAATTTCCCAATTACCCCAGATCACCCACAAGTTAGAATCCAAATTTCTTAGCATGACATGGAAGGCTCTTCATTACCTGACCCTGCCTACCTTTCCCTCTTCATCTAGTACTCTACTATTTATACATTCTATGTTTCAACTCTTTAGGCTATTTAATGTTTCATAAAAATGCCTATTTTATTTCTCCAAGCCTTTTCCATGCTAGTCACTCTAACCAGAATACCCGTCCCCAAATTGCCTGTCTGGGCAATGTCCATTTCCTATAATATTTGCCAGTTAGAGGTTTCACTTTCCAATGCACTTCATATAAAATTCTACCATCACTCATTTTGCTATATCAGAGATTTAGGTTTATATATAACATAATTCTTGCTATTACTAGACTACGAGTTCCTAAGACATCTCTAGTACCCAGCTCAGTACCTAATATAAAACAAGTTCAATCAATATTTGATGATTAGATGGTTAGATAAATAAATGAATGAATATGCTATGGTCTAAAAGAAAAATAAACACTACATTCAAAATTAATTTGGAACTTGAGAAAATAATGAGAATATCAGAGTTAAGAGAATATTATGACCATACACAAAGAATATCATAAAACGTTTTCATGTATGAGTTGAGTGCTATGACATATCTAAATGATAAACTAATATGAAAAGTTTAGGCTACTAGTCAAAGACCCTAAGCAATATAAGTAGGCCCTTTAGATCATTTGGGTCAAAAATATAATTTTTTAATTTCTTAAATTCAAACAGTAGATATTCTGTTAGGTCATACATGAAATGACATAAACATTAGTTTAAAAATAAAGAGGGCTTCAAAGTGCAGTTTGCATCAAAAGAAATCTAACTTTGTTTAGCATTATTCAAATTCATAATCACTGGGAACCTTTAATGGATCTATAACATTAGAAAACAGCAATTACTTCACAAATGAAAATCAGATAAAATCAATTTCATCAAAACACTACCTGAATTTTTTTTCTTTTCTTCTTTTCTTTTTTTGTCACTGCATTTTTCTTCACCACCTGTGTCACTGAATAACATTTCCGGTATCTAAAACAGGAAGAGCATTTCTTTAAATCTCAATTCACTATGAAAAAGTTTAAATAATCCAGAATCAGGGGTTGAAAATCTTTAACACACAAAAAAGTAGCAATTGCACTTTTCTTCTAGGATTCTTTCCAGACTAAGAGAAAAAATTAACGTAGCCTTCTTTAGAAGACATTATTTCTTAGACAAGATTTTGACATATATCAACAATTAATTGATTCCAAATTAATGACAAATAGGGAAAAGCTCCAACATCTCACTGAAAAGTGATGAGACTATATGAAATGAAGGAAATTACAATTTGGATTGAATTAGAAAGTAATCACAAATGCCATTTAAAATCATACAATAATAAAAATTAAATGTTTTATTTGGCATCAAACTAATAAAATGCCTTCATGGCATAACGGGATAGCAAAGATTCTTAGCTTTCTTGAATAAAAAATAACTAAAAGTAATTGAAAATAATTTCATAATTGCTAAGTAACAATTTCATAAGCGATAATTCTAAAAACCATCTATTGTCTAGCTATAACTAGGTTTTTGCCATTACCGCAAATAAGAAAAAGTTTCATAAACAGACATTATTGTTATTACAGAAAATATGATAATCTTATGAGTACTATTTAAAAATAAACACACAAGAAAACTTAGTTTTCTGAGAAAAATAATTCAAGTAGTAGAACTCTGAAATTTTAAAATTAAGCCAAAAAGCTTCAACTTCTCTCATGTGACACAGCTAACATTAATAGCAAGAGGAAGCACAAGTAAGCCAGGTAATTAGATCAAAAAGTAATATTCTGAATTTCTCAGAACGAATAAAATGTAAGCAAAAGATCCCTTAACTAATGGAGAGTTTGAAAACGCCTTGGGTCTTAAGCTAGAGAGCATGTTTTTGTCTCAAACACCTTCACTGATTTCCGACAAAACACTTAAGCCTCCGTGAGAATACTTGAAATTTATACTTTTAAATCAATGGAAATTTGTTTCTTTGGAACTCACTTTCTTTAAAATAGTTTATCCCTTACTGTTAATTAGCTTGATTGTGGTAAACATATCACAACATATACATATATCAAAACATCATGTGGTACACCTTAAATAAATACAATTTTTATTTGTCAATTATACCTGAATAAAGCTGAGGAAAAAAAATAAAAAGTCTATCCCTAAACAATATCCTACATTAGCAAAATTTCCCTGTCTGGATTCGCCCACCTTTCCCTTTGCCTCCACCTTCCCTCCTTGGAGACAATGGCACTTTCTAAAAAGAGTTGAATGAGTATATTAACACTATTAATTCCTATTATTACCCTCATCTCTCAATTCCTTGAATTCCTTTTTCTGTTACCTTATCCACCACCTTTTTCTCAGCCACTCACCCCCACCTCAAACAGCCATATCCTGAGACCTCGTCATTAACAATAACTGAAATCATTCCATAATCTCACTTTCAAACATCTCACTCTTCTATCACTACACTCCTATCTTCCAAGCTCATTCCCTTTGCCATGTCGATAATCCTAAGGCCCCACTAAGACCTACAATCTTTTGCACTGTCATTCACCATCTTCTTATCACAATTTCTCGACTCCCTTGGCCCTCACTTGCTTTGTCATACTTGACTAGCAAAGCCCCAACCCTGGTTAAATGCAAGTCACCACCTATTGCAGGTCTGCACCTGTGAGTGAACATGAGACTAGAGAAAAAACACACAACAATGCTGATTGGCCTCAACTGAACTTCATGATCACTAACCTCAAGAGAACTTTTTTTTTTTTTTTTTGTGAGTAAGATCGGCCCTGAGCTAACATCTGCCAATCCTCCCCTTTTTGCTGAAGAAGACTGGCCCTGGGCTAACATCCATGCCCATCTTCCTCTACTTTATATGGGACGCCGCCACAGCATGGCTCGACAAGCAGTGCGTCGGTGCACGCCCAGGATCCGAATCGGTGAACCCCAGGCCGCCGCAGCAGAGTGCGCACACTTAACCACTGGCGCCACCGGACCAGCCCCTCAAGAGAACTTTTAATGCTACCTATCATACTCCATTCCTCTAAATCTTTCACTCTTTCACTCTTCCAAACTACTATTTTGCATATCCTCTTGTATCTCTTCAAGACTCCAAAATCTCTTCCCTCTACTTTTCTCTGAACTGATAATCTTACCTCCTATTTCACTGAGAAAATAGAAACAATCAGGTGTCTGAAACTTTACAATACCACACCTGCCCACCTACGTGGACCTGTGCCCCTATACTCTGCTTTCTTTCCTGTTATTATGGATGATGCTTCCATTCTCCAAGTAAAGGCCAAGCCTTAATCCTTTCATTTGTGCATTAGATCCATATGCTGTCCACTACCCAATTTTTCCCTCTCTTTCCAGTAACATATTTTTTTACTTCCTTTTTGCATCCCCAACAGCATATAAACATGCTATAGTTCGTCCCATCTTAAAATTAAAAACAAAAGAAAACACTATTTTTATTGCCACTTCCTCCAGTTACTGATCCATTTCTCTCTTCCACTTTAAACAAAATTCCTCAAAAGAGGTGACCATACTCACTCTCTTCAATCCTCTCTTCTCCCTCTTTCTGAAACATGTTCCAACATGGCTTTTCGGATTACTAACTGAAACTGCTTTATCAAAGTCACCAATGACCTCCATGTTGCTAAATCCAATAATCAATTCCCAGGCCTCATCTACTTTCATGTGTCATAGTTCATCATTCCTTACTCCTTTGAAATGCTGTCCTAGTTTGGCTTCTCAGCTTTGCTGGTCTTCACATTCTCCTGGTTTTCGTCCTATTTCCCCTGCAGCTCCTTCTCAGTATCCTTTGCTGGTTCCTCCCCTTCATCTCAGCTTCTTAATGTTGAAGTGCCCCAGGGTTCAGTCCTTGGATCTCTTCCCTCTTTTGTCAACACTCACTCCTTTGGCAACATCATTCATTCTCACAGCTTTAAATACCACTAAAATCCGATAACTCCCAAATTTTTATCCTTATGCCTGATCTTTCTTTTCCCTGAACTCCAGACTCATATATCCAACTGTCTTCTCAACTTCTGAAACTTGGATGTCTGACATCTCTTTTTTAACACATTGAAAACCAAAAGCCTCATATTCTCCTCTCAAAATGCTCTTCTCAGTCTCCCCCTTTTCAGCTGACAGTTTAGTCCATCCTTCCAGGTGCTCCAGCCAACATACTTGGAAGTGTTCTTGACTCACTTTGTCTTACACATGCTACAATCAGTCAGTAAATTCTGTTTTATTTACTGCAAAATACATCCAGAATCCAATCACTTCTCACCACCTCCACCACTACATCCCTAATGCAAGCCATCCTTTTCTCTCACCTGGATTATCACAACAGCTTTGTAACAGCTTTGAGTTCTGCCCTCTATAGTCTGTTTTCAACCCAGAAGCCACAGTAATCCCATTAAAACATTACAACAGTTTTGCTCAAAAGCCTCCCAAGGCTCTCTTACTTGTTCCCAGGAAAAGCTAAAATCCTTATAATGGCTTGTGAAGTCCCACTCTAACCGTTCTCCTCTTACTCCCCTGACCTCATCTCCAACTACTCTCCCCCTTCATCACTCTGTTACAGATGAACTGGCTTCTTGCTGATCCTCAAAATCACCAGGCATGCTCTCATCTCAGGATCTTCACCTAGAAAGATCTGCCCCCAGAGAACACCCAAAAGAATGTAAATTTTATGAGGGCAGGGACTTTTGTCTGTTTTTTCTCTGCTATATCCTCAACATATAGAATAGTGGCACATATAAGCACCCAATTACTACTTCTTAATGAACGCCTCTAGTTCACGCGGCCTCCTCAGACTACAATAACTTTCCTCTCCTTTATCAACTTACTGAAATCTATCTAAAATATCACCACATCTGCAAAATCTTGTCTGTTATCCCAAATTATACACCATCCTCTGAATCATGATAGGCATTAGTCTCTACTTTAATTATATAAACATAAAGAAATGAATGCTTGAGAATATGAAAATATCATTCAGAGACAATATTGCAAATTATCATTTATTCAAACAAAACAATACAAGAGGCTTCCAGTTAAGACAGTGCTACGAGTTCACACTTTAAACTCATCCTCCAAACAGATAGTATAGCAATGATAGAATTTGTTTGTTTGTTTTAGCTCTGAGCTAACATCTGTTGCCAATCCTCCTCCTTTTGCTGAGGAAGACTGGCCCTGAGCTAACATCTGTGTCCATCTTCTTCTACTTTATATGGGATGCCGCCACAGCATGGCTTGATAAGCAGTGTGTCAGTCTGTGCCCGGGATCCGAACCTGCAAACTCCAGGCTACCGAAGCGGAGCGCACAAACTTAACCACTATGTCACTGGGCCAGCCCCTAGATTTTTTAAAAAGGACTTAAAATTTTTTTATTTAAAAAATTGCTGGGGCCGGGCCCGGTGGTGCAAGCGGTTAAGTGTGCATGCTCCGCTGCAGTGGCCCAGGGTTCGCTGGTTCAGATCCCGGACGCGCACCGACACACTGCTTGGCGAGCCATGCCATGGCGGCGTCCCATATAAAGTAGAGGAGGATGGGCACAGATGTTAGCCCAGGGCCAGTCTTCCTCAGCAAAAAAAGAGGAGGATTGGCAGATGTTAGCACAGGGCTGATCTCCTCACAAAAATAAACAAACAAATAAATAAATAAATAAAAATTGCTAAATTATTGCTGTGATGTTCTTATTACAAATTAGCCTATGATGGGCTAGTTAATGAAATGCATAAAAATTTTAAGTACAATAAATATCTCTGTGGTCCTTAATTAAGAACACAATCTTCAACCTCAAATTCTATACTCAACTATTATTCAAGAGTATGAAGGAAATAGTTACGTTCAAATATACAAGAGATACTCAGTGTCATAATTAAGGTAATAGAACAAACACAAAAGGGAAGTTGTGAAAAATCAATAACTTCACAAAGAAAATATGCTTATTTTTTAATTTCCATATTTAAATGTTAAACTTACTTTCTTCATACTGCTATCTGACCAACCCTCCATCCACAACACCTGGCATTTCTTATGTAAAGCTGGATTACTCTCACAGTTTATTATGAAGTTTAAATTTGCAGAATCCATTATCAAGACAATATGCAAGTTTTGCTGAATTCCTAAAAAATAGATAAGAAAATTATAATCATGAATTACTATAACAATAATAATTGGGACCTATATATGGTCTTGTTTTATTACAAGACCTATATATGTTTTATAACAAGACCTATATATGGTCTTGTTTTATGAGATTAAAATTTTCTGAAACGGAATGGTAGGAGCTATTTATTAAAAAGAACAAGCTATGAAACAGTATTACAGTATAATTTTTATCTTTGTTAAAAACTACATGTCTGTGTGTGTGTGTGTGTTCATGCTAAGAAAAAAGATCCAGAGGATATTCATGAAGAAAAGTATATATGCTATATTGCTGTTTTGTATGTTCCTTTTCAAATGTGATACTGGATTCTATTTTATAATTTTTTCTTCAAGGATTTTTGTTTCAAAATTCACAAGCAAAACTGATCTCTCGTTTTCTTTTAGGAGAAATATCTTTTCCCTGTTTCAATATCAACATTATTTTCCCTTCATAAACGGAAATTTGGAAACTTTCCTTCCTTTTCTATGTTTCAAAACAGTTTAAAACAGCATTGGGATAATTTGTTTCTTAAAGCTGTGGTAGAATTTCCTTGTAAACTTGAAGGACAGGGAAGGGAGGGTAGCTCTTTAACAACTTTCTCTACTTTATCAATAATAAATGTTCTTTTAGGAAAAAAAAAGATCCATGTAGTAGTAATGTCTGGATAGTGTTATTATTGCTTTATTTTTCACTTATTCAGTTTTAGATATCTATAGTGCACATAAAACTGCTTCTGTAATAATACAAGTTGTTTAGTTTTAAAAAAATATTATAGAGTCTGGTACAATCAAAATAATTCCCTAATTCTCTAAGGTAGGAGACACTAAGCACTAAGTTTACTACATGGAAACAAATGCAGCAAAGTAAATATTCCAAAGAATATTACCACACTTTCATCCTTCCCTTTTGCTAAAATTTTGATAATATGTTTTCATTATAGGTTAGCCTTTAGGCTACGTATGTATTATTTTCTAGAAGCTCCATAAAAAAGAAAAAAGTATAAATTACCAAATGGACCCAAGATTTAAGATACTTTTGCAATCTAATGAGAAAATAAGGCAAATAAAAGGTATTTATTTCACGTGAACCAAGTTTAAATTGATTAATGAATTCCATGTCACTTACTATATGTGAAGTAATTGAAGACTGGTCCAAAAAAACCATCTTGTGAAGCCTGATCTTTAAGAGGCAACAGCAAAGGCTCTAATTCTTCAAGAGTATAGAGTCCAGGAACTTCACCTACAGAAGAAGGTTACATTTCTTTTGAATTTTAGCTGCTTTACACTAATTCAAAACACATTTTACGTACATGATGCTTTTTCTATTTTTGTATTAAATAACCTGCCCTTATTCAATCTCTGTTTCCAAAAATACACACACCCTATCACCTCTATATCACTCAAAACTCTACATCTGTAGCCTTCATTTGATAAAATTTAAACTCCTAAGAAAGCCATACAAGACAGTTCATAATCTAGCCATCTATCTGCCTTTTCAGGTTCTTCTCCACCCCTCCCCAACATGACTTTGTATTCTAGCCTCAGTGAACCTCTTTGTGTTCCATAAATACAATGAAATACTCCTTCTTCCTGAAACATAATACCCACAGTCTTCCTCTGCCCCTTATCTTCCCAAAAAATTACTGTTTATCTTTCAAGACACGACTTTGCCAACTGCTATGCCCATGAGCCTTTCCTGACTACCCAAATGCTAGGTAAAGCACTCTTTTCTCTTTCACATAATGTCTGAAGATATCACTGTTTAGCATTTATCACATCATTTAATAACGAATGAATTACTTCCCTTTCCTGCCCAATAAGATTCTGAATTCCCAGAGGATAAATATTTGATCATGTTCAATATTAACTTTGGGGTATTCTTAGCAAAGTATCTGGGACATAAATATTTATGAGATGAATGAATGAATGAATTAATGAACTTGGACTAGAAATCAGGAGAACTAATCCATGGCCTGCTATTATGCAACGGAATGATGAAAGGCAAATCAAAGTTGATTAAGACTACAAGCATTTGATAGAGAGCCTGAACCATGTCTTGTTTACCACTACAAATCCAATATTTAGAACTCAGTCTGGCACACAGCAGGTGTTTAACGAATATTTGTTAAACCAATATATGTATAGTTTGCAAGAAACTATAAGATTAAATGAAAATTCTTTTGCTACACATCTAAAGCACAGCATTCAAGTATGGCCAATCATAGTCTGATCCCTACTTTTCTTTAGGCAAAACTCAGACATGCCAGCCCAGTCCCCCTCCCACAAGCCTGTACATATTCAAACACATGCACACATAAATCTGCTCTATGTCTTTCTCTAAAGTTCAGCCATATCAAGATACTTTTGATTGCTTAAATTTAGCAAAGAAAGCTAGTTCCACATATACACTATACACTTAAAGAATAAGAATTTGAAATAGGAAAAAGAGACAGAGGCCTATTGAGTACTTTCTCTGAAAGTACTTTTCAAATACTTTTTTTTGCCAAAAACGTTGGCAAAATTTAACTTTACTAAAATTTAACTTTATTTATGATTTTTGTATTTATATCTTGATAATAAAGACCAATTTATCTTAAGGCAAAAACAATAATTACTGGGTTAATGGTTATCTGGATGTTTGCTTTCACAAAATGAAACCAAAAAGCCAAAAACTGCGTATCTGGATTATTAGTTTATCTCAGCCAACATGAACAAGGTCTCCATCTAGTGACAATTTAAGCAATATGCAGGAACGTGCACCTTAAAAATCAAAAGAAGGCTATTCTATAAAAAGGCCACAAACATTTCAAGCTTGCTCAAGACCTACCACTTTCACTATGCCATTACCCCTCAACTCTTCAACAAATATCGACCCACCACTTGTCTAACTAGAATCCTCGTCTGTACTACTCATTTGGGCACTCAAGTATAGATACCTCATATTATAAATTAAATGTTTTCTTCAACCAAAGTCTGTTGAATTCTAAAGAAAAAATTATTTTATCTCAGAGCCTACCTAGCATGATACAAAATAAGTATTTATTAAAAACTGAGTTGAACACGAGCATCATTTGTAACTTTGTCCTCAGGTCTCCACAACAGAACAACTCATACAGTTGAAACTAGCTTTTAACAAGATTTACTTGTCCTTGCATAACAAAATACTCTTGGTGCAAGTTTAAAACTAAGCTACCTCATAGCAATTCTACTAACAGTGATTACTCATTATAAAAAGAGTCTAATAAATTTCATAAATTCTTCAGAAAAGGAAGAAATACGGGAAATTGCAGACAGTCTCCCCAGGAAACCACCAAAAAGGTCAGGAGGCTTCGGAGACAACAGAATATACCTCTATTTGAGAAATATGAGGTCTCATATATCTGGAATATATCTGTATTCATATATCCATACTAAGGCCATACCATAATTATTCAATCATTCCACTAATGATGGACAGTGAGGTCTATCAAATTTTTTATTACAAACTACACATATTTCCTTACATACTATTTCTTTTATTTCTGCAACCTAGATTTTTTTTTTTTTTTGAGGAAGATCAGCTCTGAGCTAACATCCATGCCAATCCTCCTCCTTTTGCTGAGGAAGACTGGCCCTGAGCTACATCTATTGCCACTCCTCCTGCCTTTTTTTCCCTTTTTCTCCCCAAAGCCCCAGTAGATAGTTGTATGTCATAGTTGCACATTCTTCTAGTACGTGGGACGCCGCCTCAGCATGGCCGGACAAGCTGTGCATCGGTGCGCGCCCAGGATCGGAACCCAGGCCGCCAGTAGCGGAGTGTGCACACTTAACTGCTAAGCCATGGCGCGGCCCCTATTTCTTTTATTTCTGTCAGTTAAAATTCTGCTAATAGAATTGCTATATGAAAGGGTATGGCACATTTTTCAAAAAAGTACTGGTTGATAACTTTCCCCAAAGTTTATAACAGATAACAGTCCCACTAAAAGTGTAGGAGGGCCAATTTTTCGGTACATTCACCAATATTCAATGTTAATAATCATTTTTACATAATTCTTCAATCCCTTGGTTTTATAAAAATGAGACTTTCAATTCTCCTGCTCTGAGCATGTTTAACCCCATGTCACCTTAGTAAAAGCTATGCCAAAAGTTCCCTGAAACATAACTTTACCCAAGACAATTTTACTGGAACAATTTTTACATTATTACTTCTATTTTCTTGGAATAGAAACCATTCACTTGCCTGAAGACAAAAGGCTATTGATCATCTCCAAAAATGTAGGATGTACAAACTGGTAATCCTCAAGAAGTAAAACTACCTGTTGTGCTTCAATACCTGCAAGATGCAGCACCTGCACAATAAGAAAACATATTTTGGTACCCATTAAATATTTTTGGCACAGTAAAAACATATTCTGTATGTAAATTAAGTCATTTTTAAACTTATTATATATATTCATTGTATATATATTATTACATATTATATATATAATATAATATATGTTTATTTGAGTAACCAAAATTAAAAATCAAATTTTAGCCATACAGTTTGGAAAGTAAATCCAGTCCTTGAACAAATACTATTTTGGGGAAATTTTAATTATTTTATAGCTAGGACATTAAAACAAAAGGCAGAGGATCATTTCTATAGATACCCACATATGTCCTATATAAATTCCATTCTTTTGTTTATCTTTCATGTCCATCTAACATCCCATAATCTGGGGTACATGGGAACTAGAAATCCTATAAGAACCTTTTCCTATCTGTACATAAAAATATAATTTTCTAATAATCATGGGGAAAATAATCATCAAAATTAAACACTATGTTGTATATCAGAGACTTAAAAGTCTTTAAAGCCTTTTAGAATAATAACTAATTGTGACTTAAAACCAAAATAAAGCAAAAGGTTGTAACTCACATGTTTGAGATCATTTTTGAACTGCTTCAGTTCATATCCTCTGGAAATCTTTGGAGAAAACAGAGTTGCTCCATGCATATGACTGACTAAGGAAGTGATGGTCCGACGACCCACACCACTGCGCCCTGCTAACAGAAGCGAACCTCCAGGAAAACTCAGCACTCTGTCTACCCTAGACATATATTCCAGGACTTCTTGGAAAAGCAAAATATCTAAATTCTGGTTATCTCGTCCATAATGAATAAGACCCTTTTAAAAAATCAAAAAGAACATTTTATAATTAATATAAGCACCAATTACACAATAAAAATGTTAATTATCTAGATTAAGATATTATATTTTTGATGCACTCTAGAAAAGGGGTTAAATAACTACATGTCATCTCACACTCTACATCTTGTCTATCCAGTAATCCAGCTCTATGGCACTTTGTAAGGAAAAACTTGTATGATGTTAAATAAGTTCAAGGGTCCACAAAGATCAGTTACTTTTGTATACCATTAATACAACTAATAAAAAGCAGTGTGACATAGCAGGTTAATAATAAAAAGCTCAAAACCCCTGGAATTTTACCAGTTGTTATAAACCAAATCAGTGTGCACAGACCATAAAACAATCCCAAACCTCAAGAAACCAAGTGCCTAAAAACTATTTTGTGAACTATTGTCCTTATGCACTGCTTGGGAATGAATCAAACGCCTACCCAGGTAGTCCGCCCTGCCAGCAACTACGTGCTAAAGTGAAGGAAGAGAGAAAAGACAACCAGACTTCATATACTTAACAACTTTCAACATTCCCAAACTTTGCAATATCCAATCAGTTTATCAGACCATAAATATTTTTTCTTGAAATAAAATCCACACTAACTTCCAACATAAATACTAATTTTAACGCAATCATATATAATACTGTTTCTTCTTCTTTATTGTAATTAAACTTAAAAAAAAACACTCTCTAGGACATTGCTACTCAAAGTTTCAGTGCACCAGCAGTATCACCATCATCTGGGAGCCTGTTAGAAATTTGGATTCTTTGGGCCTCATCTATGGAATCAGAATTCTTCAGGATGAGACCCAAGAATCAGCATATTTTCTGGTTCTCGAAGCGATTCTGATGCTCACTAAAGTTTGACACCACTGCTCTAGGATGATTTCCCAATTAATATTAATCCTCATTAATATTTCCAACATCAGATACCTTCTCCCAACAGGTGTCTTAGCAATTTCACACATATTTGTGTAAGTACATGTGCATCTAGTTAGATCTGCCACAATGAACTAAATTCCTAAACATAAGAACAAGCTTTGTCTAGTCTATTATCTTTCACTTCATATCCTCAAAAAGCTTGCAATAAATATTTTTAAAATGACTATAATCATAACTAAATCCCAATTCAAATTCACGATTCATACTATACCTTTTTAATAACATCCTTGAGATCTGCAGAATTTAGTTTTCCAAGTGGTTTTCCATGTGGAGGCAATGGCTGTCCCGGGGCTGCCTTTGTTCCTGAATTATGTCGGGCTCCCCACGTAACATAGAAACTATCTGTATAAATAAAGGATATTTTTGTTTTATTCGTGTTATTTGTAATGGGGGCATCAGTAAATACATTGCTTACTAAATTATTTTTAAGTTAATTAGCCCAAATAAGATCATTCCCAGAAAGGCAAAGATAAATTACTTTAAAGCATGCCTTGGAAGAACAATAGGATCAGCTAATTTACAAAGACCTTAAATTGCGATATCGAACTCTACCTGAAAACTAACTGATGGTATCCCTATTCTGTCTTCGCCACCCATTCTCTTTCCCCAAATGAAATAACTTCCTTCTAACTTTCCACTAAAATGCCCCCTATTACTCTGTTTATTCCCTTTTTCCTTCTCCTTCTCCAGAATCTCCATATAAAATTTTCAGATTAAAAATAACATATGGGGCCAGCCTGGTGGCGTAGGGGTTAAGTTCAGCGTGCTCTGCTTTGGCAGCCCAGGTTGGTGGATTCAGATCTGACATACATCACTCGTCAAGCCCTGCTACGGCAGCATTCCACATATAAAGTAGAGTAAGATTGGCACAGATGTTAGCTCAGGGCCAATCCTCCTCAAGCAAAATGAAAAAGATTGGCAATGGATGTTAGCTTAGGGCCAATCTTCCTCACCAAAAAAAAAAAAAAAACATAAAAAATTGGCAATAAAATAAAACAATCTCAAAACTCTCCTTGAGAAAGAACAAAGATTTATGAATACCACTAACAGCCCTAACTTCTAAAATAAAAGAAAAATTAACCAAATTTTAATTAGAAAACAAAAATCCCACAAACTCCCCTTAAATTTATCTATAGCAGTGTTCCTGTTACCATAAAAGGAAAATTTGTTCACCATTCTATTGAACCTTTCCCCTCCCAATTACTCTGGGAGACTGTTCCATCAGGTATCCTCCTCGTCACAAACTCACCTCAACAACAGCCTTAGCTTCCCTAGACCCAAGCTACTTCCTTCCTTTTCCTTCATCATCACATTTCTTACATTACCTTCTCATTATCTTTCTTATATTATCTTCTGTCTGCAGAAACCACTATACTAAAACTCTTACTTGGGAACAACAATGCTGGCCCAATCACTAAATCCAAATGTTCTTTGTAGTCACTACTCCAACATGACTCGTGTGCATCTCCTCATTGAAGCGTTTTTCCTTGGATCCGTACTCATCAAGCCACAACCACTACTCCTTTTCAGTTTTCTGCTTATCCCTTATATTTTTATTTTCCTTTAGATCCAAATTCAGCCTGTTAATCTTTATTTCTAAACACTCCCCTTGAATTATTTACACTTATTCTGTGGATTAAATTATCAACAATTTATATACCAAAAACCCATTCACTAGTTATTTCTAGGCAAGTCTCTCAAGTTCTAGTCTAGTCCCATATTTGCAATTGCTTAATAGATATATAATTCATGCATTCATACCTTAAACACTTATCCATCACACACCTGCATTTAAACACTGTATTTTCTGTTAGAAAAAACAAACATGACTCCTACTCTCATACAGCTGATACACTTTATGTAGATTCCTAAAAGACATTCATAAAGCTTGCAAATATTCAAACAAATGTATAAAACTGAACTCATTATCTTCTCATCTCATCATTTCTCACTTGGACTATTGCAGTAGCCTCCTAACTTGTATCCCTGCTACAAGTCTCTGCCCCCTCAACTACATCCTCACTGCTATTACAGTAACACACACAAAACCAAAATCTAATTGTGCCACACCACTCCAATATCACATACAGCTTCCAACTGCCTAAAAAAACCCAAACTCCTAATCAAGGCCTTTTTAATCTGGCTCTACTGACCGCTTGAATCTCCTATCTCCCTCTGTATGCCACTATATACTTCAGCTTTCTCAAGCCTTTGATTCTTTGCGTATTCTCAGGTGTTAATCTAACAAAATATGTATAGGACTTATATGCTGAAAACTACACAACACTGATGCAAGCAAGCCAAAAACATCTAAATAAACGGACAGATATATCATGTTCATGGTTTGGAAGACTCAACACAATAAAAATGTCAATTCTCCCCAAACCAACATACAGAGTTAATGCAATTTCTATCTAAATCTCAGCAACATTGTTCATACATAGATAAAATTATTCTAACATTTATATGCAAAGGCAAAGGAAATGAAATAGCTAAAACAATTTTGAAAAAGAAGAATAAATTAGGAGAAATCAGTCTACCCAATTTCAAGACATCATATAGCTACAGTAATCAAGACAGTGTGGGGCCAGCCCCGTGCCTTAGCAGTTAAGTGCGCACGCTCCACTACTGGCGGCCTGGGTTCGGATCCCGGGTGCGCACCGATGCACCGCTTCTCCGGCCATGCTGAGGCCACGTCACACATACAGCAACTACAAGGATGTGCAACTATGACATACAACTATCTACTGGGGCTTTGGGGGAAAAAAAAAGAGGAGGATTGGCAATAGATGTTAGCTCAGAGTCGGTCTTCCTCAGCAAAAAGAGGGGGATTAGCAAGGATGTTAGCTCAGGGCTGATCTTCCTCACAAAAAATAAATAAATAAATAAATAAATAAATAAATAAAGACAGTGTGGTATTGGCAGAAAGACAGACATATACATCAATGGACTAGAATAAAGCACCCAGAAATAGACCCACACAACTAACGTTTGACAAGGACGCAAAAGCAACTCAAGGCAGAAAGGTAGCCTTTTCAACGAATGGTGCTAGAACAAGTGGACATCCAAAGGCAAAGAAATGAACCTTGACCTAATTCTCATTCATTATATAGACACTAACTCAAAATAGACCAATGACTTAAACATAAAATGATAAAACTTTTAGTAAAAAATGTAGGAGGAAATCTTCAAGATCTAGAACTAGACAGAGTTCTTAAACTTGACACCAAAGATCCTTAAAAAGAAAAGTTAATAAGTTGGACTTCATAAAATTAAAATCTTTTTATCTGTGAAAGACCCTATTGAGAGATGAAAAGACAAGCTACAGAGTAGGAGAATAAATTTGCAAACCACATATTTGACAAAAGACTAGTATCTAGAATATATAAAGAACTCTCAAAATTCAACAATAAAAACAAACAATCCAGCTAGAGAATGGGCAAAAGACATGAAGAGACATTTCGCTGAAGAGGATATACAGCTGGCAAATAAGCATGAAAAGATGTTCAACTTCATTAGCTGTCAGGAAAACGCAAATTAAAACCACAATAACATAATAATACATACTTATCAGAATAGCTAAAATAAAAAACAGTGACAACACCAAATGCTGACAAGGATGTGGAGCAATCAGGTCAGTCATATATTGCTGATGGGAATGTAAAATGATACAGCCACTCTAAAAAATAGCATGGCAAATTTTTGAAAAACTAAGCATACAAGTATCATACAACGGGCAATTGCACTCCTGAGCATTTATCCCAGAGAAATGAAATGTATGTTCACATGAAAACCTGTACAGGAATTCTTATAGCAGCTTTCCTCCTAAGAGCCAAAAACTGAAAACAACCCAGATGTCTTTCAACAAGTAAATAGTTAAAGAAATGGTAGTACATCAGAATACCTTCTCAGCAATAAAAAGGAACAAACTACTGAAACACACAACAACCTGCATATATCTCCAGAGAATTATTCTGAATAAACATAAGATTCTTGAAATGGCAAAATTAAATACAGAACAGATTGGTGGTTTCCAGGGGATGGGAGTGGAGTGAGTGTGGCTACAAGAGTGCAGCATGATAGATCCTTGTGGTGATGTTCTGTATCTTAACTGTATCAATGGCAATATTCTGGTTGGTGACGTTGTGCTATAATTTTGCCAGATGTTACCATTGGGGGAAACCAAGTAAAAGGTACATGTGCTCTCTCTGTATTAGTTCTCACAACTGTATGTGAATCTAAAATTACTCAAAATAAAAAATTTATTTTAAAAAGTTTCAAAGTAACTTCCTCAGAAAAGAATTAGTTTCTACCTCTTCTATACTCCTGATTTCTAGTCTATGTCCCAAATATATTAAGAAAAGTTCTATTATTTGTAAAGTACTTCATGCTGTATTGTAATTATCAGTTTAACCATCTATTTGCAGAAATCTTTGTGGCCTCTAAACACACTACCAACAGTTATTACTGTAAGCAAGGACTTTCATATCTCTATCTGCTATTAGATTACAAGTTTCTTGAGCACAAGAATATATCTAGTTTATTAAGTCTCCAAGATTAAATTTTTCTTAATAAATTAATATTCCACTATGTGAAAATCCTATTTGCCTAGATCTAACATATATCAAGCCTGTATTTTTAAAAAATACAGCCCTTCATTGAAAAGTAAAATACAGAGAGGAAAAAAACATATATTATTTACAGAGTCCTACATAGGAGACTCTGAAAGATAACCAAACTCTAGAGAATTCAGATACCCAATAAGACACTGATACTATTTAATGCCTAAAGGATATGCCACTTTCTTTGCAAGAAGAAACACTATTAACTCACTTTTCAGACTGAGAAAGATGGCACCATTTAAGAACCAAAGTCTCTCCACACTAAGCCATGAAAACTACAGGCCACAGTGACATAAATCCTCACTCAAGATCAAGCCAACTCTGAACTATAACCAGGCTTCTCTCAGCATTTCATCCTGCCTTAGGTTCTTTTGAACTCATTTCCTGATTCAAAAACTCAAGCAGCACCTAGAAAATTCTTTCTATCACTCTCAACATCCTTCTTACCTTCCAGATTCTCTTTGGCTTATATAATTATGACCCTGGAGCCAATATCAAATCTAGAAATGTACAATATATGAATGTATTATATGAAATATTTTTGAAGCCTAGCTTTATAGTCTAATAGAATAGAAACTCATTTTGTAGCTTGAAAGCAGTTTTATTAGGAAATATTTCCACATTATGGTCTTCTTTTATCAAAGGCACTTTCACCAGGATGATTTTCATGTTGCATGCATTACGCCCACAGCAGTTTTCAAAACGCAAATCGGTTATTAAGCAGTAATAGCTGTAAATGCAACACAGTTGCTTTGACTGAAGAGTCTTACGCTTTGTTTATCATAACAATGGGAGAAGTTGGTAAGAAGAATATGTAAGAAGTTCTGTGCTAATGACAATATGAATAGTGACACGAATTAGAATGGCCACTACTCTTAAGCAAAAGTTCATTATAATCGAATATGGATTTTCACAATGATCTTTAAGTTTCATACACATATGGCTATTAAGAAAACATTATTAATAAAAATGCTTCAGGAAATACAATTTTGAACTGCAAATGTAAAACACTGTGACCTGAATCTCTTTTTCCCAAGAAAACAATTATTGTCATTATATTTTGTTTGGAACATAATTATTGAAATCTAGCAAAAAAGACAGAGCAGCCTCTTATGGTAAAAATAACATTAAAATTATCCAAAGTTTTGATGTGTTTAGACATATGAAATCATGCTATTAGTACGAAATACAATTTTAACATTCTCATAACATTTATCTGTTTACATAAACTCTGTAACTATATTACCTGCCATATTGTCTAATATATCTGAGCCCCAATCTCCTTGAAACACTGACGTTAAAATGCTGTCAAATAAATGAAGTTCTTTCACACCAACAATTCTGTCACGAAATAAGCGCCGTGCTTCATATGCCACAATTTCTAATACATAATCTATTGGATGGTTTGAAGAGCCTAAAAAAGGCAAATTTTTCTTTAATTGTAATAAAATTCAAATGATTTGAAAATGGTCTGTTTCAACATAATATTAGAAAGAAATAGAGAATGAGAATCTACATACCATAATTTTGGCACCAGATAAATAGAAGGAAAGGGGAAAAAAGTTAAATTCATTTTGTTAATGAGTTGGTAAATTTTTTTTTTTTGATTCTTTAACGGATACATTAAGCACTATTATCTCTAGTTGTTCAATAAAAATATCAATCCCAAAAAGTATATTAAACATGCTTTGGCTACAAAGAATAATGATTTCATTTTTCCCACAATCAAGTCTTAATAGTGACAATCATAAATAGTTTAGAAGAGAAAACATAATAAAATATTATAATTTTAATATTATGTTTAAATTTAATGTTAATATTTAAGTTTAATATTAACATTATTTAAATTATAATTGTAAAGTACTGTAATTAGTTATAATACTCATTTAACGTATCTATTACAAGTACAATATACAGCATAAACACACACATACAAACATAGACACACTGTGGCATTCTAAAGAAAGATAAGTGATTTGAAATCATGAAAGCAAAACTTACCTCCTTCTAAATCATATCTGAATAAGCCAAGAACCCACTGGGTAAGGATGCAAGGAGTAAAGAAATAGTGACTATAATCATCAACTGTAAATTTGGCCCGTACCTGAAAAAGAAAATATAGTAAATGGTCTACTTTCTTAAATATATAATCATGCCATAAGTTTTTCAGTCACGTTAGATTCACAGAAATGCCAATTTCTACCAGTGGGTAGAACTGTATTTCAATATAATTGATTTCCTTAGTTATTTTGTATATTATATTTTATGCATTTAAAAATATTATCTAAGACGGGTTGTTCATAGGCTTCAACAAACTGCCAAAGGTTTTGAACTTTTAACAAATCAAAGTGCCACTCCTCCATATATAACCAGTAAAGAGCCTGTCCCTTCCCTTCTATGGACTGAGCCATTGCTCTTATTCTGGCCTTGATCACTTAACATTTGAATTGATTTAGAAAAAAAAAAATAAGGAACTTCTTGCTTTCGAATTTATCTTTCCTCACTTCTACTCCAATACCATAAAAAGAATCTTCCACAAACAATTCCATAACTTTCACATGCTATTCCCTTTGCCTAAGAAGACCTTCTTTCATCTCCAGCCACTTTGTGAATTTCTATTCATTTCAAAACTCAGATCACATTTCACCTCCTCTTAACAGCTACTACACACAACAAAGTTATTCACTCGGTCTTCTATGCTATCTCTGTAAGTTGTGCATCCTGTTATTGTTATACATATCACACTGTATTAATAGTTTATTTATATGACTAGATCCCTTCTTAGACTGTGACCTTCAGAGAATAGACACTCAGTCATCTTTGCATCCCTAGGACTAGCACTGGAAAGAGAAGGTACTCAACAAATGTCTTCTGCATCCTTAATACCTATTTTCAAGTATTGTCCCACTTTACCAAGGAACGATACTTTAGACATTTCCTTACAGGTAACAGGAAAGAAATGAACATCAAAGACTACTCTTGGGTTTGAAACCTAGAAGACAGAAACTGATAGAAGTCAGGAGAAAGATCTAGTTTTGGAAAAAAGATGAACTCCAATCTAAATATGCTAAATTTCAGCTGACAGCAGAATAACGATCCACCCACTGATTCATTCATTCAATATTTGAGTGTCTATCAGAAACTGTGCCAGGGACTATAACAGTGAATAAAGCACACAGAGCATCTGCCCTCACAGAGCTTACTCTTTAGTAGAAAAATCTAATAAACAACAGGAAAAGAAAGCCTGACCATCAACACAGGTCAAGATTAAAGGCAGTCCTTCGCGAGTGATACCAATAGACACAAAAACTACAATATAAATGAATACATACCTGTTCATACACTTGTACCATAGATCCTGCTAAGAGATAAATTTTTGATGAAGAACCCCAAATAGAATGATTTTTCAGATTTTTATGTAGAACTGGTTCCAAATATGCTCCATAAATTGTCTGTAATTGCTCTCTTTCCGGGTAACTAAAAAAAGGCATACAAGAAATAAGTTGAAATAAATCAATATTCTAAATTATTTTAATGTTAAGTTACAGCATTTACAAATTATAATTGTCAAATAAATTTGACAATTTTGGTTTTCAAATTTGGTTTTCAAACTGTGCTTCTCTGAGACCTAGATACCTCCAGGGCTTACCCCAGGCTAAGGCCAGGCTCAAGGTCCCTATTCTCGTTTCAATCAAATTAGATCTCTAATTACCTGCTGTCAAATACTGAGGGTCCTAATAGAGGACTCCAATGAAATTACTTAAAAACGTAATTGTTTGAAAAACCACTAATCTTCAGAAAGGGCCAAAAGGAAAATTGTGCTTAAGAAAAAGAATTTTGAGTTAAGTATAGCCTGTACATAGAGCAGTAATCCACCTTAGAGCAATAAAAATAGAACTAATACAACAAATAAAATCAACCTGTTTCTCTCAAACTAAAATCTATTTCAATACAGCTTAATTGGTGGCTGTAACATTTCTAAAAGAAGAATGTAAATAGATGGGTGCAATTAGCATGAAAGCATAAAAACAAAATTTTGTAAGGAAAAAATATAACAGGAGACAGCGCCATAACCATAAAATTCAAGAGTCCCCGTAACCATTATGGACAATGGAGATGGATAGATATATTAGGATTAATGCTATCAGCCACTAACATGACCTAACTCTACCTTGCTCAGATTTAAATTCTCCTTTTAGTTATCTTCATAAAATTTGATAGTATTTTTGTTTTATGAAACCCATAAAACATTTAAATCTAAAACCCACCATTCAGATTCCTAACATTGACATTTCAGAACAGAGATAATACAAAATGGTTGTCTTAGTTCTAATATATAAGAAGTGTTAATTAAAGCCTTTATCATCCTAAATTATTGCCTACAGTTTGGGAAGGGCAGGAAAAAAAATAATATCAGAGCTTAAGTTTGACTATTTTTATATTCTACATTGTGAAGAAATATCATAAATAGATACCTTTAATAAAATGCAAATACATAGGATGTCTCTCCAAATAAAAAAAAATTTAAAAACACTAATTAAGATACATACTCTATAGCACAAAGACGAACAATAGAAGTAAATCTGGTAGTAAGCTTATGTCTTCCCAGTCTTCCTCCAGCTGACATAGAAGCCACAATTTGAATATTTTCTAAACCAACCCATTCCAAATTTTCATCATAAAATCCTTGATATGTCAAAACCTATTTGAAAATAAATGTATTTTAAATGTTTTATGCTTAATATTTTCTAATCATGATAATATTTTTGCATGAAATTCAATTGTTTCCAAATGCAATCACCATTCTTTACCTAATTCAAAAATTTAAGATTGAAATATATTTGAAATTCTTACATCATTGAAAAATAATACTGTTCAAGCCTCTGTGTTCAATTAATGTTAGCTGAATTACCCTCATTTTTAAAATGCTTTTCTCTCTAATAAACATTAAAATCCAGATGATAGTATAAATCCACCAGCAATTAACAAAAAAAGAAAGAAATCAGGAAAAATATAAGGAAAAAATTTTGTTTTTTTCTATAAATATTTTATTATATTCTGTAGTTACATAATAAAGCTAAATTTGAACCTATATACACATAATAAGCTCTAATTTAGAATTTAGGGTTTCTAATATGATGTAAATCACATAAAGAAATAAAATCTTGCACACTGACTGAGAATGTATGGTCTCCAATACTTACATAGGCAAAAAGGGAGACCAATGGGCTAAAGCAGCCAAAAAGGGGCATAACTGAGGAAGCTTAACTGCTCTCAGAAGAATGCATACCTAAAAAATGAAGCAAAAACTTCCCCAACTCCAGCAACATCTCCAGCTTCTGCATTCCTCCTTGTTTTAGAAATAAAGGATAGGTAACAGGTGTAGAGTAAAGGTTGTTTTTACTCTTCCTGTCATATGTCATCTCGATGTAATACTACCTTCTAAAGGGAGGAACATCAAAGAAAGTAGCCCTGGAACAAGACGGAGATGCTTCAACACTTTAACTCCCAAGACACACTCTAGATAAAACTGTCCCTAGGGAGGAAAGCAGAAGATTTTCTACCTATAAAAAAAGTTAATGAAATTAAATTATTTCTAATTATATCAAAACACTTCAAGTGATAAGACTCACCTGCTGTAGGAAAGCTACTAAAGTACTGGTCCCCCATTTATCAAGCTTGGGCAAGTTGATATCTTTTAAGTACAAAACAAGTCTTTCACAGTCTTTTGGTCTGTATACTCGACCAGTATTAGTACTGATCACCATACAAGTCTGGCTCAATTTCTGCAGGAGGTGTCGAGAAGTAGTTTGTGCACTACAGTGAACTGTAGCAATCTGAGTGGACCGAAGTTGGGAAAAGGCATATTTGAGCAGCATCCTATAAGAGATGTATGACACTTAACTTTGAAAATGCAACCAATAAAATACTTTTTATATTCATTATAAAATTTCTATTTTATAAATATTTCAGTTTCTACATTATGTATGATGATGTTTAAGGGGAAAATGGTAAACATTGATATGGTTTCCACAACTATCAAGGTAACTTTCTAATTTTTAGACTGGAAAAAAATAAATTCATATTTTAAGGCATTCTTGGGACTCTTTCAGCAAAAGAAAAAGATCACAGAAATAATTTAGTTTGATAAAGTATATATAAAAGATACCAACTGTTTTCCCCACAGTTGAAAGATTTTAAGATATTAAGTTCTCCAAGTTAAAAAAAATTACTATGGTTTGAATTTTTTAATTACCACTAGAAACTTGAAACTAATAATCCATATCTCCTTTATTTCCAGAAACTACACTCAGTAGGCACTAAAAATAGGCTGAATTCCACTGAATTAAAAGCTTTTTTTAAATAGATAGCCAACTTTAACATTCATTTTTTATAACTAAAGCAAAGAGTAATTTGTAAGTATATCTAAGGTATTCATCTTTCGTTGGATTGTATGCACAGTTTCTTTTTAAGGGTATCTTCCCACATTGCTGTCTTTCCATTAGAAAACACATAACCTGGAAGAAAAAAGGACATATTCTTCTCTATAGTCATATTATTTTTACAAGTAGTGACGATGAAAAGAGTCTTTCATTAAAATGTAAATGCTACTTTAACCAAAAGAAAGGTAACAAAAGCTGTTAAATCATTTTAAAAGAGGAGAGGAACATAAATCTACAATATGTACCTCGATCAACATTTTTCTGCTCTTACCCTTTGCCACACCCTTCTGGTCCTACAAGAATAAATGGCTGCTTAGTATCAGAACTTAACCAAGGTCTGAAATAATCTAGACCTCGTTGCATGTCAGGAGTCTGAATGACTGGAAGAGTTTGCCCAGTACTGAAATCACTGGCAGTCAAGTTTTCTGGCTTCTTCAGCACATAAGATGCTAATCGTCCTCTACTCGAGTCATAGTAGGTGTCCATTGGTTTGTGAGAGTCTGGAGGGGATTCTCGTGCCCAGTTAAAAACCTTAAGAGGAAATAGTTGTGATAGGTTTTCACAAAGTCCAAACAGAGTACATGAAATTTTAATTACTCAAAGCAAATGTCCTGAAGTGAATCGTTTTAGTTGAAAACAAAAGTTCACATACACTAAACCTACTAAATAAAATTTTATCTCAAATATTATTCTCTAAATGATCATTTAAGCAAATAAAAGTCCCCTAGTCTGCATATACACCAAGGTATAAATATATTCAACTTTTAAGTGAGTTCTTATGAACACTAAATTACGAATTACACAATGTAGGAATTCTAGACCCTTCATTTCCACCACATTCTGGTACTGACCATTCCAGTGTTACCACCACTGCTCACAACCTGTTAGTCTTTCTAACACTGAAAACTGTTAATCTGTGCAGATATAAAGCAGAGAGTTAGCTCCTGATGCTACTTGCAACACCTTAATTCTGAACTTGGGCAAGACAACGTCTGCTTAAAAGCAACATATACTATGGCAGTGAGTGGTAACAATGAGAAGCATCTGGCAACAGAGGCAACAGAATGGCCATGGAAAGGGAAACAGAAAACAGAAAGCAATAAATGGTGGTATCAAAGAAGAAACAAAACAATAAAAATGCAGAAACGTAATGCTGGAGCCAACCCAAAGGAACATACGTTCAGTTATTTCAACAGAGGCCAACAGGAAGAAATCCTTTAATATGTAAAATTTAGTTTTATAAACAACTTGGCTAAAATGCATCTTTACATTTATTAAAGAAAAAATTTATAATGATTAAGCCATCCTAGCATTCCTAACTGCTAAAACTGTTCTAGTTAAACAAATGATTTAAATATATATATATTATTCTAACATGAAAAATGAATGAAATAATTATATTTATTCATATGGCTAAGTAGATTCAAAAATGTCAAACAAAAAAGATATGGTCCAAACTTTAGCCTATTGAAACACTATGTTATAGAATTTTAATAATATAAAACATCATAAACTAGTTCAAAGGAGAAAATAAGTATATATATATGTATATAAATAAACGCATTATTATTCTATTGAATGCATAATTTCAAAAATAAAAAGTTCTATACTTTATAGTTACAAATCACTGTATTTTGGCAGTTAGTCAAGGAAAATTAAAGAAAAATGTTGACTGAATATAGGCTTTAAATATGCATTACCTCTTTGGTGAATTCCAGACGTGATTTCATGTTCAGATTTCCACTAAGTCCTCTTATGAGATTAATAATAAATTGGTCATGATATTTGCATCCATGTAAATGTGACAAACCATTCATCACGGTCCCAACCAAACTTGTTTCTACCACATAGTCATTCTGTTGATTAAAATCCACAGTACAGACAAAAGGCAAATACTAACCAGTAAACTTAGAATCATAGAGATTGACAGCTACATATCTTTTCAAGCATCATCTTTACATTTATCCCTCTATTCAAGTTCTAGAAAGTTTAGATTTCATCAAATTTACAAACATAAACTTTAAAAATAAAAAGTAATCATAAAAACACAATTGCACACTTCTAGCTACAAGTGCTGGAGTACTCAAATAGAAATATAGTTTACTTCCTAAACCTGAAGAAGGCAAAAGAAAAGGTAAATCAGTGAGCATTGGTCTAAAAAGAACAGCTCCTCATTTGCTCTAGGGCTAGATTGATGGCAATGGACAAGAAAGGTTAGTAAAAGCAGGCTTAAATGAAAAACCATTTGGAGCTTTCTCTCTACACAGGATTTTAAAAAGAAACTTGGACTGAGGTGGTGTAGATGATTGTAATCTGTAGGCCTCTGGGGCCCCTGAGTAACTGCCAGGAGGCAAGAGGGGAAAGGATTCTCATTCTTTCTGTAAGTACTTATTGAGAACCAATTATACACTAGGATCTATATGTGGTGCTAAGTATTTAAAAAAAAGGTGAATTAAACAGAGTGCTTATTCCTTTGCTGTAGTTAAGGAATTAAAAGAAGCTTATGCCTGAGCATGCAAAGGAAGAGTGGTTTAATTCAGAGAGGAAGGCAGGGGCCGGAATATGCAGAATCGTATAGGCCATGGTAAGTAGCGCAAATTTTATTTTTAGTGCCTTTATGGTGTTTTTTAAGTGAGAGTAAAATGATCCCATTTGCATTTTTTAAACAATCACTCTGCTTGCATAAGGAAGATTTTTAGAAGAATCGATAAATGGGAGAAAAGTGGGAAAAAGGGAGGAGATGGGTGGAAATTCAGCTGCTTAGGGCCATGCTTAGCATTTATGTTATTTACGTTATACCTATCTCCCTTTTTCCTGCTCTTCCTCCCATTTCTCCATTCTTCTAAATTTTAATATTATTTTTAAAATATTAGTTCTAGGCTCTAAAGGCAAAGATAAAAGAAACCCACATATTTTCTTCAGGATTATCTAATTTGCTAAATTAATACAAGAAAGCAAAACTCTAATTGTATATAAAATCAGCATTTGACTAGAGTATCCACTATGGTATATCTCTCAGAATCTGAAGATGGTGAACAAAGTACAGAATAAGAAGGAAGGAACCCTCAACACATAAAAAAAATTTCAAACAGGGACCTGACTTCAAAACAGAATCAGTTTATTTTCTAACTGAATCTTTGGTATTCACTCTATGGTGTCATACTCTTATCCTGTCATCGTTTCTACAGTCACAAACTCCTATGTATCAATATATTCCATGTAGTGTTATAGTTCTCATTCCTAACATTAACGGCACGCAAGCAGATGACCTCAAGGTATTTACATTGCAGAGCCTTGTTAGACTCTGTATATTTTAAATTAACAAAATAACGACATTTCTACTGAAAAAGTGCTACAACACAGGCATCAGGTATTTCATTAAGCACATATACTCCCATCCATTCACTACTCTGTTTTTACCATACTTGGTTCTGGGGATACAATAAGGAGTACACAGGCTTGGCCCTTGCCCTCAAGGTGCTTATAGCTGAATGCAGCAACTATAATATGGTTGAAAGACATTGTACATTGCTGCAGAAGCACAAAGGAGGAGACAGCTCAGTCAGACTGAGGGCTGGTGGGAGTGGTTCTTTCCCTGAGGCCTCCAGAAAAACCTATCTTACTTGTATCATTTCCTCACAAATCCCTATTCTTCTATCTTTCATTCTTACAAAGTCAGAAAAGAAAAAATAGACAAAACTAAAAGGAGATCTCCATTTCTCTATATGTTTTATTCAATCCCAAAGTATTGACCTCTAAATCAAGTTCAGATTAACAATTAGATACTTTCAAAAAACTCACTGCTATTTTTCCTTTATTTTTTATATGTTTACGTTTTTCATAAAGGCAATGACATAAAAGAAAAACAGAAAAAATCATCTAGAATATCTGAAAGCCCTCTATTGTCTTCTCTGCATGTTAAACTTCTGCTCATGCTTCAAATTCAAAATTAAGTGTGATCTTCTTTTTAAAACCCTCCTAGAAAACAGCAATACTCTCTTCATCCTTCATCCAAGACATTCCAATATTCAAGATTTCTAGTTAAGCTGTGCAAGATATTGTGGGTGGGAGAATTAAAGTGTTTTAAGAAAAACATAATAAAAAGTTAAGCCAAGAGATATAGTGTGATAACAATGAAGACACCTACCTCTCATTCCCCCCCCATATTCTGGCAGAGCTCTAAAAGGCAGCTATACGTAAGCAACACTCTTAATCATTATACTTCTTGCCTAAATGATTAATTATGAAATATTATGGTTAACTTACCTGCTTTAGAACCCACTGTAAAGCCTTTTCAAAATAATCTCCAATCCAGGTTTCAAGATTATTCCTATATTTAGGAGGCTGATTCCTCAACCAAGATTTTATCAGAGAATTAAGATCCGTCTCTTCATCACTGAAACAGATTAACAAACACATACGAAATTACTTCATGGGCCAGCCCCAGTGGCCTAGTGGTTAAGTTCGGCATGCTCTGCTTTGGCGGCCCGGGTATTGTTCCCGGACACAGACCTACACCACTCGTCTATCAGTGGCCATGCTGTGACGGCAGCTCACATATAAAATAGAGGAAGATTGGCAACAGATGTTAGCTCAGGGCAAATCTTCCTTGGCAAAAAAAAAAAAAAAAAAAAAAAAACTTGGATCTCTTCCTAAAGTAAAATATAATTCTTTTAGCAAAGCACTTAATTACATGATCAACGTCCAATGATTGAAATTAAATACAACATTGACATCTTATTCAAAATTATATCTTATGTAATTATAAAAAATTATAGTAAAAACAACTCATCAATTAATAATTTCAGAATTGACAAGGCCTCACGATTTTGTCACTTTTCCTATGTTCTATCACTGTTTCACAGCAACACTAGTGAATACTGAGCCCTTGAATTTCTCCTCTCACACTTCTATCCAGTCTAATAAGGAAAAGAAAAATGGAAACATCAAAGGTAAATATTTAAATTACATTAGATAGGCTCAAAACAGACAAACCAAAGACTCTAAGCTGCTTCAGAATAAAAACTTTGCTGTCAACGGTATCTCCTCGATGTCTATGCCAACTACATGTCTGGGTTTTTCCGAGACAATCCCGGTTTATACCAGTTGTCCCAGCATAATTAATAGCATTCTCTTTCACTATTAAAAGGTTCTCATTTGGCCTATTGCATAGCAAGTGCTCAACAAATATCTGCTGAAGAAATTAATGAAATCTAAAACCAAGGTACAAGCTAATCAAACAGCAACCAAAAATGTTAATATGTATTTGTATTTTACATGAAATCATACATATTCATTATGCCTCTCACAAACAATATCTGGTTCACCAACAATTTGCAAATCCTCTACAGCAATATGTGGTCTTTTCTTCTGCTAAATATCCACGGCATTCTACTTACCACTTATTTCTTTTATATTCTATCTTACATTATAATTGTTGTTATATTTATTTTATCTCCTCTACTTGAAGGTATGTTCCATTAAGACAAACCCTCCATAAGTGTTTTACTCCTTTCTTGCTCTGTCCCTCCTAAAATGCCTAACAATGTCATATATATAATAGGCATTCAATAAATATTTAAAAGTTTAATTATAAACTTTGATCCTATTTTTCTCACAAGATTATAATACATTGAATAAATAAGATAAATTGTGTGAGATACTGCTACAAAAGCTGTATACTATATTATTTTTTTAATAATTAATGCCTCAAAACATAATGCAATGCTGTATTTTTTTAATAATCAGTACCTCAAAATATTAATTAGACTTCACGACTAGTTTAAATATAAATGTTTCCTACAATACTATCAAAGAAGTAAATAATTTTAGAAACACTTTGAACCAATTTGATAGCACTATCACATGTCATACAACACTAAAACAGCTTCAAATAGCCTTAAAAGAGTAGAGCACTTTATATAAATTAATAAATTATCAAATTCGAAAACATAAATAAAAAAGTAAAAGAAAATTTTCTAATTATTCACTTTGGGAAATGAAATTGGCTCAAATGTCCATGTTCGGGTATGTGACTATTGTACATGATACCTGAAATTAGTTTATTATTCATTTTTGCTCTTTAAGCTTCTTCCAAATACACTGAATAAGAAAGGAAATAGTAAGTAAAGACGTTTCCAATCTGCAAAATTAAAAGTTGGACCATAGGACCTATTAAACCTAGGTTAGCCCTAAAATTGTATGAATCTAAGATTCTTTGATTAAAATATTGCTACTTAGCTTTAAATTATTAGCCTCTGGGTCACAACTAGTACGTTCACCTCTCTAAACTCAACCAGAATATTTAAATAACATAGAAAAAAGAAGAAAATAAATTAAATACTTGCTATTTTAAGCAAACAAAAATAATTATTTAGAAGTTGTGATCAACTAAACTGCTGTAATAATTCAATTGCAATAAAACAGGAACTCCCTGAATGAATTAAAACCTAACAAACAAAGAAAAACAAGTTAATCAAAAATGAAGAAAATGAATATTTATATATTATTCATACATAGTTATTTCACTTATCTATGAAACCAAAATAATAACTGAAGAATATTCTAATATAATGCATGCAAATACTCTTATGGTTTACCTAAGAAAGATCATTCCCATTCTAGATATTGTGGCTGGCGAGGCACAACTTAAATCATGAGTTTCAAATACAAAGTTAACATTTGGGCCAAACTGAATCCTTTCTCCACTGGGCATAGTGAGTAGTCGATTATCATCCAGAACAGAATTCAGAGATTCTATCCATTCAGGGTCAATATCACCATCACAGATTATCCATGAGCTGACATCTATTTTCAAAACAAAAAAGTGGAGATAAAATAAAAATATATTCAGTCATAATAATTAAAAATAAGGAATACAATCATTATCTCTTATTCTTTAGTGTTATTTAAATAAGTATTATTTTATGTTACTGAAGCTGAACATAAAAGACAATAAGTTGAACAAGGCGATTTTTTTCATGTGAATTTTTACTACAAACATGCTGGAGAACCCATGGGCAATCCTGGCTCAGCTGGCCCAAGACTCAGTTATGTACCATGTGAATTGGAATCTCACTAAAAGAAAACATGGCATGCAAGACTTAGGTATTTCTATTCCCATAACCTTGTGAGATATTCTTCAGAACTTTGTCTTCTACCATGTCATAATATATGAATACTTGCTATGTAATATCTCTTTCAGAAAATATAGGGAACCCACTTTTTAGGGCCCTACATGGAAAATAAAAAATCCACCACTGTCAAATTTCACTGATATATAAAAAGATGGCTTCAAAGGGGAGAAGCAGAGAGTTAGTTGTGTACACAAGTCTTTCCAGAGACAAACGTTTTTATCTATCCTTCCTAAAATGATAGTTGTTTCAATTTGTACTTGGACCTTTGAAACAATTCAAAGAGGAAAATATCACCCATAAAACTATGAGAAATAAGTACAGGTAATATCCAGTTTTTACTTAGTGTGATATTATTGACTACATTGAAAATGAAGAGACTACAATTGAAAATCCCTTCCAGGGCCGGCCCCGTGGCTTAGCGGTTAAGTGCTCGCGCTCCGCTGCTGGCGGCCCGGGTTCGGATCCCGGGCGAGCACCGACGCACTGCTTCTCCGGCCATGCTGAGGCGCGTCCACATACAGCAACTAGAAGAATGAGCAACTACGACATACAACTATCTAGTGGGGCTTTGGGGGAAAAATAAATAAATAAAATCTTTAAAAAAAAAATAAATAAAATAAATAAATAAATAAAAAATATAAAAAAAAAAAAAAAAAAAAAAAAAAAAAAAAGAAAATCCCTTCCAATGTCTTACAGTGTTAAACCTTTCACTCACTGGCTTAGAAAAAAAAACAACTATTAATTAAATTATGACCTATCAAAAAGTAGGGAGTCTTCTCAGATTCTGGCCAAAATTCTCTTAAACACCAAAATAAAAAATTTAGACCAAGAAATCTACCACTGTTTTAAGACTTAAATTTTCAAAATTATTCAAAACACTATATTTAAACTGATGAGTTAAAAGTGTTCACACACACCCCAATTTTAACCCCAAATGAAAATTTGTCATCTTGCATATTTATGAGGCATTTTGATATCAATTTAGCAATCAAAGATTTTGTGTGTGTGTGTGAGGAAAATTAGGCCTGAGCTAACATCTGTTGCCAATCCTCCTCTTTTTGCTGAGGAAGATTGGCTCTGGGCTAACATCCATGCCCATCTTCCTCTACTTCATATGAGCTGCCGCCACAGCACGGCTTGACAAGCGGTGTGTCAGTGCACACCCAGGATCCAAACCTGTGAACCCCGGGCCACTGAAGCGGAGCGCACACACTTAACCGCTACGCCATGGGGCCGGCCCCAAAGATTTTATATTTATCCAGTAAATTAATCTAGTTGTGAATTACAATTCATCCAGATTACTCTGAGTTTCTATTATAATAAAAGTTTCTATAGAGTATAGGTCAAAATGATAGCATGTTTTCGGTTCCTCCAAAGTAAAATACCAATGTCCACCATTACAAGGCAGTTTACGGTTATGTATTAGACTTGATAAGGATAGCATTATAGACAAGTTCTATCATCCTCTAAAAACTATTAAGTAAAGCAATGAATCATACAACAGACACCAACCTTGAGGTTCTCGAACTACTTGGCGAGCACTATTTGTCAAAACACCATCAGACCACTCCCTTGTATCCATGTCAATGTGGCCTAATAATTGATGTTTAGGCATAGCTTTGGGATTCATGGTATATTGTTTTACCACTTTGCCAATTTTACAAAGTGCTGCCCTTAACATTCTCCAAAGAGTTGATTTTCCAGCACCACTTGGACCAACAATAACAACTCCCATCCTCTGGCGTAATTGTTCATACAATTCTAAAGCCTTCTTGATCTAGAAAAAAAGAAATATGTTCACATATGTGTACAATCATACACAGTTCTTCTCTCATTCTATAACACTGTTTTTCTATTGAACAGCTATTCTATTCCAGACATATAAATTAAGGCTTTGATTTCTTCAATGGAAGATAAAGCCTTAAAAAAAAGAATACCTAAATAAATCTGAACATATTAACAATGTGATCTTTAAATCCTATATTTCTTTAAAAGAAACAAGTATGCTTCCCAAGTTGTTTGACAATATGTTAATTATTTTCTTCACTCATTCAAATATAATATATTCACTATTTTATGCACTTGTTTATTCATTCATTTATATCCTGTATCAAAAAACAATTGAGGTAAAAGTGTTCATTTTGAACATGTATTTGTGCTACACAAAAACACCTACTAAAAAAAAAACTTCTAAGAAATTGTCACAGTGAAATTAAATCATATATAATGAATTATCAAAAATACATATGATGGATCTATTAAGTGCCAGACTCTATAACAGACACTAGGAATAAAATGGAGCAAAAATAGACATAGATCCTGCCTTTCACGAGGACTACTATCTGGCGGGGGAGAATCAATATTAATCAAATATACAATTAAACATTAAGCAAATATATATAAAAAGAGTAATGAAAGAACATAGCAAAGAGACCTAAATCTGGACTTGAAGATCAGGGAACACTTTCCTGAGCAAATGAGATTTAAGTTGGCAGAAGAAAGATAAGCTGGAAGGTAAAGGAGAAAGATAGTTAATAAGAAATTAACTAGGAGAAAGGATCAATATATTATAAAATATTCTTCCCAGTTACCTGATTGGGTATGATTTCATAATTGGCCTCCTCAAAGACCTGCTTTAATGCAGTACTCAGTTCATCATATTCTACTTCTTTAAAGTCAATTCCAGGAAACACATCTTTAATCAATGCATCAAACCGAGTGCAGTCCGCAAATGTAAACTTTGACATTGTATTTAGCCTCAGTGCTTGTACCACAATACGACTTTCATTAACTAGAGGAAAAGTTTCATTTTAAAATTATTAGTTATGAATTTAATGACTATAAAAACAGTTTTTAACTGCTTTGATATGCATTATTAGTAATTAAATGATGCACTAGAATCTACTAACATTTAAAGACACATGCTATCATGTGAAGCTTACCTTACCATCTTTGATGAAAAATAAGTATCACTAAGTAGAGTTATAAACTCTTTTCCATATAATTTGAATCCCAGGGTACCCAGACTTTAATTAATAATAAAAATCATTATCACTTATATTTGCATAGTACTTTACCATTTTGATGAGATCCTTATAACAAGTGTGTAAGGAAGAAAGAAAGTATTACTATTATTATTATGATTTTACATATAAGACTAGACAAACTCACAGGATTTACTCCAGACCTACTGAATCAGGAACTTTGGGACTGGGGTCCAACAACCTGTGTTTTAACAAGCCTCTAGGTGATTCTACTGCACATTAAAGATTGAGAACAAGTGGACTAGATTATTCCTCTATATATCACAACTATTTAATTAATATTTAATGCACATTTAAAAGTTATGATAGGACATTAGGTAAAAACCAAGGAAAATCTGAATAAAGTATGGACTTCACTTAAAAAATACTGCATCAATATCAGTTCATTAGTTGTGATAAATGTACCATGCTAATGTAAGATATTAACAATAGGAAAAACTGGAAGCAGCGTATTCAGAAACCTTCTATACTATATTTATAACTTTTCTGTATATCTAAAACTCTTCTAAATTAAAACTTATTTAAAAAAATAAGATTATATTTGGAATAATGAATCATACCTTTCTGTTTAATGCCAGTTTTCTTTAGCAGTCTAAGAAGATTTCCACTTCCTCTCAGAACTGTCTTCAAAGCTCTTAAACCCCAATCATAATGTTGCTGAGGTGTCAAAAGTTCCCTTAAGTAAAGACATGGAAATCATAAAGCCTCAAATAGCTATAAGAAATTCTTTTATCATCATAGCCTAAGAAATACAGAATATAACTATTGACACATAGAAATGAGTTCCATTAGTTTATATAAAGGAACCAATCACACAAAATCATCACTCAAGTAAAATGTTGAAGATGGATGGTTCTCAAGGATCAGGATAAACCTTTCATGAACTGGCTAATTATCTTAATGAAGATACTAAATGACAATTACTTGTTACCTTTATTTCTAAAGTCTTTAATTAACCCATCTTGCTCTCGATCTCTGACACTTTAGTTCTCACTATCTCTTAAGTGATATGGACCAGAATTCTGGGTTGCTCAAAGAAACTAAAAGTCAATCTCTATGACTAGAAACAAGAAAAATTGCAAAAGATTCCCTCCAAAAAACAGTAAGTTTTGAGTGGTCAAGTGGTAAATTAGTTCAATAAGTATCATTCAGCTGGAGCACTCCAATAAAAATATTTTGCATAAAAAAAGACCAAGTTAGCAGTATTTAAAAAAAAACAAGTAATTTTGAGCCACATGTTTTTATTTTTCAAACTAAAATCTTTCCTTTCCTTAAGTGCAATATCACTAATATGAAAATCATTGAGTAGGTTAAATTGGACAAATGTACTAATAACTATAATCAATCATTGGAACCACAAAATATAAAAATATTTAAAACAAAAACTCACCTAGATAAATTGAAGATAGCTACCAATTTTCTGCCCAATACTTTAGCATCTTTAAAGCCTTCTGAATAGAGAATAACCTCTGCAATAAGCTCATTGTCTGGACGAGACATGGCTACTGGCCTGAAAAGCTGTTTAAGATTATCAGGCAGTTTTTGTCTTCCTCCATAACCTTTTCCAGCAGGATTCATAGTGATAAAAATTCCAGAATTAGAATTTATTTCTACCTGAAATATTAATTTAAAATACAGGTATCAAATATTTGGAACTATAAATATAAAATATACTGCCAATAGAAATTTATTGTGACATATTTCTACACAAAATCTTATACCTTAGCGAAAAGTAACTGCTAATGTGCTAAACATCTCCTTACTCGACACATAATAAACTCCTTAGGAACTACACTACTTTACAGAGGTTCTTTATAATCAGTTTTTTGAGGCTGAAAGTTTAAGAAGAAATGGTACCAGTTTGAATGTCTATTCATTCATTCAACACGTTTACTAAAAGCCTTCCTTGTATTAGGCACTTTGCTAAGAACACAGAGACAACACAACTCCGAACTAAGGTCAGTATACTTGATGCCCTTCTGGAGCTTAAATGTAGTCTATTGAGTATTACAGAGCAGCACTCATAATGTGATAAATGCTATGATAGGGAAGAGCAGAATATCATGAGAGTACCTAGTAGGAGCATTTTCAAAAAAGAAGCAAGAATAGAAGCTAAATTAGAATGTGTAAACGGGCACTTAGGAAGTATAGATACCTAGAGTAGAAAAACCTGGCTATAAAGGAAAGAAAAGAGAAATAGCACTGCTTGGAAGGAAAGATGAATTAAGGGAAGGTTTGCTTATGGTTTAATTATAATATTATTACATATACTACAATATTATATATAATTAAGAAGGAAAAGATGTGATTATGTTTAAAAGTTGATAAGGAATGGGTAGAGGAGGGAAGGCTGAAACCACTGCAGAGGGGCTAACTCAGAGAAGGTCCCTGGGAGGCAGATTCTAAAGCATAGGTGGAAAGATTAGCACTGGCTGGGAGAACGGACAACTCTTTCTTTGTAAGAGGAGGAAAGAAAAAAAAAATGAAAATGTGCAAGAAAATAAACTTTGATGGCAGAGAGGTAAAAACTTAATAGTTTCTCTTTTCTTTGTGAAGAAAGAGTTTAAACACCATGTAAACAACATGTTAACAATTTAGAACTGGTCTTACTTTCTTGGCCTACCCTGAAAAACTTGTATTGTGAAAATGTCATTATGGATAAGAGGATAATTTCACAGTTCTTTTACCTTTCGGTGTGCTCAGCATTACACATTATATATAAAGTTACATTTTCTGTACAAATAAGTTTACATTTTAATGACATGAATGTATATCTCCTATGGGGAGAAGTGACGAACAGAAGAACAGCTAAGCGCTTATTGTTTTAAGATTCATACAGAATTGAGATTAAAAACATGAGCTTCAGAACTAGACAGACCTGGGTTCAATCCCCAGCTCCACTACTTACTCTTAACTTATCAAGCCCTGGTTTCCTCATCCATAAAGTGGAAAAAACATAGTAGTACCTACCTCAAAGGATTGCGGTCAGTATTAAATGAGATAATACATTAAAGCACTACGCACAGCGCTAGCACAGAGTAAGTGCTCAATAAATGTCAGCAAATATTATAACTGACTTATTCAATATCGCAAGTCTGAAGATGAATGGTAGAAGTGGGACCAAAAGAGGGTGAGAAACCACAGAGAGGATCCACAGGTAAAAAGGCTTAACACACTAGTCACAGATTAAAATCAGGGATGTCAGGAGAAATAAAGACAGACTATCTGCCTCAATACGACTACTGCAAAGTCTTATAAAATATTTTAATTCTTTAAATTCCCAACGTATTCCGTACCTCCTTGCCAAGCAGCTCACACACAGTTCTATGATTCTTCAAAGCATCTTGAATTGTCTGGATTTGCATGGAAACTGCAGACAGTACAGATTCTTCCAGTCTATTGAATTCATCAAAACAACCCCAGGCCCCACACTTCACCAAACCAACAAATATTCGTCCCATTGACTTCACATCGATGCCCTTAAAAATAATAAGAAAAATTATATTCATTAAAAAATAATTAAAATCTCTATAATAATTTAACAGTTTATGTCATTTACTGAGAAGAAAATCATTTCACCCATCTATGCTTCTTTTGCTCTTTTTTTTTTTTTTGGTGAGGAAGATCAGCCCTGTGCTAACATCTGCCAATCCTCCTCTTTTTTTTTTTTGCTGAGGAAGACTGGCTCTGGGCTAACATCCATGCCCATCTTCCTCCACTTTATATGAGAGGCCGCCACAGCATGGCTTGCCAAGCAGTGCGTCGGTGTACGCACAGGATACGAACCGGCGAACCCCAGGCCGCCGCAGCGGAGCGCACGCACTGAACCGCTTGAGCCACTGGGCGGGCCCCGTTCTTTTTTAAGTAGAGATTAAATAGCTACTCTTTCAGAATCAAGGGTGGTTTTAAGGAATAAACAAAATAATTCATGTGAAAGTCTTCTGAAAAGTACACATTTTACTCCAGTTTACTTTTCAAATAATACAAATTCTGTTTTCAAGTGATTTAAAAGTACAGTGATTTTCAAATAGAATATTTCATATGTTACATGAAAGCGAACCCAAACATATAACATACTATTATATAGTTTGATAAATATTTATTTTACCTCATCACAATTAAAAACTAAAACTTGTCTTCCAAGAAGTCCACCTAAAGCCTTTACTGATTCAGTTTTTCCAGTTCCAGCTGGCCCATAAGGATTTCCTCCAAGTCCCATCTTCATGGCTTGAGTGAGAGTTAGGTAGCACTTGTCTGTCAAAGGAGTATAAACCAACTTGGGAGCATTACCCTATACAAGGGAAATATAAAGTTCAAATATTCATGTTCTATTCAACATTTACATATATTTATATAGTGTGAGATTCTAGTTAAAAAGCTAAAAAGGCAACAAATACATTAACGTTTTTAACATAGAAAAATATCCAAAATATTTTTTTAAGTGAAAGAAACTTTCTAAAGTACAAACTGGAATTAAACTTAGTTATTTCACAAGCATGTATTTTATTCTATCCTCAATTAATTAGGTTTTCCTAATTTGTTAGGTTTTCCAAATAGTCTCTCAAGTTCTTGATAATGGCACGAAGATATATTTCTAAGGCAAAAAAATCCAAAAATATATGATAATCATTCTATTTTGTATTTTAAAATTCATGTAAATTATTTCCTTGAATCTTATGATCTTCACAAATCAGAACTACTGTGGAGACCTCCATGTGTAAGTAATTTGAAAAATTCTTTATAAAAATAATTAATTCTAACTTGTCAAATAATTCTCAAAATTTCTACTAAATTTTAGGGAAAATAGATTCCAATTCCAGCTGCAGTTTACAGAGCTTTTCCTTAATTTAGGTGTACAAATTTGGGTCTCAAAATACATTTCCTTTTTGAAAGAGCCAGCTGGGAACTCTCCTGACATATGCTTATTAACATAATTGTCAAATATATTCTGATGACTGATTTATTATGATGGAAAAAGGCAGAGAGGATACAGCTGGATTTTTTTGAGAACAGATTACATGAGTTAGGTTACTTGTTTGAAAATTCTTTTACCTTACAAACTGAAAACATTTAGCAAATATATTTTAGCATATTTAGAATTGCACTAATTTTGGCCTTGTATACAGAGGCACAAACCAAACTGCTTCCATTGAAGTTGCCTACATTCAATTCTCCTTGGATTAAAGAAATATTTCAAATTCTATACAAATGCTACTCTATGAAAAGGTACATTTAGAGAATTCAGTACAACACTGCCATTATTTTAACTTTTTTGTAAATAGAGTGATGTTTTATTTTTTCCAATATAACATCTTTCTAATTATGATGAAATAGAAAGAAGACAGTAACACAAAAAAAAATTCTTGAAAGTTACAACTGGAATAAAAATAATTCTTTCACCCAATAGCAAATTTCCTTTAATGTAAGTAATTTCTAACTGGAAATATAAAACACTTCTGCCACAATTCATACCTGATACTCATAAGTATACTGAAGTTCAGAATCCACCATTTGAACACAACATGTGTGATCACTTTTCATATAGAATCTAACTTGTTTTTTCCAAGCCCAATCCTCAGTTGTATGAACTTGAACTTGGTTTAACTGCTTCACCACATCAATATTATGAATAATATCAAGAATTAGTGCTTTAAGTTTAAGCTCCAGAATGCCAGATTCTGTATACAAGTAAAAATAATTGGAGAAAACGTTAGCCTGTGATTTATGTACTTTATGATTATATATATACAGGTGATTTCTTAATGAATTTGAATGGTAATTTCATGATACATTTGAATGGTACAGTAATATAAATCACGCAAGTCAAAAAAATGTCAAATTCACTGGTAAGAAATAAGAATTTTGCGTGTGAAAAGTAAGGCATCAAAATTCAACAGGAGAGGGGTTTCAGTTCCTTACGCAAATAAGTAAACGCACTCCAATCGGTCTCTCCCTCTGAATGCAGCTATAAAATATGGACAACATGCATTGAACTGCTATTTAGGACTCTGAAAAGTAAAGAGTACTAGGCAAATTGGAGAAGATCAGAATTAGAAGTGCCACCAAACCAGTGGTTAATTTACCTTTTTCTTTTTTTTCCTCTCTGGTATTCCTAGGACTGGACTCAACGCAGCCAGAAACCCAGAATGGTGTAGACAGAGAGGGTTCCCAGAGAAGGCCTCTATCTCAAGCTTGAAAAGCAGAAAAGGACTCTCCCGGTAGCTACAGCACTGGCAGCTGAGAACCAGAAATGCCTACAACTCTGAGGAAGGAGAACTTTCCTTTGAAATCATAGGAGCTGTGATCCTAAGAGAGTAGGACAATCTCAATTGCTCTTTTTCTCTCTGTTCTCCCATCAATTGGCCCACGACATGGGCACAGTCACAGAAAGTTTGCAGGAGAGTAGAGTGCATGAAACTCCAGATTTCTGGCAAGGGGACCAAAACAGGAGCCCAAGAGAACCACAAATATTGGGAAGATCATGGAGAGGGAGGAGATCAGAAAAATGACCCTATAAACTTGTTTATGAACTCCTGGGCTCACCCCCAGCTGTGCAGATCTCATCCTGAACATCAAACCAGGGACTCTGAGAACTGGCCACTAGGTGGCACACACGTGGGATATATCTGAATGGTATTGCCAAGACTTGACAAACAGAAGTGACATTGGAACCACAACCCACAGAAGGCTGGCAGAAATTGTGGCCTGAACTCAACAAGATCAATTGCTAACAGAAAAATATTAAGATTATCCAGAGGATTTAAACAAGACCCGGACTCTCATAAGGCAATATTCAAAATGTCCAGGATACAATCCAAAATCATTTAACATGCAAAGAACCAAAAAAATCTCAATTCACATAAGAAAAGACAATAAAGGTGAAATAAAGACATTCTCAAATGAAGAAAACCTACAACAATTCATAGTCAGCAAACCTGCTCTTAAAAAAAACTAAAAGAAGTTCTTCAAACAGAAGGAAAATGATACCAGAAGGAAACTTGAAGGAAGGACAAGAAATCGTAAGTTATCTAGGTAAATATAACAGACTATTCTTCTTGAGTCCTTTAAAATATGTTTGACGGTTAAAGGCAAAAATTATAATCTCATGGAGTTTTCAGTGTATGTAGATGTAATATATAAAACAACTACAACATAAAAAAGGGGAAGATAAACCTATATGGTGGTAAGGTTTCTATATTCCATTAAAAGTAGTAAATTATTGATTCTATGTACAGTATAAAAGTATGTATATTGTAATTCTTAACATAACCTCCAAAATAGATAGATAATTGATTAAACAGATACATAGATATACAGTCAAAATCACAATGGATAAATTAAGATAGAATATCAAAAAAAATGTTCAAATAACCCAAAAATAGGCAGAAAATGGAACATTTTTCCATACCAATATTCCCTGGATCCTCAGAACTTGTATCAATGTTAGTATAGTGCTCTAATTTATTCACCAGTTGTGTTTCAATCTGATGAAGACTACGATCTTTGATAGCATTTTCTACATCTTCAGTGAATTTAATCTGCTCCGCCAAGCATAATATCTAATGAATAAAGAAAATAATTATTTTTAAAAGGTGAATTTACTTAGAAATATTTTATAAATTTAAGGAAAGACACCTTTTTCCAAATTTCCAATTGTATAGTGGATCTCTCTACCTGAATGTCTCACTGGCACCTCAAATATTAATACAGGAATACATTCATAGAAAAAGCGTGTGATGCAGTCCAAGTTCACTTTTCAGAGCTCATCTCATACTATTCTCCTATAGGGCTATTTTCTGGTCTTAGAACCCAGCAAGCTTATTGTAACCTAAGGGCCTTTGTACTTTTTTCCCCTGACTCTCCTCATAAATGGCTTCTTTTCAACCAGTAGGAGGCAAAGATATCAGAGTATGATGCATCTTATTTAATAAAAGGGTAATCTTCTAGCATTCCAAAATAATCCCTCAGTATACTACGAAGTCTACAATTTCAAAATTCCAAATTTATCTTAAATTAAGATCTATCTTAATCTTTCAATCTAATACTCATAAACAGAAACGAGCTATAGGTCAAGACAGATATCTTTATAGTGACATAAAACATGAAATGTTAACACTGCTTGAGTGGCTTTCTGTCATAGCACCAATACAGCAAGGCTACTGATAAAGCAAATTATCCATTTAAACACCAGCCTTTGAAAACTTATATTAAAATAGTTTAATACAGTTCTTAGGTGAGCAAGGAAAACCAATATCCTCCTTTAAACTAAAGACATGATCCATCATCATATAAAATCACTAAACATACTGACCAATTACTATTGAATAGATTGTTTTTTTCTGATATATACCTTTTAGCATTCAGAGGAATATCATTAAATGTCTCTATTTATCAGATTAACTAATTTAGTTATCTATATATACATTTTATAACTTAACATAACAGGCTCAGTCGCTATATTGCTCTAACATAAACATTGTATAAATATCATATTAAGCTTCTTTAAGGGAAGAGAAAGCCAATTAGTAATTCTTTCCAGGACAAAATCATCTCCCATACTCTGTAGTACAAAACTCACCATCCTCTTTAATCAGGTATATGATGAAGCATTTAAGCAGATCCAAATCTGTTTTATGAGAAAAGACTTTGCTCTTTCATTTTTATATGAAAATGTTCACTTGCCACCTCCAAACTAATACTCATATGCGTGGATTTCCTTTCAGGCAATACTACTAAATTTCTGTATTATAAATGTACATCAATAATCTCAATTTTTAACAGTCTACTATATAATTTCTGTGAGAGGCTAACAGAAATGATACAGTCTTGGCTAATTCTCAAGTCACACTACCATTAAGATACCTGGACAGGCACTAACATTATTAATTACCTAAAATGTAACCGTCACTAAAGATGCTCTGCAAACATTATATGATTTCACCTTCAAAATGAGTTGGAAATGGAGGTGTTATTATGCCAAAGGGACACTCTTAACTGTCAAAAAGAATCACTCTGAGTATAACTGGCAAAGACAGGATTTGAACCAAGATCTGTCAGATTCTTTCCACTTTAGCACGCTGCCTCCTTCACAGAGCAGAAAGTGCCCTCTCTACATTATTTCAGGTCCTTACAAAATGCCTTCAGAGAACTGAATTAACAATATGTAATAACCTGCACCAGACATTCATGTAACCAGTTATACTATTCAACCCCCTTACAGAAATGCTCTTGAGATAAATTTTTCTTAGCAGTAACTGCTAATAAACTGGAATTCTTTGTTTTGGTAGATAACGAACTATTCATGTTTTTAGTAGATTACATTTTTACAGAGATAATGAACTATTTACATTTTTAGTATTCACATTTTTAGTTGACTGCTCAAGAGTCCAGAGGTAAGTTTCAAGCTCAAATCCAGCAACTTTCTTTAGCCTGTATCTCCCAGTACATCTCCTGATACAGCTGTCATTTCCCCAATCCAATTATTATGCACTTCTTCCGTTTGTAGATTTTTTAATACTGTGTCTTTTACTTTAAGTCAATTTAAATCCTACCTGGAAGTTGACAAAATACTAAGAAACATTTCTAGAGGTAATAAAGCAGCTTAACTCTGACTTTGCAATGGCATTATTATTCATTGATGATTACTTTTATTTTTCTCTAAGAACTTAAGATTTTTTAAACATATTTTAGTTTGACTCAAAATGCTAAAAGACGCAAATAACATGAATGATAAAATGGCTAACAATTTAAAATGTTCCAAGCTTCCTATTTAACTTCTCATGCTTTAAAAGAACCAACATAAAAATCTGTTCCAATAGCTACTAAATGTTTTAATCTGAAAAGCAAATAACTTTGAGCAGTTGGGTAGATTTTCCTGTGAGAAATAACAGAACATCTCAACGCCTGCCTTTCACGGTCCCTAAGAACTAAAGTTCCTGATGTCCTACACCTGTAGTGCTAGTTTCGACAAGCAATAAACAACCCTGAACAAGGCAGGATATTTAACACAAGTCTTAGTGCTACACTTTGATAGAGCCTGGAATAAGTCTGGTAAGATACATATCTATTATCCAGTGTTTCAGGGGTGAGTTCCTATGAACACCGAACTGCAGCAATCTCTACGCCCATCATGCAACTCAGCTCTCAGCTTCCCTGCCAACATTCTAGTTGAGTGCTGTGACTATATTATAGACCTACACTAACACCCTGCTAAACTCCTGCCAGCTCTAGCCTCTTACATGATTCCACGGGAGGGGTGGGGGACAGTGTTATAGATCCTGTGCCTCTCCATCAATGATGGACTAATCATCTGGAACCAGGAAGCTACTACATGACTGATTCTCCCTCCCCATTCCATCCCCCCACTGGCCTGGGTAGCTTAGAACTCAGCATGCCTTCTGCTTGAAAGCACCTGAATTACAGCAAACTAATGGAGCTAGAAGAGAACTTCACTATCATACAGTTCCTCCCTCACATTTTATAGTTGAGGGAACTGACTCAAAAGTTAAGCAATTTGTCAATGTTAACTGTTAGATAAAGGAGAACAAAGATGCCAGTTGTCTGAGCTTCCTGACCTCCAGGTGAGGGCTCTTCCCATGACACCATGCCTACCCATATTGCACACATAAGCTCCCTTACCTGTGAAGGGAACAAGGATGGGTCAATTGCACCTTGAGAACTTCGTCCAGTAGTAACACATTCTGTCAACAACTGTTTCAAAGTCTGCTTCATTTCCAAGGCTAAATCATTTAACCAAGTCTGAAAATAAAATCAGAAAATAATATATACAAGTCATAAAACAAATATACAATTTATTGACTGACCCTATTCTTTGATTTCAGCAGGGGGGACTTTAATTTCTTATTGACTCTCACACTCCCAAAATGTGTTATATGGCATGTAATTATTTATTTTATTAATAAATAATTTAAATAATTTGAAAAAAACAATTTTTTCACCTTTTGAGATAATGGTAAGTGTGAAAACTCAAATTTTTGGTTAGCTATCATTATTGTCAACTATACAAACCAATATAGTATGAACATTTTAAAAATAACCCATTCACTTGGTCATTATGACAAATCAAACTAGATAGTTGGGCCTATAAGTCAGAGTCAAAGTGACTAGCTAAGTCCCCTGGCTAGTGATGCTATCCTGGTTATCTCATATTCAGACAGCTACAGTCATAGGAAAGGATTGCTTCATTAGGGTGAACTATATTATTTGGGGAGTTAAGCTGCTTCTTCAAACAAAACTAACTTTGTTTCAAGGTCAAAACAATACATTTTTCCACTCAATTATAGATAGAATAATAAAAGTTAACTAAAGTTAAAATAATAATTATAACTGATAAAAATAGCAATGAATATTTATGAATCACTACTTAACTATAAAGACTGTATCATTTGTAATAAAATATAAGGAGAAAAACTACAATCTTAAATAGCTTTTCATCATTACTTAAACTCTAAGTTCTAGCGTTTTTTTTAGCACACTTTTTAGTATTAAAAATAGCATGAATCTTAGCCCAGCTCAAAAGCCACTGCGCTAAAGAGTGAGAACCTCTCAGTGCAAGGCAACAGGGATATCTGCTCTGCTAATCATTACAAGAGCTTCCAGAGCTCCAGCTTTCTCTTGCTGGCAAACCTGTTCTAGCCTAGCTGCTAAAAATTCATCTCTTCCTCTCCCTCTTCATCTGGTCCCAACAAAACTACAAGAAAGGAAAACAAAAACAACAAAACTTCACCAAACATGGGAGCTACTTAACAAACCTATGCTTCCAATCTCCTGATTTATGTACTTAACATCCAATAAAATGTTGAGGCCTAACCAGGAATAGACATTTAGCTAAGCTGTATAGATACATGCATGATAAGGCATAGGCCCTGACTTCCAATTGGAAGATAATTTTGGAACTTGAAAATTATAATTCAATGTGATGCAACCTATCGCTGTTTGATTTTTAGTTGCTGGAATACGCCTTTGATAGTTTACTTCCAGTCCTGTAGAACCAATTAATCAATAGTTGTTCCATAAATGCACTAGTTTCAAGCTTACTTGTTCACCTAAATTATCTTATATAGTTGATGTTTTAAAGAGAAAAAAGAACTAAAACTTATGAGTCCTTATGTTCCAAAAACTATATAGTACTTAAAGCCAGTTATCTCATTTAATTTTTTTTTTTTTTAATTTTTTGTTTATTGCAGTAACATTGGTTTATAACATTGTAAAAATTTCAGGTGTACATCATTGTACTTCTATTTCTGCATGGACTACATCATGTTCACCACCAAAATACTAATTACAACCCATCACCTCTCATTTAATTTTCATTAGAAAGTCTTTGCAACAGATAGTAAGATTCCCATTTTACAGACAAGAAAATTGAGATTCTGAGTCACAGAGTTAATAAGTTGTGGAGCTAAAATAAATATCCAAGTCTTTTTGACTCCAAAGCAAAGGCTCTTTTCATAATTACATGCTGCCTTCCAAAGACTAAAAATTCATATTCTCCTTAATATCAATCATTCTGAACCTAACAAAACAAATCATTTTTTTAAGATATGAGTTTCCTAAAAGGCCTAAATTAACCAACTTTACCCTACAAATTTACTAAATTATTTTTGATACAAAGTTCACATAGTTAATTCTTTTTATTTTCATACTTGAAAAAGAATTACTTACCTCTACATTGTCTGATAGAAGAACTTTATTTTTAAAAGGTACAACTTCTCCCTCTAAAGATTTCATTGCAGTTATATGTTTTGATTCCTCATCAAAGCACACACTGTTAATACCTATAATATAAAAGCAACAAGTTAGGGGCTGGCCCGGTGGCGTAGTGGTTAACTTTGCGTGTTCCACCTTGGCAGCCTGGGGTTCTCAGTTTTGGATCCCGGGCACGGACCTATGCACCGCTCATCAAGCCACGCTGTGATGGCATCCCGTATACAAAATAGAGGAAGATGGGCACAGACGTTAGCTCAGGGCTAATCTTCCTCAGCAAAAAGAGGAGGATTGGCAACAGATGTTAGCTCATGGCTGATTTCCCTCACCAAAATAAACAAAAAAGCAACAATTTAAATGCAAAAGGATTAAAGACAATTATTAGACATGATATATAGTTACCACATAATGTATAATACATACCCCATAATATATAACATAATCGAATTATATTAATTCTATTATGGAATGTAACAGAACAGCTTCTCATAACCAAAAACTGGAAACAACCCACATGCCCATCAACAGATGAATGGATAAACTGTGATATATTCAAATAATGGAATACTATTTGGCAACAGAAAGAAATAAAATATAGTTGTGGGTATCTTGAAAACATTATGATGAGCGAAAAAACCAAACACGAATGAGTGCTTAAGTATATGTACTGATGATTCCACTTACATGATATGAGACAAAAAAATAAGAGGAAAGGAGAGGGGCAAATAGGACTCCCCTTCCTTCAAATTTGCACATCATTTTATAGTATACAAAAAAAATTTTTTTTTTTTTGATCTTCAGAAAAACCCTATAAGTTATTGTTTCCAATTTAAAGAAGGAAACTAAATTTCACTGAGGTAAATTAATAACTGACCAATAAATAGGAGAGGTAGAGCTTGAATGCAAGCTTTCTGATTTCAAGAGCTCTTTCCACTACCTCCCACAGCCCAGATCAGTTACAGATACTCATAAGCACCCTAGCTTCAGATATACAATGGTTAGCAAATACTTATGTAAAGCACCAGAGATTAAATATTTTACTTTTCACAGGCCATACCGTCTCTGTGTCAACTACCCAACTCTGTGCTAGTAGCATGAAAGGAGCCATAGACAACAATGGGCATGGCTGTGTTCTAATAAAACTTTATTTAAAAAAAAAAACAGGCAGTGAGCCAGAATTGGCCCGTGGACCTATAGTTTGCTGATCCCTAATTACAAGTGAAGTGAAGAAAATGTTTTACCTCTTAAAGTTAATTTGAATAATGTAGCTCTTTTCCAACAAAGGAAATATTGTGAGAAAATAACAGTCATCACTATTTTTGTAGCAAACCAATTCTATATGCAATTACCCAACTAAAGTGATTCAACAACACTGAAGTATCAGCACTATTATTCTACACTTTTCACCAGGTAATCTCACCTATTCCCACAGCTTAATTATTATTTATACACAGATGACTCCCAATTTTACATTTCCATCCTAGGTCTCTCTATTGACTATAATTGCCTATTGAGTAGCTCCACCTGGATGTCTTTTAGAAGACCTTAAACTCAATAATGAAGGGGCATGCTCTCCTTCACTTCCCGGCCTCTGCAGAGCCTATTCCCTTGGCCCCTCCATCTTTATTCTAGCTAATACCTATATCTTCTTCAAATCTCACCTCAGATGTCACCTTCATGATGCCCCAAAACTGAGCCAAATGCCTTCATAGATGCAGCTGTAACACCATATACTTACGTCAATCATAGGAATTGTCATATATTATTTTTGTCAACTTACTAGCTTGTCTCTCCTACTAAAGTATAAGTTTTTTGAGTGTATGACCTGTATTTTATTCAATAGTCTACTTAAGAACCTAACGTTATACCTGGCAGAGAGCTGAAACTCAATAAATATCTGTTGAATAAATGTTGACTCTTACCAGCAAACAGCTTCTTAAGGTGAGACTGAATCACTGATGGGTTAGTAGACTGGCCCAGTACTTCTAATAAGTCATCATCACCAATAAAATAAAATCTTGGGAATGCCGAGCGTTTTTCCTAATAAAAATTAAAACAAAAATAATAGGCTTCTCTTTTCAAATAATTAAGATATTAAAGTATTTTATAATTTATTATATAAAGATTTTTTTAAAAAACATGCCTCTAGAAATTCATTTAATGATTTCTGACATCTTTGAAGCTGATCAAGTATTGTTAGTAGAGAATTTCTGATTCCTGCATGAGTAGTTAACCTTGTGACTCTATTGTCTTTCTTGATGTCAGTCATTATTGATCTACAGAAGAAAAAAAAGTTATTTTCACATCTATTTTACCAGTTTTTGGCTGAAAGAGAGATATCGAGACATTTAATTTTTTCACCTGCTTAATACAAACTAAAGGTAACACCATTATAATAGAAATACATCATTAGGCTTCCAATAAGTAACACTAAAAATTAGTAATAGCCCATTACCATTTTTAACCTCCCATATTGCAAATTCTCTTATTTCATTCATCCACTAAACAAATATTAAGCCCTACCTCATAGAGATAACAATCTAGTGACAAAGAAAGATATTAAATAATTTCTCAAAATATTTAAATAAAATTATGACAAATGCTAAGAAGGAAAAGTACCAGGTATTGTTAAAGTGACCAACAGGGCAACCTCTAACCTATGACTTCTTTGAGGAAGTAATTTAAGCTGAGATGTAAATGATGAATAAAAAGAAAAAAATCAGTGAGTGGGAGGGAAACAGTTTCTAGCAAAGATCCTGGGAAAGAGCTTGGTATGCTTGAGAAATTTAAGGGGAGAATCACTAAAGCAAAAGAGGAGAGTAGCACAAGAAAAGGTTGAGAAATGAGCAAGGAGCAGATCACATTTTATCCTTAGAGCAATGCGAAAACATTTTAAAGTTTTACTTAAAAGAATAAAGGAAAGGGGCTGGCCCCATGGCGTAGCAGTTAAGTTTGGCATGTTCCGCTTCAGCGGCCCAAGTTCACGGGTTCGGATCCAGGGCGCAGACCTATACCACTCATCAGATTGGCACAGATGTCAGCTCAGGGCTAATCTTCCTTAAGCAAAAAATGAGGAAGATTGGCAACAGATGTTAGCTCAGAGCTACTCTTCCTCAGCAAAAAATAAATAAATAAATAAAGGAAAGAAGTGATAAAACTTCATTTTTAAAATATTACTCTAGCTGTTCTGTAAAAAACTTACTGGAGAAGACAAGAATAAGTCCAAAGATTAGGCAGTAGTTCAAGTGAGTGATGACGAAAGTACTTTAGAATAAAACGAAAGAAATAGAGGTATAAAGGATATATTAAAATAGATTAAAGTAGGTTAGAGTCAACAAAATTTGGTAATTGAATGGATTTGGAAGTGGAGGGGAAGGTCAACAATATCCATTACATGAAAAGATTTGTGGGAGAGGGATTGGGATAAACTCATGAATTTAGTTTTGACATCTTCAGAATGTTTAGTACATTTTGAGCTCAAATAAGAAATATGGGCTCCATATATAAGTTGAAGAACCCTCAGCAAATAGAAGAGAATTGATGCTGAGAGTGGTTAAGATCACCTAAAGAGAGTGAGAAAAGAACCTAAGGATGAAACCTGGAGAATGTCTATATCTGAATGTTTAGAGAGGGCTAAGGGCTAGGAATAGACCCAGAGAGAAAGGCAGAAAACCAGAAGAAGAAAGCATCAAAGAAACCAAGGGTAGAGACTTTCCAAGAAAGAAGGAATGTTCAACTCGATTAAATACTAGTCAGAGAGAAAGCAAAATGAGGAATGAAAAATGCCCATTGAACTTACAACAGAAAAGTAACTGGTGACTTTAGGAAATATTAGGCATATAATAGTAATATAATTATTACTATTATACTATAGTATTAATATTAGGTAGAATGGTGAGACACAAACCAGACCAAAATGGTTCAGAAAGTAAATGGCTGAATGAGAGAAAACAGCTTCTCAGAAGGATCCAGTAGAGAAAGAGGTTGAAGACATAAATGAAACTAATGACAAATAATTAGGTTGTATTAAGCCCACCTCACAATAGGAATAAAAAACTGCCAGGTGTATATGTTTTACATCGTTCTACTGACCTAAAATCTTCATCAACTCTGTTGAAGCGTGTCTGTTCTTTTGGCAATGCTCCACGGCCAAAAATGGGTTCCAAATACACCCACTTTCTCTGAATATGGTTTAAATTCTGTAGGTACTCATCTAACTCTGCAAGTTTTCTTTCCCAAATTGACACTTTATCTTCAAATCCTTTATAATAAGGAGAATCCTTTAAGGATTGAAGAAGGCATCTATTATCTCCAACTTGATTTACTATATCTTTCCAGTCTTTAATCAGCTTGATAGTTCGACTTTGGCTGTCTTCATAATCAATCAATGTAAATACTGCTCCAACTCCCCAAAGATCAAGTTCACGTAAAGCTTCTCTGATTGTAACTTCACCTTGTGCCCGACTATTTAAATCCTATTTAAAACAAAACATCCATATTTATTATTTTAACATTAATTATCATATAAATTATAAGATATCCATTTTATAAGAAAGTATATTTTTATTTGGCTTTTCACCATAAAGCAAAAAAAAATAAAGTAAGTGGATATATTTTACATGCAACCCAAGATAATTACTGGCTAATGTATCAAAGGGATATCAGATACTAAGTATGCAGGTCCACACGGTCAAAGTAAACACAAAGTTTTGCCTTATGCTTTTTACTTCTAAAAGAGAAAAACAGAAAATTCAAGCATCCGTCAGAAAACACAAAAATAGCCTGGCTTATTTAAGACTTTGCAGACCACAAAAATTTTATTGTAACTTAAATGTAAGTTCTGATTCATCTAAAGTGACTAACAGTCAACCAGAGTTACCTCCTACAGCAGTCATGCTTTATAACCTTATGATTATCTAAATATGCTCCAGGATTATCAACAAACATAAGAGTATACATATTAGATAGGAAATAGAACAATTCGACATCAGGAGTCCTTTTATTTTTACACTGATAGGCAGAACACAACATAGAAAGTCTGCCACTTATGATAGAAGTGTGTAAGTTTTAATCTTACTTGAGACCATTCCTAAACCTGATTAGCAAATCAGTTCTTAGTTTAGCTCTCTGGATTTTTCTATCCCTTAGCTTCTATTTATAATATACCCCATAATTTTAAATGCATTTTATGTAAAATGATTTTTATTTGTTTGCTTTTTGATTAAAGCTGACTCCTTTCTTAAAGCAAGACTTTTTTTTTTTTTTTTTTAATTTTTTGTTTATTGCAGTAACATTGGTTTATAGCATTGTAAAAGTTTCAGGTGTACATCATTGTACTTCTATTTCTGCATAGATTACATCATGTTCACCACCAAAATACTAATTACAACCCACCACCACACACATGTACCGAATTATCCCTTTCACCCTCCTCCCTCCCCCCTTCCCCTCTGGTAACCACCAATCCAATCTCTGTCCCTATGTGTTTATTTATTGTTGTTATTATCTACTACTTAATGAAGGAAATCATACGGTATTTGAGGGTATAATGCAAAGTGAAATAAGACATTTTTTTATTTCATATTTTTTCTCTCTCTCAAGGAAGGGGTTTATATTGTGTCATATTCCCAGATGCAGATGTATTACTAATGAAAGAATAATGGAATAACAGAACATTGTCACTACTTTAAGGGAAGAAAAAACTTTAACCTGCCATTTTATTTACATAAAATACGAGACAAAATCATATGTTAACAAAGGTCAGATTTATGAGATATTTATAAAAGTGATACCTACTTTAAGGTCTGAAGCTTTGGCAACAATTGTATCAGCTACTCTAAGCAGATCACCAAACAATAATTTCTCTAGACTAGTCCCCCTAGGAAGGCCAAGTAGACGAAAAAGGTCAAGCCAGTGATCTGGAGAAAGATGTTCCCCTCTCACATATTTCAAGACAGGAATTGTGGTCTGTTAAAAAAGAAGAAAAAAAGACATATGTACACACATATACATATATTAGCAAAATGCAAATTATTATTTACTTTTATGATAAAGTAAAAATTCTAATTACTATAGTTATAAAAATTGTAATTACTCCATTATCTTAATTGACAATTTTGAAGTCAAATCCTTAAACAGAATTGTATAAAACTTTTTATTAAACATTGCTGTGGATACATGCAAATTCCCCTTTGTAGCTTAAGACATTTTAAAACATGACCTAAAATATTCCTATTTTTATGATTTGAGGATACGACCTATATCCTAAATACGTAAAATGACCCACATCCTAAATTGCACTAGGATGTATAAATACTCCAATTTGTAACTTTAACCATAAATTGCTTACTTATAACTTCTTTCAAATTGGTACTAAAACACATCAATAATTTCTATGGTTTATTCTACATTTTCTATTTTTTTCATGTAATGGAATCATTAAAAAACACATAAACTAAAATTATAGTTCAGTCACTACATAATAAAAAGATAGATGAAAGCTCCAAACATCATTTTTAAACAGTAGAATAAGAAAAACTGGGGCTGGCCCTGTGGCTTGGTGGTTAAGTGCGCGCGCTGCAATGCTGGTGGCCCGGGTTCGGATCCCGGGTGTGCATCGAGGCACCACTTCTCCGTCCATCCTGAGGCCGAGTCCCACATACAGCAACTATAAGGATGTGCAGCTATGACATACAACTATCTACTGGGGCTTTGGGGGGAAAAAATAAAATAAATAAAAAAAAAAAAAAAAAACTATCTTACTTTATATCTGTCAACTTCTGATTGTAATTTCACTGTCATTACTGAATGTTCTTCAATCTTCCTTAACCTGTCATGCCAATTCATCAAAAATTCCTCAAACAGATATGTCTTAGTCCTGTAAAATACCAGAAACATACCTTAAAACTTACATTCCAAAAAATACTACCAAACTATAAGAATCCAAATATTGTTTATGAATCAGACCTAAAAGTAATCCAATCTTCATTGGCCATTTCCTGAAATCCTTGCTGAAATTCTTCATAAAGGGCCCAAATTTGTGCACAGCTCTCAATATCTTTCGAGATGCTATACGCCAAAGAGAAGTTGGGCTCTTCTAGTCCAAAATGATGGCAATCATCACTATAGAAAAAAATAGTGAAAAATCCTTAGATTTAAAAAAAAAGAAAAACTGTGAAACATCAATGTTACTTAACTGCATTCTGTGTGTGTGTGTGTGTGTGTGTGTGTGTGTGTGTATGTGTATTTGATAGTGGAGGTACACAGCGGGGACTATCCTACTTTACATGAGAATTTTACTTTACTTAGGTATGGGTTCTTTTAAATTCATTAATATGCATTTTTTACAAAGGGGTCAAAGTAGAGCTGGTAATATATAAATATATTTTATGTACACTATATATCATATAATATATATAAATATTCAGAATTGTATAAATTTATGGATTAATCTGAGAAGATAATATTCTCAGTTGAAAGAGTTAGCTTCTAGAATACAAGATATCTTTCAAGGAACTAGTGTAATGCCATTTAATAACTGTGGTACAGAAACCTCCACTCACCTATGTAGACAATTACTTTATGGCTGCATTTACCTAAACAGACCAAACCTAAAACAATGCTCAATTTTAATACTTTGCATCACTATAACATAAAACAACAAATTTTTTTGAAACCCTTTTTATTATTTTGCTAAGTTCATTTTTTTCTCAGAGGCTCTGACAGTAATTTTCCATTAATTTTATATATTCCATTTTTAAATACAATGAGATCACAGAAAGCAAGTATTCCAACTCCCTAATTTAACTTTTCAGTAAATTTAATTTTCTATTCTATTTCTAGGCCTAACCAGAAATTTGCTTTTTTCTTAATATCCTTATATAATCTTACCACAACTCCTAAGAAAACAGTAGCATGACCATTTATTATTGGTATTTTTAAAGCATTAAGTTCATAAGGGAAGACATTAAGATAACAGATATTAGAAAATTACTAACTTAGTACATGAATACAAAACATTTTTTTTCAAAATGAACACTACCAGTTTTAAAGAAAAAACATACACCAGCTTTTTTCTTATGACTTCAAGATCATCAAACTCAATTTTTTTCTCTTTTATTGACTTTGCACTTTTATCAAGGGTATTTTGCTGGCCAGTTTCAATAACATCATCACCAGGCTTTAACTGGTCCCAACGAGCTTTAAATTTTTCCAATTCTTGATAATAAATCTGAAGACGTGATTTCACATTTCCTTTCATCACTTCAATCTGGAAGTGAATAAAGTTTATATAATTTAATTCAGAGTAAAATCTCACTTTATTTTCACATTTTTATTTCCAACATTTTCTACTTAAAAGTGAAAAAATATCAATACTAACTTTTCAAGATTGTTTTTAATTATTGATTTCCAGAGCAATAAAATAATTCAAAAACATAAAATTAGACCATAAATTTACAATAACGAGATAATCCACAAACATCATCAAGAAGTCATTCATGTGATTAACAGCACCCACCACAACTATCCACAAAGTTGATGTGGAAAAAAAAACATCTGTTCCACGACTGCCAGTCGTTCTACCTGAGTATACAATTGCTTAATTTTAAGGAGGGCATTTCCCAGTCTCCCATGCAGCTGAAAGCCATAAGACTAAGTTCTGGTCAATGGGACACAAGTGCAATAGATATGTGCAACTTCCAGGTTGTATCCTTAAAATACACCATACATAGTCAGTAAATAAACTCATTCATAAGAAACACTGAAGGGGCCGACCAGGTGGCTCAAGCGGTTAAGTGCAGGCACTCTGCTGCAGCGGCCCTGGGGTTCACCAGTTTGGATCCCGGCACGCACCAACGCACCACTTGTCAAGTCGTGCTGTGGTGGCATCCCATATAAAGTGGGGGAAGATGGGCACGGATGCTAGCCCAGGGCCAGTCTTCCTCAGCAAAAAGAGGAGGATTGACAGATGTTAGCTCAGGGCCGATTTTCCTCACACACACAAAAAATTATCAAAAAAAAAAAACCCAAAAATAACGTATGTAACATTATTTTCAGTGTTTCTTTTTTTTTTTTTTTTTTTGCTGAGGAAGAATCAACCTGAGCTAAGATCTGTTGCAAATCTTCCTCTATTTTTTTTTCCCCCTTTTGTTTTTCTTTGTGAGGAAGATCAGCCCTGGGCTAGCATCTGTGCCCATCTTCCTCCACTTTACATGGGACGCTGCCACAGCACGGCTTGACAAGCGGTGCGTCGGTCCGCACCCGGGATCCAAACACCAGGCTGCCCCAGCGTAACGCGTGCACTTAACTGCTATGCCACTGGGCCAGCCCCAAATCTTCCTCTATTTTGTATGTGGGCCACCACCACAGTGTGGCCACCAATCAGTAGTGTAGGTCCGCGCCCAGGGAACCAAACCCAGGCCACCCAAGTGGAGTGCACCAAACTTAACCACCAGGCCACTGGGGCTGGCCCTAAAATGTTTTACTATATAGAAGTACTGAGGTCAAATTCATCAGCAATATAAAATTCTTATAAACCTGAGCTATAACGGAATAAAGATAAACAAGAAATCTTAAGTGAGAAAAAATGAAGTTTTCATTTTAACAAAATGACTAAAAGGTTCTTACCTGATCTTTAATCATAAGCTGGTGACTTTCCATCATCAACTCAAATTTATCCCACTTAGCTTTCAGATTACTAATTGTTTCTAAACCTCCACCTGCCACAGTTCGTAAAAGTCTATTTTTACCTTCAGCTTCTTGAAATAAGGGCAAAATCTAAAGGTTAAAAAAAATAATGTGAAAAATAACCTATTTTATAAAATTTCTTAAGATTCCATTTCTTTTAATTTTTGTTTCATGATTTGTTTTAAAAATCAAGATTTTTACTTTTAAATAATTTGTTAATTCCTGGATACAAATTTTCTAATGCTTATCTATTATTATATACAAACTGAGCTAAGGCACTCTAACAGCAGAAGTTGAAAAGGACAATACAAGTGGTAACATGAGACTGAATGAAACCAAGAATCCATAAAGACAATACTCTAGCTGTTCAAAGTAAAGTTCTTTTTATAAATGTTCCACACATAAGAAAATACTAAAGAGGCTTCTAAAAGAACTAAGATTAGTGATCATCTAAGAGCCTAAGTTCAATAAATTATCCTACTTAATGCAGAAGGGAAAATCATAAAAAAAGGAACTTAAGAAACAGACAACTAAAGAAGTAAAATCAAGCTCTTGCATTCAGTTTCTACTTAAATACCCTGAGTCATGTACAGTCAGCAGTTTGTTAAACATCTGGGTGTAGGTGAATAGGTGCTAAACTGCTTGAACTGCTTCTAAGCCTTTTAAAGCACTGTAAAACAACAGTGACCTATAGATTAACACCTGTACTCTTACTATTCAACAAAGCGATAAATCCACAGAAAGATTTTTTAAAACCACTGTGCATACACAATAGACAAAAAAAAAAATTCAAATTTATCTCAATGACCAACTTTTGCAATCCCTGGACAGAATCAGTGCCATCTGAGAAACAGAAAACCAATGGACAAAGAAGCCATGTTGTACTAGGAAAATCAGTAAGAAAAGAGCAAAAGTAGAGTAGGATTCTAATTTCCTACAGGAGAACAGACTTAGGTTAACCTATAAAGATATTATAACAGTTTCCTAGACTACTTGCCTCCATTCCTACTCCTTCAAATCCACAAACCAACAGAGAGAGACATATCAAAACACAATTCTATATCTTGCTGCTAAAACCCAGCAACAACTCCCCAGTGTCCACAGAATCAAGCCTAAGAACCTTAACATGGCTCACATGACCTAGATTCTGCCTAGCTCTTTATACCATCTCTTGCCACTTCCTGCCTCACATGTTGTTCCCAGCATACACCATCTATATCTCTTTTCTTGGTTTTTGTGATGATATACTTCATGTCTTTCTTCCCACTTCATTCTCAATTTCTTTTGCTGCCTCCTCCTAGGCTTGATCTCTTAAATTTTGGACTGCTCCTACCTGGTCCTATACCTTCTACAGTTTGCTATCAACCAGACAGTTTAGTCCACTCCCATGGCTTTAAATATCGTGGATATAAAGATGACTTCCAAATTTATATCTCTAATCTTTACCTTTACTTTAAATTCCATATTCCTCATTCAACTTCTACCTGACATATCAATCCCCACCACTGCCAATCTCCAAACACCTTCCTCCTCCAGTCATCCTCACCTCAGTAAACGGTACCATTAGCCTCCAAGCTGCTCAAGCCAAAAACCTAGGAGATATGGTTATTTCTCTTTCTCTAAACCCCTCTACCTAACGCATCAGAAGATCTTCTTGGTTCTAACGTTAAAATCTGTCAATTTCTCTAGTTCTGTTCATCTCCTCTGCTACTACATGGTACAAGCTTCTATCATCTCTTGTCTACCAACTGCAATATCCTACTAACTGGACTCTCTGCTACTTTTGTCTCACTCCAATCCACTCTCTACAGAGCAGCGCGAGTAATCACTTCAAAACATAAACCACATTGTGTCACTCGCCTGCTTAAATCCCTCTAAGGACTTTATATATTACACTGAGAAAAAAATCCCCCAACTCCTTATGATTGTCTAAAAGCATCTTCATAATCTGGCCCTTGCCTATGTCTCCAATTTCACCTCATACCATTTTCTTCCTTGAATACTATGGCTTTCTTGATAACTTTCTTGACAATATTCACATCTCTCTTCCTTGAACATACCAAGCTTCTCCTCTACCTTAAGATCTTTGTATTTGCTGTTCATTCTGCTTAGAATGATCTCCCCCAAATCTCAGAATGGTTGGCTCCTTATCTTTCATGTCTCAGTTCATATGCCAACTCTCTGAGGTCTCCCATGATTACCCACCCTATGTAACATCGCGCACTTGAGCATGCTGTTGTCTCACTTCTCTAGCTCCTCTTGCTCCTCTTACTTTCTCTCTCTCTCTCTCACACTCTCACACTCACACACACACACACAGGCACACGAATGCATTCTACGAGAACAGAGCACATTTGCAGCTGCAACTCCAATTCCTGGCACAATGCCCAGAATATATCAGGTGATCTATAAATATCTTTCACATAAATAAATGAATGAATGCCTCTGTGCTTTAGCTAACCGCCACAGCTCAAAATGCCCTTCCTTCTTTAGTTGCTTCCTTCTACTAGACAAATACCTTATTTTATTTGCCTTTAAACCCTCTTTATACCTTCAAGCCTACCATATAAAAAGTCTGTAATTCCTTCCACCATGAAGGTATATTATTTCACTCATGTTTAACTCTCAATAATTTTAAGTCTATCACATAGTAGAAATACAAAAGTTTGCATTCTGATTTGAATTATTTCTGCTTCTTCCTCGAAACATAACTAAAATCATCCACAATATGTTTTATAAAATTTTGGCTTGCTTATTCTGGGCTCTAGCCTTCTGGATACTGTTTTTAGGAATCTTGACCACTCTTTCATCTTTGTCTCTAATTATGAGCGCCTCCATCAAACGTGAGTGTCTGTGAGTGTGTGTCTGTGTGTGTGTGTGTGTGTGTGTGTGTGTGTGTATTCTTAATTCAGCTCTAACTTCATATTTTAGTATCCTAAAATTACAACCTCAGAAGTAACAGCATGAATTATTTAAATTCAGTCTTATTCTACTACACCACGTCATAAACCAGACTGAAAATACTTCTGAAAACAATAATAAGCATTATTGTTACTGTTTCATTAAACCAACATAACATCATGAGTCCAATCATTAGCTAACCAATTGGACCAGATTATATGGACTTCATTATAATATTGAAGTTATATGATACTTCTAAATAGTTACATAAAATTGCCTAATTTAAACATCTCCAGTACATTAAAAACAAATAACTTTACTTTGTGATTCTCACCTCTGGTTTCCGTTCTTGTAGCTTACTATACTGTAAATTAGCATCAGCTATCTCTTCCACAGACTGGGGTATAATTGTTAAGACTTCCATAGCCTCAGTAACAAATGTATCAATTTCATGTAAATGAGCTGAATAGGTAACAGTGAAATATAAGAAATGTTATTATTACCACCAAAAATATTCAACTACATAATTTCTAAATCAAGGAGTGTTAGAAGTAATCACTACATGAAATATGTTAAATCCTAAATTATTACTTGCTTTCATACAAGAGAATTTCAAAATGTGGAATAAGCAAAGAAACTTCTTCTCATTAAAGTTTAGCTGTTTCACACTGCACTAAAATTTTGAGTATAAAGTTAAAATGTACTCATTCTTAGTAAACTTTAGTCAAAATTGGGAACTTCTCAGTCTTTAAAATAATATGCTATTATTATATCCATCTCAATTTAAAGGAAAAAAGAAACAGTGTGGTATTTTGGAAAATAGTAGTCGTCTGAAGAGATAAGGAGAAATACATTATACCAGAATTACCTACCTTTCTCAGTAACATATGCAACAAACTGACAGTAGCTCAGACTGTAAATAATAAAAATCCCTTCAATTTTTAGACCTCTTAGGAGTTGAACATGGACTTGCCTACTTTATTAAAATTATCATTTGAAGCACATTTTATTTCATAATACTTTCTAGATCAGTTTTGATTTTACTCCTCATTGGGATTCACATTTCATAACTATCAAAGCACATGCCTTTACATATAAAAATAAAAATGAAAATGTGTCTTTACCCTGGATGGACTTCCTCAAAGAAAGAACAAGCATGTCAAATAACTTCTGGATGAGATCATCAATCACAGTCTTCACAGGGTTACAATTAATATTTAAACAATCTACCTTGACAGCACTGAAAAATGCCAATGGACATATTTTGACATGAAAAAAACTAATTAGAGGAAAAGAGTCTCATTCTAATATTATGATTTTGTGTTTACATTTTAAAAAGTAACTCAAAAGTATTAATGTTATCTTTAAGCACATTTAGATTTAGCAAAAATGCCTTATATGCACTATTATGAAGTTTTTCATTAAACAACGTTTTTGTTATAATACTATAGTTTTTAATCATCGAATGTATCAGTTTAAAAAAAAGCAGCACATTATGAATTACTAAAGCATCAACATAAATATATTTACAAACTTTACTGTCACAGCATGTAATATACTTATTTAAACATTTATAAAATGAAATCGCTATCCTGCAGTCAAAGTACAAACAACAACGAGAAGGGAAAGAAAATAAAGACAGAAAGTGAATACGGATTATTAAGGCACTAAGACAATAAAACAATAAGATACCATTTTATACCTATGAAATTGACAAAAATGTAATGAATTGTTAATTCATATCTTCAATTGTGTTGGGAAACAGAGAACTCTCAGAATTGTTGGTGAGAGTATAAAATAATGCAACTTTTGTGAAGAGCAATGTAGCAATATATATCAATTTTAAAACAGGCATATCTTTTGTCTTAATAACTTCACCTTTAGAATTTACCTTAAAATTTTTTCTTTTTTTTGGTGAAGAAGATTAGCCCTGAACTAACATCTGTTGTTAATCCTCCTCTTGTTGCTGAGGAAGATTAGCCCTGGGCTAACACCCGTGCCCATCTTCCTCTACTTTATATGTGGGACGCCTGCCACAGAATGGTTTGATAAGCAGTGTGTAGGTCTGCACCTGCAAACCATGGGCCAACAAAGCAGAGTGCGTGAACTTAACCACTATGCCACTTGGCCAGCCTTAAAAAATTTTTATATACAAGTATCTTCACCAAAGTATTAATTATAGTAGTGAAAAATGAGAAACAAGCTAGATGCAGGAATGGCAAAATAAATTATTTTATATCCATACAATTAAAAATCACATTTTTGAGGTCTAAGTAATAACATGGCGAAATACTAATGAAATAGTGTTAAATAAAAAAAGGATACAGTACAATCCAAATTTTGTAAGTATATGTCCAAAACATCAAATATTAACAGCAATTGTCATTGTACTTTTCTATACTTTAAAAAATTTATAACATGAATACAGTATTTTAATAATCAGAAGAAAGGCATTATTTTTAAGAACACTAATTCTTTGTATGGTACCCTTAAATGCAAAGTGTAATGTTCTAAGCAAACAGAGGTTGAACCAGACTCGTTCATCTGAGGAAAATCTCATATTTATCTTAAATTATACAAAATTAAAAAAAAAAAGTCTGGAAATTTTGGTCACAAAGATTATTTAGAAACCTATTTGCCCTTTTTAAGGCATAAAACCAGGTGATACTCTTAGAAAGCAAGCTATATGTGTTCAATACTCAGTTTTATTATAAAAATATAATTTTTCTCTTAAGGCTTTATTTATTTATTCTCACTCACTAACTGGAGAGGTTTAAAGCCAGTTCTTAACCACCAAAACATATAAGAGCCAACTTGCCTGATATATGAAGTTATATGATTTTTGAAATCCTGACACACAAAGTGTCAAGATTTCTAATACTTGATACATGAAGAGACATAATTTGGTAAACCTAAAAAATTACATTATACCATATTTTGCTGATGAATTAACATAAAGTGATATGATTACAGCAGAGTTGTACTCACTGACTACAGAATACTGTAGAGAAGACTAACTTTCACCTTTCACATGAAAATATTGATAACATGCAACTAAGGCTCCATTCAGCCATAGACAAAACAGGATGGCCATAGACAGCCTACCCAAAAATTATATCCTTACAACAGTATCTGAAATACATCCTTAGAATATGGTTTTTCTAATCTTACAGTATATTTCCAAAAAGTATCCATAAAATAAATATCTGTGTATGTATGTGTATATTACCTTAGGTGAATACATGTTAATCTATTAGCAAGAAATAGCAAAATGGAAAATGGAATGTGAGACATGCATTCTTTCTGTTTTGTTTAGCTTTGGCAGGGAAGCATAAATAGGAAAACTGTCCACAGTAAGGGTCAAATAAATAGTAGTGGTAGCAGTAGAGATCCTTGAGCAGTCAGGTGACAGCATAAGGTCAAATAAGATGGGTAAGATTAGGATCAAAGACAATATCTAAATGAGAAGAGAAACCTCATATCAAAATATTACAAAAGCACTATCTTTTCCTTACTTCAAACCAATATTAACGGCACTATCATTATCCCAATCATTTAAGCTCCAACCCTCAAGTCATTTGTCTCTTCTCTATTCCTCACCCCTCATTTTCCTCCAATAATAAGACCTCTTAATACTCCATAATATTTCCTCCCCCCGCCCCCATTTTGAGTACCAACCACTTAATTCAACTACTTATTACTGGTTTTCGGGATGATGACAGACTAACCTTTCTTCCTCCAGGATATCTTTCTCCCACTAAACAATTCATTATTTCCAGATTAACATTCCTAATGTATAGCTTTGGTACTGACACACTTCTGTTTAGAAGCCTTCAATAGCTAACCATTCTAACGTGAATAAAATCCAAATTCCCTGTTTTAGAATGTAAGGCTCTCCCAAATCTGTACTCTATCTACTCCTTTCCAGGAACATCTCCTCTAGTCACTAATAAAACATTAATTCTAATCAAATTCTTGATTAACCAACTTCTTATTTTCAGCACATAAATCTCTCTCCTAAGAGGCTCTGCTTTAGCCTCCAATTCTCATTTCTACTCGTCAAAATTCTATTCAAGTGTTTCTATCTTGCCAAAGCTTTCCCTGATTTTGCCCCAAATGGATGGGATGTCATCATCCTGTAAATCTCCATAGCCTTTAGTTCAATCTCTAATACGGAATAAAGACTATTCTCTCTGCATTAATAATAACAACTAATATTTTTTGAGAACTTACTCTGTACCAGTAATTTATACACAAATTACTCCCTTAATCCTCGAAACACTAAGAGATGAATACTATAGTTTTAACTATTTTAAAGCTGAGGAGGGCCGGCCCGGTGGCTTAGCGGTTAAGTGCACGCACTCCGCTGCTGGCGGCCCGGGTTCAGATCCCGGGCGTGCACCGACGCACCGCTTCTCCGGCCATGCTGAGGCCGCGTCCCACATACAGCAACTAGAGGGATGTGCAGCTATGACATACAACTATCTGCTGGGGCTTTGGGGGAAAAAATAAATAAATAAAATCTTTAAAGCTGAGGAAATGGAGGTTCATGGGGTCCAAGTGACTGTCAAAGTCAAGCAGCTGCTAAGAGCCATCTAACTCCAGAGCCCACTCTCTTAACCCCTGTGTGTACTTGACTTAATCATCAATTATACTTGTCTTATTGCACTGCCAGAAAGCAAGTGACTTGCTTGCAGGTACTCTGTCTTCTTCATCGTTGTACTCCCACAGGACTAGGTTTTGCATGTTATAAATGCTCATCAAATATTTATTGAAAGAATGAACAAGTGAATTAATAAAAGTGATATGCACAATTAAACAAGCCTTTCATAGAGCTTTTTTCAAAGAGTGGTTCCAGTGATATGAATTTCAGATAGTGAGGGGGATATACTCTCAAGCAGCTGGGTTATGAGATTCCCCTCAGATGGTCTCCTCACATTTAGGGCAATACCTAGAAGCAGCACTATGTTGTGTGCCTCCCAGGGCATTCTGAAAGGAAGCAGAGCAGTACAAAATCAGAGACAAATGTCATTAGCTTTATATCCTTTAGTATGCTCTCAGCAGTAGATTCTTACCATTCTTAGACTGTGCCTATGCATATCAAATATTAGATCTTCATGCCAGATCTGGATAGAAGCTTCTTTCCCCTATCTATTCTACCCAACTAGGTCTCAGCCAGCAGAACTTCTAGAAGAGAAACTTCTTTTAGTCTCAGCAATGCCATACTCAGATGATACTCAGGTGTCCTGGCTGAGCTCTTGAGGAGGTGAGAAGATGACCTGACTTTGGTACCACTAAGTGAAGAGTACTCTTATGATCCCATGGCAAAAACTGTTATGATACATAAGTACTACTTTAATTTCTAATACCTTGGAAGTCGTTCTACTTCTTTCCCTTTTATTTTCAGTGCTTTAAAATTTTTCTCCCAATCATGTACAGTAGAAAGATGCTTTTCCACTAGAGCTTCCATATCAACTTGCCCAATTACAATCCATTCCTATTTAATGAAGGAGAAATATATTAAAGAAATAGAACTAATAAATTAACATTTAAAAGATCAGAGTTCAACTATTAAGAGCAATAAAAATGAGCAAATGTGAGGTATTCAAGTAAATTTCAATTTAGGTATGTAAATATAAATACTGCTGCACAGCCTAAAGAATGAATAGGAAAAAAACGATTTAATATATAAAAATACAGAGATCATAAAACTTTTTTGAAGAGATGCAAAAACCCTTTTGTTAGATTCTCTTCTCATATTTGAGATATACAAAGACAGAATCACCTCTGCAAAGCCAAGAGCTACTGTAGGCTACAAATCTGAAAGTATCCAGATTCAACTGATTCTAGAAATCTAAAATACAGAAGCATTGCAGTGTCATTTAAGAAACTGGCTGAATTCTCAATCATACGTCTCAGGATCAATACAAATGAGCAATGAATGCAATTAGGGTTTATCTTTGGAGAGTTGGTATGATGCACTTAAAAGTAAAAAGTTAAATCATCTCAATTTCATTAACTTTGAGGGCTTCCCTCCATGGATTGCTCTTGATCCAAAGAATGAAAAAAAGATTATATTTTCCTGAAAGAAATTAAAGTTGATACAACATAGTGTCACATTCCAAGTTGAAATAACAATCAAAAAAAAAAACAAAAAACTAGTTTCTCAATCTTCAAATAGTCAAAGACAAAAAAAATTTAGTGTAACTTTTTTCTCATCTGTGGCATAAATCTAGGTTGTATAAGAATCCTCAACTCTGCCTCTCCGGTTTACCATATTTTGTTTTACCATATTTTATGCCACACAAGATAAACTATTGATTTGTACGTTTAATACTAATTCAGTCAGATGAAATATTATAATAGAAGGACAGAAATTTACATTCCATACCTTATGTTGGTGTAAAACAGCTGACAATCTCCTAAATAGATCTTCTGCTTTGCCGAAAATAGTTAGAAATCCACTTGCATTTCTATCAATCATAATGGAAAAAATAGATTCATCTCCTGCCTCACCCACTCCCTTAAACTGATTAGGTATGCCGATGAATCTCTTCATTTCTCTATAATATTTAGCCCGGACTTCTTCAAAAGGAGGCCTGAATTGTAACCGTCCTTGTCTGAAAGCAAATAAATAACTTTAAAATATAAATTACTGGAAAATTATAGATTGAAAATTAAATTGGGTTTTAAAAAATCTTACTTGTACGTTAAGTCTATATTTATTTCTGGCAGATTCTCATTAAGTGCTTCTAAGCCCATCTGATACTGATGCTCCAGAGCTTTGTACAGTTGATGATTCCAGTGCTGTTTCCACGCACGCATGTCACTTGCTTGGAATCCCTAATATGTTATATTTGCATTTTTTATTTAAAAATTAGGTGGTAAAAAAATAATAAAAAAATAAATAAGTAAAAAAATTAGGTGGTAGAATGGGGTTTTCATTTAATGCTTTCATATCACATAAAGTAAAATTATAGTTAAAAAAACCTCATTTTAAATATCTTAAAACACACAACTCAATTGCAATTTGTAGTGAGAGTTTATATAGAGTTAAATATGAAAATCTTTAACCTTCATGCTTATAAATAGTATACAAAAAGATAAGTAAAATTTTAAAAATCAAATTAATATTAAATGGATTTTATATATGGACTTTATGATGCTAAAAAAAAAACAGTAACAGGAACAACAGTTTATTTTGTGAATTTCTTAGTCCTTTTTCAAAAATTCCCATCAAGTATAGCTCTGCTCTTCCCTTCCCACGCCCTAAATAATCCACTGCGCATTTAAAAACATGATAAACTTAAAATATGAGAATGCTCAGGATAGTTTACATATTCTTTTGCTTCCATATAACCATAAATATATCAATTCTAATACTTCAATTTTTGTTTTTTCTTAAAGTTCAAAAAACTGAAAAATACATGTAAATGTGTAAGCCACCTGGCTCATATTCAACTAAGATCCCATTATCACCTACTATGTAGCAGGCTCTGTGCTAACCACTTTCATATACATCATCTCATATCAAAATGTGTATGGAACTGAAATTTTACCCAAATAAAGAAAGAAATTCTGAAACAAAGTTATTTCAATCATTAGGCTTCTGCCTAAACCTAATTTTGTGTTCTACAGATGTCACAATCACCTAAAAGAAAGCAAACAAATGACAGATATTTAAGCATTAAGTCAGAAAAACTACAAAGTCTGAATTGAGGAATTTAACGTTCCATAAGACAAATGGAAACTTATTGTTATATTTTTAAATGTAAATGCATTGTTAATTTATAGTCTATATATAATTTAGCTGAATTCTAAATTTATTAGAAATTCATCAGTAAACATTTACAGATAACTTTATGAACTTTTCATCAATTCATATATTCACATTCTGAAAAGGTCCTATTTCAAAGTATAGACACAAAATAAAATACTCTACCTGTGCTTCTACACTTGCTAAGCCAGTTCGCAATTCTTGTAATCCATCTTTCCAACGCTGCTGCTGCCGAAGCAGATCAATATTCATAAGAACTACCACCTGTTAACATTAGAGCACAACAGTCTCAAAGTATCACTGAAAAAATAGTAACTTTTCAGTGGAAAAACCTGATAGACAGCCCCTTAACCAAGTGATCAAGGTTAACTCAACCTATAATAAAACACATCAATACCTGATCAATGCACTGAGAAAGGCAAAATATCACTTCTGTGATATTCCTGTCAAAACTGTATAACTCCAGTCTAATAATGAGAAAACATCATATAGACCCAAATCAAGAAGCATTCTACAAAATGACAAGTACTCAGCAAAAGCATCGAAGTCACGAAAAACAAGGAAAGACTGAGGAGAAGAGATTAGAGACTCAACGAAATGCAAGGTGGGATCCTGGAAAAGAAAAGGGACATCAGCGGAAAAAGTTGTAAAATTCAAAAGGGTCTCTTTCCTAATTTAGATAACTGTTCTATGTTTAAATAAGTTGTTAACAATAGGGGAAGCTGGGTGAAGGATAAGTGTGAAATCTCTATACTATTTTTGGAACTTTAAGTTTCAAATTATTTCCAAATAAAAAGTTATTTAAAATTATATTCTAATTACTTTTTAAATAACACTATTCATAGCTTATTCAATTTTATAAATAAAATATACCTTTTCACAAAAAGTAGTGTGCCATTTTCTCAATTTTCTGTTTTCAGTGGCAAGTCGTTCAGCAGCATTTTGAAGTTTTTGGATGTAGCCTTCTAATTCTTTAGGATTATCCCAAGTAATGTGTGACTTTCCACCACTTCCTGCTTTTGAGTTCTAAGGGTACAACAAATGACATTTAGTATTCAAATGCATTTTTTCCAAAAGATTCAATATTCTACATCATAAGTCCACTTATCCCTAACATTAACCTGCAATATAATAATTTTTCCATTTTATAAATGATAAGGCAACCGGGCCAAGATTGAGTAGCCCCATTCCTTCCAAGTTGTCCCTCTTACAACTAAAAAACCCTAGACATAACACAACAAACAGGCATAGAAAGACCGAAAGGTAGAAATACAAATATGGGTTCCCTTATCGTCCCCCATATATCCAGGACATGGCGCTGGAGAAGCCTCTAACCTGGAACCACCCACAGGGACAGACAGAAAAGCTCTAGCATCCTATTCCCTCTAGCCAAAGGACAAGGAAAATAGTGGCCTAACAACAGAAAACCTTTTAGGCAAACACCCATCCTACTCCAGCCAAACACCAATGGAAAAACCTCTCTGCAATTTCAGTGGAACCAAGTGGAGAGCTAATATTCCATCCCTTGCTTGGCACAAGCAGACAGTACTCCAATTCCCCTGTCAAGACAGCAGAGCTGAACCGGCAGCTGAGCTTCCGCCCTCGCTTTGCTGTAACACAGCAGTGTGAATCTGCCCTCCACTTCTCCTAACCATATCAACAGGGCTTAGTAGGGAACTGAGCTCACACCCTGCTTGGAGGCCACAAGACACTGCAAGCTGGTACCACACTGTCTCGGGAAGGTGTCAGTAGGGCAAAAAAGGGCACTGAACTCCCACTCCAGTCATCTGAAATGAAGCAGTGCAAGTCAGTGCTCCACTTCTGTCAGGATGGTATCTACAGGGCCCAGCAGAAAACTGAACATACGCACTCACCCAGTCCTCATGCTAGACCTCGTTATTTCAGAGAGAAATAATGAGTTACTTAGAAAGGAATGCAAATTCAAATGGCAGAGGATTTCCCATCCGAAACCACGAGGGCCACGAAGAAGTGGAACAACACTTTTAAAGCGCTAAAAGAACTGTGAACCATGAATTTCATATCTGGTGAAAATATCCTTCCGGAATTAGGGGAAATAAAAACATTCTCTGCAAAAGAAAACTGATAGAATTTGTCACTAGCAAACCTACTCTTAAAGCAGGGCTAAACGAAGTTCTCTCAAGAAGAAGGAAATGATAATGAGAAGCTTGGAACAGAAAAGAAAGAAAAACATTGGGATGAGGAAAATATAAACATAAAATAAACTACCCTTCTTCTCATGAGTTTCTTAAATCATATTTGATGACTGAAAATTATAACCCCATCTGATGTAGTGCTCTATGTATGTAGATGGTACTAAATACTTAGGACAAATGTATACAAGTAGAGAGGGTAAAGAGACCTAAATAGAAGTAAGGTTTCTATACTTCACTTGAAGTGGTAAATGTTAAGGCATAGCAAGTCTCTGGAATACAGAAGACCCTCAATAAATAGCTGATGAATAAATGAAAATAAACAATTATAATAAATTCAATAGAATACTCTGTGAATCAGTGCAAAAAGTATTTAATGAGTAATTACTATACACTACTTTACTGCTGTACTGCTACAGAGCACGAAAATAGAGTCCCTGCTCTCCCATATAGTTTATGCTGAACACCTTCTGGGGATCTGGAATTCTGGTACATATTAGGCAGAAGATACCCACATTTCCAGCCCCCAGTAAAAGCCTGGGCACTGAGTCGCTAATCATCTTCCTTAGAAAGACAACATTTCACATGCGTTACAACTCGTTGCTAGGGGAAGCATGTCCTGTGTGACTCCACCGGCAGAGGACTCTTGAAAGTTTGTACCTGGTTTCCCCAGGACTTCACCCATGCACCTTTCCCTTTGCTGATTCACTTTGCATCCTCTTGCTGTAATAAATCGTTGCTGTGAGTACAACTATACCCTGAGTCCCGTGAGTCCTCCTAGCAAATCATAGAACCTGCGGTAGTCTTGAAAACCATGACACAACTGGTTATCCACTTTCAAATAAAAGAAGAATAAAAGGGTATATTCTTCTTCTACTTATTTTTTAAATATTTCATGCCTCTGAAGACTAAAAATGTAGATTTCAAAAAGTTAGCAGTCACATAGTAACAGATAGTTTAAAAACTATTGTGGGTTTTCCTAATTTCCTATGTGTAGATCTTTAAATAAGCAAAATAAATCTTAAATTGCAAAATCAGGAGATGATGGAAAAGCACTAAAGAGTCCTGTGTATAAGGATCTCACAGTTCAGTGAAAAAGTAAAGATAACAGCATACAAATTGTATAGTATACATATTAATTCAATTGATCAAAACCAGCACCAAAATATGTTCAACACAACCCTTTAAATCTATGGCTGGAAAAATGTTACTTGTTAAGAGTGAAGGAAGTCTTTGGGGAACAAAATAAAGCCTTAGATCAATGGCTATGTTAAGCTGAAGAATATACTAAAAAACTAAGAAATGAGAAACACTTTACATGTAACATCTAATGATAATAACATAAAAAGTCTATTTACCTTAATTATCTGTTCAAACGCTAAGGCAGATTGTAACATCATTGGTCTCTGACTTTGAATCATTTGTTGATCGATGGAATTGTAAAAATGTGCCACCTACAAAGTAAAAGTCCAATTAGCAATAATCAATAATACATACCACACAGTTTTTAATTTTCTTTCATTTTTAATTGTTTGAATGCAAACATTAACTCTTATCAATTCTAAGATTTAACAAAAAATAGTTTTTTCATCTCCAACATAGTCTTTATGCATGTATTAATATATATAATCAACAAATATGTGTTGCATTCCTATAATTTGCCAATTTATAATTTGTCCCAGGGGCCAACTAAACCAAGATTATAAAATCCAGTCCCTGGAATCAGTCCCTGGAAGTTCACAGTCTCATAGGGAACACAGAGGAAACCAGTAAAGCATGTTAAACGCAAAAAAACTGAACTCTTTGTTCTTGCAACTCTCCAAACCTGCTCCTTCCTTTTTCAGTACAGTCATGCCCCGCATAATGATGTTTCGGTCAATGAAGGACTGCAAACACTACAGTGGTCCCTGTAAGATTAGTACCACATAGCCTAGGTGTGTAGTAGGCTATACCACCTAATTTTGTGTAAGTACACTCTACCATGTTCACATAAAGATGAAATTGCCCAATGACACATTTCTCAGAACATATCCCTCTCATTAAGTGACTCACAACTGTACAAAACACAATGATTTATCCATTTTGAAGACCAAAATAATATCTGAGTTGTCCTTAACTCTTCTCTCACATCTCACACCAGTGAAGTCTATTGACTATACTTTCAAAATACATATTGAATCCAACTACTTCAAACACCTCCATCAATCCCACTCCAAACCAAGCACCCTCATCTCTTGGCAAGACCAGTGCACCATCTCCTAACTGGTCTCTCTGTTTCCAATCATGGCCTCCTATTATCTATTCAAAGCAGCCAGAGTGGTCCTTTTTTAAATATAAATCATGTCATATCTTCCTATGACTTCCCAATACATTTGAGAACAAAATCCAAAATCCCAAAACTCTTACCTGAAACCTTCCAATGGTTTCCCAACACACTTAAGAATGAAATCCAAATCCAAAACCCATCCCCTTACCCCAGCACAAACATTTTACATAAACTGACCTTTAGTCCCACCACAAACCCCTCCCTCATTGCATTGTAGCCAAAATGGCCTGCTTGCTGTTACTCTAACCTACCAAATGAGTCTTCCCTCAGGAATTCTGCATATGTCAATCATTCCCTCTGTCTGCAATAGTCTTCCTCCAGATATTTGCATGGTTCTTTTGCTCACTTTGTCATGTCTCTTCTCAAATATTACATTTTCATCAACACTTACCCCGACCACTCTGAATAAAATACCAGTCTTTTTTTTTTGCTTAAGGAAGATTGGGCCTGAGCTAACATCCCTGCCAATCTTCCTCTATTTTGTATATGGGACGCTGCCACAGCATGGCTTGATGAGAAGTGTGCAGGTCCGCACCTGGAATCTGAACCATCGAACCCTGGGCCACCGAAGCAGAGTGTATGAACTTAACCACTATGCCACTGGGCCAACCCCAAAATAGCAGTTTTTGTCACAATCTTTTTACTATGTTTTATTTTTCTTCAAAGTACTTATCACTACCTAACACTGTATTATCTATCTATGTATTTACTGTCTATCTCCCGTATCAGAATGATAGCTCTAAAAACAGTGCCTAGCAAATAGCAAGCACTCAATAAATGTTTGTTGAATTAATTTATGAATCAAAAAATAGAGATACCTACAAGGTACAGTGGTGGACAAAGGAGGACATTGTCAACACTGTCTGTTGGGGAATAAGGAGAGGTTCAGGGAAGAAAATCAAGTGGACACTATGGAGGGAGTCTAAGGAGTTTAAGGAGACTGTCTTTTAATTTTTGTATCCTCAGCACTTCACAAAATTCTTGGCACAGAGTAGTTGCTTATAAATATATTTATTAATTTTATAGAGAGTCATCTTCTTTCCACTAGTATGCATAAAAACATACTTTATTTGGTGGGGAATACCCACTCTACTCATTCTATACCACAATAGTCCCAGAAAAAGCCCAATCAGGAAAACTAGAAGCAAAGAATACATACCATCATAGCAATCTGGCCATACTGTTATCTATATAACACCCTACTTCATACTCCCTGCTCTAGCTAAATATCTGCTCATAAGTAAAGGTACATATACATAGATTTTTCACAATTGTTCTCCTAGGGGTAAATACAAATACTATATGACCATTCACTCATCTTTTGAGCTCCAATTGTTTTAGACTAAATACTTAGGATAAAAAAGTGAGCAAGGCTTTCTACTTTTGAATATGTAGTCCCTCTCTTTGAAATGATCATCCATCCCACCTCCTTGTGCTCTTGAGAGAACACATGTACGCTGTTCCTGACTCACATTACACATCATGCCTCTGTAAAGATTTATCTGATACTACCTCTACCCCTCCCCAGGAAAATAACTGAAAATTCCCACCTCTATGCTTTCACAGGGCTTTCTGAACATCTATAATATAGTACTCATATTACTAAATATTGTACCTATTTGTTCACATATCTGTCATCACTATATGAACTATAATGGAATAAATATGGCTTTGGAGTCAGAGAGATTTGGTATCAAATCTCAGCTTCATAACTTACTAGCTGTGTGGCACTGGGAAAACTATGTTACAAATCTGATCCCCAATTAGATCAGTGAAAAACGGGGGATTAATTGAAACAACATAAATAAGGCATCTACCAGAAGGCCTGATATTTAATGAGAATACAATGTTTAGTTTACTCTCTCTCACTGGACCAGTGGTTCTCAACCATGGCTGATTTGCACCCAAGGGGACACTCAGCAATGTCTGGAGATATTTTTGACTGTCAGGACTAGGCAGGTGCTACTGGCCAGGGATGCTGCTAAACATCCTACAATGCACAGGACATCTCCCACAAAAAAAAATTGGTCCAAAATGTCAAAAGTGCTGAGGCTGAGACACCCTGTGCCAGAGTATGAGAGTAATATATTCATGTTTATATCCTCATTACACTGTCCCTGGTAGTATGAGTGCTCAATGAATCCTTTTTGAACAAAAGAATAAATGCAAGACCAAATATACAAGATACTGTTCCTGCCCTCTAAGATCTAATAATCAAGTGACAGAAAAACTGAAAAAAATCCAGAGTGATTTGCACACTACACACAGAATAAAGAACAATCAACTAAAGGAAGACACAACAAGGAAAGTGACTTCTGAGTTGGGAATTAAAGGATGACTTTTGAGTTTTCCAATTCGAAATATATCAGCGCACGGAGATGTGTTTGGAAAGGAGCCAAGTTTCATATTACTGAAGCATAGGGTGCAACATGAGGGGAAGAGTACAGGTAGTAAAGGCCACAAACAGTAAGGTTAGTTAGAGCGTGATTAAGAGGGCCTTGTATACTGTACTAAGGAGGTAGACAATGTGGTGATAATAGTTGGTTTTAAACAGGAATATGATATGATGGCAATGTACTGAACAGGTAGACCAAGGAAATCACCAAAAACAGAGACCAGTCCATAAGCCTACCAATTCTCTAAGAATCTGTCTTTTGACGGCAGGCAGAAGATCCTTTAATTAGTAGGTCCTTTAAGACCCATGCAAGTAACATAAAAGAAAGAAGAAAAAAAGAGAAAGAATAATATTCTATTTTTCCAAATGTCTTCAGAATAAAAAGCAGTAACAATAATACCTCAAATTAATAAATTTCTATATGGTTTACAAAGCAAATTTTGTAATGTAGTCATTTAGCAAACCATAATTTAACAAGACTTAATGGTGCTAATCTATTAGCCTAAAAAACTCAAAAGTAGAAAACAAAGCCCTTAAAATATTCTAATGTAATAAACTCACAATAGCCATGTTTTCAAAAATATAATATAATTTCATACTTGTTTAAGAATAATTGCTTGCTTGCAGAATTTCTGTGCAACGTTTGCAACTTGCTGTATTTTGGCAGGAATAACAAAGCCAAGGGCAGAAAGCTGACGAACTTCCCTCAGAAGAATCACCAACCGATCTGAATAATGCACTTTTAATGATCCATCACTAGGATCCAATTCCATAATTCGACTATTAGCCTCAATACTACAAAATAAAATGAGTAAGTTTTTAAGGTTCATGTTCTCACTCTTTTGACAATGAAAAACACATTAGTTCTTACAATTATTCTGTAAATATAAAATTAAGTCAAAGAATTTTTTAATTATAGTTTTCAAGTTGTTACCTTTTTTTCATACAGTAGCTCACAATTCAGATCCTGATAACAAACTGCAATATCCAAAGTATATTATCACATTATATTTCAATCAAGCAGTTTTTGAAGTCAGAAAAATCAATCTCTTAACCTTCAGCTAAGATTCAAAACTGACATCATATCCACCATACACAGAAAAGGCTTTGATTCTTTTTTCTAGAATGTACCTTAGATTTTTTCTTTATAGTCAGCCTACCTGGTTCTTTAATACTTTAATAAAGAATCAATGGTAAAGAACATCAAAATGGTAGGAGCAAAGATAATCAAATGTTTCATTCCTCTACTCTTTGTGTCACTATCTAAGACTGTCCTTTCTTTGTGTTTCTTGTAAAGGCTACAACAGCAAATTTTACATTGGGGCACTCAAGTCAGCATGGATTATGAAAATGCTGAGCTAAATTAAGCATAAAGCATTATATTTTTCATGACCTATCTTTCAGGATCAGGTTTACATAATGCTCATTCTTTCAAATCACTTTCACAATTAAAAGAACTTGCAGGTCTTAGAAAACAAGCTACTGAAAAGCAAAGAACAAATCTATTCAGCCTACTTAACAACACAAAACAAAGCATAATAAAAAGCAGATACTTTAAAATGGCTTAAAACAATAATTTAGCCCAAACTTTTCTATATGAGCATAAAGCCTGTCAGAAAATTATAATGGTGACCCTTTTTCCCTTTATTCAAAACTAATCTTCAAAATCAGTTTCTACATTCCAGCATATCTGAAATATGTTCCAAAACACACTGATTCTATGGGACATAATGCATTTTAACTAAAAAAAAAAAAAAAAAGTGGAAGTCAGGGAGTTTCACTGCCAAATGGGAAACACTGGGCTGAAAAAAGTTAAACAGGATTCTTCACAGCAGGTCTCCGCCCTTTGGTACACTATCATACACAGTGGGTCTCCACCAGAGCTATAGTGATAAAAGTGTGCAAAGTGTGCAAAGTTTCCAAAATTAGTTGACTAAAGAACTCTTTATTTTTCTTTTGGCTTGGAGCATCTCTCGTATTCTAGGTTCAGAGTAGAAAGAGAAAGAGTTAAATGCATAAAATTATAATCATTTTGCCCAAGCACCTTTTGGTTCTTCTATTCTTACTCTGCAACCAAAACGCAAGATAAAGTGAAAAAAAAATTATTCATTCAGTTTAAGAAGCTACCACTTTTGGCCTAATTATCTTTTGTAGCAGAATAGGGAAAATAAACAGAATTTCATATTATGGAGAAAGTTACTTTTAAAAAGTAACAAGTTTCTAAAAATTAAGAAGTGACCAAGTTTCTAAAAATACAGACAATAATATGCTGGTAAAAGTTTATCTGAACAAAGAAACAATGGTTTTTTTAAACCGTCTACTTTAAATACCCATTAGAATAATTAGGTTAACCAATTAAATTACATTCAATATAGCTCAATAAATATCTACCAAACCCTTACTACGTTGGGCACCATGAAGAAATACGTCTCATCTCAAGGAGCTAAAAATTAATGAAATTTTACAGTTTACAATGTGTGTGTCTATGTTTGTGTGTGTACATGTACATAATATTCATGTTAAATCGTAGAAAAACATCTATGAATACCAATAACAAAAAACCACGGGAGAGGAAAAATTCCTAATTTCAAAATGAGAATCCACAGTTCTGGGGCACAGACATGAGAAGGAAGGGAAAAGCAGTCAACTAACTATATCATCAAAGTTGCCAACCTTAATGACTTAAAAGTTGATAATCAAAAACTAACAACAACAAAAATTAAAGAAACAGCAGCAAGTTTGAAGAAAGGAGAAAGCAGAAATTATTAACTCCACTTGTCATTTGGATTAATAACATAAGAAAAAAGATTCTTGTGTAGATTTCACTGTTTGATATATTTATACATACCTCAAACCAGATCTGGAATCAGACAAACCAGATTGAATATCCCTGGACCAATCATCAAATTGTTCTTGTTCATATAGTTTAAACTGGTCTAAGAGATCTTCAGCACTTTGATGGAAAGATCGAAATCCTGACAAGTCAGATAAAAGAGCCTCTGCAATTCTGATAGTATCATCCACCTTAAAAAGTCAAATTAGAAGAATATTTATTATTTAAGTTCTAACAAAGTTAGCATAAAATGAGCCCCCTTCTCTGATCTATCATTCAGAAATTATTTTCCCATTCATCTATAAACAGTAAAATAAAAGATTTGTCAGTGAATATAAGAATATCAACCCCTACTTTGCTTCTGAATTATACAACCTCAGAATAGCAAAACACAGAGAATAACACATACAAGGCATAACTTGAAGGGTAAGATAAGGGAAATTCAGATGAAACTCCAAGAATTCAGCAATACAGTCACGCATCACTTAATGACAGGGATATGTTCTGAGAAATGCGTCGTTAGGCAATTCTGTCATCGTGCGAACATCATAAAGTATACTTATACAAACCTAGATGATATAGCCTAATACATACCCAGGTTATATGGTACTAATCTCATAGGACCACCAAGGTATATGTGGTCCATCCTTGATCAAAATGTCATTATGCAGTGCATGACTGTAAACTTAAACATGTTAAGCAATAATTTGGGCCCTTTGCTAAATGCTCTATTTAACAGCTCAAACAGTAATTAGGCCAATTTGAGTGGCAATTAAAGGAGAGAAATGCCTTTCCTCCACAACTGTACAAAGAACATTGTAGCACGTTGGAAAGCTAATGACAAAATTAGGCAGAATAGTCCAGAAAATAAAACATCAAAAATACAAACTTGTATAAGTAGAATTCTCAAATATGCTAGCCTTTACAACAGTCTATGTCCACTTGCTCTTAATCACAGATTATAACCAACTAACATTTATCATGAGTCGATTGTAAGACATTGTACCATATATTAATAAGTACATAAGATTCTTAGATCAATTTTGATAATATTAAAATAATAGTCCTTTAAATCTATAAATTGCTGCCACTACTTTAGGCAATGACTTAATTACCTTTCAACTTTCCCATAACTTCCTTTCAACCTAGAATGATTTACTTACATAAACATACTTGCAGATAGACTTTGCAACTACCAAGATTTTGCAATGACACATTTCAAAGAATTAAAAACGATTTATTTTCAAAGAATTTTTTTAATCCAGTATAAAGGATGCTTTCCTCTTGAATATTTTTTTTAAAAGGGACTTACCTGGAACAACTGCAATTGGAATGATAAATGATTGGATAATTATCTCAATAACCATTAGAATCTCCTCTGCACACTTTTTTAGAATTCTACATTTCACATGAAAATTAGATGGATATGCCAAAGAAAACAGAATGTTTTCACTACAGTTCTAGTGTGTAGAATTTAGCACATTAATTTAGCACATTTTACAATTAGTATTCTTCAATTTTTATTAAAACTAATACCTTCAGTTCCAACTGGCGAACCCAAACTATATTATTGACAACTTCTGAAAGATTTTTGCCAGAAAGTGGTCCAGATGCATCACCAGGAATTCCTCGGCATCGATTCTCAAAGTCTAATCGAAAATCTATAAAATTTAAATCAAATAAATGATTACATACAGTCAGCAAAGATCTCCTAAATGCCTTCCATGTACCAAGCACTATGTCAAATGTTGCGGATAGAAAAATAAGAGTTGGCCCCTTACCCTCAGGAACTCACCATGTATCAAGTGAGACAGAGAAAGAAATTAAGCAGTTAATTCAAAAAATCTGTCATGTATAACAAAAATAGTAAATTATTCTTCAGCATATAGACATCATAAAATGTAGTCTTAATCCTAAACGGTATAACAAAGAAAAAGTAACCTACAAAAAATATTTTCTCAAGCATACACTATAATTCCTGATAAAGTTTACCTTTAACTGAGTCCACAAGTCTCGCCAGTAAAGTTTCTCTTTCTAGCATCAATTCTTTGCTTATAGTTGGACGCTTCACCAATTCTTTATATTTCAGAAATGCTTGAAGAAGCTAATATAAAATAAAATAGGTATATGTTCATCCCAAGTGGATTGATTTGGTAAATACACATATATCTCCTAAAATAGCTAAAGGGAAATAATAAAAGTGAAATATTTCAATATTTTACCTGCTGTGGACTATCCTGAATTTCTGATATATAATTTTTCAATTTTCCTGCTATTTTTTGTTCTGCAGGTGCGATAATTTTTTCATATTGAGACACTGCGGCTTTCCATAAAGGCTAAACAAATTAACAATACCATTAGACTTTAATGTTTTAAAAATTTGCTTTTTAAAAGAACAACACAAACAGGAAATTATATAGACAAACATATATACTCAACCTCAGTATATGGATTATATTGCACAGGATTCAGGCCAGTAAAAGGTTCAAATACTCGAGCCAGGCATATGATTTTCTCTTCACTGGCAGGTAAAAAATAGAGAAGCTTCTCATGAATTGTTCTAACAGCCAAGACCTAAACCATAAAATATTAAAACAACACACTTATTTAAATCTGCACAAATAGGTCTAAAATCTAAAGACACTGGACAAGAATTTCTTTAAATTAAGTTCTCTGAAATAAACAAAAAAGTGAAACTGTAATCTTGAGAATTACTACTCATCAATAATCAAAGTGATTCTCAAAGATATAACTGTATCATTGCACTACTATCAATCAGTGTGCTCAAATCTAGTGAAAATATATAAAATCTTAATATTTTTAAACTATGTTTAAAAACTAAAGCTCATTTAAGTAAAGTTTTAGAATCTCTCCTTGATATAGCAAAAACTTGATTTTCATTATTCTGCGTTAAATTTCACTTCTAATAATGAAATGTTATGTTAACAATTCTATTATGTACAATTTACAAACAGCTGGAAAACAAATTATAGTATTTTGTATATAAAATTTCCATCAACAATCAAAAGTAATCAAAAAGGTTAAGTAAACCTTAACTTTACTTACTTACCTACTTGAGTTGGAAATATCAGTATAAACTCATGATTTATTTTTCTCTTGTTAAAAACAGAAATACCACTTTAACAACCCTATCTACTGAGAATACCTAAAAACATTGATAACTAAGTAATATTTAGCACTTCCCCAACCAGCATGTTGTTGCTAAATACCATTTTCCACTAAAAAGAACCAGGCTCTTTGGAGAAATGACTAATTCCAGGTATGAGACAGAAAATGTACAAGATAAGCTGGTACATTTGGGGGGGCTTGAAAGCAAGGAAGTTATCAAAGGAATATTGGATTCATGTCAAAATGACAAAGGAGCCAACTTAAAGGGGCACTCACTGCCCAATGATGGAACAATTTGAGTATAACAATAAATACAATAGATTGAAACACATAACATATAAAAACCCATGGGTTCATAATGATACTACTAAAAAACATTTCATTGATCACCTATGGAACTTACTATGACAATAACTAATTGTTCATTGTTCTAAAAAGTGATAAGTAAAAGGAAAGAAGTAATTGTCTATAATGCCATTCCTGTACAAACTATATTTCAAGGTAACTAAAAAATTAATGAGGAAGACAACGAACCTGAAATCAACAATCCAAAGAGGCTTATGCACCCCTATGTTCATTGCAGCACTATTCACCATAGCCAAGAAGTGGAAGCAACCTAAGTGTCCCTCGACTGACGATTGGATAAAGAAAACGTGGTATATATATACAATGGAATACTACTCAGCCATAAAAAAAGACAAAATCGTCCCATTTGCAACAACATGGATGGGCCTGGAACGTATTATGTTAAGTGAAATAAGCCAGAAAGAGAAAGACGAACACTGTATGATCTCACTCTTATGTGGAATATAAACCAACACATGGACAAAGAAAACTGTACGGTGGTTACCAGGGGCGGTGGGGGTGGGGGTGGACACAAGGGGTGAAGGGAGTCATATATATGGTGATGGACAAACAAAAATGCACAACCCAAAATTTCACAATGTTAAAAACCATTAAAACCTCAATAAAAAATAAAAAAAATTAATGAGGAAGAGTTCTCCCATTATCACTACCAAATGCAGACAAAACATTAGAATTAGAAAATCACCACTTTGCAACTTCTCATGATCATCAATGGCTGCTGAAATCATTAAGAAAAGGTTGATGGAGAACATTATAACAGATGGGTCAGGCCAATTATACCTGAACCCACAGATCAAACTTAACTCTCTGAATGTGAGAAAATCAGACACTACATGCCTCCTGATGTAACATATAAGAACAATACAGCTCCGCCTATGAAGTAACCTGATTCAAGTGAACTACAAAAAAATTTCTGAGGGGCCGGCCTGGTGGCAAAAGCAGTTAAGTGTGCGTGCTCCGCTTCAGCAGCCCGGGGTTCGTGGGTTCGGATCCCGGGCGCACACCGACGCACCGCTTGTCATGCCATGCTGTGGCAGCGTCCCATATAAAGTAGAGGAAGATGGGCACAGATGTTAGCTCAGGGCCAATCTTCCTTGGCAAAAAAAAAAGGAGGATCAGCACTGGATGTTAGCTCAGGGCTGATCTTCCTCACAAAAAAAAAAAAAAATTTCTGGGACAGAAAAATAGAACGTTGGTTTCTAACAAATGATAAGAAATTATTGTCATTTTGTTGGTGTGATAGTGATATTGCGGTTATGTTTTAAGGGTGAAAGTATATGATTTCTTAGATGGGCTTTAAAAATACTCCAGCAAAAAAAGGAAGGCAGGGAAGACAAAGATGGAACAAGAACTGAATAATGTCAGTAGTTGTAGAAATTGGGTGATAGATACAATGGCATTCATTATACTATTTTACTTCTGTGTATGTTTGAAATTTTTCATAATGAGAACATTTTTCATAATTTTTCAAATGAAATTTGTTTAAAAACAAAACAAATCCCCAAAGAGCTATGGTTCCCCTAAGCATAAAGGGAAAAAGTCAGCTTTGTAATCGTCACATATTCTAATTTTGCCTGTCCCTTCAAGCTAAAAATAAAAGTTCTATACTGAAACTCATAACTTATGTAATATCTGAAGGCTTCCATACATGGACAAGTGGGTTATCTTTTTTACAACAAAGAAGAACAAAATTGACATTCACAACTTACAAACTGAACAGTCATACACTAAAGAAAAAGAAAGGAGGTGGAAACCAGCACTTAGATAGTGCCTATCTGGCCCTGTACCAGATGACTGCCATAAATTATCCCACGTGAACTTGAGCTCTTATTCTCTCCCAAAAGTAATTTCTATCAGATATATAGTATTTATTAATTATAAAATACATTCGCAAAACAAGTGAGGACCTACTTCACACTTAAAGACAAAGATCCAAATAATCAAACGATACCTCTTCAAGGCGTTTGCCAAGTCTGTCAAGCGTTTCAGGAAAATATTTTTCATTTTTCCATGGATGGGGAACATAGCGCTGCCACACCTGACCTGTTAGATGATTACAGGCGGTCACCCACTGTTCACAAATTGAAATACCAGCTTTCAGATTTTCTTTCACAAGATAGTAAGGATCTTCCCACAGGTTCAAAGTTCCCAACTTTTTCTGAACAAATCTTCCAAATGAACCACCTAATAAAACATAAAGCAAACTTTTTAATGGAAATGTCTTTCCTACTGAAAATTTATAGAATACATGCTTATGACAAAACTAAAATAAGATACAAATTAGTAAACTAAGGATTCGTGAAATACCACATGCACACCCTTAGACTAGCACTGTCAATAACAAATATTTTTCAAAAACACACATGCACACACAGATTTGTTTGTATTTTTGCACCTTTCAATACATCATGTACACCTCTCAAGTGTAGAAATATATATATACATTTTTTTAAAGACTGCAGAGCTTACTGTATGGATGTAGCATTACGTAACCAATTCTCAATTGCTATTTGTTTCTACTCTTATATTACAAACAGTGCTGCAATAAATATCTTATATATACACCTTTATGTACAGTCTAATATTTCCTAAAGAAGGGTATTTGCTGGGTCAAAAAGCACATACACTTTTAATATTGACAGATAAGCCATTATATATAAAAGAACTTTTCAGGTCATTACAAAATAAAGTCTAAACACATACATGCAGAGGGACTAAAAATCTATGTAAATTTAGTTGTTTTAATGGTCAAAGGATTTGAAACTTATGATTTAAATTAACCAACTATATACAAATATCTATTTAAATAATCCAATATGATTTGCTTTAAAAGTTATGTTAAGCAACAATTATTACATTAAGGAGCATTTTAAGTAATTTAAAGGAAAGCATTTCCTTTAAGCATTTAAAGGAAAAAACATAAAACAAAATAAAACAGGCTTCCAAAATTTCAAAAGTTTATTTCTTTACTAGTACCTATGATATCTAAGAGATGTAACATCCGTGACTCAGGATAATGATCATGCTCTGTCTGTCTCCACACATCATCTACAACATCCCGAGTAGTCTCCACTAGGTCAACTACTTCCAATAAGGATAGACTGTCCAAGTTATAAAACTCCTAAAATCAAAATGCATTAATTTTTAAACATAATCATACTTGTACCATGAGCAATACAGTCAAAATGTTCTCAGACTTTTTCAACTGCTACAACTCTAATATCTGCCATATTATTTTCTCCTCCTTTTTCTACCAGATGATATATTACTTCTTTATGCAAATAGTTCTGTAAGTTCACAAACATAAATTTCACGGAAGCCAAAAGAAAAATAAGAATTGCAAAAAGTTTATTCATTTATTTTTACCCTTGGCCTAATTTTCTTTAAATTTGGATTCATTTCTTTTATTTATGCAATAGAGGTGGCCTTAATGTCATATATACACTATCCATTGTAGTTTACATATCTTTATTCCTTCATTTACCGTGTTGCATAATGTAACCAATAATACAATCATAGTACAAGATTTATTATTCTACATTTCATCCTTGTTACAAAAAAAGTTTAAAACCATTTCAAACACTTCATTAAAATGATATTATTGAAATAATACTGGGAATAAATAGAAAATTACTGTATATTTATTTTGAAAAGAATAGACTTTTTTTGTAACCATACTTTAAAAGGTCACTTATTTAACCTCTCTGTGGAAACATCAAAGAATAATAAATCAAATAAGTATAAAACTAAGACTTTTTATATTTCAGATTATTTCAAAATGCTAATTTGAATAAAGTGAACATTTTTTCAAAAGAACATATTACCTCCATGTGGATAAACCTCTGTTAGTGTATTAGATTTTTGTTTTTCCCTATCCACCAGCAGAAAAGTAAGTATGTTTGTGAGAAAAATATTTACTAGAGATTAGAATTTAACTTTTTTAAAAGTTTGGATATCTAAGTTGTATCCACGTTAAATACACACCTTAAGTAAACCCTACAACATATGAAGGATATATTTTGTTCACAATCATCAAGCAATGATTTTAAAACAGAGATAAATCTATTGAAAATTGAATTCTAAAGTACTGTTATCAAAAGCCTGATATATAACTATGTATGAATCACATACTCTTGCAATTGTTTCAAATAATTCTTTAAAATAACTGGCTCTTTCTTTACTAGTCTGTTTATTTCCACGATGAGCTTGTTCTATCCAAAACTGGAACTCATCACTTGGTGTAAGAATACCTGAAAAAGTGAAAAGGAAAAAGAAAGAAACATCAATTGAAAATGAAAATCCAGAAAGTTATCTGGTTCATTCACTGATTTTGCATATTTCCTGATTGTTAAGGATATACAGAAAATCAGTTTTATAATTTCTATCAACAGAAAGTTCTTACTTAAATCCACTGGAAACAATAACAGCACCAAATTTATACTTCACATTAAGTTTGTTCCTCAGTATGATTCCTATATGTCTTTATAAACCATTCATATCTGTATTGTCAGTCTGAATCTTATATCTATGGGTTTGCTTCTCCAGCACAACGCTTTCCTAAATCTAATTCCAATACCATTCACGCTATTGAATAACATCCAAATTGGAAATGATTATAATTTAATCAATAAATGTTTGCAGTTTAATTTCAAAATACGAGCAAATTAAAATAATTTTACTTTTAAATTTGCTTTTAAATTTCCCAATGAACTGGACAAACTCTAGCTGCCTAATCACATACTGGAAATAAAAGCACTATTCTTTCTAGGTCTGTGGGGTTCAAAAAGCATATAATTTACTGCTAAAGCAAAGTATAAAACTATATCCATTATTTTAAAATAATGACTTGTGTATGTCATGCATTTCTTATTAGTTGTTCATATGAATAATAATTTATCTACAGCCATAATAAAATTATAATTAGCTTCAGATAAGATACATTTTAAAAATAAAAGTCAATAGTCTATTATCTTTGCAAAGTATACAATTAGGGTAAACCTCATTATTTGTGGATTTACGAATTCACCTACTTGCTAACATTTATTTGTAAACTAAAATCATACTCAGTATTTTTATGGTCATTCTCAGGCATGTGCAGGGGAGTGAAAAATTTGAGTCTCCCTACACATACATTCCCAGCTGAGGCTGAACAAAGTGACACCACCTTCTTGTTTCCTATCTCCTACCGTAAACAAATGTCCTTTTTATAGTCTATTTAGTGCCATTTTTCTTTGCATTTTTGTGCTTTTTGTTGGTGATTTCGCTGTTTAAAATGGCCCCCAAGCGCAGTACTAAAGTGCTGTCAGTTCCCAAGCAGAACACCTTGATGTGCCTTACAGAGAAAATACTTGTGTGAGATAAGCTTCACTCAGGCATGAGTTACAGTGCTGTTGGCCATGAGGTCAATGTTAATTAATCAACAATACATATTAAATAAAGTGTCTTAAACAGAAACACACGTAAAACAAGGTTATGTGTGGAGCAGTTGATGACAAGGTTATGTGTTGAGCAGTTGATGAAAATGTTATGACCAGAGGCTCACCGGAACCTAACCCTGTATTTCCCCAGGGAGTAATGGTTCTATACTCGCTAACTCAGTGTTCACGGTGACTTTACAGAATATAACTACTGCAAATAACAAGAATCAACTACGTTTCTATTTCCATGAATTGCACATTGTTAAAGATTACATTTTCCACTTCTCCAAATCCATATAAATCTATTCATTTAAAAGATGCTTAAGCTCAGAGAAGATCTAAAAGTGTGGAAATAAATCTGTGAAGAAATACATTAATTTACTAATGTAATAATAAGTCAATCATTTTGACCTTCTTTGATTAAGCAATGGTTATATACCTCGTGTATCATCTTCCTTAAATTTCAATTTTGATAAGTTAGTGTCTGATCTTCGTAGAACTATACCCAACCCAGATTCTAGTTCACTCAAAAGATTCTGAAGTTTGGGATCAAAGTTTCTGCTCCATTCCTGATCCTAAATAAAAACAGATAAGAGCAAACACTGATCAAAAGCTTGCCAATCAAACTGGCCTCCTAAAATACTGTCGAAAGAACTAAGTCCAAATACATCTGTTTCACTCAAAGCCTGACACTACCTCTATCTCATTAGTGAGAAAAAGAATCTTTTCAACAGTTAAAACTTTATAAAGATCATCTACTATAGCAATGTAAGAGCTTATGTGAATTGCATTTTATATCTTTCTCCAATTTCTCTTTGTCAACAAAGCTTACTTTAAAATTAAAAAAAATTAAAAACAAATTATATTTTAATTAAAAAACTAAAATACTATGATACTAACAGTAAATAAAATAATAAATATTTATGTTTGTGTTTATGAAAACTTTTATCAAAATATCTAGGTTAAAAAAAAACAATGACCATATAGCTACTTTAATTTACTCACCTTTAACAACATTGGTGCAAATACTTGCCGTATTGCTTGGTAAAGGGAATTTATAGGTGATTCTAACATAGATGAAACAAGAATGTTATTATGTAGATTCTGATCAGTAATTACTTCAGGTCGCAGCTTGAAAAACACCAGCACTTTATCTTTTGTGTCAGCAAAATCAATCTAAAGTGATAAACAAATGATTTTTAATGTTATCTTCATAAAAGTTGATATTTGAAAGAAGTGTTTCCCTAAAATGTTGTATCACTGTAATTTTATCCCTTGGAAAAATAATTACTTTAAAAATAATTATAGTGTATTACAACCAATCTAAGAATACCTGGGTTTTAAAATGTATCCCCGCTTACATGTGATTGTATCATAAAGCTACTTTAACAAGTGATTTATACACAGAAAGCACTATACAAATATTGCTAACATACACTGTTAAGTACTCCACTCCAGCCAGATTCAGTAAGACTACAGATCAAAGCTGTGTGCCCCAGGTAGTGCACACTAATGAGTAGTATACTTCCCCACTCTACTCCAGAAAGTCTATAACAAGGATGTTAATTACCCTCTTATCTGAAACTGGCATTTTAAAAGGTGCTTTTTAAGTTGTATATAAGCTCAAACTACCAAAATGAACTTAGGTTATCTATCTCCTAAAATAATCTTTACCTGACCCAAAAATTTTTCTTTAAAGTATTTGAGCATCAAACTTTATTAAATTGTTGTATAACTAGATAAAATTGGAACTGGTGAGCTAAATTGGAATTCACTAAAGCAACCATGTTTAAAATAGGTCAGCTCACAGTAATTAGTTCATTAGCTGAAAAGCATACTGCCCAAAGCAAGTTTTTGCATTATATATACATTTTCACAGTTGTTATCATTTCTTTTTCCAGGAAACGAAGGCTATGCATTAAAAGAATTTCAAACAAGTTTACTGCTGTACACGAAAAACACCACAGATGAGTGAGCTTTCGTGCTACTTTATTTTGTCCTAATCATTACATTTTTTAGCCACTAGCAAGGAATTGGCATTTACTCGGTATTGCTGCAGTTCTCAAACTTTCATTTTCACACATTAGAATTCTATTGCTAGTATGATCATTTTATTCCAATCACAAGCAAGTGAGAGTAACAAGCTGAAGATATGTAAATTTGAAAAATTCACTCTTTAGTAATTAAATAGTACATACTCTTGTACTTTCCTCCTCCCACCTATCTGAAGAAAGAAAATTAAGAAAATATACATTTTATTATCATACTTTGAAAACAGCAACTATAGTCACTGGCCAAAGCTCCCTGGGGCATCAGTCAGGACAATGAGTTTTGTCCTAGCAAAGTCAGAGCTGAAGCAAAGGATCAGCTGGCTACAGCTGCTCATCATTCCCCGAGAAAAGGAAAACAGAATCAGCACTCCTAGCTACCACTCGACTGGCAACCATTATTTCCTCGTAACTCACTATAATTTGATAACTATTAACTCAAGCTGTAAAGTTGTTCTTTTCTGAGGTTGCAAAATACCTCTATCACCTACTGGGATGGATCAGAGATCAGCATACCACAACCTGCTGCCTGTTTTTGTACAGAGCATAAGCTAAAAATGTTTTTCACATTTTTTAAAAAATAAAAAGAATATTTCATGACACATGAAAATTATATGAAATTCAAATATCAGTGTCCATAAATAAAGTTTTATTAGAATGCAGCCATACTCATTCATTTACGTATTGTCTACGGCTGCTTTCACACTACAATGGCTGAGCTGAAGTTGCGATAGAGACCTTAAGGCATACAAAATATTATCTGGCCCTTTACAGAAAAAGTTTGCTAACCTCTATTCTATAGCATAAACCAGATCACATCTCCCTTTTGCTTAAGATTACCAATGACTTCCTATTTCACCCTAAATGGTGTTCAAAGTCCTAAATGATCAGCCCAGGCCATAATCTTCCACACTCTCCAGTCATTCATTAAACTTCAGCAATCACTCTGGATTTTTTTCCTACCCCTTGAAACTAAGGTGAGATCCAGCTCAGAGTCTTGGTACATATTTCTTTTGCTCAGAACACTCTTCCCCTAACGTCTGCCTACAACTCATCATCCAAATCTCACTTCAAAGGTCACTAATCCAGACAGGTATTCCCTCCTACTCTCTTTTACTGCAGTTCTCTACCCCACTCCCATCATTATTTTAACATTACTCTATTTTCTCCATAACAGCACTTACCAATACCCAAAATTATGTCACATTATATATCTATGTGCATGTGGTTAGCCTATCTTTGTCCACTCGAATGTTACTCCTTGAAGACAAACTCCGATGTGTTCATGGCTTTATCCCCAGCACCTAGGACAGTACCAGATCCATAGCAGGCACTCAATAAATATTTGTTAACTTATTAAATCATGCTGACTCCCAGACATCTAAAGTGTATCTTAAGACATAACAAAACATTTCAAATATAACTAAAAATCTGTAGCATAATGTATGACTAAAAATAAAATACACTGTTGGGCTCTACCAGTAATAGTATTAACTCAAAAAAGTTATAGCTTCAATTTTCAACACCTAACCCAAGACACATTTTCACAGATCCAAACCTCTCTTCATCTTGTTTTCCCATTACACTCTAAACTTTCAGTGGCATTCACAGCAGTGTGCCCTGATTTTATAATTTGTGAGTATATGTCACCCTGGACCACTGGAGTGAGGTTCCGGAAGGGAGAAGCAGGGGGTCCTATTCTGAATTATACCACCTATTAGAGAAGTGGAGTAGTTAACACTTAGGATGTAACCTTTGTGCCTTACTTTCCTCAGCCATAAAATGGAAATAAAAATAGTTCCTATCTTATAGTATTGTTGTGAATATTAAATGAGCCAATACCCATAGCGTGCTTAGAACAGTGCCTGACATAATGCAAAGAGAAAATAAATGTTAGCTGTGATTATTCATCCTTATTAAACCCACCAAGCCCAGCAAAGTGTCTTGCATATATTGAGTTCAAAACAGAAGTTTATTGAACAGAAATGAATTAAATCCAGGACTAAAGATTCATAGTGAACGGGGTGAATGATTCAATCATCCTGTAAAAATGCACCCAATGCTTGCTGTGTGTCAAACACTCTGTTAGACCTAGGGATATGGGTGAACACAAGAGGAAGAGGTTTAAAATGTTTATGATTTGTTAACCTTCATCCATTTACTGGGTCCCTTCAATGTGTGAGGCAATTTTTTACTCTCAGGTTTATATATGTAAGTCCTGATTGCAAATGCAATCATCTCTTAAACAATTCTGCCAGTGGAGGCAGCAGTGAAATAAATAAATCAATACATCATACATTGTACATCCGAAAAGAATTTAAACTTTGTATTATATCATTTCGTAAAAGATTTGAATTCCTAACTCTTTCCCCGAGCAACTTTAAACTCAGTGCAGTGCTAACCCAAAAAAGATACACTAGAAGTTGCCTCAAAGAACTTCAAAAGGGAGAGAAAAAAAATTTTTAATAGCTAAATAAGGTAAATGTTTTCTTTTCAGTTACAATCCATCTGTAATCTTTAAAAAAAAAAAAAACTAGAAAAGAATATAATTGTTCTGTTAAGGTGTGTGGACGGGGAACCTCCTTTCGTCAGATGGGGGAATGCAAGCTTGAGGCCAACGCAGCTAAGGCAGAGACAGCCTTAGGCTCGTGAGGAGGATCCCACGAGGAAAGCTGAAGCAGCACCCGACATCTCTCTGGCTGAGTCTGGGGACGTCAAGAGAGGTCAGGGCACGGGTGGAGAGAACCATACCGTGTTGGAAAAGGAGATTCCGGCGTCGGATCGCTGCACCCTAAGGAGCATCTCGTTCCCGTCATCCAAGAAGTTGTTGATTTCAGGACAGCTGTACAGCAGTGGCTGGTCCCAGGGTTCCGACACCAGTCCAAAGTAATTCTGGGTAGTGGTGAAGATGAAAATCTTCCGAACGTCCCCGGTTCCGCCCGCCATGATTTTGGAGAAGGGAAGAGGGGAGGGAGGGCGGGCAAGAGGGAAGGAAGAAGAAACCAATCGGGAGGGAAACCAAGGGAAGAGTAGAGCTCTGCTCAAACGCGGAGCCCGCCAGCCAGCCCGCAGCGCTTCGCGGTTGCCAGGGGCAGTCGCTATGGCGACGGAGCACTGCGGCCTCGCCGCCGGCGGCGCGCAGCAGACGTTACCATCTCGGGCACGCGCACGCAAAGCTCGGAGACGATCGACCACCTCGGAGCTCCTTAGTTACTCGCCGCGGTCATCGATTGTAAGGAATTCGGGCAAGTGTATGTCAGGTCGCAGAACCTGCCTTTTATTTTTTCTTCTGATTTGCTATAACACATAATTAGGAGGGATATAGCTAGTCTTCAAGTGCCGCAGCGCGACCTGGATTTGGGAGGGCTGGGTTTTAGTGCTCCCTCTCCACCTGCCCCCGTTAGCAAACCACTGCGTTAGCGTCAGGTTCCACATCTGTAAAATGGGGAAATCCTATCTAGGTTGTAATGAGTATTTTAAGAGATGACTATTTAAAAATCATTTTTTAAAGAGGCTGATAAAGAATAGGAGTTCGCTACAGTGTTAATTTACTTCCTCAATCTTCCTGCGCTCCTTTCTGCATTGGTTTCCCACCATCACTTTTATTTTGTTATCCTATTATTAGCTTCAGAAAAATTTAACCAATTTTTCATCACAGCCATTACCTGAACACCCAGCAATATTTGTAAATAACCAAAACATACAATGATACTTGTTAATTTATGTTATAACAAGCACAACTAAATACTGAAGAAATACAGATATGAAATCAGGCTTCATCATTTTCTACCCCATAGCATCGCTATAAACTACTAAACTGCTGGTCATTTATCCCAGTTTTCATCAAAGACTCTGAATTCAATCACTATCTTCTAAAAATATTGACTACATGTTGGTGTGTGCCAAGTGATGAACTATGCCCTGGAGACATAGTCCCTGCCCTCATAGGATTTTTGAACTAGTCAGTCATCATCTCAGCCCTGATTTGAGCCATCATCCTAGGGAACAAAAATATATACAGATTTTTTTATTTGCACTCAATAATCACAACATCCTCCTAAAATTATATTATTTTAGAATTAGAAAGAGGGTCTTTTTATCTGCTGAACATCTTGATTAAGATTTGGGAGTGGGAACTAAAGACAGCTGAACTGCTCTAAATTATAAAGGGAAATGAAGTCAAATTCTCATGAAATAATCCAAGAGGCAGGAGAGGAGTCAGTGAGATGGGATGCTGGCCCCTGGATGGGAAAAAATCCAAACAGGAACCCAAGGTGACTGGGTAGCCAAAAAGTGTTTTGAAAGCAAAAAGGTCTAATATGGATACAGAGATTGTTGCTCTGCAATGGGCATTATGACCCTTCCCAAAGTCTTTAGGAAAGTCTCTGTTACTCACAAATGCTTGGGCTAGGTGAGTTGTCTTGGTGGAAATGTGTGAAATGGCTGTATTCAGCATCCATAGCAATGTGGTGAAAAAAAAGGCAACACATGTAGGAACATAAGTCTAGAAAGCAGATGAGATCATAAGAATGTAATCTTCCGAAGAATTTTTAGAACTCTTGAGCAGGCTTTGGACTTCCACAAGATATGAAATTTGAGTGTTTGAATCAAGTTTAACCCAGATGTCACGAAACACAGAAACTCCAGTTGACATGTAAACCCCATGAGGGTAGGGATTTTGTGTATCTTGTTCACTGCTGTATACCAAGAATTAAGTATAGAGTAGAAAACAAGATAGACAAGGTCCTTGTACTCATGAAGCTTCAATAAAGAAGAATCTCAGAGATAAATAACTTACACAAGGCCACAGAGATAGTAAGTTGTACAACCAAGATTCATACCAAAATACCATTCCAAACCAGTCTCTGGACACTATCTCAGTGGTAGACAGCCAGCTATCCACCAAAATATAGTGCTATTCTAGATGATCTCTAAGGTATCTGCATCTATACTATGAAAGTGACTAGAAGAAAAAGTTGTTTCTGTTTTATCCATTATGTCTGACAAATATTAGGCAAATTATACTAAAGATATAATGTTGGTTATAAAATATTGCCCCACTTGTTAAATATATTCTTTATATTCTTATTCAATTTAAAGAAAAAATACCATAGGATTGTTATAATATTTTTCATATTAAAGCAATAATCATCTAGTTACTTATCTTGCACAGTGTTGGGAGGCTGTACATGAAAGAATGTCATTTCAGGACCTCTTCTTCAGACTTACAAAAGCTAAAACTTACTCTAGGGCATGGTATTTACAGATTTCAATCACCAGTATAATGAAATATACACTTTAATTTGACATTTAATGTTTAACTCAAATACTTAAATATATTTACCTCTATCCGTTTTTATGTGTCCCTATGGAATAAAAGGAATTCTATTTCTTCTGACTCTGTTCCAAAGTCAGTGAACAGTCACTAATTATTACTTCTGGTGACCATTACTAATAGGGAGCCAATTCTTCCCACAGTCAATTGCACTGAAAATCTATGGGGAAAGAGGAAGGAGATCTGTAAAGCAAGGGAGTTAGTGTTTATTGGTTTATAACATATAGGTGAAGATAATTCTTTCATTTGCATTTCTGCCCACCTCCCTCCATAGCTAGTCCTGGGCATGGTTGAGGAGGTGGAGGAATAAGCCAGAAATGTGATAATGTGGGGATGATTTTCCCCAATCCCCACTAACAAAGAGAACCAGAAACAGACATCAGAGGAGAACAAAATCGAAATGTGGAGTTCCTTGCAGATAGTACTTTTGTGTTTCATTATGAGAAAATATAGACACTATGATTAAATAATTTAAATATTTTGAATCTTCTATCAGATGTTAAATACTACGCATTTGAATGCTGGTGCTTCATTATGTATTAAAAATTAAATATCAAAGTTCATTTTAAGTATCTTGTAATGTTAATGGCAAGTATTGCAAGTGGTATGGCAGAGACAGTACCCTAAACCTATTCTCTTTTAAAATAAAAAGAACACCAGTCTTGGGAGAAATTTTTTTTTAAGTATAGTTTTGTGATGTTTTAGACTTCTTGGTAAAAATTGTTTCTATTTCTTGAGTTTTGGTTTATAATTACCTTATATAAGAGTTCTCTTGAATAGTCACAATTTTTTTAATTGACAACATATCTTCTTGTTATTGAGGGAAAAGAAACCATGTGGCAAAGCACTTACTGGCTCTTAAAGTTTCCGCAGGTAAGTTCCATTCACATTTTATTGGCCAAGCAAGTCACATGGTCACATCTAACTGCAAGTGGGCAGGTAAATGCAACTGTACCCTGTGCACAAAATGATAGAGGGCTGTAGAATACTTGGGAACAGTCCTAATGACTACCATAACTTCTAACGTCTTTCAAATTAAGAAAAAAATACTGCTTGGACTAAGCAAAATAAGCTACACTGTTTCTTTTTCCTCTGCCATAGTAATAAATAATGTCCTAGATAGTGGCTGCTCTAATGACAAAGAACAGACTCCCCAGCTGATTCTTGACCTGAACATGTAGTGCGAGCAAGCAAACAAATTTTGTTGTCTTAAACAATGAGCTATTGGCTTCTTTGTTGCTCTGGTCTAATCTAACCCATCCAGACTACTGCAGATAGAGCATGTGCTCTCCCACCCCACTGTCTCACACCCAGGCCATTTCACTAATTTAAATAACCGACCAGGCCCTGTAGGCATGTGAGTTTGTAAAACTGTGCTACAGAATGCTGTCTTAACAAAGTCTGTTGCACCTATACCAAGTTATGTGATAATCATTTGTCTGATAAACATAGTGCTTTTAATTTTGCCTTTCGGTATAATGAAGTATGCTAGCAGAACTACTGTTTTTAAGTTCTTAGTGTAAAAAAATTTCAAAACATATTAATAAGTAATCTTTTCTTCTATAATGATGCTGATTATTCTTTTAGACGCTTTGATGCTGCTTTCTTTACTGTGTGCATGATCTAGCTTACCTTTTATTCACAGGAAACAGTCTTGCTTAGACTTATAACTGAATGCTGGCAGAGAGGAAAAATTTCTCCTCTACCCTTCTAAGTTCTTCTGGCTGGTCTAAGAATTAAATTGACCTGAGACAGATTAACAGGAGAAAAGCAAATTTAATTACATATGTACAGGAACCCCAAAGATAATGAGCTTCCCAGACATTCAGGCAACTGAGGCTAAGGAGAAGGGAGAAGGTCTCTGGGACTTCAAATGGGAGGAAGACAATTTATAAGAAAATGAGAAAAGCAAATGTTTGGTAAACAAATGTTTGCCATGCTATGCAGAGACAATGGGACACAGAAAGGACTTGGCTCAAACAGGCCTTGTGAAATTTTCCACTGTCTACCACACCTAGCTCATATTCTTTGTAAATAACTGTGATTATAGCTCTTCTTCCTGGAACAGGCCCTTTATCTAAATTCTTTAGGCAGTTAAGGGGGAGATGAAAAGCAAAACTTCCTGAGTCTTTATGTTTCTTAAAAATAATCAGCTTAAAATAACCCTCATGACAAAGAGACACGTTTAGGGGTGGCAAATTTTGTTCCCCTACAGTTTGCTTTAATATTATTTTAAAAATACATAACCACTGATGTAAAGTGCAGAAGGGAAAGCTTTTTTCTACTATTAATAAAAATATTCACATAAACTGTTATTTTGAATCTTTTATTTTCTATTTCTATTTCCATAAAATGATTGTTGAATAACATGCAGTTAAATCAGAGCTTTATGCTTCACAGCCTAGCATTTTTTTTGGATAAAATCTGTGATAAAATAACCCTCTGACATCACAGCCTGTTGCTATGAGAATAGAACATCTAAAAATTGGCAGTATCAATTTACTCAGCAGGGTAGCTCAGGATAAATTTAAAGAAAAAGAAGCCAAGTTACAGTTCCCAGTTTTCAGGCATTGCCTTGGCACCTTTAATCCCTAAAGATATCTAACAAATATGAAATTTGAAATTTTACACCATTAAGAAACATATTCACTGAAACTGATGAAAGTTATTCCTATCACATATCTATTGTTCTTGTCAGGAATGGGGCTGTGAAGTCAATGAATACACATTTTAGGGGGTCCTTTATTAGAGAAGGGAAAGGAATCTAAGATCTCCATGTGATGCACAGTCCTTTCCCTCAGGTTCAAATGTGCCACTTATAGTCCAACAACCTATTAACTAAAAAAATAAGTTATCTGGGCTTCCTGCTGTGGGAAACTCCAGGAGCTTGATGGTTGTTTTAAGGTTCAAAGTCTTTTTTAGTCTAGGCACGTGGTTTCTTTAACAATACAAGTCCCTTAAAAACCTAGTAGGCTTTCTGCTGTATTTGCTTTTAGTTCCATATTCTAAATTCCACATTCTAGTTCTTTCCTATACATAAGTCTCAAGAATGATTTATTTCTTTGCTTCCTCATATACATGCCCCCCTCTCTCACAAAGCTATCTTGATGCTATCTGAAACAATAGGTTTGAATGGCAAGGTTAAAGATCTGATCTTTGCAAAAAGAATGTGTCACTTTTTTTTTAACTGAGAGATCTTTTAGTGTGTTTGTCACTTAAAACTTTTTCTAGTCTTATCTCTTGTTACTTAGCATCTAAGAGCAGTCAACATTTCTAGCCCTGAAAGGACCTTGATCTCTAGAATCCCTTAGTACCCTTCTCTCTCTTCTAGAAAACCAACCAGTTCTCATCTGAGCTCCCCTCTTTCTTATAATATCTTGCTAAAGGCAGATAACTGTAGCCAACATGCTATCACTCTGCCTCCATCTACTTCCCATAGAGTTAGAGTCTCACAAAACTCATAGTCAACTTCTACTTTTCACTGGGGACAGTTTTACTAAATATTTTACCAAAGCACACTAGGGCTGCGCTTTGTTTCTTTGTTGCTGGCTGCCTGACTAGTTATTCTACACAACATATTTTAAGTTCTGTATGGCAGCACCCTCCTTCTAATCACCAATGTCTGTATTCATGTGGTAGTCACTACTGTCATTTACTAAATATTTTTGGATTTCCCCTTTTTTGGTACATAGTAGGATTGCACTTTTTTACTCTTTTTAAAGATAGGCACCATTTGACTTGTTTTGACCTTTGAAATGTAAGTAAAGTGATATATCACATATGCACAGAAAACTTAAAAGCCAATGTATGATTTATCATGGTTCTTTCCCACTGCTTTGGTGATCATGGAAGCATAAATCAAGATGAAGTTTTTATCAGCCTAGCTCCCTGAGTAGCTAGGATGAGTATAGTCTTCTTGATGGCATACAATAAACAAGAAATAAACTTTTGTTATGATAAGGTATTGAGATTTTGGTGTCTCTTGTTGTTGTAACATAGCCTCATCTTGACAGATTCAGTCAAGTTATGGAAAATATTGGAATACACAGCCCCAAAATTTCAGTGGTTTAACATAATAGAATTTTATTTCTCCTTCATTTGACAGCTCAATGTGGTATTTGCCAGGCAGTCTTCCATGTGATGATTCAGGGATCTAGACCTCTTCCATTTTGTGGCTCCATTATCCTGTAGGATGGTAGGATTCTCTCCTGAGTTATTTGAATCTGGCTGATTGGCAGGTAAAGAGTGAAGCCTTATGCAGGAGATTTTCATGGCAATTCTTGACTGTACGAGAGGGTGAGAAATGTAATCTTACTGTGTCTCCAGAATAAGAAGGAATGACTTCTAATGAACACATAGCACTCTCTGACACAGAAACGTGGGCCTCCATTGAATGAACCTGTAGATCACTCAAGCCTTGACTTGCTTTTAAGGTGTGTGCAAGGCCGGCTTCATGAGCATGCAATCTATGCAGTCAAACAGGGCCTCTTGCTTAAAAGGGCTTGCACTTGGTTTAATGGTCTGCTTTCACAGAGCATTAAATAATTTTTGAACAAGGGACTCTGCATTTTCATTTTGCTCTGGGACTCACCGATTATGTAGTTGGTCCGAGGTGTAGTTTATACCAGGAGGATGTGCAGGTGGAAGCCTTAGCTGCATATAGAATGTGGAAGAGTTCAATGAAGGTTGTCCGAGAATTCTCTGGTTGTTTAGCCCATAAAGAGAAAATATCTTGAAAAAGTTTTTGTGTGCTTTTCTTTTCTGCACATTCTTGCTCATGACCATTATAGTCAGTGTCATTCTCATTGCCTCAAGAATTATGACTGTAAACTCAGAAATGAAAAACAGTTGATGTTTAGCATTACTTTAAAAATATGCTCTTGAAACCCCACAATATTAAAAAAAATTGCAGTTGAAAGCCAAAACTTTTGATTCTCATGAGCCAGATTTTCTTTACAGACAAGAAGGCTCTTGCAAATTAAAAGTCCAGGCCCTGAAAGAAGCAGAGCATAGAGTTTATGCCATAACAGTTGAAGGTCATCTTGGCTAGGAGACGGATTCAGGAGTTAGATAGTGCTCAAACTTGGAGAAGGTCTCTGTGAGGCTAGAGATGAGGGAATAGAACACGTGAAGACGAGCAGACTTAGCATCAAGAAACTCTAATATTGTCTTTGCAAATGACCAGAGCAGTGTGGGTGCCAAGTAAATGTCTGAGACTATTTGCAGATCATTTACTCCCTTTCTAGGAATCATTGCCTCTGCTGCCTCTGCTGCTGAGTCATGTGAACTAATCTGCTCTCTGCTGAATAGCGAGGGTCTTCAGTAACTGTTCACATGTCTCCTGTGGATTTTCCAAAGAAGTGATGCCTAACCATGGCTGAAGAATTTGCTGAGTGCCATTCAAACTGCCCTGTGTAGACAACTTTATTTTTAATGGCTAAGAACATGGTTAAGATCCCTAAAACTAAAGACAGAGTGTTTGACATTCAAAAAAAGAGTGGAAGGGATAGCCCTATTATGGAAAATAGGGCAACTCACCCCTTTTACATGGCTCCTTCTTTGCAATCCCTTCTTTTGATTCTGTGGACTACCTTGAATAAATGCCCTTTCTAGACCAGTAGAACTTGATTTTTGCTGGGTGTACCCTAAGGACTCCAGCTGATACATCATTATGTACCCCTTAGTTTTAATAGCACCTTCACATTTATTTTCATATTTTTTCAACAACACAATGCTGTGATGTCTAGATAAGGCATATGTTATTATTATACAGATGGCAAAACTGAGACACAACATGAATGAATGTTTTATACAAGGTTGCAAAGTTAAAAAAGGCAAATCCATCAGTCTAATGGTGGTTCTCATTTTAAGAAACCATTTCCACTATGCCATCTTTCCAATATTAAGTTTGGGAAGTACATAGTGTGAGAAAAACATGACACCCATCTACGCTTAACACTGTAAAAATGCTTATTAGAACACACCTGTACACAAGCTGCCTGCACTCACTTTTGGTCTTCTCTACCACTCATTCAAAAAGAGTTCTTCTCTGCAGCAAGTCATCAAAACAATGCACTCTCTGCGAATAATTTTGATTTTATGAACTACTTTTCTTCATTTGGGATACATATTCACATGCTGGAAGGCAAATCAAGTGTCCATCTTAATATGATTTCCCTCCTGAGCACTTATTCTTAGTCCTCCTGGTTAAATTTCAAGTTGAAAGTGCTCTGTTTTGGGCCACCTGATAATGCAAGACAATGCTTTCTACTTCTGATCCCACATCCAGAATTTTATGAATTCTGACCTTTCCAAAGGCATTGAACCTAAGTGGCTCTCTTGAGTTTATTGCTTTCTTCCAGCAATATTTTTATATTTTTATTTATTGATTTCTGTTCACTTTGACTTTTTTAAAATTAAACTTTTTATTTAGAAGAGGTTTAGATTTACAGACAAGTTGCAATGATAATACAGAAAGTTCCCATATATCTCACACCCGGTTTCCCCTATTATTAACATCTTACATTAGTATGGGACATTTCTCACAATTAATGAACCAATATTGATTCATTATTATTATTATTATTATTATTAATTAGACTCCATTCTTGATAGGGAGTGGCAAGGGTCTAGAAGAATATGTGGGTTGAGAGATATCATTTCAACCATCTTTAGGAAATACAATCTGCCGCAGTGAGGTATACGCAGAAACTAATCTTATGCTTTTCCCTACTACCCCTTTAAAACTACTCTGTGAACTCATTCATCCCTGGATCTTGAATAAAATCTCATTCCAATACCATACTGTTGTAGACTGTATTTACCTTTATTTGGTGCCCCTCTCTGCAAGAGGATTATACATTCCTATCCTGATGAACTCAGGAGTAGCCTCAGGTGTATGACTTAAAGAGAAGTGATACACGTCACTTCAGGGCAGAACCTTTAACAGCCAGCATGGGGTTCACCGTATTTTCCTTTCTGTCTGTCGTGATGACAGGCAATGTTCCAGATAGTGGCTACTTCCTCAGGCTGGGTCCCAGAGTGCACCAGGGCCACAGACAGGCTGCAATTGATGTGCTCTAGCACACTGCTTTAGGAGGTATGGGGTACGTGGTGTGACATAGTTCTGCACTGTTGGGCCTCCCTAAAACACGAGTTCTCATGGGCTTTATCGAAGCTCCAAAACCGAAAGTCCTGTTTTAACATCCTATTTCTCTGGGTTTATGGGTATGAAAATATTTTACAAAATTTTGACTTACAAGATTGTTTTGAAAATCAGTGTTAATGTATGGAGAGTATTTGTATAGATCCAGGACTACAGTAACATGTGGCATCCCACAAATCACTTAATTTCTGTGTTGCTTGTTTTTCTGGCAAGTGGAAAATCCCTATTTTAAGGTGGTGGTAAGAAAAAAATGAACTAAAATAAAATAAACAGAATATATAAATTAGCACATTTTACAGCACTATTTTTGGCTGCTTTAATACAGATACAGCTATTTTAAAAGCTGTTTTTCCTGGCTTCATTCTATAACCCCCAAGAGCTAAGGGGTATGTATATAACCAACATGTCAAACAGATGACAGAGCTATGGCCCAGTCAAGTCTTTTTGCCTACTGCCCTATTTCACATAAATATACATCCACTGTCATTACAGATTGATATTATTTAGTTATTTTTTTCTATATCCTTATATGTAACAGTATGATAAGATGAAGGATAAAGGAAGTTATGTGTCTTACCTAAGGGCAGTGAGTGTCTTCTTTGGAATTGAAACCAGAACACATGAGTTTCTGCTTAAGGTAAATTCTTCATCCCTTCCTTTCCTTCTCATTACTTTCATTAAAAAATTCTACTACATGACAAAGAACCACAGTACTCTGTCATAGTTTGTTTCTCCATTATAGGTGCCTTCTTGATGGAAAATAATGTACTATCCATGTGAGCAGCAGCAAAGATTAAAACTACATAACTAGGCATTTCTGTACTGCTCACAGGCAGTGATGCTATCAATATGCCCCTTCTGTGAAAGTAATTGGGATGATGGAATGCTCCATTTTGAGAATGGAGGTATGGTGGTGGCAATAGGTACTGATCAGAGAAGGCAATGAAGAAAACAGTCTACATGACCCTGGAAATCACCCTCTCCTTAATATTATTGACGAGTATAGATTACTGACCCTATTCTTTGTTCATAAAGTTCTCTTAAGTACAAATAGGCTGCTGCTTTATATTTCCCCCTCCAAACTGTAAGCTTCATGAATGCAGGAGTCATGCCTGCCTTTATATCCCTAAATCCAGCACAGTTCCTGGTTTAAGTGATCATTAAATATTGTTTGAATAACAGACTGGATGAATGAATACCATACATAAACCCAGTCCTTTATCTATTTTTCAGAGAATTCTACAGATGCAGGTAGGCTCCTGTCCAATCACTGCATTCAGCTGAATCTCCAGAATCTCCAGGTGTGGTGGGGTCTTCTTCCTTAGGTCTAGAAGTAGTTCTTTATGGTCCAGTGACCTATGAACTAAGAGATAATTATCTGCTCCCCACTCTCATGCAATAAACAACAGTGGAGAATGGACACAATAACCACAATAAATATTCCTATTTAGAGAAGAATGGAAGATGTGCAATAGTCACTGGTCCATAGCAGTGCTGGTATCCTGCTAGACAGGCATTATGAAGCTTCCTTACCCCTTAATTAGGCCTTGATTCTGCTCTCTGGAAGGATATCCCTCTGAGGTCTTAGTATTTATCTTTTAGAATTTTATTCCATTTCCTTTGTCCTATTTGGGGAAAGGCATGTTTAGCTTTTGCAGCTCACTTATAAGCTTGGTTATTTCTAATGGTATTTTGTCATGTCTTTTTGTTTTGTTTTGTTTTTTGGTTCACACTTTTTTTTAATCAACTTTACTGAAGAATAATATTCATACAATAAAGGGCATACACTTTTAATTGTACAGTTCAATGAGTTTTGACAAGTATATACACCACCACCTAAATCAAGACATAGAATATGTCTATTATCCAAAAACTTCCCTTGTACTTCCTTGCAGTCTTCCCCCTCCATCCTCATCCCATTCCAGTCCCCAGGCATCACTGATGCTGTCCTGTAAATAAGTTTTGCCTGTTCTAGCATTTCATCAATATCAGCTAGTGTTCAAATTCCCAATTGCCTCATAAATGTCATGATATTGTTTAAATTATTTGAATCAAGATTCAAATAAGAACCACATATGAAAAATGATTGATATATCTTTTAAAATTTCTTTCTCCCACTCTCTTTATAATAATTTGTTATGGAATCTGGGTCATTTTTCCTGTAGATTTTCTGACAATATAGATTTGCTGATTGCATTGAGTGTTAATATGTTCCACCATCCTCTACTTACAGATGGCATTTCTTTTTAGAGACTTGACCTTATTCAGATTTGATTTTTTGGCCTCATGCATTTTTAACTGCGTTGTAGGATTACAGCATTCAAGAACAATATTGTTTTGGTTGTAAGTAACAGAGAACTTAATTGCATAAGCAAAACAGTGAGATTTATTGCTCATGTATCTGAAAATTCCAGGGCATACATAGATTCAGGGCTCATTTCATAAAATCATGTCTTGGTTTTTGTCTTTCTGCTTGATTCTGGTCTCTTCTGAGTTTTGGCTTCATTCTCCACATCCTCTCAAGTTCAGTCCATAGGAAATAAAGTTGCTTCCTGATGGTTCAATTTCATATCATGGCACTGACTAGCAGGTCTTGAGTCATGTGTCTGTTCTGAACCAATTAATGGCACTAGGGAAATATGATATTCTGACTGGCCAGGTGAGGGTGCCAAGATGGAGGTAGTCTCACCAGAACCTCATCAACTGTTATCGAGTTTAAAGAGACTTTTAGTCCTCTACCATCACAGTTGGTTTACAGATGTGAACTTATTTTACATGTATATATTGAGTAAAACGACTTTCTACTATATAATCTTTACATGCAGTAACCTTTATTTATAAACAATATTTTCACTGAAGTGGAGCTGGAGTGATTGCAAGTGTACTGGGTAGTAAGGATTGGGGGGAGGCCCCTTAGAATTGTCCCCCAAATTCTCTTTACCAAGTCAGCGATCACGTGCGCTTATCTGAAAGGTGAGCTCTGTGGAAATAGAAATGGTAGAGCTAAGTTTTAACAAGGGGAAATGAGAAGCAGAGGTCAGGGATGATGGAGAAATGGAGGTGGGAGAGCGGGAGGCTGATCGCTGGCCCGTAAAGAAAACAAGCATTTAAGGGGTGGGGAACAATTAACGTGAGTTTACCGAATGGAAGAGCTCAGAAATGAAACTTGGTTTACTTTACCAGGTTATTTGTAACGCCAACTGCAGAGTATTAGTGGTTTCATAAAACATTTCTTGAGGGTGACTACCAGCATTAGGACAGGATGGAAGCTTCGTGAGAAAGGTCGGGATAGCCTGGACAACCAAAGACGGTCAACTGGCCACCAGTTCACGATTTCTCCACTCCTGGCGGCTACACACCGTCGCTCAGCCTGGCTGACGGCGAGCCAGGGCCAACCAGCGCCACGCCCCTCCCGGCGACCGGCTCTGAGCTTGCGTCACTTCCGGTCCTGGGCGATTCGCTTCCAGGTCGGACTGAGTCTCTTGCTCTCGGAATCTGTGAGTGGTGGCGGTGCCGCGCTGTCCGCGTTGTCTCTTCCCGGTGTGACCAAGCCGCACTGTCCACCGGCGAGGAGTACCCGCTGCCCCGAGCCGAGGAGGACGAGGAGGAGATCTGGGAGCGAGCGGCGGCCGGCCTGGGCCGCTCTGGTGGGGGCTGGCGACTCTGCTCCTTCACTTGCTGCTGTCTCTGGGAACCGGGTGTCAGCACTGAGGAGTCTTCAGCGGACAGCGATCCCCTTCCCCGGCTCCCCTGCCCGCCCTGCCGGGGAGGGCGGAAGATGCCAGTGAAGAAGAAGAGAAAATCCTCTGGGGTGGCAGCGGCAGTAGCGGAAGACGGAGGCCTGAAAAAGTGTAAAATCTCCAGGTACCACCTCCCCCCACCCTTCAATCTTTCCTTCTTCCTCCGTCGCCGGACGGCAAGGGGAGAAGGAGGCGGGCCTGGTCTCCGGGGCTCGGGCTGGGGAGAGGTGAGCCCACTCTGAGAAAGCTAGGTGGTGGCTGCAGGACACCGCGAGTGCCTGCCCCGGCTCCACCTCGTGTTCGGTGTGTGCGCTCTGGCGCCCATGGAGGGACTAGAAGTCTCCTCACATTGGAGTCTCCGTGCCCTGGAGGGTGGGGAAACAAGAATGCGTACGTAAATTGCGCTCTTTCCCCTTACCCCCTACACTCTCAATCCCACCCCCACCCCCACCCCCTGGCCTTCTTTCCAGACCTAGAAGTGAGTACAGATCCGCGGAATGGTCACTTCTAGAATTTCTTTGTAGAGTGTGAAGAAAGGAGCAGAGCATGAGGACTCTTGACCTGACAACTGCCATGGGGATGGTAGAAAGGAAAGTTCCCTGTGCTATAATTGATCTCCGGTAGTAGTTGGAGTGGTCTAACCCGGACGATCCCAGCAGCAGGCCTTTAAATCGCGGGAGCTGCATTTTCTGGAAGGATAGCGCCTCCACCTGCGCCAAGTCCCTCTGTGCAGAGTTGGAAAGGCCCTGTATGCGTTTTGTGTTCTAGCATTCTGCTGTTAGTTCTCAATATAAATATTAATAATTTGAAAGCTATTGTACTCTGTATCCTCTTGGAGAAAAAGAAAACAAAGCAAAGCTATAGTTATAGCTCTTTGATCCCATTGTAGCATGTCATTGGAGCATCGCAGCAACCTTGTATGCTGCAAAAAATCATTGCAATTTAGGCGTGAGAAGTGGGTTTTTTAAATCCGCTTATTGGATGTCTTTGGCTGTATCAGTGGTTGGCACTTGATGTGACACCTTTAGGTGCTGCTCTGAAAAGAAGACTAGCCAGCGTTATAAAGAGGAGATTATAATAGAGCTCTCCTTAAAGAGAGACCTGCTTAAAATGTGAGGTCGGTGGCTTATTTAGTCTGCATCTTCTTTTCATAATTGGTTAAATTTTTTTCCTTCATTATTGTGTTTGGCAAAAGAGCCTAAGGATATTTCTTGGGCTGTTACTGTGAAAGATGGTGCTGTTTTCATATCCCTCTTGGTAACTCACACTAGAATTTAACATGGTTACTCCACTAGCTCATATTTTTATGAAACTTGCAAATTAGTTTTTTATTATTCTAACTTGTAGTCATCTTAAGTGTATAATGTATCAAAATTATTTAAATTGAGCACATTAAAATAGCTGAGCAGTCAATATTATTAGAACTCAGGTGATACTTTGCTCAATCAACTTAAAATTTTAAATATAGTACCCTTATTTTACGTTACATTACATTACATTAGTCAGTTGCAGAAGTTATAGCATTTCTATGTTATGGTGGTGTAACTATTTGTGCTTCTTGAGAAGGTTCTCTGAAGTTCATTAAATCCTACGGCCATTTATGAAATTCCTAACTTTTAATGATTTTATGAAAAAGATAAACAGACTCTGGGATTAAATAGCTTTGGCCCAATTATTTGTACTATTTCTATCTTTTGGAGATTTTTGTTTTTTTTTTTTTTTAATCTGTGGAATTCAATTTTACCCATAGGTCGTAAATCATCTTTTATCTTTAAATATCTATTTAATCTTAGTTGATGATGAATAACTCTTAATACATAATTTTATTTTGAAATATTGATTCATTAAGTATCAAAATATACTTTGTAAGATTTTGTTTTCAAATGTGTACCTATTATACACAAATATAATTTTCATGCAAATCAGCAGAAGGATCACTGGCAGGATTTATGTTTTCCCAAGTACCAGTCCTGCATTGAGAACATTAGGTTGAACTTCTGTGTGGTCTTTTGAAATTTGGGGAATTAATTTTAGTTGATATTTTTGGAATTTGATAATGAGCAAAGTAGCATTTGGGTTTTGTTAGCCAGAAATTTTAATGTACTGTTTCAAATTGCAAATACTTAACAACTCCAATTTTTTTCTTCTAATGCCAGCTGTAAAAAAAAAATACTTTGTTTAGTTTGAATTGAAGTAGTTCATATTGAACTTAGCTTTTCACTAAAAGTTGAGACTTGATAAAATTCTTAGGCATTTGTGTGTTTTCTAAGCTATTGCAGATCCCAACCCCCTGCTAGACTAATAAGTGGAGAGGAACATTTTTCAAGCAAGAAGTGCCTGGCTTGGTTTTATGAGTATGCAGGTAATGAAATTAATATAAGAAGATATCGGTCACATGCTTTAAAACGGTTTTTTGGTTCATTATTTTAACGAATTATTTATTGCAGGCCTGCTATGTGTTAGTGCTGTGTGCTGCAATCAGGGTCAAGGCTGAGAATTGTGGGTAGGCTAAGAATTTGGTGCCATTTCAGGCTGATATTTTCTGTAAATATATAATTCAGTATATATTTAGTAGGAGGGTTGAAACTCATTTACTGTTAATACAATTTGTAAGCAGACACATTCACTTACTGGTTTACATCCATTGACTAAAGTGGACTTGGTATTCTGGAAAACACAAAGGATGTAATAAAACATTTTATATGTTATATAGTTCTTTTCAGTATTCTTTTGAAATTTTTCTGAACTAGAAACTGACATTTTCTGACACTTTTAGGAGACATAGTAAAAAATTCAAACCTCAGGGCCGGCCCGGTAGTGTAGTGGTTAAGTTTGGGCTCCACTTCGGTGGCCCAGGGTTCGCAGATTCGGATCCTGGGTGCAGACCTACACACTGCTTATCAAGCCATACTGTGACAGGCATCCCACATATAAAAAAAGTAGAGGAAGATGGGCATGGATGTTAGCCCAGGGCCAGTGTTCCTCAGCAAAAAGAGGAAGGCAACAAATTGTAACATTGGCAACAAATGTTAGCTCAGGGCTAATCTTCCTCACACACACAAAAAAATTCAAAACTCAGATATATCATTGCACAACACCTTTACCCTTTAGTAATTGCTATTTAGACATTCATTTCTACTAGAGATGCAATAATAAATAAGAAAAGAAAAAGACTGATATTAATACAGTGTGATATATGCTATATTAGGAAGATGCACTGTGAGGATTCATACAAGGAATATATAACCCAGCCTTGGAACTGTCGGGGAAGGCTTCTTGAAGGAGTTAACTTAAACTAAATCCTGTTAAGTGGTAGATAAAAAGCTCTAGGCCTAGGTTGGGGCTGTAGTTTATAGAGGTGAAAGTCAAAGGCTGGGATGAAGCTGAGGAGTTAAGCAAACATATATGAAAAAGAACACTTATTTCCTATTTATTACTAACTGCTTCATAAGCATATATGAAAGCTTTTTTCCCTTAGAATGATTTTGGTCTTTTGGAATTATTGATTTTAAAGCTTTTTTTTCCCCTTGTTTCTTTTCTCTTGCCTACTTCTCTGGTTGTTTGAGGGGTTTTTTCCCCCTCTTTTAGCGCTATCATTCTCAGAGTGTTTGTTTAAAATAAAACTGTATATGCAGTCATTATCTTATATTTAGTGCTAATCAAGATAAGGTCTCAAGTGTGCTCTGAACTTGAAGTTAGGCTAACTGTATGGAAAGTAAGACTATTTTGGGGGACAGTAACTTCACTGTTGGGATCAGCTGAGTGATCCCAAAAGTATAATTTAAAAATTGTTTAGTAACAGAACAGATTCTTTCTAGACCAGAAAAACTGCTATTACTGGCATCCCAAGACAACCACTAACCCAAATTAAATGAACAGAATTCATTTTCTTACTGACCTCCATTTGAAACGTTGACCCATTATTCAAAATGCCAGTTTTACTGGTATGCATGATATAAAATCAAAAGGTCATCATCTTATTTGTCTTATCGAGGTTACTAGATACCATAAAATTAACTAGTCAGGTTTTTTTCTTTCATGCCTACTTGTTTTACCTCTCCTAGGGACTTTCTTGGGTAGCATAAGAGTCTAATTAGTTAAACATTTCCTTTACTAGCATTTTATAGTAGCCAGCATAATAATTGCTATTTTTATTCCAAAAATTGTGCTAAGTATATAATTTTTCCTTATGACCATTCTGTTAAGTAGACAGTGTTATCCCTATTTTATAGATGAGAAAATTGAGACTTAGATTAAGTAATTTGCCCAAGATCACACAATGACAAGAGCCAGGATTCAAACCTAGGCTTTTCTAACCATATGCTTTTAACTACTACTGTCTTATAATATTTTTTTTGGTTGTTTTTTTTGTTGTTGTTTGTTTTTTTAAATACTCTGTACAGGCAACTGATTTTCTTTCACAAAGAAAATATTATAACTGCACTTGAGGTTAACTTATCTTCTGTCATTCATTGAATGATTTATTCAATAAATATTTATTGAGCACTCGTTGTATGTCAGGCACTGTGCTAAGTGCTGACAATATAATGGTGAGCAAGTCAGACAAGATCCCTGCCCTCGGGGGACTTGCCTTCTAATGGGGAAGACAGACAGTAAATAGGTAAGTAGGCAAGATAATTACAGATTGTGGAGGGTTATAAAGGTAATAAATACGGTGAGGTACAGGGATAGGAAGTAGAAAGTTTGGGTTAACTTTCAAATAAGGTGATTAGGGAAGACCTCTATAGAGATTACTTTGGGCAGAGACCTGATTGACAAGAAGGAACCAGTTGTTCGCCAAATAAACAGTAACTGTTCCATCTTAAAATGGGGATGTCCCTTATTAAAATGGAGGCAGTAATTGGGCCTACTGAAATAATACATGTAAAACACTTAGCACAGTGCCTGGTATACAGTCAGAACTCAATAAATGTTAGCTTTTATTAAAAGAATAATAGTATTACAGCATCAGATTTACTGGTTGTGTATTTTTACAGTACTGTTTCAAAATTAACAATATAGCTCCTATGTAGCTCATATTGAAGGTGCTGTGTCATTCATTGAGCACAACTTCTTTTCCTGAGCATCTGCTATGTCTGGCGTGGTTTTAGGCCCTGCAGATATAGCCAGGAACATTTCTTTATGGTTACAAAAAAATCAGACAACTGATTTTTTTTTTTTGGTTTTAACAATATTTTACCACTAATCTTGTTAATATAGTCTTATAGGTCATATGTGATAAGCCTCATGGTTTTGCCCTTTCACAAGACCTCTCATCTTGAGTAATATTTAAATTAGCAAAGATTCAGTAATGTACTGGGCCTGTTACTAAACAAAAGCATAGAAAGTAAAAAGGCACTTTTAAAGTCTTATAAAGAATCAAAAAGAGGGGATAGAATTGCATAGTCCTGATAAAGTACCCAGCTGGTAGAGTGAACTAAATCATTTCCATAGCTTCTTAAATTGAGTGGAAACCTTTTTTTTTTTTGCCTGAAAGAGGTGGTTAAATTCAGCTCCAGAGGTTTTACCCTGGGAGTAATTTTACTGGAAAAGTGTGTTTCAAGAAGTATAATTAACATTATACAATCAGGGAAAAGAACATTGGTATAGACCTTGTTTTAGATTTAAATCTGTTATTTGCATTGCTTTGAGAAAGTCATGTAACATTTATGGAAAGGTCTTATATGTATCTTACATATCTCTGTATAACATAATTTAACTTGATTCTAATCAAATTTTAATCACTAACTAATTCCCCAGTTTCTAGGAAGGCCATATTTTGTGACAGTAATTGATATTTCTTGACATAACTCTTTAGTGTTCTCTTCTAATTACTACTTATCGCAGCTTCAAGGGCAAGTCAGCTTTCTTGTTGCATTAGAAAAATTTAGAATATATTCCTATTGTGCCTTAAAAAAAATTTTTTTCTTCTGTTAAATTTTTTATCTGATTTTTACTTTCATCCAAATCACATATAAGGATGCATATTTAGTTATATTTTTTAACAGCTTTATTGTATATGTATACCTTTTAAATTACATAATTAACATATTCTTATTTAAAAAATCCTCCAAATATATATTAGGAAGTGAAAGTTTCCTATAATTACCACCCCCTTTACCTTTTAACACCTCACTGCATAAGTAAGTACAGTACTCACTTAAACCAAAAAATTTAAAAAGGATTTTGGTTTCAGACTGCATGTTAACGTTATCTTAGCAATCTGGATCTCATCTGAAACAGCCAGAATATATTGGCCACATACTGAATGGCTATATTCTTCTATTAAGAAAAACTATAGGATGTTGGCTTCATGTTGTGCTTATGAACTAATGACAGTGATGTAAAATGCCACCTGAGCAGCCATAGGTTAGTCTTATGATTTATAAAGCTGGAGTATTTTTAGTCCTAAGAAAACAAATTTCTCTTTGTTACTTTAACAATAAGATTTCAAGACTACATTTTAAAAAGCTGAGTGTGTTAAACATATTTCTATCGTATTTCACGTTGTTTTAAAATTTTAGTCTTTTTTTTTAATTGAGATATAACATATTAGTTTCAGGTGTGCAACGTAATGATTTGATAATTGTATATATTGCAAAATTATCACCACATAATTCTGTTAACATCTATCACTACACATTTTTTTTTCTTGTGATGAGAACTTTTAAGATCTACTCTTTCAAATATACGGTACAGTATTAACTACAGTCATCATGCTATACATTACATCCCCAGGACTTAGGAAGTTTGTACCTTTTGACCATCTTCATGCGTTTTGCCCATACTCCCCAACCCCTGCCTCTGGCAACCACCACTCTGTTCTCTGTATGAGTTTGGATTCTTATTTGGTTTTTTTTTTTTTTTTTTTTTTTTTGTAGATTCCACATATAAGTGGGAACCTACAGTATTTGTCTTTCTCTGATTTATTTTACTTAGCATAATGCCTTCTAGGTCCATCCATGTTGTCACAAATTTATTTTAATCTTATCCAGTCACAAAAGAGACCTAGTAATGATGTAATTACTATATTTTGGGAATCTAATAACATAAAAATATGAGAATTGATGTATTGACTTATATTTAGTGTTACTAAGGGAGAAAAAATGATAGACATAAGGGATTGATTAATTAATCCCTTAATTGAGGGATTAAACTTTTTTGTTTCTACATTAAGATAACACAACTAATGCTTTGCTGTCTGTTTTAGAACCAAGGTGATAAGGAAAATATCTCATTCTCGAATTGGAATGTAGTAATTTCCTTAAGTCATTATTTTCATAATATGTATATCTTATTAAAGTATTTCATTTTGTTTGGGTTTATTTCAAAAGGGTAATGAATGACCTGTTTTAGTAAGTAAACAAATATTCTTCTCTGGATACTGTCTTGAATCGTGGGTTCATACAGGCACATTCTAGTAGAATAAGAAGCTCAAACCTTCTTACGCTTCTTTATATTCATGCATTGCCAAAAGTTTTCTTCAGAGAAGGCTGTCTGTAAATGTTTTTTAATGGGTAGGTTCAAGTTATTTTACAAACTAGTGATTGATGTTAATGCTATTTACTTTTTTATTATTTTAATTTCATTTTGTAATGTGGTATTCAAAGAATATTTCAGAAATTTTAAATTTTAAATCTCATAGCAAATATTTGTGCTTTATCAAAGATATGTCAAAATTCAAATTCAGTTATTTGCAAAAAATGTTATGGTGTATTCATAGATGCCTTTAGCACAGTGGCTTATGTTTTATGTTGTTATTAAATTATAACAATAAAATATGTAAATTATTTTTGTCTTTGAAGGTCCTGATGAAGTTGTAGGGCCAGAAGGAATGGAAAAATTTTGTGAAGACATTGGTGTTGAACCTGAAAATGTATGTTTTATTTCTAAGTAGAATGGAATACAAGTGGGGTGTAGCATATTCATAAATTTCTAAAAATCGGGACACTTTAATCTTATATGAAGACTTTGTTTCTTCATATTTAATATTGTAGATTTTCATTTAGGGTATTTTTAATCAATTTAAGTGGGGCACATGTTCTCTTTCTTGATACAAATGTCATTTGTAATCGAGTGAGAGATTCTACCTTCAGAAACTGTTAGAACTTTTTACTTTAAAGAAATTAGCCATCTTAATTTCTTTATAGTTAATAATTCCAGAGGTTGTACTCTTTAATAGTTGAAGGATGGAAATAGTTGTATAAAAATGCTCTCCATGATAAATATAGACTTGATTATCTCTGTGCTGACTTTTCCCCTATCCTTTATGTTCTGTTCTTTCCAGATTATTATGTTAGTTTTAGCGTGGAAATTGGAGGCTGAAAGCATGGGATTTTTTACCAAGGAAGAATGGTTAAAGGGGATGACTTCATTACAGTAAGACACTTTTTTAAAAAACAAATTTGATGGCCTATTTGAAGATCTTAATTGATATTTTGTGCTTCATAATTTTCAGGAGTAAGGTTTCACCTTAAGATAATCAAATTGGTTTGATCTATAACAATCAGATTGACAAAATTTATATTGTGGTCTTGGCAAAATGAATAGTTACCTTATTTTTCATATTCTCTAAGAAAGAACCTCAGTACAGTCCTATTAATTTTCATTGACTCTCTTGGTGGGTGTATTAGAGGTCCATGATCAAAGTTGTTTACTCACAGGTTGTTTGAGCAATAAAGGGTTTCCTTCTCTCAATGTAGGATTCTACTATGTAAGGAGTTTATTCTTGGGCAGTCCTAAGCTCTGGGGCCTCCTTTCACGCCTCTTTAATTTTATAATTAATTTAAAAAAGAAATTTGAAGATAGAGTTACATGGTATTTTTATTATTTCTTTTTTGCCAAATGAATCTTAGAAAAAACAAAAGTAGAAATGTTGTATGGCTCCCCTGCAACCTTTAGCCATAAATTTTACAGTTCTATACTTTCAGTTTCGGATCCTGCCTTTGAACACTTTCGTAAGTTATAGAATTGTTTCTTTATAAAAATAATTTGATTTTGGCTTTCAAGTGAAGTTTGCTTAGTTTCAGAATCAATTAGTAATTCTGTTAATTTTATATTATGTCACGTTCTTAATATTCATGCAGGATGTTACTAGTTATCAACATTCTAAAATAGTTAGAGGAAGCATTAATTTATAATATTTTTCAGCCAAAAACTGGGGGTTAATTAGCCATGTTGTTTCCTGTTGCGATTATGCTTTTATTAACAGTGACTATTCTTTACTCCTTGTTTGCCTGTCCTTAAATTTCAAAATACCTGATTATTTTTTTAAGTGTATTTGTTCATATAGAACTTAAATTTTTATATTTGAATTTTCAGTGTCCAATGCTTTGTAATTCTCCTTTTTAACCAGCATTAACGTATAGATATTTTATATATATATATATGTATATTTTTCTTTTTTTTTTAGGTAAAACTCTTGGCTTATATGAACCAAATCATAATTTCTAGAATAGAACATAAAATCAGCCATCTCACTTTCATTATTTATAGGTGAGATAAGGAGTCTGAGACTCAGAGAAGTGAAGAAAATATTTGCCAAAGTTTACGTAGCTCCCCTAGTGGCAAAGCTAGAACATAGAATTTAAATTTTCTGATTACCAATCTACCATTCTGTACTTCCTATTGCATCATTCTTTTGTATATATATAGCATTCTTTATAAAATAGAGGACCAACTTTTTAAATCATAGTATTTACAACCAAGACTGAATTCTGTCATTCATCTAGGTGTCATAACATGCGGAATTAAAATAATATTGATTCTGAAATTCTCTGGACTATTTCCCACCTTTAATAAGCTTTTTAGAGAAAGAGAAGATGCACAAAAGAGTATGCAAAGAATATAAACTTGTTTTCGTATAGCTCAGTCTGTTTTATTGAGATTTATATCAGTTGTCACATGTCTTATTAACTGTAAGGCATTTTATTTGACATTATAAATGCTTTTTGTACTACTCCTATTCCTTTTTAATTGTATACTGCTTTTTTGAATATTCCAGCTAGCAAGTGTTTGTATATTTTTAAACCAAAAAGTCCCTAATTATTTTTGTTTTTGCATAACAATATAATATAAAGAGCCCTTGTATAATAGAAATGTGTAAGCACAAAGCATTTCTAGTATTTACTCTTGAATAATTAGCAGCATATGGCCTTGGGTACAAGAATAGAAATTGACTAACCCATGAACATATTTTTTATTAACACGTCTTTCCTATAAGAAGTTCACAAGCTATACAAAATTAAAGCAATTATTTAGCACTTAAAATTGACCCAGAGGTTTCTGTTTCACTCGTTTATTATGCCCGGCGCATCTGCCTAGAACTCCATGCTGTAGAGCCTTGAAGCTACTCAAATTAGGCAAGCACTCTTGACTGAGAAAATAGTTGTTTTTTCCCCCATGATCTAGATTGCTATGTGAAGTCCAAAGTATCTTTTCTCAATTGGTTAAGTCTTATTACTCCCTGAATCGTCATGTAAAAAACTTCCTAGGAATAAATAGTTTAAAATTTAAACCAAGGGAGCCAAAGGAATCTATGTAAGTCTTCATTTTTTATTTTATAGTTGTCTAGTATACTTAGTTTTATATAATCATAAAATATAAAACTTCACAGACTTGATTTCCTTTATAGATTTTTCATATTTTTAGGATTTAATTTAACCCGGGCATAGTTATTTAATCGTCCCTAAATCATCTTAACATAGTTATCATTGTTTCAAACTAATTAATTTTAACCCATAGAAAATTTTAGTAGAGCTCTGATGAAGAATATAAACAGTCTCGTAGTTAAAACATGTACTGTGGTTAAGGATAGTGGAGTGTAATAATCATGATTAATTAAAATCCATAATTATATAATGCTTAACAGTTTTCAGAATACTTTTTTTACATTCATTTATTTTAAGGCTGTTTATTCATACAGACTTCCATAACTGAATTGTCTTTCTCTTTTGTGTAAAAGAATTTATGGGTGTGATTGTATAAAATTAGACTAAAATGGCCATTTTGTAAGTTTCAGGGGGCGTAATTGCCATATCCTTTTCAGGTATTTGCTCTGTGTAGTTTTCATCATTGTTTAATAGTAGTCAAATTTCCCTTCAAATCAGATTTAATTTAATAGATATTTACATTAAACATCTCTATTATGTAAGGTGCTGTGCTGCCTACTGGTGATCACAGTGAAGCATAAGACGTAGCTCCTGCCCTTTAGCTACATTTTAATAGGGCAAGGAAGGCATTACAATACTATAACCATGAATCTAGGTAGAATATGACAAGTGGTAGAGGAAAAGTACAAAATACCATGGAAGCACAGCTGCTAATAAGGTTAATTTCGTCTGAGTAGACAGGAAAATCTTTATAAAGGTGTGGCATTTGAACTGGACTTTGAAGAATGATTGGGAATTTGATGGTCGATGATATAGGAAAATGTTTCTGAAGAGGAAATTGTGAGCAGAGCCTTCAGATAGGAAAGCATATGTTTGAAGGAAGTAGTTTGGTTTGTTAGAATCAAAAGGTACATAAAGAAAATTGACAGAAGAGGTTTAAATTCCAGGTAGTTGGGATAATGGCTGCATTATGGAAGGCTTTGGGTAACATGTTGAGTGAGTTTAAACATATATTATAGATATTGGGAAACCAGAGATTTTTGACCATGGGAATCATCAAAGATTTTTGGAATCGTTTTCAATAGAGCAGTTGTTTTAATGTTTTTAAGGTCATAGACTCTTGAGAACCTTATGGAAACTGTGGACCTTATCTCCTTTAAGATGCACATATGCCACTATACACAAAATGTTGCATATGGATCTTCCTCTTCCTTGCATCTATGGATGCGAGATTCCAAGGATACTTGCAGATTTTTGTTATCACATACCTTACTGGAGTGGAGAACTTTTGTCTGCTAACTGCAAGTTTGGTGTTAAAGCAAGGTTGCAGTAGCATGCTGGTGGAGAAAACTGTGAGCATAGAATCTAGAGAAGAGTGTACTTTATTATTATAATGAAAAAAAGAGGCAAAAAGACAGCATCTGACAAGAATAGTAGTAACTATGCTGCCTACCAGTAGATTACAACTTGTACACCCTCTGGTCTCCATATTGAGCCCTGGACTTTGAAGATTAAAGCCAATATTCTGGCTTGGCTTTTCTTTAGGAGAGAGAGGAATGGGGAGCATTTATACAATTTGTTTGTAGGGGTGGAAGAGTAGGGTAGATGGTATGTTATGGCATGTGTAGTTTGTGACTATCATCCATTTAGCATTTTGGGTCCAACTACTAATTGCCATTAACATCCTTCCCCTCTGCTCTCCCCCGAGGTCATCGTGACAATTTCAAAATGCCCCCTCTCCACATTTCCTAATACCCCCAGAGGTGGACTGTATTGTTCTGATCAATAGACCTGATTCAGAGAAAGTTCTAAACCTAGAACTTTGTGAATAAAATTCTTCTTGTTAGACATCGATGTGTCACAGCATGCTTATTGGAATTTACTGATTAAGGAAGAGAATGTCATAGATCTAATACATAAATGAGAATTTCTTTTCATTTTAAAGGTCTTTAATTAAGCAGAAATTCAAAAGCCTTCCTTGTTAATCAAATGTTTAGTAATACTCAGGAAATTAATTTCCAAGTCATAATGTTGAAATTTAAACCCATGTCCACTCATTCTAACCACAGTGGCCTTAGAGAGTGGTGTCATATTATGCCGGTGTTTCCTAAAATGTGTGTGGTTTTATTTGGTTCTTATTCAAAAACACTGTCTCTTGTTTTCCATGATATACTGGTTAAGTATGCATTTCTTTTTAGCTCAGGGGAAATACTCTTTCTAAACTTCCCAAGTTATGAGATATTGACATTATTAACTCTTCTGAGTCTATTTTGGGGCTAGATTAAATACAAAGAATTGTGTTGTGTTAGTGACTGCTTGAGTATGTTCACTGGTTTTGCTAGGTCCATTCACAGACTTTATGATGTTGGTAATAAATGTGGAGGTTTGTACTTAGATTTTTTTGCACTCTTCTCCAAGAAGAACAATTGTCAGTTGTTCTATTAGATTCTTTTTCTGCTCAAGATTTAGATAGCCCATTAGGAATGGTATGAAATCGTTTAGATAGAGCCTCCAATGTGTAGGTGATTTTTAAGCCATTTGCCTCAAAAGGAGCATTATCAATCTAAGAACTGTGCTAAGCATTTGACACACGTATTCTCATTTAATCTTACGGTTGTCCATTATCGTTATTGTCGTTTTAAAATCAGGAAACTGACTCTGAAAAAGTTAAGTAACTTACCTAAAGCCACATGGCTGGAAATGGAGGAGTTGGAATTTTAACCAGTCTATTTAACTTGAAACTTTGTTCTTCACTTTATCTCTGTCTTAAGCTTATTGAGATCGCATCCTAAGTAATATTGTTGCTGTGTGTACCTATGGATTGTAAAATATTTGGAAAAGATTGTAATTTCTTGGATTCTTACCTCCTTAGTGACTTGTCGCTCACTACTTAGGCACTGTACAATTTTGTTTGAACTACAATTTCCCACTAACCTTTCCCCAGGTAGGAATTTTGAAACTTTTTATAATTAAATAAATATATCATCTACTTTGTGGTTTATTTTTGTTATTCGTAGTTTTATCTAATATATAATTTTGGAATGCTTCTATATGCCAGACCCTATGTTATGCTGTGAGAATGATTTTCAAACTCTGGTGGTAGTAAGAAGAACATCTGAATGTAGGGAGGCAACCTTTATCTTTTTTGCCCTTCTGAATCTCGTCTATTATGATTCCGTATGAGATTTTGTGAAAATGTGAGTCACATTACTAAAAAAAATTTGGAAAGCACTGCTTCAGGAAACTACAATGATTTAGAAAATGAGGCTCCTACTTAAGATAGATCATGATGGGGAAGGGAGTATATGTAACTAGTTACTTAAAATGTAGTACCCTGTGAGCATTCTTAACTGATAACTCTGGAGATCTTGAAGACTTCATGTCCAAATTTTCAAATGGCATTATAGTAGCATATAATCTGGGAATTTGTTTTTTTTGGCATATTCTTCTGGTAGAAGTTAACTGCATTTTCAACTTTCATTAAAACTTTTTTTTCACATAATGAAAAATTTTTGCACTAATAAAAGTCACTGATTGAAATAGTAATAAGTTTCTAATAAATAGAATAAATTTTTTTCGTTTCTGCGTGAAACACATCATACACTCATTCGTGTATGAGGAGCTAGGCCCCAGACAAATCATATACTTAGTTAATTTATCCAAATTTTTATTTCCATTTCTGGCAGTATGGCAGACTAAATGTGCAAAGAAACCATTTCTCGTGTAAAACAAATGTTGGATAGAATATAAAAACATCTTTTAAAAAGCATATCTGGTGGCTGGCCTGGTGGCGCAGCCGTTAAGTGCGCACGCTCCGCTGCGGCGGCCTGGGGTTCGCACATTCGGATCCCAGGTGCTCACTGACGCACCACGTGTTAAGCCATGCTGTGGTGGCGTCCCATATAAAGTAGAGGAAGACGGTCATGGATGTTAGCCCAGGGCCAATCTTCCTCAAGAAAAAGGAGGAGGATTGGCATTGGATGTTAGCTCAGGGCTATTCCTCCTCGCGCAAAAAAAAAAAAAAAAAGCAAGCGTATCTGGACTTGAGTATAAATTAAGGAAAATAATCAGAGGCCAGAAATGATAAGATATGGTGATTCCATAGGGATCTGTGGAGCTGGCATTTACCCTGAGGATACCTACCTATTCCTAGTCACTTAGGTCTAGCTATTAACTTGTCTGTGCATGTTGGGAATAGGAGAAAAATTGCAAGTCCTGAGTAGGGTGAGAATCAGATCAAAGCTCCCCCGTTAAGTCATTGATGCCAAACCTACCCAATAGATGGAGACTTGATTGCTCGGGCTTGGTTCTGCATACAATTGGAAGTAAAGGGCTTCTACCCAAGAGAATTCCTAGTCAAAGGTTTTCATTATGCAGATTTAGGGCTGGAATTCATTATTTGTATAACACAAGCCAAAAATATATTCTAGAATTGTCCCAAGTAATGGTACACCCTTGTGTGTAGTAGAAGCAATTCTTCTGTACAGGAATGCATTTTAAAAAGAAGCCTCAATTTCTGCAGAAAAAGTTTGAGTGATCGTTAGTTAACAATCAAAAATCACTAAACATATTGAGAAACAGATCTTAAACTTCAGAATCAGACTCTTTTAAGACTGGTATTTTGAATTATCACAATCTCAGTGTAAAATAACTACATTTAATATGTTGAAAGAAAAAAGAAATGGTCTCAGCTGATCAGATTTCAAGTAATTAAATTTTTAAAAGTGAAAAATAGAAAAAATTTGAAACTCAATGGATGAGCTATAAAGGAGATAGATATAAATAAAGTAGGAATCAGTGACCTACAATATCTGGGGAAAATAGGAAAGAAAGGCTAAGAGAAATTGTGGATAAATTTTTTTTACTGTTGAGTTTTGAGAGTTTTCTCTATATTCTAGATAGGTGTCCTTCATTGAATATGTGGTTTGCAAACATTTTTTCCACTCTGTAGCTTGTGTTTTCATCCTTTTACGAGGATTTTTGCTAGGCAAAAATTTGTAATTTTAATGAAGTCCAGTTTATCAGTTTTTCCTTTTATTGATTGTGCTTTTGATGTCAAGTCTAAAAATTCTTTGCCTAGCCTTAGATCCTGAGAATTTTCTCTTATGTTTTTTTCTAAAAGGCTTGTATTTTTACATTTTACTTTTAAATCAATGATGCATTCTGAGTTAATTTCTTTAAAAGGTGTAAGACTCCAGTAACATTTGTTGAAAAGCTCTTTGCCCCGTTGAATTGTTTTTGCACCTTTGTCAAAAATCATTTGGACATATTTGCGTGGGTCTGTTTCTGGATTCTCTATTCTGTTCTGTTGATCTGTCTTAACCTTTTGCCAATACCACACAGTTTAGATTACTGTAGCTGTATACTAAGTCTTGAAATCAGGTAGACTAATTCATCTTTTTTCAAAATTGTGTTAAGTATTCCAGTTCCTTTGCTTTTCCAAAAATTTTAGAATAATCTTCTCTATATCTACAAAAAATTTTTATTTCTTTCATCAATCTTCTGTAGTTTTCAGCATACATGTTTTGTTAGAATTACATCTAAATATTTTTTTATTTTGCGTCACAGCATGGTGTTTTTAATTTTAGCCTCCACATGTTCATTACCAATATGTAGAAATACAATTGATTTTTGTATGTTTGTGTTGTATCCTGTGCCCTTGCTGAACTCACTTATTCTAAGGTTTTTTGTGTATTCCTTGCGTTTTCTGCATAGCTAATCATGTCATATGATTAAACATGAAATAGGGAAATAAGGACAGTTTTCTTTCTTTTTTGATCTGTATATCTTTTAGTTTCTTTCCTTGACATTGCCAGAATTTCTACGACTATGTTGCATAAGCATGGTAACAGTGGACATCCTTTCCTGGCTCCCCATCTTAGAGGGAAGCCTTCAGGCTTTCACCATTAAGTATGTTAGCTGTAGGTTGTTTGTAGATGCTCTTTATCAAGTTTAGGGAGTTCTGCTCTATCCCTATTTTTCTGTGAGTTTTAACATGAATGGATGTTAAATATTTTAAATACTTTTTCTGCATTAAATCATACAATCATGTAGTTTTTCTTTTTTAGCCTAATATTGTGATTACGTTGATTGGTTTTTGAATATTGAATTAGTCTTGCATACCTGGAATAAATCCCACTTGGTCATGGTGTATGATTATTTTTATATACTGCTGAATTCTGTTTGCTAATATTTTGTTAAAGATTCATGCAGGATATTGGTCTGCATTTTTCTTTTCTTTCTTTGTTTATTGAGATATAATTGACATATAACATTATATTAGTTTCAGGTGTACAACATAGTGATTCAATATTTGTATATGTTGCAAAATGTTCACCACAATAAGTCTGTTTAACATCCATCACTATACATGGTTGCAAAATTTTTTTTCTTGTGATGATTTCTTTTTTTTTTTTAATACTATCTTTGTCTGGTTTGGTGTCAAGGTGATAACTGACTTTATAAAATGAATTGGGAAGTTTTTCTTTGTATTTTATTTTTTTGAAAGACATTGTGTAGAATTCGTCTTCCAAGACTGGTAGAATTCCACAGTGAAACCATCTGAGCCTGCAGCTTTCTTTTTTAGAATTTTTTTAAAATTTTGAATTCAATTTCTTTAGTAGTTATAGGGCTATTCAAGTTATTTCATATTGTGTGTGTTGTAGTAGTTTTATTTTTCAAGGAATTGGTCCATTTCATCTACGTTGTCAAATTTATATCTTTTTGATATTCTTTTGATATGTGCAGTTCTGTAGTGATGTCCTTTGTTTCATTCCTAACATTGGTAATTTTTGTCTTCTTTTTTCTCTGTCATTCTTGCTAACAACTTGTCACTTTTATTGATCTTTTCCAAAGAATCAGCTCTTTGTTTAATTGATTTTTCTCTTATGTTTCTGTTTTCAATTTCATTGATTTCTGCTCTTAATTATTTACTTTCTACTGCTTGCTTTAGGATTATTTTGCTCTTCTTTTTCTGGATTCTAAAGATAGGAGCTTAGATTCTTTTTTGTTTTTTGGGTTTTTTTTGTGGGAAGGATTAGCCCTGAGCTAGCATCTGTCGCCAATCCTCCTCTTTTTGCTGAGGGAGACTAGCCCTGGGCTAACATCTGTGCCCATCTTCCTCTGCTTTACATGGGATGCTGCCACAGGGTGGCTTGACAGGCGGTGTGTTGGTGCGTGCCTGGGATCCAAACCCCGGGCCACCGCAGCAGAGTGTGCTTAACCGCTTAACTGCTACACCACCAGGCTGGCCCCTAGGAACTTAGATTCTTTTTTTTTTTTTTTTTTTTTTCTTTTGGTGAGGAAGATCAGCCCTGAGCTAACATCCATGCTAATGCTCCTCTTTTTGCTGAGGAAGACCGGCTCTGAGCTAACATCTATTGCCAATCCTCCTCCTTTTTTTTTGCCCCCAAAGCCCCAGTAGATAGTTGTGTGTCATAGTTGCACATCCTTCTAGTTGCTTTTAGGAGCTTAGGTTCTTGATTGAGACTTTTTCTCTTTTCTGATGTTTACGTTTAGTGCTATAAATTTCCCTCTCAACACTACTTTGTGTCTCGCGAAATTTGATATGTTTTTATTTTCATTCAGTTCAATATGTTTTCTGGTTTCCACTGAGACTTGTCTTACTCATGGGTTATTGAGGAGTTTGCTGTTTAGTTTCTAAGTGTTTGGAGATTTTGCTGTTATCTTCCTGTTATTTCTGCTTTGGTGTCATTGTGGTCAGAGATCATATTCTTTGTGAGAATCTGTCAAGGTTTATTTTTATGGCTCAGAATATGGTCTGCCTTGGTTTACATTCTGTGGGCACTTGAAAAGAATATGTATTTTGTTGTCATTGATTGGAATGTTCTGTTAATGTCAATTTGATCCTGTTGATTGACGATGTTGTTGAATTCTTCTATATGTTTACTAACGTTCTGTGTAGTTGTTCTATCAATTGCTGAGAGAGGGGTGTTGAAATCTCTAACTATAATTGTGGATTTGTTTATTTCTCCTTTCAGTTCTGTAAGTTTTTGCTTCACATATTTTGCAGCTCTTTTCTTTGGTACATACACATTTAGGATTGTTATGTCATCTTGGTGGATTGACCATTTTATCATTATGTAGTGTTTCTGTCTGTTCTGATTATTTTCTTTGCACTGATTTCTACAGTAGCTCATATTAATATAGCCACTCCTCCTTTCTTATGATGTTTCTTATAATGTTTCCAGGATACCTCATGTTCTATTCTTTTACTTTCAGTCTGTCTATATTGTTATATTTAAAGTCAGTTCCTTTGTAGGTAACATACAGTTGGGTCATTTTTCTTTTCTTCTTCTTTTTTTTTAATCCAGTGTGTCAATCCCTGTCTTCTAATTGGTGTATTTAGACTACTTACATTTAATGTAATTATTGATCCATTAGGGTTTAAGTCTGCCCTGTATTTTACAAGTCAAAAATTTTCATTTGGTTCTTTTTATATGTTCTTTCTTTTTCCTTAGACTTTCTATTTTTTTACTGAGACTTTCTATCTTTTCATTTGTTTTATTTTGTTCATTATTGCTTATTGAAGCAATTTTATAATAGCTTCTTTAAAATCTGTCAAATAATTCTAAACATCTCTATCATTTTGGTGTTTGCATCTGTTGATTGTCTTTTTGCATCCTTTTGAGACTTTGGTTCTTGGTATGGGAAATTCTGAGTATTATGTTATGAAACTCTGGATCTTATTTAAACCTTGTGTTTTAGCTAGCTTCCTCTGACACAACTTTGGCGGGAGAATTGGGGGTCACTGCCTCATTACTTTCACGTACAGGTTGAAATTGAAGTTACCCACTCTGCATCCATTGACATCTGAGGAGGGAAGTTCTCATTACTGTTGGCAAGTGTGAGAGTTCTACGTCATCAAAAGGCTTCCACTGATACCTTTTTGTTCCCTACAAAGTATCCACTGACCTTGCTAGGGTGGTGGCCTGTTGCTGCAGTGATGGTAAAAGCCCTGACTCTTCACAAGGCCTCCTCTGACACTACCCAAGGGCTGAGGAGTATTGGCTGCTCGTTACTACCTGGTCGGAACGGGAGTTCGTGTTCCCCATGTGCTTTCCAGTGACACTGCAGGAGTTGAGAGGGAGACCTCCTTATATCCTGGTGAGGGTGGACCATTCAGATCCCATTTGGCCTTTGCTGGCATTGATGGGGTTTGAGTCACAGTTTTTTCTGTGGTGTTTGACTGGAGAAGAGTGTTTTTTCTAAAAATTTTCTGTCTTGCTAGGCTGCTTGCTTTTGGCTAGAGGGAGAGCAGGCTTTTATTGGGATATTTTTTGTCTGCCCCATTGGCATTTCTGGTTTGCTGACTCCTTCAGCTCCAAGTCTGGGATAGACAAGGCAAGAAGAAAACCCAGGGGACTCACTCCTGTATTGTTCCTCAGAGTCTTTCAGAGTTCTTTCAGTCTTCTTATGTTTATGTCTAATGTCCAGGGCTTTTGGTTGAATTAGCAGGGCAGATAGGGAAAAGTACATTTACTTCTGCGTCCTGGAAGCAGAAGTTACTTCTTATATATATTAATAAAAAAGCAAACCTTCTGCCCTACCCCCCATCCCTCTTTAGTTAGTGCCTCTTTTTTCTGCTTCCTTTTAGAACCAAACTCTCTGAAAGCATTTTACTTATTTTCTCTAGTTCCTCTCTCATTCTCTCTTAAACCTATTCTAGTAAGACTTTTATCCCTACCACTCTTCCAAAACCACTCTTATCAAGGCATCCTTTACAAGTGAATAAACAAAGCAATAATACTTATCAAAACTGTTTTGGTTTATTGTTAGTGCTGGTAGAGTTGATTTCAGTTTCTGGTGATCCTGTGTACAGCAGAGCAGAACTCTCCCTCGTCTTTCTGCACCATCCTCTCGCTTCCGGCACTATATCAGCCAGTGCTCCAGTGCTATTCATAGGGTTTTCATGTCCGGTTTTTTCAGAAATGGGTCCTTCTTCCTAGTTTGTCCACTGATACTTATCCATCATGGGTGACCCTGCTGGTATTTGAAATACCAGCGGCAGGGCTTTCAGCAACACAGCAACATGCAGCTGCCACAGTATGACAACTGACAGATGGTGATGTGGTTCCCTGACCAGGAAACAAACCTGGGTCGCAGCAGTGAGAGCTCCGAATCTTAGTCACTGGACCACCAGGGCTGGCTATCAAAACTGTGGCTGAAGCTCAGATTGTACTTCGAGGGAAATTATAGTCTTAAATGTTATAGTAAAACAGAAAAACAGCTTGAAACTTAATGAACTAGTAGCTAATTTAAGAAGTTAGGGAAAGGTATCAACCCAAACAAGAAGAAGAAAGGAGATAAAAAGATGTCCAGGCATCATTAAAATAGAAAGCAAAGGTACAATTGAGAGAATTAAGAAATTCTGGCAAAATAGTCAAGAAAAACAAAAGGCAAAAATACATAATAATGCATATTAGAAAATATTATAATTTTAATTGACATATTTAAATAAAATTATATGTGAAATAAATTATCATAAAAGTATATAAATGACCAAAACTGATTCAAAAAGAAATAGAAAATCTGAATGGTCCTATAACCATTAGAAATGCTGATTTAGTAGTTAAAAGTCTTTCCTTTTCTCAATACAAAGGCCCAGGTGGTTTTTCAGCTGAGTTTGAACAAATGCTAATTCCAGTGTGCAGTAAACTTTTCAGAAAACAGAAAAAAGGATAATAATTCTCATTTCATTTTTGGGAAGCTTTTGCTATAAGCTTGTCAAAACTAGCAAAGAGAATGTGAAAGAATGAAATTTACAAGCCAGTCTCACGTATGAACATTGCAAAAAAAGTCTAGCGATATATACAGCAGGTAACATGACCAAATTTAACTTACTCTAGGAATGTAAGATTTAAGCAACATTATAAATTGATCCAAAATATTTATACCTTAATAGAATTGTTACTACAAGTCACATTGTTGATTTAGAATAGTAAAAGTCTTAGTTAAATCTGAGAATGCTTGGTGTCTATAGTACATGATGAGTACTAACATTTTTTGAGCAGAAAT